>NC_060143.1:196897564-198123397 GCF_021461385.2 Schistocerca piceifrons | reverse complement strand
CTGCCTGCGCGCCATGACGCGGACGTCGTTGGGAACAGGCCTGTACAACTCACCTAATTGACAAGCTGACGCAGCTTCCAAGTCTTCACAGGCACGTGTGTGCTGCCACAATTCTTGCACTTTGGTGTATGCGTCCTCGACAGTGGGCATAGCTTGCTGGTGTGGCTGCCCGTGCACTTCACACATGTGTCAGGGAAGGGGCAGGAGTGAGCCACACGCCCCCCCCCCCCCCCCAACGGCAACGAAAGCACCGGATACCTCCTCTCTTCTAAGAGGCTCGAAAGTGACTTCTGTGTTGGCCACACTCGTCCGCTGAAAGACCATCCAGTTCGCTTGGTTTCCAACAGCTATAACAAGGAGTGCTGGCAACTATCTCAGTGGCTGCACCCCTTGACATGCAAGATAGTGTGCAGCTTGAAGCTGAGGTACTGCAGCTCCTTTCTCAGGAAGTCAGGCGTTGCCGATTGCGGAACAGTGAGATTTGAAAACAAGTTCTGGGGCAGCTACAAAAATGCAGAAGAATGTGTGCCTTGTTCCAAACGATTTATGTCTTTAGTTGCCTGGATTGGCTTGACACAGCTGCAATATTTTCACAGTTTCCAAAAACGAATTTCTGCAGGATACCTCAAGAGTTGAGGGGTTTGAAAGGGAAGCAGTGGTTGAGAAGGGAGTGAGACAGTGTTGTACCCTATTCCCAACGTTATTAAATCTGTATATTGAACAAGCAGTAAAAGACACCAAAGAAAAATCTGTAGTAGGAATTAAAGTTCAGAGAGAAGAATTAAAAATGTTGAGGTTTGCCGATGACATAGTAATTCTGAGACAGCAAAGAACCTGGAAGAGCAGTTGGACAGAATGGATAGTGTCTTGAAACACGGATATAAAATAAACATCAACAAAGGCGAAACGAGGGTAATGGAATGCTAAAGGGATTAGATCAGGACATCAGACACTTAAATTAGTAGGTTAGTTTTGCTATTTAGGCAGCAAAATAACTGATGATGGCCGAAGTAGAGAGGGTATAAAATGTAGCCTTGAAATACCAAGAAAAGCATTACTGAAGAAGAGAAATTTGTTAACATCGAATATAGATTTAAGTTTTAGGAAGTATTTTCTAAAGGTATTTGTATGGAGTGTTGCCATGTATGGAAGTGAAATATGGACAACAATCAGTTTATATAAAAAGAGAATAGAAGCTTTCGAAATGTGCTGCTACAAACGAATGTTGAAGATTAGATGGGCTGTTCATGTAACTAATGAGGAGGAACTGAAAACAATAGGCGAGACAAGAATTTTGGGGCACAAATTGAGCAAAAGAAGCGATTGGTTGATAAGACACATTCTGAGGCATCAAAGGAACATCAATTTTGTACTGGAGAGAAGTGTGGGTGGTAAAAATCGCAGGGGGAGACCAAGAGATAAATATAATACGCAGATTCAGAAGGATGTAGGTTGCAGTAGTTATGTGGAGATGAAGAGGCTTGCACAGGGTAGAGTAGCATAGAGTTGCATCAAACTAGTCTTTGGACTGAAGACCAAAACAACAAACAACTTCACTTTAGCAATGGGCTTTGCCATTTTGCTTTGATTCCTCTCCTGGCATACTAACATAATGTAGTGCAGAGATTTAAATGTGTAACAGTACTGTAAGTGAAATTGTATAATGTGACTATATATTTTTAGGTGGTCATTAATAAGTCATGACAATGTATCATACTGCAATGTTGACAAGAAAATACGAGTACACCTTTGTCTTCAATCATATCTATTGTCGAGAATTATTGATGCAGCACCACATATCATTACTTCTTACTCTTTGGAGGACACCGTATAGCACCTAAAGTGAAAACACATACCCAAATATTTACCGCTGGTGTGAACCAAGATATGAACAGCAAACATTTTGTGGTCTTCGTTGGCAGCAGAGACGGATTTAAACTCAGTGAGAAATGGTCTTGAGATAATTATAAACTGTTGTCTGTCGGACAGCTATATAACAAGGTATAGTTATGTTGATTTACTGTTGTACTCTTTTCAAGCGCTTTGTAGGTATTCATGTTTATTCTGACCTTGGTTACATTGGGTGTATTCCCAGGATTCATGATTACATGTTTTATTGTTCCTGTTTCTTTTATAAACACTCATAGGACGCACACTGAAGCACCAAGGAATAATTAATCTGTTAATCAAAGGAAATGTGTGAAGCTTTAATACAGGAAGCAAGAACAAAAGCATTTAAGGTGTAATAGTTACGTGAATATGGAAAATCCTTACACAACAGAGTAGCATTGAGAATGGCATCAAACTGGTTTTTGGCCTTGCGACTTCAAGAATATGCTGTATTTATTATAATTTGAATGGTTTCTCAAGAATATTTTGCAAAGATCTGTGAAAGAAATAGATCTGTGAATCAGCAATAAAATTTTTTTTCATGCTTAGGGATGCTCATTGTGTAATATTGTCAGATATATTGCCCCACAGCATGGTAATGTCACAGCAAAACTGAATAACATTTTGAGCTCTTTATTAGGCAGTACTTCTGTTGTTTGCCACCTCTGATAATAATCACAGACTTAAAACCAAGGAGAACAGTCAAATCCTAATTCGAAGAGTCAGTGCATGTGGCAACTTGTTTTTATGACTGATAATTTGCATAAATTCGTTATTCCAGATCATCAGTGTACCAAGTACATAAAGTGAATGATTGAAGGGCGCTCATGCCATAAATCTGAAGATGCATCACAATGAACACATATAACCTCTAAACACTGTCATCAGCTGTGGCTAATGTCACCTGTTCTAAACTGATCACCAGCAAACATTTGTTATTCAGTAAGTGAGCTGCACCTCAGGCACCCAACAGTTTTCTAGAAATGCTGGTCAGGTCACAACAGAATGACTGAAAGGATTCAACTGAATACTGGACACGCGTTGTGTCAGTGGCCCATGAGCGACTGCTTACATCACAGCCTCAAGCCTACATCTTTATACTCGCACCAGAGATAGTCTTCTGTAAATATGCTAACTAAAGTAACACCCACATCGCGCATATGACCTACCAATTACCTAAGTACTTAATTCCATTTCAATTTTAATCATATTCAATAAGTCAATTTACAAGTTCAATATTCAATGATTAAATGTGAAGTTCCACATTTTCCCACTGTGAGTGCGGTGTTCATTCATGACCTAGCACCCCCCACCCCTAGAATGCTGCATTCCTATTGGCTACTGCATTAGTCACGTGATTCGACTTCATATAGGTAAGAAAAGGGGTTCACTATACTTTTAGCTACCTAGTTCAACTACTTTTCAAGGTCCAGACCGCCACCTCTTCCTAGCAACCGCTGCCTACTTCGAATTCTGGCAGTAAAGAAAGGCCACTTGCGCTTTCGCCACCAACCTAAGAAAATTGTTGCAAATGAAGCTCACCACCATTAACCTAAGTCTCCAGGACGCAACTTCTTCGTAGGGATTGCTGGTAAAAGGACTCAGCCCGCACTAGGCAGATGGAGAGAGGAAAGAATGAACTTTATTTATTTGGGAGCAATTTATTTAGGGATGGTGTATATGTATCACAGAACACACGCTCTGACATGCCCCTAAGCATACAGACCTGCAAACTACTCCTACATAACTCATGTATAAGGGTCTACACACACGCTTGCTAATTGTAAACCGTCAAAAATAACCCATTGCACAGCCTACAGACATGCGAACCACTCCTAAATAACGCAATACATTTACGACCAGATAGCCAAACAACTCCTAAACTGTCAAAATAATAATCCATCTCCAACACTCTGCTTCCTAATCGTCAACTGTCTAAATCATACACGACTCTTTATTTAAACAATTAGAGACAGCACCACACCAAGTGTATCGCCACTGAGTCCATAGCCCAACTGACTTAGTTCATATCGATGCCACTAGAGGATGCTGTAGTGACGTCAGGTGATGACGCAAGTACCGTAATCTAAGATGGCGCCACCTAGTGGCTTCACCACGAGCTTCAGACCCCAAATTGTCTTAGTACATTTCGTCGCCGCCAGAGGACGCCTCCATGACACCAGCTGATGACGCATGTACAGTTATCCGTGATGGCAGCAAACAGTGTGTTCTCCTCGAGGTCTAGTACGCAGTACCACCAGCAGAGGACGCTGTCGTCCTTTTCGTGCCGTAAACCAAGATGGTGAGGGAAAATGGTGGGAAAACGACCCAGGCTGCTCTGGGCTGCTGGGGAGAGTTAGGACGGAGTGCACTCTATTTATTTTCAAACAACTTATTGAAGGATAAAGTATATCTACCACGCTGATACAAAACATCCACCTTGATGTGCCTGGGGTCACGTTGCACAGCCCACAGACAAGCAACCAACTCGTAATTTCAGTACACAATAGCAAACTACTCCAAAATAATTCTTCACACTGATGTGTGGACCAGTTCAGTACTCATAAACTGTCAAAATAGCGCATAGCAGGGCCTGCAGATCCACTCGCGAAATAATACAATCAACGGGCGCAAGCACAGTCCACCGCCCCCTGTCCAGAAGAGTACACAGGAGGTAGTGATAAGTGACGCATCCACAGATGTCAAACCGCCCACAGCCACTGCTCTACTTCCACAAGCACGAGGTGGCAACACCCCCATTCATACGTAACACATGAGAAATTCCTATCCGCTACACACCGATGATGACGTGATCGCACATACGGTCGACGCAGTCATCAACTGTCAAACCACGCACAGGCCCCCGCCCGCGGCCCGCAAGCGGCGGCGTCTCATCCATACTTCATTTCTGAGAAATTCCTATCCAAATACGTGTTCACCTAGACAAACGTAATCGGGCGGGAGCGCAGCCACGAGCTGCCCCCGAAAGCAGGCGAAAGTAGCGTATGTATCCAGCGTTAATGACGCGACCAGACAGGGGGGGGGGGGCTTATTTACATAGCATGCACTCCAAGCAGGACTGTGCATGTGGGGCGTTCCTTGCTACCCTCACTCTAACTGCGGCCCGGCAAAGACACTGCAGAATTCCATTCCACAATAGTAGAACCTGCTTTCCCCTTAGCAATTCTAACGGTCCATAAGTGACGTTTGACTGACGCTTCATCGCGCGTAGCTACATACCACCACAAACACATCTAGCAATGATATCAATCTTATACTCAATTCACATTGCTATCTAAAATAATAACCAAGTTTAACTCTAGTAAATTGCATAGCCCCCCAGAAATACTTAATGTGTACTTTTGTACTAGTTTTCGTCTTCTCTCAGCTTTTATGCATGGAAATTCATGCCCTAACAGAACCGCGTTACGAAAATAACGCACAATAACGTCCAATGCAGTCTTCCTTGTGGGCCTAAACCCATCACGTTATACCAGTCCTGCTCTCAACATACGCACATGTTCGCACAGCTATGTAGAGGCTCCCATATCCCAGCACAAAGCATGTTAATTAACCCAAGATATTGGAAGCCATGAACATATTTACCAGTGTAACTACAATTAAATATCACGATTGCTGTGACACTCAGACACCAATCAATGTACAAGTAATCTCTCCTCTTGAGAACTATGCTTCAGTATCTATAGCGCGTATAATTTTTCCACTTAAAAACTGTATCTCACTCGCTCATCGTTTCAATCTGGTCAATCTGTACATCCCTCACGATAGGACACACAGTCATGCCATAACATAAACCATACTATCTGTGCAATGCAATATATACACAGTTTACACGATGTAAGCCACAGTAACTTTACAAAACAATAGATACACTTACCAGACTATCGAGAATATTGGAGCGTGAAACCGATCACCATCCCAGCAATATATATCATCAAGTACCGTGTCGATCTAGTAAACATACAGTTCACATCCCCCACCATACAAAATCACCCCTTTTACATCGCGATCCGAAGTCACTCTCAAAACTGTTCTACAAATTGGCGATCGTTTCTCCCCTTGACACAAATGCGTTACTGTCTCTGCTTCCTTGCCTGCTCGCTTTTCTATGCTCATCTCCAGACTCGGGGATTACAAGAACTCACGTATTTTCTAAACAATATTATACCATTTTCCCTATACTTCGCGATATTAACTACACAGCAGGAGCCTCCCCATCGCTAACGCAACATAATTCCCGACATATAGACTTGAAATCATTTCTCTACAAACACGAAACTTTAGCTACGTGGAGCGTCCCCTAGATCACTGAATAACTAGAAACAAATACATGAAAAATCATATTTCCAACCGCAAATACCGATCTCGCTGATCTAACATACTCCAAATCATCCATTTAATTTACAAGCCAACTAAGGTCTTTCCCATGTCTAGAGAACAGTCAAAAGTATCTTCCACACAGCACATGCGATCTTCTCTCAACTAAATAAAGACCTAAAATATGCACAAACAGTCAACCGAACAATTCACATGGGAGTGAATAACCCTCCATCACAATCAGACCCTCTTCTCAAAGTTCCACTTGATCACGAAAGCTGACCAACAGATACTAAGTATTAGTTCACTATTCGGTCGTTTGGAAGATGGTAAAGTTAACTCATATACATTCCTACAATCAAACAGACCTCTACATTCGCACAGATGCCGCTGTTAACAGGAAATGTGGATCAATGCCACCACGGATTTTGCATACACAGACACATTCTAGAAAACCCCTCACATATATCATCTATCATTATACTTACAACTAGATCTTACGATCACGGTCTCAACTGAACGGTATTTGGCAATGACCGAACTATCGGAAATACACCATCTTGTCGGCAGTGGCTCTGGAAATAGCTGTACAGTCTTAGATATAAAAACTGACCGCTAGTCGGCCGCCACAGAGACTACCTCCGAGTCGTTCACTTAAGGTGGCCAATAAAACTGACCGCCCCTGACAACTCTAAGTCCGGCCATCTGCACCATATGGCAACACTGTAAGATGAGGAAGTGTCAGGAGGAAGTACTGTCTATTTCCTAGATGGTGTCGAGTTGTGTGAGCCCATGGTCTAGTGGTCTCTGTAATAAAAAAACTGAGTTAATCGATCAACAATGAACATAAATGGATGTCTTACGACGTCCGCCCTGAGCAGACGCAATGAACAAAAGCTAACAAAATGAGATAAAAAAAAGTGGTAATCGTCTTGCATTGTAAAGTTATGGTCGCGTGTTCGCGTCCAAGTGTTTTTTTTTTTTTTTTTAACCGCATTTCGGCCCTTGTCTAAACTTATGAGTCTGATTGAACATCGAAGATAATTCGCTTCACTTTCTACCCACAAGCAATAACAAGTACTTCCAGAAACAATTCCGCAGGACAGCTCGTGGCTGCATCGCGATCAGAACAGCGTACGCTCGAGCGTTTTTCTTCGCGCTGCAGCGGCTACCGGCCACCGGCCAGACGCCACCCGCCGCCTGAAATCCGGCGCCGCCCAGGTGTACGCGGCGCGACGCTGTCACAGTATGTATCAACTGTCGTTTTCGCATCTGAAGTTCTAGTTATCATCTTACAGTTAAACATTGGATTTTGCATACCTGAAAATCGTGAACTGCCGTTAAGCATCGTAAAATTGAGTCGCAAGTGGAAAAAGGTGTAACATCTGCAACACAATATTTACTTTTGGTATAACAGAGGGTTGAATGCAGAGGAGGCAGCTTGAAAGATTTGAACTGTGAGTGGAGCGAGTGTTTTTGGGAAAATATACCAGAAAAAGATATTCTTATATGAAGTTTTCACGGGTTGTCAGCCGAGTAGCATCGTTTCGATGGATTGCGTCTCCATCATCTTCGCCTGAAGACGCATTCCATCGAAACGTTGCTACGAGACGACGATGCTACTCGGCTGACAACCCGTGTAGACTTCATATACGAAATTCGCCGAGAAAGCGTGCACTCGCATAAAAGATATTCTTGTTTCAACAAAGATCGTTCTGGCATGAATGATTTTCCCCATTAAGGAAGTCTCGACTACTGATATATGTTATGGATTACCATTTAGCCGTCATGCGACATTTGCCTTCAACAGGCAAAGTTCAGAAGTCTGGTGTAGGAGTGCTGCATGCTCTAATTCGAAACAACAAAAATCAACGGAGTGACTATTATTGAACGTCATCAGGTCGCTCATGGAGCATTCCTATGCAGTACTGTTACTGGTGACGAGTTATGATTCCTTTATCGTTAACTTCCTAAGAAGAAATGAAAGGCCGAGCCCCACCAAAAGACGTAAACTCGAGCAAAGGGTAGTGTGAACATAATATTTTACATCTGATAGCTCCAAAAATGTGTTTTGAGCTACGAATTCTGCCCCAGGTGGTGGGTGCATCACATCTGGAATTTGTTGCCGACAACAGAGACACCTTTTGGTCGCAGTGTAAGAAAATTGACCGACAAAACTACATCGCCTGTGCTACTGCATGATAACGCACTCTGTTGATTTGAGAAACAAAATTATCCAGGAGATTGATAGGAAAGTCGTCTCTCAGGCACTTGTATTGATAGGGAAGTCCTCTCTCAAGCACTTGTCCCTCTCGTCATATACTCGTAAAATTTTGCCTTTCCCGCTCTTGATCGATCAACCGTCAAGGCAATTCATTTCGAGACGAAAATACTCTTCGAAATACATTGGTTTAATGACATCGTTAGAACCAGTAGGTTTCTACAGACGTAGAATTTGTAAACTACTTTAGCATTGTCAGATTGTTTTAGATATTGTGAAAGGAAATTCTGCTGCTGATTAATATATCTTTGATGATTACTGTCGCGTTCAGTAAACTAATGGGAAACACAATTAAAATATTCACTGTACTAATACAAATTAAATTAAGCTTACTACGGAAACATCACGACGGCAGTCTATCTTAATAAAGCATTAAGTATCTGTATGACGATTGAGCCTATTTTAACGAGATTTGTAGGATATTACCGACCTTTGACTTCGAGAAGGTCTGTATTTACTTCATGTCCTGTATTATTCGCAAGTATTATGAAAATGTGGCAGTTCATAGATAAAATCATGTATTCACAACAATGACAAATATGTTGGCAGAAAACAAGAGTGGCATTATGAATCTTGCAGTATTGTAAGGTTTTCGCTCTGACACTAAGAGGTACTAAAAGTAGCAAGATGAATTCTGCTCGAGCGTTGTCTTACGATTCCCTTATTGAGTTTGTATCTGCCTGCTTGTAGCTCTGCTGCAAAAGAATTAAAAATCTGGCTTTCAGCGAGTCTCAAAAGGCGAACGAAAGCATTTGCACCTGGTAGCCAAGCATGTTACCTGAGAACAAGTTTTTTTCCTAAAGTGAGTAGACATCATTTTGAGGTTGAAATGTTGGCAAATGTCAGTCAGACGTGTGTGGTTGGTGTAAGTGTTTCGGTGTGTTGAATTTGTACCAATGATTTTTCTATAGGTTTTTTCTGTCCCAAATAAAGAGTTGAAGTCTCCTATTACTATTTTCACGTCATCTTGGTGAATTTTGCTCGTAGTTTTTTCGAGTGTGTCCCAGAATATGTCGACGTTTTCGGTGTTTTTCTTATTTTTGATGTTGGTGGGGGCATGTGCATTGATGAGTGTATATTTTTTATTGGGGCTCTGAATGAGCATAGTCGTAAGTCGATTGTTGATGGGTGTGATTTCTTTGACAGAGTCGATGATAGATCTGTGTTCGAGAAATGCCATGCCGAAAATTGTTGCGCATATCGCTGCCTTTTGTTGTCTTTTGTTCTTGAAGATGCGATGGTTTCCGTAATGCAAGGTTTCATTGTCAGTTAGTCTTGGTTCTTGAAGAGAACCGATGAGAATTTTTTGTCGGTCGATTCCTTATGTGAGATTGTTTAGTTTTCGTGTTTGGATCAATGTATCGATGTTTAGTTTTCAAATGCATGTTTTCTGCTTGTAGGGAAATTTACCAGAAATCTTCGATATTCTCTCCCGTGCTAGCCTGGACTCCCCAGAATCGGAAAATCCAGCTGCCGCCTGTCGGCAGGCAGGTTGTGTACCACCTGGGGTAAAGTTGTCTTTGCTTGCACAGTTCAATTTTGCTTGTGTTTCATTGGTTTGGCCTGGGTGATACCAGGACCAGACAGGACCAAAGGGTATTAAAGCCTTTGGAAGCAAACTTTTTCAGCCGAGCTCATTGAGCTAACAGACGGTGACCAGAGTACCGGTGATTTTCAGTCAGACATGTCTGGATTTTGGGTTCAACGGATCGAGTACCCATTCAGGGTTGTGTTAGTACTTGGTTCACCCCAAGTATTTGATTTCGTCGGTACCACCCGTATGTGGGAGGCTTTCCCCTATCCACCACATGGGATTATTATTATTATCATTATTATGTCATCAGCAGATGCGATATGGTGTATCTTCCCACCACTAAAATAGATGTGTATTGTTCGATTCAATATTTTCATCACATAAATATGGGTTATAATTACGTTGCATTGCTGCCAGTAGACATATTTCTCACTTTTTCTTAGACAGTTGTTAAATGTTACTCCATCAATGGAATTATATGCGCAGCATTGTTGCAATACAGATGTTCAAATTATCCGATTTCTGTACTTTCATTTCGATACCTGATCGTTCCAATCGGATGCAGCCAGTCAGTCTTAATGTGGATATCCGACTTCGGCTCTCATCATATGATAGACTGGGTAAATCACATTCTTAATCGGACTGTTGAATGTAGATCACTTATCTATGACAGGGTCTGAATTCCTAAACACTATGGAAAATACTAATACAATGTGCTTATTACAAATACGTTATTTAAAAATAAATATATGAAGTAACGAGATAACAGTTTATTCACAGGAGCAGAGCCCCATCCATCATAGCAGAGCAGTGCAAGATTGGTTTCAGGGCCAAGAGAAGATAAAGCTGTTGCCATTTGTTCCACGATCACCGAACGTCAACCAGAATATGTCGGCAGAGGTAACAAGGTCATTGCCATGTGGACCTACAAATGCAAGCGACCTTTGGACGAATATAGAAATCGTATGGTGGGAAGTAAACCATCACGCTACACTATCGACGACTTAATGAAATCAATGCCCCTACGCCTTCGAGAAACCTTACGTAATGATGGTGGGTGGGTTGGTTACTAAAAGTATACTTGTCCACAAAACCCATGTGTACAATTATCTGATAATCGGTCAAGCTTTGCTTTGTCGCAGCTCTTTAGCATACAAGACCATTTACTTTCAGTCTCCTCCTTACAATTCTTGGAATCCAAGGTAATTGAAAAACCTCATCCACTCGACGTCAACTGAGGAACTGATTATTACTGTAAAGTATTTTAATGGGGTGGGAAGTTACAAACTGAACTTTTACCCAACCCATGTCCTGCATATTACGTTAAGTAAGTAAGATATATTAACTCCATAATATCGTTAGGAGAGACAGTGCGCTCTTGTTGTCGCGGCCCACGACAAGTGCAGCGATTAGCAGTGCTCAATGCCACCGCAGTTTGTTTATGTTGGCTGAGCGTGAACACTGCAGCAGATGCTTCGCCATAAACAGAAAGAAATCACCTTGGCTCTGACTGCAGTGAGCGGACATCACTGCCTGCATGTTCTTATAGTAACAAACGTGGGACTCTACTCACAGGTGCCATGGAGGAATTGCAACTGGTATCATGTCATTAGTCATCAGAATATTTACCAGTGATGAAATGTCTACTCTATTTGAATCCCAAAAAATGGGAACTTTCTCATAAAGTAATGTGAGATGACACCAAAATTTATCTAAGATGCAAAAATTAACTGCAGTGTTTTCATGCACGCAGTAGTAGCACACATGGAAATGTTATGTCTTGGAAGCGAATATTTCATTTCCTGTTCTCATATCAACGGCCTTGTCTTAGTATGAAGGGAGAAAATAAACACGAAAAACTAAACTTCCTGAGGAGTATATAAGTCATTTCCTCTTCTCATATCATAGCTTTTGTTTTAGTACAAAGTAAAAAAATAAACAGTTTAGGGTTCTGAAACATAATATTGTAACCTCCCCACAAAAATATTAATTAAAATGAACTATGAACCAAGTGTAACCTCCCCACAAAAATATTAATTAAAATGGACCAAGTGTAACCTCCCACAGAAATATTAATTAAAATGAATTTTAAATGTTGTAACCTCTGAACAAAATTGGTTCCCATTCATAATCTCAGTGCAGAAATGCATTCACATTCAATGTACCCACAAAATTCTTTTCTCATTTAATGTTAAGTTCGAAACAGAAAAATTCCGAAACCACAAAACAATAAAAAAAATTCAGTAACCTGGTAAATTTTATGATGACAGCAGCGCTGCGTCACGGCCCTGTATTCTGAATAAAAAAGCAAAAATTCTTACCTCAATAAACAAACTGCGAATATATCTGCTCTTACCTAAAAAATTTTCGGCACTGCTCCGTGCAATGCTGGCCTATGCTTTGTGATTCGTGAAAGAAATAATCATCCTTTGGATAAAATCTTTAAATTGAAATGAATGTCTTTTTTTTAAAAAAAATTTTACTTTATATTATAAAAATTATTATTGGGGCATTTTTTAAAAGAAATTGGATGACAGTTAACATACATTACTAGATATGCGCAAGGCTACTTCTTTACCTTCTACAATAATACTCATCATTCAGAGTCCCGACCAGAGCAGGCTGCAAACAAGTGCAGACGCGCGCACACTACCGCCGACTACTGCTGACTCATGCAGACTACTACTGACTACTGCAGACTCATGCAGACTACTGTCGACTACTGAAGACTAGCGACAAGCAACAACTAGCTACATACTGCTCTCTGGTCAGAGACTCTCCTAAGTCTTGCCTTTTGCAGGCAGCGCATATAGCACATACCTCTTACATAACCCTCCACTGGGGGGGCAAAAATTTGGCAGTGATGGTGAGTCAATTGGACTTGCCATGAGCAACAAATTTTTCTTAATTAACTAAGTTTACAATCACAGAATATATACATATATATAAGTGCAGAACATGAATTAAAATATAGTGCACATGCACTGAGTACAGAACATATCAAGCAATGACAAAATGTATACGCAATGAGTACAAAACATATAAACAAATGACAAAAGTGCACACGCACTGTAGTACAGAACATATTAGGAAATCACAAAATGTATAGGCAATGAGTACAAATCATATTAACAAATGACATAAAGTGCACACACACTGTAGTACAGAACATATCAGGAATTCACAAAATGTACACACAATGAATACAAATTATATTAACAAATGACATAAAGTGCACACGCACTGTAGTTTTTTTTTACTATTTTACAAGAACTAGGATAGGAAAGGGAAGGATTGCATCATGGTGAGTAGCACATTAGGTTGCACGCAGCTGCACTGAAAGTCCATATCTTTCTACAGAAGCACAACACCAAGCGAGACCATCTGAAGTTCTTTTCCCTGAAGTATTAATCAGTGTAGCCAAGACACTGAAATGTCGTAGTAATATTCCATGTTATCATTTTGGTAGTACATTAGGTACACCAAACAGTGGGACCATAGTAACATCTCCATCGCTCAAGGTGGTGGACAGCATGTCGTGTCAACACCATGTTCTTGTAGGGCACACCAACGTAGAATTAGTGCAAAAACCAAATATAGTGCTCCATGAGCATGAGGATAGACAGGACAAACGGATATTGCAGTAATTTCTGGTAATTAGGTCAGAAGGTGAAGGACATTAAGTCTTATGCCAGTCATCATAGATAATTACACTAGTCTAACAACTAATTTGAGTAATTTGTGGCACTCATCGCCCAGTTTTTGAACATTTCTGTACCATGTATGAAGTATTACAGAATAATGTTCATAAGTTAACTGTTTACAGAGAACATTGGCACTCACTGATCAGTTACAAATCATCAGAAGTCATCAGTCAAAAGAGGAGCTAATGAGTGTAGCATCAAGCTACTGGTATTCATATATATAGCATAAAAGTGACATAATACAAATTTAAAATATAAGAAACAGTGGCATTCGTTGGTCAGCAAGTATTGAATATTACAAAACCTTTTTCATCATTCAAGTGACATATGACATATTTAAAAATAATTATTGGCACTCATTGATCAGTTACAAATCATCAGAAATCATCAGTCAAAACTGGAGCTAATGAGTGTAGCATCAAGCTACTGGTATTTATATATATAGCATGTAAGTGACATAATATAAATTTAAAATATAAGAAACATTGGCGTTCATTGGCTAGCAAGTATTGAATATTACAAAACATTTTTCATCATTCAAGTGACATATGACATATTTAAAAATAATTATTGGCACTCATTGATCAGTTACAAAACATCAGAAATCATCCTTCAAAACAGGTGTTGAAGAGTGTAGAGCATGCATGCATTATTACAAAATATCATTCACTATTACTCAGAACTCATCATTCAAGTGACATATGACATATTTAAAAATGAAACACTCTGTAACTATTACTCAAAGTCTCTCTTAAATTGGTAGCATTATTTGGGACTGGTAATACATTTTTTTTTTTGTGCTAGCAATGCATTGCGTTGGGATCGATAATTAATTGCTGGGGCATAACAATATTTGCTTTTCAGTTATTGCTGCAAATGAAGATGGGTAACGTCATTCGTCATGAGTCAGCTGTAGTAAGGTTATGAAACAAATAGAGTATATGTGATCACATTCATAAATGACACAGGTTTAATGACCGACTGCTTATAGCACATTAATTTCATGAATAATTTCTCCTGCAAAAAATACAAAATGGATTATTAAGCTGAAAGAAGAAACGCATATTATGCTGAAAAGTAGTGAACTTCGAGTTAACAGGTAATGAAATGTGTATTAAATATATATGTTCTCTAGCTGTCCTTTCCAAAACCTTCAGTCATCATACCATGTGACATAAGACATACTGTCAAAACAAACTGCAACAAATACTTAAATAACTAAATAGCATAAATACATAAAATTCAACATTATCCTCATCTGCAAAGAAAAACTTCATTATCATTACTATCATCACCTGCAAAGAAAAACTTCATTATCCATATCACCATAATTCCATTATTATCATCACCTGTAAAGAAAAACTTCATTATCCATATTAGTATATTCTGCATCACTATTCATCATCATTCATTATCATCTGCAAAAAAGTCACTTCATTATTCATTATACAACTATTCACAGTATAAAGTTCTTTATTTCTAGCATATTTCATCACTAAAACTAAGATGTGTAGTTCTGTCCGACAGCCTACATCAATCGCCTCGTATTCTGAAAGAAAAAATTAGTTAAGACTGCTATCATACGATGTGTATAGTATATTCTTGTTAATGCTTGTTAATTCTGATCCATTTACTCTTCGTGACAAGGTACTGCATATTCTTTCGTTCATTTCGAAGGTGAAATTCCCATTTCATAGCAATCCACTGTAGTCTGTTTAATTTATTTCTTTTACATGTTATTTCTTTCTGCAAATGATGAACAATGATTAATGTCTTGCATTTAAATCATATAACCATTAAATAAAAACTGGTTTATAGTGATATAATTGAGCATACAGCATAGCATGACAGAAAACGTAATATGTCAAAAACATAGTGTGCAGGTGCAAAAAATGTACACAGAGTATCGCAATGTAGCAGCAAAAAAAAAAAAAAAAAAAAAAAAAAAAAAAAAAAAAAAAAAAAAAAAAAAAATTGTAAAATAATCACGATGTTGAGATATCATAAGGCAAAATGTCAAAGTCAACTGGTGTTTGTTACATCTTAAATATTTCATAGTGCATACAATCAAAACAGGAAAACGATCATACATACATGAAGAATGGAAAATGTGCACCGTCTGATGTGTAACGGCACTTGCCAAGAAAAAATATGACAATCATCAGTAAGTGTTCATGTGAATATAATTGCATAAGTGGTTATATTAAAAAAATCAGGAAATGGCATTACAGTGTGATAAATCATAAAGTATGTTCATTCAATAAAGGATTTGATGTTGGAGACATGGTGATTCCCTTTGGTTTTTCTGGTTCTCAGAGTTTCGATGTGTACTACATTGGGGTGAGGAATGCTGCGAATTCGAAATGGACGTGCATATAGAAGCTCAAATTTACTACATCTACTTTTTCCTCTATTAGATAAATAATGTGTGCGTACTAATATCTTCTGTCCAATGTGAAAGTCACGGCGTGTACAAACCTGTTTTTGCTGTCTTCTCCGGCGCTCTGCGGCACGTTTGATGTTGTACAGCGCAATGTCAATTATTTCATGGTGTCGTAGTCGACGAAATGTAGGAATTCTTTAATTTTGTTAGGTGGTTCAACATTTTTCAGTATAACAGACGGAGATAGCATAGTAGATTCATTTGGTACGGAATTAATTACATCCTGGAATGCGAGTAGGTGTGTGTCCCAATCAATATGTTTTTTTATGGCAGTATATTCTACATAGTTTACCAATTTCTTTCATTAGTCGTTCACAAGGGTTCGAAGAAGCATGGTACCTGGATATATAGATTGGAGAAATGTTTCTAGCTCGTAACATACGTGTCCATATAGCAGATCGAAACTGTGGTCCATTGTCGGAAATTACTTTCAATACATGCCCTACATGAAATAGAAAATGTTTTACAAATGCTTTCGAAACAGTTTTAGCAGTAGCTTTGCGTAACAGAGTGAAGGTAACAAATTTTGAAGTGAGTTCAACAGCGACAAAGATGTGGCAAAAACCTCTATTAGTTCTGGGAATCGGACCAAAAATGTCTACAGCGGCCATGTGTCTCAATTTAACAGGCACAATGGGATGTAATGGAGGAATATGTGAAGTCGTATCTGACTTACCTTTCTGGCAGATTTTACATGACGCTAAATCTCGTCAAATACGTTTCTCCATGTTGGTAAAATAACAGTTCTGTCTCAATATAAGAAAACATTTTCTGGCTCCGTGATCTGCGTAACTGAAATGAGTATACCAGATTAATTTGTTAACAAGTTCGTCAGGAATGCATAATAACCAATTGTTGCTGTTAGGGTGAGAGCGGCGAAACAGAATGTTATTGCGTACAGTGTAATGGTTTCTAATGGTAACATTATTCCTATCTTGCCAAAGGTGTTTAATTTTTTTCCACACGTTGTCTTTACTCTGATCTTGTGCTATGTCTTGATGACGACGAAATGAAATTTTCAAATGCAACTTGTTGAATGTACATGACGTTGAAATTTGCTTTGCAGAAGTTGGTTGTGATGTCTTGCTGATTGTTGCTGAGAGAACTGGATAGTGCGTCTGCTACAATATTTTGTGTACCGGGAATGTGAACAATTGTAAAATTACATTCTTGCAAATAAAGTTTCCGTCTACTTAATCTGTTGCGTGTAAATTTAGCGGAAAGTAAAAACTGTATCGCTCTATGATCTGTGTAAACGGTCGTATGTCTTCCATAAAGAAAGTGCCGAAATCTCGTAAATGCCCATACAACACATAATGTTTCAAGTTCTGTAACAGAATAATTGTGTTCAGCAGGTGACAGAATGCGACTCGCAAAGGCTATGTTTTTAATTACTATAGTGCCATCTTCTTCAATTTCCTGAAAAATGTGTACGCCTAAAGCAATGTTAGAACTGTCGGTGGCGATGGAAAAATTTCTAGTAAGATCTGGGTGTGATAAAAGTGGTGCATTCAACAAGGCATATTTCAAATAACATTTTCATGAACAAGATTCTGTGTATCTGAAGTATTGCTTACGTTGCTGGAAGATGCAACCTGTACTGTATCTAGTCAAATTCTATCTGACGTGCTATTATTTGCGGGAGGGTGCTGTGCATTTCAACTATTTGTACTGTTCTGTTATTTCTTCCTGACGTATTACGATCGGGATGATATCTACTGTCTGGTTCATTCATGATAATTTGTTGTTGCGGATGATTTTGCTGCTGGTAAGACCGACTGTTATTAAACGTACGCTGAAAATTGTGCTCATTACTTTTACGTCTGTCATGATAATCATTTCTATACGGTGCATTGCGATAGGAATTGAAATGGTGTGTTTTCTGTACGTACTGATTTCCTTGTTGCTGTGCATTACTATTTGTTGGAGCTGATGCTATACGTGTAGGCGGCGAAACATTAAAGCTTGGTTGACCTTGTACATTACATTGTTGGTTAGGTATGCTAACCGGCTGGTTTTGTTGCTATTGCGATGAAAAAACCTCTATTGTTACCAAAATGCGTTCGCTGTTGCTGATAATTTTCTAGATACTGATAATTAAAATTTTGTCTGTTATTAAAGTTCTGGTGGTTGTCGTTCCTGAAGCATCTAATAAAAAAATTTCACTTTCGGTAAAACTTGTCTTATCGGATTTTCTTTACTCATTCTTAATCCTAGATAGATCGATAGTTAAAGAGCTGTTCTAATAGATATAAAGGATAGTAGAAGAGAAGGCAGCAGTGCAGAAAACTAAAGATGAAATAGCACTCCTACGGCTCGGGGCCCTGTGCACGCTACGGCGCATATTCATCAAAGCGTAATGAATCCCCTGAGGTCCATTACGCGCTACAAATAAATTTTAGCTTCTGCGTTACAGGCAATTCCAGTGAAAATTCAAAAGCAAATTGCTGTATCCATGCCAATTCTAGTTTCTGCATTACAGGCAATGGCGGTGAAAGTACAAAAATAAATTGACGTATCCAGTTCAAAGTGTGTACCTGTGCTCTGTCATTTTTAAATACCTTAGATTTTTTTACTGATAAAAATTGCTCGTAATCAACGTTATCGTCTCTGAATGTGTGAACAGGTTCAGGATTGCATAAGAATCTGTTTGTCTGTGTCACTTCGTATTCTAAGTCACGTAGTCTCTGTAAATTACCTAAGTTACACTGGCTGTGTGAGACTGACAAATGTTCGCAAAGTGGCGTCTGCTATGATGTGTTAAAGGCTGAAACATTTTTCATCTCTGTTACCTCTTGCTGTAAAGTCGACAATTTTCTACGTAATGTATTATTGGACGAATCTATCTCACTGATCGTCTGCTGTAAATTTTGGAATTCAGGTGTTTGATTAAACGAAATCGGTGAAGTATCGTCTGATTTGCTGTCATTATTACTTTCAATAACGTCAATACGACTGGTCAATTCATCAAATTTTTCAGTCAGTATTTTTACCTGATAGTCGTTTTTAGTGTCACAAGCATTAATTTGTTTTTGTATTTTACGTGTGGTTTCGTTCAATTTTTTAACGTCTGCCTTGATGACATCGGAATCCTATATTAGTTCTAATTGTTTGAGTCTGTCGGTCACTGTCCGAAAGTCTACTATGTGTGTATCTGTTTTTGATTTAAGATCGGAAATTTCATCACGCAATTCGGTGTTCAACTGTTTGATAGTATTAATTTCGTCTGATACTGTAGCAATATTGTTATCTACGTATGTTTTCGCCTTCGTAAACAATTTACGTTTATCTTCCTGTCTCTGTGCAGTAATTGTTTCCATCACTTGTCGCTTTACTTTATTCTGTTCCTGTATAAATTTACAGTAGCGCGTTTCACTGTTTTGTAGGTGGTGATTAAAACGTTCGTCAATTTGACTGTTCTGTTGGTCAAATTTCGCGTCTACTTTTGCATTCAGTGTGCGTGAAAGTTCTGCTGACATTAATTTAAACTCGTCGCGTAACTGTGTTGCGTTTTCAGAGCATTGTTTACCGACTGCACTAATTTCGTCTCTAAGTGATTCTGTTGTAGCTGTTTGCGTATTCCTTAATTCTTGAGCAACAGATCTAAATTCTTCACTACTTTTCCTAGCACAAGCCTTAATTTCCTCACGTAATTGTTCTTTAGTATCATGACATTGCGCGGCAACGGCTGTAATCTGTTCACTAAGTTGTTTGTTGTGTTCATTAAGTTGTTTGAAATTTTCACTAAGTTGTTTGTTCTGTTCATTAAGTTGTTTGAAAGTTTCATTAAGGTTGTCTTGTTTTTCATTAAGTCGTTTGTTCTGTTCACTAAGTTGTTTGAAATTTTCATTAAGTTGTTTAAAATTGTTGTCTTGTTCTTTCTTCAACTGTTTGGAATTTTCACTCTGTTGTAGCAATACTGCCATAATTTGATCCAAGCCAATATTACCTACTCTATTCTCTGTGCTGTTTGATGGCATACCTGCAATTGTCACGTTTTCTGTAACCATTTGGTCATTCTGAAATTCTTGAAAAGGTTTGCTAATCTGATAGGGCACTGTTGGTCACTACACCGGAATTAAATAAATCTGTCGTACTCTGATTACACTGTTCATTTTCATTAGAAAAATTTGTCTGTTCATTACGTAAATTTTGCAAACCGGGTGTGTCAAGCTGGGCAGCGTTCATTGTAACAGAACGTCCCGCGTCATCAATTGTCGTTAAATTAACAGAGGACACAATTGAATTTATTTGTTCATCATTAGGATCAAAATCATTACTAGCGGTCGGTACGCACTGATTGTCTGTAAACGGAGGATTGTCATCATTACACTGAGTGTCGCAAATATTATCGGTCAAATTATTCGAGTCGGCTATTTCACTCATTGCACATCGCGATGTACTGTTAACAGTTTTTCCGCGGCATTTTTACACAAATAAAAATGAAGCACAAAATGAAACCAGGACAATGCAAAAAATGGAACAAACAATTACAACAAAGAGCAATAAATTGCCGATGATCTGTGAAAGAAAGAGTGACAAGTTAGTAAATGAGTTGCGCCAGATGGAAACTACGTTTAAGTAAATAAGAGCAGATATATGACTACTTATCAGAAGATTCACAAAGAAATACGATCCTGGCCGGATGTCGCCAAGTGTAACCTCCCCACAAAAATATTAATTGAAATGAACCAAGTGTAACCTCCCACGGAAATATTAATTAAAATGAATTTTAAATATTGTAAACTCTGAACAACATTGGTTCCCATTCATAATCTCAGTGCAGAAATGCATTCACATTCAATGTACCCACAAAATTCTTTTCTCATTTAATGTTAAGTTCGAAACAGAAAAATTCCGAAACCACAAAATAATAAAAAAAATTCAGTAACCTGGTAAATTTTATGACGACAGCAGCGCTGCGCCACGGCCCTATATTCTGAATAAAAAAGCAAAAATTCTTACCTCAATAAACAAACTGCGAATATATCTGCTCTTACCTAAAAAATTTTCGGCACAGCTCCGTGCAATGCTGGCCTATGCTTTGTGATTCGTGAAGGAAATAATCATCCTTTGGATAAAATCTTTAAATTGAAATGAATGCCTTTTTTTAAAAAAAATACTTTATATTATAAAAATTATTATTGGGGCATTTTTTAAAAGAAATTGGATGACAGTTAACATACATTACTAGATATGCGCAAGGCTGCTTCTTTACCTTCTACAATAATACTCATCGTCCAGAGTCCCGACCAGAGCAGGCTGCAGACAAGCGCAGACACGCGCACACTACCGCCGACTCACGCAGACTACTGTCGACTACTGAAGACTAGCGACAAGCAACAACTAACTACATACTGCTCTCTGGTCAGAGACTCTCCTAAGTCTTGCCTGTTGCAGGCAGCGCATATGGCGCATACCTCTTACAATATGACACCAGATTCTTAACGTAGGCGCTATGGGAAAAGCAAAAAGCGGGAAGCTGCCCATTCTTTTGTCCAACAGTCTGTTCCCTTTCATGCATTGCTACCGCTCGCAGACTCTTATTTAAGGACTTGTGGGCATCAAGTTCTTCAGCAGAATAAGCCTTATGTTATTGTGCTAATTATGGTATGGGAAAAATGCAACAAAGACGAGTTCCCCTAGAGCAGTGAGGATATTTGCACATGTCTGTATTTAGCAATGACTACCAGCTGCCACAACACTTCACAGAATCCATGCGACAGGCAACACTACTGTGCGTGCACTTTAGACTTCATTCAGTAAGACGTCAGGAGATGGACGGAAACATCAAAATAACGTCACTTTCCGAGTCGTATTCAATCCAGATTGAAGTGTTATTAAGGTAGTTGAGCGTTCTAGCAATTACACTTTGATAATTCCCATATGAGTATTCCGATAGCCAAAAGAACCCGTTAGTGTGAAACCATCAGGAACTGCATTAATATCAGACTGCAAGAACTTGAGACAATACGTGGACTCTTCTCTTCGCTGGGTGACCTATTGCTGTTATTTAGGATTCTCTCCGTCCTAGGCGTAATGCAAATGGAACTTCACATTCATGAGGCGCTTTCCGCTATTCTTGACAAACATTAGCAACTTGTAATCAATGCGACTTACGACTGTGTGATGATAATGGTACAGGTTGGCAGTAGTAATGGTGGTGTTGTTATCAAACTGCTTACATTAACGTTAATGGTGGCGCCCATAATTTAGCGCTGGTTTCCTTCTTAAGTAAAGATAGTGTGGTGGCGTCGTCGCTTCTCTTTATTTGGCATCAGCTAGAGTAATCCGATTTAACGAACATAGTACTCCATTCGCGAGCTGCTAATGATACAGTATGACTACAGAGATCATCGTGCGGGCATTCCATTAATTCTGCAGTGAATTGCTTAAAAAATATTACCCTCAGCTATGCAGCTGGAATGACTCATTACAGAGGTACTCTATGTTGCACTTGGTTAAGTGATCATTTCGCTGCAATCCTGCTTCTACTGTTCGTAAATGCTTTTATACTGAACATTCGTTATTTAGCTAAATATGCACTACAATCTGATCAATCTGTTCGCATGTATATGACATGGGTTAGCGCCATCACAAAGCAATGACTAAGGGTTGGATGCCGTTAAGTACCGTTACATTGATGGCAAGACAAATGTTCGCAAATCACTTCTATTGCCTCAAAAAACAGTTGCATCTTAAATATCGAAGGACCGACGTCCACACTGTCACAGCGCGTTGATATACAGCAACGACGACAGATGAAAATTTGTGACCGACCGGGCTTCGAACCTGGACCTCCTGCTTACTAGACAGACGTGCTGACCACTGCACTATTTTTTTTTTAATTTGAGAAGACTTTTAGCACCAGGTAGGCGGAGGCAAAGAGGGCAGGGGTCGAAGATCCGAGACCTGACCACAATGCCTCCCCAATACCTGTCACTGAGTAACTGCATTATTCCCATGTATTCCATGTTTGTTCCCATATATACCTTTAACGGTAGAACGAAATTGAAGTAGTAATTAAGGTAAAATAAATTACAGATTGCCGCCTCCAATGGCGTGCGTTCCTTGTAGAACATAACTTATAACAGTCAAAAGGGTGACGGAAAAATACATAAACATTCATTCAGATACATAGTCACAATTTCAGTTATTATGCACTGGATGCATATGAGGTCTATAAGGAATCCGTGTATTTCTCAACAAATGAAAGAAATTTCGGAGCCGGCGTGGTTTTACCAAATTAGAACAGTTCTGACTTTAGAACCAACGTAGAAGCAGATTCCAGGTATAAAAAAGTGAAAGAATAGTATTCTGCTTCTAATCAATAAAACTGTACGCTTCTTTGTAGCCCACATAAAGCAACAGACTAAAAATTTTGAAACCATTCCTTATATTTGTTATTTTTCTTCAGCTTAAAATGTTCTTCTGCAATATAAAACATGTACTCTTCCAAGTTCGAAGTTTTGTTTGTTTCTCCGTAAAACACAAACTGTCCCAGAAGCCACGAAAAACTGTTATTCTTTGCAGACGGGTAACATTTCCAGTTGGGTTGTAAAGCTTCAGTTATCAGTATATGACTTTCTGCGGTTCTGTTGATAGTGCTAGTTTCTTCCTATTCCAGTCGCAAATTCTGATTCTATAAGAAGATGTGCACTACAGTTTCTACAAGCCGACATTTGTTGCAGGATGGAAATGGGCTCAATTTGATTTTCCCTAGTCGTTCCGCTGCGGGTATGGTTTCGTTTACAACGTCGTACCATACGGCACTGGTAGAATTTTATTGTTGATATTTTTCCATACGTTCATCCAGTTTTTAGTGGGTTAATTTACTTGTATTGGGTTGTGAAGACGATATCTGGTAATATAATCGTAGACGGTCCTAGTGTTGGTTTGTGCTGGTGGAAGTCTTATACAGCTGCAATCGACATAGTACTTTCGGACGTAATCTAGGCTGGCATCTATATGTGCTACATTAACAGGAGCGTTCCTATCCCCAGGATCTAACGAGAGGAACGGAAGTTTCATGATTCCTATCTTAGTGGCATGTATTATTTTAAAAGCACGAGTTAGAAACAGTGCGTCCCATCTAGATTTAACGTCTTTAATTACAAGTCCTCCGTTTTGCCTCTGCAAAGTCGACGTGTGGAAGGATACTTTGAAGATATTTTGTTTCCACACATACCAACACGCTGCAGCTAGTATTTTATGTGCGGTGACCTGCGGTATCGGTAAGACTGCTGCGATATATTTTACAAAGTATGTATGTATTTATAAACTGAAATTTCTGCAGTCGGTCTAACGTTCGCATGTCATGGTCCTCCAACAAGGCTCCGATGACATTAAGTGTCCGCTCCCAATTGTTCGTAGCCATGCGCTTGGGATTCGCCCTTAACCACAATCCGAATTGGAGTCTCTCTTCAGTTACATCTAACCAGGCGCACTTATTGCACTATTGTAAGAACCGAGATGCAGTATTTTGGATTTAAAATTTTGTAAATTTGTGGTAAGATATTATGGGACCAAGCTGCTTAGGTCATCGGTCCCTAAGCTTACTCACTACTTAATCTAACTTACGCTATGGACAACACACACACCCATGCCAGAGGGAGAACTTGAACCTCCGACGGTGGGCACTATCGGGACACAGCAGCCAACCTCTCTACAGCACCTATCTACACACGTTCCTCGTCAGACGAGAAACGAGAATTTCCATCTTTGCCGCATACCACATGCGCGGTACCTCCCGCCCCCCTTTCCCCCCCTCCCCCCCCCCCCCTCCCCCGTCCATCATTCCACTCACTCGCGGCCACACTGTATTCCTGCGAGGGTTCGAACGATGACGTGCGCCTAGCACTGAAAACTTTCGATGACGAGTCGAGACCCGAAAAATTATACAGGATGTTTCGGGAGGAACAGTAAATATTGAAGGAGGTGGTAGTATAGACAAATTGCAGAAAAATGCATGTGTCCAATTTTTATTAAGTACATATAGCTGGGTTCAATGCATTTTCGTTTCGTATGTTGGTCCTTACAGGACCCAGTTGTCTTGAAAATGAGCTTCCAGCGTTATTGGAAGAGGATCCTTTGGCTACAAGAATGCGTATATTCCTCCAGCATGACGGGGCTCCTGCACATTCTAGTCGTCAGGTGACATTATCCAAATCTAACATTTCCCAAAGGTGGATCAATAGATACGGGCACTTTTCTTGGCCACCAAGGTCCCCGAACTTATCTCTTTGGAGATTTGCCTGCAGGGATGGTTAAAGGCGAAGTCTACAAAGAAAAAGTAAACCCAAGAGCCGATTTGATCGTTCGGATTATGAATAGTGCAGCCTTCATAAAAGAACACAAAGACGACCTCAGAAGAGCTACACATGGTGCTATCAAGAGAAGTCAAATGTGCATTGAAGTTGGTGGGGGAATTTTTGAAAATCAACTTTGAGTGTCCTCATTTGCCTTTCCTTTGAGTTTGTTAGGGTTATGTACTAACAGCTGAACCTCTGTACTCAATAAAAAGTGGACGCATTTATTTGGAATTTTTTATGTAATTCGTCTGTACTATCACCTTACCACCTGCTAAAATATCTACTATTCCTCCTGAAACACCCTGAATATGGATATATGTGCCGGCCGAAGTGGCCGTGCAGTTAAAGGCGCTGCAGTCTGGAACCACAAGACCACTACGGTCGCAGATTCGAATCCTGCCTCGGGCATGGATGTTTGTGATGTCCTTAGGTTGGTTAGGTTTAACTAGTTCTAAGTTCTAGGGGACTAATGACCTCAGCAGTAGAGTCCCATAGTGCTCAGAGCCATTTTTTTTGGATATATGTGTGGTGTCTGTTCTTTTGGACATGTCCGAACAAAAAGAAACTAGGAATCCTTGTTCGAACCTGGTCAGGTACAAATTTTCATCTGACGCCGTTGTTCTATTTTAACGCCCATGACAGCCTGGACATTTGTCCTTCGATATTGATTAACAAGGCTGTCTATTTCGATTCGTAGTGTCTATTCTTTCGGAAATGACCGAAAGAACAGACACACACACACACACACACACACACACACACACACACACACACGCACACACACACACATTTTTGTCTGAAGTGCTGTTCGGAAAATGTTTGGCAACTCAGTGACAGTGCCGGACTGGAGCTGCATCAACCTACTCATTTCATTACATATAGTTGTAATTTTCTGAAGAATTCCTCTTTAGTAAGTGACAGCGACAATGTCTCTCATCATTGATTTTGTCGGAAACCTGCTTCTTTCTGCCCTAGCCTACTACAGCAATGAGTGATTGCCCACATTCTTGATAGCTCACTGGACGTGCTACTGCAACTGTAGCCAAAGATTCAAATCCCACTGGAAAACTATGTTTCAAGTCAGATAGTTTTGCTCCTCCGCTACTGTCATTGTAAACGATCGCAAAGAAATTAAGTACAGGAATACTATGAAACCCATGAGTCAATGCTGCGATGCTGAGATGATGAAAAAAGTTGTTTTTCACAATTATCAGATTACAGATGGAATTTGTCAGATTCCACTAATTACGCCTGCATTATTAATTGTTGGTTCACAGGAGCTTTTCTGCCGCCTATTGTAACTGTTTCTTGAATGTTAAACCTGGAAGAATAGAAACATCAAATTTTCGCTATATGGAATATTCGAATTCGCCTTCAGTTCAAAAATGGTTCAAATGGCTCTGAGCACTATGGGACTTAACTTCTGAGGTCATCAGTCCCCTAGAACTTAGAACTACTTAAACTTAACTGACCTAAGGACATCACACACATCCATGCCCGAGGCAGAATTCGAACCTGCGACCGTAGCGATCGCGCGGTTCCAGACAGTAGCGCGTAGAACCGCTCGGCCACTCCGGCCGGCTCGCCTTAAGTCTTCACGTTTCGAGCAAAGGCAGAATATCAATCAATCAATCAAATCAATGAATCTATCCATCAGAAAAGCTGACAACAAAAAGCCAGGCCATTCCTGTCTTCTGGCGGATGTGCCAATGGCAGTGATCTCAGTAACAATATTGTACAGCAAAGATACGCTGCCAACTCAACCACTGGAGTAGCTCCTAAAATTGTGAATCGCGTCTGGTGAATATGCTTTCAATGTTTCTGTCCGATTAAGGCCGGTAAACACAAATAATTGTTGCAGTTATTAATTTATGACATTTAATTTACACTCAGTGCATCGATGTATTACAAGTAATTACACTCTAGCCCCTAAACCTAGTTACAGAAATGCGAATAAGACTCATTGACATATAATAAGGATATTGTGGCCCTTGCCACCCGCAACTTTGAGACGAAGCTATAGTCACTTCCGAGGTCCCTCACAGAACACATCAGCTGGTATCCCTCCTGGCAGTATAACTGAAACTTGACAACAGCGCAGAATATGTTTGTCAACTCTGTGAGCGACGAGTTACTTCCTTTATGGTACAGAACTAGCCTGCTAAATTCACTTGATATTTTCGTGTCATTTCAATTGAATCATGTGATTTTCTCTTGAAATGTGGCATAAGGATATCAGTTAATGCTTTTGAGTCAGCGAAAGTCGTTCCACACGGGTAATACAAACACTCTCGCCTCTTATGTTGCGATTTATCTGCCATAGCACCTACTGGGCCAATAAGTAAGTCAACGACACCATATCTGTTCGCTAGCTCCTAGGTAACGTGATTGCCTGTCACACGTACACTGCATTTGTTCGCCTTTCGAGACTCGCTGAAAGCCAGATTTTTAATTCTTTTGTAGCAGAGCTACAAGCAGGCAGATACAAACTCAATAAGGGAATCGTAAGACAACGCTCGAGCAAAATTCGTCTTGCTACTTTTAGTACCTCTTAGTGTCAGAGCGAAAACCTTATGATACTGCAAAATTCATAATGCCACTTTTGTTTTCTGCCAACATATTTGTCGTTGTTGTGAATACATGATTTTATCTATGAACTGCCACATTTTCATAATACTTGCGAATAATACAGGACATGAAGTAAATACAGACCTTCTCGAAGTCAAAGGTCGGTAATATCCTACAAATCTCGTTAAAATAGGCTCAATCGTCATACAGATACTTAATGCTTTATTAAGATAGACTGCCGTCGTGATGTTTCCGTAGTAAGCTTAATTTAATTTGTATTAGTACAGTGAATATTTTAATTGTGTTTCCCATTAGTTTACTGAACGCGACAGTAATCATCAAAGATATATTAATCAGCAGCAGAATTTCCTTTCACAATATCTAAAACAATCTGACAATGCTGAAGTAGTTTACAAATTCTACGTCTGTAGAAACCTAGTGGTTCTAACGATGTCATTAAACCAGTGTACTTCGAAGAGTATTTTCGTCTAGAAATGAATTGCCTTGACGGTTGATCGATCAAGAGCATGAAAGGTAAAATTTTACGAGTATATGACGAGAGGGACAAGTGTTTGAGAGAGGGCTTCCCTATCAATACAAGTGCCTGAGAGACGACTTTCCTATCAATCTCCTGGATAATTTTGTTTCTCAAATCAACAGAGTGCGTTATCATGCAGTAGCACAGGCGATGTGTTTTGTCGGTCGATTTTTTTACACTGCGACCAAAATGTGTCTCAGTTATTGGCAACAAATTCCAGATGTGATGCGCCCACCACCTGGGGCAGAATTCGTAGCCCAGAACACATTCTTGGAGCTATCAGATGTAAAATATTATGTTCACTCTACCCTTTGCTCGAGTTTACGTCTTTTGGTGGGGATCGGCCTTTCATTTCTTCTTAGGAAGTTAACGATAAAGGAATCATAACTCGTCACCAGTAACAGTACTGCATAGGAATGCTCAATGAGCGACCTGGTGGCATTCAATAAAAGTCACTCTGTTGTTTTTTGTTGTTTCGAATTAGAGCACGCGGTACTCCTACACCAGACTTCTGAACTTTGCCTGTTGAAGGCAAATGTCGTATGACGGTTAAACGGTAATCCATAACATGTATCAGTAGTCGAGACTTCCTTAATGGGGAAAATCATTTATGCCAGGACGATCTCTGTTGAAACAAGAATATCTTTTTCTGGTATATTTCACCAAAAGCACTCGCTCCACACACAGTTCAAATCTTTCTAGCTGCCTCCTCTGCATTCAACCCTTTGTTATACCAAAAGTAAATATTGTGTTGTAGATGTTACCCATTTTTCCACTTGCGACTCAATTTTACAATGCTTAACGGTAGTTCATGATTTTCAGGTATGCAAAATCCAATGCTTAATTGTAAGATGATAACTAGAACTTCAGATTCCAAAAAGACAGTTGATACATACTGTGACAGCGTCGCGCCGCGTACACCTGGGCGGCGCCGGATTTCAGGCGGCGGGTGGCGTCTGGCCGGTGGCCGGTAGCCGCTGCAGCGCTAGGAAACGCTCGAGCGTAGGCTGTTCTGATCGCGATGCAGCCACGAGCTGTCCTGCGGAATTGTTTCTGGAAGTACTTGTTATTGCTGGTGGGTAGAACGTGAGGCGAATTATCTTCGATGTTCAATCAAACTCGTAACTTTAGACGAGGGCCGAAATGTGGTACAAAAAAAAAAAAAAAAAAAAAAAAAAAAAAAAATACAGTTGGACGCGAACAGGCGACCATTAGTTTCGAATGCACAACGATTACCGCGGGCTCACACAACCCGACACCATCTAGGAAATGGACAAGACTTCCTCCAGACACTTCCTCATCTTACAGTGTTGCCAGATTGTGCAGATGGCCGGACTTAGAGTTGTCAGGGGCGGCCAGTTTTATTGGCCACCTTAAGTGAACGAGTCGGACTTAATCTCTGTGGCAGCCGGCCGGAGGTCAGTTTTTATGTCTAAGACTGTACCTTCCTTACAACTGAACATACTCCCCCCACTGCTATCACAGCACTCCAAGTCAAATCCATACCCTCCCTACAACAGCACATAGACATCTCCTTTCCACAAGCACACATACTTTATAAACCTGATACCCAAATGCGAACATATCATGCACCCAGCACTAATACTAAATATAATATTACTTCGTCAATAACTGCATGCATACGATACCAAATACTACTGATCGAAAATCAGCGATGGGTATGCATGACTCTTAAGTTCTTCTTTCGAGTCCTACCACCCTGTCATAGACGTAATCGAGCAGATGTTACAGAAAAAATCTCGATCCCAACAACTACTGCATGTTGCTCTCACAAGCGCTCTTGGTTCTACAGGTACACCCACGTAGCCATGTTAAAACCTATAACCGCTTTACGAATCGAGGTGCGACATTACCTCTGAATTAGGTGATGTTTTCTGTACAAATACTGTGTCGGTGATCGTAGAAATGTGTGTATTAACAGTGAACGATGCAGCCTAGGGATAAAATCACTGAACTTTTCAAGTGATTCGGCTAAGGAACGTGGTATGCAAGCGCTATTTGCGACTCCATCACACCGCACCCAACTAGATAACTCATTACTTATTGCAAAGAATTCTATGTCGAGACCATATCCGAGGTTCCTCGATATATCCGCTGAGTTATAGGCGATGAGTGACAGTAGTAGTAGATGATGTGCTGATTGAGGTCGTAAGAAGAAAAATATACACTAACTACTCAGATCTCTAATGTTACGCTATATGTTAGAAATTACTTCCTTTCAAACACATACTTGCATATGCTCACACCCACAAGTCAATCATATTTCACACACTCTCGTATCTCTAAACGATTCATCTTCCTCGAACCTGTCTGCTGCAGTAAAATTACAACCTGATTTTAATCACACCCCTCACATCTTGCAGTCGCACCCATTTCTACAGCCTTCCTCAAGTGCTCATTCCAATTTAAGTCCGAACTGAGCAGAAGTCGGAGAAAGACATGTCCAACACCTTCTGCAATCCGTGTAGAAACAGATCGAGCTGAGTTACTGCAACAGGACCGTGTTTTGACAATTCAGTGGAAATGCACGCAATGTGGTACATCCCCAAACTAGATACAAGTACTACAAATCCACGTACATTCAAATCAATCAGCCCACGAGATAAAAATTACTAACTATAGAAGCTAATACGAATTAGAAGTCACCAATACACCGATGTGGGCGCAATGACACATAGCTGCGGTCGACCTCCAGTGCGACGAAAGACATTTCACAATACTTGACCAGAATAGCGTAGCATGCTGCCATCAAAGCATTCCTAGCGGTATAGCCCCTTTCTCACCTCAAACTGCTACTGCTACTCCTGCTGTGTCTACGATAGGATTCTATTGAATATTACATGCCATTACGTGCTTGTCCCACATCATATTGCTCTGATTGCCTATATGCCTCTGTACGAGCCCTAATCTCTCTTATCTTATATTTGTGGTCTTTCCGCGAAATATAAGTTGGTGGCAGAAAAATTGTATTGCAGTCAGCCTCAAATGCTAGTTTTCTAAACTTCCTCAGTAGCGATTCACGAAAAGAATGCCTCCTTTCCTCCTGACACTCCCACCCAAAGTCCTGAAGCATTTCCATAACACTCGTGTGATAATCAAACCTACCAATATCAAACCTAGCAGCCCACCTCTGAATTGCTTCTATGTCCTCCCTCAATCCGACCTGATAGGGATCCCAAACGATCGAGCAGTACTCGAGAATGGGTCATTTTAGTGTTTTATAAGTGGTCTCCTTTGCAGATGAACCACATCTTCCCAAATTTCTACCAATGAACTGAAGACGACTATCCGCCTTCCCCACAACTGCCATTACATGCTTGCCCCACTTCATATTGCTCTGCAATGTTACGCTCAAATATTTAATCAATGTGACTGTGTCAAGCACTACACTACTAATGGAGTATTCAAACATTACGGGATTCTTTTTCCTATTCATCTGCATTAATTTACATTTATCTATATTTAGAGTTAGCTGACATTCTTTACACCAATCACAAATCCTGTCCAAGTCATCTTGTATCCTCCTACAGTCACTCAACGATGACACCTTCCCCTACACCACAGCATCATCAGCAAACAGCCGCACATTGCTATCCACCCTATCCAAAATATCATTTATGTAGATACGAGACAACAGCGGACCTACCACACTTCCCTGGGGAACTCCAGATGATACCCTCACCTCCGACGAACACTCACCATCGAGGACAACATACTGGGTTCTATTACTTAAGAAGTCTTTGAGCCACTCACATTTTTGGGAACCAATCCCATATGCTCATACCTTAGTTAGGAGTCTGCAGTGGGGCACCAAGTCACACGCTTTCCGGAAGTCAAGGAATATGGCACCCGTCTGATAACCTTCATTCATGATTCGCAAGATATCATGTGAAAAAAGGGCGAGTTGCATTTTGCAGGAGCGACGCTTTCTAAAGCTGTGCTGAAGCATGGACAGCAACTTCTCTGTCTCAAGGAAATTCATTATATTCGAACTGAGAATATGTTCGAGAATACTGCACCAAACCGATGTTAAGGATATTGGTCTGTAATTTTGAGGATCCGTCCTTCTACCCCTATTATGTACAGGCGTCACCCGCGCTTTTTTCCAGTCGCTCGGAACTTTACGTTGGGCAAGAGATTCGCTATAAATGCAAGCTAAGTAAGGAGCCAATGCAGTGGAGTACTCTCTGTAAAACCGAATTGGAATCCCATCAGGACCTGGCGATTTATTTATTTTCAACCCATTCAGCTGCTTCACAACCCCAGGGATGTCTATCACTATGTCCTCCATACGGTAACCTGTACGAAACTCAAACAGCGGTATGTTTGTATGATCCTCCTGCGTGGAAGATTTCTCAAATGCTAAATTTAAATTTCAGCTTTCGTTTTGCTGTCTTCCATTGCCAGGCCAGATTGATCAGTGAGCGACTGGATGGAAGCCTTCGACCCGCTTACCGATTTTACATAAGACCAGAATTTCCTTGGGTTTTCAGCAAGATCTAATGCTAAGTTATGACGGTGGTAGTGGTTGTATGCTTCGCGCATTGCTCTTTTTACAGCAGCATGAATCTCTACTAACTTTTGCCTGTCCTCATTCTCCCGATCTTTCTTGTACCGCCTTGTCTTTGCTTCCTAAGCATTCTCCGAATTGCGCTATTAAACCATGGTGGGTCTTTTCCGTCCGTAACCCACTTTTTCGGCACATACTTCTCCAATGCTTGATTTACAATGTGTTTAAAATTTGCCCATAATTCTTCCACATCCATCATACTGGAAGTAAATGAAGTCGATTCATTTACTAAGTGGAATGCTCTTTCTAGTAAGAATACTCTCCTAGCTTTCTTGACCGACTTTTTAACTTTTGTAACCATAGTCGTAATGACAACATCATGATCACTAATCCCTGTCTCAACACTGACACCGTCAATGGGGTCTGGTCTGTTCGTGGCTACCAGATCTAAAATATTTCCATTACGTGTTGGCTGTCGATTTAGCTGGTCAAGACAGTTTTCGGATAATGTGTTCAAAAGTAATTCACACGACGGCTTGTCTGTACCACCTGTAATGAATCCCAGTCTATACTAGGTAGGTTGAAGTCACCTCCAACTAATATGGCATGATTCGGGTTCTTCTGTGAAACAGAGTGTAGACTCCCTTTGAATGATTCTAGAACTGTCACGGTGGAATCTGGTGGCCAGTAATAACACCCAACAATTAAGTTTATTTCTCCTAGCCCTTTTAAACATGTCCAGATAACTTCACAATCACACACTTCTTCGACCTCAGTAGACACAATATTTTTGTCACCTGCAATGAAGACACCACCTCCTATGGTGTCTAATCTGTCTTTCTGATACACGTTCCAACCCTCACTAAATATTTCAGAACTTCCTACCTCAGGGTTCAGCCAGGTCTCAGTCCTGAGAATAATTTGCACGCCACACGCTTCCTGGAGGGCAGTAAATTCAGGAACTTCATTCCGAACACTCTGAAAATTTACTGCTAATATCTTGATAGCTGAAGTGTCTTTACACTGAGCGCGTCCTGATTTCCCTGCCTGCACGTCGACTGGTGAGTGTTCATCAGGACACCTCGCATTACTGCCTAGCCTAAAAAGAACCCCATGTGCACGCCACAAGTACTCTGCTACCCGAGTAGCCGCTTCCTTTGTGTAGTGCACCCCTTACCTATCTAGGGGCGTCCTACAATTCCCCACCCAATAGCGCAAGTCTAGAAATCTGCAGCCAAGACCATCATAGAGTTGATGAAGCCTCTGGTTGAGACCCTCCACTTGGCTCCAAACCAAAGAACCCAGATTCACTCTGGGAACGATGCTGCGAATAGAGAGCTCTGCTTGCACCCCACGTGTGAGGCCAGCGGTCTTCACCAAATCCGCCAGCCACCTGTACGAACTGAGGATTGCCTCAGAACCCAAGCGACAGGCATCATTGGTGCCGACGTGAGCAACTACTTGCAGACGACAGCACCCCGTATGCTCAATAGCTGCAGGCAAGGCCACCTCCACATCTTGGATGAGGCCCCCCGGCAGACAAACCGAGTGCATGTTGGAATTCTTTCCAGCCCTGTGCGCTATTTCCCTAAGGGGCTCCATCACCTGCCTAACGTTGGAGCTCCCAATAACCAGCAAGCCTTTTCCCCCGTGTGCCTGCTCGGGCCCTGCTGAAGGAGCGGCCATCTGCCCACGGACAGGATGAATGTGCGAAGCCAGCCAGCCAGCCTCCACACTGACCCGTCGCCTCGAGCGACGCGAACGTGTTGCAGTCCGCCACTCACCCTGAGGTGATGGCGGCCCCAACGTGCTGGGTACACTAGAAGGTGCCTCAGCAGCTGAGTCAGCAGACATAGCAAGCGACACATGGGGTGTCTCAAGTGACGCGCCAGACCCTCCGCTGTCGCTGCACCTCGAGGCAGCAGCCTGAAGGCGGCTGACAGTGGCCAACAGCACGCTCAGCTGCTCACGAACCGCGGCCAGTTCCTCCTGTGCCCGTACACAGCACGCACACACCCTATCCATCCTACCGCTAATATCTGGACGTATAGAGTTGCGACAAATAAAACAGCAATATGCGACTGCACAGTTGCGTCACTAGCTCCTATTCGAGATAACTTTTTCTTTTCTGTCTTGGAGATGTGACTGCAGCTAATTTTCTTTAACACCACTTATTCCTAATAATTTCCTTCATTTGCAGGTGCATAGATTGCGTCTTCTGTTGAACGGCCCTTTTGAAAGCCAAACTGGCTCTTGCTAAACTCCATTCTTCATGAGATGATCAGTACTTCTTACACGTATTTGTTGGATAGGGGCTTCACAATGGCATACGTAAGTCTGCTGGGAACAACACCTTTTCGAAAGGAAGCATTGAAAATACGACAGAGACTGTCCCTTGTCCACACACAAGAATATTTCAATAAATTATCAGCAGAGTTCTTACATTTTGGAGACATGCTGATTTTTTAAATTTCATCTACATTGACAGGACTAAGGTGCATTTCTGGAATTGCGTTTGAATATACAGTTTGACAATGATTTATGGCTTCATCGCGTTGGGCTTGCTACCAATCTATTGGGTTACTGATAGGAAGTGTTTATTAAAAATCCCAGCCACACTTTTTGGGTTATCTACTAGGGTTCCTACATATCTGATTTTATTTACATTTTCTCTGCTTGTTGTTTCCTGTTTCTTCCTTTACAATGCTCCAAATTGTTTTTATTTTATTATTAGAATTATCTATTTTCTTCTCATAATAAGGGGCTTTTAAGTTCTGTATTTGTTTCTTTAAAATTTCATAGTATAATCTATAGTGTTTTCTTTTGGTTTTACATGACTGTTTTATACCTGTTGTAATTCAAGGCTAATTTATAGAATTGGAAGCACTCTTTCTCACCCTTTTCTTTGGAAATATTAAATAAATGTATAATTTTGACCAGACTAATAGTTGTGAAGCAGTAAGGCTGTGATATGGCTATTATGACTGACTAATTACATAATTTCCATCATTTTGATTTGCAGCTCCTTGTGTGGGCCATGTTTGCAGTTAAAATTGTTGGATGTGAGGTCCGCCAGTTATGCAGAACATCGTTTTTCTCAGTACCCAAACATGTTTCTGCACCACTGTGCCATCATCAGTGGGTTTTCAGTTTTATTTATTCTGCAGTGTGAACATTTTTGCTAAATGATTATAAAATTATGTGCATTTTCAGTTCAAACAACAGATCGTTTCTTTTTGTAAATACCTTTACATTTGGTGTGCATGAATTTTCTGGATCACTTGTGTGTTAATTACTACAGGTAGCTTGTCATCTGCAGCCAAATGATGATGATGATGATGATAAAGTTTTTTGCTGGGAGTTAACCTATCTTCAAGAATGTAATTTAGTTAATACCATTTTGTTAGAGGCCACAGTCTCTAGTGACCTGCCCTAGCTTTGCATAGCAAGCACTAATATCTATGGTAGAACAACTTGTTTGGGGAAGTGGTAATGAGTTACATGCACAAGCCTCCCTTGTAAATCAGTTTATTTGTTAGTGATAACTGTATCGAAGTACCTATAATAGTTCATAAAATTAGCATTCGGATACAGACAGAAAATGCAACAGAAGACTTGAATTTAGTAAAATAGTCATGTCATAACAACTGTAAAGTCAAAATCCAAAAGCAGGATCATCAGTGAAGTGAAACACATACCGTAGCACTGAAAGCACATTTATTACAAACACTGACTTAGAAAGAATGGAGCTGCCTATTGCATAATGGGTGCTACCATTGATACAAACATCTAATATTGTAGGACATGTAAACATTACAAATGTAACACACTTTGAGAGCCTTCTAACAATGACAAATACTAAATAACAAATATTTGCTGGTGATTTTAATTGGCAACCTGCACCACACCAACTGGCAATGCTAATAACTACTCCATACTGCATGCAGCACAGCTTGTAGCATTGCTCCCTCTCCTAGAGAAACACTTATCCACTGTTTCAGAGGTTCTCATTGGACCATAATACAACATCCTCGACCTAGGTCTTTGTCAGTGGTCCTCAGTATAGCTTCACTGGAGGATCCTTGTGTTCAGGTAGTGTTCCCACATTTTCATCACTGTGAACATTGGAGTTAGCTCTTCCCCTGATACCTTGAAAGGGAAGTGCCCCCCCCCCCCCCCCCAATTCCAAATTGTTGATCTGAACCTCGGAGCTGTAACGGGGCTTCATACGGCAGACATGGACAACTCCATGTTTCATCTTCTTGATGAAGTGTCACAATCCTTGACTTCATAAGACAAGTCTGAGAAGTGAGGAAGGATTAGGGCCAAAATTAACATTTTAGTAAGTATCCCTATAGTCCCACTTCCCACAAAGGTGTAAAAACCTGTATCTCAATTGTTGACTTCGAGAACGTCCACTAAAGGACCATTCCAATTTTGTGAAATTGTGCTGCTGCGTGCTGGACTGGTACTAGATGCTCCAGAGGCAACTGTGGCACATGCTTTCTGTCACTGGCATTCCTTACAGTGGCTAACACAGAGTGTCTAACAGATTGCTATAGACTTGGCCAGTGACACCTGTATATGATTACCTTCATGAACCCCATGTGACCAGATGTTACAGTGTCATGGAAAAACTGCAAGCTAGGTGGGATGCTGAGCAACCGCTTCTGCCCCATTGAAACAACTTTTTATGTGTAATACCACAACTCTTTGGGATCCTATGTCCTTTTACCAGTCTCATCCCCACTCTCCTGAAGAGGGCACATGTGTAATATCAGTATGCTGCTTTGATTTTGTCTTTTTCTGGTTATCTGCATTCGAGTACACTGATGATTTTCTTTTGCAGCAAATTAATAATTTGCATTAATTTAAGCTGTTATTTTGAGATTGCTTACATTAGGCATCACCAATATGCAGAATGAAGGAAACATGTTGTGTTAAAAGCTGCTGATGTAACACCACAATTTGTACATTATACAAACTTCAGGCACATGGTAGGAATAAAATTGCTTTTGTAATTATGAAGCATATATAGATATTTGGAGTAATATATAGATATTTCTAGTCATCGAAAGACAGCTATTTTTATGTTTTGAAACTAAAACAAAAAATGTATCTGAAATAGAAATATGACATGATAATTTTTCAGTCAGAATCAAGCATACTAATTTCAGTGGTGTTAGTTAATGGAATTGTAATTACAACTATACAGAAATGTAAAGTTTTACTCATACAAAATTTAATTAATTGAATCTCACCCTTTCATTCAATAAAACTAATCCCTCTGTTCACCTTCTGTGAAAGTGATAGAATGATTATCATTTAAGTAAGCACAACGATTTATGCAAATTAATGAAATGTATTGTTGTAATGATAAAACATGTAATTTATAGTCTTAATAGAAATGGATACTTTATTCATGTAAATTTTTATGTAATTTGGGAAGACATATGTAAAAGTTTTAATTTTTAAACCTAATAATTTAATATGTGACAATGTCAGTAATTGTTTAAAATCTTATAAAAAGAGGCAATCTGTACGCTGCCATAATTCAGTTGGAGTTCAGTTTGACGTCAGTCATGAGACAGTGTTAAGTCAATTTTACACGTAGTTCGCTGTCAAACATCTAGCATGGGAAATAAAATTCCTTGAGCTTATTTCTACCATTGCATGATTCCTGAGTGGTCATGCAGTAATATCAAGATGAACCTACAGCAGCATTAAGAAGCTGCACCCCGAATTACACAAAATACATATTATTTATTTGATGGAGGATATCCATAATATGATGTGTTCTGTTTTCTTGTGTTAAACAACCATACACATCCCAAACTTCCCCGTACAAAAATCATTTTTCACCACGTTATATTATATATGCAATGCTCTCTGTATTAATTGGAAGTCTGCTGTGTTGGTTCCTCACTCGTCAAGGCTTCTGTGGTTATCAGCAATGCTGGGTCTTCCTTCTGTTCAGCAGAATTGTTGTTTAATGCAGCAATGACATATTTTGTCCATGCTGCTGAGTTCCACCACAGGATTCCTTGAAGGGTGGTTGACATCCTAGTGTTTGTGTCCAGTTTTGTTTACCACTGCAACATTGTATTCCTGAAGTCCACGTGCCGATCTCGCCAGTTGGCACAACAGATCCTTCGGGGTAGTAACCCAGCACAGAAAACGGTGGTCTGTCACAATGATGAATTGTTGCCAAATAAATATGACCATAATTCATTCATGGCCCAAACAACTGCAAATTACTCTCTCTCATTTGTAGAGTAGTTCTTCTTGGACTTTGAGAGTGCTCTGGAAGCATAAAGTACCACTTTCTCAGCATCTGTATGAATTTGTTCCATAAATGCTAGTGTTAGTGTGAATTTCTGTCGTAGTAGTCTCGTTGTACAATGCTACAATTGGAGAAGACATTGGCACCTCCTTAAGAACAAGGAATGATCTTCCTTGCATCTCATTCTACAAAAATCTGACATCTCTCTGCAGTAGTTCTTGCAGGGGATGCGCTTTTACAGTAGTATGAGCACATTCCAACAACACTTCTCACATCACAAGTGTTCCAAGAAGTTGATAGGTCTGTGACTGCTCTTGTTTTCTCTGAACTGGGACAAACCCAAAACACCATTCACTAGGTGCCTCAAGATTTTAATTTCTCGGTCAGCAAAGAAGCAATTTTTTGCACTCAGGTGGAAGCCTGAAATTTGAACACACTTCACAACGGTTGTCAAGCAGGTTTGATGTTCAATAAAATGACAATGCCATCCAGATAGCAAAGATAAATCATTCCTTTTTTCCAAAGTAGGTTGTCAAACTTGAAGGAGATTAGAGCTTTAAACAGTCCAAACAGATTAACTTTGAACTCTGAAGCTGTCTTTCATGACAAATCCAAGAAAGGTTTTGTCGTTTTAACTTTAGTGCAGCAACTGGGTTTATGATGACATGAGTTAAGTATGCTTCATTTATTAGAATTTTACTTATATGTGATTGTTTAAAATATGTTCTAGATCAGAAATCAAGCCCGCAAATACTTATACACATTTATTTACTTTGAGTAAAGTCGGAAGTACAGGTCTAAACAAAAAACTAAAAACAAAGAATAAACATCAAACCATCGAAATCAGCTACTCGTCCAAGGAACAAACAATGCACTTCATTGGTCAGTCTCTTGTTCCTCCCATCCTCCCTAAAGTGCAGAGCATCTGGGATGTAGGGATACTTGAATGTGACTTGTTGTCCAGCTCTTGTACAAATGACGGGTTGTGTGTTTCGGTGTGAGCACAGGTGTGACTGGTTGTTCTATAGTCCTCTGGCATCTTGGCACTGTCTCATCCGTTCGACTAAGTGTAGGTTTGCCTGACCCCCGATCATCCTGAACTGGAGGAGTGCTTTCGTGCTTTGGCAATGGTAAGGTCTATGATGGCTTCACTCTTCCAATGGACTCCCTGAGAGATTTCCATTTTGTGAGACGTCTAAGGTATGGGAATTATGTCGCAGTACCCAGTAGGGCCCAGTACAAGGAGGTTGTAGGGGAGCCCGTATGGAGTCTGTGCACAACATGATGTGCGAGCAATCTGCCAATGCTTTGTGCGTGAAGACCAGCTGTTCACCATGGCGAGATGATGATGGCCCTCTCATCCTTGCCACATGATCACGAATGCACTGTAACAGCAGTGATAGCTCTGTTTGTGGTTGTAGTGGTGCCACTATGAGGTAGTTTGCAGGAATTCTCAATGGTTGTCCGTAAACCATCTCCGCTACTGATGCACCTATATCAGCCTTATACGCAGTCCATAAACCTGGAGTACTAGTAGTAGTGCCTCTGTCCAACACTCTCGGTGACACATGAAGGGTGCCCTCAGTATTCTGTGCCACCTTTTCACCATCCTGTTGCTTTCCGGGTGATGACTGGTTGTGTGATGATGATGGAATCCACACAGTCTAGCCAGTTCATTGAACAGATTAGATTCGAACTTTCAACCCTGATTTGTTGCAACATGTAGAAGGATCCAAAACATGCTCATCAGTGTGCAACAAATGCCTTTGCTATTGTCTTGGCTGCTACATCTGTCACTGGTATAGCCTCTGCCCATCTTGTGCATATGTCTACTGCTGTGAGCAAGTATTTATAACCCTCTGAGGCTGGAAGTGGACCCACTACGTCGAGGTGACCATGACCAAACCTTGCCTGTGAACCTGTAAAATTTCTGACCTCTGCATGAACATGTCATCCTACTTTACAATGCAGCATTTACGGCACAAGCGTCCAATTCCAGACATCCTTTTTAACTGATGGCCACATAAACCTCTCAGTTAGCAACTTGATAGTGGTGTTTGCACCTGGGTGTGCTAAGTTGTGGACACTGTCAAAATCCACTTTGTGGAATTGCTGCGTAATGTATGGCCATGTCCTCTGTTGTGATACGTTGCACCACATTTTATTTTGCTTCCTGGCACTTCTATTTGTTCCAGCCATAATCCTGAGTGTCGATCTAGTAGTAAGTCTTCCAACTCTTGATCTTTGCCTAGTTCCGTGGTGATGTCGTAATAATTTAAGATGCTGACCTAGCTACAGACTCGAGAAAAATAATTGGCAACAATGTTCTCTGGACCTCGAGTATGCAAGCCATATGTCCATAGTAATTGGCTGATGAACTCTGTGTCGGAACTGCCATGGCAAACATTTGGTGCTGATGTTGTGGAATACTGATTACTGATCTGCGAAAACTGTCACTGGTCGGGCTTCAATATAAGGCTGAAAATGTCACACATGCATCACCAGCAACTCTCTATCGTAGCACTCCATTTTGTCTGTCTGTGCAGTAGCTACTTTGTAAAAAACTAAGGCTGCCAATCCATTCACTACCTGGTGTAGTGCTGCTCCAATTGCGACCTGGCTGGTGTCGACCTCAATATTCAATGGTGCACCTGAGACAGGGTGGACAAGCAACACTGTCTTCAAGGCTGGTTTGTAATTGGCTGAAAGTGCTACTCATTTCTAGTGTCCATTGTAATAGTCTCTTGCCCTTGGCATTCTTATCTGCTAGAGCATCCATTAGTGGTACCTGCAAATGTTACCAGTAAATGAAGATGGTACGAATTACCATGCCTAAAAATCGTCTAAGTTGCTTATATTCCATTAGCTTTGGTAAATTATGCAGTGTGGCAATCTTTTCAGGTAAATTTCGGGTCCCATCAGCCAAGACTTTGTGGCCTACAAAAGTTCTCACTTTTGCACTTGACAGACTTGTCTTCATTTAATACTACTCCATAGCTACAAGACCTCTGTCACACTACACGTATGTGCTTGTCATGAACTTGTGCATCAGCTGAATGTATTAATATTCATTTATTTTTTTATTTGAGATACATATTCCATAGATCCAGTATGGCGTGATTACGCATGGATGTGGAATGAGTCAAAGCAGATACTATATAGGTATCATACAATACATACTGGTATATTACACACTGTAGATGAATGATTCAAAACTGGTAAAAGACAATATAACAGAGATAATAAACAATACAATACAAAAATACAATAGTGATAAAAACAATACAGATACAATGACAAAGTAAATAATCTGAATGTACTACTAAAATTATTTATCTCTGCTGAAGAATTCATCTAAAGAGTAGAAACATTTTTCCAGTAGGAACTCCCTTAGCTTTTTTTTTAGTAGTATTTTATTTTCTTTTAGACACTTCATATTACTTGGGAGTGCATTAAAGATTTTTGTACTTGTGTACTTTACCCCTTTTTGTACCAGAGAGAGATTTTTCCATTCACAGTGCATATCACCTTTCCATTTTGTGTTATAATGATGGTATGCCTCATTTGTTTCATATTCAGGGGAATTGAGAAGTGTGGAAGCCATGAGTGACAGGAGATATTGTGAGGTAGTGGTTAATACACCTAACTGTTTAAAAAGATTGTGACATGAGGTTCTTGGAGGAAAGCTACATGTAATTCGGACTACTACTTTCTGGCTTACAAAAATTTTTTTTGAAAGTGGTGAGTTGCCCCAAAAGATTGCTCAATAGCACATCACTGAATGAAAGTAGCCAAAATATGCAACTTTGATGTCTCCGATTTTGGAGATTGCTCGGATGGCAAATGTTGCTGAACAAAGCTTTTTTTAGTGTTTGCTGTATGTGGAATTCCCAGTTGAGCCGGTAATCTATGTGAATGCCTAGGAACTTTGTGCACTGAATGCTCTGTAACTGTTGGCTCTGTAACTGTTGGCTCTCGTGTGCAATGTTAATCTCTTCTGGGTTTATGTAACTGGATTGGAGCTGCATCTAATTTGTTTTACTGAGGTTTATTGCTGGAGAATTTGCTGTGAACCAGCTCAGAACATTTGCAAGTGCCTGGTTGGCATTTAACTATGTCAGTGGAGGTTTTGCTGGCTGTCACTAGTGTCATCTGCAAACATTGTGATATTGCTAGCACTGTTTGAGGACAGGTTAACGCCTAATGCTATTGTTTGTTGTCCGTCTTCTAGATATGGTCTGAGCCAGTTACCCATTTGCCCACGCATTCCATATTGGGCTGCTTTTCCTAAAAGTATTCTGTGATCGATGCAGTCTAAAGCCTTAGTCAGGTCACAGAACATGCCAACGGGTAATTTTTTTCTTGTCAAGGCATTCTAAAACGTTATTTGTAAGTGCCTAAATTGCTTCAGTTGTAGACGTACCTGATCTGAAACCAAATTGTTGTTTATTAATTACTGCAAATTTTTCAAGGTGATTGAAAAATTAATATACATCAGGATTGTCAAATACTTTAAAAATGCTGTTAAAACAGCGATAGGACGGTAGTTGGAAATATCTGTTGGATCACCTTTTTTGTAGAGGGTCTTCACAGTAACACTTCATTCTGTCAGGGGAGATACCTCCATTTACAGAAGAATTGACTATATGAGCTAGAACTTTAGACAGTTGATACTGTTGGCTTTTAGCAGTTTGCTGGAAATATTGTCTACACATGACTTTTTACTTTTTTAGAGACATTATGGTTTTTCTTACTTCTTGTGCGGTTATGGGGGCCATACTTGTCATGTCTATAGAGTTAGGGAAAAGTTCTTTCAAGAGTTTTTATTGCCTTTTCTGAAGAGCCTTTGCACAGTTAAAAAGCGCTCATTACAGATTTTAGCTACAATATCTTGACTTTGAACTAGCTTACCTTCATTGTTAAGAGCAATATATTGGGGTAATTTGCACCAGTCTCATTTCGTATCACTTCCCATATAGTTTTGATTTTATTAGTGGAGTTGTTAATTTTTGAGCACAGATACATACTTTTTGATTTCTGAATGACTTTGTTGAATATTTTACAGTATTTTTTTATAGTTATTTAAAAGGTTAGGGACATTGATTCTTTTGAGGCAATGTAGAACTCTTGCAAGAAATCTTAATTCCAGTGGCAAATCAAAGCTTGTTGGTGGATTTTTTAGTATGGGTGTTATATATTCTTTTTGGGAAGGTACTTTCAAATATTAGAGCCACTTCATTACTGAAAAGGTTGTATCTGGAATTGGCATTTTCTACATTATATACTGGACCCCAGTCTACATTTTGGAGACGTGATCTCAATAGTTTCATCAGTAGATTTCCTAGTAGTTTTCCAGTTGGGACCACTATTAATCTCACAAATACTTGAACTGTTAATGGTGAGTCTTTTTCCATCATGGTCAGAGAGACCATTCAGGACTTGCCTGACAGCTATCTCATCAATCTTGGTTACGTCAATAAATACATTATCAATGATTTTGTTCGTGAAGTTATTCTGGTGGGAAAATTTACAACGGGAACAAGATTATATGAGGACATCAAGTTCTCGAGATCTATTCTGTCTCTGGAGTTCATTAGTAGAGATGTCATAGTTGTAGGAGACTTCAATGCAAATTTCCTGAGTTTAAATATGTCTTAAGAGCGCATCTAACTGTTTCAAAAAATACTAAAGTTATCTGAAGATGCCCTACATAAAGCTACTACTGCTATGTAAGAATCACTTAAAGCCAGCTCTATGGCACGCACTTCAAACTGTTGATCTATACAAAAATTCAGCACATTATTACACATGTAATATTTCCGACATAGATTGCTACTCTACCTTTTGCTATAAATTTTCTACAGTAAGATGTTGCTAAGCAGTAATTATCTATAGCAAGATTTCCATATCCGATATAACATGGTGCTCACTAAAGCAAGGAACATGGGCACATCTATACCTTGTGGCTCCCGGATATTAATTAAGAGTTCATTAATCTAGTTGCTCAGGCTACATATGTTTTGATGGTAAATAGATTTTGATTTCCAGAACCACTTACACATTTATCCCTAAAAAAGAAATATCAGTTGACAGAGTGGGTTTGGTATTTTTCACTATCCATTTATTCAAGTTTGTCTGTTTCCATGTATTGGGGAGAATCAGCTTTACCTCGTGTTTTCAGCAGCCACTTATCCAATGTCGTCTGTCTATACCCATTCCTGCAGTCTTCTTGTGTTGTGGAGCACTCAGTCTTCGAATGTGTTTTAAGTATATGTTGTTCCTAGCATTTACGACAATTTCACAAATAATGGGCGCTAAGTGACTTTTTCCGCGCCAATTGAGGTGAAGGCTGTGAGTAGTGTAAGGTTCTCCACTGAAATTTTGCACGTTAACCATTTGTACATTTGCTTAACAGTTGCAAATTTCTGCATATTGACTGTTTGTATATGCTACTGCCCAGTTAAAACGAGAATTGATGCAAGTCATACCAGTGTGGAATATCGAGAACAATGACGTTTGAGTCATTTAGGTGGTTTACAGCAGATTTTAAGGCATTAACAGCACGCAAACCATCGTTGTGTCCAACATCATTTGCACCAGCACATATTACAAATAAGTCTTCCTTATTGTCTTTCGAGAGATATTGTTTACAGTTGAAAGCACTTGGTCAAGACGAGCACCAGGTTTAATAAAATCTGAAGCATTTACTTCACTGTTTACGCTTTTTATTTCATGTGCAAGGCCTCTAAGATGACTATCACTCATTAAACATACATTTATTCTTCTTGCTGCATTTGTGGTGTTTGTTAAATTAACTGTCGTCTTGAATGTTGAATTTACCTTGTGGCGGCCACACCGTTCAAACACGCAAAGGACTGAACTACGGCACAGCTGACAAGTAAGTGACGCCTGGCATTTGCAAGTGCAGCTATACCGCTATGTCACATTTTGGCAACAGTGCGTCGCGCACCGGATGCATGGAACAAAGCAAGGGGACAGTGCGAGCCGGTCAATGCAACGCGACACACGTCTCCGCTCCATCGACTACACCGTCGCGGACCATGTGCGTAGAGTCAACACGACTCCCCCGCAAATGCATATGTGCAGTCTGAAATGCAGTCGCTCGTTTCGTGGCGTGCACCCTTCCGTTTCACAGTGCCTTCCTCCCTCCCGCGGACATAGCGGCGGTTCCACTCGCACCAAAAGCTGGGCATTCGGCGACGCGGCCTTTGTGTCGCTCAGTCCATGGGGTCGCGCCACGGCTCATCACTGGAGTGTACACCCTCCGGGATCTGTAATCGAGCCGTACTGCTAGGGCAACATGCCTGTACAGACGAACGTCAGTGGTGCATTGCATTTGTAACATAGTTTAAGTCTTCCAAAGATTAAATGTGTCACGACAAAACTGCTGTAGTCATTCTGTCACCAAGCCTCTCCCTTGAACATAGTGCGTGGGCACAGCAATAAAGCCGGTTCACCACACGTTAACGACCGTAAGCGGTGATACCACATGTCTCCGTTTCACTGGTGACCCCGATGTGATCCGAGGCTAAAAACACGTGGAACCGCGAGTAGGGTGGCGTGTACACGCCCATGCCCGAGCATTGCTACATTGATTTTTATTAACATACTTTTTTTGTATTGTGTTTGTGCATGTGTTTCGTTCCGAACAGTCCAGTGTCATTTTATTGTGTTTTACTTTGTTGTGTTGTTTTACTTTGTTGTGTTGTTTTACTTTGTTGTGTTGTTTTACTTTGTTGTGTTGTTTTACTTTGTTGTGTTGTTTTACTTTGTTGTGTTGTTTTACTTTGTTGTGTTGTTTTACTTTGTTGTGTTGTTTTACTTTGTTGTGTTGTTTTACTTTGTTGTGTTGTTTTACTTTGTTGTGTTGTTTTGCTTTGTTGTGTTGTTTTGCTTTGTTGTGTTGTTTTGCTTTGTTGTGTTGTTTTGCTTTGTTGTGTTGTTTTACTTTGTTGTGTTGTTTTACTTTGTTGTGTTGTTTTACTTTGTTGTGTTGTTTTACTTTGTTGTGTTGTTTTCATTGTGTGCTTTCCCCTTGTGCGAGGACTCAACTCTAAGCTAAGATGGCGACATTAGAAGAGTTGCAAAAGACCATTGAAGACCTGCTCGCACACGGACGCTGCGCAGCCACACACAGCTCAGGACAATTTTGGCATGCAAATCCCCATCACACCGACGCCTCCTACAATCGCCGGAGCACCCACAAGCACTGGACGGGTGTTGATCAGGCTGCCTCCCTTTTGGCCCGCGACCCTGTAATGTGGTTCAGCCAAGTGGAGGCGGTCTTTATGAGCAACCACGTAACCTGCGACCTGGCAAAATTTGATCACGTATTGAGCCAGCTCGATCAGAACTACACAGCCGAAGTGCGGGATATAATCACCGCCATGCCGACGCAGTCATCTTACAAACGACTCAAGGAAGAGCTGATCTGGTGGATCTCGTCGTACGAGGAACAACGAGTGCACCAACTGCTGCGGCAAGAGGAATGTGGCGACTGGAGGCCCTCAATTCCTGCACCACTTGCGGAGCCTCGTGCAGTCCGACATGGTGCTAGATTCTCTGTTACGCACTATCTGGGTGCGCAGTCTCTCAGCTCAGGTGCAGGCAGTGATAGCAGCACAGATGGAGATGCAGCTGGACGCTGTCGCTAACTTGGCCGACCGGATGCAGGATGCACTGACAACGGCGCCTAGCACCACAGCCGCGGCAGCTTACGACACCGCCCCACCCTGCCCTTGCCGTTTGGGTATTTACATGATTTCATGCACTTTGTAGCACGGGCACCAAACCGTCTGTGGTACCAATAGATGTCATCAGCAGTAGTGTGACCTTGAGTAGTGTCTGACGGCTGTAGATTGATGAATGAGGCAACCACGTCCTCTTATTGGCGTCTGCCCGTAACTCCAAGCTCTTTAACTGCATGACGGTTCGTCCCATTGTAGTCCGTAACTCCGATTTCCCCAGTGATGTCCACTGATTGTCAAGATGCGGCAGCACAATTCAGCATAGGTTCCACCAAAAACTGAGATGCGCATTTGTCATCTCCTGTTGTGTGGTTGATTCCAATGTGGCATATGCTCTATCAGCTACTTGTAGGTAGCTAACCAATGGTTGTCCTTCATATGCTACTAATGTGAACTGTACTGGAGATGGAAGCTGTTGTCACCAGATATGTAGCAGCAACTCATTAGATATTATGCTACAGTCCACTATCGTTCGCAAATGTCTCCAAAATTCTGACAGGTTTCTGTCCCCACGTTTCTCCTGGTAAAGCAATTGTGAAAGCCTCTGCTCAGGTAGCTTCGTGCAGTGAGTGATCAGCGAAGTTTTCAGGGTGAGCTATGCTTGTTGATGGGGTGGTTGTAAAATCAAATTGGAAACTATTGTCACTCTCTGGTCCAAATTGTTAACTACCAGTGTAAATTGTTCACAGTCTTCTGTGAGCCGATGTGCGAAAATGCTTTCCAAGATCGCACACCATATGTCTGGTTGTGTAGGCATAAATTGAGGTGCCTGCAATTCTAGGTGCGGTGCAGTTGGCACAAACAAATCTGTACGCAGAAAATTTTTGGTGCAGGTGTGCGCTCACGGCGCTGTAGTTATCACTGGAGTTTGTCATCTCGTCGTGTCCATCTTGCTGTCGTTTCTCAGCATCGACTGTTTTCTAAGACTTCAATCTCTTGTTGCAGCTGCAGGATCTCATCCCAATGGTTTGTAAAAAATTATTTGCACCTTCCATGTTTAACGGATGTAATAATAAAAAATAAAAAACTAAAATAAAAAAAATAAAAATGTTGCGACTTAAACCAGTCGTTTTCGGAATCACCAATTATGTAGGTCAGAAATCCAACCCACATATACTTAAGAGAGATTTATTTACTTGGAGCAATGTCCAAGTACAGCTCTAAATAAAAAATGAAAAACAAAGAATGAACATCAAAGTATCAAAATCAGCTACTTGTCCAAAGATAAACTATGCACTACACTGGTCGGTCTCTTGTTCCCACAATATATATTAATGATTCAAGAGGCAAATATGCTACAACAATGAAAGCTGATCATGAGAAGAAGGTTCAAAGGCTGTCTTAAATAACGGTATTGCTATACAGTTAAGTGATTCCAAAAAGGTTTAACATGTGTCTTGCGGTTAGTTATAGCGAAGGAGTCATGCCGGACAGTCAAACTCACACTGGGGAGTTTTCAGTGTAAGTGGCCTACTGACAGTTATAGGAAGTTGTAGGAGAGAGAGTTGTAATAGAGTGGTGGAACTTACAGTAGTAACTGAGTTTTGGTACTTACAGGTCAGTGACTGCTGGCCTGATATAATTCATTTGTTTAGTGCTGCAAGTTTCTGCCAATGAATTACTGTCTAGTGGTTCTCATTATCAAACAATGACACTCTACTGATGGAGATTTGGCTAAATAATTGTGTAAAGAATAGGCTTAAGTAATTTGTTGAATGATATTTCATTATGGGGACTGTACTGAAGCCAGGCACTTATTGTTGACATGCAATTGGATTTATGGACAAATATTGATTGGGATTGTTCCATACATTTTGGCTAGTGTTCTTGTGTAGCAAATTCGGAGGTGATTGAGTTTTTTGATATATATCTGTAAGTGGTTAGCACATTCTTGTGGGAATCTAGTGTTCACTGTGTTTGTTTGGAAGAATTGCACACATAAAGAGAATAGTGTGATGTTTTGGTTATGTAGAGAATTGATTTGTGCTTGCAATGAGCGGTAGTGACTCAGTTATCAAGGTACTTGAATGGACTGACAGCAGAGAATTTTGGAACAAAACTATATTTTGGTCATGCAGTATGGGTTGCCCATGAGTGCTGAAGATCTTTCTCGTAACAGTACTTAGTAATGGGATTTGGTTGGAAACATTTATGCAAGCATGTCACGGTATCATCACTACTTTCTGTATTGAAGTTACAAGTGAACACTAAATTTCGAAATGATAGTGGGACACAATTTGACACCTAATGAGGGTTCATTTTGCTTGAATTTACTTCAGGGCCGAAAGTGGCAGTGCCACATAGGTTTTTTGTTTGCAATTTTTTAAATTGCAATTTCTTTAATCACTGCAGTGAGGAACAGAGAATTGCTGCCAATCTTATACTTCCGTCGATTACTAATGCACACGAAAATGGTAACTAAGGTTTCAGTAGGTTAACCTGAAATAACTAAGTTCCTGAACATTATTTGAAAATAACAGAACTATCCCCAAAGTAAGTAAGTCCCAAAAAGCTAATGCGAATAAAATAAAATGGAAGGGACAAAAATAGCTTCAGAAACAGAAATTTGACATGCAACAAATGGGAAGAAATCTTCATCAAGCAATCCAAACAAAAGGGTGTTGGGCAGAAGAAATGCTGAGCCTCCTTCACATCTCAACGATGTTTCATGTGTGAGCTTGAAGAAAAATAAGGGACAGCAGTAGGTAGTGTCAAGTGACTCCTCCCTCCTGCCTCAAGGCAAACTCCAGTGGATTCTTGGTCAGGTAACAACAGCACTAATAGAATAACAAAACAAAAGGAAGGCATCTCTTTCTTTCATTAAAATACAAGAGGCCTCTTAAGCAAAACAGAAACTACTTATTAACATTAATGAATAGGACTGTATAAATAATGCTCAGATTTTGTCCTTAACTGAGTGCAATGTTACTGATAAATGTGCCTTGCCATCTACAGTAAGTTATAGTTTAGTGACATACTACTGTAGTGAAAGTAAAGACAAAGGTGAAGTAGCAATTTATGTCAAGGATAGTGTAGCATACAAAGCTATAGATATTAAGAAATATTGTGTGGAACAAAAATGTAAACCATGTGCAACTGAAATAATAACTGTTTACTGCACAGTAATAGTGCTGGCTGTCTACAGGGCACCTTCAGGTGACATGAAAACTTTTTTACATATAATGGAACTCCTGCTGTCAGGGTTACATGCAAAAGCAAAGGATACTGTACTTTTAGGTGATTTCAATACAAACTTTTTGACAGAAAATAAGAATCAAATTGACTAAGAACGTGATGACCAAATGTAACCTGATACTGGTAATAAACTTTCCAACAAGAATTACATTGATAATAAAATCAACCACCTCTAAACCCACCAATCAATCATTTACTCATTTCCATGTCCAGTCAGCATTTCCAGAAGGTAACAACTCCGATGGCCTTGTTGTTTCCCTCGATCAGGTCCTGTGTTGTGCAGGGTTGTTCAAGTTGAGGACAAATTAACAGGTGAGCCAGGTCTTGTGTTGTTCCGAACTTGCAGGATGTATCTCCATCAGCTGGAAGAATGCCCCATTTTCGCACATTGGTCTTGCAAAGAGGAACGTCCACCCTAAGATGACTGAGCGATCTCCAAATAGGGCAGAGCAAGTCATTTCATGCCCCATTTTCGCACATTGGTCTTGCAAAGAGGAACGTCCACCCTAAGATGACTGAGCGATCTCCAAATAGGGCAGGACAAGTCATTTCCTGGAGCTAGCTATTCCTTTACAGGGATATCAGGTGGTAGCTTTGCTCTTCCACCTGGTGATGCGGTTAGACTCTGCTGTTCCCTCTAGTGGTTGAGTCCTGGCAATGAAGTTCTTTCTCGACTTCAGTCGACGGACTACGGCCTGATGATCATACAGTGAATGTTGGGGATCAGAAGTCTGCTTAGCCCTCTCTACATCAGCAGCAACAGCCCTTCTAATAGTGTGGGGACCGACCGGCCGGCTGATATATTAGATGTACCACTTATTTTTGACCAAATATAAATTTTTTCGTCGGAATTAATCTTACGCCTAGACCTACAATTAAGAAACAATGAACCATAAGGTACTAAATAAGAACCTTCATTAATAACAATAATTTCTGACAAATGTACAGTACGAAATACCAAAACTTCACGAGATGTAAAACTTTCCAAACCAGTCCTAGAAGCATCATGACAAACAACAGCAGCAAATGTAATCCAACCATTACCTATACTACTTGATTCGGATGATTTCGCAATAGAAAAATTCAATTTCAGACCTAAAAAGTATTTAGGACCTGACAATATAGATATACTCGCAATCTTCTTCAGATTGGGGACGACCCCACCCGACCCCACCCGAAGAAAGGTAAATGGGCAAAAGACATAAATCCTGTAGAACTAGTTTCTGGCATCAGAGTAAATCCCTTGAAGGTACAAGATGTCAAAGTTGGTTCTAAAACATTACAGGGAGCAATGGAACAAACGCGAGGAAATGAAATTGTTTTAGAAGATCATTGATTAAAATGACACCATACAAAGGTACCCGCAGAAGCTGATCACTGTGACTGCCTCATTCAGAATAGTGAGGCTGATTATGATGTTGTGGAAGTGATTGTATAATTTCAGGAACTGAACACTATTGTGGATTGTATAGGCTAACAGAACCACTTTCTTACATTTGTATCATTAATAAAACAATTTCATGTTCTTCAATAAAACTGGAAGTTGAGTTTTTGTTGAATGTACCTATAATAAATTTTAACAATACTGAGGATTTTACAATGTTAGAATAGTGCAATTTGCGGAGTTCAGTTAAAGTTCGTTACATACACTGCAAACTCCATTCCTTAGTTACAAACATGGCCAACACCATATTTCAACAGTCATTTCCTACTTAGCTATGTAAGATCATATGAAAATGTTGATGTAAACACGATTCTAATTGCTAAGAAACTGTACAGTAATAACTCTGAAGGCAGGTAGTAAATGTACAAAACAAAACAGATTTTGCCTCTCCTGAAAAATTTTATGAAATGGAGTTGGCAATGTTTGTAGCTAGGCTACATTTACAATCAGTACAAAATAGACAAATTAACTGTATTATTTCAAAGTTAACTATATAAAATGTTCAGTATCTTACAATATACAAGATCTGTCACAAAAATTACACCATGTGTTTAACACTATCACAGAAGTTTTATTATCCTCTTCAAGTAGACTGGTGTTACTTCAGGAAGACTGCTTACTTTCAGGAACACGCTGCTCGAATACTTCTCATATAATGCCTGAAAGTTAGGAGAGAGATGGGTGTATTAATGGTCCACCAAAAAACAAGGCTTACACACAGTTCTCATGAAAGCTCACTAGCTTTTCTGAGTCACAATACATAGTCTCCTGATCTACCAGGTATAACAGTAGAGTTCTTAGTAAACCTCAAATGGCTTTCGATCACCTTATAGCAGCCTCAGAATGCCTCAAAGCAATTCATAGAGCTTATAAGTAATGCAGTAGTGTGACAACATCCACTTTCACTACTGATATAATTCTTTACATCTCAATATTTCAATTCATCTCCTGACAAAAGTGATGCACCCAGAAGACATAGCCATGTGTCAATGTAACTTTGTGCACATACACACCTTTGGCAGGTGTGTAAATGATTAGAGAGAATTCTCTGTGACCGGCAGAACAGCCACTGTGTGTATTACCATTGTTACCAGGTCTCTTGTGACAAATAAGGAGAGAACAGTATCAGATGTTCAGTTATCACTGAAGAACACAGATGCTTTGTACTTGTGTGCGAGTTTGGAAGGGGCCTCATTGTGAATCTCAAATGGTCGACTGGTCAAATCGTGCAATATCCTTATCTGTGGAATTTTTAGATTTATTTTAGTAACTTTTATTATGTCTTAAACACACTTATTTCCAAAAACACATTATGTTTTTCAGCATTCTGTCATTTTCAAAGGCAGTTTATGTCAATCATGTAAAATTGTTCACTGGATACAGTGTACCACATCAACAGTCTCAGCCGCAAGGCAAGTGCACTTTTCTCACAATTGAGAATGTTGGAATGATACAATGTACCTAATGAACAGTTTCATATGACTAAAATAACACTGCCTTTGAAAATGATGGAATGTCAAAATGCTTAAGGTGTTTTTGGAAATAAAAGTGTGGTCAGGACATAAGAGGAGTTATTGAAGTGCATCCAAATGGCCACTTTGTCTCTTATCTTTTTCATGCAAACTGCAACTTTTGGTTGCAACAGTGGCTCGATGATGGACTACAATGGTACATGAGAGCAGGCATACTCTTATTCAAGGTTTGCATCTACCATGTTGAAGAACAACTAGAAAGCATCACTATTGTGCATTCAGCACATCATAACCCCTTCAAATATGCACCTGGCATCTGAGAACAACACTGTCGTCCCACACCACCATTTGGAGACTAGCAGCAGATGGAATAGGAAATTACCGTACTGTGCATAGGCTGCCATTAACACCACAACAATAACAGCTGCAGTTGGAGTGGTGCCATCACCAGGGAGCATGGACTGCTGATAAATGGTGTTGTGTTTAGTGATGAATTGCAGCTCTGCACTACCCTAGATGGCCATAGTCAGTGAGAATGGCAGAAACCTGTGGGAGAGGTTCCACCCAGTCTCCCAATGTTCTGCAGAGTCAAAGTGATTTATCTCTTGGTGTCATGATATGGGAAGCCATTAAGTATCGCTTTAGGTCATAGCTTGTAGTGACTGAAGTAACTGACAAGACAACAGAACACAATGGACGTCCTGCACCCTCTTGTGTGACAGTATAATGATGCCATCCCAATAGAACATTTGTGTGTGTTTGTGGGGGAGGGGGGGCAGCTCTGATGTTAATATGTCCCAGTGTCTGTATCCAGGATATCAAGGATCAGTTACAACATGTATCAGGAGAGGATACAATGGGTTTATGACACCATTCTCAACTATCAGTACATGCATCCAAATCAGAAGATGTGCAAAGTCATACTGGAGAAGTTTTTAGCCTTCCCAACCTTTGTACATTTGTACTGCTCCTGAACCCAATGCCAAAACGCCTCCTTACTCCCTACCCCAAAAATGAAAAAAATAAAAACTCAACTATCCTTTAAATTTAGCAGTGTCTGTCTGGTTAAGTGATCTCTCTGGTAATAATATAATATTATTTTCCTTACCAGAGTTCAATTAGCTAAAAGCCACTAAGCCAACACTTTAAAAAACAAATTAAACTTTGACACCTTTAGCATACCTGATATTTTGAACTTTCAATGCTTATGACTGCAAATGCAATTTTTTTTGAAATATATGCTATGTCTTTCAGTTTGTACTGCGAGTAATAGATGAGCATTTCTGACCAGACATGTTCATTTTTTCTCCTCAGCCTGGAACGTGCAAAATAATAGATTATGATAACACTTTTACACTATCCTTGATATAAGCAATAGTCAATGAATATTTATTGTTTGGTATATACAAATACTTTCATATTTATAAATAAAGTAACATATGAAGTACATCACCATTACATATTCACACAATGTTGTGCTATTTATTTTCACTGATGTGGCAGCCATGGTATAATAGCCGTGTTTGCTCACCAGTGATAATTAACAGTTCCAGTTGTTCACAATGCATGGATCATACTTTTGGATATATTTAACTTAGGAGGAATCTCTAATGCTTTAAAGATACCAATAAATCAATCTTACAGTTACAAAAACAAAGCACCTCCACAAAATCGAATACCAAGTGTTTACTGAAAAACAGTTCAATGTAACTTCTGTTCAGGAGTAGATCTTTTTCCTTTTTTATCAAAAGACTAAACAACAGGTATTCTGAAGGATGGAAATAACAGCGTGGTCAAAAGCAGAGGACACAGCTGCACTTTGAAGATAATGAGGTAACAAAAGTGATGTTACATATCACTTCGAAAGTGATGTGAAACCCTGTGTCTACCTTACTGACCAATGATGCTTGCAGTCTATAAAAAGAGAATTTAATATGGAATCTAGATAGATGACATGTCAGATGTCTGAGATGGGATGATGATTGCATTAACTACTCAAGTGGCAGAATCTACAGGGATGTTTATGCAGTCTCCATGGAGCTTTGCTCCAGGTTGAAAAAGTGCATTGATCCTGGTGCAATCACCATAGATGGCAATAGGAAAAAGGCAAACAAAAGATGATTTTTTCAAACTATTCATTTTCTTGAAAGCTTTGCACTATAACAAATACAGTTTTAGGTAATGCTCCCTATGTCTTACAGTTGTGAATAGAAGATGTGTTTGCATTTTATGGAACAATATACGGAAGTTTTACTGAAGGGCTCTTCATATTTATTCTTGATAGTTCTCTATATGTGAAAGCATTTAACTTCCAGTGTACTTGAGATTGTAACAGCAACAAAGTCCAAAGATTTGCATCACCATGGTCTTACATAAGGGAGATCAATGACCGAGTCAAACTTGAAAATCTGGACTTGCATATACAGAGGATCATTGAACAAATAACTGACGAAGATAACAGCAATCAAAATATGAAAATGAGTAACAGCAACAGTAAATGAAAACTGAAAACCAAAACAGCAGCAATCATAAAGCAAACAACTTTGTATGCAAGTTAGTTTGCATTATATATTGAAAGAACACTTTTGGTTAGTTAAAATGTGTCACTAATGAAAGAATGTTAGTATAGGGTTGGCCTACAAAAACAAAAAGTAATGATTAAATTAGCAATGGAATTCAGTATTGTGTCTGAAAAACCCAATGAGAACTGTGCTATAGAGAAAGTGAACTGTATTCTATACAAATTTTTGTTCAGAAGTTGAGGCTAGCATAGGATGGGGAGGTAGCGGGAGATGTCCAAAAGTAAAAAGAATTTTTCTGGCAGTTGGTAGAACACTAGTTCTGAATTACCCTGTTATGTGCCTTCATTAGACACCATTCTGTATCAGTTGCCATAGAGGCAATGGTGGAGAAACATTGTTGCCGACGTGACTTCTGTAAGCACACAGCTTCACATTTTTGCCGATTTTGAAGTTGCAGACATTAAATACCAACATGGTAACATGTTCTTCTTCCTGTTGGGGAAATCAGCAGCACAAAATGTCAATGCTGTAGACAGCATATGGGGATGAAGCATCAAGACAGGCAAGGAATTACAAATAATTTTCTCATTTTAAAAGTGGTCAAATGTCAATTGAAGAGTAATCACAACAAGAACATCCCTCCACATCCTGAACAGACAAAACCAATGAAAAAACCTGTATTGATATCATGTTTTAACATCTTTAACAACTGAGTTGGTGAAAATCACTGGAACATCCTGGAGTTCATGCCAACAAATTTTAAGTGAAGATGAAATGTGTTGCAGTAAAATGCATTTAACATGTGCTTTTTGATGACCAGAGAGCCAGTCATTTGGACATGTGCCAGAAATTGAAAGAACAGTCAGAAAATGATCTGCATTTTGACACCAAAGTCATCACAGTTGACAAATCATGCTGTTATGGATATGACCCAGAAACAAAGCACCAATCCAGTTAGTGGAAGACTCCATCACCAAGGCCAAAGAAAGTAAGGCAAGTAAAATCCCATGTAAAGACAATGTTGGTTTGTTTTTTGACAGCAAGGGGATCTCCACTGAATTTGTTGCCCAGGGTACCACAGTTGACCAACATTACTGCCATGCAGTGACAAAATGATTACATGAAGCAGTGAGAGAAAAAAAACTGCCTGTAATTGTGTCAATCAGGAGACTGGCTTTTTCACCTTGACAATATCCTTGCTGCTTGCACAGCACTGAGTGTCTTGCAGTTTTAGGCAAAAAATTGAACGACAGTAGTTTCTGACTCACCGTACTAATCAGACTGGACGCCTGTGACTTATGCCTAATAGAAGAAATAAACATTTTTAGAATTAAAAGAAGTGAGGGGAGAAAAAATTGCCAGAGGCACTAAACAGCTTAACTTCAGACAAGATCAACTACTGTTTCCACCAATGGAAAAAAAACCATTAGAACACGTATATTATGTCTGATGGACACTATTTTGAAGGAGCAATAATGTTCCATCAAACACATGCTTTTTTTGTACAACACATTGTTTTTGGGCCCCCCACTTGTAAGTTCTCACTTTTATGCCAGGGAAAAAGTGGCAAGACATTGGAATTATAATGAAAACAGTAATGTTTTAACTAATGAAGAACATGTAGTCTTATTTAGACTATTGTTTGGTGCAACAAGTTTATCGAAAGACATCTTATGTGAGAATTACAGTTATATTAAAGGCTTGCTTTCATTCTTCATTTTTGGCTGAAGTCCACACCTCTAGTTTACAAATAAAAGCATGTTTTTATGTATTTCTGAATTGTTTTACATGTAACATGTTTCTTAAGTATCACTATCATCTGATGGGTGCCACGCTTTCCTTTTGGGTCTTGCACCACACCAAGTTACATACTTACATTCATACAGGCTGGACATTCGATTTCATGTCTCCATCTTCATGGGATTACATCACACAATCTGGTTTCCTTACAGTCTTCCTTTCTTGAAGACTAAGCTAGTTTCTGTGTTTATTGATGTTAACTTACATTTTTTGATACAGAATTTTAATTTATCTTCTTTGTTATGATTTTGTTATTTCAATGTGCCACACTTCTGATAATGGTGTATGCATCAAAATGCGCAATGTGACTAATAATAAATTAATAATGGCAGTAAAGTCTTGATTATGCAAACAGTCTACACAAATATCATGTTCTGCATCATTACATGATAAACACTGCCACATGCACAGTAATGCCTTCCTGTTGCATTCATTCATTAACTATGCACAAAAATTAGGAGAAGACTAAAGGCACACAGGATTAGCTATAATACTAGTGCACAAGTTAAATTTACAAATGTTTGTAGTAAACATACAATTAAAATAATTTTTTGGACATTAAAAAAGGACAAAATTTTATCATTTTAAAGGACCAATGGCTAAATCAACCTACATGGTATGGGCTTTACCCCAGTACCCAATTTATGTTCACACACAAATTGCTAAATTTAACAGAGAAGAACTTTATGGCACTAAAATTAAACAGCTGATAAAGGGGGACACTACACAAATTTAGTGTTTGGAAAAGAAATTTTAAGTGGCAATAAGTGTAATTTAACCAACTACAATTGTCTGAGCTGAACTATAAAAAACAACCCACCCATCCGTAAGCATTTAGATATTTCTTGTCTCAGAGTTCATGTATGGAGGGAGAAACAAGCATTAAAACATCTGAATTGGTATTCCCAAAATACTTTATTTCTTACCAGAGTGCAAGATATAGAGCCGCAGCTGCAAGACATGATGGAGCAAAGTGACACAGCTCATAATCCAGTAAACACATTTCTTGGAAGTACTTTGCTAAAGTGTATGTTACCTCGTCCGGCTGAAAGTTACAAATCCACGTGAATACATGGGAAACAACTGCTGAGGAAGTAAGGACAATGAGCAGAAGTACCAGTTGTCTACTAATAGATGTATAAACACATGGAATACACTTTAAGATAGATGCCAAGTGCCACGCAACTTAGTTTCAAGAACCTATACTAAGTGATATAGCTTGAACAGACAACTCCCTACATACTGGTCCCCTGGGAACTGCAGAGACAAGATTATTGTAATTACTGCGCACACAGTAATTTAGGAACTCTACCTTCCTGCATTCCATATGTGAATGGTACAGTAAGGAGAGCCTAAAGGTGGCAGAATGAGAACTAACTAAATATCTGATAACAGCAAAGAGAAAGTTAAGAAAAATTAAAAATCAAGGAACTCTGTAATTAAGCTGAATGTACACAAATTTCAACTGCATATGTAGCCAGTAATAAAACTTAATGTAGGAAAAGATAGATTGCTACATACCATAAACAAAAAACGTCAAGTTGCAGACAGGCACAATTAAAGACACTCACATATAGCTGAACACACACACACTAGAAAGCGCATACACGACTGTCAACTCCGGCATCAAAATTCGTGAATTAACAAGCACTTCCACTAATATTCTATAAAATTCAAGGACATATCAATGTTAGTCTCTGCTCTTTAGTTGACAGCTTTCACAAATGAAATTCTCTCTTTGTATTCAAAAAGATATATATTCCAAAATTTATTGAGTCCAGCACTGGCCAGTGCTTAGTGTTTACGTCTGAGGAGAGTCTGCGCCTAATTCTCTCCAATAGAAATGCGAAAAAGCAAGTAACAGTACTATTGGTTTTCAGATCTTCAGGTTCCTCATGTAGATGAGAAAAATGGTTAGGGAAAAAGGGGGGGAGGGAAGGAGGGAGTGGCAGGGAAATTTTCTTGACCTCTTTCCTCCGATTTACTTTTGTCTCCATAACATCCAGTACCTTACAATCCGGGTTGTGGCCTGCACCCCTCCTCCAAAGCTAAGAATGTTACTGTTAATTAATTTTCATGTTTTTCTATCACCAACAACATTATTTTGTGCAAGCCACAGTTATGTGCCTTGTAAACTATCTATCTCATAATACACTCAAGTTTTAGATAAATTAAGGACACTGAATTTAACACTATAAGTATCTTTCAAAATTTAAATGAAAGGAACCTTGGTAGCTTGCACCAGCTCTTTTTTGTAATTATTCTATACTAACTGCAAAGCTCAAGAGGACTGAACCCCTGCTGCTTCTGTCCACCACTTCCTATAGCAATATATCACAATCTGGACCCATTCAATAAGAGATGCACAGGAACATCTGCACAAATAGCCAGATGAAGATTGTCCCAAATGAATTAAGGTGACAGATGGTTCCCTTGAAAACACACATACTAATCATTTCTCCAGCCTCTAATCACATGTACAAGATTACCCTAATTTTCAATTGACTGAAACAGACTTACTTTTTTAGGCAATACTGTCAACAAGCACTTATTGTCTGACTCAGATTATAATTAAAAACAAGTATCTTAAATTACACATAAAATAATTTATGTGAATTTCTCAGCCTTTTGAGCCCATAAAACAATTTATTTCCGTTTTAACAAACAGCAGGTACTATCTTGCATTGGCAATGTTGGGAAAGGTCCACAAGCATTTTAATCCTAACTTTAAACAGGAAAGAGTGAGAATAACCTTGTGTTTTATCATATCATTTAGATTCAAAAGTCCACTAAATTTTATCTGTAGTACATTTTATAGATCTTTCAAATAGTACTGTAACGACAACTGTACATATAATAATTTTTTTTCTTTATGAATTTAGATAAATTAATGTAAACAATGTTTTGAACTTCTTTTTCGGTTCGTATCGTTACGTTAAAGAGACTGTGAGCAACTTTTGAAATGAATATTATTATTTGTGTTAGATTTCAAGCAATGTGATAATCATAAGGAAGTGTATTTAATGTTAAAACTATTGTAAGATGTGAAAATTGTAATTTATACACTTGGTCCATACATAGGTAATGCATTAGGATATGTGAAGTAGAAAACCTGTGGTGAATACCCTACCTGTAGGGGAGCGGGAAAAGGTGGAGGCAGGCGAGGCGGGAAAACGCACACTGGGCGCGGTTCGGCACAACGGGCTCAGTATTACAGTCGGAGGCGAGCAACAGTTGGAGTTGAGTATCGGTCAGAAGAACACGTACTGTACCGAGGAGGCTACCCAGGAAAAGTGGATTCCATTGAGCCTCGGATGAACCGATTCCGACGACTACTTGGCATGGCTATATTCTGAGGCACAAAATTGGAAAGATTACGACGCTAAGAAGATGGAAAGTGCCGATGTAGTGTGAGCCTTAGCCGTGCTTGTATGTGTGCCGTGCTGCCCGCTATCTCGCTGCCCGCCATCCGCGGCACCGACTTGCACAGGTCAAACATTTATTTCATCTTTAGAAGTGTATCTGTGTGGACCAGTGTCGAAAATGTTTCTAACTGTTCAATAATAACGTGACTTTTACCAGAATTGCCTTAGCCGTGACTTATCCTGATCACTGACCTAGACAGGATCCTTACCTCGTATTATGCAACCCGAGTATCCTGAACTGAAAGTTTAAAATTAGTGTCAATAAGAATTATCATCAGTCAAACCTTTGCTATAAAGAAGTTTACAGTTCTGTGTGTTATTACAAATGTTGGTAAAGAACAAAAGTATGACTAAATTGGAAGAGAGTTTTTTTTGGATTGAGTTAGCGATGTTATTTAATTAATTTGAGACAGAAATAATGACAGTTAAATTATTCAGAAGTAAGACAAAGGAGTAGTTATCCATAGATTGATAATTTTGAGTGTTAATTTGCCTTCAGTACTTAATAGTTTCAGTTTAACGACCATAACAGTTTCAGGGTCCCCCCCCCTTCTCTTGTCCATTCTTTCAAACATTGAAATGTGCTGATCAGATTTGACCAGTAAAGCTAAGTCTATATTAATCCTAAGTGTATTAGTGTTTTTCCATCATTAATAGTGACATTGTGTGTGTACTTTCAAGATTGTCAATGCTAGGGCAATCTATGCCCGATTTCGGTTTGATCAACATACAAAATGCAGTTCGTAGTAATCATTGCTGTGTGGTGGTGTGTATTTATAGCTCGTTCAAATTAGTACTAAAGGAGAAAACTTTAGTTCAGTGGATTTTTCCGATTCCAAACTTTGCCATATAACGCATCATTACTACATGTTACTATGCTTGTACATGCACCCACTTGTACAAGGAAAAACTCTCTCACTGCCTAATTAGGCTGGCGACCGAATTATTAATCGTCGTTAGCATCTACTGTGTGTACTTCTTGTCCATGCGAACGAGCAATTATACTTTACATTTACTTGATGCATCACTGTAGTTATTGACTGAGTATAAGTCCGATCTTGCTTCTATTAGGTATACGCGGTCAACTTATGTACTAAAATCCTTGTTTATAAGGTGAAGCTCGTGAACTTATTACAGTACAGGCTTTATAGAGCTAACGTACGTCCGAGAAGGGCGGTAGCATTACAAGTGGCTTTCCGGTGACAGGACATCCAGTTGTTGTTGGTTACAAATTAATGTAAAAACCGAACAGTGGATGTTCAGTGGCACAAATAGCAATAAAAGTCAGTAAAATAAACTGCAGTGGGAGTCAAGTATAATAGTGTGGTATATTTGGCATTCAATATGGACAGGAACATAGGCAGGGTAGATGCACCAAGCGAAATGAAGAGTGCGGCTGGCAGTAGCCGGAGTTTACGCGGCCAGATAACAGATGGCGTTAGCGGAAGACAATTGGCGTACATACAATACCACGAACACGTCAACGAACAGATTGAAATATCGAGATCGCCTCGAATACAGCAAGGGACAAAACAGAAAGAAGAGGGTGACTTTGTAGATGATTGTGGGTACGTGAACGAATCCACTGACATATTTGATTCACCACACATAAAGAAAGAACCGAAAGAAACTTCTGAAGTAGAACCGGAACACACGGATCCTGTAGAACAAAACAGTATAAAAATTTTAAGCATGAACGACTTATTTGAACAATTAACTAAACAAATTGCAGGACAGAATGAGCAGCTTAAAGCACACGTTGACGAGCAACTCAAAACGCAGGGCCATCAGCTCAAAACACACATTGCAGAGCAGCTCAAAAAACAGAGTGATCAGATTAAGGCACAGGTCGAAGGACAGGGAATTAAAATTAGTAAACAAATAGAACAGGTAGAACAAAAAGTGGGTAATTTAAGTTCTGTGGTAAATACACTGAAACTTGAAATTGATACCATTAACAAAAATATGGATACTATGCAAGAGGAAATTGGAAACATAAATAGTAGATTCGATGTTGAAATTCTCAACATCCAAGAGAAAGTAGAACCTCTGGTTGAAACTAAAGTAGACGAAAAAGTTTTCGGTCTTAAAACTGAGATCGTAAACGAATGTCAACACGGGATATCACCATTGGAAAAGGTAGTTTTAGACACTGAAAGGGATTTAAGTAAAAAAGTATCCGGATGTGTTCAAAATTGTGAACAAAATACTACGAAAATTCAAGGCAGAATTTTCGATCTGGAGAGCAAAATTAAAGATAGGCCTGGTATGGTCTGTAATGGAACACCAATTACAAAGCTGTTAGAAGGCGAGGAACGCTTCGATCCAGCCAAAAAACATAACGGGTGGCATCCGTTAGATTTTATCAAAAATTGCGAGAGAGTATTTCCTGAGCACTTGTCTGATCGGGAAAAGATAAACGTTGTAATTAGCGCCTTAGCAGGTGACGCTAAGCGCTGGGGAATAAATTTAAATATCGAACGAATGACGTTCGAAGAATTCAGGCAAAGATTTACGGAAGAATATTGGTCTGAACAAAAGCAGGACCATTTATGGCACGAGTTTATCATGGCCAAACAGCATGATAACCGGGGCAGAAATTCTTTGAAAGATTTCTGTGAGTATTGGTACCGAAAATTGACACACTTAAGAGGTAGAAGATCAGATTTGGAAATTATCTGGGAGCTATATAAAAAGCTTCCGGAGGATTCAAAGAGGTATGTAGGAAGCAATCATCGTAGCTTCCAAGCATTTCTAGAAAGGGTCGAAGACGAAGACCATTGGCGCGCAAGTCGTGCCAATTATCAAAACTTTGGTAACCATAATAACCGACACAATGACGAACGAAACGACGGCGATGGATTTCGCGTCAATGTAATACAAAGAGGAAGAGGCAGAGGAAATTATTCAGGTCGCGGTAGAGGGTATACCGCGCAAAATAATAACGACGCGGGAAACTAATTTCCGCGAACGTTGCGGGCCAAACGGAAGCGGACGATACATACCGGCCCCGATTTAAGAAAAGATACCGTACCGACCGTAATGTAATGAGACAGGCTAGGGACAGACGTGGAACGACGCAACGTGTTGTTGCGAAACAAGCGTCAGGTGCGGGCTTAAATGAGTCATCTCTGCCGCACAGAGCGCTACATGTTAACAGGCGAGTGGAGCATCAGAGGGCAACAGCCCAGCCTAGCAGAACATCTGTTCGGAAAGAAGCCGCTAGCAATACGGCAGCAGTAGATACGAACATAGCCGTAAGAGCTAATGAAAATTTTACGAGTGATAATTCCGTGGCAAAGGAAACAATAAATGAAACTGTGAATACACAGAGAGGTGCGGTTAGCAATGTTTGCAATGAGATAAAAGGCGAGGATGAATTAGCAGAAGTAACTGATTGGCGTGTGCAGATCGATGATCTGTACAAGGGCCTAAAGCAATGTGAGTGGGAGGATTTTAAAAGGGAGTATGAGGCGAAGAAATTAGTTGGTGGAAATAGAGATAGTAGGGACGTCCATAAAGTGACGTGGCCCAAATTTGAAGAGGGGAGAATAAATAGCGCCGCGCAAAGTACGCGTGCTGCCGATAGGAGGAAGGTTAATGATAGGAAGGATTTGGAGGATGAAATCCTCAGCATTGACGAAGAAATAACTTCTGCTAACAGTCCGCCAATAGTACAAGCTGCTACCGAGAGGCACCGTGGAGAAGGGGCAGATGATTACCTGAAAGTAATCAAAGTCCACGAGGATTACACCGAATATGAAGTCACAGTGGATGTGAATAAAGCTGAGGATGAGGCCGTGTTGCCAAAAGAGGAGATTGAGTTAAAATCCAAGCCTGACGACAATACAGAGGAAGAACTTAGTGCCTGTCTCAGAAAAGCTTTTATGTTAGAACCTGAAAGCGATCCGGAATGGTCGGATTCCGACGATAGTTCAGATGATGAAAGATACGCAAATACAGACTAAAATGAATGTACTAAATCTCCCTATTGTGCAAAAGTAGCGTACTTAAGTGAATCTGATGTTGAGGAAGAGAGTAGTGGTGACTCTAGTGAAGATGAATTTTCAAGTGTAAAGGAAAATGAATATACTTTTACTGAAAGAGGGTATGAGAAAATCGGTGAAAATAAAGGGGATGCAGTTAATTGCGATATTGTACCTAATGATGAGGACGTATCAAAACGAAATCCAGACGTTGAAACAGAACAAAGAAAGAAAGAACCACCAGACGACTCAGGGTTTATTTCGCAAAGAGTTCAGGTAATTAATAACTTTGAACTTCCGGAACCCAAGAAACCGCCAGATATATGTGAAGTGAATGTTAAAAGCATATCTTGGGACGATGTTATTGTCGACCCGGATTTGCTTAAGGAAGACCACAGTAATGAAAAACATTCGACGGTTAAACAAACTATAATACCAGTTGAAATTTATAACGTGAAATTGCAAGTACTTCTTGATACTGGGTCTCAGATAAGTGCAATTTCTCAGTCATTTTTCGAACACATTTGTGATAAGCCTGGGCTAGTAATTATGTCAGTGACAGATGTAAAAATTGTTGGTGCAACTGGTAAGGCTAGTAAGCCGGTAAAGAACCAGATTTTGGTTGAATTTAGTATAAAAGGACAAAACTTTGAACACGATTTTTTGGTTGTGCCAGACTTGAGTACTGAAATGATTTTGGGGATAGATTGGTTGGATAAAGAAAAGGTTATTATTGATTGTAGCCAGGGAGTGATCAAAATAAATAGTACATTTAGGAATTTGGAATTAAATTTTGAGGAAAGTGGGAAAGTGTTTGATTCAGAAATCGATTCTTTGTTGTTGGAGATCGACCAAGGGAATGATGGGTTGACAAACAAGTACGAGGTGTACCATGTCCAGAGAATATTAAATGAGAGTGACGAGCAGGGGCATGAATTTAAGGGAATGGTGGAAAATTTAGAGGGAATATCTCCCGAACAGAAAGCAGAATTGCTTGAAATTTTTGATAGTAACAGCCCCGTATTTTCGGACAAACCTGGCTTAGTTAAGAATTTTGAATACCAGATTGAGACCATAGAGCATAAACCTTTCTTCGTAAGACCATTTTCGATACCCATATCAAAGAGGCAGGCTGTTCAAGTGGAAATAGATAAAATGATAGAATGGGGGGTAATTGAACGAAGTAGTAGCGAATATAATAGTCCCCTTATCATCGTGAACAAAAGGGATGGGGGGAGTGAGAGTAGTTATCGACGCCAGGACTTTGAACAAAATTGTAAAGAAGGAAATAGACAGACCTGAAAATCTGGACGAAATGCTCCAAAAATTTTATAACGTGAAGTATTTAACCAGTCTGGATATGACAGCCGGATACTGGCAAATCCCATTAAGTAAAGAATCCCGTAAATATACCGCTTTTCTATTTGCCGGGAAATGCTATCAGTACAAAGTAGTGCCGTTTGGGCTTAGCACTTCTGTGGCAGTATTTATTAGGGCACTGGACTTTGTGTTAGGGAGAGAACTAAGTTCCCGACTAACCATTTATGTAGACGATTTACCGATTGCTACAGAAGCATGGCAAGAGCATTGCGAGTTATTGCGGAAAGTTTTTGTTGCTCTACAAGCAGGGGGCATGACACTTAAGTGGAAGAAATGTGAATTTGTGAAATCTGAAATAAAGTTTCTGGGGCACATTATTACTACAAACAGTATTGGCAAGGATCCGGAAAAGTTAAATGCAATAGCAGGGTGTCCAGTTCCTAGAAATAGAAAACAGTTGAAGGCCTTTTTAGGTTTATGTGGGTTCTATAGAAAATTCGTCAAGGGGCAAGTTTTTAATAGTCCTCATTTGAATAATTTACTTAAGAAAAATAGTGCTTTTGTGTGGACTGAAGGGTGCATGAGAGATTTTGAAAACTTAAAAGGGGAACTTTTGAATGACAATATTTTGCATCACCCCATACTATCAGAACCTTTCCATATGAGTACTGACAGCAGTGCTTATGGAATTGGCATAGAAGTTTTCCAAGAAATCTGAAGGAAAAGAAATCGAACACAGGACTATCGCATTTGCAAGTAGAACTCTAACAAAATACGAGAAGAACTACACTATTTCGGAAAAGGAAGCTTTAGCCATTATATGGGGGCTAAAGAAATTTAGAAATTATCTGTGGGGCCATAAGCTCATCATACATACTGACCACAAAGCTTTAACTTTTCTTAAAGATTGCCGTTTACTTAATGGTAGGCTAACTCGTTGGGCTTTGTACCTACAACAATTTGATTACGATATTTGTTATGTTAAAGGTACTGAGAATTATGTGGCAGATGCTTTATCTCGATTGCCTAATGGTATGAGTGAAGTGCCAAATGAAAATGGTGAAGAGGGTACTTTTCAGATAAGGTATATGAAAGAGGTTTCAGGAAAGAGGAAAATGGAGCAGATATGTAAAAATATGAGATACCATCAGAATGAGGATTCAACCTGGAAATCAGTGAAGGTAAATTTTGACAGTGTACAGTATCCACAAATTAAGAAATATTACAAAATTTATAAGGGCATTTTATATATGAAGAAAGATTTAGTTACTGAGGAATGGAGGGTATGTTGGCCAAACCAGTTTGACACTGATGTCATAGATTATTTTCATTTAGCATTAGGGCATAGTGGGCCGAAGAAATGTTTGGATAAATTGAATAATGTAATAGTGATTACTGGTAGTATAAGTAAGAAGGTAAAGGAACGAATTAAGTCATGTGATGTCTGTCAAAAGGCCAAAGTGCCGAACAAAACTAGTTGGGGACCAATGCAAAGTACGTTGCCTGAAGACACCCTAGACTTATTATCGGTGGATTTATATGGTCCCCTCCCAAAGACTTCGGGAAATTGTGCATATATTTTGGTGATTTTGGAAGTATTTTCAAAATTTGTGAAATTATACCCCTTGAAAAAAGCAACAGCAAAAGCTGTATTTAGTAGGATGGTCGAATACTTCAGGACCATCGGGAAACCCAAAGCAGTACTATCTGACAATGGACCCCAGTTCATATCCAAAATTTGGAAGGAAGGAATGGAGAAAGTTGGTGTGGAGGTTAAATATATTGCCGCCTACCATCCTGCAAGCAACCCGGTTGAAAGGTACATGCGAGAAATCGGGAGATTGTGTAGAACATACTGCAGTCACAATCATAGAGCCTGGGGCAGATTTATATCGGGTTTTGAGAATGTCATTAACACATTACATCATGAATCTACCGGATTTCCACCGGAAGAAATTTTGTTAGGTAGAAGTAGTAAAAGTTTAATTGAAGAAAAACTAGAGTTTCCACCTTGTACAAGTTTGGGATTGAATCAAAAGAAAGAATTGGTGATAAAAAGGGCAAAGCAAAAATTTGAATCTAGATCTAAAAGACACAATAAAAATTTAAAAGTTTCAAAATTTAAAATTGGAGATTATGTTCTTTTAAAAACCCATGAAAAATCTAGTGAACTAAACCATGAAATTTCAAAATTTAAATATATTTATAATGGACCATATATAATACAGAATATTCCACATGATAATGCTTACTACCTGATCTACCCAAAATCCAAAAGACCTTTAGGTGTAAGAAATATTGTGGACCCGAAACTGTATGTTCCTAGGAACGAGTAATTGTGCTGTATCTTATGCTGAACCCAAGTTATTCTAAATGTAACTAATCTTCGTAAATGTCTGTATACCCTTGAAAGTGTGCTAATGTAGTTATGTGAGTTTCAGATTACCAATTGTACTGTAACCGTAAAAATGTATGGAGAAAAGGACTGAAAAGGACTGAAAAGAAAGGATAAATGCTATCAGCCAGATAAAAGATGGGACTGTCAAAAATGAAAATGGGCAGTGTAAGAACCATGAATACCCTACCTGTAGGGGAGCGGGAAAAGGTGGAGGCAGGCGAGGCGGGAAAACGCACACTGGGCGCGGTTCGGCACAACGGGCTCAGTATTACAGTCGGAGGCGAGCAACAGTTGGAGTTGAGTATCGGTCAGAAGAACACGTACTGTACTGAGGAGGCTACCCAGGAAAAGTGGATTCCATTGAGCCTCGGATGAACCGATTCCGACGACTACTTGGTTGGTTGGTTGGTTGGTTGGTTGTTTGAGGTTAAAGGGACCAAACAGCAAGGTCATCAGTCCCTTGTTTCAAATAGACTCCATTCCGCTAACGGGACATCTCAGAAAAGTCAGAACAATAAAACGGAAAAAGGGGAAACGTAAAAGGGCAGTCACGTTGTCAATAGTAAAAACAAATGAGGGAAGTTGGCAAGAGAACGAACCCAACACTATGCTGAAGCAGCATAGGCAAGACCACCTGTGACTTAAAAGGTACAACTGCTATAATGCAGAAAGTACGTATGGGAATAGAAAAACTAACCAAGCCTTAAAAAGAAGAGGTAAAAACAGAGTAAAAGGGAAAGAAAAGAGGATTCCGGTCAGGGAGGTGAATCGGGAATCTCTGAACACTGCCTACAGTGGGAGACACCCAAACACTCACCGCCCTGCCCCAACACCAGAGGGAGATTAAAAACTTTAAAACTGAGAATAAAAACCACTCTCCCGGAGGAAACCTAGAACCAGAGAGACCACCCGGGAATCGTCAGCCAACATCAAAGGTAAAGTGTGGGGGAGTCTGTACTTAGCACGCAGAGCCAAAAGAAGGGGGCATTCAACCAAAATGTGGGCCACTGACTGGAAGGCTCCACAACCACATAGCGGGGGTGGCTCATCACGCAAAAGGAAACCATGGGTCAGCCTGGTATGGCCAATGCGGAGACGACACAGTGTGGTCGAGTCCTTGCGGGAGAGGCGAAAGGAAGAACGCCATGGACCTGGATTCACCTTAATGGCACGAAGTTTATTAGACAGTGGAGTAGCCTCCCAAGAATTGGCCCATGACTGTGCAAAGTGGGATTTGATGTGAAGTCGTAAATCCGCTGCAGGAGGGGTTACAGAAAACGGGGGGGGGGGGGGGGGGGGGGGGGGGTAAGTAACTGCTCCCCCAGCCAACCGATCAGCGAGCTCATTACCCGGAATACCCACATGGCCCGGGACCCATAGGAAGTCAATGGAACAAGCAGCACGGTGAAGATCAGCGAGATGGTCATGGATGGCAGAGACCAAGGGATGGCGCGAAAAACACCGGTCAATAGCAAGAAGGCCACTCATCGAGTCCGTACATAACAAAACGTGGTTTTGTTGGGATTGTTTAATAAAGGTAAGGGCCCGGGAAATTGCCATCAATTCTGCAGTAAACACCCCACATGAGGGTGGCAGCAGATGATTTTCCGTTCCAACAAAGGACGTGAAGGCATACCCAACATGATCAGCAGATTTAGAGCCATCAGTGTAAAAACAACAGCATCCCGAAACTCCCATAAAATTTGGCGGAAAAAGGAACGGAACACCACCGGGGGGATGGAATCTTTCGGACCGCGGCGGAGATCCATCCGAATTCGAGGCCGAGGAACTAACCAAGGAGGGGTGGAGGGGAGGGAGCGAGGAAGACAGGACAAAGAAGGAAGCCGAAAATCACGGTTAAGAGACGCAAGGCGCAGTCCAACTGGTAAACCCGCCCGAGGGCGGGAGTCAGGCGGGGCGACGTCCATGGTCTGGGAATAGAATAGAATAGGAAGGATGAGCGGGAGAAGAACGGATAGTAAGGGCATAAGACACCAGAAGCTGGGACCGCCGAACAGAAAGGGGGAGGATCCCAGCTTCAACCAGGAGACTATCAACAGGGCTAGTAGGGAAGGCACCGGTGGCCAAACGGATACCACGATGGTGGACCGGATCCAGCACGTGCAGCGTGGAAGGAGCAGCTGAACCGTAAACTTGACAACCATAGTCCAAACGTGACAGAACTAGAGCACGATAAAGACGGAGGAGGAGGGGAACGGTCCGCACCCCAAGAGGAGTGGGCAAGGAAGCGAAGGACATTGAGTTTACGGAAACATCCTACCTTCAGGAGTCTGATATGGGGCAGCCAAGTGAGCTTGTTGTCGAAAAGAAGACCTAGGAAACGAAACTGTGGAACCACAGGCAATCTTTGTGCAGCGAGATAGAGCTCTGGATCAGGGTGGACCGTAGTACGGCGACAGAAGTGGACCACCCGCGATTTTAAAGGAGAGAACTGAAACCCGTGTGAAAGGGTCCATGCAGAGGCACGCCGTATAGCCACCTGGAGCTGCCGTTCTGCAGATGGCATCGAGGAGGAACTAACCCAAATGCAGAAATCATCCACATACAGGGCAGGGGCAACCAAGGGACCGACAGAGGCCACAAGTCCATCGATAGCAATGAGGAAAAGAAGGACACTCAAGACAGAACCCTGTGGGATGCCCGTCTCCTGGGTCCGTGGAGAACTAAAAGCAGTACCAACTCGAACTCTGAATGACCGATGGATCAGGAACTGGCGGATAAAAATCGGGAGTGGGCCCCGAAGACCCCACTGATGAAGGGTTAGTAAGATGTGATGGCGCCAGGCCGTGTCATAGGCCTTGCGAAGGTCAAAAAACACTGCAACCAAATGGCGGCGCTGGGAAAAAGCCTGCCGAACTGCGGATTCCAAGCGAAGTAAATGATCGATTGGAGATCGTCCCTCTCGAAAGCCACACTGGTAAGGGGACAATAGATCCCGAGATTCGAGGACCCAAGTGAGCCGACGGGCTACCATCCGTTCAAGTAACTTACAACCAACATTGGTCAAACTAATTGGCCGATAGCTATCAACAGATAGGGGGTTCTGACCAGGCTTAAGGACAGGAACCACAATGCTATCCCTCCACTGAGAAGGGAAGTCACCCTGGAGCCAGATACGGTTAAACACCCGAAGAAGATGGTGCCGTTGTGGAGCACTGAGATGTTGAAGCAGCTGGTTATGAATGGAATCTGGGCCAGGGGCCGTATCGTGAGAAGAAGATAGAGCAGAAAGAAATTCCCATTCAGTGAAAGGTTCGTTGTAAGATTCTGACTCACAAGTGGTGAAACATAAGGTGACAGCTTCAGCCTGCTGTTTTTGATGAAGGAAAGCAGCTGGATAGGAGGCCGACGCTGATGCCACTGCAAAATGGGTCGCAAGATGTTCTGCGAAAACTAATGGGTCCGTACAAATGCCATCTGGGAGGTGAAGGCCTGGGAGGGTGGACTGCCGATGGCAACCTTGGAGAGAGCGAAGTGTAGCCCATACCCGTGACAGAGGGACAGTGGAACCAAGGGAAGAAACGAATCGTTCCCAACATATCCGCTTGCTCTGTTTGATTAAATAACGGGCTTTAGCGCGAAGGCGCTTAAAGGTAGAAAGGCTGGCTACAGATGGGTGCCTCTTAAAGTGTTGCAAAGCTCGACGGCGATCACGGATGGCAATGGCAATGGCCGTACTCCACCACGGGACTTGCCGACGACGAAATTGTCCAGATGAGCGCGGAACAGCAAGGTTAGCAGCGCGAACAATCGCGTCAGACACGTCACGTAGGACGTCATCAATACAACCCGACAAAGAGGGAGAAAACTCGACCTGTGCAGTATATAGAGCCCAATCGGCGCGGTGGAAAGACCAACGAGGTAACCTCTCCATCGGGGAGCGGGAAGGGAGCGTGATAATCAACGGGAAATGGTCACTATCACAAAGGTCGTCATGTGGCGACCAGTGTAATGAAGGGAGGAGAGAGGGAGAAGCAAGAGAAAGATCAATGGCAGAAAAGGTACCATGACCAGCACTGAAATGAGTAGGGGAGCCATCATTAAGAAGGCACAGGTCGTGGTCTGCAATAAATTGGTCTATAAGAAGACCTCGTCTAGATGGAAAGGCACTGCCCCACAAAGGATGATGAGCATTAAAATCCCCAAGGAGGGGGAAGGGAGGAGGAAGTTGCTGAAGAAGGGTGGTTAAGGCAGCAGGTGTAAGAGTCCTGTCAGGAGGGAGATAAAGATTGCATACTGTGACTGCAGAGTCTAAGTGGACCCTAACAGCAACCGCTTCCAATGTAGTTTGGAGAGGAATCCACGTGCTAGCAATGTCTGTACGGACCAACGTACAAACGCCACCAGAAGCCCGCAAGGGTCCGACCCGATTTCGACAGAAAACACGGAACCCACGGAGGGTCGGTGAGTGAGCATCAGTAAAATGAGATTCCTGGAGAACCACACAAGCTGCTGAGTAGGACGAAAGAAGGGATTTCAATTCCGGAAGGTGACGATAGTATCCATTACAATTCCATTGGAGAACCACAGAACGATGGTTTAAATGAGGGCTGAACACGCTAAATCCAGTCATACCGCCGGGTCCCCACCCGTCACCGACAAGGAGGGGGCGACATCCATAAACGACAGGTCAGAATCCGGTTGTGAAGTCGGGGAAGGGACCTCCGGTGACACCAGAGGCTCTTTGTCCCGGGACTTATGTTTCTTCTTCTTTTCAGGCTGAGATCGAGGAGGGCTGTGTGGCATAATGGAGCCAGCTGCAGCAAGATCAGGAACAGAAAGAGACCGGGCGACCTGGGGGCCGATAGACCGCGGCTCTCGCGGTCGCCGCGCTGCAGCAGACCTTTGACCTGGAAGGTGCCGGGAAGGGGCATCCCGGGAGACGCGCCCTTGACCGGCAGACGCCGAAGGAGTGGGACACTTCTCCGGCTGGGGAGGGGGAGCAGCGCCCAGAGGAGAAGGTGTGGGAGCCGCTGGGGAGGGGGGAAGGAGAGGGGTCCGGGATGGGGGTAAGGAAGGGGGAGGAAGGGATGAAGATGTAACCAAGGCGTAACTAGATGTCATGGACACAGGGTGCAATCGTGCATATTTCTTACGGGCCTCTGTGTAGCTTAAACGATCAAGGGACTTTTACTCCTGTATCTTTTTTTCTTTCTTATAGACTGGGCAATCTGCTGAACGTGGAGAATGACTACCATGACAATTTACACATACAGGAGGGGGAACACAGGGACTCCCCTCATGGAGTGGACGTCCACAGTCACCACATAGAGGGTCCTGGGAACAGCGAGAAGACATGTGGCCAAAACGCAAGCACTTAAAACACCTCATAGGAGGAGGGATGTACGGCTTCACATCACAGCGATAGACCATAATCTTAACTTTCTCAGGAAGGGTATCCCCTTCAAAGGCCAGGATAAAGGCACCAGTATCAATACGATTATCTTTAGGACCCTTCTGAACACGCCGAACAAAGTGAACACCCCGCCGTCCGAGATTGTCCCGAAGTTCCTCATCAGTTTGAAGGATGAGGTCTCTGTGAAAAATCACACCTTGTACCATATTTAGAGACTGGTGAGGGGTAATGGACACGGGTATTGTGCCAAGATGGGTACAGGCACGAAGGGCCGCAGATTGGGCAGCCGAAGCAGTTTTTATTAGCAACGAACCCGACCGCATCTTGCTCAGGGAGTCCACTTCGCCAAACTTGTCTTCAATGTGTTCCACAAAGAATAAAGGTTTGACACTGGTGAAAGTATCTCCATCAGTCCTGGTGCAAACTAGATAACGGGGGAAAGGTTTTGCCCCTAGACGACGGGCCTGACCCTCCTCCCAGGGGGTAGCCACGGAAGGGAAGGCCGAAGGGGCAAGAGAAGCAGCACTTGAGGAATCAGTACCACGCAGAGAGACGGCCGCAGAAGAGCGGCCAGAGTTTTGGACCCGTATGCGTTTCATCTGCATAGCGTCCGCCCTGATACCACCCACTCCGATCAGGGGCTCTCCTCACGGGCGCCACCCAGCCACAGCAAGGGCCGTCTGGCACGGCGGCCATTGCCGGGAGTTCCGATGCTCCAGGATGACGAGCAACCACTCCAAGGCATGCATGAGGAGGTCACAGCTCAGGTATCAGAAGTGTGATCCCTGTGTGTTCAGGGGGCTCAACCAAAAGGGTACATAGCGACCCCACCACACGGGCTGGCTACCGTGCTGGCTATGCACCCTAGCATCAGACAACGACGTAAAAGAAAAGGTGGAATGTACTAAGAGGGCACACGTCGGAGACACTAGGTAAGGTGCTCTTCCCCAAATGGCTCACACTACGGAAGAGAAATTTTGGAATGGAGGTCAAACCCCAGAGGGGACCAAGGAATGCCAAAAGGAGGAGATGATTACGCAACAAAGCCGGAGTGTAAAACCAACAGAACCAGGAGGATAGCGGGGGCCAACATAAGCAAGGACACCAATAGAGGGAGAGGAGAGGGCGAGGGGAAAGGGGTATGGAGGGGAAAGGAGGGGAAGGGAAAGGAAATGCAGCCCGGGAGAGAAAGAAGGCTGCAATGGCTCGGGGCCCCGTGCTCGCCACGCACGTATCCACAAAAGAGTTGTGGACCCCCTGGGGGGACGACTACTTGGCATGGCTATATTCTGAGGCACAAAATTGGAAAGATTACGACGCTAAGAAGATGGAAAGTGCCGATGTAGTGTGAGCCTTAGCCGTGCTTGTATGTGTATATTAATCCTAAGTGTATTAGTGTTTTTCCATCATTAATAGTGACATTGTGTGTGTACTTTCAAGTTTGTCGATGCTAGGGCAATCTATGCCCGATTTCGGTTTGATCAACATACAAAATGCAGTTCGTAGTAATCATTGCTGTGTGGTGTTGTGTATTTATAGCTCGTTCAAATTAGTACTAAAGGAGAAAACTTTAGTTCAGTGGATTTTTCCGATTCCAAACTTTGTCATATAACGCATCATTACTACGTGTTACTATGCTTGTACATGCACCCTCTTGTACAAGGAAAAACTCTCTCATTGCCTAATTAGGCTGGCGACCGAATTATTAATCGTTGTTAGCATCTACTGTGTGTACTTCTTGTCCATGCGAACGAGCAATTATACTTTACATTTACTTGATGCATCACTGTAGTTATTGACTGAGTATAAGTCCAATCTTGCTTCTATTAGGTACACGCGGTCAACTTATGTACTAAAATCCTTGTTTATAAGGTGAAGCCCGTTAACTTATTACAGTACAGGCTTTATAGAGCTAACGTACGTCCGAGAAGGGCGGTAGCGTTACAGTACTTCTGACAAATCATTTTCTTAAGCATACTAAAAACTACTGAAATTTGTTTTCCTCACAGGTTTATTACACAAGCAACCACAAACAGAATTTAAAAAAAAAAAATAATACATAAACACACATTCTGCAGTTTCAATTCTCATTAGTTTGGGAAATAGATTAGGGTAAAGACTTGGAAAAAGTAAGAAAGCACAGCACTGATCTGGATTTTCAATTTCATGAAATTCATACCATCAAAATAACTGTACTTACAGAAGATGCCTTGCTGTACCGACGAAGGAAGTGGACACTCAATGGATAACCAACAAAGAAACTGATTGTCCTCATGATCTGCATTTCCATTTGCAGTATTTCATTTTTTGTATACAAATTACTGCAAATATACACAAAACTGCTTATCTCAGGTGGGTATATTTCTTCGTACTTGCTGGCCAATAACAGTGAAGCTGCACCAAGTAACTGTATCTTCTTTTTGTCCATTACATGCACTTTCTGGAAATATATAACTGTCTCTACATCCAGTCTCACAGGCTTCATGACTTAATATTACTGTACAAGCAGCCACTGCATTATTAACTAAGGTCAGTACTAAAGGTAGTGTAATGAAAATTTAAATAAGCTCCACCACCACTACAATGATGCAGAGTCAAGGTGGGAGCTTTCTTTTTTACCCATAGTATAGTTGTAGCAGAGTGCCTGAAACATGGGTGTGGCAAATTTTTCTAACTCCATTTCTCATGGAATCAAATTGAACACCCAATGAAATCAAATTCAGACATAAAAACAATTTTCAAGGTTCTGAACACAAAATCGTCACAAGATTTTTGTTATACAGTGTGGCACATTAAATAGAAATACTTAGCATTAGCATTTTATTCATTAGCAACTTTAAAAAGATGAAAACTAATTCTGAAATAGAGATGTAATTAAAATATAAGATTTCAGTACACACTAAACTATCAATGGAAAGGTCTTACTACATGGCAAGGTATTTCAGTAACAGCACAATCTTAGGTGAAGAATTGAGAGATTGTTGTGTCTTGTACAAACCAATGGAAAGATTTAATGAAAGCTGAAGCAGAATGCTGTGTTGCTGTTACCCAATTTGAGGGGGCAGGAGTGGAAAGAGGGCTGACTACTACTGCTCACCACCACAAAAACCACAGCAACCCAAGCACAAAGGAATGGTGTCCATTTTGCTTTACTCTCTTCTTCCTTAATACAGTAGTTAAATGTATTGCAATTGCATAACCAACTGTAAAATTAATCAAGCAACACAATAATTGAAATACCTAGATGGAAATTACATAAAATAAGGAAAAGGCAATGACTTACCTATGGAAGAATGGTGTGTGGCACACACAGACATTTAATAGAAAGCAGTTAACACTAGCTTTCAAGCTCTTGCTTTCTTTCTAGTAACAGCACACACATTCACATACACAACCAGACAGACACCAAAACATTTTGATTACTGAAAGCAGTGGCCTCGGTAGATGGAGATGTGAGAGTAAGGAAGGACACACGAGGTGAAGGGGGGATTGGTTGGCTGGTTTAAAGGGGGAGAAGGGACCAAACTACAAAGTCATCGTTCACTTGTTCCTAATAAAAGAGTGCCACAAGTTTGAGAATAAAATGGATGAAACATATAACACAAAACGAAAAGAAAGGAAAAGTCACAAGAACAAAGGGAAGGCAACGAACACTAAAAGGAACAAAAGAGGACAAGAAAACAACAGAGATGCTAGAAACAGAAGGGAGTAAAACATGAAAGCAGATTACAGTGGCTGGCCAACCACGAAAATAAAAAGGGAAAGCCAGCAACTCTGCAACACATTAAAACCTCCTCCCTAAAAGCACTAGGGTAGAGGACACAGAGGGACAAAGTACATGCCCTAAAACCTATATAGAAATATAAAACCCACTCTCATGGACAAAACATAAAACAGGCATTGCCGCCCAACACCGAAGGCAGGGTGCTGGGAAAGTGAAAAGTCTGCCGCAGAGCGGCTAAAAGTGGGCAGTCCAGCAAGAGATGGACGACTGTCATTTGGGAGCCACAGCAACACTGAGGTGGGTCTTCACGACGGAGTAGGTAGCCATGCATTAGCCACATGTGGCCAATGCAGAGCCGGCAGAGGACAACTGATTCCCTGCGACAGGCCCGCATGGAAGACTGCCACACATTCATAGTCTCCTTAATGACGCACAGTTTGTCGCGCGTACTGTTATGCCATTCCATCTCCCAAAGCCTGAAAACCCTGTGGTTAAGACAGAACACAGGTCAGCTTTTGGAGATGCCTATCTCCAGAAGTGGTTTCTGCGTCGCCTGTTTGGCCAGCCTGTCGGCAAGTTCATTGCCGGGGATTTCAACGTGTCCTGGGGTCCACACAAACACCACAGAACAGTGGGACTCTTCCAGGCCATAGATGGACTCCTGAATGGACACAACCAGAGGGTGGCGAGGGTAGCACTCGTCAACAGCTTGTAGGCTGCTCAATGAGTTAGTACACAAGAGAAATGATTCGCTAGGGCATGAGCGGATGACTCAAGAGCACGAGATATGGCCGCCAGCTCTGCAGTGAAAACACTGCTGCCAATTGGCAAGGAGTGCTGCTCAATATGTCCTCCATGAACGTATGCAAAGCCTATGTGACCATCAGCCAGTGTAAACCACTTCAGAGCCCCAGAACACGTCAAGAATCGAGAGAAGTGACAGCGGAGAATGGAGGGGTTAACGGAGTCCTTAGGGCAATGCAAAAGGTCCAGACGAAGCTGCGGCCAAGGCATACACCATGGAGGTGTATGTGAACGGGCCGCAAGCAGAGGCGGTAAAGGGAAGGACTCCAGTTCGGAGAGAAGGGACCGCACATGAACCGCAATCGTTAGCCCCGATCTAGGCCGCCGATTCGGGAGATGGACTGCCACGGGCGGGAAAAGGAGATGGTAATTCGGATGGGCAGGGGAACTATGAATGTGTGCTGCATAACTGGCGAGCAGTTGTGCACGTCTGATCTGTAGTGGAGGGTCACCAGCCTCCACCAGTACGCTGGTCACCAGACTTGTCCTAAAAGCTCCTGTCGCTAATCGAACCCCACAGTGGCGCACAGGGTCGAGTAAATACAATGCTGAAGGCGCTGCTGATCAATAAACCACACTCCCATAGTCAATCCGGGATTGGACAAGGGCTCTGTAGAGCTGCAGCAGTGTGCAGCGATCTGCACCCCAATTGGCATTGCTCAAGCAATGGAGGGCATTGAGGTGCTGTCAGCACTTCCGCTTAAGCTGATGAAGATGAGGGAGCCAAGTCAATCGAGTGTCGAAAACCAGTCCTAGGAATTTGTGTGTCTCCATTACAAAAAGGAGATCGTCATTAAGGTAGTGTGGGTTCCAGATGAATGGTACGGCGCCGACAGAAGTGCATGACACACGACTTTGCGGCTGAAAACTGGAAGCCATGGGCTAGAGCCATGACTGCGCCTTGTGGATGACTCCCTGGACGTGCCGCTCAGCAACAACAATACTGGAGCAGCAGTACAAAATGTAGAAGTCATCTGCATACAGAGAAGGTGAGACGGAGGGCCCGACTGTGTCTATTTTTAGTGGCCATTAATGGTCTAGCAGCAGCACACTCAATACAGAGCCCTGCGGGACTCCATTCTCCTGGATATGAATGGAACTAAGAGTGTCACCCACTTTGACACAAAACGTACGGAGTGACAGGAAGTTTTGGATAAAAATCGGGAGTGGTCCCCAGAGACCCCACTCATACAGTGTGGCAAGAATATGTCGTCGCCAAGTCATGTCGTATGCTTTACGTAAGTCAAAAAAGACGGCAATCAGGTGTTGCTGTCTGGAAAAGGCTGTTCAGATGGCAGACTATGATTATCAGTGGAAGAGCGACCCTGGTGGAAGCCGCCCTGACATGGAGCCAGCAAGCCACGTGACACCAGGACCCAAGCCACCCACCAACATATCATACGTTCCAGCAGCTTACAAAGAACGTAGGTGAGGCTGATTGCTGTCCACATCAAGTGGGTTTTTACCGGGTTTGAGCACCGGAATGATGGTGCTCTCCCACCATTGTGATGGAAAGACACCATCGCACCAGATCCGGTTGAAGATGACGAGAAGATGTCGCTTTTAGTCAGATGAGAGATGTTTTATCATCTGGCTGTGGATGCAATCAGGCCCAGGAGCTGTGTCGGGGCAATATGACAGGGTATTGAGGAGCTCCCACTCTGTAAATGGGGTGTTATAGGATTCACTGCAGCGTGTAGGCTGGAGGGGGGGGGGGGGGGGGGGGGGTGTAATTCTCCGACACGGAGGCTCGAGCAAAGTGCTCAGCAATCACGTTTATGTCAGTACATAACTCACCATTTATGGTAACATCGGGGGACAGCTGTTGGGGCCTGGTACCCAAAAAGACGTTTGATCACTGCCCAGACTTGGGAAGGTGCCGTGTGGCACCCAATGGTGGAGATGTATCCCTCCCAACATTCCTCCTTCCATTGTTTGATAAGGTAGTGAGCATGGGCATGGAGCCATTTAAAGGCTATGAGGTGCTCCAGGGAAGGGTGCCGCTTATGCCGCTGTAGAGCCCACCGACGCTCAACTGCTTCAGCTACTTCCGGCAACCACCAAGAGACTGCCTTACGACTTGGGCATCCTAAAGAGAGAGGGGATCGCATTTTCTGCTGCAGAAACAACTGTGCTAGTCACCTGCTCAACCATCACATCAGTGTTACCATTTGGGGGAGATTCAGCGGTGACAGCAAAGATGAAAGTTCCCCAGTCCGCCTTGTTCAAAGCCCATCTGGGCAGGCGTCCCTGCGCCTGACGCTGGGGCAGTGACAGGAAGATGGGGGAATGGTCACTACCACACAGGTCGTCATATGCTCTCCAGTGGATAGATGGGAGAAGTCCTAGGCTGCAAATTTATAAATCAATGGCCGAGTAACTACCAATGGCCACACTGAAATGTGTGGCGGCCCCAGTATTTAAGAGTCAGAGGTCGAATTTAAAGTTTCGATATCTCTGCCTTGGCCAGTAAGCATGGTGCCACCCCACAAGTGGTTATGGGCGTTAAAATCTCCCAAAAGTAGGATCATTTTAGGGAGTTGATCAATCAGTGCAGCTAATACATTCAGGGGTACTGCACCATCTGGAGGAAGATATACAATGCAGACAGTTATTTCCTGTGTTGTCATTCTGACAGCCACAGCTTCAAGAGGGGTTTGTAGGGGCACATGTTCACTACAGACTGAGTTTATGTCCTAAACACAAAATCCACCTGACACACTATTACAGTTGCTACGGTTCCTGTAATATCCCTTATAGCAGCGGAGGGCAGGGGCCCGCATTGCTGGGAACCAGGTCTCCTGTAGGGTAATGCAGATAGCAGGTATAAAGCTTAACAGTTGCCGCAGCTCAGCCAGGCGGTGGAAAAAACAGCTGCAATTCCACTGGAGGATCACATCGTGAGACTGGGAAGGCATGGAACATTCAATGAGGTAGTTTACACCTCAGAGTCACCTGCTGCTACTTATTTATTGCCTGAGCAGTCTATATCCATTGTATCTGAGGGTCTGGCGAGATCTAGGTCATCAGCGGATGCCAAAATCTTCACCCCATCCTCAGCCGCAGAGCTTTTAGGTAGTGGTGGTGGTGTGGGTGCCACCACAATTTCCTTGGTCTTAGGGGTTTTCTTTTTGGATTTCTCTCACTGCTCCTTGGGTTTCCCTGGCTGGGAGGACTTCACTGGCTCCGTCTCCGGGACTGAGGATGAGTGTGAAGCCATACAACCAGCTGCTTTTGAGCTCTTCAGCCACTGGCGGGTGTCGTCTTTCCCACTAGAAGAAACCTGGGAAGGGAGTGACCCAAGGGACCTCTTCCTAGTGAGAGAAGCTGAAGAAGACTTACACTTCTCCAGCTTAGAAGTGGGGACGGATGTCCCCGATGGTTGGGGGGGGGGGGGGGGGGGTTGTTGCTCCTGAAGTAGATGGTGCAGGAGCAACAGGGAGGGAAATGCCCCCCACCATCAAGGGGGCAGGTCTAGTCTTCTGGCTCTGAGAGGTGACCTAGGTTGGCAGAGCTGATGGTGGCAGAGCTGTTTTAGCAGCGGCATAAGATGATGTCATACGCACAGGATGCAGGCGTTCAAATTCTCTTATCCTCAATGCAGGTCAGTCTGTCCAGGGTCTTGTACTCCATGATTTTCCTTTCTTTCTGGAGAATCCTGCAGTCAGGCGAGCAAGGTGAATGGTGCTCTCCACAGTTAACACAGATGGGAGGCGGGGCACATGGAGTATTGGGATGTGATGGGCGTCTGCAATCTCGGCATGTGATGCTGGAAGTACAGCGGGAAGACATATGGCCGAACTTCCAGCACTTAAAGCACCGCATCGGAGGAGGCATATAGGGCTTTACATCAGACTGGTAGACCATCACCTTGACCTTCTCGGGGAATGTATCACCCTCAAAGGCCAAGATGAAGGTACTAGTGGCAACCTGATTATCCTTCAGACCCCGGTGGACACGCCAGATGAAATGTACACCTCACCGCACTAAATTGGTGTGCAGCTCATCGTCGGACTGCAAAAGAAGGTCTCTATGAAATATGATACCCTGGACCATATTTAAGCTCTTATGGGGTGTGATGGTTACAGAAACATCCCCAGCTTGTCACAAGCGAGTAACTCCCGTGACTAAGCAGAGGATGCTGTTTTGATCAAGACTGACCCAGGTCTCATTTTGGACAAGCCCTCCACCTCCCCAAACGTGTCCTCTAAATGCTCAACAAAAAACTGTGGCTCTATCATCATGAAATATTCCCCATCAGCTCTCAAACATACAAGGTACCGGGGCAAATAAGATCCGCTGCCATCCTTAGCCCGACAGTCCTCCCATGGTGTGGCCAGGGAGGGGAACAATTTAGGGTCGTACTTCTGTGCATTGAATTGAGCTCGTGATCGCTTGGAGACTGCTGGTGTTTCACCACCAGCACAAGATGACGGACCACACTTCATCGCGTGTCATCTGCCCTGATGCCTCCCCACTCTGACCAGGGGCCCTCCCCACGGGCGCCACCCAGCCTCAGCAAAGGCCACCTGGCAGGATGGCCTTTGCCGGGAGTCCTGATGGCCCAGGGGGATGGGCATCTACCTTTTGGCATATGTGGGGAGTTAACGGTGCAGGCATCAGCAGAGTGATCCCTGTGTGGTCAAGGGGCTACAACCAACCGGGTACATGGCAGCCCCACCACAACAGACTGGCTACCGTGCTGGATATAAGGTGCAAAGAAGTCCACGGTCATCGTCAATGCAGAAATCGACACTGCATAGTGCATGCTGGAAAACGCACCCAGGAAGGTGTCCTCACCCAAGAGATGGAGAATGGGCAGGACTGAAATGCAACAATGAGAAAGTGGGCTAAAGATCTCAATGCACGATGGACACGATACACCTTTTAAGGTGCCCTTCCCCAATTGGCTTGCTCTTTGGGAAAATTTTGAAGAATGGAGGTCAAACCCTACAGGGGACCATCACATAAAGACCGAAACGTGTGTAATTCCTTTTAATCGCTTCTTATGACAGGCAGGAAAACCTTGGGCCTATTCTAACCCCCGGACCAGCAGGGGGCCGAAGGGGGGACAGCAGGGTAATCTGAGGCAGGTCTTTTGCCTGATGACTTAGTGGCTGCATGACAAGATGAGAGGAATTCAGAGAGTGGAGCATATAAGAGAAATAGGATGTGAGGGGGGTGGGAGGGGATGGGATGGGGATGTGAGGGGGATGGGATGGGGATGGGATGGGGGATGTGAGGGGGATGGGATGGGGGATGGGGAAAAAGGCAGGAGGCAGAAAGAGAGATAGTGACTACTTGCGCACGAGGGAGGGAGGGGATGGGGGAAGATTGGAGGGAGAACAAAGTACATGATCTGGATGGGAAAGTAGTTATGTGAACAGAAGATAGAAGCGAAAAGGTGAGGCAGGGGAAGTAAGTTAGTGGAGGCTTAGGAAAGGGGGACTGTGAGTACAGTGGATGGTAGAGACTGCGAGTTGCCACGGTTTGGTGGCGACAGTGTAAGTGGAAAGTTTGTTACTTGTCAAGTCCACATAGAAATTTGTACAATAATTGCAACATAGCTGATATTTAACATGGCTGCTTTCTACATGGCCCTGCCTTTTGTTGTGTGGGAGATGCCTTTGTCTGAATTGCAGTAGGTGGTGGTGGTGGTGGTGGTGGTGATGGTTGTGGTGGTGGTTGTATGTATGACACAGGTCTTGTACACCTGGGCCAACCACAAGGGAATGACCCATGGGATGCAGAATTGGAGGAGGGATGGACAAAGATATTCTGTGGGTTGGGTGGGTGGCCAGACACTTCTTTTGGGGATACGGGTAAGATTTTGGGTAGGTTCTCTCTCATCTCAGGGAACTGTGTGAAATCATGAAGACCTTGTGGAGGATGTGGTTGAGCTTTTGAAGGCCAGGGTGATACTTGGTGATTAAGGGAGTGCTTGGTCCATGCTTGTTAACAGAGTTACTCACGTCAGGGGAGATGGCAAGGGAGATTTGTTTATGGATGAGCTGGGTATGATGATGTCTGTCGAAGGCTCTATTTTAATAGCCCATCACACTAATGAGTGGCACACTACAACATACCGTTCTTGCAGCAGCTGACCCTTTTCTTGGACATTTAATTACAGTGCTTTTTTCGCATTTTCACCACTACCAACTCCATGCTGCCCAACTTAACTGTTAGTGAATCAGGTGTGTTAATTTGTGACCACATTGTACGATCCCATTTCAATTTACAATTGGGCACATCTATTTGCAAATGCTGCTACTACCGCCTGCTTCTTGAAAACATTTCCTAACCTTACTTATAACTTCTGACACAGCTCTATATTCAGTAGGTACCATTTTCATCCATTATAACAGTTTGACAATAAGTTTTCAACTTATCCCTCCTTCAGCCACTCCTTTTGCCTCCTGACCATCCAACTATGAATCCCAGCTGCTCCTACCTCCACCAGTTCCAAAACTCTCATTCGTCCTAGGAAAGCTCCAGGCATACATCCCCTTTCTGAAATCCTGTCTGGCACAATGTCTCCCACATAATGGGCTTATCATTAAAACTGGCACCCCAGGCTATTGTCCACTCTGCCGCAAGAATCTTCACTTTTTCCACTTCCATCAGTCCATCTTCACCAATCTGGACCTTCATAATCATACATTCCAAGCTCAAACCATACTTGATACCTACTCCTTATTCTCTGTGACCACAACTTCCTGAATGTTATTTCTGTAACAGAAAACCTTGTCTTCACCAGTTGGAACAGCATTCAGAGGTCCACGTAAGTAAGCTATCCCAGCTAGTCCCATCCTATGGCCGCAAGAGATTACCTATAGCTAAATAAGAAAAAGCCTACCACTATAATCCAATCCCCCTTCCTCCCTATCAACTCCTCACAGCTCTGCAACCCTGCCTTGCTGAGTTACTCTGCCATCCCCATCTCCAAAAAAATTTTCCACCCTCTGTGAAACACACTAGTTCTGAACACTTATCCTATAACACTGTCGTAACTTTTCTGCTAAAATTCTGACTCTAGCAGAGGTCCCTGTACTTCCTAGTCCAAAACCTAAATTCAGCCATCCTGGACATGTTGAAGAGCTTTTCTTTACCCATTCTCTGCAATAGAAATATTCCTTCATCATACATCGCATTGCCAAGAACCAATGAAAACCTCACATGAAACCTTGTTTAAAACCATTCCAACCTCTTTCCAACTGTGATCCTTTTCTTCTCCCACCCAGTCATCCCCTTGTTATCTTTCAGAAATTCCTCACTTCCAACATGGCCTCACCTTCCTTTCCTAAATCCCTCCCCAGCAAGTCCAACATCACTCCTATGGAACACAGAGCCACCCGTAACCTGAAAACTAATCCACACCTTATCATTCCCTCAGACAAAGGCCCCACCACAATGGGCACTAATTGTGGTGACTATGTAGTTGAGGGTCTCCAACTTTCCACCACCTCCATATACAGCCTTATGATCATGATCCCATCCAGGAAGTCCTGAAGGATCTCCAGCAGCTCCACAAGGCCTTGGATCTATCCCAAAACGTGACACCTGAATCTATATTCCTCCTCACACTAGCACTCTTACTTTTTAACTGCTGCCTAAACTCAACTCCACAGGTGTCACTACTGGTCGTCGCATTGTTGCTGAGTACAATGCTTGAACTGAACAAACAAACTCCACCTTTGTTAGACCAGGAGCCCCAAACCATTGTCCATAACCTACCATCCCACATTTAAGACAATGTTCACTTCCTTCACTGCCTTTCTGCAGTTCCTGTCCCGTTAATGCCAGGCTCCTTGTTGGTCACTATGGATGTGACATCTTTGTACAGCAACACCCACCATACCAATGACCTTTCTGCCATGGAACACTGCCTTTACCAACATCGTTCTGATACCTACTCACCATCTCTTTCCTAATCCTCCATGCCAACCAATCCTGACCCATAATTATTTCCCTTTCAGAGGTCAGATCTATAAATAAATTCGTGGTACTGCCATGGCTGCTGACATAGTACCATTGTACAGCAACTTATTTATGGAGCATCTGAAGGAATCCTCCCTTCCCAGTCAATAACTAAAACCCCTTAGCTTGTTCAGATTCATTGATGATATTTGTGTGTTTTGGACTCATGGCAGGGATGACCTTTGGTTCTTCCTCCATAGCCTTAATATCTACTCCAAAATCCGCTTCACATGTTCCTTCTTAACACAACAAGCCACCTTCCTAGATGTCTATCTCCATCTCTCATACAGCTCCATAAATATGTCCATCCGTATCCAGCACACCAATAGTACCTTCACTTTGACAGCTGTCATACAATTAATGTATAGCATTCTATTTGGTTGTGACAAGTAACCAACTGTCCACTCAGATGAATGGTCCTGGCAAATTTTGGTAAACCGCAAACTTGGTCATTTACTTGCCAAACATCCTGCGTGCAATAACACTAAACTTCAACAGCTGCTTCACTACAACGGCCATCTGGATACTCCATTCCAGCAAAAGTTACTCTTAACTACAAAGATGGGAACTGTCTCTCCATCATATCCTGCACTCTCAAATTCCTCTGGCCTAAACTTCTGCCAACCTCTTTCTCACCACCTCACCTTAGCTTTTCCCTTCTCTTCTGTCCACCCCACTCCTTTCCCTTCCATATCATGAACTGTTTTCTCCTCCACCCCTTCCCCTTTCTCCACCCCTTTTCCTTAATCTCTCCCCTCCCTGTGTCCCTCTTCATCATCACTTCCCCTCCTTGTCTTTACCTCCCTCTGTCCCTTTATCCCTTATGTGCTCTGAACACACTTCATCTTCTTGTGAGTCACCAAGTTATCTGGTGAAAGACCTGTCTCACACTACCCTGCTATTCCCTCCTTGCCTCGTGCTTCCTTTCCTACTTCCTCTCCACTTCCATCTACCCGGGCAATTGCTTTCAATAATTGATACTCAGTAATCAGTCTCACTGCTACCACAAGCGTGTACATTTTTGTGTGTGAATAGAGCTCAAAAGTTAGTGTTAACCTTTCTATTTCATTTCTGTGCACCATGTATCCGTCTTCTATATGTAAGTGGTTACCTTCCCCTTATTTTACCTATACTCCTTGTGTAAGCTTTCTATTCCCTGTTCCTCTAAATACAAGGTGCTTCATTTTTTTCCAACGTCTGTATCCAGAGTTTTCAGTGGAGAGAGAATACACAGTGAGGCTGTGGCATATCATTCAGTGCTCCCTGTAGTGCCACGCCATTATTAACCACCATGGTTAGTGAATGCATTCTGCTGTTGTTTCAAGACAGAGTTTGTGTATGGTTTTATAGGTGAAGGAGTTGCTGAATTTATTTTTGGAATGTTTCTGTTGTGTGCTCATAGTATAAATGCCCACACATATACTCTTATTTTAAGTACCGAGGATTTGTATGCATATTTTTATATGTCATGAAATTGTGCTGTATTTTGTGTACATTGACTTATTTGTTTAGTTGCATAATAAAGGGTGTTTCATACAAGTTCTGCCTGCCACATACCAGAAGCCATATGATATTCCAAGAATTTTGTGATACTGGAGAATATTGAGAAAGGCTTCCATCATACTTTGACAGTTCTGAAATGTCAGTAGCGTAAAATCTCATGTGTGCCCCACAACATCCCATGTCTCCCCACAGACTTTCCATAGTCTCACAAATTAAATCAAGTGATTCTGTTTTTGACAATTGCCATCCAGAACAATGAGTCAGGGGAGACTTACAGGATGAGAAGGAAAGACCTTCCTTCTCATCCCATCTGGTAACTCTCCCCTGACCCACAGTTGTCGTTGACTTTCCCTGAAATCTACCACTTTTCCTAGGCCTCTCCTTTTCCTTCACCCATCTTTTTCTCCCTTCAATCCTTCTGCCTGAAGGTGCCACTGGCTCCAAAAGCATGCCTAATTATAACCTCCTTTTACGTGTGTGTTCTGCTGACACTTGGTGAGTAGCTTTTTCATCTATCCAATTACAATATTCTCTTTTAACTCTGTTCTCCAATATTTGTGCATTACATCTGCAACTGATTTTGGAATATCTCACAATAAATCACCTGGTTCTAGAGTATTTTATATGTATGCATGAATGTATGTATTATTTAACTCACTGACTTAACAGTACAAATATCAAGGCACACAAATAATTATTTCTCACCATAAAGATAACTTTCAAAATTACAAATGTATAGAATACAAAATGTTTCTTACCTGTAAGTATCTATCTATGATAGCTACTGCCAGCAAAATAGTCTCTGATAGTAAAGAAAACTGAACCTGTACCTCAAATAACCAGTCCACTAGGACTAATCGCATCCGAGGAGTCACTGTGCCACATAGGAAATTTGGCCTCAACGGGTATTTTACCTGAAAGAAAGTAAAATGAGAAACCTACAATTTTCTGTTAGTTGTATCAAAAATGTTCAATGAACACAATTCGTTTAGGGAAGTCCTAAATTTTTCTTTTTGAAGGAGAGAGAGTTTTGCGTTTTATATAAAATGAGTACTGGCTATCTGAAAGTGTTTATGCTGCTTAGTAGTCCTGACCACCACAGAAATTTATGTATTCTTTACTTTTGAACTGTTCGCACATGGATTCTTTCTTTTTGTTTTTAAGAAGTGTGTAGTCAGTAACTGTTGACCTTAGCCCACAAATACTTCTTGACTGCCCATCTATCTGCTTTGCTTATCTTCAGAACTAATATTAAAGTGACAGAGTGGAGTTACTGTCAATATACACTATCAGAAACCGAGTATGGAGGCATATTTCCGTATTTATAGCTGAAACCAAACACTTATACAAGCAACTGAGTGACCTTTTGTATTAGAATCATATCTAGTAAGACAATTTTAATTTTTTACGAATTTCTTAAGTTAACTTTATGATAACTGTTTTTGCCTTACGTCAAGTAAACAAATAACATTTGGAACACACTCTTTAGAATTTTTGTGTGTGCCTTTTACACTTGTCAAAAATTCCTTTTCTTCAGACATACTATTTTTGTTTCACTGTCCATCTAGTTTCCCAATCATACTGGACTGGAAGATGAGGTACCAGTTTGGTGAAAAGCATTTAATTTTCAGTTTATTCCTCAAACACATACACATTGAATGTATTTTTTTTTTCTGTTAGAGTACGTATAACAAGAAAATCAAAATTCAGGTAACCCACTAAAACCAACATAGTGAATACACAGTTCCGGCCAAAAGAGACACTCAACTAATACCCACCACAGTAATAGAAGTTTATACAGATTATGAAATTTAAGAAATATGTACAAGATCAAGTAAATTATTCAACACGTTAGGAGAGACAAAAATTCTCATTGGGACTGGGATCATTTGGCACCAATTGCCAAACGGAAAAAAATTGCAAGGCTGTAGAAGCATGTCTAACTAGGAATGCACATATGCCACCCATAGGAAAATTTAACAGATCTTTGGAGAAAAGAGAAATAATTGTGTATCAAGAGCTCAGCTGGCAAGTCAGTAATAATCAAAGAAGGGAACACTAAAATGTGGAAACAATATACACAAGAGCTAGACACTGAAAATATAATGAAACAGGACATGGCACTAAATGAAGATGAGATGGGAGATACTATACTGAAAAGAATTTAGCAGATCACTGGGAGACTTGAGCCTAAACGAAACACATGTGATAAGATGATACTCCCTCAGAATTGAGATCCTTGGCAGAGCCAACCACAACAAAACTATTCAACCTGATGTGCAAAATGAATGATACACAAATATACTGAAGAAAGAAAAATGGAAAATGAAAAATTACAAGGAAAATGACCTGAGGACTGTGGGCTGGAGAGGTCAGTGGCATGATGTCTCACTCCTACAATGTGGTCCACTCACCCTTGGATGCTGTTGCAGTCTTTGAACACAGCCAGCTGGCTGAAATGCATCCAGTTAGCTCTGCTGATGATCCATTTTGGGGGCTTAACTTCAGATGGTGAGCAATTTATTAGGTGAAAGCTGATTGAGAAGTGGACACAGGAATGAAGGAAAACAATGACCTCCCAGTGAACAGTCAGCAAGGGCAGGAGCACAGAAAGAGAGGTTGATGGCCGAGAACGACCCAGTAGCAGTAGAGAAATTTATGTGAATACTCATGTTGAGGATGCACAACTCTTGCTACGTCATGACACCATCCAAAACCCGACCACAAGTCGAGCCCCAGAGGACATGATGGGCACTGAAGTCTCCCAGGAGGAGGAATGGTCACAAGAGTTGTGCGATAAGATCCGTGAGAGGCTCAGAGTCTAGTGCATCTTGCAGAGGAAAATAAAGTAAGCAAACTGTGATCCTCCTACACATGAATTTGAACTGCAACTGCTTGCAGGTCAGTAGCCAATGGGAGAGCAGAGGAGTGGTGTGCATTAGTGAAACACTGTGAACCTCCCTTGGCCCCTTCCCCCAATAAGTCATCCTTGCGGTATATTGTATATCCCTGTAGCACAGGGACATCTGTATCTTTAAAATGAATTTCTTGTAAACAAAAGCACAAGGGACGTGCCTGTGCTAGGAGTTTCAGTTCCTCCACATGAGCCCTGAACCCATTGATCTTCCACTGTAGTATGGAAGCCATCCCATTGGTGTGGTTTTAATTTACCCCTATCTTTGCGCCAGGGAGTTGAAGCACTTTAAGAGCGAGGGAGAATGGGGTGGCTGCTTGGATCCAAGGCATCTAACTCCTTGATATCCTCCTCATAAGTCAGACAGGAAAGAATGACATCTGACGGCACTCGGGACAGCCTTCAACCTGAATGTTGCGAGCCATTCTCCGCACCTTGTCGCTTCGAGGATGAGGGGAAAGGGGGCGTTGAGAGGCCCTCTGCTTTTCTTGTACCTTCTGGATGCTCACTGCGGAACTGTTAGTCTTTCCTGGTGCAGCTGCCTGGATTGCTTTGTCTTTACTCTTTTTCCCTTGACATGTACACATGCAAATACAGTTGCTTGTGGAGGGTACAGGAACACTAGGCGTCATCTGTCGAAGCTTCCGCACTGGGAATATGTTACTGCACCATGAAAGAATATGAGGTGGCAACGACTGTGTTTTCATTGCAGCTTTGGCTTAGGGGATCCGCTTGGTCACTTAACTGTATTTTGCAGTAGTCAACAAAAACAGGGCAGTCTCTGCTTCAGACTGGGTGGTTTACAGAGCTGTTGATTCAGATTGCCAGAGACAGGCAGTCAGTCCCAGTGTCATGAGCGGCTTTTCCACAGTTACAGCAGATTGATTCACCTCCACAGCTCATGGTTGTATGGCCAAAACGCTGGCATCTATAGCACTGCATAAGGTTTGGAATGTAAGGTATTATTAATGTAATTATGCTGAAGGAATCCCACCATAAGATGTTCCGGCAGTGTCAGAGAATTGACTGTGACAATGAAAGTGGCAGTTTTTTCAGTTGCTCCATCATTCCTGCACGTTCATTGCTCCACATCAACTATTCCCTGGGATGCCCATTCTTGCTTCAGTTCTTCTATGTCCGTGTCCATATCTTGCATGTGACAATGCCTTTTTTTTTTTTTTTTTGTGGTTTTAGGGCGCACAACTTCAATGGTCATTAGCGCCCTGACTACTCTAAGAATGCACCGCGAGGCACAAGTTGACCACAACAACTAAAAGGGAAAACACGATAAAAGACAGACTGACAGGCATAGGATTAAAAAACAGCATCATCAAATGTCCTTAGCGAGGTTTGTCAAATTGATAAAACGAAGAACACGAGCAGCTGCTCGTGGGTCATCCGCTAAAATGGCATCGAAAGTATTTGGCAAGTTAAGATCGAGGCGCAGTGTGTTAAGATCTGGACAGGACATTAAAATGTGTCTAACCGTCAGCAAGTGCCCACATGGGCAGAACGGCGCCGGCGCAGCCGTCAGCAGATGGCGATGGCTGAACCGGCAGTGTCCAATTCTTAACCGGGCTAAAACGACCTCCTCCCGCCGAGAAGGGCGTGAGGAGGACGTCCAAGCCACGGGAAGAGGTTTTAAGGCCCGAAGCTTGTCGTCGGTAAGTGCAGCCCAATCGGCATGCCACAGAGATAAGATGCGCCGACAAATCACCCTGCTAAAATCGGACGAAGGGACGCAACAAGAAGCTGTCCGAGGCTGGAGGACCGCAGCCTTGGCCGCGGCATCTGCAGCTTCGTTCCCAGGGATACCGACATGGCCAGGAACCCACATAAAGCTAACTGGAGAACCGACGTCCACCAGCTGCTGAAGAGAGCGTTGGATCCGGTGTACAAAAGGGTGAACCGGGTACGGATCACTGAGGCTCTGGATGGCGCTCAGGGAATCTGAGCAGATGACATAAGCAGAATGTCGGTGGCGGCAGATGTAAAGAACAGCCTGGTAGAGGGCAAAGAGCTCAGCTGTGAAGACCGAACAATGGCCATGGAGCCGGTATTTGAAACTTTGTGCCTCGACAATAAAGGAACACCCGACCCCGTCATTGGTCTTAGAGCCATCTGTATAAATGAAAGTCATGTCGATGAACTTCGAACGAAGTTCCAAAAAACGGGAGTGGTAGACCGAACCAGGGGTGACCTCTTTTGGGAGCGAGCTAAGGTCAAGGTGAACGCGGACCTGAGCCTGGAGCCAAGGTGGCGTGCGGCTCTCGCCCACTCGAAAGGTTGCAGGGAGTGAAAAATTAAGGTGTTGAAGGAGGCGACGAAAGCGAACTCCAGGGGGTAGCAGGGCAGAGACATACAACCCGTATTGACGGTCAAGAGAGTCGTCAAAAAAGGAACGATAAGACGGATGGTCGGGCATTGACAGTAGCCGACAGGCATACCGACAAAGCAGTATATCGCGCCGGTAGGTGAGTGGCAATTTGCCAGCGTCAGCATGAAGACTCTCTACGGGACTGGTATAAAATGCTCCGATCGCAAGTCGTAAACCCCAATGTTGTATGGAGTTGAGGCGGCGTAAGATGGATGGCCGTGCAGAGGAGTATACGAAGCTCCCATAATCCAGCTTGGAGCGGACGATCGACCGATATAGACGAAGTAGGACGGTTCGATCCGCTCCCCACGACAGACCACTGAGAACACGGAGGACATTTAAAGAACGGGTACAACGGGCGGCCAAATATGACACATGTGGAGACCAGCTAAGTTTCCTGTCAAATGTAAGGCCTAAAAATTTGGTTGTCTCCACGATTGGGAGAGCAACGGGACCGAGTCGTAAGGACGGTGGGAGAAACTCTTTGTAGCGCCAGAAGTTAATACAGACCGTCTTCTCGGCAGAAAAACGGAAGCCATTGGCGACACTCCAGGAGTAAAGACGGTCAAGAGAACGCTGAAGACAGCGCTCCAGGACACGTGTACACTGCGCGCTGCAATAGATGGTAAAATCGCCCACGAAAAGGGAGCCTGATACATCAGCTGGGAGGCAATCCATTATTGGATTGATCGCGATGGCGAAGAGAGCGACGCTCAAAACTGAGCCCTGTGGCACCCCATTCTCCTGGCGAAAGGTGTCGGACAGGACAGAACCCACACGTACCCTGAACTGTCGATCCATTAAAAAGGAACGAATAAAAAGAGGGAGGCGACCGCGAAGGCCCCATGTATGCATGGTGCGGAGAATGCCCGCCTTCCAACAGGTGTCGTAAGCCTTCTCCAAATCAAAGAACACAGCCGCGGTCGGGCGCTTCCGCAAGAAGTTATTCATAATGAAGGTCGACAAGGTAACCAGATGGTCAACAGCAGAGCGGCGCCTACGAAATCCACATTGTACATTGGTAAGTAGGCGTCGAGACTCGAGCAGCCAAACCAATCGAGAGTTAACCATTCGCTCCATCACTTTACAGACACAGCTGGTAAGCGAGATAGGTCGATAACTGGAAGGCAAGTGCTTGTCCTTCCCCGGCTTAGGAACCGGGACAACAATAGACTCGCGCCAGCATGCGGGAACACGTCCCTCAATCCAGATGCGATTGTATGTACGAAGAAGAAAACCTTTACTCACAGGAGAAAGGTTCTTCAGCATCTGAATATGAATAGAATCTGGCCCTGGAGCAGAGGACCATGATCGGCCAAGTGCGTTTTCGAGTTCCCGCATGGTGAATGGGGCATTATAACTTTCACAATTCGAGGAGTGGAAGTTAGGTGGCCTAGCCTCCTCTGCCTGTTTGCGGGGGAGGAAGGCAGGGTGGTAATGAGCGGAGCTCGAAACCTCTGCGAAAAAGCGGCCGAAGGCATTGGAGACAGCCTCAGGGGCCACAAGGACGTCATTCGCGACCTTCAAGCCAGAAACTGGTGAGTGGACCTTAGTGCCAGATAGCCGGCGCAGGCTACCCCAGACAACAGAAGAAGGAGTAAAACTGTTGAAGGTGCTTGTGAAAGCAGCCCAGCTGGCTTTCTTGCTTTCTTTGATAATACGACGACACTGAGCACGTAATCGTTTATAATTGATACAATTCGCCACTGTAGGGTGGCGTTTAAATGTGCGTAAAGCACGTCGACGAGCACGTAAAGCGTCTCTACATGCTGCGGTCCACCAGGGGACCGGTACGCGACGTGGAGAAGAAGGAGGGTGAGGGATGGAATATTCAGCAGCAGCGAGAATGACTTCCGTGAGGTGTGCGACCTGACGATCGCAGCTTGTAAAGGTTTGATCCTGAAAGGTCGCCCTGGAAGAGAAGAGCCCCCAGTCTGCCTTGGAGATGGTCCAATTAGAGAAGCACGGAGAGGGGGCATGCTGCAGGAGTGGATAACACACGGGAAGTGGTCGCTCGAATATGTATCAGAAAGTGCATACCACTCAAACCGGCGTGCAAGTTGGGGAGTACTTATAGAGAGGTCTAAATGGGAATAGGTGTGAGATGTGTCCGAAAGAAAAGTAGGGGCGCCAGTATTGAGGCAGACAAGATCGAGCTGGTTGAAAAGGTCTGCTAACAAGGAGCCCCTCGGGCAGGATGCTGGAGAGCCCCAAAGGGGATGGTGGGCATTGAAGTCGCCAGTTAACAAAAATGGTGCAGGTAGCTGAGCAATAAGTTGCATCACGTCTGCCCTGGTAACGGCAGATGACGATGGAGTGTAAACGATACAAAAGGAAAACGTAAAAGTGGGGAGAGTAATGCGGATGGCAACTGCCTGCAGGCCGGTGTGCCACGTGATGGGATCGTAGTAAATATCATCCCAGGCCAGCAACATAACCCCTCCATGAGCTGGGATACCTACCACAGGGGGTAGGTCAAAACGCACAGAGGTGTAGTGTGCCAAGGCAATTTGATCGCATGGGCGTAGCTTCGTTTCCTGGAGGGCTACGACGAGCGGATGGTGCAAGCGGAGCAGCAACTTCAAGTCCTCTCGGTTGGAGCGAATGCTGCGAATATTCCAGTGAATAAGTGCCATCGTAAGAAAAGGAAGATGATAAAAGTGGTCACCTCGAAGGCCGCTTAGGGCCTGGCTTCGAGCGAGCACTGCCGCCGCTATCAGTAGGCGGACAGTCATCGTCCATTGGGTCTATAGGGTCATCGGCCATCTCGGGAGGATGGCCGGGAGGGGGAGCTTCCTCCGCCAGTGAACGGCCAGATGTACGACTACCAGCGGTGCGGCCAGGCGAAACGGATGACGGCCTGGGGCGGCAACCGCTGGGTGGCGCAGGAGAAGAAATGCGCCGTGGCGGAGAAGGAGAACTGTGCTTCCTATGCGCCTTTTTGGAAGGACGTGTAGTGGAAGTACCGGTCGAAGGCTGGGAGGTCGAGGTACGGAGGAAGTCTGCACGGGATGGTTCCTTCTTGAAGGCCCGTGCATCTGACTTCGATGTCTTCGTCTTAGCAGAAGCTGAGGAAGGTGCTCGTGTCTGTGGTGTGATGGGAGGAAGAGGAGACGTCGACCGCGCGATCTTAGCACTGGCCGAACGGACGACCGTGGTGCTGAAGGTCAGATCGCATGTCTGGGTTGCTACCTCCCGGGTAGTCCGAGGAGAGGCGAGGACAGTACTGTATTTCCCCGCTGGGAGCAGCGTGGGCTTCCTACTAGCCAATAGCTTGCGAGCAGCCGAGGTGGACACTTTCTCTTTGACCCGAATTTCTTGGATACAGCGTTCTTCCTTATAGACAGGACAGTCGCGGGAGGATGCGGCATGGTCACCCTGACAGTTCACACAACGAGGAGACGGAGGTGGACAGTCACCCTCATGGGCATCCCTGCCACAAGTGACACATTTAGCCGCATTGGAACAAGACTGTCGAGTGTGATTGAAACGCTGACACTGGTAGCAGCGCGTAGGTGTCGGGACATAGGGGCGAACAGAAATAACCTCGTAGCCCGCCTTGATGCGCTATGGCAGCTTAACACTATCGAAGGTCAAGAAAATTGTCCGGGTCGGTACAAGGTCATTGTTGACCTTTTTCATGACCCTATGGACAGCCGTCACGCCCTGCTCAGCGAGGAATGATTGAAGCTCCTCGTCAGTCAATCCGTTGAGGGAGCTAGTATAGACTACACCACGAGACGAATTCAAAGTTCGGTGGGCCTCCACCCGGACAGGGAACGTGTACAGGAGGGTGGCCCGAAGCAGTTTTTGTGCCTGAAAGGCACTCTCAGTTTCTAGTAATAAGGTGCCGTTACGCAACCTGGTACAAGATTTGACAGATCCGGCTATGGCATCTACGCCCTTCTGAATAACGAAAGGGTTGACAGAGGAAAAATCCTTTCTGTCCTCAGATCGAGAAACTACGAGGAACTGTGGGGCAGGCGGTAGTACTTTTGTCACTGTTGGCTGGTCACGTTTCCGTTTTTGGGTCGAAGTCGAAAGAGATGGAGTAGAATCCATTGCGGAGGAATCCCCCATGATTGCCAGCGTCTCCGATGGCGCGCTCCTTCCTTGTGGGGACCCTCTCAGAGGGCACTCCCGCCTTAGGTGAATGTTTACACCTCAGGTCACACCTCCCGAGAAACAGACGGAGGGACCAATCGGCATGGTCAGAAGGTATCAGCTCAGGCAATCACCCCTCCCCGGGCCTGGCCTTTACCAGGGGGTACGCGCGTGCCTTACATGTCTACCCAGGGCGGGGACTTACGCGTTACCCCGTCACCGGCTACGCGTGCGAACACGTGGGTCGGACTTCAGGCACGCACAGGGAGGAAGGAAGAAGAGGAAAAAGAAGAGAGAGAGGGAGAAAGAGGACAGACTGTCTCAAACGCCGAGGCGGAGACCAGAGAAGGCAAGGAGAAAAAAGTAATGAGAAAGCAAGGAGAAGAAGGCAATGAGAAGGCAAGGAGAAAAAGGCAATGAGAAGGCAAGGAGAAAAAGGCAATGAGAAGGCAAGGAGAAAAAGGCAATGAGAAGGCAAGGAGAAAAAGGCAATGAGAAGGCAAGGAGAAAAAGGCAATGAGAAGGCAAGGAGAAAAAGGCAATGAGAAGGCAAGGAGAAAAAGGCAATGAGAAGGCAAGGAGAAAAAGGCAATGAGAAGGCAAGGAGAAAAAGGCAATGAGAAGGCAAGGAGAAAAAGGCAATGAGAAGGCAAGGAGAAAAAGGCAATGAGAAGGCAAGGAGAAAAAGGCAATGAGAAGGCAAGGAGAAAAAGGCAATGAGAAGGCAAGGAGAAAAAGGCAATGAGAAGGCAAGGAGAAAAAGGCAATGAGAAGGCAAGGAGAAAAAGGCAATGAGAAGGCAAGGAGAAAAAGGCAATGAGAAGGCAAGGAGAAAAAGGCAATGAGAAGGCAAGGAGAAAAAGGCAATGAGAAGGCAAGGAGAAAAAGGCAATGAGAAGGCAAGGAGAAAAAGGCAATGAGAAGGCAAGGAGAAAAAGGCAATGAGAAGGCAAGGAGAAAAAGGCAATGAGAAGGCAAGGAGAAAAAGGCAATGAGAAGGCAAGGAGAAAAAGGCAATGAGAAGGCAAGGAGAAAAAGGCAATGAGAAGGCAAGGAGAAAAAGGCAATGAGAAGGCAAGGAGAAAAAGGCAATGAGAAGGCAAGGAGAAAAAGGCAATGAGAAGGCAAGGAGAAAAAGGCAATGAGAAGGCAAGGAGAAAAAGGCAATGAGAAGGCAAGGAGAAAAAGGCAATGAGAAGGCAAGGAGAAAAAGGCAAGGAGAAGGCAAGGAGAAAAAGGCAAGGAGAAGGCAAGGAGAAAAAGGCAAGGAGAAGGCAAGGAGAAAAAGGCAAGGAGAAGGCAAGGAGAAAAAGGCAATGAGAAGGCAAGGAGAAAAAGGCAATGAGAAGGCAAGGAGAAAAAGGCAATGAGAAGGCAAGGAGAAAAAGGCAATGAGGAGGCAAGGAGAAGTCAAGGGAAAGAGTAAGGAAGACAGTGAGGTGGAGAAGAGCAAGGAAAGGAACCAACAAAAGGAAGGAAGAAACGAGAAGTGAAAAACCAAAAAGACCACGATGATAGGTCGTGGAACCGTCCGTCTCCGGACGCAGGCGCTAACTACCCCCGTGAGGGGGATGGACTCCTTTTAGTCGCCTCTTACGACAGGCAGGAATACCGCGGGCCTATTCTAATCCCCGGACCCGCAGGGGGGGACAATGCCCTTACTGGAGTTGAGAGGTGTGTACGTCTCAACAATGACATCATAGTCACCCAGTTTCTGCGATTTTTTAAGGTCTACCTGCTTTGACCGGTTAGTTTCGACGAACAATGAGCCATTACAGAATCATTGTATAGATTTTAATGTTCCAGCAAGGCCTCCCAAACACTTACGGATATAAAAGGGGGGACACTTTTTCCAAATGTCCCATCTTTCCTCTTTATCACCAGAAACACATTGTTATTCATTATTCCATGAGCCCTGTTACTGCAATCCAAAGTATTCTTAGTATCAGGAGGACTAGCCTTTCTCATTCTTTTGGACAAATGGGTGTGAATATTCCCAGGCAGTACCCTTCTGCTGGGAGCAGAAGATGATTCCGAGGGTTCCATCTCAGTCCCACAGGCAGCTAGGGAAATAAGGGTCCACTCAGATACATCCCCATGTGCCTGAGTGAGCCTTTTACAACAGTGGTACAGCAGGTTCCTCAGAGGTTGCCCGTTAACAACTGTTTCACTTCAACAGCCATGTGTACCATCAGCACATGACACACCGTGAGATTGGGAAGTTTTTTATAGAGGTTTATCCCGTTCTTGCAATCCGGGCAGTCAAGCCTAGATCCCCTTTCCCTGCGACACACAACGTTCCACCACCATGTCGCGCGATGGTCGCTGAAGCATGCCCAGAGTTTATTTGTTGATGGGGGATTGGCAGCACTTACCAGTCCCCAGCTCAGAAACCCCGAGGTCGCCAAGCCCGTACCCAGCAAATCAATGCTGTGCCCCTGAGGGTGAAGGAGAGTCATAAAGAGGAAAGGGGAGGAGGGAAAAATGTAGGGGGGTGTCAGCTCGGCAGCTGCCAAGTGCCAGTCTTCAAACACCCACTGCCACAGGGTGCAGAGGCAGGAGGATCCTGTTCCACAAGATCTACCGAGGTGTTGGTATTCACCCTCTGTTGATCTGCAGAGTCCAGGGCAGAAAAACTGCTGTCAATGCGCACTGGTGACACACAGATTGGGCGGGCGAGGGCATCACATGGCGAAACCGTTTAAGAGGATCTCTGAGTTGACAAAGCAGAGAACCATTTGCTTTGTTTGACTTCTTGGAGCCTTTCTAGTTGGCTGAGGAAGACTCGCAGGAGTATTCCTTCTGTCCTTTTCGGCCTGCCAGTTGTGTAGCAGATGACTTCGACCCAGGAGGAATTTTGAGAGGTGGCAGCATGGTTGCCATTGCAGTTGATACAGCGGGGAGGAGGAAGAAGAGGCAGACCGTCACCCTCGTGCACATCCCTGTGGTTGAAATGATGACACTGGTAGCAGTGCACTGGGTCCAGAATGTACAGTCAGACTGATGACTTCATAGCCTGCTTTGATCTTTGAGAGGAGTGCCACTATCAAAAGTGAGAAAAAGAGTGCTTGTGGGAACTAAGGATGCACTACCCTTTTTCTCACCCAATGGATGGCAATGACATCCTGATCAGAGAGGTACATTTGTATTTCTGCCTCAGTCTCACCATTGCACAGCCTAGTATAAATAACACCACATGAAGAATTCAGAGTTCTATGGGCCTCGACATGAACAGGATAGCTGTGGAGAAGTGAAGTGGCAAGCAGTTGTGCTTGTCTCTAGAAGCAAAGTGCCATTGTGTAAATGAGAGAAGGATTTCACAGGGCAGGCAATTGCATAAACATCTTTCTGAATAAGAAATGGATTTACCATTGCAAAGGACTAACTGTCTTCAGAATATGAAACCACGAGGAACCATGGTGCACCTGGGAGGGTCTTTGAATTGGGCGCTTCATTCCATTTACGTTTGGTAGACACAGACTGCGAAGTTAATGATTGGCTCATTGCAAGAAAATCCCCATGATTGCCAGTGTCTCCAATGGTGACATGCTCCTAACTCCCGCCCCAAGCACAGGGAAGAGCTTTCACATCCAGCAATTTATTATTGGGATGTGTCGACCAATGTGCGTGCCATAAAAGAGCAACACGACGACATAAAACACTACGTAGATCAGCAAAGGGAATCATGTGAATAGCTGGCTGAAGAAGAGAGACTGCAGCCTTGGCCGCTATATCGGCCGTCTCATTTCCACAGATACCAACATGTCCTGGGATCCAGAGGAACGCCACAGGGATGCCCCGCAAGTGGAGGCAGTCCTGAATCTGGTGGATCAGAGGGTGGACAGGGTAGAGAGCTTGGAGACTGAGGAGAGAGCTGAGAGAATCTGAGCAGATAACATACTGTATCCGCTGATGGCGACTGATATATTGGACAGCCTGGAGAACAGCGTAAAGCTCCGCAGTATAAACCGAACACTGGTCGGGAAGACGAAATCGACTGGGAGTGTCTCCAACAATATAGACACTCTCAACACCAAATGATGTTTTTGAGTCATCAGTGTAAATAAATGTGGCATCCTTCATTTGTGCGCATAGAACAGCAAATGCACGATGATAAACAAGAGAAGGGGTACCATCCTTGGGAAACTGACAAAGGTCACAGAGCAGGCAGGTCCGGGGCCTGAGCCAAGGCGGTGCTGTACCCCAAGTTGTCAAGAAAGTTTTAGGAAAGTGGAAGAAAAGAGAATGGAGCAGTTGATGGAAGCGGACTCCCGGTGGTAGTAGGGAGGAAGGGCGGCCTGCATACCCTAAATCCAAGGAGGTGTCGAAAAAAATGTCATGGACCAGATTAGCAGGCATGGAAGACTGATAGCTAGCATAACGACTCACAAGGACAGCTCGCCGACTGGACAGCGGAGGTTCAGCAGGCATAAAGACTTTCCACAGGGCTGGTGTAATAAGCTCCACAGTGGTGGATACAGTCAAGACACTGAAGAATAGACGGCCAAGCAGAGGAGTAAACTATGCTTCCATAGTCCAATTTCGAGCGCACTAAGGCACGATAGAGGCGGAGAAGGACCACTCGGTCCGCTCCCAGGAGATGCCATTCAGGACACGGAGGGTGTTGAGGGATCGCAGACAGCGAGCCGAAAGATAGGAAACGTGGGAGGACCAGCACAGTTTTCTGTCAAACATAAGACCCAAGAATTAAGCAATGTCTGTGAACGGAAGGTTGACAGGTCCTAGATGTAAGGAAGGTGGAAGAAACTCCGTACGACGCCAAAAATTAACACAAACAGTCTTACTAGGAGAAAAGCGGAAGCCGGTTTCGATGCTCCAAGAGTGGAGGCGATCGAGACATCCTTGAAGACGTCGTTCAAGAAGGCTGGTCCGTTGAGAGCTGTGGCAGATCACAAAATCGTCCACAAAGAGGGAGCCCGAGACATCAGGAAGGAGACAATCCATAATTGGATTTATGGCAATGGCAAACAGTACAACACTGAGCACGGAGCCCTGGGGTACCCCGTTTTCTTGGGAGAAAGTACGAGAGAGAGTAGTGTTCACCTGCACTTTAAATGTGCGCTCTGCCATAAATTCACGAAGAAAAAGGGGCAGCCAACCTCGAAAGCCCCAAGAGAACAGTGTGCGGAGGATGCTGGTCCTCCAACAGATATCGTATGCTCTCTCCAGATCAAAAAAATTGCTACTGTTTGGCGTTTCCGGAGAAAATTGTTCATGATATAAGTGGAGAGAGCAACAAGATGGTCAACTGCAGAACAGTGCTATCGGAAACCGCATTGGGCACGTGTTAAAAGACTGCGGGACTCCAGCCACCAGGCTAAACAGCAATTCACCAAATGCTCCAAAACCTTTCATACACAACTCTTGAGAGAAATGGGGCAATAGCTAGAGGGGAGATGTTTGTCCTTTTCAGGTTTCGGAACAGGAATGATGATAGCTTCCCGCCATCGTCTGGGAAAATTACTGTCGGTCCAAATTCGATCATGAAGGCGAAGGAGGTAACGCAGACTATGGTATGATAAATGCAACAACATTTGGATGCGGATACCATTCGGTCCTGGGGCGGAAGAGCGAGAAGAAGAGAGTGCATGTTTGAGTTTCCACATGGAGAAAACAGTATTATAGCTTTCGCAATTTTGAGAGGAGAAAGCAAGAGGTTGCACTTCCGCTGCACGTTTTTTCGGGAGAAATGCTGGCAGGTAATTTGAAGAGCTCAAAATCTCAAAAAGTGTTGACCCAATGAGTTAGAAAATTGCAACAGGGTCCACTAATTTATCACGCGCGACAGTGAGCCCAGAGACGGGGGAGAAACTAGGCGCACCAGATAACTGTCAAATCCAACTCCAAACTTCCGAGGAGGGAGTGAAGGTGTTAAATGAGCTAGTAAAGAAGTCCCAGCTTGCCTTCTTGCTATCACGGATGACGCGACGGCATCACGCACGGAACTGCTTATAGCGGATACAGTTGGCCAAAGTAGGATGGTGTCTGAAAACGCGAAGAGCACGTCGCTGCTCCCATATTGCGTAACGACATGCCTCGTTCTACCAAGGAACTGGGGGTCGCCAGGGCAATTTGGAGGTGCGAGGTACTGAACGTTCCGCAGCTGTAAGAATAACTTCTGTAATATGAGTGACCTCATCGTCGACGCTAGGAAAGTGACGGTCATCGAATGTCGCTAGAGACGAAAAAAGTGTCCAATCAGCTTGGGCAAACTTCCAGCATCTCGGGCGCATATATGGCAGTTGCGGCTGGAATTGAAGGACACATGGAAAGTGATCACTCTAGTGTGTATCAGCAAGAGCGAACCATTCGAAGCGCCGGGCTAGCGGAACAGTACCGACCGAAAGGTCCAAATGAGAGAAATTTGTCGTGGAGGCAGACAGAAATTTAGGGTCCCCAGTGTTGAGGCAAACAAGATCCGCTTGGTGGAAGACGTCTATCAGTAGTGAGCTGCGCAGACAAGGATGCAGAGATCCCCAAAGCAGGTGGTGAGCATTGAAGTCCCCAACCAGCAAATAGGGGGGCGGAAGCTGACCAAGAAGATGAAGGAGATCAGCTCGTGCCATTGGTGTGGATGATGGAATGTATACAGTACAAAGAGAGAAGGTGTATCCAGAAAGGGAAAGACAGACAGCAACAGCTTGGAAGGAAGCGTTTAAGGGGACTGGGTGATAATGGAGAGTATCATGGAGAAGAATCACGAGTTCTCCATGTGCTGGAGTGCCTTCAACAGAGGCGAGATCAAATCTGACTGACTGAAAATGAGGGAAAGCAAAGCGATCGTGGTGACACAGCTTTGTTTCCTGAAGACAGAAGATGACCGGCGAGTAGGATCGTAAGAGGATCGACAATTCATCCCGATTGGCTCAAATGCCGCGGATATTCCAATGGATAATGGACATAGGGTGGACAGAAAATGGAAGAATGTGACCAACGTTGCCCTCAACTCAACGACTGCTCAGTGCTTGCGACCAACAGCGTGGAACGGCATTCAGCCAAAGGCAGAAGGTCCTGATCCATAGGTTGTTCGGGAGCAGCTCCTACCACCAGCGATCGGCCGGTTGATCGGCCGCCAGCAGTGCACCTCGGCGACACAGAAGACGGCCAAGGGCGGTTACTGCCTGGTGGTGCTGTAGATGAGACATGCCGTGGCAGAGAAGGAGAGGAACTGGGTTTCTTATTAGCCTTCTTGGAAACAGGACGTTGAGACAAAGGAGGAACCAATGGTTGTGAAGTTGGGGTATGTAAAAAATCTTCACAAGTAGGCTCTTTTTTGGAAGTCCGGGTGTCTGACTTTGGGACTCGAGATTTAGCAGAACCCGATGAAGGGTGAGCCACAGAGTGAGCAGGTGAGAGTGGGGAGGTTGAACGTGCGATCTTTATGCTGGGCGGTCTGACAACCGTGGCACTAAAGGTGAGATCACAAGTCTGTGTGGCTGCCTCCTTTGTTAGCAGAGGAGAGGCAAGGATAGTGCTGTATTTACCTGTGTGAGGCACAGTGGGCTTTCGACTGGCGAGTAACTTTCGAGCAGCAAAGGTCGACACCTTTTCCTTCACTCTGATTTCCTGAATGAGCCGTTCCTCTTTAAAAATGGGGCAATCTCTAGAGGAAGCAGCGTGGTCACCCATACAGTTGATGCAGTGAGGGGATGGAGGTGGACAAGCACCCTCATGGGCATCCTTCCCATACGTAATGCATTTGGCTGGATTGGAACAGGACTGGCTAGTATGATTGAACCGCTGACACCGATAGCAACACTTAGGGTTTGGGATGTAAGGGCAAAAGGAAATTCTCATAGCCCGCTTTTATGTTCGATGGGAGTTGAACTCTGTCAAATGTCAAGAAGACAGTACGGGTTGGAACGATGTTCGTGTAAACCCTTTTCATGACTAACAGCCGTTACACCCTGGTCAGACAGGTAGTTTTGAATTTCCTCGTCAGACAATCCGTCGAGGGAGAGTGTATAAGCGACCCCACATGATGAATTTAAAGTGTGGTGCGCTTCCACTCTGACAGGGAAGGTGTGTAGCAGTTAAGTACGCAGCAATTTTTGTGCCTGGAGGGCACTGACTGTTTCTAACAACAAGGTGCCATTTCGTAATCGAGAACAATATTTTACAGGACCTGCAATTGCATCGACACCTTTCTGAATAATGAAAGGGTTGACCGTGGAGAAGTCTTGACCTTCGTCTGACCGAGAAACAATAAGGAACTGTGGCAACGATGGAAGAACTGTCCGTGGCAGAGACTCATTGAACTTACGCTTGTGAGCAGACATAGTAGAAAACCATTGCGAAAGTATCCCCCATGATTACCGGTGTCTCCGAGGGCGCGCTCCTTCCTTGTGGGGGGCCTCTCTGAGGGCACTCCCGCCTTAGGTGATTGTTCACATCTCAGGTCACACCTCCCGAGAAACAGATGGAGGGACCAATCGGCACTTTTGGAAGGTATCAGCTCAGGTAATCACCCCTCCCTGGGCCTGGCCGGTACCAGGGGGTACATACATGTCCTACCTGTCTACCCGGGGCGGGGAATTACGCGTTACCCCATCACCAACTACGCATGGGAATGCGTGGGTCGGCCTTCAGACATGCACAGGGAGGAAAAAAGAGAAAGAGAGGAACAAAGAAAGGGGGAGGAAAAAAGAGGTCTCCAACACTGCAGCAAAGAAAAGGATAAAGAGAAGAGGGAAAGAAAAGAGAATGAAAAGAGAAGGACAAAGGAAGGACAAAGTTTTACCATGAGAGAAAGCGAAGAAGAGACTGTTGTACAGTTTTAAGTGTCCGTCTCCAGACGTAGGCACTAAACATACTCCCAGAGGGGGAGAAAGGGAAGGAAAGAGGCAGAGGTGGGGGGGGGGGGGGGGGGGCGAAAATGGGGGATGGGGAAGGATGCAGAAAAGGAAGGTATGCAGCCCGGAAAGAAAGGAGGGCCACATTAGCTCGGGGTCCGATACTCGCTATGCACGTATCCACAAAAGAGTTGTGGACCCCCTGGAGGGAGCATGTGTAGTGTCAACGGTAAAATTCAGAGGCGGTGGTGTTATGGTGTGGTCATGTTCTTCATGGAGGGGGCTTTTGCACCCCTTGTTTTGTGTGGCACCATCACAGCACAGGCCTACATTGATGTTTTAAGCACTTTCTTGGTTCCCACTGTTGAAGAGCAATTCTGGGATGGCGACTGCATCTTTCAACACAATCGAGCACTTGTTCATAATGCACGGCCTGTGGCGCAGTGGTTACAAGACAATAACATCCCTGTAATGGACTGGCCTGCACAGAGTCCTGACCTGAATCCTGTAGAACACCTTCGGGAGGTTTTGGAACACCTTCGTGCCAGGCCTCACCAACTGACATCGATACCTCTCCTCAGTGCATCACTCTGTGTAGAATGGGCTACCATTCCCCAAGAAACCTTCCAGCACCTGACTGAACGTATGCCTGCGAGCGTGGAAGCTGTCATCAAGGATAAGGGTGGGCCAACACTATACTGAATTCCAGCATTACCGATGGCAGGCTCCACGAATGTTTAAGTCATTTTCACCCAGGTGTCTGAATACTTTTGATTGCCGTATATTTTAGTGAGCAAATCGAATCTACCAAAGTAGTGTGCTGTTCCTATGTAACTGGTAGGTTTAACATCTCCTTGTGAGCACTCAGTACATGGCATTCTTCACGTAACAAAGCTTTCTCTATACTATCAATGGGTTAGTGATAGCAACATAATAGCTTACACCTGGGAGCCAGTAAGTTTCTGTAATTCTTATACAGCCTGAACTTTTACGTATCTTTGTACCAAGTTGGGTATTGAGTTTAATGGTGTGGTGGTTGTTAAACCGTATGAAGAACACAATATTGTACTGTGCTAAACACTAATCCCAATGCAAGAGCAGTAGAGCATTGCAACCATTTACCCCTAAGCGGTATCTCTCAGCTTTTGGAGGATATTTTTCCTGGCGTGTATTTCTGCTGAACTACTGGTCAAGTGCAACACCCAAATACTTCAAGGCAGTGTTGTATTTAACAGGATTTCAAGTGAAACAGGTGTTCAGTTGGCAGTTGTCTTGTGGTATTGAGATGGGATTCCTCTCGCCACTTATGATAGCACTGCCACATAACTGACAGACCTGCCAATTTCTTTCCAGTTTCCCGTATGAACTATATGCATACCAATGGCTAGGTAATCTGCATAAGCAAATTTTCTGCTTTCACTACAAGGGATATCTCCTGTATGTAAGTTGAAAAGAATTGGATGGAATACAGAGCCATATGGTAATGGATTCTTCAGTTGCCAATTTCTGTAAGTCAGATAAGTTGGAAACATCTATTGTAAAGTACTGAGTTATTACAATTAAAGTGACTGTGTTCCGAGTGTTGCAGTGAGGGCTGTATACATCACAGGACACAAACCTTGCATGTATGTTCCCTAATCGGTGCACACATGGAGTATACAGAAAAAAATGGTAGTTCCACTTTATGCCACCAGATGAAAATAGGGTACTGTAAGCTGTCAGGAAGTGGTGTTGGTCCAAGAAAAAGAAAGGAACAATCAAACACATGATAACGGTGATTCTGGCACATTTCTAAGAATGCGGTCACAAGCTGCAACATGTGTTCAATATCGTCTCCCCACTCACAAACGTGCTTCACCCTTAACATGGCATGGTCGACAGTTGTTCGCAGCATATCCCTTGTAGTTAGAGTGATATGTGGTCTTATGCTATCCTTCAGATCAGGAAGAGTCCTGAAAGATCCCTGGTAGACATTCTTTTTCAGATATCACCACAAACAGTAGACAAATTTAGGTCAGGGGATCAGGAAGGCCACATATCTTTAAACTACCTAGAGATTATGCGGTTGTTACCGAGGTAGATTAAAACTGAAGAAACTGCAAAAAGGTGGGAATATAAGGAGATGGGACCTGGATAAAATGACTAAACCAGAGGTTGTACAGAGTTTCAGGGAGAGCATAAGGGAACAATTGAGAGGAATGCGGGAAAGAAATACAGTAGAAGAAGAATGGGTAGCTTTGAGGGATGGAGTAGTGAAGGCAGCAAAGGTTCAAGTAGGTAAAAAGATGAGGGCTAGTGGAAAGCCTTGGATAACAGAAGAAAAATTGAAATTAATTGATGAAAGGAGAAAATATAAAAATGCAGTAAATGAAGCAGGCAAAAAGGAATACAAACGTCTCAAAAATGAGATCGACAGGAAGTGCAAAATGGCTAAGCAGGGATGGCTAGAGGACAAATGTAAGGATGTAGAGGCTTATCTCACTAGGGGTAAGATAGATACTGCCTACAGGAAAATTAAAGAGACCTTTGGAGAAAAGAGAACCACTTGTATGAATATAAAAAGCTCAGATGGAAACCCAGTTCTAAGCAAAGAAGGGAAAGCAGAAAGGTGGAAGGAGTATATAGAGGGTCTATACAAGGGCGATGTACTTGAGGACAATATTATGGAAATGGAAGAGGATGTAGATGAAGATAAAATGGGAGATACGATACTGCTTGAAGAGTTTGACAGAGCACTGAAAGACCAGAGTCGAAACAAGGCCCCAGGAGTACACAACATTCCATTGGAACTACTGATGGCCTTGGGAGAGCCAGTCCTGACAAAATTCTACCGTCTGGTTAGCAAAATGTATGAGACAGGTGAAAGACCCTCAGACTTTAAGAAGAATATAATTATTCCAATCCCAAAGAAAGCAGGTGTTGACAGATGTGAAAATTGTTAGTTTAATAAATCACAGCTGCAAAATACTAATGCAAATTCTTTACAGACGAATGGAAAAACTGATAGAAGCCGACCTCGGGGAAGATCAGTTTGGATTCCGTAGAAACACTGGAACACGTGAGGCAGTACTGACCTTACGACTTATCTTAGAAGAAAGATTAAGGAAAGGCAAACCTACGTTTCTAGCATTTGTAGACTTGGACAAAGCTTTTGACAATGTTGATTGGAATACTCTCTTTCAAATTCTGAAGGTGGCAGGGGTAAAATACAGGGAGCGAAAGGCTATTTACAATTTGTACAGAAAGCAGATGGCAGTTATAAGAGTCGAGGGACATGAAAGGGAAGCAGTGGTTGGGAAGGGAGTGAGACAGGGTTGTAGCCCATCCCCAATGTCATTCAATCTGTATATTGAACAAGCAATAAAGGAAACAAAAGAAAAGTTTAGAGTAGGAATTAAAATCCATGGAGAGGAAATAAAAACTTTAAGATTTGCCGACGACATTGTAATTCTGTCGGAGACAGCAAAGGACTTTGAAGAGCAGTTGAACGAAATGGACAGTGTCTTGAAAGGAGGGTACAAGATGAACATCAACAAAACCAAAACTAGGATAATGGAATTTAGTCTAATTAAATCGGGTGATGCTGAGGGAATTAGATTAGGAAATGAGACACTTAAAGTAGTAAAGGAGTTTTGCTATTTGGGGAGCAAAATAACTGATGATGGTCGAAGTAGAGAGGATATAAAATGTAGACTGGCAATGGCAAGGAAAGCATTTCTGAAGAAGAGAAACTTGTTAACATCGAGTGTAGATTTAAGTGTCAGGAAGTCTTTTCTGAAAGTATTTGTATGGAGTGTAGCCATGTATGGAAGTGAAACATGGACGATAACTAGTTTGGACAATAAGAGAATACAAGCTTTCGAAATGTGGTGCTACAGAAGAATGCTGAAGATTAGATGGGTAGATCGCATAACTAATGAGGAGGTATTGAATAGAATTGGGGAGAAGAGGAGCTTGTGGCACAACTTGACTAGAAGAAGGGATCGGTTGGTAGGACATGTGAGGCATCAAGGGATCACTAATTTAGTATTGGAGGGTAGCGTGGAGGGTAAAAATCGTAGAGAGAGACCAAGAGATGAATACACCAAGCAGATTCAGAAGGATGTAAGCTGCAGTAGGTACTGGGAGATGAAGAAGCTTGCACAGAATAGAGTAGCATGGAGAGCTGCATCAAACCAGTCTCTGGACTGAAGAAGACAACAACAACAACAACGAGGTTTCTCAAAGCAAATCTTTCACCCGGCAGAAAAACTATGGTGTCATCCCATCTTGCATGAAAATAGTGGTGTACACACATTTGTGTTCTTGCAAATGTGGAATCAAATGTCGCACAAAAAAGTCCTTATAATGGCAGACATCACTGTACATGTAACAGGCCCACAGCGTGTCACCCCGACTAAGAAAAATGGACTAAGAACAAAGGAACTCGTGAAACTACACCATTGTCACATAAGCGGTGTACAGTGGATGTTTCTGCACAACATACAGTGGAGTAGAACCCATGTCACAGTTCTGTTTTTTTTTTTTGCAAATACAAGTAGGGTCATATGTACCCTTGTCAAAACTCTACAACAGAAAGACAAAGATAGGAGTTAAAAACGACTAGATGTCAATCCCAATCGATGGAAGAGAAGACAGCTGAAAACAGGGACATGGAGAAAGGACTATATAATACACCATAGAGAAACTGAGGTCCAGAACTAAAAATTAAATGGTCTTTGCCATATTGCTATGACGGATAACAAGTAAAACACGGTCAACGGTCCACACATCATTTGCTAAAATGGCCGATAACACAGATGCCAAACATAAACTGGAATGTAAAAGTTTTTTTAAAAAAAAATTTCAGGTTTGATAGACAAGAGTGGAAGATGCATGCACGTTCAGCATCCAGTCTATTGGGGTATTTTGTCTGTAGTTGCTTATGCTCAGAATCCTGTTTCACAGCAGTTGGTGGGAATAGGAGAAGAACAGTCAGAGCCTGTGGGGTAAGTTGTGGATATTCATCAGGAAACCTTCATCAAAAATCAAGTGAAATTGTTTTGAACAATGATTCCATGCTTAAACCTAATGTCGTTTCTGAAAAGGAGTCTTACGTTTCACGTAAGATTTTCTTGTGTCTACAAATTCAGTACAAAATGATTCTGAAACCATGAATTCCTTTTCAGTTTTGTATTCTGCTCTTCAGGAAAATGTGTCTGAAAGAGGCACACATCATGGAGACATTGAACCAATTCTTCAAATATTTCATTTGGTAATTTTGCTGCCTCACCAACAAACACATTCAGTTTTAAAAGGCTTTCTAAATTTCATTTGCCAACAAAAAACAAGCCAAAAATCTAATTTTTTTGAAGGCAGTTCTTTTGTTATTAGTATTTGATACTGTTGTCCATTTTCCTTGTAAAGATAGATTTAATTCATTCATTTTTCCACACATTTCTGGCAAAAAGCTAGTCTGACAAACATGTCACATCATTAACAGTGTTTCAATTTAAAAGAAATGTCAGTCAGCTCTTAGTTTGAATAATCTTGTTAAGGTCTTACTCAAAAATAACAATTTATCCTCAGTGAGGACCAGTAGTGTTTTATGTCTGCTGCCATATCTTCACACAATAATGAAAACAATCTACAATGAAGATGGCATGATACTGTTTTTAACTGCTTCATCAAGAAACAGTTTTAGAGCTGTCTGCGTCTTCTTTATCGAGATTGCTTGTTATGCAAGATACAATGGCTGGAACTACACTTTTTATTAATATCACTCCTCTTGTTTTACCAGTCACTACCTTGGCCCTATCTGTGCAAATATCTATACATCATTCCAATCAATATGGCTCATTTAAAGGAATTGTTAAATATGTTACGAATTTCTTTTCCGGTATCGTTAGCAGCTATGTTCACATAAGCAAATCTTCACATGAATGTTTATACGGATATCATACATTTATCAGCAAAACAGCCAGTCCAGCAACATAAGTCTACTCTTCCATTTGCAAGGAGATTTTGTTGTGTTGAAGATGACCACTAGCTCTTGCTTGATGCAGCCCGCAAGGTCTTTAATTTGACACAAAACAGCCCTCTCCAAAAGCGGCACTGTAGAAAGACCGTATATTGTGAAATGTCTGCCAGAGATGGTTTTATTAAATTCTCAGTGATAACGTGCACTTGCATGCTTGTGCAGTGTGACAGCTGACCAAATATGACCTTTTGACATGCTAATAATTGTTCTTTCTTATATATAAAAGACTTTTCATACTTTTATTTGCAATCGGGGTATATAGCTTCTAAGTGTCAGCATATCTTAGCAAGTACCATGGAACTATTTGGAAGCAGCTTGCTACATAACATGCAGTGAATTGAGCTGTCACTTTCTTCAATCTCATAGTCTTGATTGGAAATTTCTGAGGTTGATGTCTCATCTTCTGGATGAACCACCTTTAGCCTTTTGATGCAAGATTATTTTTTTTTTCCAACACCTTTCAGCCAATGCTCCATTATGTCTTATAAACTCAAAAGTTTTTTTAACATGACAAACATAGAACAGCACCACAATATACTGAATTTTACAACTGTTGTCAATTACAAACAAATCTAATATATTGCTAAACATTGATATGATATTTATAAGTGTGTCTTCCTCAGTGTGTGAGAATACATCTTTGTTCTTTAGGTAGATATTTTGGTGGAGCCTCACAGAGGCCCTGGAGCCACAGATCATTACTGCTCTGTTCAATATGAATGTTGATTCCTTTGTCCCAATTCGTTCCTGTATCATTTACTCAAATGTGATGTATTTTTGGCGAGTTGTGTGCACAGCAGTGAAGGAGTCTCAATTTACACATCCATTTTACAATACTTAGCATGCGAGATCTCAACAAATTCATTTTTTCATGCAGCTTAGTGGCAGTTCATGTGTTTTTGGTGTATGAATGTACTCCATGGCTTAACTAAAACTCAAACACAAACAGCAAGAATTTAGTTTGTGCGTGAAAAAACAAATGCTGCTGGTGTAATTCCAATTGCTGTTTGACATTAGATAATAGATATCACACTTTTTTTCTTCCTAGTGAATTTGCGATGGCTGTCACAAGGCATTACTTTCCCTGTTAAATCAATTACGCCACCCAAGTGACAAGTGGTTGAGCAATCTACACTTCGTGTAAAAAAAAGCATTATGAGCTTCAGAAAAACAAACAATAAGAAGCAAGGCTGGAAACCATTTGGGTACAGAATGCTTGATCTGGACTAACACTGTTCACTGATTTACACCTTTGTAGGTAGCATTACAATGCTAATTACAATAACAGCCTTCATTCAACTGCAGTTGTTTCAAAATGGGTAAGTTGTGTGTGTATTACAGTGGCCTCAATTCAAGAATGAAATGCCAGGAATTTGCTGCACAGGTGGAAACAAGAAATTGCCAGAATTACATTCAGTATCCAAACCACTGTCAACACTGGTATCAGCTGACAAGCCAATCTACATATTTCTTGGCAAACATATAAGTACAATTAATGTTCCCTAATGACATTTTTCAGTGCAACAAATATTGTGTGCGAGAATTATTTGTCAACATTCAAAATGCAAGTGCAATAGATCATTGTGCAGGATCACCATTATCGCTGCTGAATGCAGTGCCTTATGGGAGACATTCAAGAACAAATTAGTCAATATTGTCAAATCAATATGGGCACTAAACATTAAATTGTTGCTGCATTATAAACTTTATTTTATCAATACATTGTGTTAATTCAGATGTTCAGAACTCCCCTCTAACAAAATCCAGTTGACGAGTTCAAATTTTTAATTAGAGCCAACAAAAGACCCGTTGGCCTACACGAAAGATAGTACAATACAGAAACACTTGAGGTGGTGATCATTATACTTGGCAAAAATTTTAATAAACATAACAGAGACTTCAGTCATCTATAATACATTCTCCTTCACTATTTATAACAGTCTGCTAACAATGGGATAATTTTTCATTCTATGACTAAAGATCACCTGGTTTTGAGGCAAAGAACTCTCTGAGCTATGGTCAGAGTGCATTTACATCCAGAAAGGAAGTTCCTTGATGGTTGTTTGATAGAGTGCAGAAATGATAAAAATCTGAGGGCATAAGATCACTTTAATATGGTGGGTGCAGAATGACTTCCCAATGCAACTCTTGTGAAGTGTTTCTTGTCAGTCTAGCATAACATCGGCAGGCATTATCATGGAGTAGCATTGTTTCACACTGTCTTCTTGGTTGTTCTTTGACTGCGTCTGCACAGTGTCTCAGCTGTTGATAATAAATGTCAGCAGTGATGGTTACACATCAAGGAAGCAATTCATAGTACACCAGACAGTATGTTCCACCAGAGGCATAACATTATCTTTTGTGGATGCGTGCAGGTCTTGATATGGAAATTTGCTGCTTTGTTTGGGCTCAACCATTCTCTTCTTTTTCTTACATTAGCATACGGACAGCATTTCTCATCAACAGTACTGATAAAGGATAGGAATGGTCAGTGTTGTTCATGAGCCAATTGATGACGAGCAAGCGCAGGTGCACATATGACCATTGTGACTGATTCTGGCTTAGAGCATGTGGTATCCACACATCCAATTTGTGAACCTTCCTCATTGCATGCAAATATTGTATGATAGTGCAATAATCACAATTAACCACATGAGCCAGATCTTGAGTACACTGATGAGGATCATTGTGTATTAATGCATTTACACAATCTTCTTCAAACCCCAAAGGTAATCCTGGGTGTGGAGTCACTAATGTCAAAATGAACTTTCTTAATATGAGAAAACCGTTTCCTTGTCATGCTCTGTCCAATGGCATTATCCCCATACACTGGGCAAATGTTTCTGGCTGCCTCGACTGATGTCGTACCTTTATTACAGTCAAATAAAAGAATAGATCTGAAATGTTCTGATTTCTCCACTTTGTACTCCACTTTCTAGCATCCGTTGATCCAGTCACTATCTCCAGATGACAAAATGACAATATTTAAACTCAGACAGCAACTGAACTACAAATAAAAAATGCCAGTCAAATAAACCCATAGCAACCAGACGACTAACATGCAAAATAAAAATGTTATGAACTAATGCAACAACCTAATATCATTCATCACAGAAATGGGCATGTTCTGTGGGTCTCAGAAACTCATTGCTGACTAAATGGATTGCAGCATGCAGTTATTCTGGTAATGAGAAGATGGATGTCATTTCAACATCAAATTGAGAAATCTACAAACATATGAGGAAATAAAGTCAGTGCCATGAATTAATATTCATATCAACGGAAGACTCATAAAAATGCTGGAAATCATATCTTGTTCCAGCAATCCCTTGTTAATATGCGAATAGGTAAACTGAATACTCTCAAATTTAATTAAATGAAACCAAGCAGCTGTCTGAAGAGTACATATATTTACATGATTCAAATGATAATGACGGCAATGTGAAACTTACGAATCATCAGAAGTGGTCATACTACTGGCCCCATTTGGAGAGAGTTCATTGGACGTGAACAAATACAGACAAGATACAAAGACTATGTTCACACATATTGCCACTCAAATTTTTTTCCATTCATGTGCAATACTACACGAGATGAAATAAAAGAACATGAAATTGACAAGTATCTTTAAAAAATGGAATCTTTAACAGAAGAGACACTGTTCAATGTATGCCACTGCATGGCAAAAAAAAGAGGACTGCTACACAAACCCATTCTGACTTTGGTGATCAACAAATATCACACCACATCAAACTGATGAAGTCACCCGAGTAGAAATACCAAATATTCACATTCCTCCCGATTCATTTGATATTGTCGTAAAAAATACGATTGATGTTCCACAAGGCTTACTCAACAACAATTCACCACGCACATGTGATATGAAATGCATGAAATGATACCCAAGAGATGTACTTGATGAGACCATCACTGACAGTGACACACACATCCACTATCGTCGATGATCAGCTGAATATTGCAGCAAATCCATTACTTTCAAAGAGTCAAACAATGATGCTGAAGTCAGTAACTGTTGGGCTGTTCCATATTCACTGTTGTTGTTGTTGTCTTCAGTCCTGAGACTGGTTTGATGCAGCTCTCCATGATACTCTATCCTGTGCAAGCTTCTTCATCTCCCAGTACTTACTGCAACCTACATCCTTCTGAATCTGTTTAGTGTATTCATCTCTTGGTCTCCCTCTATGATTTTTACCCTCCACGCTGCCCTCCAATACTAAATTAGTGATCCCTTGATGCCTCACAACATGTCCTACCAACCGATCCCTTCTTCTAGTCAAGTTGTGCCACAAACTTCTCTTCTCCCCAATACTATTCAATACCTCCTCAGTTATATGATCTACCCATCTAATCTTCAGCGTTCTTCTGTAGCACCATATTTCGAAAGCTTGTATTCTCTTATTGTCCAAACTAGTTATCGTCCATGTTTCACTTCCATACATGGCTACACTCCATACAAATACTTTCAGAAATGGCTTCCTGACACTTAAATCTACACTCGATGTTAACAAGTTTCTCTTCTTCAGAAATGCTTTCCTTGCCATTGCCAGTCTACATTTTATATCCTCTCTACTTCGACCATCATCAGTTATTTTGCTCCCCAAATAGCAAAACTCCTTTACTACTTTAAGTGTCTCATTTCCCAATCTAATTCCCTCAGCATCACCCGACTTAATTCGACTGCATTCTATTATCCTCGTTTTGCTTTTGTCAATGTTCATCTTATATCCTCCTTTCAAGACACTGTCCATTCCGTTCAAGTGCTCTTTGCTGTCTCTGACAGAATTACAATGTCATTGGCGAACCCCAAAGTTTTTATTTCTTCTCCATGGATTTTAATTCCTACTTCAAATTTTTCTTTTGGTTCCTTTACTGCTTGCTCAATATACAGATTGAATAACATCGGGGAGAGGCTACAACCCTGTCTCACCCCCTTCCCAACCACTGCTTCCCTTTCATGTCCCTCGACTCTTGTAACTGCCATCTGCTTTCTGTACAAATTGTAAATAGCCTTTTGCTCCCTGTATTTTACCCCTGCCAACTTAGAATTTGAAAGAGAGTATTCCAGTCAACATTGTCAAAAGCTTTGTCCAAGTCTACAAATGCTAGAAATGTAGTAGGTTTGCCTTTCCTTATCTATCTTCTAAGATAAGGCGTAGGGTCAGTATTGCCTCACGTGTTCTAATATTTCTATGGAATCCAAACTGATCTTCCTCGAGATCGGCTTCTACCAGTTTTTCCATTCGTCTGTAAAGAATTCGCATTAGTATTTTGCAGCTGTGACTTATTAAACTAATAGTTCGGTAATTTTCACATCTGTCAACACTTGCTTTCTTTGGGATTGGAATAATTATATTCTTCTGGAAGTCTGAGGGTCTTTCACCTGTCTCATACATCTTGCTCACCAGATGGTAGAGTTTTGTCAGGACTGGCTCTCCCAAGGCAATCAGTAGTTCTAATGGAATGTTGTCTACTCCTGGGGCCTTGTTTCGACTCTGGTCTTTCAGTGCTCTGTCAAACTCTTCAAGCAGTATCGTATCTCCCATTTTATCTTCATCTACATCCTCTTCCATTTCCATAATATTGTCCTCAAGTACATCGCCCTTGTATAGACCCTCTATATACTCCTTCCACCTTTCTGCTTTCCCTTCTTTGCTTAGAACTGGGTTTCCATCTGAGCTTTTTATATTCATACAAGTGGTTCTCTTTTCTCCAAAGGTCTCTAATTTTCCTGTAGGCAGTATCTATCTTACTCCTAGTGAGATAAGCCTCTACATCCTTACATTTGTCCTCTAGCCATCCCTGCTTAGCCATTTTGCACTTCCTGTCGATCTCATTTTTGAGACGTTTGTATTCCTTTTTGCCTGCTTCATTTACTGCATTTTTATATTTGCTCCTTTCATGAATTAATTTCGATTTTTCTTCTGTTATCCAAGGCTTTCCGCTAGCCCTCGTCTTTTTACCTACTTGACCCTTTGCTGCCTTCACTACTCCATCCCTCAAAGCTACCCATTCTTCTGCTACTGTATTTCTTTCCCGCATTCCTCTCAATTGTTCCCTTATGCTCTCCCTGAAACTCTGTACAACCTCTGGTTTAGTCAGTTTATCCAGGTCCCATCTCCTTATATTCCCACCTTTTTGCAATTTCTTCAGTTTTAATCTACAGTTCATAACCAATAGATTGTGATCAGAGTCCACATCTGCACCTGGAAATGTCTTACTATTTAAAACCTGGTTCCTAAATCTCTGTCTTACTATTATAAAGTCTATCTTATACCTTCTAGTATCTCCAGGCTTTTTCCACGATTCTTTAACCAAGTGTCCGCTATGATTAAGTTATGCTCTGTGCAAAATTCAACCACGCATCTTCCTCTATCATTTCTTACTCCCGATCCATTTTCACCTACTATGTTTCCTTCTCTTCCTTTTCCTACTATCGAATTCCAGTCACCCATGACTATTAAATTTTCATCTCTCTTCACTATCTGAATAATTTCGTTTATCTGGTCATACATTTCTTCAATTTCTTCGTCATCTGCAGAGATAGTTGGCACATAAACTTGTACTATTGTAGTAGACGTGGGCTTCGTGTATCTTGGGCACAATAATGCTTTCACTATGCTGTTTGTAGTAGCTTACCAGCACTCCTATTTTTTATTCATTATTAAACCCACTCTTGCATTATCCCTATTTGATTTTGTATTCACCGTTACTCTCAAGAATGTACAAAGCACGCACCAATGTCAAGTATTGAAATTTGGTGAAACCGATCAAGTACACTTTCAAATGTGAAACAAAGGAAGCGATAAGGCAGTCTTTGAAATCGTAAATGCACCATTGTCTATCAAAGAAATCTAAAACTATATGCCGGGATGCAACATTAGTAGCAATGAGGCAGTAGGGCATATTTTATCATTTCCAATCAATGGCTCATTTGGCAGTGCACCTTTGAAATGGACAACGCAATATGCATGGTCAAGAGCATTGTCACCACTGCCAACAATGTTAACTGCATTTTTCTAATTGTGGTGGGACGATCTGTCTGAGAATGAAGCCTTTTCCAACGGCACTGATATATACAACATTCTCAGATTTCTTATCGCATCAATACAGGGTAGAACCTTGAGCTTTTGACTACCACCTCTACCTTCATCAGGAGCAACTCTGTCTGAACGGCTGCTGTGATGGCTGCAACACAGCCTGTAAATGGCTTCTGACAGGTCAGCAATTACGCAACACCGCCAGAGATCGTGTAAATGTCTGCACTGGTCGTGGCACTACTGCTACAGTACTATCGTCAACATTGTGACTCTTTTCTCTGCGAGAGCTGGCTTTCAAGCAGTGCTAAGATTATATCCTCTGTCATTGTTGAAGTTCTTCCTCACATATCTTATTTCTACAGCCTCTTAAATTACAGAATTCCAGTATGTAGAAGCATGGGACAAAACTTTTGTTCCATCGAACAGTATTTTGTTTTTGTTCATAGTGGTGTGCTCAGCAACTGCTGGTTTCTCCAGTTTTCTATTTTTAATAGGCTGCTTATGTTCTGTACCGCAGTCAGAAACTGTACAGATGGACTGACAGATTTAATTACCTCTGCACTCAAGGCATGTTGTAAATCCCAGGCACCCTGAGGCCAAAACTGTCTAACAGGTGATAGTGTTCCCTTTATCTTCTTAGGAGGTTAGAAAATAGGTCTTTTACCTTGTCTTCCCAGGACTCTTGCCTATTTTGCTGGATGTAGTGCCATGGAAAAGGAGGAATAAAATCAGTGGTTCATCACATGAATGTTCAACATTTTCGTATTTCCTCCTCTTGGAGAACGCCGACTTCATAACACATGAACCATTGCCACTTTTTCAGAACATTTACATCAGATGATTAATTTCAGAATCCAGGTGGAGCTTGTCAAACAGCTTTTGCTCAGTGTACCAATCTATGTGAAGCTGCTCTCTTCTGTGCTGCATGATGAAAAACTTTGTGAGAAGTCTCTCTAACATTGAGAACAGGAAGCACTGTCACTTAACACATTAACACACAATTTGAAAGAACTTTGAACAAAACTGATCCAATGTTTGAATCAAAATAGGAAATAAAATTCTTCTGAATAGTCACTAAAAGGTTAACCACTCACTGACTTGTCCAGGTCCAAAGAACAAAATTTATCAGTTCCTAGCAGGAAACTCAACCAACACTAGGAACAGAAAAAACCATGTCTCTACCCCGGTGTGTAATATTCCCTGCCTTGGTTCTGAGCTAAAGTCCATGTCCAGCACAGGATTTGAAAATTTGCCTAATTTCAGTAGTGACCACTGAAAACTTCAAGTCAAACTGTCATGCTGAACATGTGTTGAAGGCATACAGCTGAAGTATGTGTCGAAGGCATACAGCAACATCAGTGAGATGCAGCAGCAGTGGCTCCTGAGTTGAAGATCAGTCTTCAGCAGGTGGACTGACTGCCAGCTGCAAACGCAGCACAGTCTTAAATACTGGCCGTATGGATGACTACAATTCTCTTACTGGCTGGTTCCCTTGATGGTAGATGCATAACAGACCAATAATGCACACCACTGGCTGGTGCAGGTGTTCATTGCTGGCTTGGTGTGGCTGTTAGTATCACCCTCTGATAGCCCACTGGCTGACTTCTTGTTACAGTCCAAAGGTTAGCTGCTGGTAGTGCAGAGTCATGGGAATGTAAGGGCTGCAGCTTGCAGATGGTGGGCTGTCTGCATTTAATGGAAGGTGTCCCACAGCACTTTGGGTGTCTAGATATAAATCAGCCAAGATGACCATCAGACTTACATTGAACCAAAACATCTAAAAACAGCAGCCTTTCTTCTTTCTCTGTCTCTAGAGTGAACTGGATGTTTGGGTGAATGCTCTTCATGTACTGAAGGAAGTGCTCAAGAGCTTCTACAAGTCGTGATGAAGACTAGCCTGATGATCATTAAAAGATACAAGGTACGAACTGGTTACCAATGCACAATATCTATATAAGTACCATCTCTCTACCTGCGGTTCTCTCATCTCTTGACTAAGAGTGGGTCAACATGTCTTCAGCAGCTCATCAAAGAGCTCACCATATCAGTACAACAGCTACATGAACAAAGAAATTTGAGTATCTTGCAACCAAGCAAAGATCAGTGTCATCTCATGGAATGAGATGTGTTGCCGTCAACTTGCAGGACAAGAACCTCGATGATAGCACATACAAATACCCTAAACAGGACCCAACTCTCACACAGCACAAAAATGGCAGAGCTTCTGAAGAATTTTGGTCTACCAGAGGATGCAATGAAAAATCTTAGAGCCCAAGCTCCTATACCTCCTAGGTTGTACGTATTACCTGAGGACCATGAGGAAGGTATCCCATTGAGACACATTGTTAGCACTATTTGTTCTCTTACCTACAGGCTATCCAAATAGCTAAGTTAATGACTCCAATAGTTGGCCACTGTGATCATAATATCAAACAGTCTCAGATGTTCATTGAAAAAATCAAACAGATTAGAGTTGGCTCAAATGATATTTTAGTCAGCCTGGATGTGATCTTGTTATTTACAAAAGTTTCTTTTGAGGATACATTGAAGCTGCTGACAGCATTTTCCTCCTGAAATGATAAAGTTGTTTAGATATGTCATGAGAACCATCTACTCCTTTGTATGCGGTGAATTTCATGAAATGATAGATGGAATGAACCCCCACAAGATTCTCTGTTGTCCCCCACAGTGGTGAAAGTTTTTATGGCCAAATTTGAGGACCATGAATTAAATCTGGCTCCCCTTCATCCAGTTTCATTTTATCATTATGTTGACAATATTTATGGTCTAGGCACACAGCACAGCAGCTCTCAAGCATTCCTTGAACATATGGACAGCATGTACCCAAACATCCCGTTCACTGTCAAGACACAGAAACAAGGAACACTGCCAATTTTTGTTGTTTTTGTACAACATAAAACATGGGTGCCTCTGCCACTGTGTACTGCAAAATGGTGCATACTGATTTACATCTTAGCACCCACAGTTTTTGTCATCCAGTCCAGAAGAGAGAAATTTTAAATACATTGGTAAGCAGAGCAAGAGCTGTTTCTGATGAGGACCACCTGGACTCTCTTAAAGTAATCATCTGAAGCACATGTTATGAAAGAACAGGTATGATTCACAGGATATGAATTCAACATTCTCGAAGAACAGGAAATGTGAAAATGTTGAGCATTCATGTTAAGAGAGATGCTATGCCCCATTAAGGACAGTCTTGGCTTCAGGATCCCTGGGATTTGCAACACCCTTTGTGAGTGCAGCTGAAAGTACTTTGGTCAGTACACTCATACTGATTCTGACTGCTAGCAGAACATAAATGACATGTTAAAAATAGAGAACTAGAGAAATCTGCAGTTGCTGAGCACACAATTATGAACAAAAACAAAATACTGTCCGATGGAACAAAAGTTTTGTCCCATACTTCTACATACTGGAATTCTGTAATTGAAGAGGCCGTAGAAACAAGAAAATGCAGGAAGAACTTCAACCACGACAGCAGATGTATTCTTAGCAGTATATAGAGGCAACAGAGACACTGTTGCAGTACTGACACTACTACAGGAGTGGGGGCACCACCAGCATAGACGTTCACACCATTTGTGAAAGCATTATGTAATTACCGACCACTCAGAAGTTGTCTATGGAGTATGTAAGGCCACCATAGCAGCAGTTAGAACAGTCAATTGCTCCTGACAGAGACAATGTAGGTAATCTGAAAACTTTAGGTTTTATCCTGAACTTATGTGGCAAGAAGTCCGAGAATGTTTTACACATGATGTGTGTGTTAAGACACTACTTTTTTCTGAAGTAGCAACATACTACAGATATGATGCATTAACGAACAAATTTCAATGATGCACCTAAGGCAAAACAGTTGCAGGACACCCAATTTACATTTGACTGGGCATGTTGAGCTGTCTGTACAATATTTGCCCAAATACAGAATGGTGGCAATTACTATTCATCAATGTACATGGACCGACATCCTTCCAAGAAGTGAAGACAGTAAACAGTCATGTACGTGCCACTTACTGCGAGGCTTGCCAAGAACTGATCAGTTAGTGGTACCAGAAGTACCCTCCACCACACATCATTAGGTGACTAGCAGAGTATGATGCACATATAGAACTGAATGTTCTTGAAAATGATGCATCATAAGACACACACTTGCTGATCCATTCAATACTGCTTAACCACAGAAAATTCACACATTATTTGCAATCATATCGACGATGTGCTTCTCTCCCAATCCCAAAGAGTTTGAGCAAAACGTCAAGACAACTTTAGGAAAGACATCATACCTCTGGATGTTACATATCAAAATATGGACATTCACTTAACACCAAACGTGTATAAGGAGACATTGGTTTCAACTGAGGCCATGTTTGGCAATAGCTAACAAAGAACTGGTACAACCAAGAATGGCTGTGCAGAACACCAGCAAGTGACCTTTTTGACAATGATTTACACTGAGAAATCTCCCAAAACAATACACAGCGCACGATGGAATTATGCATGCAATCGCAAGTCAGAGGTAGACTTGGTTCCTAAACACGCCTGTAGGCACACACAAAGCTTCTCATTTATTTTTGGCATTCACATGAACATGAAAAAATATTGCACTGGGAATCACATCACTGGAATTGTGAGAACTCTTTTGAATGATGGCCAAACAGTACATTCAGGACTGAAAGTTATGTTTGTTATGCTAATCACTGAGACACACCAATATGCAACATAACAAAAATTCTGGTACGGGTAAAGTACTCCAACCACATCATCTCATGATATGGGACAAATGTACTGCAATGCACAAAAAACATTGGAAGCCCATCATACACTCAAAGATTTGAGAGGAAATTAACACTCTTCAACTCATTTTATTGTCTGCTGATTTTCAACAAACAAGTTACACAGCATTCAACAGGCTCTGCTGAGCTTTATGCTTGTCTGTCAGGTCTACAGATTGACTTTTGAGACAAATATACATGTAAACCTAAAGCATGATGCATCTGCTGAATGTTTTGCAAAGTAATTGTTTGATACTGGGAAGGGAGAAAATTGGTACCTACAAATCTACACAATGCATCACATTGCCAACAAATTTTCCCAAAACCTGCAAGAATTACAAGAATTATCAGTGGCTCAGGACATGTGCTACATTAGCAGCCAAAAACAATGATATCAACTCCACCAATTTTAGCATTTAAAATTAAATACCAAGTGAAGTGACAACATATCAGTCCTTTGATACTGTAGTGAATCAAGACAAAGTCATCAATTATCCAACTAAATTCTTGAACTGGATTTGCCAGGCATGCTGCTAGATGTTTTACCATTGAAAATTTGCATGCCTATCATTCTTCTGTCAATATAAATCTAGCACGACTTTTGAATGTACCAGTTTGCAGTAAAAAATGATCAGTACCCTTAAAAACACAATTTTAAATGAAAAATCTAAATGACAAGATGTGCTCCTGCCACGCATCCCAGTGATTCCAACATGTATGTCACTTTAATTCAAATGTTTGCAGTTTCCAGTGTGATGCATGAAGTTACATCATCAAAGCTCAGGGACAATTGCTACAGATGTGTGAACTAAATTTAGTAAATTCCTCTCCCCATATGGACAGCCATATGTAGCCTGCTCACAAATCTGAAAACTTACTTTATTTGCATACACACCAGATCGAAAAACAAAATACTGTGTATCAAACATACTTCAATAAACCTAATTTAAACAATAAATACCCTTATTTGAGTAGCATTGAAATACATTTCTGGTACTCATTAGTAACCAATAAAAAATGACCAGAGTCCACATTTGATTTTGAAATATGTCTTACCATTATATAACCTGACACCTTCCATTGTCACTAAGTCTATCCTGTGTATATAACCTACTTTCATGTTTCTCTCCTTTCATTTCACCCTCTTTGGGGAATGCTGGATCAATTATTTCTTTGTGCATTGTTCTTTTCTTAGGGCACAGTATTTCTTCATTCTTTCTGAACTTCTTTTCCTCTCATCTTCCGAGATGAAGGGTTTGGACATAGGTGTAGATTTGTCTTGGAACCTTATGTTTTCATCTTTAGTAATTAATTTAGCTGTTTGACTGATAAGTGAATTTTCTGAAATCTTTAATTCTACTAGGTATTTCTCAGTTTCTTTAAACCAGTTGGGAAAAATCAAAGATTTGTTTGGTTAATCTGTTGTAATTCATTCCAAGAAGATAACCATAAAAATTTATCCTTTTTCACTGAGAATCTGAAAGTTTTTCAGTTTTCTTGTGGAGAGTTTCATTTTTGATGTATATAATCTTATTGTCTTGAATTTTTAGTCCTATGATGTTTCTTAAAATTTTTCTTTCCTTTAGCTCAAGTTTCTCCATTTGGCCTTTGAAATTCATGTTTAGTGTTCTGCTGCTTACAGTACTTTTGGCTTAATCACTGTCTTGTAATGTGTAATTTTGGACCCCCATGAAAGTGATTTTTTGTTGTATGTATTTTTTGTTAGTTGGAAGGCCAATTCAAGTTTATTTTTTCTGGATCCCATTGCTTTGCTTTCCCCAGCTTTCCAACTAATCCATTTTCCGAGATATTTGAATTCTTTTACTATTTCAATCTTTTGTTCTTGAACTTTGAGGTATTTACACGAGTGCTTCATGTTTGTCAACACCTTAGTTTTTTTCAAAGGGGATGTGAAGACCTATTTTAGCTGCTTGTTTCTTTAGTTCAAGGATTTGCTCCCATGCTTCTTCCATTGTTTCAGCAAACAGGGCCATATCATCTGCAAAAGCAATGCAATTTACTTTAAGGTTCTTCTTTTTACAACCCAGTCTTATACCACTCTTAATATTTGTGTTCCATTCTCTGACTACTTTCTCAAGTGCATAAGTGAACAGCAACGGTGAGAGACCATCCCCCTGTTGCACTCCCATTTTTATTTCAAAGTGTTTCAATAACTCGCCCATAAATTTAACTTTCAAAAATGTATTTGTCAGTGTTGCTTATATAATATTAGTTGTTTTCTTATCCAATGCCATTTCTTCCAGGATTGATAGAGATTCTCTATCAATCGAATCAAATGCTTTTTTGAAATCTATGAAGGAGATTACGTATGTCTTTGCCCTTGATTTTTGGTATGCCATGACAACCTATTTTATTTATTCAAGTAAGTGATTAAATTATTAAACTGAGTTTGCGCAAAATACTTGCCAGCAACCCCTTCCATTTCTTTTCCTCAGTCCAAGTTCTCCTACACTTTTCCTCCTCTTTCTTACTACTGGATTCCAGTTCCCCAGTTCTCAACAATCTGAAAACATGGAGCTGGTACCTGTATAGATACCATTGGTGATCTTGCAGCTCTCAAAGAATGAAATTACAATGAAATCCAGACCTTTGGCTGCTTACAAGTGTTGATAAATATCAAAAGGGACAGTTGAAAAATGATTGCCCCGACCGAGACTCAAACCTGGGACCTCCAGCAGCGAGTAATGAGTACAGTGTGTCCGTTTCTGTGTGTGTGTGTGTGTGTGTGTGTGTGTGTGTGTGTGTGTGTGTAACCATACTCACCTGGCCAGAAGCCATGTTCTTTCTGTTATCACACTTCACTAATTCCTACTATATCCAACTTTAACACTTTTTACATTGTAAATTCTCTAACCTATCTGATTAACGTCTGGAATATTATAACCAATAGGATGTCAAACATTAAGATATAAGACTACAGCTCAGTATCAAGAGAAATTTAACGGCTGTAGCTTTTCCCCTTGGTTTGAGCTATTTGTAGCATGAACACATCAAGGCCATGAAGGCTGACGTTATACTCATGTGCCCGAATCAATCAGCCACACCCCCACAACTACTTTAAAGCTTCCCGCACTCTACAGGAATGAATGTTGGTCTGGCCTCTCTACAAAAATTGTTTTGGTGTGGTTGCAGTCAATGATATACGTATTTGTATCATTAAGGCAAGCTCCATCAGGAGGGAACTACCGTGTTTAAAACTAAATTTTATACATCAGAAAAAAAAAATTCTACATTATATTACAAATAAATACAATTGATATTATTCTTTAATATTCACCTCAAGTGCTCTGAGATATTCAAAAATATCTTTTGCATATTCTCCAAGAAAAATTATGTCATTTGCAGATTCTTCGTCTATACCCTGTATGTTATACAGAGTTGATGAATAAGAAGTCTGTTCTTTATCATGCAGCCAGTTTTTATCTGCATGCTTCAAAGTTGCCTCATTTATGGGAACCCTATTTAATGCTTGTGTCAAGCCCAAAACTTCATTTTCCACACTGAAAAATGACAATCATCAGAACCTTAATTCAATACAAGCCATTAAAAAATAAAAAATAGTGTTATGGGTGTGAGGGATGGGGGGAGGGGTGGAAGAAGTATTCTTACAAGAACAAGCTCCCTATTATCAAAATTATGGAGTACCTGAGATTGCACAGACGCTCGACATCGCATTTCAAACCTTATTGCATTACTTACATGTTAATCACCAGAAGTTGACTGCTTACTCACAAAATTACAAAACATTTGTGAAATAGTACAGTGATTATGTTTTTGTCTTTCATTAACATTTTTCCTGACGACAGTTATTTACAAATGAGTAAAAATGTCAGTATCTCTAATAACAGATAAAAGTATTGTAGTGCCTCAGTGTTCTTAAAATGGGTTCTTCTTTCACTTTTTCCTCTACCATACACACTATAAACTGTATATGTGTATTCATAGGCATCACTTATCTGTTGTGGTTTTTTCTTCAATTATGTATTTGCAACTAGACACTTTTTTTAAATAAAAGATGTAACACGACACCTGTTACTTCTGGAATAATGCGAAATATGGAAGACCACAAACAGAAATGAATGTACCTCCATGCAACAAATTATGGCAAAAGTTCTGACCCCCTTAAAGCTTTGATGGATGGTTCCTAAACTTAATTAGCATAAGTGTCTATGTGATCTTAGTTTTCCTACACTGAAGTTTCATATGAATGCATGAAATGTGCACCATGAACAAGAATTTATGTACCTTAGATTTTATGTATCGCTAAATGTTTCCTGCTACCTGCGTATAACAAAGTTTATGACAACGTTACTGCTTAAACTGAAAAATATATAATATCTACACAGTGGATATAGAACACTTTCATCTATGTAAATGTTCACTGATCAATAAATAGCTTTCCACTTTATGAAACAAGAACAATCACTACCACAGCAACTAACTAAGAACTAAACACAGTGGAACACTACAAAATGAATTCCAAAACAGAAAAACAGAAAAGATTGTGAGACAAAGCAAATTTTGCTGTCAATGTGTAATTCATGCACTAGAATTCATAACAGAAATATTAAACTTTTCTGGATTACGAATGTGATTTATTGCATGGCGCATATTTCAGGTAATGGCTATCTGTGGAAGTTGTGACATTTTCCAAGGTATCCAGGTCATTTGGATAAGTTCAACAGCAGAGCGCATGGCATAAATTAAAGAAAAAGAATTGGAAAACAAAAAAGGCAATAAAATTAAATGGGAACTGAGGAAGGCAACAAGAATTTGTAAAACACAGAGCGCCAAGATGTGTACAACATGTTGTTGTTGTTGTTGTTGTTGTGGTCTTCAGTCCTGAGACTGGTTTGATGCAGCTCTCCATGCCACTCTATCCTGTGCAAGCTTTTTCATCTCCCAGTACCTACTGCAACCTACATCCTTCTGAATCTGCTTAGTGTATTCATCTCTTGGTCTCCCTCTACGATTTTTACCCTCCACGCTGCCCTCCAATACTAAATTGGTGATCCCTTGATGCCTCAGAACATGTCCTACCAACCGATCCCTTCTTCTGGTCAAGTTGTGCCACAAACTTCTTTTCTCCCCAATACTATTCAATACTTCCTCATTAGTTATGTGATCTACCCATCTAATCTTCAGCATTCTTCTGTAGCACCACATTTCGAAAGTTTCTATTCTCTTCTTGTCCAAACTATTTATCGTCCATGTTTCACTTCCATACATGGCTACACTCCATACGAATACTTTCAGAAATGACTTCCTGACACTTAAATCAATACTGGATGTTAACAAATTTCTCTTCTTCAGAAACGCTTTCCTTGCCATTGCCAGCCTACATTTTATATCCTCTCTACTTCGACCATCATCAGTTATTTTGCTCCCCAAATAGCAAAACTCCTTTACTACTTTAAGTGCCTCATTTCCTAATCTAATTCCCTCAGCATCACCCGACTTAATTAGACTACATTCCATTATCCTTGTTTTGCTTTTGTTGATGTTCATCTTATATCCTCCTTTCAAGACACTGTCCATTCCATTCAACTGCTCTTCCAAGTCCTTTGCTGTCTCTGACAGAATTACAATGTCATTGGCGAACCTCAAAGTTTTTATTTCTTCTCCATGAATTTTAATACCTACCCCGAATTTTTCTTTTGTTTCCTTTACTGCTTGCTCAATATACAGATTGAACAACATCGGGGAGAGGCTACAACCCTGTCTTACTCCCTTCCCAACAACTGCTTCCCTTTCATGTCCCTCGACTCTTATAACTGCCATCTGGTTTCTGTACAAATTGTAAATAGCCTTTCGCTCCCTGTATTTTACCCTTGCCACCTTTAGAATTTGAAAGAGAGTATTCCAGTCAACATTGTCAAAAGCTTTCTCTAAGTCTACAAATGCTAGAAACGTAGGTTTGCCTTTCCTTAATCTTTCTTCTAAGATAAGTCTTAAGGTCAGTATTGCCTCACGTGTTCCAGTGTTTCTACAGAATCCAAACTGATCTTCCCCGAGGTTGGCTTCTACTAGTTTTTCCATTCGTCTGTAAAGAATTCGTGTTAGTATTTTGCAGCTGTGACTTATTAAGCTGATAGTTCGGTAATTTTCACATCTGTCAACACCTGCTTTCTTTGGGATTGGAATTATTATATTCTTCTTGAAGTCTGAGGGTATTTCGCCTGTTTCATACATCTTGCTCACCAGATGGTAGAGTTTTGTCAGGACTGGCTCTCCCACGGCCTTCAGTAGTTCCAATGGAATATTGTCTACTCCGGGGGTCTTGTTTCGACTCAGGTCTTTCAATGCTCTGTCAAACTCTTCATGCAGTATCATATCTCCCATTTCATCTTCATCTACATCCTCTTCCATTTCCATAATATTGTCCTCAAGTACATCGCCCTTGTATAGACCCTCTATATACTCCTTCCACCTTTCTGCTTTCCCTTCTTTGCTTAGAACTGGGTTTCCATCTGAGCTCTTGATATTCATACAAGTCGTTCTCTTATCTCCAAAGCTCTCTTTAATTTTCCTGTAGGCGGTATCTATCTTACCCCTAGTGAGATAGGCCTCTACATCCTTACATTTGTCCTCTAGCCATCCCTGCTTAGCCATTTTGCACTTCCTGTCGATCTCATTTTTGAAACGTTTGTATTCCTTTTTGCCTGTTTCACTTACTGCATTTTTATATTTTCTCCTTTCATCAATTAAATTCAATATTTCTTCTGTTACCCAAGGATTTCTACTAGCCCTCGTCTTTTTACCTACTTGATTCTCTGCTGCCTTCACTACTTCATCCCTCAAAGCTACCCATTCTTCTTCTACTGTATTTATTTTCCCCATTCCTGTCAATTGCTCCCTTATGCTCTCCCTGAATCTCTGTACAACCTCTGGTTCTTTCAGTTTATCCAGGTCCCATCTCCTTAAATTCCCACCTTTTTGCAGTTTCTTCAGTTTCAATCTGCAGTTCATAACCAATAGATTGTGGTCAGAATCCACATCTGCCCCTGGAAATGTCTTACAATTTAAAACCTGGTTCCTAAATCTCTGTCTTACCATTATATAATCTATCTGATACCTTTTAGTATCTCCAGGGTTCTTCCATGTATACAACCTTCTTTCATGATTCTTAAACCTAGTGTTAGTTATGATTATGTTGTGCTCTGTGCAAAATTCTACCAGACAGCTTCCTCTTTCATTTCTGTCCCCCAATCCATATTCACCTACTATGTTTCCTTCTCTCCCTTTTCCTACACTCTAATTCCAATCACCCATGACTATTAAATTTTCGTCTCCCTTCACAATCTGAATAATTTCTTTTATTTCATCATACATTTCTTCAATTTCTTCGTCATCTGCAGAGCTAGTTGGCATATAAACTTGTACTACTGTAGTAGGTGTGGGCTTCGTATCTATCTTGGCCACAATAATGCGTTCACTATGCTGTTTGTAGTAGCTTACCCGCATTCCTATTTTCCTATTCATTATTAAACCTACTCCTGCATTACCCCTATTTGATTTTGTGTTTATAACCCTGTAGTCACCTGACCAGAAGTCTTGTTCCTCCTGCCACCGAACTTCACTAATTCCCACTATATCTAACTTCAACCTATCCATTTCCCTTTTTAAATTTTCTAACCTACCTGCCCGATTAAGGGATCTGACATTCCACGCTCCGATCCGTAGAACGCCAGTTTTCTTTCTCCTGATAACGACATCCTCTTGAGTAGTCCCCGCCCGGAGATCCGAATGGGGGACTATTTTACCTCCGGAATATTTTACCCAAGAGGACGCCATCATCATGTAATCATACAGTAAAGCTGCATGCCCTCGGGAAAAATTACGGCTGTAGTTTCCCCTTGCTTTCAGCCGTTCGCAGTACCAGCACAGCAAGGCCGTTTTGGTTATTGTTACAAGGCCAGATCAGTCAATCATCCAGACTGTTGCCCTTGCAACTACTGAAAAGGCTGCTGCCCCTCTTCAGGAACCACACGTTTGTCTGGCCTCTCAACAGATACCCCTCCGTTGTGGTTGCACCTACGGTACGGCTATCTGTATCGCTGAGGCACGCAAGCCTCCCCACCAACGGCAAGGTCCATGGTTCATGGGGAGGGGGGGGGGGGGGGGGGGGGGGGGGGGGTGTACAACATAGCTGGTGTAAATTAAAAAAAGGTGAGTGACAGTCAAATGCTACTGTTTTCTTAAGAAATTAAATGGCAGAAGCAGATTAATTTAATCAAAATTCTGAATTAGAAACAGGATCAGAACACTACACAAAATAAATTCTAATAAAAGTCAACAGACCATCAAAATGTATGCACTTTTTTCTTTAAATGCAGATAAGAAACTGTTCAAATAGTTCCAAAATTGCAGAAAATTTTAATAACTTTTCTGTTAATGGCAGGTAATTGTCTTTGAATATTTCCTTACCAGGTGGTCTGCAATTCCCAAGAAAAGTTCCAGGAAAAGTTTGATAAAATTCAGCTTCATCCGACATCTCCAACAGAAGTTTTAGTATTATTAAAAGTAATAGATGATCACGTGGTCAAGGTTCAATTTGTAGTAAAACAACGAAGTGTTTTCAAACTGAGACAAATACAGAATTAGACAAGCTGGCAAAGAAACAGTATTCGATAAGTGTCACCATTGTATGTGTGGGAAATTCCACAGCAGTTTAATTAATGAAACATTTTGTGCAAAAGCCGTTGTATAAAATATGCCATAAAACTTAAATCCGTTCTTAGTTTCCTGTCTAACTATCACCTCAGAAGTCAATTCAGTTCAATTTATTATAATCCATTTTATCATATACATGATATAGGAATTGTCACAGACACACAGACAGAGAGAGAGAGAATAATTTATGTTTTAAACAGTGAAGGGAAATAACATTTTCTTAGTTACAATTTACATATTTTGTCTTCTTTTTACATGCAGGTTGAAAAAAAAAGGATTATGCAAAAAAATCAAAAGATGAGCACTATCTGTTTAGATAGCAAAGAAATTCATCAACATTACAGAAACTGACCTAATAGTAGCCTCTTTAATTCATTTTTAAATATATGTAAGTTTTGTATGCTTTTTATTTCTTTAGGTAAGATATTAAACATTATTTTGGGTAGCTACAACAGACTATTTTGGTACAGGGATTTTGAATGTATGTTTCTACGGAAATCTGCAAAAAGTACTGATTCTGCTCTTGTTAGATGGTTAGGAAAATCATTAATAAAAACTAAGAAGATCAGAGGACCTAGAACAGAACCCTGGGGTATACCACAGTTGACTTTCAGATATGTTGAGTAATATTTTGTGCCATTATGTATTATTCCAACTCTGATATCTGTTGCACAGATACGACTGAAACCAGCTTTATGCTTTTCGACGTAATCCATAGCAATACAGTTTCTCTAGCAAAGTATCATGGCTGATGATGTCAAATGCCTTGGATGGATCTAAAAATATTCCACAGTAAGTCATTATCCATTGCAGTTAAAACCTGTTCCAAGAAGTGATATACGGCTGTTTCTGTAGACCTGTTTTTCCTGAACCCATTCTGTGCATTGGTTAGAATTTTGCATTTGTTTAGAAAACTCAACTGTCTCTCATACATAACCCTGTCAATTACTTTAGCAAAACCTGACAGTTGTGACAATGGTCTATAATTTTGTATGGTATATGGACAGTCTTTTTTAATAAAGTGGCTTTATTACTGATTTTCTGAAAATACCCACAAAGTTTTTAAAACTTACACTACAGATCAGTGTACCATTGCGGCCACTTGCCAACTCACAACCCAGCTATAACACTAATACAAAACAATATCCCAAGAAATCCTGACATATAAAAAAAACGCAACACACGAAATGAATACGAAAACTAGTAACCAATCATACAGCGAATACTACCCAGATCAAGAAATGCCAATCTCTTGATCACCATGTCAGAAACAAAAGTAATCAGTTTGTATCTTCCACTAAAACAAGTCACTAGATTCAGCAGTTCTCACTGGCTACTGTGTACTATCATTCAGTTGGCTATACAGAAAAACTGACAGCAGCAGCAGCACACAGTGGAAGACCCACCAACATTCTAAGTCCACTTTAGCCTCGATACTAGTACAGGCAAAAATACCCAGTAGAAAACAGTTGTATTTTTAAAATTTCAAGAACTCTAAAACCCTAAGAAAAGGACTATATTTATCCTAACCAGTAATATAATACAATCAATAAATTAGACTTGATTGCTAGAATTGGGAATACTTTGTGACTAGGTTAGGTCTAAAGCTTATGACTGTCAACCACGATATCCTAATGTAAAAGTTGAAATATTATGGAATGGTAGACAGCAAGCACATCTGTGGTTTTTATCATATCTGAATGACAGGAAACAATTTCTATCAGTACTAAGCCAATCAATTTCAAACAAACATGGTTCCATTTTGGTTTCTCTTTTTCCTGATACCCAATCCCCCACTTGTAATTTCATGAGATAAATTTCGTACTTTTTGCAGACAACGCAAGTATAGGAATAAAAAATAGTACCCATTTTCTTACTGAAAAGGTAATTATGAAATATTCTAAACCAGATCAAGGCAAACAGATTTTTATTAAATTTTGGCAAGACTCAGTATATGCAGTTCAGTATTTTAACTCCACAAGCTAGAGAAATAGGTTTCTCAAAAGAAAAGTAATAGGAAGTATTTTTGAGATTACAGATAGAGCACAATCTGAACTGGAAAACCCGCTACCTAGAATTAATGAAGTACATTGGTTCAGTTATGTTTGCAGCACAGACAGTTAGTGCTATTGTCAATTTAAAACAAAGAAACTGTTATAGTTTATTCTGTGTATTTACATTCACTAACCAGTTATGGAATTTTTTGGAGAAATTCCTATTCCTGTGATACTTTAAGAACACAGAAGTGTGCTACAAGACATATCTGTTGCTAACTCTACAGCATCCTACAAAGACCTCTTCAACAAATTAGGTGTTCCAACAACTAGTTCACAACGCATATCAGTGCACGTTAAATGATGTGTGAATAGTGTGGAGGAGCTTCAATTAGAGAATGTCCTGTTGCAAAACTAACTGCACTGGAGAGTATCTGCACAGAAATTCTTAGGCATTGTTGGATGCAGCATGTAAAAGACATGCTTTTTGATGCTGCACATTTTAGTGATTTTTATCGAGATGAACTCGTGCTGTAGTGTTCCTCTTTGGCACCAGTGTAGAGGTGTGCACAGAATGAGCTACAGAAAGAAGCCATGCAATAAGCTTGTTTCTTTATATATAAAAGCTGACTTAATAAATTCCCCTTGTGAGAGACCACACGTGCTAGATCATATACCAATTTAAAGTTCTAGATTCGCACGAGTTGGTTCACATTCGTAAGCAACTGGAAGTTGCTTTGACTACCATCACACAATTGGAAGCTGCTGCAAATCGTGTGCTGGAAGAGTTCCCAAGAGTTGTGCACCTATGATAACAGTACCATAGATATTTCAAGAACTATCCTGTCCTGTGGATCCTGTGAGGGGACAGAAAGTAAAGGATGTGTCATTACTCATCCACTTCACTGTGGGTAGCATTTCACTCTTAGATCTAGGCATCCTGTGCAGGATGGACAGGGACCAGGGAGGACTCAGTGTGTTTTAATGATCCCCCAAACCAACAAGCTCGAGGTGCTGTCTTTCAGCAATACTGAGCCAGTGAAACTCATTTCACCGTTTTTGGGGAAAACGGTTTCGTCCAGTGTAAAGAAGAGACAAATGCAAAAGTGTAAGGGTCTATTAATCATCAGCAGTTCAAACATATGGTGAATGATGGTACCCCCTTAGGGAAATGGCAGCAAAGTACAGGAAATCACACCAGGTGCACTCAGTGTGTAAGCCTGGTTGCTTCATTCATCATGTTGAAGAGGTTATCCCGACTGTCATTGAGGGAAGAGGCTGCAACCAACTGCAACTTGTGGAGCACGTTGGAACAAATGATGCCTGTTGTCTGGGCTCAGAGATCATCTTTGGTCATTCCAGCAACTGGCAGAGAAGGTTGAGAAGACCAGACTTGCATGTGGAGTTTCAACAAAACACAATTTGCAGCATTGTCCCCATTACTGATTGTGGCCTTTTGGTTCAGAGTAGAGTGGGAGGACTGACCCAGAGACTTTGAAGGTTCTGTGACAAGCTAAACTATGACTTCCTGGACTTTCATCATAAGGTTGATAACTGTAGGGTCCCCCTAAATGGGTCAGGTGTGCACTACAAATCAGAGGCTGCTACTCAGGTAGCTGTGCGTGGGGCGCACCCAAGGATTTTTTAGATTAGACACTGTAGGGAACTCCAGAAGTATCAGTGTAAGATTGAAAGAAATTCTTCAAACAGGTGAGAGTATGAAAATCCTAATGATTAACTGCCAGAGCATTCACAACAAAGCACTCCTGAAAAGCAGTGAAGCTCACATAGCACTACACACAAAAAGCTGGTTGAAACCTGAAATTGACAGCAGTGAGATATCTAGGGAGAATTTCAGTGTATATCAAAATGACAGGCACAAGGGAAATGGAGGCAGGGTGTTTGTCACACTAGACAAGAAACTCAAATCCACTGAAATGGAAATTGAAGCTGCATGCGAGATTGCTTGGGCATGACTCAGTAACAGGGGAGGGTATAAAATGATAACTGTATTTCTATGGCCCCACCAGACTCATCTCCTAATGTTACTGAAAACTTTAGAGAATCAGTTCACTTGTACCTAAGTTCCCCAATCATACTGTAATCATCAATAGAGACTTTAACCATCCAACAATCAATTGAGATAAATGCAATTTTGTTAGGGGTGATAAGACATCCTGCAAAACTTTACTAAATGCGTTATCTGAAAACTTGCCAGACAGATGGTCAGTAGCCCCACTCATGTTGGAAATATATTGGATCTAATGGCAACAAATATGCCTGACCTCTTTAAGGACGTCCACATTAAAACTGGTATCAGTGACCATAGCACGTGGCAACAATGATTATCAAAGTACAAAGGACAACTAAAACAAGCAGAAAGATGAATATATTCAGTAAACTAGATAAAAGACCAGTAGTGTCATATTTCAATGAGGAACATGATCAACTTTCAGCACAGGGCAGAAACATGTACAAGAACTCTGGCTCAAGTTTAAATGAATAGTTGACCACACACTGGATAGATACGTACCCTGTACAACAGTCATAATGAGAGGGAACTTCCACAGGGTACAGTCACTGTCAAGAAACTTCTAAAGAAACAGATTATTGCATAACAAGCGAAAAACAAAGTGTTGGACTATAAATAGAGATGGGTGAAAGAGATTTGACTCTCAACATAGCAACGCATAATGACTTCAGCAACTAGCACTGCGGAATATTGTCAAGCGATCTTCAAAGAACGCAAAGAAATTCTGGTCATATGAAAAGGCTGTTAGTGGCCCAAAGGTTGTGTCCAGTCCCTAGCATATGAGACGGGAACAGAAATTGAGGGTAGTAAAGCAAAAGCTGAAATACTTTACTCTGTTTTCAAATATTCCTTTAAAAAGGAAAACCCAGGGGAATTGCCCCAATTTAATCCTCATACCACTGAAAAGATGATTGAATTAAATATTAGTATGAGTCATGTTGAGAAACAGCTGAAATTGTGAAAACTGAGCAGAGCTACAGGTCCTGATGGAATCCCTATCACATTCTATACTGAAATGATCATACGGCATTTATTGGCCGGGATATACCATACGCGGTTTGGCCACTGTATTGCAAGTCCTTTTAGTTGACGCCACTTTGGCAACTTGCATGTCATACTGAATTTGCAACTCACCTGGCATACTGAAAGCTGTGGATCAAGGCAACCACGCAGATGCAGTATTTCTTGACTTCCCAAAAGCATTTGACTCAGTATTACACCTTCACTTATTGTCAACATATGGTCATATGGGATATCAAGTGAAACTTGCATCGTCAGATGTGGAGATAACTGTGTGCGTCCCAGGGAAGTGTGTTGGGCCCTTTTGCTGTTAATGTGTATATTAACGACCTTGCAGACAATATTAGTAGTAAAAACAAGGTTTCTGGCAGATGATTCAGTTTTCTATAATGAAATGTTACCTGAAAGAAGTTGCATAAATATTCAGTCAGATCTTGATAAGATTTCAAAGTGGTGCAGAGTTTGGCAACTTGCTTTAAATGTTCAGAAATGTAAAATTTCGCACCTTAAAAAACATAAAAAGCCTAGTACGTCATGATAATATCAGTGAGTCACTGTTTGAATCTGACGACTCCTACAAATACCTGAGTAACACTTTGTAGGAATATGAAATAGAATGATCACATAGATTCAGTCGTCAGTAAAGCAGATGGTATACTTCAGTTTATAGGTAGAATACTGGGAAGTGCAATCAATCTACAAAGGAGACTGCTTACAAATCACTCACTTGAGTAGTTCTAGAATATTGCTCAAGTTTGTGGGAGGTTTGTTTAATCCATGGGAGAATGATTCAGGGATACTGGAGGAACTCAACTGGCAGACTCTTGAAGACATGTACACTATCCCGAGAAAGTCTATTAAAATTTCAAGAACCAGCTTTGAGTGATTACTCTAGGAATAGGTTACAATCACCTATGTATCAATCATAAATATCATGAGGATCAGATTAGAATAATTACTGCACGCAGAGAGGCATTCAAACAAACAGTCTTCCTGTGCTAAACACATGAATGGAATGGGAGGAAACCCTAGTAGTTGGTACAATGGGAAATACCCTCTGCCATGCACCTCATAGTGGTTTGCGGAGTATACATACTGGAATTTAAAAGTTTGGGGGTACGTTAAAATTAGAGTGAGCACTGGAATTTAGTAAAGTCATTTCATTGTACTGCACTGAAATTAAATTGACACAACTTTTTTTACACATTCCAGGGTTCACTCTCTGTGAGATCTATAAGAATAGGCCTCCGGTATATTTTGCCAGTCGTAAAAGGCGACGAAAAGAACAAACCACTAATAGGACTAACCCCCCTTTTAGTGTGATTACTTGGTTCAGGACAGAAGTAAAGAAGCCTCGGACAAGCGCCGTCATGGTTGGGGACGACGCTTGAACCCTATGCCCGCCCACAATGGTAACGACACTGCTAGCCAACTGGAAAACGATTTAAATCCAAATAGAGGTGTTTTGCAGGATATGCTTCCTGCAACCACCCTAGAAGGAAAACAAAGACAGAGGATGAGATGGTCAGATGAAGTTAATCGACACCTCATGTTCTGTTATTACCAAGCAACAAACCTAGGAACCAACACAACTGGATACAGATCACAAGTACACACAACATTTATTACCAGATACCCGGAATTAAAATTTTTAACAGAACAACGACTAGCTGATCAGATCTGTGTAATAATCAAAAATAACAGGATACCCCAGTCAGAATTAGAAAACACCAACAACAAGTACAACAAATACTGGAACAAAATAATGTGCAATTAGAAGAAGAAGAAAATACAGTAATGGACTCAAACATCCCAGAGCAAACAAACAAAGAACAACATGCATCAATTAAACAATCAGAGGAAAATGAAATCTTAAGACAGCCACCAGAACAAGCACAAATAGAACACGAAGTGACACACATGTTAGATATAGAAGAAAAATTTCAGCTGACTATATATAGAATACAAAGACACAAATACAGACATTAGACCATTCTTGCATGGACCACCAAATAACCCACAAGTCAAAACAACAATAACAACTATCAACACAATCATACACAACAAAATAAATGAAAATACAACTATGGAAGAGTTACAACTATTGGTTTATGTAGGAGCACTCACTACACTAAATATACACACTAGGCAGAGATCAGAACCAACCAACACACAGAAGAAACCCACAAAACCAGCATGGCAACACAGGCTACAGATCAGAACAGAAAAACTGAGAAAAGACATCGAACAGCTACCAATTTATAAGAAATGAAATATCAGACAAAAAACGAAAAAGATAGGTAAAATCTCACAACAAGAAGTGATAGAGCAATTAGATGAAAAGAAGCAGAAATTACAAGCATTGGCCAAACGACTTAGAAGATACAAAAAAAGTGAAAATAGAAGGAAACAAAACCAAACAATCAACACAAACCAAAAGAAATTTTACCAAACAATAGACAACACACACATTAAAATAGACAATCCACCAAACATAACAGACATGGAACACTTCTGGAGCAACATATGGTCAAACCTGGTACAGCATAACAGGCATGCACGGTGGATACAAGCAGAAACAGACTCATACAAGATGATACCACAAATGCCTGAAGTGATAATTTTGCAACATGAAGTCACCCGAGCAATTAATTCTACGCACAATTGGAAAGCCCCTGGAAATGATAAAATAGCAAATTTCTGGCTAAAGAAGTTCACCTCAACACATTCACATCTAACTAAATTATTTAACAGTTACATTGCAGACCCATACACATTCCCTGATACACTTACACATGGAATAACTTATCTGAAACCTAAAGATCAAGCAGACACAGCAAACCCAGCTGAATATCGTCCCATAACATGCCTACCAACAATATACAAAATATTAACTTCAGTCATTACACAGAAATTAATGACACATACAACACAGAACAAAATTATAAATGAAGAACAAAAAGGCTGCTGCAAAGGAGCACGAGGATGTAAAGAGCAACTGGTAATAGATACAAAGGTGACATATCAAGCTAAAACTAAACAAAGGTCACTACACTACGCAGACATTGATTACCAAAAAGCTTTTGATAGTGTACCCCACTCATGGTTACTACAGATATTGGAAATATACAAAGTAGATCCTAAATTGATACAGTTACTAAACATAGTAATGAAGAACTGGGAAACCACACTTAATATCCAAACAAATTCAGATAATATCACATCACAGCCAATACAGATTAAGTGTGGAATATACCAAGGAGACTCATTAAGTCCTTTCTGGTTCTGTCTTGCTCTGAACCCACTATCCAACATGCTAAATAATACAAATTATGGATATAATATTACTGGAACAAACCCACACAAAATCACACATTTGCTATACATGGATGATCTAAAAATACTGGCAGCAACCAATCAACAACTCAACCAATTACTAAAGATAACAGAAGTATTCAGTAATGACATAAATATGGCTTTTGGAACAGACAAATGTAAGAAAAATAGCATAGTCAAGGGAAAACACACTAAAGAAGATTACATATTGAATAACCACAGTGACTCCATAGAAGCGATGGAAAAAACAGATGCCTATAAATATCTAGGATACAGACAAAAAATAGGAATAGATAATACGAATATTAAAGAAGAACTAAAAGAAAAATATAGACAAATATAGACTAACAAAAATACTGAAAACAGAATTGACAGCAAGAAACAAGACAAAAGCTATAAATACTTATGCTATACCAATACTGACCTACTCATTTGGAGTAGTGAAATGGAGTAACACAGACCTAGAAGCACTAAATACACTTACACGTTCACAATGCCACAAATATAGAATACATCACATACATTCAGCAACTGAAAGATTCACATTAAGCAGAAAGGAAGGAGGAAGGGGATTCATCAACATAAAAACCTACATTATTGACAGGTAGACAATTTAAGAAAATTCTTTCTAGAACGAGCAGAAACTAGCAAAATACACAAAGCAATCACTCATATAAATACATCGGCTACACCACTGCAAATTCATAACCACTTCTACAACCCTTTAGATCACATAACATCAGCAGATACGAAGAAAGGAAATTGGAAAAAGAAAACACTACATGGCAAGCACCCGTATCATCTAACACAGCCACACATCGATCAAGACGCATCCAACACATGGCTAAGAAAAGGCAATATATACAGTGAGACGGAAGGATTCATGATTGCAATACAGGATCAAACAATAAACACCAGATATTACAGCAAGCATATTATTAAAGATCCCAATACCACAACAGACAAATGCAGACTTTGCAAACAAATAGAAACAGTAGATCACATCACAAGCGGATGTACAATACTAGCAAATACAGAATACCCCAGAAGACATGACAATGTAGCAAAAATAATACGTCAACAACTTGCCATACAACAAACTAATAAAACAACACGTTCCCACATACAAGTATGCACCACAAAATGTACTGGAGAATGATGAATACAAATTATACTGGAACAGAACCATTATAACAGATAAAACACCACATAAACCTGACATCATACTCACCAATAAAAACAAGAAATTAACACAACTAATCGAAATATCCATACCCAATACAGCAAATATACGGAAGAAAACAGGAGAAAAAATTGAAAAATACATCCAACTGGCTGAGGAAGTCAAGGACATGTGGCATCAGGATAAAGTTGACATTATACCAATTATACTATCAACTACAGGAGTCATACCACACAATATCCACCAGTACATGAATGCAATACAGCTACATCCAAACTTATATAGGCTACAACTACAGAAATCCGTAATTATTGATACGTGTTCAATAACCCGAAAGTTCCTAAATATAGTGTAACATATAGCGTACAGTTAGAAGGAAGTCACGCTTTATCAAGGTCCGCGTCACTTTCCATTTTTAACCAGACTTAACGTCTGAGAAAGTAAAGAAATAATAATAATAATATATGCTACTTGTAAAGTCAATCATATTTCTTGAACCCTTTATTTCCACGTAGCTTAAGTCAGCACACAAACTCAATACTTAATCAGAAAACATTAAAAAATACGTAATACGAATTTAACCAAAACTACTTGCAAAAAAATACTGACTGACATTTTACGTTATTACGATGTACCACAATTATCATAGTGATAAATCCTTTGCGGTCAGAAATGCTCACTTTTTTGAAGGTTTCCTTATTGCATTTGACGGCTTGAGTGGCAGCCTCGGGTCAACTTCCGTGTTGAGAGGGCGCGATTTATTGCTAATGTCTGCTAGAACTGAAGTTTTTTGGAGACCACGTAATGGAGGCATTTCTTTCACTTGCGCTGCAGCTGCAGTCATCTAAAAAAATTGACATTACGTACTAATGCTAAAGAAATTCGCTAATGGGTAACTTTCATAAAATCATTGTACAATACTTACGGTCTCCTCTTGCAAGTACACAATTATATGGTTACTTGGGAGTATTCAGACAATTTATGACACTATGTTAAGAGTTAACAGAAATAGTAAGGCAATACCTTCATATCAGTTGTAGTGCAGAGTTATTCAAGCCCTTAATTACCATCAGCATTTAATATAATTATGAAATAATATACTGATGACTTCATAGGAAGAAAAGTGACACGTCCCATGATTTGAGAAAAAAAAACAGGTTGAAAGTTGATGAAACAAACGCCAAACTTAAAAAGTACTTTTACTTACATGATGCGTATGGAAAGCTATCATCTACTACAAACAAACACCATCGGGATCACCTAATTCAATCCCACCGGGCTAAACATAAATTCAAATTCTCCACACTTGTTTGACAGTCAGCTGTTGTCCATAGCAGCCAACATAACATCACAAAATGACATTAATAACCACTACCACCAAAGCACAGAAAAAAAATTCACAAAATTTATGTACCCTACAGTCGATAGTGAGAGCTAATTGTAAAAAGAAGGAAACTTAACAACTAACAATGTAATAATTATTTAGAACATTTAAAGACTGATTTAAGGTCAACCGGAAAGGAGCGGCTAAACATGCTACAATGCAATTCAAATAGCGGGAATGCCACAGGACTTCAGCTGAACGGAATATCAACGACAAGTTTTCGTATAACGATGGTTTTGACGTTGACGTTGGTGATGAGGACGATGTCGTCCTTGCTATGAGGACTTGGATATCCTCCTATAAGCACGTCCACATCATACCTCTGTCGTCGTGCGCAATATAAAGCGTATGGGAATAAAACGCAAGAAACAAAAATTAATTAAAAAAACGCACGTATGCGGAAGCAGTCTGTTTCTTCTATGCATTCACTTCTTTGCTCGGGGGATTGTGCTGCTGTTATTGTGATTAAAAGGCAACAGAGATGGAAATCACAAATGTGACTGCGTGTAAAAAAGTAACTAAATAACAGATGTACGAGAAATACAAAGTGACGGCAACGGTTTGTCTGCAAATTACAGGAAGTCAAAGCTAAAATTTTGATTTTCTATTTGGGAAATTGCAGCAATAAAGCTTATAATAATATTTTCCTTAGCTTGTAACCATCGGCTTAAATAACTGTTTGCACTATTTATTTCACATTTCAAAACGTAGCATTTCAGTGATTATTCCTGAGACTGAGAAATACTTAACAGAAGATCGCTGCCATTACATGAAGCGCAATCGGCTTTCAATACTTCATTTCTGTTTTATTTTACGAAGAAGTTGTTCACATAACTTTAATCATAAAGAATTATATACTACTTAACATACTGCCTAATACCTTGGATTCGATAAATTGGGAAATGTCACAGACCACAGAATCCACAAGGAAAGAGGTTGCATTTTCAAATTTATTTCCTGTATCATTGACATTCATCATTACAGTTTTTGTTGGTTTGTTGAGGACGTACAGATGTCAGGATCCTCAATTGCTGTGCTATTAAGTGGCCATAGCATGAATATTTGTCAACAGTTTGCATATACACTTTTCATAAATTTATAGGCTTCTTCTTCTCTGTATTCCTGTTTAGAGACTTGTATTATTCTTTGCTGTGACATGATTGGAGACTGTTTATCTGATATTTGACGCTCAGTGCATAATAGCTCAAATTTTTATTGAAATAATATTCAGAATTGCCATTTCATGTGACTTCTCTTACTCTGTGATTATATGTACATGTCAGCATACTTTCTGTGGAGTCGACGAACGTTATTGCACATAAATCACCCTAAACCATAACCTCAGCACACAATGCAACAAAAAGATATTGACCCCAGTACCTTCTTGTGTGCTAATCTGCACAAGAGAGTCCCACTTAACCTGACAATCAATGCACAATTATGCACTGCCTCCATTTTGAGAGAATTATGCATCCACAAATGTTCATGTCTAATTTACCACTTCACTTCTAGTGAAGTTATGTTCAAAGAAGGAAATATGTATGTTTTAAATAAGCTAAGCAGTTTTTGAGACATTCTATTTAGAAGATTAAAAATCCATTAGGTCATGAGCTGGGCATAATTTTTAGCTTCCATTTTCATTCAGTTATCACAAATCTTTGTTGTATTTTTCCACACCTACTAGCCCTTTAAACATATAGAGACATTTGTGTAGCTCATAAATATCAGAACAAGAATGTGAAGGATGAGAAGAGAGAGTTAAATTCCGTTTATGAGTGACATTTATAGATTCAGAACAATTCTGCTACACAGTACAGTATTATACATCTTAATGTTTATACTAGAATCAAAATCAACTGTCATGAGAATTAAGAACTATGGTAGAATTAATCTACAATTACTGTTTTTATAATAGACTTACAATCATCATCAAATATATCACCTGCACAACTAAAATACCACAATATCTGTTGGACAAGTAAGCTGTCGTATATAACTGTTTAAAAAAAAACATCCTCCAAATCTTATGTCAATTCACTGTAAGTCACATGAGAGCAGCTTTGTGTTCAACAGCTTTTACACAGTGTCATGCACTCTAAGTCAGTCTTCACAAACTTGCATTTTCTTCTGCAACATTGATTGGAGCCACGCGAAATAAGTAATAATATCATGCCTTGAGATGGTGGTCATTTTGTGTGAATAGGAGAGAGGGATAAATTTGAATCCTTCCAAACCCAGGCTTTCTGGTACAAACAGTTACTGAACAATAACTAGAGTTGGACATATACTCACTCAAAATGGAGACATGCTACATCAATATTGGATGGTAAATAACAGAGTATGACAGCATTGCTTATCTGAGTGCAAGTACATTAAAATATTGAAATCTTATTTTTGGAGTGGTTTCTTTGTTTCAGCCTCTAAGTCAGATTTTTCAGCACATATGAAACAGTCTTTTTGAAAACTGAATGGATAAGACGAAGACGATTTTAAATTCCTTTCATCTACTATTTAAGCTTTCTAGTTAATTAGATTCTTTGCATTACATTGCCAAATATATTTAGAGTGTTATAAAGTATGTACTTCCAAACATTCTAATGTTTTCTAGAAGAGTGTGAGCATCATCTTTCCATTCCTTGCTGACACATATCTAAGTTTCCAAACATTTCGCTCGCTGGAGTGGCCGAGCGGTTCTAGGCGCTACAGTCTGGAGCCCCGCGACCGATGCAGTCACAGGTTCGAATCTTGCCTCAGGCATGGATGTGTGTCATGTCCTTAGGTTAGTTAGGTTTAAGTAGTTCTGAGTTCTAGGGGTCTGATGACCTCAGAAGTTAAGTCCCATAGTGCTCAGAGTCATTTGAACCACTTTTTTTCCAAACCTTTCGTCACTTCTGATGTCCCTCCATCTGAAAGAAATTTACTGCAAAAAAAAAAGAAAGAAAATAGATGGTAGAGTCCGGCATTATTCTTCTCTCAGTCCACAGAAAATAAAAAAAAGAAGAAACGTTACATAATACAACAAACTGCACTGTCTCTCATGGCTTTCATAAGTTCATGACATAAACTCAATTAAACCAGGTTCGTGTAGGGAAAACCAGCAGTGACAGTGAAACTGTGAATGAACGGCAATGGGAAATTGTCATTTTTATTGTAATCTGGTTATCAACAATACTGAAAATGCAGTAAATTGCATCAGGTTGAAAATATAGGAAGTATATCTATAAATGTAATTACTCTTTCCATTTACATAACTGACTAAGCAACAAAAACAGTAAAAACTATGCATTAAAAAAAATCCTGATTCAACTCTTATAGCTCTAAAACAGTTCATCCGACTTAAAATATGCACAAAATCGTTTTATTGTAGGATTTTACGAGGAATACTGTTGTAGTTCTTCTGAAAATGAAGTATTTTGTACAACAGTTTAAAAAATGGAAGAAACTGACTTTTGGTAGGGGAAAAGCTTGATAGACTTTCCTTTTTGGGGTGGGGACTTTTTTGTTTCTTACTGCTACAAAGCATATATTTTCCAGAAGTTTCAAATTTTTTAAAATTATTTCCCATATTTGTTGTTTTTGACTAATTTGCCTCGGATAGTTGGAAATGTAAGGACATGTGCAAAGTTGAAGAGGGAAAAAGCATTGTGTGGACTACAGAACACCAAATTATAAGAGGTGGCAGGACCATGTTAAGGTCCCTGTAAACGAGCAAACCTATTTCTTAAATTTGCTTTGTCTAGTTGTGGATTTGTCAAACAAACACATACATGTACAAACAAAATTTGTCAATTTAACCTCATCTTGAAGCAGATGCTGTTCATGTTCATATTTTGACAGTAGTGAGAATGGTCACAAATACAGACAAAGCAGTCATGGCATTGAATTTGGCACTTATTTATTCATTCATCCAAAAACGTTTCCAGACTGTGGCACATAGAACAAACAAAAACAAAACAATAACATAATCAACACAGTAAAAATACAGTATTATTGCAGCAGATACATAAATTTTAGCTTTATCCACAAAAGAGCTTAGCTGCTTGCAGTAGCTGTGCTGCCTTGTTTCAGATCTCTTGTATCTCTAATGTTCTAAAACTTCTGCTATTGAATAGAAGCAATGTCCAATGACAATGCCCTTAGAGTTTTACAAAAGAGTGTGAATGATGATGTGATTTTTATCTTATTTGGAAGACTATTGTAAATCTGTATATCACTGATTACTGTGGGAGCTTTGTAGGCTGATGTTCTTATTGACTGGACATTAAGCTTTCCTTTTTGTCTTGCATCTTGCTTATATCTATTAAAATCTTCAATTAGGGTTTTTTTAACTTTTTCTAACATACTTACAGATTTCTAGTATGTACATACAGGAAAGTTGGAGGCCTGATGACTTTTGAAACAGCAGTTTGCAAGAATCTGTTTGTTGAGCATCTTACATTGCTCTTACAGACATTTTCTGGTTACGAAAATGTATGAACTTGACTGTGTGTTATTCCAGAACATAATTCCATAAAGTAATGAAATAGAGCATAGTAGGCAATTTGAACAGTACTAAAACTTGCTTTAACTGAGAGTAATTGTGCACTACAGCATACTTTATTTAGTGTTCCATATTGTGTATGCTATTTGATGTTGTTTTGAATCCATAGACCTAAAAATTTTGTTTCTTGAAAATATGAAGTTTTGTTGGAATTTATTGTCACATTGGAGTTGCATGCATCACCTTTTAAACAGAAATTTAGGAATATTGTTTACTTGGTGTTTATCAGTGCTTATTCACTTCAAACCATCTATTTAGCTGTGCTGCAGTTTTATTTACAACTGATTGTAGCTTACTTGGGATATTTCATGTAATAATGATGCTTGAATCATTTGCAAAACAGCGTTTGTTTGTGACTCAATGTTAAAGGTCTAAATCGTTTAAATATTGGAGATATAGGTTTGGGCCAAGAATGGATCCCTGAGGGACTCCTTTTATTATTGTTTTAGAATTTCTGCATCTGAAAAAGATATCGCAATATTTCCCTTTAGATCATGTTTTATTTGTATTTTCAGTTTCCTTTTTGACAAAGACAATGTGAACCATTTTAGTGCCTCTAATGCCATATGCTTTTAGCTTGTCCAACAGTATGTTGAGGAGTAATATGTAAAAGCTTTACTTACACCTACAAAATGCCAGTGGCATTTTGCTTTTTGTCCATTGTCTGCAGGGCACTGTGCATAAAATCGTAGATGGCACTAGTTGTTGATTTATTTTTCTTAAATCCAAGCTATCAGTGAGAATTTTCTTCTTCTCTAAAAATGTCATTAATTTATTAAAAATTACTTTTTCTATGATTTTACTAAAGCCTGATAATAAGGCAATTGGTCTATAGTTTTTGTATTTTATTTGTCTCCTTTCTTATGTATTGGGACCATTGTAGCAACTGTTAAACAGTCTGGAAATGTGCCTGTCAGTAAAGATGAATTGACTGTATCTGCAACAGGCAGCAAAATGTTTGTACTTTATGATGTAGTCAGAAATTCATCATTCTCTGATGAAATTTTATTAAGAGTCGATGCAACAGAAATGATTTCATCTGGAGTTATTTCACAAACATAGAATGAAAAGGAGCATGATTGCCCTTTGTTTTTCTGTTCCTTTCTAGAGTCTGTTTTATCACTGATTATGCAATTATTTGTGATATCTACATAATAACGCCTCAAAAGATTTGAGATGTGTTGGGGATCAGTTACATTCTTGTTCTCATGGTTCTGTAGGCGACTTGCCTACAACAAATAATTGCATAGCCATCCGGTATAATATGTTAACGGAAAAATATTTGTTCGCAAAAACTCACAATGAGAAGAAACTAAAAAAACAACGGAGAAGTAACCATAACTAGGAGACTCTATAGTCTTATGTCAAAGATAAAAAACAACACGACAGAAAAAAACTCTCGCGCACTTTTGATATCACTTTGCACCAGATATGAAAAATATCACTGACGCACAGCCCCCCCTTAAAGTGCGGAGCCCCAGGGATATCTTGATACTTGAATTTTAATCGACGTCCAGCTCTGGTGTGCATCGGGTGTCTCAGGGGTGGTGACGTCGTTGTTTGTGGTGGTGATTCACCTGTCTCGGACGATGTACTGAGCAGTGTTTCGGTATGCTCTGTGTCCGTCATGTGTTCATGCACAGGCATGGTGTCAGAGGTCGGAGAGGCTAAAATCCATGTGGGCTCGACACGTTCAATCAATACCTTTGTCGGAACACCATTGTACTCTATGTCCACGGTATGCTTATTTCTACTCAGCACCTGAAATGGGCCCATATATGGTGGTTGTAAAAGCGATTTGACTGAGTCTGCCCGCAACATTATGTGAGAGCAATTGTATAAGTCTTTGTGTCCAAACACCTTACGGTTGCCATGGCGAGAAGGTGGCGGGCAACGTATATTTGTGCAGTGACGTTTTAGCTGTTGCACCCAGTGTGTGAGGCCCTCTGATCCAGATAGTGAGGTTTGTACTAAATAATCTGCAGGAATCCATAGCAGCTCGCCGTAAACCATCTTGGCAACTGACGCACCAATATCGGGTTTGTGAGCTGTCCGCAGGCCTAACAACACTAACAGTAATGCCTCCGTCCATCTCTCTTGATAACACATCAATGATGCTTTGAGTGTTCTGTGCCATTGTTCGACCATACCATTACTGGCAGGGTGATAGGTAGTTGTGTGGTGGCGTTGGAAACCGCACATCGAGGAACAACGTAGATTCGAACTGACGTCCTTGGTCAGTTGTGACATGAAGGGGGCATCCAAAACGGGCAACCCACGTACACAGAAACGTCTTCGCAGTAGTTTCGGCTGAAATATCGACTATTAGCATTGCTTCTGCCCACCTTGTGCACCTATCTATGGCTGTAAACAAATATCTGTAACCCTCTGACTGTGGGAGAGGTCCAACCAAGTCCACATGAACGTGTGCGAATCTAGCAGAGGTACCTTGAAAATCTCCAATATCAGCACGCACATGTTGTCCTACTTTAATTTGTTGACAAGGGATGCAGGAACGTACCCAAAGGCGCACGTCTCTTTTGATAGAAGGCCACACATAGCGATCTGTCAGCAGCTTGATTGTAGCATTGGCTCCTGGGTGCGACAGTGTGTGGACACTGTCGAATGCCGTCTTGCGCAATATTTCTGAAATGAATGGTCTTGGTTTGCCTTGAGAAATGTCGCACCACAGCTTCAGCTTGGAGTTAGGCACCAGAATTTCCTCGAACTTCAGACCTGTAGACGGGTCGTTTAACAGCTGTCGAAGCTCTGCATCCTTGGTCTGTTCCACTGCAAGATGATCATAGTCTATAATTTCCGAAATCCCGCAAATACGTGAAAAATAGTCAGCCACTAAATTTTCTGCGCCTCTTAAATGGCGTATATCTGTCGTGAAGTGACTTATGAACTCAATACAACGGAACTGTCTTGGTGAGCACTTATCACTGGTGTTTTTAAAAGCCGATGTTATGGGTTTGTGGTCTGTAAACACAGTCACTGGTCTAGCCTCTATTTGTGGGTGGAAGTATCGAATTGCTTCGTAGATCGCGAACAATTCTCTGTCATACGCCCTCTACTTCTGTTGTGCAGTCTGTAACTTTTTAGAGAAAATCCGTAGTGGTTGCCATTGCCCTTTTACACGCTGGTGCAGCGCCGCCCCTATTGCTGACTGGCTCGCGTCTACAACAACAGCTATCTGTGCGTAGTTAACTGGGTGGTGAGTGAGCAACACTGCTTTGCTGATGCTTACTTGAAGATCATTAAATGCTTTGTCTATTTCTAGTGTCCATTTAATTATTTGTCGACCTTTGGCGTCGCGTCCCTTGAGTGCATCAGTGAGTGGTGCTTGCACCGTAGCCGTTGCTGGCAGATGACGTCTATAAAAATTTATTACTCCCATGTATCGTCGTAGCTCTTGGTAGTTTGTCGGTTTCGGAAGGTCCTGATATTCTCTGGCAGAGGCAATATACCTTCTGATGACACAGTACGGCCGAGGAAAGTGACTTGGTTCTTGTGCATGCCGTATTTATTTTCGTTAAAAACGACTCTGTAGTCAGATAGACGCTTGCGAAGTTGACACAGATGCTGTTCATGTGTTTGACTATCCGGAGAGAAAACCAAGATGTCATCAAGATAAGCAAAGCAAAATGTTAATCCCTTTATTATTTCGTCGATAAAACGCTGCCAAGTCTGTGCTGCGTTCTTAAGGCCAAAAGGCATAAATAAAAACTCGAATAATCCAAATGGTGTAATCACTGCTGTCTTCTGAACATCTCATGGAACCATCGGTATCTGGTTGCATGCTTTCTTGCAATCGAAGACGCTAAAAATTTTCGCGCCGGCCAAAGCACATGTGAAGTTCTGTATACTAAGCACTGGGTATCTATCTGGAATGGTTCTTGAGTTTAATGCTCCCTAATCCCCACACGGTCTCCATGATCCATCTTTCTTATGTACTAAGTGTAGGGGTGAAGACCACGGACTGTCTGACCGGCGAATTATTCCCGACTGTAACATTTCCTCGAACATCGCCTTTGTTTCTGTCAATCTCTCTGGTACGATTCTACGTGCTCGTCGTGAAAGTGGTTGTCCTGGCCTGGTACGAATATAGTGAACCGTACTATGTTTAACTTCTTTTGTCTGTCTTTCAGAACATCTCCGATTCTTCTCTTCGTCATGAAGGCCTAGCTCTTCGGCTACAGAGTTGCCAATCGCCTGTAGCTTCTCACAAGTTGTATGCCCTTTAGTGCTTGATATTGCTCCGTTGCCTGTCAGATTTAACAAACGTATTCCTTGTAAATCGACCGCCCTATTCGAAATGTGCCAGAAAATCAGCGCCCAAAATAAGTTCTGATACACCAGCTACCACAAAAGACCAGGTAAACTGTTTGGAAAAACCCACATCAGTCTTGCACACTTTACATCCGTACGTGTTAATCACCGAGTTATTCACTACCTTCAAACGTGGCTGTATGTCTTTTTCGCTGTGTGGTGCATGGCTGACAGGAAGCGAACTAATGTCTGACCCGGTATCCACCAAAAACCTTGTACCCGTAAGTACTTCTGATACATACAATCTTTTCGAAGCAGGAGGCATATGTATTGACGATTGCTGTCGCTGACATGAAAACACTGCACTGTTTCTGTACATACCTTGGTTGTCTGAGTAGGCGCACGGTGATGTACATCTTGTAGCATCTCTCCCAAAACGTTTATGGTACCAACACACCCTACGCTCGTCCTCTTGTTGACTTCGTGTTTCACGCCCAGCCCAGTCTCTCTTGCGCGTAAAGATAACTTGTGGTCGCTGTAGCGTGCGTAGCTGCGTTCGCAAATCCTCTATTGCAATTTTTAAATCTCTAATTTCGTTTCAACTTTTTCTTGTTTGTCGCGTTGCGACCGCGGCACAGTTTACTGTTGTATCGTCAGTTTGGTCTTGTTGGTAATGGTAGTCATCGTATGTGGCATCTGTCGACGTCATTGCGACTGTTGCAGTAGGCTCGTGCGTCTCATAGATTCTGTCGGCAGCAAGCAGCAGTTTGTCAACTGATCTTTCGTCGTAGGTAGCTAGTGTAGTTCTTACTTGCTTTGGTAGCTGATGTTGCCATACGTGGAGTAACAGTCTATCAGAGACTGTCGAACTATCTACCAGGCTGCGTAAATGACGCCAGTATTCTGTCAGGGTCCTATCTCCCCTTTCTTTTGGTACAGTACTTGTTTGACTCTGATGTCGACTGACTTCACACACCGAGAAATTAATTCTTCTTTCTGTCTATAGTATGCTCCTTCTGTAGGCGGGTTCACTATAATGTCAGATATCAAAGCCGAGGTCTGATGGTCCAAATTACTTATCATCAAGGTCAACCTCTCGTGACCACGGACTATTCTTTGTTGTAAAAATATATTTTCCATTACCGCGAACCATGTGTGTGGCTGAGAAGGCATGAATGGGGGCGCTCGTAATTGTGACCGTTGAGTTGGTGAAGCATTGAAACCAGCGGGTAGTTCCATTGCTGTTACTTGCTGTGGTTGTGCTGCAGTATTCCCAGTTTCCGTTGATGTTGCCTTGCTGGTGTGTGCCATGATTGTTGAACCAACGTCATTCCTTTGGTCCGGTATATGCTTGAAGTTCATATCTTTAGAAATATGCAACTGTGAAGTTTCTATCTCATTCTGAAGCCTATGAATTTCTTCCGTTATCGAACCATATCGTTTGGCGTCGGCGTTCATTGCTTTTGCAGTTAATGTTCGACGTAGCTAACGAAAGGTTTACTGTTCCTTAATCGGAGGTCACTAATTATGTAGGCGACTTGCCTACAACAAATAATTACATAGCCGTCCGGTATAATGTGTTAACGAAAAAATATTTATTCACAAAAACTCACAATGAGAAGAAACTAAAAAAACAACAGAGAAGTAACAAAAACTAGGAGACTCTATAGTCTTACGGCAAATATAAAAAAAAAACACATGACCAGAAAAAAACTCTCGCGCACTTTTGATACCATTTTGCACCAGACATGAAAAATATCACTGCCACAGTTCCAAGTTATATTTTCCATTTAGGGGGACACATTATTTGCTTCCTTCTTTATTACTTTCCATACTGCATGGCTTTTGTTTTCTGACTCTGTTATAAACTTATCATTGGCTGTTTTTATTTTTCCTGGTGTATCAATTTTTGTAGATTTGAATGTGTTTCCGAATGTAGCTCTTCAGAAGTGGGATATGTTATTGTTTCTACAGTATCTGGGTAATTCTCTTCTCCTCGCACTTGAGATTTTGATACCTGTTATTATCAATCTCCTTTTTCTTTTTTTAGTTCTGCCTTTTATTACTCGTGTTTTGAGATGGAGTGTAATTTCAAAGTGATCGCTAAAGATGCTAGAGAATCTCTCGAACTTTTTGTAATGTCATCTACTGCTTCCTACCTTTGTACTGATAATAGGGAATTGAATGTTTCGGTATTATGTTTATTGAAACTTCTTGTTGTTACAATTATTTTGTAGTTCTGGGTGGATAGCAAGTAGCTGTAGATGGTAACAACTTGAGCTTCATAATCACAAAGCCTTGTACTTATACATTTTGCATTACACTTTCTGTTCACAAATATCTGATCCAGGGCAGCGGCAGTAGTTTTTGTGACTGTTGATGGGGTTGTTACAATCCGTTTTAAGTTAAAATACCTGTGAGGCTGAACAGTAGTTCTTTTCTTTTCCTGGTTCCAAGGAAATCAGTGTAGAAGTCCTCACATAGCACTATTTACTTCTTGTCTAGATGCTGCCTGTTTCATACATATTTAAGCTTATTTTGGAATGACTCAAAATTTCCATTTGGGAAGTGATAAATACTTGCTACCACTGTATTTGCCTCACTGTCTTCATTAAGTGGCAGCTCAAAGTCCTTTTCTGTATTGCGACGCTGAAACTTATTAATAGATTCATATTTTACACCTTGCTTGATGAAAATTACTGTACTTCTATTTTTATAACTTTTTATAAAGATATAATTTGCTAGTTTGTTCCCTGGTATAGAAAAGAGACAATTTGGTCAATATACAGAATGTAGATAAAGTGGAGTTCTGTATCTAGTAAAATCTATACATCTCTCTTTGATATTGAATGAATATTTTGATGACAAACCGAAGGATTTCTGTTGCTGCGATTGATTTTACTACCAGTACTGATTTTTGCATTAACATTCAAGTTCACTAAGGGCATTTTTGTTATATCACTAACCTCATTCTTGCTTGGTAAAGATTTGCCGATAAAAAAATCACCTGTATAGAAGCCTGGAGCCATCTTCTCAGTTGTTGTAGTCCGAATCTTTTCTTGCAATGAGATGCAGACCACTTGTGCATAAGAGAGAGATGATTGATGTTTTGATGAAGAGAGAAGATGTGGAGATGGAACTGTTTTCTTTGATATTGTGTGTGTTATCTACGATTTCTTGACGACACATCTGCTTATTTTTTCCACCAGAAGCTGTTTCCCTAGTCCATTTTAGCACAGTAAGTGTGTAGTATGGAATCTACACCCTATATCACTGAGATCAACAACTTCTACATTTTCATACTGTATGCATATTTTCATGACTAATAAGTTTGCAGCAAACTTTAACAGTAGCATCAGTATATTATTATTATTTTCGATAATTCCCTTTTGAGAGAGCGATTGAACTTGAGTAGTCATGGTTTCTTCTTCTTTCTTCGTATATATATACGTTCACTGTGTTCTCTCTTGCGTTCTTCCGACCATCTTTTTCCCATTCTGTTCTCCATATGTTCTTGTATAAGTGTGAGTTTGTTTATGATGTTTGTAAACTGTTCTCTATTGTTTATGTTGTATTGTGTGATCCCCAGTTCTTTAATCTCTTCTCCTGCTTCAGTGATCCACTTTGTCTTGTTTTTACTCTTGTTTACTATCTCAAAGATTTGTCTTGTGAGCCTGCTTTTATTCATCCTGCTGATATGTCCATAAAATTTCATCCTTCTCTTTCTAATGGTGTCGGTTATTGTTTCTAAGTCTTTGTAATCTCTCTAGTTGCCTTCTTCATCCAAATTCCTTCCCAAACCACAGGTCCATATACTTTCTTCAGAATTTTTCTTTCCTGCTTCTCAATCTCGCTCATCTTCGTATGACCGTGAATCACTGTAGTTTCTGCAGCATAAAGTGCTTCTAGTGGTACTACTGTGTTGGAATGCCTTAGAAATAGATTTCTTATTATAGTGCTTCGAAGTGAGCTTATATGCTTTTTGTAATCTGGAGATTCTATCTTTATTGGCTATTGAGTTCAGTCCTGATGGTTGGTTTATCTCTCCCAGATATCTGAAGTGGGACTAATACGTTTGCAGCAAATTTTAACAGTAGCATCAGTATATATGTATATATATATATATATATATATATATATATATATATATATACTGATGCTACTGTTAAAATTTGCTGCAATATATATATATATATATATATATATATATATATATATATATATATATATATGAAAAAATTATCTAATTAAAAACTAACTGCACCGCTTTGCTAAATGGAGAATATCATGAACATAATACAAAAAGAAAAAAATGACTATCATAGAGATTTAATTTGATTTTACCAGGGATGCAAAAACAACATTGTTCATGCTCGCTGCTGCCCACACCAAAACAGAGTTTATTGTGCCACAACGTTCCCTGTGTCTCTAGTAAAGCCAACCAATGCCTGTGAACAATCCAAGGAGATCCTTTACCAGTGCTCTGCTAGACACAATTTCTTCAGGTCTGGTTGACCTGAATATTCTGTGTCTTTTAATCTCCAATGCCTCGCATTCGAAGATCAAATGCTATGCGGTTTCCTTGTCCACATCACACATCCTACATTTGGGGTCTTATCCCCATAGTATGTAGGTGTTTTTTGAAATTCCCTCAGCCTGTCAGTAGTCCAACCATGACTTTCATTTCTCTCCTGTTCAGTTCCAGGATTGAGAGACTTCTCTTAGAAGATAGCTTTGGCATCGATGCCTTGCCATGTTCTTGCTTTTGGACCCTAGCCCAATATTCTACATGCTGTCTCCTTGTTCAGTCTCATAGTTTTATTTTGATCATCGCCTTGGTGATTGTGAGGACAGGTTCTGGTCCAATAGATGGTGTCATCGCCCCTATCCTGGACAACCTATCAGCTTGCTCATTACCACTAATCCCTGAGTGACCCACAACAGGATTACCCTATTGATTTCCCCTAGCTCCTCTGTAGCAGTCTGCCTCGATCTTTGACCTTGTTGCAGCGGCTGCCAATGCTTTCAGGGCTGTGTGGCTGTCTGAATAAATGCAAATGCTATGTTCTCTGTAGCACCTCCACCAATTCTCCTCCACGCACACCCTGATAGCAGATATTTGTGCTTGAAATACAGTGGCCATCTTCCCTAGGGAGATTGCACTCTCCAGCCTTGGCTGCACTCCGGATACCCTGGCCCCAACACCTTGCTCTGTTTTCGAACCATCAGTGAACCAGACTATGTCCCCTGTACAGTGTCGAAATTTGTTCTCCCAGAGCTCTCTACTTCCAATTACTACATTGAAAGGCTTATTGAAGCAGCTGGGAGTTATTATATAGTCGGCCAGCATTTCCCTAACCATATCTACGTCTACCTTACTCAGTATTCTAGTGTGAGATTCTGGATACCCCAGTGAGTTCCAGTTTTCGCCAGTCTTTAACCTGTGTGCTCCAGCTGCTGCCTCCATCTTTACCCACAGGTGTAATGGGGGCAGGTCCATCATGGTTTCCATCCCAGCAGAGGGTGTGCTGCTTATTCAGCCTGTAATGGCTAAGCAGGCCAATCTGCACATTATCAAGCTCCTTAGCAGCTACCTGCTTTTCTACCTTTATCCACCACACTGTAACCCCATAAGTGATCATAAGTCTTACTACCGTTGTGTATATCCCGTACATATTGTTTGAGTTAAGACCCAGTTTTTACCACAAGCTCTTCTGGTACTCATTAGCGTACCTTTCGCCTTGGAACAGGTGCTCCTTATGTGAGGGGTCCACGATAGTTTCTCATCCAGGGTTACACCTAGATATTTCACTATCGACTTCAGTGGTAGAGTTTCATTCAGAAGCTTGAGATTCCAATATGTGTGTTGGATCTGCTTCCTCGTAACCGTTTGACTCTTAGATCCTGTTTCCTGCATCAATTTTTCACAATGTTCAATGCTCCTTGTGCCATGGCTCTGACTGTATTTGAAAATTTGCCAAGCATTATCATGACAAGAGTGTCTGCGTATCCCTGGCAAAAGTACTACAATGAGTTCATTCATCACAACGCTCCACAGTAGTGGGGACAGAACCCCTTCTTGTGGACAGCCTCTGGTGGTGTTGATTTCCACATGTTCTTGCATCTTCAGGAGGACAGACTGATTGGTCTCATATACTTGGACTTGGCATGATCAGTTCTCCCTGGCTTTGCAATGAAGACAACCTTCACTGCCCTCCAGATGTTATGAATGATTCCTGCTGCTAGGGTAATCCTAAACAACCTGCATAGGAATCTTATCAAGTTCACTCCAACTTGTTGCAGGAGCTCTGGAAAAATCCCATCTGGGCCAGGTAACCTGAATGGTTGGAATGTTCCCGCCACCCATTGAATTTTACTACGTTCAACACATTCTCTGACAGATTCCTAGTTCTCCCTTCGAATACCTGAAAACCGATATCCCACAGGAATCTCGTCCTGGTCTATGTTGTCTGTCAGAGTACACTGAGTAAAATGAATCTTGAGGAGTAGTTCCAGTGTTTCATGTGCTGTCCTTGTATGCTCCCCATTCTCTTTCCTTAAAGTTCCTCCTGGATTAGGTGGTATCCTAGTGAGGAGTTAGTGAAGTTTGGCCTGAACAGCTGTACCAGTTTGGCCTGAACAGCTGTACCCTCTACCTCCTCACAGAATATCTTCCAGGACGCCTGCTTTGCTTGCTCAGTTGCAAGATTGTATTTGACAAGGGCCTCCCAATATTCTGCCCATTGTCCTTTCTTTCTCGCAAGGTTAAACAGTCTTCGTACCTGTTTCCTCTGTGATTCCATGTTGTTGCTCCACCAAGACACATTCCTATTCATGCACTTCTCGGTGACTGATCAGTTGTCATGGTATGAGGTCGTGATGGCAGAGGTCACTGGCTCTGCTACCTCCTCAAACTCCACTGGATTCCTTGTTGAAGTACTGACTTCTGATAGGTTTGAGTCGAGGTCCCTCCCGTATGCCTCCCAATCTGTTTTCCTGGAATTCCTGTGGGACGTGGTCTGTCTAATGCCCATTTCAATCTCGAACTTAATATACTTCGTAACTTAATATACATGTGGTCTGATGAGGATGGCTCTAAAGTCACATGCCATTGTTTGACATAACTTCCCATCAAAGTGGAACCGCAGGTAATGTCAATTACCTCTTCCCTTCTTATATTCCCAAATGTAGGTTCTTTGCCCCTATCAGGTAGAGGGTATTCTAGAAGGTTCTCACCTCTACTGTTGGTGTCGGTGATGCCCCACACTAAACTGTGGGCATTAGCATTGCAACCAACCAATAGTTGGTCGCCCAGTTGTGCACAGGCTTCTGTCAGTCTCCTCACCTCTTGAAAAGGAGGAGCACTCTCCTCATAAGGCAGGTATGCCAAGGCCATTACATACTCCCTTGTGATACCACCCTTACGTTGCCACATCCTGATGGTCACTAAGTCCCTAGAATAAAAGTCCGCCATCGGCATGTAAGGGATTCCATTTTTTACATAAATGAATGTTCTGGAGTTTCTTATATTTCTAGCATATACCAGCTTACCTCCAGTGCCACTGAGACCTGATGCACCCCCTTTATATTAATAGGGTTCCTGAGTCAGGCCACGTCCACTTCTTGTCTTCCAAGAAGACGACCCAGGACAGCAATGGCCCCTTTACTGTGTTGCAGATTTATCTGCAGTACATTCAGTCTCCATCTTGCCACCGTTGTCGCTTCCGGTGTCTTTTATTACCCTGACGGCAACCTGTGTGAACTCCAAGAATAGTCTCAGGTCCTTCAGGCACTTCTCTCTGACTTCCACCACAAGGGTTTGGCTGTTTGGTACAACCTTCGCATTGATTACCTTCCAATCCCCTGTCGAGACTTTCCGGTTTTGAGGCGCTATTTTCTCAATCAGAGTCTCTGGAGAATCCTTTTGGAATTTTGGCACTCAGATTAATATCTTTGCGGGCTTGAAAAGCTCAGCCACTGTCTTTAACAGCAGCTTTGCATCCTCCCATGGTGATATTAGCGGCACCTTTTTCTTAAGCCACTCCTCTGTACCCACTCTCTCACAGACAAGGATGAGAGCTCCGTGATCCAGGTTGACTCTCCGGAATTTTGGTTTTGGACCAGTGTCCCCCCAATCTTACCAAAGAGAGCGATCTGCACGAGCTCCTCCTACTGTGAGGTGATCTTGACCAGTGCATAGACTGCAGTACTATAGGTCTGTTTCCCTATTTATTGCCTTGGCTTTTTCTGGTTAAGCTCATACTGAGAAATGGGAGACATAGATTCCTCCGTTGTTCTCTTACTGCCTGCCCTCGATGTAGAAGGGGTTTGTACACCCCCTTCGCCATGGGACAGTCTTTTATTGGAGGTCTTGGGCTCAAGCCCTTTTAATTCCCTCCACTTTTGTTTAGGAAGTCATTCTTTCCTTCCTTTAGCTTTTGTTTTCTAAGAAGTTTCCTCCTCTGAGCCAAGACAAGTCTTTGATCTTAATCTGGTCCAACTTCTTAATAACCATTCCCACTTCTTCAACAGCTCTGTTCCATTGTTCAGCTGAGGGAATGTTTTCCATTGGTTCTGGTTCCTTAGTATTGCTACTTTCTTTAGTGTCCATTTTGGTCTCATGAGAGTTGGGGATCTAATCGGTCAACACGACTGAAACCACATGCAGTGCAAGACTAATTACTCAGGGAGGTCGCTCGGTATCCCTGAAGCTCCATTTGTGACACATCTTTCCATGTGCCACACACCCATCAGCATGGATCACATCACAATTTGGGTTGGGTACTGAGGAGTTGGGAAAAAACAAGGACTGGATGTGGGATGAAACGTCGTTGTGAAACACACTTAGTCAGGTCCATCTGCCAAGACCGTACTGACCATAGATTCCCACAGTTGGTATAGCCCTGAGCTTCACACAAACGCACAAGCATCCCCATCCACAGGACAGTGCTACTTCAAGGTGATGTCCTGCACAGAGGATAATAGAGAAAGAAGTAGACTAAAATTAACGGATGAAGAACCTATAAATGCTGGACGCATACTGTACAACAGTTTATCACAGTGTATAAAGATGAAAGAAAGTATGTCCCTTTTTAAAAGAAAATTAAAAAGCCATCTGATGAATATTTGCCCTTACAGTGTTAAAGAATATCTTCAAATAAAAAGTGTAATAGCATGTCAATATACATTGCAAAGAGAAACTGCAGCAAATTTAAAACTGTATATAGAATCACTTTCAGTATATAAGGCATACAAAATAATATTTCATGTCAGAACGTTGATGCTGCTGTCCTCTACTTTTTCTCTGTTTTTCTTGGCAGTGATGAGTGAAGACCAAGGAATTACAGAAAAATATTGGCTCCTTTTATAATGTACTTTATAATGTACTTTCAGTGACATTTTCTGTGAAAATTCTGTAACATATTACACACACACACACACATCTATATATATATATATATATATATATATATATATATATATATATATATATATATATATAGATGTTTTTTGTAACTAGCAAATATATCACTGTATTTTTTCTATTTGTATGTAAGCTTTATGCAAACATGAAGTGGCCAGTCTCATAAGAAATGATCCATGGACAAATAAAGAACAAGACCGAGAATGTATCTCTTTGTTTACACCCAATCACAAAGTTAAGTCACATCGGTGTAGAATAGCCATCAACAGGACATTTGTACGAGTTAGGTGTCCTTTTTTAATTCGCCAATGGCTTTAGAGGTATCGTTTTTAAATACATCATTTGCTCCTCAAGATAACACAATAAAACCATTATGACTTAAATTACTGACCTCAGACAAGTGGGTGAGTTTTTCTATTTCAGACATGGGAGTACCAGGCTTCACAAATACTGTTGCTATTCCAGCTGCTGATCCGAGTAGTAATTCCAAGTCTATGACTGTCGGCAAGGACAATAAATATTCTCTTAATATCTCATATCCTGACACATTGAGACAGTACATTGTTACGACTTTCAGAATATAAGGCAGATATCTGTGAATCTTCATTAAAAATTGTATAATCGCATTTTTGTATGTCCTTTTTTTGTCCGATTTTAAAGCTCAATATTGTTCATAGTATTAAAAATATATATCCTGTTTTCTTTTTTCTCATCACTGTATATTTGAATTCTTTATCTTACCGGAGCTATTTTCGAGATTAGTAACAGTACTGTTCATCTTGCCTGCTGAAATTACATTACAATTTGTTGGGCTTTCTTGGTGAATAGTGTGCCTTTTTGGACAGTTGCGACTTTCCAGATTTCTCTTTCCACATTTGTACGTCTGTGTTTAAAGAAGAAGAAGACGTAAGACGCTAGGCCATGCAATGGCTTAAAATGAGAAATTTACCTACGAAAATTTGATAAAGGAAACATTACTCTCCAAACCCGATTATTACATCAACTTTCTTTGAATGAACAATGAAACATTTAAAAATTTGTTAAGGCCCTCGTAAAAGAGTAAGCTTGTCTGTCAGTATCACTATAGATGGATCAAGCATGCGGTAATTGCACCAAGAAAGCATGTCATTTTAACTTTACTTTGACGTTTTTCATGTATTATGTGTCTTGGAAGTAGGAGGAATTGCTACAAATGCAGGTAAAGCATTTCTAACATTGCTCCTGGCACTGTGTTTAAAGAAGAACAAAATGAAGAAAACAAGATGCTTTGCCAGGTTATTGTTTAAAATGAGAATGAAACATACACATGTTAGATTAATGGAAATGTTAAATTTACAATCTGATCGTTACATCAACGTTCTGTGGATGGAGAGTGAAACGTTTAAGAACTTATGCAAAGGTTTTTTTTAATGTAAAAGTTTGCAAACCGAATAAATCAGCTATAGCGAAAATATAAATGAAACAGGACACAGTGTTACAATAGACAACGATCTCAAAGTACTACATAATTTAGAAAAGAGCTGGAAAATGACCATCTTGGAGGAAATGGAAATATTCATCTATGGCCGTATGGGGGATAACGACATCCTGAATGAAATGACAGACTTCAAAAATTCACATTTCTTTTCCAATTTCACTACAGTACTCCTAGAATAAAAGATATATAACATGACAGTCGTTTGACTCGAGCCCCAGCAATAGCTTAGAAGTATGTAAAATAAGTAGTTTATATCATGATGTGTCCAATAATATTGTAACAGGTGCTCAATTTGGAATGTATTTCGTCGACCTACACCTGTAACACGATAAAAAGACATGCAGAAGACTTGTAAACATCTGACACCATATAGCACAGTCTAACATAACAGTCGCGACACTTCGCCTCGATTTTGTTGCCTACAGCGCCAGCAGCGCCCCAAGCGGCTGGTAGGTTGAACTCTGAGTTCGGCGCGATCGTGAAAGCAAATAGTGATTGTTTATTTTGATTTAGACAATGATTTTTAACATCGAGAGCGTTTGTAGCGCAATAAATTGCAGCAACAACAGGAAGAAGACACCACAGCTGTGTCTTTTTAGGTTTCCTAAGGATCCTGAGAGGTATATACCATCATGTTACTAAATTGTATCGTCAGGATTCACTTGCAAACTATATGTGTATAAATGATAAATGTTTCGTTTTAGGAGCAGAAAATGGCTAGTTAATAGCAGACGAGAAGACCTTATGAAGAAAGACCCAGTTTACCTGTATAATAATATTAGGTTCTGTCCGCTACATTTCGAAGAAAACCAGTTCATGAACGCAGACAATAACAAACTCGTGTGGAATGCAGTACCCACACTGTTTGACATCCCAAATAAGGCATTTCTACTGACGATGAAGAGGAAACTGCCACAAAGATTCGACAGTCAATCTAAAGCTGTAGAACAATCGTATGTCACAGAAGCAGCCAGTTCAGCTCTCCATGTATCAGTGCAAGATTCGTGCGAATCGTTACCACAGACGTGCTTTGACGATAAAGTGGTTAGATTAAGTGCAGCTGTTCGTGTCTTACAAAAGCGTGTGAAGTGTCAGATTGTGCAGATCGAGCGAAACTATTACGGGACAAGGAAAGTGCCTACAGACACATTGTTAGAAAATTATTCAAATATTTGGTTTTTCGTGAAATGTAATGTAATCAGCTCATTATAATGTTTTCAGCATATTTCTGCCACTATTTAGCAGTTGCTTGACCCACTTAGGATAATATAAAGATTAAGGTCGTACTTGTGGCGACAATGACACACACAGTAGGCCTACAGAACGATAAACGAGCTGTCGATCGCTTTTGCATGTAGAGGTACATGTCTGTGCTTCTTACATGTCAATCTGTGTGTTTATATTCTTTTGACATCAACGTGGTAAGCTGCAATTCTGTCCAATGTCACAAGTGTTTCTTCACGAATGTGTTGTAGCTTGCCACTCTATTCATGGTTTTTGTCCATACTTGCGCTTATTTTAGAATCATTAATAGAAACATATATGCCTTCTGATGCTAAACAAACTCTTGGAGGCAAGAAAATAACTCGAATAATTCGGAAATTACGTAGGAAATGGATGCAAACAAACATTATGCTTACGGCGCGTCTGACGTTCACCTTACCTGCCGCTTGGAGCGCTAGTGTCGCTCCATCTGTCAAACGGCAACAACTTTTACACCAGTAAGTGTCGCGACTGTTATGTTAGACTGTGCCACATAGATAGACAAATCGATAGTCAAATCGAAACCAGCTGTATTTCGACCGCCATCTTGTCCACTGCACTACAGAACTGTTTGTGATCGTGTTTGAAAGTTACTGCTATGTAAGTGACAATTTGTGAACAGTGACCAAGAGAGCCACGGAAATGGAAACACCACAACACATCACAACGAGACTGCCACGCCAGAAGAACAAAGATGACCACAGCATTTACGAAAAGACTATGTAACATCAGTATGACCTTATTGTAAAGTTGTTTTTGTAATTCCATTTAGCCTGAAACATGTCGCTAAATAAATAACACTAAAAAAACTTTACATGCTGCTTAAGACAGTCACGGTCTAAAAATAGTCAAAATGATTTCAAATTCGTTTAATAACTTGTTTAGAGAGTCTTCGCCCTCACATTGAAAAATGAAATACAAGTATCTGAACACTTATTCTCTTCTTCTTGTCCCTCTAATGACACTTCATTAAAATACCACAATAATGAAACATATAGCCCACATCATCTGTAGAAAAACCAGAGAACTTGGATTTTTTTATTTCATTGCATTCCTTCTTGTATGTCATGCACAAAATATTGATTTTGTTAATAACTTCTTCCTGCATAATATATAACTGGGAAAGGTGCGATACTTCTACCGTTTTGATAATCGTCAGCGCTATTTTGTTTTTATCCTTGATCATAGTTGCAGAAATTCATCATATAGTAAAATAAATTGAAATAAAACATTTTTTCACTATATATATATATATATATATATATATATATATATATATATATATATATATATGTGTGTGTGTGTGTGTGTGTCTGTGTGTGGGGGGAAACATCGACACAAACGACTTCCAACATTGTCAGAGATAATGAAAGAAATTTCCGAGTTGTCTCAACTTCGAATGAACAACTCTGTCATAGAGTACAGCAATTAATTTATTAAGGATCTACACACTAGTGAGGAGCACAGATACATATACACTCAGCACACGCTGAAGGAAACTATCAGTACCTCTCAAAGAAGTTCATACAAAGTCATTTCACAGGAGTCACTTGATTAGTCGATATTGTGGTCATCTCAGCAGCTCCCCTCCCTTGAAAAGCTGTAGAGGCTGCTGCTTGGGTCGCTGCTGCGTTGTGCCTCATCAGACTTCTGTCCTTGACGAGGGATGTGACCAAAGTTGGCACACAGGGAGGCAGTGCTGTTAGAGTTTCAGAGAATGATGCCATCTCACTCCCTCCTTTTGCTGTGCACATGATAGCCTGATGCACCAGGAATCTCTGGGAATTTGTCTGACAGTTCAAGTGAGAAGTGGTGCAGCAGGTAGCAGGAGAGGGGTGTCTGCATCCCCCAACAATGACGTTCCTTTAGATGAATCGGAGAGGGGTGTGACCACAAGGTGGTGTGGCATTGATGTCAGTACTGGTGGGTTGCACGGTAGTTCATATTGGGGAGGAGTGGTGAAGGCAGGTTTGAGTCTTTCTATTGATACAGTCTCAGCGCCCTCTCCCTTGCAGCTGATGAAATTGTTAGGTCCCCTCGAGAGCACTTCGTATGGACCACAGTATGGGGAAGTGAGAGGCAGCCAAATCACGTCATCATGCAGCCATACACGTGTTGATGTGTGTAGTTCCTTGAAGATGAGCTGATCACTTAGGTTATGGCATTGTGAGTTGCATTGGTGTAGATGACTGGCATGTTGCTCCAAATTTTTAAGAAAGTTCAGCTGGTCCCCAGGAATATGTGCTGGTGAAGGTGCAATACAGTCACAGGGCACCTGCAGTTGTTCACTGGAGACCTGTTGTGGTGGAGAGCAGGACAAATTCTATTTTAATGCTGTCTGGAGGCCAAGCAGCGCCCACAGCAAAGCATTATTCCATGACTCTTTGTGGCACAGGACGATAGATTTGAGTGTTCTATGCATGCTTTCAACCATGTCATTGCTAGCAGGGTGATAACTTGTGCTATGAAGATGAGTAGGTGGTTGGATAGTGATGCTTCAAACTGACAGCTGTGGCCAGTTGTGATTGTGAGAGGAATTCCATGGCGAGAAAACCATAAGTTGGTCAGTACTGTGGCAATAGATTCAGTTGTGATGTCGGCAAGAGGTGTGGTCTCAGGCCACCTCTTCTAACGATCAAAAATGCTTAGGCGGTAATGTTGAATGTCAATGTATGGTTTTGGGCCTCCCAGATATAAGTGGATACAGGCAAAGCACGTCGATGGTAGAGGGAAGTCCATAGTAGTGGCACGCATGGCATACACATGCTATGAGATTTTGTTTCATTGGCTTGCAAGGCAGGAACGGGCCCATGTACGACTGTTCATTTTGACCCCAGGCCAGACGACCTTGCTCATCACTAATTTGACCACTGCCTTCACACTGAAATGTGACATGTCGTAAATTTTGTTGAAGATCTCTCGATTGTGTTTCTGTGGCTTGAGCAAATGTAATTGGTTGCGACCATTGTCATACGACATGTCATATGAGCAACCATGAATCAGTTCACGCGCCAGACAAGGTGAGGTATAGTTTGCGCTGCAGACGTACTGGTGAATTAAGATGTCAGTGCACTGGCTATCTGCAATCTGTCGCCTGTCCACCATAGTAATACTTGCCACCACTCATGAGATGCAGCAAGTGACAGTGTTATTTTTGCCTTTGATGTGACAAATGTAAGTTGTGACTTGAGTCACGTAGTCTGCACGTCTAACTTGACATGGTGAGGCATGTTCCACTGGCTGCTGGAGAATGGACGTGAGAGGCTGATGATTAGCAAACACTCTAAAGTGTAGACCTTCTAATACAGGTCGGAAGTGTTTAACAGCATGGTGCATGGCCGGCAGTTCTCTGTCTGTTGCACTCCATTCTGTCTGTGCTTCTTTCAGGCAATTGGAGAAGAATTGTGAGGGTTGCCATGAACCGCGGACTTATTGTAGTAACGCTGCACCAAATGATGTCTGACTGGCATCAACAAAGAGCACGATCAGCTCCCCAGGCTTTGGATGTGCGAGCAGTGAAGACTTTGATAGTGCAATTTTTAGATTTTCAAATTCTGCGGCTGCTTCTGCATTCCATGGGACCTTCCTGTTGCCAGGGGTATTTTTACCCAAGAGAAGTCGATCAAGAAGCTGTTGTGTAACTACATTTGGTAGATGACAAAGATAATAATTTATCATTCTGATGAATCGTCAAAGTTCTTTGCATGTTGTGAGGTGTGGCATATCATGACTGGTAGGAACCTTTTCATGTAGTGGGAAACCTTGTAGCCCAAAAAGGAAACTTCAGGTTTGGCGAATACACACTTATCGGGATTGATGACAGTACCACAGTCCTCAAGACATTGAAAGAGCTGATGAAGATTTTGAAAATGATCTTGTAGTGATTTGGAAAAAATCAAAATATCATCGACATAGCAGAAGATGGTTGAGAGACAACATTAAAAATCTTGTGTAAACCATTGCCCTGTTTGTGTGCCATTACATACTCCAAGTTGTACTGGCATAGTCCAAACGGTATTATGATGTCTATTTTCTTAATATTCTCTTTGGCCACCAGAATTTGGAAGAGTGGCTTGCCACAATCAATTACACTGAATACTGGCACATCACAAAGCGCATAGTTGGGGAATGGGTAATGGTCCTGCATGGTATGGAACTTAGAACTCGGTGGTCGCCACATAGCCTCCATCTACCATCTTCCTTTTTTTGCCATATGGAGTGGAGACCCCCATTCACCGTCTGACATGGATACAAGACTATCTGCTAACATTTTGTTCCTTGCCTGTTGTGCTGCTCTGAATTTATCTGGTGGCAGGCGACGTGAATGGGAGAAGATAGGTTGTCCAGGCATTGTTTTGATGAGATGCTGAATGGTGTGTGAACGTTTTTCACATGCTTTGGCAGGGTCTGTCAGAGTGGGGAATTCACGTAATAACTGAGAACACTGGATATGGCATAGAGCTCATTGCCTCTCACAGACAGGGTATTGGAAGGAACGGTTTGCTTCTCACACTCCGCACATGTGTGTGGTCTGAATTTAGTGCAGCACAACATGGAGATCTTTGAGTTAGCCAAAGTGGGCTTAACACACTCATCATGAACCAGGGCAAGTGACGCGACAGGTGGAAAATTGCCAGTGTGCACTCTCACTAGAAAGCCATTGAGTAAGTCCAGAATCGCCTTGTAAAAAAGTAGGAAATTATCGCCAATGATTGGACCACAATCATCAGCAAGAATGAACTTCCACGGTGGACAAAAATCTAGGGAAATTTCTCGTTCACCATATGTGTTGATGCAGGTATTACTTGCTGCAGACGACATATGAGGAGTGTCTGAAGTTGGTTCAGAGCTCTGATGCCACGGGAAAACACTAATTTCTGAGGCAGAGTTGACTAGAAATATGTAACCAATGATCCTGTCCTTGATAAACAGTCTGCTGAAATCCAGAATGAGATTTTCACTCTGCAGCGGAGTGTGCGCTGATATGAAACTTCCTGGCAGATTAAAACTGTGTGCCCGACCGAGACTCGAACTCGGGACCTTTGCCTTTCGCGGGCAAGTGCTCTACCAACTGAGCTACCGAAGCACGACTCACGCCCGGTACTCACAGCTCTACTTCTGCCAGTACCTCGTCTCCTACCTTCCAAACTTTACAGAAGCTCTCCTGCGAACCTTGCAGAACTAGCACTCCTGAAAGAAAGGATATTGCGGAGACATGGCTTAGCCACAGCCTGGGGGATGTTTCCAGAATGAGATTTTCACTCTGCAGCGGAGTGTGCGCTGATATGAAACTTCCTGGCAGATTAAAACTGTGTGCCCGACCGAGACTCGAACTCACACTCCGCTGCAGAGTGAAAATCTCATTCTGGAAACATCCCCCAGGCTGTGGCTAAGCCATGTCTCCGCAATATCCTTTCTTTCAGGAGTGTTAGTTCTGCAAGGTTCGCAGGAGAGCTTCTGTAAAGTTTGGAAGGTAGGAGACGAGGTACTGGCAGAAGTAGAGCTGTGAGTACCGGGCGTGAGTCGTGCTTCGGTAGCTCAGTTGGTAGAGCACTTGCCCGCGAAAGGCAAAGGTCCCGAGTTCGAGTCTCGGTCGGGCACACAGTTTTAATCTGCCAGGAAGTTTCAGTCTGCTGGAATGTTGTAGCCCTGCGACCACTGCGTTGCTGCAATGTAGGGCACTGGCTGTGGTCAGGCGTGTTTTGTTTGGATGACGAGTGGGAACACCCACTAATGCACGTCGCTCACGTTTGGTTATGAACACAGTGCAGAACATTTTTGGATTAGCCCCAAACTTTTTGTGAAACAAACACTACATGGAAGAATCATCTGGATATATTGAGCTCTTTGTGTCCCAGAAATTTTTTGGAGAACGTGAATTGATGTTGAATTTTATCACAGGTTCAAAATTGGTTCAAATGGCTCTGAGCACTATGGGACTTAACATCTATGGTCATCAGTCCCCTAGAAGTTAGAACTACTTAAACCTAACTAACCTAAGGACGTCACACAACACCCAGTCATCACGAGGCAGAGAAAATCCCTGACCCCGCCGGGAATCGAACCTGGGAATCCGGGCACGGGAAGCGAGAACGCTACCGCACGACGACGAGCTGCGAACTTATCACAGGTATCACTTGGTTGTTGTGCACATATTGTGGGCATCATGCATCAGAGCTAGCTTTGTCTGTTCTCGTCATTCATGTTACAGGGCCACTAGTCATTACACTGCAGAGTATGCGCGGTCCAGTGCTCTCGGATGCACGCGATAATTGATCCAACGTACCTGTCTTCAAGGTAAGTAGCCATAGAGACTGCATTCTTAGCTCACTCTGTAAGTGGTGGATTGGTTTCAGCAGCTAACCCAGAGCATAACTTTACAGAAAGCTTGTTGAGCCATATGGGATATAAAGCAGTCTCAGTCAACAAGACTTTGTGTGCAAATGAATGTAATTCAAGTATCAGTTCTGAAGGCGGCAAATGCACATAGGTTTGGAATGAGAGCAAGTTTTTAAAACGTTCATGGAAAAATAGAGAATAATGTTCCATTTGCACCTGTTTCAGGTCGGCATAAGATTGTTGTTGTAGGATATGCTACACATTTTTGGAGCAATTAGGGTATAGTTGAGCTAACACTAATGCATACTTGTCAAACTCACTGTGCACTCAGTGTTTCATAAAATATTGCTTTCACTTGAATAAACCACAATTCACTGTTTGTCGACCAAAATGGCAACACTTTCACATTATCAATCTTTGGCAGAGACGAAGCATGATGCAGGTACATGTTGGCGTGATTACTTATTTGCCCAGCTGTGGTCGAAATAGAAACTGTTGGCGTAAAAACTGGTGTATGTTCTTGCTTTACTGAAGCCAGAAACAGCTCAAAAGTACCAATAGGATGCAACAGTAATGGATCTGACTCTGCTGTCACTAGTTTATCCATGTTCTAGTCGGTGGTCACCAATGTAGGAGATAATGAAAGGAAGTTCTGAGTTATCTCAACTACGAATGAACAAACATAGCACAGAAAAAAAAATTATTAAGCTTCTAAAACACTTGTGAAGAGCAGAGATAAATTTAAAATTGAAATTTGTGTTAAGTTCCTATGGGACCAAACTACTGAAGTCATTGGTCCCTAGGCATACATACTACATAATCCTACTTAAACAAACTTAAGCTACGGGCAACACACGCACATCCACGGCCAAGGGAGGCCTGAAACCAGCAACGTGGGCAGCTGTGCAAACTGTGACAAGGAGCCTCAGACGGCTCAGCTATCCCGCGCAGAGAGCACAGATACATATACACTCAAAACATGTTGAAGAAGCGATCAATACCTCTCAAAGAAGGTCATACAAAGTCTTTTCACTGGGGTTTCGCAATCAGTCGATACTGTGCTCACCACACAATCTTGTCGAAATTTACGTCAATCAAAATTTTCACAAATGCTTTAAAACAGCCTATGCTTGACAAATACGTCAAACAGCACTGCACACTGTCAAATATTTGGCAAGCACAGGTAAGTTTGACAAACTACTTGCTCGTTTCCTGGAGTCTTTACAATACAAAAACACATTACGGCAGTAGCGCTCTTAGTGGTCTGACAGTGAACTTTGGGTATGAGAAAATATGGCATGAAAATGCGCATTCTTGCTTTGCAAAATAGCAGTATTAGACGGTAATATTTTTCTCTTGTATTTATGAGTAGTCTGGTGGTGAAGTGTGTGCCCAGAAGCGTTTTTGTGACCTTACAAAGAAATATACTCGAGAAACCGCAATGAAAATCGAAGATTAACTTAGCACAGCTGGGGTACACAGCACATAAAATTTTGTAAATAACATTACACGCGCCTACTGACTATAAAATTATTTATTTGCCAAATCCAAAATTGTAATTTTGACTGTTTAGCCATTACCAATTGAAGATAATTGCAATTTATCACTTGTCAAAATCTGAAAATCATCTGTCGTTACATGACACAAAAATTGGTTACATTGTATTGCATTGTAAGTATATTTCATATGCTGTGCTACTTTTGTTCACATCCGTTTTTGGCACTTTCATACAATTAAAGGTGGCGATTGAAAATTCATTGAAGTGAGAAGATGTACTATTTAGTAGTAGTACTAGTAGAAGTAGTAGCTTTATTCATCTGTAGGTCTCTTTTTACAAGGATATAGAACATGTCAAAGTATTTACAAGTTAAGACCAATTTAAAATAACCTAATTCGTATTCATATACAGTTACAAACATTTAGTTAGAGACAATCATTAGATTTACTCCTGGTATACAATGCCTTTTTTTAAAAAAAAAAACTTACTAAATAATGTAATGCCACAGTGTTCACTCATATCTCACTATCAGTCACTGCACACACTGTACACACATTGTTTCATAACACTTCACTCCCTACATGTACAAACACACACACACTGATGATCTCTGGGCCTTTTTGTGTACCGCAACTTCCCATTTGCAATCCTGAAAAACTAAGTCAGCATCCCTCTACAATGAGAAAGATATTGAGTCAGGAAGAGGAAGAGGAAGAGGAAGAGTTGTTAGTATTGTGTTATGGATAGCTAGGGGGTAAGTATTTCTACAAAACGAAAAATGAAGGAAAAAACAGAGTGTGAAAGGTATTATGTGTAATGTTGCAAGTTTTATAATCATTATTCTTATTTATTTGTATAACTTTTTTTACCAAACCCCTACTCTGTTTTATCCAAGTAAACCATCACTGTATAAAATGTATTGCATAACAGGTACTATTTAGCTGCCTTTTTAAATAAGTGTATTTGCAATTTCTTTAATCTCTTTTGGTAATTTATTGTACAGTTTTATTCCCCTGTAGAAAATGCTGTTTTGAGTTTTATGTTTATTTTTTCTTGGTAATTGTAAATCGAGTTTAGCTCATGAGAGAATTTCATATTCACATTGGTTTCCTTATACACTTCATCCCAGCTTTGTTTTGCTAGTTGTTTTGAAAAATCTTTTATTTTGATTTCTGATAGACATCGTTTGTATGCTTGTAGTTTAGGGAATGATTTGATGCCTGATTTTACTGTTGTTATTTGACAGAGATGGTCTAATAGTTCGAGATCTTTTACAGCTACATCACATTTTCCCCTGTCCATATTTGTGGCCACATGGTCAATTACTGATCCAGTCATTGTAGTAACCCTTGTTGCACTATTGACCAATAGGGACATGCCAAAACTTTGAAGGATATTTATGAGGGTGCTGCTGGATTCATTTATGATATTAGTGCTGATATTAATGTCCCCGCATAGAATTATGTTGACCTTTGTATTTGAGACTTTATCTAGAACTTCTGTTAATTTATTGAAAAAAGTGTCCAAACTACCACTGGGAGATCTATACACACACAAAATGATTAATTTCTTGGTGATGTCAAGCCCTGTTAATTCAATAGCTGATATTTCAAAGTGTTTGTCTTCACTTACTGTACCGTGGTTATGTCTTTATTTGGACGGTGTTCCTTTTCTGATATAGATGCATGATCCTCCACCCCTTGCAGCAGTTCTACAGTAAGAGTATGCCCTTTTGTACAGTGATAATACAACATGTTGGATTTGTGTGTCTTTACACTATTGCTCAGTAACACAAACTAATGTGCAGTTCAGAGATTGGAGCTCAACGTCTAATAGTTGTATTTTATTTTTTATTGATTGCGTGTTTTGATGGAGGATTGTCAAGTCTGTGAAGTGCCCCATGTTACTCTTCCCAGTTTGTTTTTCTTTGTGACATCTTAGTCCACCGAAACTGTCAGAAAAAAAGCCTGTACCTTGCAAAAGGTGGGGTAGAAGATTTTATTTTTTTAACTCGTTCATATAGTTGGAAAGATTAGAAAACCAGGTTTCGCCAACAAAATTTCTCTTGGGAAAAATTCTGCAGTCAAAAAACTTCGAAAATTTCGGACTTTTTTCAGTTTTTTCAAAATATCTCAGTTTCATTTGCTCCTATCGCTTTGACGTCTATTTTCTTTTTTAAAGAGCACAAAATTCTCTACAAATTTGATTCTTGCCATTTTTTCTACTCCCAGTATCTAAGGCGCTACAGTGCGTCAAAAAATACCAATTTTTCAAATTTCGAGCAAAGAATAGTTGGTGACAATTTCCACGATGTAAAGTTCCGTAGAAAAGATAAAGTTGTGACTCTCCTTTCTATGTTCGATTCTGTAGAAGCTGGGAGCACTAAAATTACTCCTGTTGATCCTTTAACTCTTTTCCAAAGGATTTGTTTAATGAAACAAAGTGAAGAAGAGTTAAAAGCCTTTCTGAAATATGAACTTGCTCCTTACCCAATGTCCCTATTCACAGAAAAAGGCATGCGAAAAGGAACAAAATCTTCATTCTACTATGCCTTCATTCCAGTGGAAGATGTGAAGTCAGGTGGACCGAGTAAACTTTTTTGTCATTGATGGAGGGTACCTTATCCTCAAACTGACTTGGACTCGAAATGTTTGCTTCAAGTCAATTTCCCATAGCTATGTTTCTTAGCTGCAACATCATTTTGGACCTCAATTTGCTATTGTATTTGATGGGTATCCATGTGAGGGAGACAAATGTAGCACAAAGAGTGCTGAGAGGATTCGTAGGTCCAAACAACATTCCTCGGTTGACGTTGTGGTTGAATCAGAGATGGTGAACCAAGTCCCTGAGGACAAGTTCTTGTACAATGAATGAAACAAGATGCGTTTGATCACAATTCTTAAAATGGAATTTCTGCAGTGTAGCATTGAAGTGCACCAGGCACAAGAAGATGCTGACATTATAATTGTAACATTTCAAGAACCAAAGATTTTGGAAGTGTTGTCATTGTAGAAGATGTTGACCTGCTTGTGCTCATGACCAGTTTGGGGCAAGGCATTGAAAACCTATTTTTCTTAAAACCAGGAAGAGGAAATGCAAAAGACAAGTGCTTTTCCACTGTATCTTACAAGTTTCACAGTGAATATATTCTGTTCACTCACGCCTTCAGCGGATGTGATACAACATCTGCTTTTTTTGTCAAGGAAAAATTAAGTGCTGCAATATTGTTGCGAAAAATGAACACTTAACCTCAGCACTTTGCACGTTCAATAAAGCACATGCTACCCATGAAGAAATAGTAACTGCAGGAGAACAGGTTACTATCGCATTGTATAGTGGAGGTGTCAGCAGTTCCCACACACTAGACCATTTGCGGTACCAGCTATTCGCCAAGTCTGCCACAAAAAGCAAGCTGAATCTTGCACGGTTGCCACCTACACAAGATGGTGCCCAACATCATTCATTGCGGACTTACCAACAAGTCCAAAGTTGGATCGGAAACTGGGAACCTCCTGAGAAATCGGGCTGGAATCACAGTGACAACGGTCCAATACCCGTAATAATGAGCCAAGATCCAGCACCTGAAGTACTTCTTCACATTGTTTCATGCTCATGCAAGCTGAACTGTGGCGGAGCGTGCTCCTGCAGAAAAGTGGGTTTGAAATGTTCTTTAATTTGCAAGAAATGTATTGGGGTCAACTCTGAAAACGTGCTAAAATTTTTATATGAAGACAGTGAAGAAGATGTTATGGAGGATGTTGAGGAAACCTCTGACGAAACCAACGAACTTGCTGAGGCTGACTCGCTGTTTAAAGAAGAGGTCAATCTGGGATCAACTCTATGTACAGTCCCTGAATCCGTAACTCAAGGCACTTCTGGTGACACTGAGGAACCTGGCCCATCAAAACGTTGGAAGTGATGCTCATATCTGTCTCAAGTGCGCTTAAGTGCAATATTACAAGTATTACACACCCAGAACTGTCAACATTTTTTAGTAACTGACAATGCATTTTAATTGTAATAAAGCTACTTATTTTTAATGTCAACTGTGTGGCTTTTATACACAAGAATAATTACCTACCTAATTAGGTTGCCTATTGCAGCTAATAATAGTTCAGTTTCCTGAGACAATTTATTTTGTGTGCATGTGTGTATGTGTGTGTGTGTGTGTGTGTGTGTGTGTGTGTGTGTGTGTGTGTGTGTGTGTGCTTGTGTCTCTTAATGATGTATTTTTATATTTATAGTTTTATAAATACCAGGGCTGAAGTGGCCCATAGTGAACTTCAGGTAGTGATGTAAGAATCACAATAGTTGGGTGCCCAGCAATCCTCATGTTGCACACAGAGAAATTGAATACCTGAAAGTGAGGTGGTAAATTCCAACTTATAACATGATTTATAATGTATTTATACTACACAAACAGAAACTGAAAAAATAGTGTTCAAAAATAAGGTATCTTGTCACTATGCTCAAAATTTGAAAAATTGGTATTTTTTGAGGCGCTGTAGCGCCTTAGATATTGGGAATAGAAAAAAATGGCAAGAATCAAATTTGTAGAGAATTTTGTGCTCTTTAAAAAAGAAAATAGACGTTAAAGCGATAGGAGCAAATGAAACTGAGATATTTTGAAAAAACTGAAAAAAGTCCGAAATTTTCGAAGTTTTTTGACTGCAGAAAGTTTTCCCAAGCGAAATTTTGTTGGCAAAACTCGGTTTTATAATCTTTCCAACCATATGAACGAGTTGAAAAAATAAACTCTTCTACCCCACCTTTTGCAAGGTATATCTACTATTTGACTGTACTATCTGGTATGTGTGATATCTGAAGTGTTGAAATCTGTCTTGTGAGTGACTGTTTCAGTATTTTTCAAACTGCTGGAGATACTCTTCAGGGAAGGGATGTTGTTGTCTGGATTTATCGTTAAAAAGGCCTACTCTTCCTACCTGTGACAACAGTTATTTGACCACGTGTGGCACGAGATTCACCCACTATACTTTCATGAGTCAGCTGAATTTGTAATATTTATTAAGTGTGTGGATACATTTACATAACTTCTGTTGTATTTTTAGCATTTGCAAGGAAGGACTTTCTAGCTGCTAAGACTGCAAAGCATTTTCATTTACATCTCCATCCATACCCTGCAAATCACTATGAAACACACTGTGCTCAGTAGCAAGAAGCAACTACATTGAAAGTAGAATCATTCTGTGAAAAAATGGAAATGAGCGTATGGCACTGCAGGCTGGGAGTCCCCCATTCGGGGAAATTTGGTCGCCGAGGGCAAGTACTTATTGCATTTGACACCACCTTGGGCGACTTGCACGTCGGATGGGGATGAAATGATGATGAGGGCAACACAACACCGAGTCTCTGAGCAGCAAAAACCTCCTGCGTCAGCTGGGAATAGACCCCGGGCTCCTCGGCGTGGCATTCCACCGCGCTGACTGTTCAGCTAATGGGGGCGGACAAAATCATTCTGTAAGAAGATGTAATGAAACTGACTTCCCATTCTGCAAAAAATTACTAACCTAGTGTTCTCTATTACATGTGAGAAAGTGTGGAAAAAGGATGCAAACAAAATAAAGTAGAATAAAACCATTATATTTACAATGCATTTAATTCGAGCAGTTCAACATGGATACATAAGTGGCAACAAACATACATAAGTCCTAGAACATCATGCAACGAAACCAGCTTTTATTTTATATGAAATAAAGACAAATTTGGAAACATTTACTTCAACCAGTATCACAGATGCGAGACGAAATCAAGTAAAATCATCATCATCATCAGTTTTCTGCTATATTAGCAGGTCGTTTGCTTCTCCATTTTCTGTGATCGACTGCCTCCTTCTTAAGGCTGCTGTATGTTGTACTGTCCTTCACATCATCCAGCATCTGAGATCTCTTCCTTCCTTACTTCCTTTTCCCTTCAACATAACCTTCTAAAACTTCGTTCTTAATATATACCCAATCTAATTTCGTTTTCTTCTTTTATTACATCTAGTAACTGTCTTCTCTCTCCCACTCTCCTCAGTACCTCTTCATTTTTTACTCTGTCCATCCAACTTATTCTTTCCATCCTCTGCCACGTCCGTATCTCAGAAGCCTCCAGCCTTTTTCTATCTTTCTTCCTTGAAGTCCATGTTTCAGCGCCATGGAGAAGAACACTCCACACAAAACATTTTATGAGTCTTTTCCTGAGTTCTCTGTCCAGACTGCTGCAGAATATTCTCCTCTTCTTATAATATTCCCCTTTTGCCATTGCTATCCTTGTTTTAATTTCTATGCAGCACTTCCAGTCAGTGTCTATACCGCTTCCAAGATACTTAAAATTTTGCACCTGTTCTAATATTTCTCCATTCAACATAATTTTTATTTCTTTATTTCCTCCTAGTGCCAGTATTTTTGTTTTCTTTGTGTTAATTTTCAATCCACAATTTTTTCTGTTAACTTCAATGGTGTCCTCTAAATCCTGTAATTCTATTTCCCCTGTGGCTAGAAGGACTATGTCATCACCATATCTCAAACACCATACTTTTCTTCCTCTAATTTCTACTCCTTTTTCATCTAATGAGCATTGGTCAATCATATTTTCCAAGTAGAGGTTGAAAAGGGTAGGTGATAGACAGCATCCTTGTCTTACTCCTTTTCCTAGTCTGATCCAGTTTGTACTTTCTCCTTTCACTTTAACTGAGGCTTTCTAATTAAGATATAATGAGTTTAGAAGTCTTCTGGTTTTCCAGTCCGCTCTCTTTTCCCTCATTATAGTCGCCAGCTTGTCCCAAGCGACATTGTCAAACGCCTTTTCTAGATCGATGGAGCACATATTGTGGTCTCTTCCTCTTTCAATAAACCTTTCTCCCAAGATTCATAGGAGCCCTATTGCATCTCTGGTGCCCGTATTCCATCTAAAGCGAAACTGCTCCTCGCCAAGATTCTCCTCCATTACTTTTTCAAGTCTCTTATTAATTATTCTTAATATCACTTTGACTGCTTGTGAAATGAGGCCGATTGTCCTGTGCTCACTGCATTTCTTGGCTCCTTGTTTTTTCGCTAATGGAATCATTACTGTTATCAAAAAGTCCTCAGGCCATTCACCACTGTCATATATTTTGTATTTCTCTTATTCCATCTTGGTTCAAGTATTTTAATATTTCTCCCCGTATATGAGCACGATATAGGTAAGGGGCGTTCAAGAAGTTTCTTTCCAAACGCAGTACAGTCCAAAATCAGTATACTAGCCAGGCAAAATAGCCTTGATCATTGCAGCAAACATCTCACCATCGCACCAAGTTGAAGATACCTGTTTGTTTTAACAATGTGACCTGCTGTGTCAAGAAGTCTATTATTGTCTGTTGCACATAGTTGCGCGACAGGAATCGTCCACCCTTCAAGGCCTGTTTTTGGGAGCAGAGTTGTGATAATTCCATGTGGAGGGATCAAGCCTATAAGAGTGGAATCTCGAGCGTCTCCCACTGGAGTTGGCGTAATTTCGATGTTATGATACTTGCAATCGACCAACATCTTATGTCGAACTGCAACTATCTCAATACTTGGTGCACCATTCGTTTCTGACAGACATGCTACCCTATAGACTTTCTATATTCTCCGACTGGTGTCTACTAGTGTTTGTTCTTCAGCAGACAAGAAAAAATAACAGGACTTTGGCTCTGTTTGGTCGCATTTAGTAATTATGTCTCCATAGTTCACGTTTCTGCATTTACCGCACGTACATTGGAAAGACACAAATGCCACAGTGGTGCCTTGCCTACATATTGGTTCATGTATACCTGCATCAGAGTCGTTCCACGTGGCATATACACCTGCAGCAACACCCTCAAACACAAACTTTTTGATTACTCCTTATATTTACAGTGCAGTCCAAAGAGTACAGTGCATACAACAAGTCACAATCAGAAACACAATTGAATGAAACTAGCTGATGTTTACTACAAAACAAAATATGGAAGACTTCAAATCACCCAATAAGAAATCGGAGGATGAAAGAGTGATAAACCTGCAGTGCTCCTAGCATCCCGGCAGCGAACCAGGGTCTCATTACCAGAAGTCCCTACATGAGTCTCACCCCTGTGCGGTAGTTGCACCATAAACTGCGTTTACATTGAGTTTAAAAACGTTTTTCTGTTAACAACATTGTTTCACCAAAGTCAGCAACATCTTGGCAACAATATTCGTTATTCGGTTTCCCATCTGCACTAGCAACAAACGTTTATCCTTCTGCATTTGCAGTGTCTGCTATGCTGGATTGGCAGCAAACATTTGAGATTGTGTATTAGCACCATGAGCTATACTACGACAAATGAAGACAAATAATTAATTATATGTATTGCTGCATTAATAATACTCGACGACATAAGGAAATTGTAAAGGATAAAGTTGAGATCGAGACTTAGAATGAGCAGTTAAAATGCTAATGCAGAAACGTCAGCAGAGGCGCTGCTTCCACAATCAAAGCTTCTGTGAGTCGATGGGTGGGGATGTCGTGTTCCAGTATAGGTTGATCAACCTATTGCTGGTTACGCCATGCATCAGTCATTGACCCTGCTCCATATGCTTTGACGTCATCCTGGAACTCTGCTCTTGTGCAGCAGTCAGCACAGCCAGCAGAATTTAAACCCATGGGACTATTCCATCATCATTTGACATAGCTGGGCCATCTGACTACACACAGCATGCAACAGTCGTAAATGCACCTATGATGCTGCCGCTATGAACCATCACCCACTGTATGAGTGCCTGAACCCTTGCACCCACTGTTCAGTTGCTGCCACCATCATTCAGCCTGTGGTTCTATGTTCATAACACGAGCGGTCCCAGCGAGCAAGCCTGTCTGGCCCTGGCTACTGGTCGTCTCACTGGCGCTCCTCTATCCAGCCTCCCACTGCAGGTTCCCAGTGCTACACAGTGGTGGTAGCAGGGCCACCTGCAACCCTCTACAAGGAACGCCTGCATGCTACATCCACAACAGCACACTCAGACCTGAGGATCGTCTCCTACTATCCACAATCTGTCTGCTTCAGATGCACTGAACTGTGTCTGACTCTGATTGTCAATAAAGTGTTTTATCAACTGACTGACTGGATTCAACACCCACTCCTACACCAACCTTCAGCAGGAAGCCAATCACTGACACCTTCCAGCAACAATACACTCCAAGATGAGATGTAGTTGTTGTTCACAGACAAAAACATATGATATAAGATGTGGTGGGAATGAGATGCTGACAGACCTGAGTTTAGAAAACAGATCTGGTTTTACTAGCTTCACTAGGATGTAAATTCTGATTTTGAAATCAAAATTCATATTTCAAGGAAAGACACAAATTTCAAGGAAAGACACAAGTTTCAGAAAAGCGATTACTGGGAAGCAAAGTCTTGCTGGTACTCATCAAGCCATCTATATTAATATCTCACTACAAAATCAGCGATATCTGAAATAGATCCTTCAGTTTGTGAAGCTTTGATTGAATGATCGTTGTTGTTGTGGTCTCCAGTCTAGAGACTGGTTTGATGCAGCTCTCCATGCTACTCTATCCTGTGCAAGCTTCTTCATCTCCCAGTACCTACTGCAACCTACATCCTTTTGAATCTGTTTAGTGTATTCATCTCTTGGTCTCTCTCTACGATTTTTACCCCCCACACTGCCCTTAAATACTAAATTGGTGATCCCTTGATGCTTCAGAATATGCCCTAGCAACCGATCCCTTCTTCTAGTCAAGTTGTGCCACAAATTTCTCTTCTCTCCAATTCTATTCAATATCTCCTCATTAGTTATGTGATCTACTCATCTAATCTTCAGTATTCTTCTGTAGCACCACATTTCGAAAGCTTCTATTCTCTTCTTGTCTAAACTATTTATAGGCCACTTTTGACATCCATACATTGCTACACTCCATACAAATATTTTCAGAAACAATTTCCTGACACTTAAATCTATGCTCAATGACAACAAATCTCTCTTCTCCAGAAATGCATTCCATGCCACTGCCAGTCTACATTTTATATCCTCTCTACTTCGACCATCATCAGTTATTTTGCTCCCCAAATAGCGAAACTCATTTACTAATTTAAGCTTCTCATTTCCTAATCTAATTCCCTCAGCATCACCTGATTTAATTTGACTACATTCCATTATCCTCATTTTGCTTTTGTTGATGTTCATCTTACATCCTCCTTTCAAGACACTGTCCATTCCGTTCAGCTGTTCTTCTAGCTCCTTTGCTGTCTCTGACAGAATTACAATGTCATCGGCGAACCTCAAAGTTTTTATTTCTTCTCCATGGATTTTAATTCCTACTCCTAATTTTCTTTTGAGTCCTTTACTGTTTGCTCAATATACAGATTGAATAACATTGGGGAGAGGCTACAACCCTGTCTCACTCCCTTCCCAACTACTGCTTCCCATTCATGCTCCTCGACTCTTATAACTGCCATCTGGTTTCTATACAAATTGTAAATAGCCTTTCGTTCCCTGTGTTTTACCCCTGCCACCTTCAGAACGTGAAAGAGAGTATTCCAGTCCACATTGTCAAAAGCTTTCTCTAAGTCTACAAATGCTAGAAACGTAAGTTTGCCTTACCTTAACCTATTTTCTAAGATAAGTCGTAGGGTCAGTATTGCCTCACACGTTCCAACATTTCTATGGAATCCAAACTGATCTTCCCCGAGGTCGGCTTCTATCAGTTTTTCCATTCATATGTAAAAAATTCGTGTTAGTATTTTGCAGCCATGGCTTATTAAACTGATAATTTGGTAATTTTCACATCTGTCAACATCTGCTTTCATTGGGATTGGAATTACTATATTCTTCTTGAAGTCTGAGGGTATTTCGCCTGTCTCATACATCTTGCTCAATAGATGCTAGACTTTCGTTAGGACTGGCTCTCCCAAGGCTGTCAGTAGTTCCAATGGAATGTTGTCTACTCCCGGGGCCTTTCTTTGACTTAGGTCTTTCAGTGCTCTGTCAAACTCTTCATGCAGTATCATATCTCCTATTTCACCTTCATCTACACTCTCTTCCATTTCCATAATATTGTCCTCAAGAACATCGCCCTTGTATAGACATTCTATATACTCCTTCCGCCTTTCTGCTTTCCTTTCTTTGGTTAAAACTGGGTTTCTATCTGAGCTCTTGATATTCATGCAAGTGGTTCTCTTTTGTCCAATGGTCTCATAATTTTCCTGTGGGCAGTACCTATCTTACCCCTAGTGATGTATGCCTCCACATCTTTTCATACATACTCTAAACATCCCTGCTTAGCTTTTTTTCATTTCTTGTCTATCTCATTTTTGAGATGTTTGTATACCTTTTTACCTGCCTCATTTTTGTATTTTCTCCTTTCATCAATTAAATTCAATATCTCTTCTGTTACCCAAGGATTTCTATTACCCTTCGTCTTTTTATCTGCTTCATCCTCTGCTACCTTCACTATTTCATCTCTCAAAGCTACTCATTCTTCTTCAACTGTATTTCTTTCCCCCATTCTTGTCAATCGTTCCCTAATGGTCTCCCTGAAACTCTCTACAGCCTCTGGTTCTTTCAGTTTATCCAGGTCACATCTCTTCAAATTCCCACCTTTTTGCAGTTTCTTCAGTTTTAATCTACAGTTCATAACCAAGTGATTGTGGTCAGAGTCAACATCTGGCCCTGGAAATGTCTTGCAATTTAAAACCTGGTTCCTAAATCTCTGACTTACCATTGTATAATCCATCTGAGACCTTCCAGTATCTCCAGGCTTCTTCCATGTATACAACCTTCTTTCATGATTGTTGAACCAAATGTTAGCTATGATTAAGTTATGCTCTGTGTAAAATTTTACCAGGTGGCTTCCTCTTTTATTCCTTACTCCCATTCCATATTCACCTACTACGTTTCCTTCTCTTCCTTTTTCTACTATCGAATTCCAGTCACCCATGACTATTCAATTTTCGTCTCCCTTCACTATCTGAATAATTTCTTTTATCTCATCATACATTTCATCAATCTCGTCGTCATCTGCGGAGCTAGTTGGCATATAAACGTGTACAACTGTGGTAGCATAATACGTTCATTATGCTGTTTGTAGTAGCTTACCCGCATTCCTATTTTCCTATTCATTATTAAACCTACTCCTGCATTACCCCTGTATTCACCTCACTAGAAGTCTTGTTCCTCTTGCCATCGAACTTCACTAATTCGCACTATATCTAACTTTAACCCATCCACTTTCCTTTTTAAATTTTCTAACCTACCTGCCTGATTAAGGGATCTGACATTCCATGCTCTGATCCGTAGAACGCTAGTTTTCTTTCTCCTGTTAACAATGTACTCCTGAGTAGTGCCTGCCTGGAGATCCGAATGGGGAACTATTTTACCTCCAGAATATTTTACCCAAGAGGACGGCATCATCATTTAACTATACAGTAAAGCTGCATGGTCTTGGGAAAAATTACGGCTGTAGTTTCCCCTTGCTTTCAGCCGTTCACAGTACCAGCGCAGCAAGGCCATTTTCGTTAGTGCTACAAGGCCAGATCAGTCAATCATCCAGGCTGTTGCCCCTGCAACTACTGAAAAGGCTGCTGCCCCTCTTCAGGAACCACATGTTTGTTTGGCTTCGCAAAAGGTACCCCACCATTGTGGTTGCCCCTACGGTATGGCTATCTGTATCGCAGAGGCACGCAAGCCTCCCCACCAACGGCAAGGTCCATGGTTCATGTAAAGGTAATTCAGTTACGTTAATAATACTGAAACGTATGTTTTATTGCCATAGATTTATTTTTATATATAGATTACAATTATTCCAAATAATCATCGTTTTTAACAAACACTCCGATGTCACTAGCATTTCCAGTAAATGTGTCAAGGGAATTTGCACCTGATAATCTGCCTGCCACATCCAACTTCATTACTGACTCTTCCTTTCTGTCAAAATTCACCTCTGCCTCAAAAAGCCAGTCATAATCTTTTCGTTGTGTCTGTCGTGTCGTAGGGGGACAGTTCAAGCAATTTGCTGGTTATATACACTCCTGGAAATGGAAAAAAGAACACATTGACACCGGTGTGTCAGACCCACCATACTTGCTCCGGACACTGCGAGAGGGCTGTACAAGCAATGATCACACGCACGGCACAGCGGACACACCAGGAACCGCGGTGATGGCCGTCGAATGGCGCTAGCTGCGCAGCATTTGTGCACCGCCGCCGTCAGTGTCAGCCAGTTTGCCGTGGCATACGGAGCTCCATCGCAGTCTTTAACACTGGTAGCATGAGGCGACAGCGTGGACGTGAACTGTATGTGCAGTTGACGGACTTTGAGCGAGGGCGTATAGTGGGCATGCGGGAGGCCGGGTGGACGTACCGCCGAATTGCTCAACACGTGGGGCGTGAGGTCTCCACAGTACATCGATGTTGTCGCCAGTGGTCTGCGGAAGGTGCACGTGCCCGTCGACCTGGGACCGGACCGCAGCGACGCACGGATGCACGCCAAGACCGTAGGATCCTACGCAGTGCCGTAGGGGACCGCACCGCCACTTCCCAGCAAATTAGGGACACTGTTGCTCCTGGGGTATCGGCGAGGACCATTCGCAACCGTCTCCATGAAGCTGGGCTACGGTCCCGCACACCGTTAGGCCGTCTTCCGCTCACGCCCCAACATCGTGCAGCCCGCCTCCAGTGGTGTCGCGACAGGCGTGAATGGAGGGACGAATGGAGACGTGTCGTCTTCAGCGATGAGAGTCGCTTCTGCCTTGGTGCCAATGATGGTCGTATGCGTGTTTGGCGCCGTGCAGGTGAGCGCCACAATCAGGACTTCATACGACCGAGGCACACAGGGCCAACACCCGGCATCATGGTGTGTGGAGCGATCTCCTACACTGGCCGTACACCACTGGTGATCGTCGAGGGGACACTGAATAATGCACGGTACATCCAAACCGTCATCGAACCCATCGTTCTACCATTCCTAGACCGGCAAGGGAACTTGCTGTTCCAACAGGACAATGCACGTCCGCATGTATCCCGTGCCACCCAACGTGCTCTAGAAGGTGTAAGTCAACTACCCTGGCCAGCAAGATCTCCGGATCTGTCCCCCATTGAGCATGTTTGGGACTGGATGAAGCGTCGTCTCACGCGGTCTGCACGTCCAGCACGAACGCTGGTCCAACTGAAGCGCCAGGTGGAAATGGCATGGCAAGCCGTTCCACAGGACTACATCCAGCATCTCTACGATCGTCTCCATGGGAGAATAGCAGCCTGCATTGCTGCGAAAGGTGGATATACACTGTACTAGTGCCGACATTGTGCATGCTCTGTTGCCTGTGTCTATGTGCCTGTGGTTCTGTCAGTGTGATCATGTGATGTATCTGACCCCAGGAATGTGTCAATAAAGTTTCCCCTTCCTGGGACAATGAATTCACGGTGTTCTTATTTCAATTTCCAGGAGTGTATTTACCAAAGCCGCTTCATAAATCTTGTTGTCATTGCTGAGAAATATTCTGAACCATTTCTACTTCCTCGTTTATAGGGTTGATTTCACGGTGGCTTTGGGTGTAGAGTGCAGAGTCACATCGCTCCCAAAAAAGAATAAAATAAACAATGCATCATGTAAAAAGTGCCAAAAACGTGTGTTAAAAGGAATTCTGTGCCTTAAATTCAACCTTTGGTTACATGAAAAGCGTACCAAAGTATGTCTGAAATTCATTAGTGACAATATACAGTGGTCGTGTGCTGACTGTTTAGAACAAGAAATCGCGTGTTTGTCATCGGCAGTGAAGTCGAAAGATGATATGATAAAAGTGCTGTTAGGTGATATAGACGCTCTGAAAAGTGAAATACGAGTACTGACAAAAGAAAACAAAGACCTGAAGCGTCAAGAAAATTGTGGCTGTACGAAAACACCAGTTGTTGTGGAGCATACACAAGAAAATGAACGAAACATGAATAATGGACAAAATCGCGAAAATTGGCTGAGTGATACACTTCCACAATCCTCAAAACAATGTGTAACAGTTTTGCAACAAACTGAAGACATTAAATCAAGGAATAAATATAAATGGACAAAAGTGACATACAGCAAAAGAGTACACAAGCAGCACAGTAGTGAAATGAATCCTCTCAAAGAAGAGTTCATCGTTACTGGCAACGAAATGCTGAAAAACATCGAAGCACAAAAATTTATGTACATCCAGGAATCAAGCCTCAGCAAATGAATAAACATCTGAATAACTTATTAAGCTCAGAAGAAACTTAAAGAGGCGAATCCATTGGGAGCTATAAAACTGTTCTCCTACATGTGGGGACAAATTGTCTTTGAAGCAGCAGCGAGGAAGAAATTGTTGGTGAGACAAGAAACATGATTAGAACGATAAGACACCTCTACAAAGCTTCTAGGATTGCAATAAGTGGCATAATATGCAGAAGGTCAGAGATCGAAATATACACAGCAAGAATAAATGCTTGTATTAAAGAGCATTGGAACAGGTTAAGAGCTGTATTTATAGATCCTAATAAATTATTGAGTAATAAATGATTGGAGAAAGGTGGTTTACATATTAACAGATTGGGTTCCAAAACACTCAGCAAAGTGTCTGCTGATACCTGTCAAATCAGAAGAAACTAGGGAAACTAACAAGTGCTCGTGTTACGACTTCCAACCAATAGTAAACATAAAATTATAAATAGAACTGAGTTTACATATATTATGCACTATAATGTAAATGGATTAAACGTGGAATACTCTGGTGACACAGCTCTAAAATAGATGAGATTGAAATTTTTTTGACTCAGTTTAAAAATGTTAAAGGAATTTGTTTAAATGAACACTGGCTTAGTGAAGGTACAATAAAAATCTTATGTAAAATTGAAAACTGTGGTATTTTAGAATCTATGCCTCCCTGGTGTGTGAATATCTTTTGTATTGCTATGGGCAACTGTGGACGCTATGATTTGTTTTATTCCGTGTACTGAGCTCTTTACGTGTGCAAGTCATGTAGCTTGTTTAACGTAGTAATAAATTGTTCCAATCAGAAACCGACAGTAAATTACTCTGCTAACAGGTTATGGTCCCAGAATTGTAAATCGGCGCAGTTTGTAAAAAAATTACGAGATCACCGACTCGGGAAAATTAGCAGTAGCTCGCGATAATTTGGAACGACGTAATCGCTAAAATCATGGTGCCAGTAAATACCAGTTCATTGCTTACGATCGAAAAACTGATGGGAAGAGAAAACTACAGTACCTGGAAGTTCGCTATGCGAACATATTTAGAACGCGCACAATTGTGGGGATGCGTCAGTGTTGAAGTACAAAATGCAACTAAAGTTTGTGCAGGAAGAGCCAAAATTATACTGTCCATCCATCCGTCGATATATGTTCACTTGCAAGATACATCTACAGCAAAAGAAGGGTGGGACAAGCTGAAGCAAGTCTACAAAGATTCTGGTCTCTTCAGAAGGATAGTGTCATTAAAAACGTTACTGTCAACCAGACTGGAGTATTGTTTGTCAGTAGAGAAATATGTGTCAAAGATAATTTCCACGTCACAAAAATTAAATGGATTGAATTTTTAAGTCAAAGAAGAATGAATTGGGTGTATTCTGCTTGCAGGATTACCAGACGAATATAAGCCTCTGGTTATGAGCTTAGAAAATTCAAATGTGCCGATCACAGGAGACTCCACAAAAAATAAATTACAAGAAATAAACGATGAAGCTTGTAATAAACAATCGATTAGCGATGCTACTCTGCGAGTCAACAAGAAAAAGAGCGATGTAATATTCAAAAAGTGTCCCAAGTGCTGTAACTGCAACAAGTACGGACATCTGGCTAAAAACTGTCGCAGCAAGAAGAAAAACGACGAGAAAACTTCAGCCAAGACAGCCACCTACCAGACGTTTCTCACAACAGCAGATGAAGGTAAAGATACACGGACAGAATGGTACATAGACTCAGGTGCATCAGCGCACATGTCTAAATATCCTTGTAATGAAAATAGTGTTAAAGCATTGACAGATTCGCGAGTTTTAATAGCAAATAATGAAAACTTACCAATAAAAAGTTGTAAGAGGTCCATGACTGAGGAAGTTACTGCTAGTGCACTCGAGCAGATGTAACTTCGATGGATTGCTCACGCGCCGCCTGCCATATGTAAGCTACAATAGAATCGCATACCAGAGAGCAGTATTGGCAGCAGTAGTAATAGTAGCAGCTCGCAGTCAGGCGGTTGGGTCAGGTCGCTCTTACAGAGCAGTTGTAGCTCACAGAGAGCACTTGTATCCTGTATGGAATTACGAAGGCCGGTCGTGGAGAACGATAGCGGTGCCTGAGTGATGTATTATAAGGTAAAAGCAAAAATTATTATTATTTATTGCCGTGCACATTTGTAATTTGCAACAACTCATTTTCTACTATTGTTATATCAAAGTCACAGATAAATAATTTTCAATAATTTTTCAATAATAATCTTTCTTATAAAGATAACTTTTGACAATCATTCGTCTGAATTTAAAGTTTTTACTAATTTCTCCTATCCATAGTCATGCAACTATCGTAAAGAAAAATCTGTTGTTTTTTTATACATAAAAACATACATGGCCAGCATTGCACTGGGCTGTGCGAGAAAAATTTCTTACAGGAGCGGAAATATACGCGTTATCTGGCGACATAATTGAGGTAAGAATCTTCGGTTTATTCAGAATGACTTTTCAGGGCCATGACGCAGCATTACTGACGTCTAGATTTTCCCGTATACATTCACAGTCAGTTAATTATTGAAAGGTTATATATGAGTCACATTTTCACTGGAAGGTTAGTCAGATTATTATTGCGAGATTACCGAATTTATCTGTTGGAGGTTACACTTGGCGACAGCCGGCCAGGATGGTATTTTTTGTGAATTTCTGAGAAGTAGTCAGTTATATATCTGCTCTTATTTACCTAATGTTAAATGTAGTTGCATCTGGTGCAACTCAATAACTGATTTGTCATTCCTTCTTTCACAGATAATCGGCAATTTATTGCTTTTTTTGTTAATGTATTTGTCTTTTTTTGATTTTGTGCCTACCTATGACTTGTGAAAATGCCGCGAAAAACTGCCAACAGTACATTGTGATGCGTAATGAGTGAAAAAGCCGAGTTGAATAATTTGACAATACTAGCGACACTCGGTGTCATAATGATAATCGTCCAATTATAGATAATCAGTGCGTGCCGACCACCAGTAATGATTCTAATCTAAATTATGATCAAACAAATTCAGTTCTGTCCACAGTAAATTTAACTACAATTGATGACATGGCACGTTCTGTTACAATGAACGCTGCCTAGTTTGTCACACCTGATTTGCAATATTTACACAGTGTACAGATAAATGTTTCTAACGAAGATGAACAATGTAGTCAAAATACATCAGATTTATTTGATTCCTATGTAGTGACCAACAGTGCACATCCAATTAGCAAACCGTTTCATGAATCAGACAATGATCAAATGGTTACAAAAAACATGACACATGCAGATACATCATCACACAGCACAGAGAATAGAGTCGCTAATTTTGGCATGGATCAAGTTGTGGCGTTATTGCTACATCTTAGTGAAAAACAAGACAACAATTATAGACAATTTAATGAAAAACAAGACAGATCAATCAAACAATCCGATGAAAATTTCAAAGAGTTGAATGAAAAACACGACAGCCTTAATGAATCGAACAAAAAACTTAATGAAAGTCTCGAACAGTCGAATGAAAAACACGACAGGTCGATCAAACAAATTAATGAGAACATTAAACAGATTAATGAACAGATTACAGCCGTTTCCGTGCAATGTCATGGTACCAAAGAACAGTTACGTGAAGAAATTAAGGCTTGTGCTAGGAATAGTAGTGTAGAAATTCGATCCGTTGCATAAGAATTACGTAATACCCATGCAGCCACAACAAAATTACTTACAAATGAAATCAGTGCAGTCGCTAAACAATGTTCAGAAAACGCAAATCAGTTACGTGACGAGTTTAAATTAATGTCAACAGAAATTTAACGCACTCTGGATGCGAAAGTCGACAAGAAATTTGAACAACAGAACAGCCAAATTGACGAACGTTTTAATCACCATCTACAAAACAGTGAAACGCGTTACTGTAAATTCATACAGGAACACAACAAAGTTAAGAAACAAGTAACAGAAACAATTACTACACAGAGACAAGGAGACAAGCATAATGTCGCTAGGCAATGAAAACCTCGTAATTCAAATGGGTCAAATTTTACAGGAGAAACATAAAAATAATTATAGAAATCGCATGGGGACCTGACTAGTCAAATGTAGTGGTTTATGGTACACAATATGGGTCTGGTCATTGGTAAATGAGACTTTATTATGCACTTCAAATTGTCTGCTTGTTTTTGGAGTTACAATGTTTTCACAGTTATTTTTTTGGTAGTGTTGGAGACAAGGGGCATGTAACGAGTGCATGGTTAAGAATTGATTTGAATGAATGTTTAATTCGATTTAAAAAATACTTACTTAAACTTTGCATTATTTGTGTATTATGAAACATCTGTAAGGATACATTGTTAGAGATATAAAGTGAAACGAATAAGTTTACATTGATCAAAATATTGGAATCTGGTTGTTAACAAATTACAATGTTAAAAAAAACATAAAAACAATGTTGTTAGCTTTAGTTAAACTTTTATTACTGTAAAGATTATTGCAGTTTATTAACATTTATTATTGTTACTATTACTGCTACTATCACAATTACAGTCATAGGTGGCTGTTAACAAGTTTATTTTGGCTGCATTTTTTTAGGCATTGACATGTTCTCTCATTACAGATGTGAGGCAGTGTGTTATAAAATGAATGCACATCCTTAGGATTGTTTAGTTGTTGGAAATGCGTAAACTTTTCTGCACTGATCTTTAGTGGTAAACTGTAGAGAGGGGGCACTGTAAATGAGCTGGGTATGTTTGACATCTTTCTTGGAAGTGGTTCCCATGTATCGCTGAATTTCAATTAATATTCCATTTTTCCGGAGGGATCATACTTAAGACACCGGATATCAGTCACTGTTGGATCACCAGTTTTGGATTCTGGCCGAATAGACGAATACAATGAGAGTTTATCATAGGATTTGAATAACGTGTGGTCCAAATAATTGACAACATAAGGTATAGGACCTTGTCTTGCAGTAGTACAAACTTCTACATAGCCAACAGGAGTATAAATGTGTCTGTTTTTTAACTTCCTATCTATGGTGGAGTGCATAGAATCACACTCCACTTGAGTGTGACCTTTCTCCAGAAATTTTTGCACTATTGTAATGCCTTTCTGGTTGGCGAGATAAGCCAATGCATACTCATGACTGAGTTTCGATTTTGGTGCGTGCATCCGTCGCTATAGAAAATAGATTCTGAATCATTTTGGATGTACGTTTCTATAAAATGCACGAGTATATTTGCAAATTCTGAAGCTGTTAATCCACTTTCACTCTCGTGCCGAAGGTAACAATAACCATCGTTACTTTTTAAATCATAGATGGTAAATTTGTGGACCTTTAGTTTGCTTTTATAGTACAGTGCAGATTCTTTTAGTCTGGGAGAAAGCAGAAGTGCTTGAGGGTCCATAGTAAACACTCTAGCTGGTCCTAATTTATCACCATTTTTCGCTTCCCTTGCCTCAGTTTTTCGGGCCATATGCAAAGAGTATTCATTGTCTGAGAGATTGCCTGTCTGGTGAGAACAACAAAGTTCGCACTGGTCCTTTTTAGGCGAAAATAAGTTAAGATTATTTTCATTCAATACCTCACAGAACTGTTTGTAAACTGCTGGGATTTGTCCTCTTTTCTTGCAAAGTTCTATATATTCCCTATGTCGTTCTGATTTACTCAGCTAGTTAGGTTCCAAGTAGAGTTTTGTGGAAGAACGACGGCAGTAATGCGATTCCAGTTTCAGCAACTCTGCAAGAAAATATGATGCTGATTGTCCTCCAGCTGAAACTTTTGTTGGGGTCTCCTGCATTTGAGGCCCTTCTGCAAGCGTTCTTCGTGATGCACTAGATGCCCATGTTCTGACGCTCCATTCACCTAAGCACAAAATATTCAGAAACATAGTCTTGCAGATACTTTTTATCTGTCCTTCTATTACAAAATTGTAATATAGTGTGTTAGAATGGTGAGATTTATTAGATTCTGAATTATTTCTGCATCTTTTAAATGGAATGTATTAGACATGGCTTCTAACAAACATTTTTCTTTCACCCCAAGACATATCCTGCCAGAAACGATTAAATATTAGCTGCTCTGCTCTTCTGTAATATATTTGCATTACCTGTTCCGATTTAAAGAAGAATGTTTACAAAAACATCGTGGTCTCATTTTCCTCCTACTTCTGCTCATTATTGGTTTCTTTTTTGCCAAACTCATCTTTTGGCATTCCTAAATAATCCCGTCCCCTCATAGTTGTTCTTTCTGCAAACTATGAAGTGACTGATTGCTTTTCCTTTTATGGCGCTGCTTAGTACTTTTTACTCCCACATCAACTTCGTCATCGTCGTCTTCCGTGCTGTTGTTACAGCTATGGTCATTTTTGTTTTTATCTGGATCATACACATCACTACTGCCACTGGAGATATCATCCTCGATGCTGTGTTCGAAAACACTTTCAAACTCAGAAGTGGAATTCGCCTTTGTATTGGCATCTTTTTCCACATTATCTGTAGTGTAAACAATAATGTCATCAATAGTATTTAAATAACTTAATCACCTCAACTTTCAAGAAGGATCTTACTTGAAGTTACAACAATATACACTGTATGATGGCAAACTTGACTAATTACTTTTCTTTCACACGCAATTGTCGCGGACCGTTGAGCAGAGCTATGTATGTTAATTTTAGTGATGAAGTGTGCTAGAAGTAAGAAATTTAGTAATATATGAAATGACGATGCTGATGAATGATGCTGATAAATAAAATAATGAATAATGAACTATTTTGCAGAGGATAATAAATGATGGTGTCTAGTTATATGCAGAAAATGGTTATGAATAATGAAGTTTTTTTTATTTTTTGCAGATGAGGATAATGATGAAGTTTAGGTCGTTATTTAAGTATTTGTTGTAGTTCTATTTGACAGTATGTCGTATATTGCATAGTATAATGACTGAATGTTTTGGAAATGGGCAGCTAGAGTACATGCATGTTAAGCAGATATGTCATTACCTGTTAATTAGAAGTTTACCACTTTTCAGCATAATATACACTCCTGGAAATGGAAAAAAGAACACATTGACACCGGTGTGTCAGACCCACCATACTTGCTCCGGACACTGCGAGAGGGCTGTACAAGCAATGATCACACGCACGGCACAGCGGACACACCAGGAACCGCGGTGTTGGCCGTCGAATGGCGCTAGCTGCGCAGCATTTGTGCACCGCCGCCGTCAGTGTCAGCCAGTTTGCCGTGGCATACGGAGCTCCATCGCAGTCTTTAACACTGGTAGCATGCCGCAACAGCGTGGACGTGAACCGTATGTGCAGTTGATGGACTTTGAGCGAGGGCGTATAGTGGGCATGCGGGAGGCCGGGTGGACGTACCGCCGAATTGCTCAACACGTGGGGCGTGAGGTCTCCACAGTACATCGATGTTGTCGCCAATGGTCGGCGGAAGGTGCACGTGCCCGTCGACCTGGGACCACACCGCAGCGACGCACGGATGCACGCCAAGACCGTAGGATCCTACGCAGTGCCGTAGGGGACCGCACCGCCACTTCCCAGCAAATTAGGGACACTGTTGCTCCTGGGGTATCGGCGAGGACCATTCGCAACCGTCTCCATGAAGCTGGGCTACGGTCCCGCACACCGTTAGGCCGTCTTCCGCTCACGCCCCAACATCGTGCAGCCCGCCTCCAGTGGTGTCGCGACAGGCGTGAATGGAGGGACGAATGGAGACGTGTCGTCTTCAGCGATGAGAGTCGCTTCTGCCTTGGTGCCAATGATGGTCGTATGCGTGTTTGGCGCCATGCAGGTGAGCGCCACGATCAGGACTGCATACGACCGAGGCACACAGGGCCAACACCCGGCATCATGGTGTGGGGAGCGATCTCCTACACTGGCCGTACACCACTGGTGATCGTCGAGGGGACACTGAATAGTGCACGGTACATCCAAACCGTCATCGAACCCATCGTTCTACCATTCCTAGACCGGCAAGGGAACTTGCTGTTCCAACAGGACAATGCACGTCCGCATGTATCCCGTGCCACCCAACGTGCTCTAGAAGGTGTAAGTCAACTACCCTGGCCAGCAAGATCTCCGGATCTGTCCCCCATTGAGCATGTTTGGGACTGGATGAAGCGTCGTCTCACGCGGTCTGCACGTCCAGCACGAACGCTGGTCCAACTGAGGCGCCAGGTGGAAATGGCATGGCAAGCCGTTCCACAGGACTACGTCCAGCATCTCTGCATTGCTGCGAAAGGTGGATATACACTGTACTAGTGCCGACATTGTGCATGCTCTGTTGCCTGTGTCTATGTGCCTGTGGTTCTGTCAGTGTGACCATGTGATGTATCTGACCCCAGGAATGTGTCAATAAAGTTTCCCCTTCCTGGGACAATGAATTCACGGTGTTCTTATTTCAATTTCCAGGAGTGTACATTTCTTCTTTCAGCGCAACAATCCACTTTGTATTTTTTTCAAGGAGAAGCTTTTCATGACATTAAACTGATTTCTGAAATATGTCATTATGTTATATGCTACAAGCAGTTAGTTATGAAACCTGTTCTAGTACTTGCATTTTTTTTCTACCCAGTTGGTGTGTTAGCTGCTGTTGCCATGAACCCACACATGAGTACATGGGACTTGCGAGAGCCGGTGGACTGAGTCAAAGTAGTGTCATGTGCATACTGCATCGTCACCGCTTTCACCCGTTTCATGTGTTGCTACATCAGCAATTACATGGTGATGACTTTAATCATCGAGTGCAATTCTATCAATAGGCATTAACAGAGAATGCGTTATAGTTCTACCTGTTTACCGATGAAGCAGGTTTCACAAACCACGGGGCAGTGAATCTACGGAACATGCATTATTGGTCCGTGAACAATCCTCGCTGGCTCAGACAGGTAGAGCGACAGCGACCGTGGTCTGTAAATGTATGGTGCGGAATCATTGGCGACTACCTCATTGGTCCTCACTTCATTGCAGGGGCCCAAACAGCTGCAACATACATCGCGTTTCTACAGAATGATCTGCCAACGTTGCTCGTAAATGTCCCACTGGCAACCCGTCGACGTATGTGGTATCAGCATGATGGTGCACCTGCACATTCCGCAATTAACACTAGGCTGACCCTTGACAGGATGTTCGACGGGCGTTTCATAGCACGTGGGGGACGCATAAATTGGCCAGCCCGTTCTCCTGATCTTACACCTCTGGACTTCTTTCTGTGGGGTACGTTAAAGGAGAATGCGTACCGTGATGTGCCTAGAACCCCAGAGGATATGAAACAACGTATTGTGGCAGCCTGCGGCGACATTACACCAGATGTACTGCGGCGTGTACGACATTCATTACGCCAGAGACTGCAACTGTGTGCAGCGAATGATGGCCACCACATTGAACATCAATTGGCCTGACATGTCGGGACACACTCTATTCCACTCCGTAATTGAAAACGGAAACCACGTGTGTACGTGTACCTCACCCCTAATGGTAATGTACATGTGCGTCAGTGAAAAAGACCAATAAAAATGTGTTAGCATGTGGACGTAATGTACTGTTCCAGTCTCTTCTGTACCTAAGATCCATCACCGTTCCCTTTGGATCCCTACATAATTCGGTGCTCTCTGATACACACAATCGAACAGCGGAGGAGTGGTACTCAAGCGTCAACTTTAGGTTACAGTATCTCCGGATGTAATTAACATTTTACAATGCAACAAACGGCACTGATTACGTATTTGTTTATATGTTCAGATGTGCTAACAAAACTAACGTGGTTCCATTTAAAAAAACGTAGGTTTGTGTTAAAAAACATACTTCCGTGCATTTTTTTATGGTTTGTATTAACCAATTACACTAGCCCCTCTCCTCACATTCGGTCTGTGGAATCTATTCGTCAGTATTTGATGTGGTTTACGAAATATATCCAGCAGTAATGTTAGGTGACTCACCCTATATGTATATATGTATGTGTGTGTGTGTGTGTGTATATATATATATATATATATATATATATATATATATATATATATATATATATATATATGTATGTATGTATACTCGGTGACTGTAGACTTAGTAAACTAAATAGTTTATAGAAAAATTTGTTGCTCATGGCAAGTCCAGTTGAGTTACCATCACTGCCAAATTTTTACTTCCCAGTGGAGGGTTATGGAAGAGATCCATGACTAAGGAATTTATTGCTAGCGCACTCGAGCTGTTGTAACTCCGAGAGATTGCTCAAGTGCTGCCTGCCATATGTAAGCTACTATAGAATCGCAGACAAGCGAGCAGTGTCAGCAGCAGTAGTGGTAGTAGTTCACAGTCGGGCCGTTGGGTCAGATCGCTCTTAAAGAGCAGTTGTCTAGTTGTATAGCTCACAGAGAGCACTTGTGTCCTGTATGGAATTACCCAGGCCAGTCGCGGAGAACGATGGCGGTGCCTGACTGATGTAGTATAAGATAAAAGCAAAAATTATTATTATTTATTGCCATGCGCATATGTAATTTCCAACAACTCATTTTGTACTATTGTTTGATGAAAGTCACATGTAAATAATTTTCAATATTTTTTCAATAATAATCTTTCTTATAAAGATATTTTTGGCAGTCATTCATCTGAATTTAAAGTTTTCACTAATATCTCCTATCCATACTCATGCCAATTATCGTAAAGAAAAATCAGTTTTTTTATATATAACAAAATGTAGTGGCCAGCATTGTACTGGATTCTGTATGTGCCTCAGCTAAGCACAAATCTACTGTCTGTTAGTAAAATAGTAGAAAAAGGTCATTCGGTTTTATTTGACAAACAAGGTTGTCACATGCAAAAATACGGTTGCTAGTGCGTCATTAACAAGTGGAATGTACCGACTAGACCAAGCTTATGATCGAAATTTTGAAGCAAAATCCGTATTGCACACAAATAGTCCAGATTTGTGGCATAAAAGATTAGGTCATCTGCATTGTCAAGCTATGGATGCACTTTGTAATGGACTGGCTCGTGGAATACTATATAAGGGAACAATAAATACTCCCTGTGCAATTTGCTTAGAGGGAAAACAAACAAGACTTCCTTTTCCACGATCTGGCTCAAGAGCCACAGAAATTCTCGAGCTAGTTCACTCAGATTTGTGTGGGCCGATGGAAACTAGATCAATTGGAGGAGCCAAATACTTCCTTACTCTAATTGATGATTATTCCAAGAAAGTATTTGTATATTTCCTCAGAAATAAACATCAAGTAGCACAACTGATACAAGACTTCAAAAATCTAGTAGAAAGGCAAACTGGAAAAAGGATCTGCACTCTACACACTGATAATGACACAGAATATGTGAATGATAATCTGATAACATTTTTCAGAAAGGAAGAAATCCGACATCAAACTACAGCGCCATATACATCAGAACAAAATGGAGTGGCTGAACGTTACAACCATACAATAGTAAAAAAAGCAAGATGCCTGCTCTTTGAAGCAAATATGCCAAATAAATTCTGGGCAGAAGCAGTCTCCACTGCAGTTTATTTAATTAACAGGCCCTCGACAAATGCAATAAAGAACAAGACCCCAGAGGAAGCTTGGACAAACAGAAGCCGAATCTTAAGCACCTTAGAATATTTGGAAGTAAGGTATATGCTCACGTTACAAGAGCCAACAGACGGAAATGGGACAAAAAAGTGTTGAGTGTATTTCGGTAGGATACTGCGAAGGTTCAAAAGTGTACAGACTTTTTAACCTAACTGTCAGAGAATCATAAAAACGAGAGATGAGATTTTTGATGAAGATACTTCGAAAGAGTGTAAAGAGGTAACTGACTCAAAGGTAAGGTGACCAGATGCAATTATTAAAAAAGGAGGACATACAGCTTCAAAAAGGAGGAGAAAGGAAGAAAAAAGAGGACACATCAACGGGTCAACTGCAGATGAGGATACCACCCATCAGCTTTGGACGTGACTGCCAGGAATTACCGGTCGAAGTATTACTTAATTGATACTGGTGGTCTGGTGGTGATTCCCAGAGAATATTTTTTTTATTTTAAATTAAAAACATTGATTGTGGTGACAGTGTGGCGTCAATTGTTTTGTTATGTCAACAACACGGAATTGTTTACAAAGCGATAAACGTAAGACCATTCACCTCCCTTCATTCGACTCATCGCTACCAACATCTACAATTCAAGCAGCAGCTGACGAAATGTAAATTGCACTTTAACCTTCCGAATACAAATAAATTGAATGACTATGAAAAAATGAAACCATGACAGTTAATCTGTCGAGTTACTTCTTACCTTTATTGGCCACTGAGACGTACATTCCAGCTCCACATATCTTACATTCCACTTTAAATTCATTTCTCCCTTTCTTGAAAGCTGGGTATTTGCAGGAAATGACATCACAAATTGTACATTTTCGTTTAGGCATAGCCAAATATTTTACGTAACTCACTCGGTTAAAAATTATAGTCACAAATCACACGTGCACTACAGGAAGCCAAGCCAATACAAAGGGAAGATACGAAACGAAAATTTTAAATAATGGATATTTTCATTCGCTTATAGGTCGATCAACGATAATATCGACGATCCTGGTGCCACCTACTAACACCGCCTTCGTGCCTGTTCATCACGAAGGCTGTGGCAATAGTTACAGTATTTAAGAAAACAGCAATAGAACAGGACGAATTGTAAATTTAACTGTATTACGCTCAACTTTGGGAAAAGCCGGACACTGTAAAAATCCGCCTGGAGCCCGGACAAAGAGCTAAAAAGGAGGACATGTCCGGATTAATCCGGACGTCTGGTCACTCCACTCAGAGGAACCAAGTCGACTGTTTCTGCCACTGACAGAGAAGAAACAAATGATGTAACAACAACTGAATTAGAAGAAATTGAACCTGAACCTGAGAGTGTAACATCAAGTAGTAGTTAAATACTAGCAGCATAACGAAAGAAGTCCAGACGATCCAGTTAATGATAATGAGCAATTGCAGCAAATACGAAGGTCATCGAGAATTCCAAAGCCAAAGAAACTGCATGACTTAGTAACTTATCAGTCTAAAGAGTCAACTGACTCCGACCCTTTGACATTAGAAGAAGCGATGATGTCAGACAACTCTGCAAACTGGCTGAAGGCAATACAAGATGAGTTACAATATCACAAAGAGAACAACACGTGGGAGTCTACATCTACATCTACATGATTACTCTGCAATTCACATTTAAGTGCTCGGCAGAGGGTTCATCGAACCACAATCATACTATCTCTCTACCATTCCACTCCCGAACAGCGCGCGGGAAAAACGAACACCTAAACCTTTTTGTTCAAGCTCTGATTTCTCTTATTTTATTTTGATGATCACTCCTACCTATGTAGGTTGGGCTCAACAAAATATTTTCGCATTCGGAAGAGAAAGTTGGTGACTGAAATTTCGTAAATAGATCTCGCCGCGACGAAAAACGTCTTTGCTTTAATTACTTCCATCCCAACTCGCGTATCATATCTGCCACACTCTCTCCCCTATTACGTGATAATACAAAACGAGCTGCCCTTTTTTGCACCCTTTCGACGTCCTCCGTCAATCCCACCTGGTAAGGATCCCACACCGCACAGCAATATTCTAACAGAGGATGAACGAGTGTAGTGTAAGCTGTCTCTTTAGTGGACTTGTTGCATCTTCTAAGTGTCCTGCCAATTAAACGCAACCTTTGGCTCGGCTTCCCCACAATATTATCTGTGTGGTCTTTCCAACTGAAGTTTTTCGTAATTTTAACACCCAGGTACTTAGTTGAATTGACAGCCTTGAGAATTGTACTATTTATCGAGTAATCGAATTACAACGGATTTCTTTTGGAACTCATGCTGATCACTTCACACTTTTCGTTATTTAGCGTCAACTGCCACCTGCCACACCATACAGCAATCTTTTCTAAATCGCTTTGCAACTAATACTGGTCTTCGGATGACCTTACTAGACGGTAAATTACAGCATCATCTGCGAACAACCTAAGAGAACTGCTCAGATTGTCACCCAGGTCATTTATATAGATCAGGAACAGCAGAGGTCCCAGGACGCTTCCCTGGGGAACATCTGATATCACTTCAGTTTTACTCGATGATTTGCCGTCTATTACTACGAACTGCGACCTTCCTGACAGGAAATCACGAATCCAGTCGCACAACTGAGACGATACCCCCTAGGCCCGCAGCTTGATTAGAAGTCGCTTGTGAGGAACAGTGTCAAAAGCTTTCCGGAAATCTAGAAATATGGAATCAACTTGAGATCCCCTGTCGATAACGGTCATTACTTCGTTCGAATAAAGAGCTAGCTGTGTTGCACAAGAACTATGTTTTCTGAAACCATGCTGATTACGTATCAATAGATTGTTCCCTTCGAGGTGATTCATAATGTTTGAATACAGTATATGCTCCAAAACCCTACTGCAAACCGACGTCAATGATATAGGTCTGTAGTTCGATGGATTACTCCTACTGCCCTTCTTAAACGCTGGTGTAGGTACAGATCTATCGGTGAGCGAGCGGTTGTATATGATTGCTAAGTAGGCAGCTATTGTATCAGCGTAATCTGAAAGGAACCTAATCGGCATACAATCTGGAGCTGAAGACTTGCCCATATCAAGCAATTTGAGTTGCTTCGCAACCCCTAAGGTATCTACTTCTAAGAAACTCATGCTAGCAGCTGTTCGTGTTTCAAATTCTAGAATATTCCATTCGTCTTCCCTGGTGAAGGAATTTCGGAAAACTGCGTTCAATAACTCCGCTTTAGCGGCACAGTCGTCGGTAACAGTACCATCGGCACTGCGCAGCGAAGGTATTGACTGCGTCTTGCCGCTTGTGTACTTTACATACGACCAGAATTTCTTCAGATTTTCTATCAAATTTCGAGACAATGTTTCGTTGTGGAACCTATTAAAGGCATCTCGCATTGAAGTCCGTGCCAAATTTCACGCGTCTGTAAATTTTAGCCAATCTTCAGGATTTCGCGTTCTTCTGAACTTTGCATGCTTTTTCCATTGCCTCTGCAACAGCGTTCGGACCTGTTTTGTGTACCATGGGGATCAGTTCCATCTCTTATCAATTTATGAGTTATGAATCTCACAATTGCTGTTGCTACTATATCTTTGAATTTGAGCCACATCTCGTCTACATTTGCATAGTCAGTTCGGAAGGAATGGAGACTGTCTCTTAGGAAGGCTTCTAGTGACACTTTATCCGCTTTTTTAAATAAAATTATTTTGCGTTTGTTTCTGGTGGATTTAGAAGAAACAGTATTGAGCCTAGCTACATCGACCTTGTGATCACTAATCCCTGTATCAGTCATGATGCTCTCTATTAGCTCTGGATTGTTTGTGGCTAAGAGGTCAAGTGTGTTTTCGCAACCGTTTACAATTTGCGTGGGTTCGTGTACTAACTGCTCGAAATAATTTTCGGAGAAAGCATTTAGGATAATCCCAGAAGATATTTTCTGCCTACCACCGGTTTGAACAAGTATTTTTGCCAACATATCGAGGGAAGGTTGAAATCCCCACCAACTATAAAAGTATGAGTGGGGTATTTATTTGTTACGAGACTCAAATTTTCTCTGAACTGTTCAGCAACTATATCATCGGAGTCTGGGGGTCGGTAGAAGGAGCCAATTGTTAACTTAGTTCGGCTGTTAAGTATTACCTCCAACCATACCAATTTGCACGGAGTATCTACTTCGACTTCACTACAAGCTAAACCACTACTGACAGACACAAACACTCCACCACCAATTCTGCCCAATCTATCCTTCCTGAACACCGTCTGAGACTTCGTAAAAATTTCTGCAGAACTTATTTCAGGCTTTAGCCAGCTTTCTGTACCTATATCGATTTCAGCTTCTGTGCTTTCTATCAGCGCTTGAAGCTCAGGGACTTCCCCAGCACAACTACAACAATTTACAACTTCAATTCCGACTGTTCCTTGATCCAAGTATGTCCTGTATTTGCCATGCACCCTTTGAGATTGCAGCCCACCCCGTACTTTCCTGAGGCCTTTTAACCTAAAAAACCGCCCAGTCCACGCCACACAACCTCCGCTACCCGTGTAGCAGCCAGCTGAGTGTAGTGAACGCCTGACCTATTCAGCGGCACCCGAAACCCCACCATCCTATTGCGCAAGTCAAGGAACCTGCAGCCAACACGGTCGCAAAACCGTCTGAGCCTCTGATTCAGACCCTCCACCCGGCTCTACACCGAAGGTCTGCACTCGGTTCTTTCAACGATGCTGCACATCGTGAGCTCTGCCTTCATCTCGTAAGCAAGACTGGCAGCCTTCACCAAATCAGATAGCCGCTGGAATCCAGAGAGAATTTCCTCAGATCCAAAGCGACACACGTCATTAGTGCCGACATGTGCCACCACCTGCAGCTGGTTGCACCCTGTGCTCTTCATGGCATCCGGAAGGACCCTTTCCACATCAGGAATGACTCCACCCCGAATGCACATGAAGTGCACACTGGATTTCTTCCGCTCCTTAGCCACCATATCCCTAAAGGGCCCCATTACACGCCTAACATTGGAGCTCCCAACTGCCAATAAGTCCACCCTCTGTGATTGCCCGGACCTTGAAGGCTGGGAATCATCCTCTGAAACAGGGCAGGCAGCTGCATCTATCTCAGCCAGAGATAGTACATTAAACCTTTTTGTCAGACGCACTGGGGAGGCTTTCTGATCAGCCTCTGGGGACGTCTTTCGCTGCCTGCCACGCCTTGGAACGACCTCCCAATCAACCACAGGCGAAGGCTCAGCCCCATTGCAGGCAGTCTGCTGATTTACCTTCAGATAAAAAGTCATTCAAAGCAAAATGGGTATTTAAAATAAATAAAGATATGAAAGGTCTCATTGTACACTACAAAGTATGGCTAGTGATAGAAGGTTGTGCTCAGAAGCAAGGCCTGGACTATAATGAGACATATGCACCAGTCATAAGATATAACTCATTAAGGTATTTATTTGCTATGGCTGCTAAATATGATCTTGACATTGATCACTTAGATGTTGTCACAGCTTTCTTACAAGTCGACTTACATTAAGAGATTTATGTGAAAGTTCCAGAAGTGGATCCAGTTACAAAGACAGTGAAAATACAGGTGTAAAAAGACTGAAAAAGGCAGTATAGGGATTGGCAGGGTGGTTGCTACTGGAACTTGAAATTAGATGGTACATTTTTTAATCTCAACTTCAAAACGTCAACAGCTGATCCTTGTGTCTATTATAAAAAATCAAGGTTCATACGTTTTAATAGTTGCTGATTATGTGGATGATATTTTCATTTTTACTAACAATTCACAAGACAGATTTGTTTTTAAAAACAAACTCAGACAAAAATTTGAGCTGAAAGATCTTGGTGAAGTTACAAGCTGTTTAGGCACCCGTATTACTAGGAACCGCAAAGAAGGTTATTTGTGGATGGGTCAGACACACTATGTGGACAAATTCTCAACAGATTTAATATGAAAGAGTGTATCCAATATGTACACCATTGGACAGTAATTAGATGCTTACTAATGATATGTGTCCGAAAACAGAACAAGAGCAAGAAGCTATGAAGAACATACACTATCGTGAAGCAATGGATAGTTTAATGTATGTTCAATTAGGAACAAGGCTGGACCTAGCCTTTCTGATAGGAATTGTTAGCCGTTTTTGTAATAATCCAGGCATACCGCACTGGGAAGCAGTCAAAAGAATCTTCAGATATCTAAAAGGTACTAAGGATATGAAACTTTTGTTTTCTAAATCAGAGGACTGCCACATAGTAGGTTATTGTAATGCAGATTGGGCCAGAGATTCTGAAGACAGAAAGTCAACAACTGGATATCTCTTTAAATCTCAAGGAGCAGTGATATCTCGGCAGAGTAAGAAACAGTCAATGGTGGCCTTATCTACAACTGAGGCAGAATAAATGACTCTGACCTCAGCATGTCAGGAGGCTCTATGGCTTCAAAGGCTACATAATGAAATGTCACCAAACCCCAAAAGAGACTCTAACAAACTATTATGTGACAACAAGGCAGCAATTGATCTGTCTAAGACTAGCAGCTATAAGGTTTGAACCAAACATATAGATACAAGACACCACTTCATAAGGGAAAAAAATAGAATCAGCTCAAATTACTGTAGAGCACATACCTTCAGGGCAAATGCTGGCAGATATGACAAAATCTCTGATGAAGGCGTGCCATCATCTGCTGCTGCAAGATTTTTGACTGAGAAAGTAGTTTTTTGTTGTGTGTGTGTGTGTATCTTTTTTCAGTCGTAATCCTAGTGGGGATGTGGGATTTTAGAATCTATGCTTCCCTGGTGTGTGAATATCTTTTGTGTTGCTATGGGCAACTATGGACGTTATGATTTGTTTTATTCCATGTATTGAGCTCTTTATGTGTGTAATTCATGTAGCTTCTTTAATGTATTAACAAATTGTTCCAGTCAGGAACCACCCATAAATTACCTTGCTAACAGAGACTGTAAGGTAGCTGCCAGCTTTTGTAGGAGAAGAAAGTCACATGGAGGCTCATGCATACTTATTCATTCAGATTTGGATTGCCATGTAAGAAGTAACTTTAAGTTTGAATGAAGAGTGTAGTTTTGAGGGTAGCTGTGTCAATTTAAGGAACCTATCTGTTACTATAATCTCGATTTATAGAATCCCAGGGAAAGTCATAACTGAGCATTTCCTATTGAAGTTATTGCTAGAAGACCTTAGTTGATAAAAAAGAAGAAAATTGTAATTGCTGCTGATTTCATCATCAGTGTGTTGAGTGGAAATGGAGAAGCATCAAAATTCATTGACTCAATAAAAAAATTACGGTTTCAAATTAAATTTTTCAGAATGAATGAGGGAAAATGCTGTCAAGTACATGTATTGACAGTATTTGAATGAATTATATTTTTGAAGATGTACATCAATTTTGTTTAGATTTAGGGATTTCTGATCATTCACCACTATTCATTGAGTTGCCCAGATCAAGTAAGGAAGTTCTGTGTAAAAAGGTCTATGTAAAACAAAACTTTAATAAGGAAAACATGATTTCATTTCAAGACAAGCTGAATGAGAAAGAATGGCACTTTGACAAAAATATTTCAAGCACTGCAAATTTTGAAGCATTCTTAAAAGTTTTTTAAATGTTTTAGATCAAATGTTTCCAACTAAAACTTGTTTTAATAAGGTGACAACAAAATTGAAATGGATCACTGTAGGTATAGAAATCTCCATTGCTAAGAAAAAGCAGTACATAATGAACTGAGATATAATAAAAGTGCTGATTTTTGCCATGGCAGCACAGCAAATGGCAAATAATAGTTTAACGACAATAAATCGAAGGCAGTGTGGTCAGTTGTGAAATCTGAAGTAAGTATTAAAGCATCTAGTCATGAAATTTGGAAAATCAAGCTCGAAGATAAGGCATTGTGAATCCAGCTCAAATTTCAGAATGCTTCAATGGAATCTTCATTAATGTAGAGAAATCTGATGTCAGTGTTGCAGACTACGACAACAAAGTATATCCTTCCGGACTTGATCAAATGTCGGAATGCTTCACAAAAGTTAAAGCGGTGTCAGCAACAGAAGTAGAAAACGTTATATTAACACTGAAAAACAAAAATTCTTCAGGTTGGGATGGGATAACCGCAAAAGTTCTCAAATTTGTGCGTAAAATAATAGGACACCCACTATATTTAATAAGTCTTTTGATCTTGGATGTTTTCCAGTGGTGTTAACGTATGCAGAAGTAAAGCCGCTCTACAAAAAAGGGCCAAGAGAAAATATGGGAAATTATCGTCCCATATCTCTTCTCCCAGTCCTGTCAAAAGTATTCGAAAAAGCTGATACCATTTGGATTCAAAGTTTTATTGAAAGATATGAGATTATTTTGAAAACTCAGTTTGGCTTCCAACACGGAAAAAGCACTACAGGTGCAATAAATAAGTTTGTTGATAAGATTTGCACATCACTAGCCAACGAGAATAAAGTCGCAGTCATCTTTTGTGATGTGACAAAAGCTTTTGACTCAGTAAATCATGCACTTCTTATCCACAAACTTGACAAGTATGAAATTAGGGGAAGTGCTTTACAGTGACTTACTTCATATCTGTGCAATAGGAGACACAGAATGGCTGTCTCTACAAATGCAGCGAATTACTTTTCCAAATGGAAGACAATAACACAAGGTGTCCCTCAAGATTCTATACTAGTACCTGTTTCGTTCCTATTCTACATTAATGACCTATGAATCTATAGAAATGCCCCATTTGTCTTATTTGCAGATGACATGACTGTATGGATTGAAGAACAGGAGCCAGAAGCTATTCCTATCATCATCATCAGTACAATAGATCACTTAGAAGCTTGGTTTCATCTCAATGGATTGACCCTAAATATCCTAAAAACCCATATGGTTCAGTTCTGAACAAAACAGTCAACACCCCAGGAAATTAAGATAAATCACAAAAACCAAAATCTTGAAGAAGTGGATCCTGTGAAATTTTTAGAGTTGAATGTAGACAAGAATTTAAATTTGAATAAATATGCTGAATATCTATTAAACAAGCTATGTAGCTAATGCCACTGACATGGACACAAGGAAAATTGCGTACCATAGCAACTTTCAGTCAGTTATAAGGTATGGTATTGGTTTTTGGGGAAATTTAAGCAACTTAATGTGCATGCTGAAATTAACAGAAAACAATTGTTAGAAACATGTGCACTGTACATCCAAGAAAACTATGTCGCCAATTATTTAAAAATCTGAAATTATTAACAGTGTCTTCCCTATATAACTGTGATATAATATAACAATTTAAAATTATGCCAGGAGAATTGCTTTGATCACACTTACAATAGAAGCAATAAAGAAAATTTTATGCTGCCTGCTCATCGTTTAAAATTATATGCTCAAACTCCCCAATATACGGGAATTAAAATTTTACAACACATTAAAAGCCAAGAACATTCTGATTATGAACCTATATCCACTGTAAAGAAAGCTGCACGAACTCTGCTTCGGCGATGCTACTACTCAGTTGAAGAATTCATGAATGATGAACTGAGTATTTGAGCAGGATGTAGTTTATCAGTTTGTTATTTTGTAAATATGCGACGATATCTTTACACAAAAGTTACATTAAAATTTCAATCATTTTATCAACCATAGTTTTATATCAGTGAGACTGTCTAAACCATATATTCACGTGTCTGCTGTACTTGTACTCTAACCAAATGAGTAGCTTATGTATGCTATGCTATGAGACGAATAAATTACAATTCACAGTTCACAATCTTCCACACCGCCTTTACCTCTATTTTTTGCGGAGGAGGCGTATTTGCTGGTTCATCGGGGCGTGTAGCATCTTCTATATTAAAAAAAGGGTATCTTTCACTACACCCAAAGTAAATTTACTTGTTTCAGATGCCGGCAACTGGATGCCCTATCCTCACCAAATCCTATCCTACTTTGTTAATGTTTTACAAATTTATATCTTATTACTGTAAAGTATGACATATGTCGGATACTACATGTACGAACAAATAATTTTTGGTCGACATCGCTGCTGGTGCCAAGTAATGCACCTATATTTTCAAGGGGGTCATGCTCCAGTTTAGAATTATAGTGACTGGAAAAGAGAACGCTTCACTGGCACGCCTCTGCCACACAGTGTGTGACAAGTTTGTAAATTTTGTTTCTTGTCCAAGGAACACGCTCGCAACTGAAAACAATACGCAACACTACACAAAGTAAGACAGCATAAAAACAAACACAAACACTGCGGCGAATTGATATGTATTATGAAGATTTTCCGAAAGCGGTGATTGACGGTGAAGTGTTGCTCTCTGTTGACGTCCATTGTGAATATGCCCGTCCTTTTTAGAGTATTTATTATTTATATTGCGTTTTAAACTACTGTTTTTAGTTCATTCCATTTAAGAAACTTAAGAAATGAAATGGACAATATGTTATTAAATTTAATGCTCGTCGATTTTATTTCAACATGTGGATATTTCAGACTTGAGTAACAGGAAGCGGCAATTTTGTGAATAACAGGAAGCGGCAATTTTGTTTCGTAACGAACGTTGTTCCTCACTAGATAGGTGATGCTGATAAGAAAGATAACGTAACGCTCTTCTGTGTGGTATTGTAGTGCCGTTGTATAGTGCTGTCGAAGATGTCTTGTGGAGGTGTGTACGAATATGTGGCTTGAATCAGCCTTCCTGTAGAATGTCTCACTAAATGGTACATATTCTTACTTCAGATTCACCTGGCGATGAACAGCGATGGGTTATACAAAATATGAACAGAACACATTCAGCATTTGATAATGGTAAGATCCATTTTCTAGAGAAAAGTAAATGTATTGGAAAACAATCCACGATCATCGTTTTGTTGTTCGTTTCTATGGCTTTTATAATTAAATTCGACCGTTCTTATTACAGAGAAATCGTAGTTATTTAGTCAATGGGTATTGTCGTTCAAGACTGTAAAAGACATGCATACAACAATCGCAAATAGTCCTATAAGGTCTGTATTAGCAGTAGGATCCGCATGGAAATTGTCTTTCCCTATAAAATTAAATTTGAATAACATAGTTGAAAAAATTTCAGTAACGCTCTGCTGTGGCACGAAATCGTCACAATCAAGAAAAGTCATACTCCACTTGGGCATTTAAAGAGGTTGATTGCTCCAGATTTTAACATGTAGTTTATCCTGTTGGCGATGATCACATTTAACGTCTTATGTCTCCATCTGTGCCATTACCACATTTGTGTATCGTAGAGACGTGGAAAAAATCGGTTGCAGGAAATGAGTTACAAAATAAGTGTTGTGCATCAGTGCCTGCAGGAGTGCAGAATAAACTTTCCGTACACCATAAATAACCATAAATTCTCTGGGATGAAATAATTTTTTTTGTTTCACCTATCAAATTTTATTATTGTGGCATTACTTGTCCCAAAAATGAGCAAGCTATTTTATAAACCAATTGGTAATTACATAATCTTGCCCCCACCTCTCACTTCCTCATTAATCCCTGAATTTATTCCTGCAGATGCCCAGTCTTTAATTTTTTTGTTAATTTAATATTTTATAAATATCATGTATGGCAGATGTTTGACAATATTTTAGAGTACTGAGACAACTATTCTAGTTTGGTGTCCATATACTCACAAACTGTAAAAACAATTCTTTAATAAAGGATTTAACAGCGGTTTTGAATGTGTTTACATGATTGGTGCTCTTACCAATTTGTGTCAGATTATTGTAGAATGCTACACATGGATGATAAGCACCCTTTTGACACAGAATTATGCTGAAAGAGTTTACATGAATATTTATCCATAAAGTAATATGGTACTCATGCACAGCAGTGTTCGGGGTGAAGATATTCTCCTTCATCATGTTTTTCATACAAGCAACACAATTTCTAAAGTGGAAATGCAGGTATGAGCAAGAATATTTAAATATCTAAAAAAGCCATCATGAACTTCTGTTGTTTGCTTTTTTTTAGTATTCTGATTAGAGATTATGTGTAGTTTCCTGAATTTTGTTAAGGCATAAAGAGAGAGGCCCCAAAAGATAATAGCATGTCTTAACAGCGAATGTATCCAAGAAAATTACAGTTCCAGGAGCTGCATTGCTGGGTAGCACCCTGATTACATATGTTAGAAAGTTCTGAATTTAAGGGGTGATACGATACGTGAGAGTTTCATTTTAGATTTTCTCGTTAGCAAAGGTCTAGAAACTGTGACATTTTCTGTTTGCTGGTGGTTAATGTGAATTACTGGATTTTTATGGCTGGGTCTGAAAGTGTAAAGAGAGGGATTTTTGTAGATTTGAAATGAACCAGTTTTGATAGGGCCATCAAGAAACTTCATCCGTGATGAAACTGCAGAAGTGACAATATATATATTTTTTTTTCTTCAGTAAGCCAACTGGTATCTGCAAATGATACTGCTTCTGTATTCTTTACACATGAGAGCAGGTCAGTAATGTACACTAGAAAAAGGAATAGCCCTAAGACAGAGCCCAGTGGTGTACTAAGTGTCAGTAAGGATGGTTCTGAAAGGTAGTCTGTCCAGTGTTAGCATGCTTGTGTTTGACCTCTGTAATCTGTGATTGATTACTTAAGTAAGATTAGGTAACTTGTTTGGCACATCTCGCACAATATAATTGTCATGTGTGTTTAAGAGCACTGGATGATCTAAACCATCAAGAGCCTTTGTCACAAAATATCTGAAATTTAGCTATCAAACTCTGGAAACTCCAGGATGGAATAACAGTAATACTATGAAAAGGGTAGATTACTACTCACCACATAGAGGCATTGAGTCTGACAGGTACAATGAAAAGGGTACTAATCATTTAAGCTTTTGGCCAAAAGGCCTTCTTTGGAAATAGAAAGGACACACACATTCACACAAGCACAACTCGCATGACGTGACGCCGCTGTCTCTGCCTCAGGTTGCTGTGGCCACAGCAGGTGTGTGTGTGTGTGTGTGTGTGTGTGTGTGTGTGTGTGTGTGTGTGTGTGTGTGTGTGTGTGTGTGTGTGCTTATGTAGACAGAAATGAATGGTTGTCAGGTTCTGTTCCCTTTCTGTTTGTGCGCATAAGACAGCAGTTGGCACGTTATGATAACGTTACTGGGGAAGCTGACATAGGTGACCCTTGTGATTTAGTGAAGTCAATGAATGTGAATACAAAATAATTGTTATGATAGCAGATTTATATTTACCATAGACTGAGGTCTGTGCTTGTCATTGGTAACATTTGCTCCATATGTTCTGCATATCATTTTGAATATGTATAAACTCTGCTTTTTAATTGGTTCAGCAATGTTTAATTTCAGTATGATTTGTCATAGCTAACATTTGCTTCATGTTTAACTTTTCTTTATAAATAAAAAAAATGACACACATTATAAAAATATGTTGTGCATCATATTTGAAAAATGTAAGTGGGGTGAGGCGGGGGCAGCTCTTGCCCTATGTATGGCATATATTAGTAGACTACTTATTAAAAGCATGTCCAATAAACACTTGTCATGAAAATTGACCCCCTGCGGGTCCGGGAGTTAGAATAGGCCCAAGGTATTCCTGCCTGTTGTAAGAAGCGACTAAAAGGAGTCTCACACATTTCGGCCTGTATATGATGGTCCCCAGTAGGGTTTGACCTCCATTTTTCAAAATTTTTACCGAAGAGCGAGCCAATTGGGGAAAGGTGCTTTACACGGTGCATTGTGTCCATCATGCGCTGAGACCTATCGCATCCTTCGTCGATGTGGATCTGCACGTCTACTCATTCTCCAACTGTTGGGTGCGTGTTTTTCCGTCAACTGTGCAGTATCATTTTCTATGCTGACGATGATAATGGACTGCTTGGTTGCACCTGATAATCCAGCACGGTACCTAGTCCATTGTGGTGGGGCTGCCATGTACCCTGTTGGTTGTAGCCCCCTGACCACACACGGATCACTAAACCGAGCGAGGTGGCGCAGTGGTTAGACACTGGACTCGCATTCGGGAGGACGACGGTTCGATCCCGCGTCCGGCCGTCCTGATTTAGGTTTTCCGTGATTTCCCTAAATCACTCCAGGCAAATGCCGGGATGGTTCCTGTGAAAGGGCACGGCCGACTTCCTTCCCCATCCTTCCCTAATCCGATGAGACCGATGACCACACTGTCTGGTCTCCTTCCCCAAACCAACCAACCAACACACGGATCACTCTGCTGATGCCTGTGCTGTTAACTCCCCACGTATGCTGAGGAGTAGATGCCCATCACCCTGGGACATCAGGACTCTCGGCAATGGCCATCCTGCCAGGTGGCCTTTGCTGCGGCTGGGTGGCGCCCATGGGGAGGGCCCCTGGTCGGAGTGGGTGGAATCAGGATGGATGACACGCGATGAAGCATAGTACATCATCTCTTGCTGGTGGTCAAACACCAGCAGTCTCTTAAGCGTTCACGGGCTCAGTTCAACGCACAGAAGTGTGACCCCAAATCGTTACCCTCCCTGGCCACACTATGGGAGGCTAAGGATGGCAGCGGCTCTTACTCACCCTGGTTCCTTATATATTCGAGAGCTGATGGGGAATCTTTCATGACGATCAAGCCTCTGTTTTTTGTTGAGCATTTAGAGGACAAGTTTGGGGAGATGGAGGGCTTGTCCAAAATGAGATCTGGGTCAGTCTTGATCAAAACAGCATCCTCTGCCCAGTCACAGGCGTTATTTGCTTGTGACAAGCTGGGGGATGTTTCTGTAATCATCACGCCCCATAGGAGCTTAAATGTGTTCCACGATATTATATTTCACAGGGACCTTCTTTTGCAGTCTGACAATGAACTGCATGCCAATTTAGATCAGCGAGGTGTACATTTTGTTTGGCGTGGCGTGTCCACCGGGGTTTGAGGGATAATCAGCTTGCCAACGGTGCCTTCATCTTGGCCTTCAAGTGTGATACATTACCCGAGAAGGTCAAGGTGATGGTCTACTGCTGTGATGTAAAGCCCTATATCCCTCCCCCAATGCGGTGCTTTAAATGCTGGAAGTTTGGCCATATGTCTTCCCGCTGTACTTGCAGCGTCACATGTCAAGATTGCGCATGCCCATCACATCCCAATACTCCATGTGCCCCACCTCCCATCTATGTCAACTGTGGAGAGCACCATTCGCCTTGCTCACCTGACTGCAGGATTCTCCAAAAAGAAAGGAAAATCATAGAGTACAAGACCCAGGACCGACAGACCTACACTGAGGCTAAGGGTAAATATGAACAACTGCATCCTGTATGTATGACATTGTCTTACGCCCCCGCTACAACAGTTCTAGCCCCATCTGCTCCGCCAACCCCAGTGACCTCTCAGAGCCGGAAGACTACACCTGCCCTCTTGATGGTGGGGGCACTTACCTCCCTGTCACTCTTGCACCACCTACTTTGGGAGCAACACCCCCCCCCCCCCCCCCCCCCCCCACCCTTCCCCAACCATCGGGGATATCAGTCCCCACTTTTGTGCTGGAGAAGCAAGTCTTCTCTGGCTCCTCTCGCTAGGAATAGGTCCCTGGGTTCACTCCCTTCCCAGGTTTCTGCTCGTGGGGAAGATGACACCTGCCGGTGGCTGAAGGGCCCAAAAGCAGCTGGTCGCAGGGCTTCATGCTCATCCTCAGTCCTGAAGACTGAATCAGTGAAGTTCTCCCAGCCAGGGAAACCCAAGGGGCAGTGAGAGAAATCCAAAAAGATCCCCAAGACTGAGGGAATTGTGGTGGCACCCACACCACTGCTACCTACAAGCTCTGCGTCTGCGGGTGAGGAGGAGATTCTGGCATCCACTGAGGACCTAGATCTTGCCGGGCCCTCAGACACAATGGATATAGACTGATCAGGCAGTAAGTCGGTGGCAGCAGGTGACCCTGAGGCATAAACTGCCTCATTGAATGTTCCATGCCTTCCCAGTCTCACAATGATGTCATCCTCCAGTGGAATTGCGGCGGTTTTTCCTGCCGCCTGGCTGAGCTAAAGCAACTGTTGAGCTTCACACCTGCTTTCTGCATTGCCATCCAGGAAATCTGGTTCCTGGCAATAATCGAGTGTCAGATGGAGTTTACGTTTATGTCCTAAACTCAGTTTGTAGTGAAACTGCGCCCCTTCAAACCCCTCTTGAAGCTGTGGCTGTCAGAATAAGGACGATGCAGGAAAGAACTGTCTGCAATGCATATCTTCTTCCAGATGGTGCAGTACCCCTGAATGTATTGGCTGCCTCTTAAATATTGGGGCCGTCACACATTTCAGTGTGGCTCATGGTAGTTACTCGGCCATTGATTTATCATTTTGCAGCCCAGAACGTCTCCCATCTATCCACTGGAGAGCACATGACGATCTTTGTGGTAGTGACCAATTCCCCATCCTCCTGTCACTGCCCCGGTGTCAGGCACACAGACGCCTGCCTAGATGGGCTTTAAACAAGGCGGACTGGGAAACTTTCAACTCAGCTGTGACCGTTGAGTCTCCCCCACATGGGAACATCGATTTGGTTGTTGAGCAGGTGACTGCAACAATCCTTTCTGCAGCAGAAAACGTGATCCCTTGCTCTTTAGGGTGCCCCCGGCGAAAGGCAGTCTCTTGATGGTCGCTGGAAGTCACTGAAATAATTAAGGAGCTTCAGCGAGCTCTACAGCGTCATAAGGGGCACCCGTCCCTGGAGCACCTCATAGCCTTTAAACGGCTCCGTGCCTGCATTCACCAACTTATCAAACGACAGAAGCAGGAGTGTTGGGAGAGATACGTCTCGACCATTGGGTGCCATACATTATCTCCCCAAGCCTGGGCAAGGATCAAACATGTTTTCTGGTACTAGATCCCAACAATTGTTCCTGGTGCTAACATAAATGGCGTGTTATCTACTGATGTCTTTCCATCGCAGTGGTGGGAGAGTATCATCATTCCGGTGCTCAAACCCGCTAAAAAAACGCTTGATGTGGATAGCTATCAGTCCATCAGCATCACCAACATTCTTTGTAAGCTGCTGAAACGTATGGTGTGTTGACGGTTGGTTTGGGTCCTGGAGTCAACATGGCCTACTGGCTCCATGTGAGGGCGGCTTCCGCCAGGGTCACTGTACCACTGATAATCTTGTGTCCCTCGAATCTGCCATCTGAATAGCCTTTTCCAGACGCCAACACCTGGTTGCTGTCTTTTTTTTGATTTATGAAAAGCGTATGGCGCGACCTGGCAACATCATATCCTTGCCACATTATACGAGTGGGGTCTCAGAGGCGTGCTCCTGATTTTTATCCAAAATTTCCTGTTGCTTTGTACTTTCCGTGTCCAAGTTGGTGCCTCCCATAGTTCTCCCCCCCCCCCCCCCCCCCTCCCCATATCCAGGAGAATGGGGTCCCACAGGGCTCTGTATTGAGTGTATCGCTATTTTTAGTGGCCATTAATGTCTAGCAGCAGCTGTAGTGCTGTCTGTCTCACCTTTTCTGTATGCAGACGACTTCCGCATTTCGTACTACTCCACCAGTACTGGTGTTGATGAGCGGTGCCCACAGGGAGTCATCCACAAGACGCAGTCATGGGCGCTAGCCCATGGCTTTCAGTTTTTGGCCACAAAGTCGTGTGTTATGCACTTCTGTCGGCGTCGTACTGTTCATCTGGAACCAGAGCTTTACCTTAATGATGATCCACTCACTGTAGTGGAGACCTGTCGATTCTTAGGACTGGTTTTCGACACCCAATTGACTTGGCTTCCTCACCTTCGTCAGCTTAAGCGGAAGAGCTGGCAGCACCTCAGTGCCCTCCGCTGCCTGAGCAACACCAACTAGGGTGCAGATTGCTCTACGGTGCTGCAGCTATGCAGAGTCCTTATTCAATCCTGCATTGACTATGGGAGTCTGGTTTATGGCTCAGCGGTGCCCTCAGCATTGCATTTACTCGAGCCAGTGTACCACTGTGGTGTTTGCTTAGCGACGGGAGCTTTTAGGACAAGTCTGGTGACCAGCATCCTGGTGTAGGCTGGAGTCCCTCCATTGCAGGTTAGGCATGCACAACTGCTGGCCAGTTACATTGCACACGTTTGTAGTTCTCCTGCGCATCCGAATTACCATCTCCTTTTCCCACCCACGGCAGTTCACCTTCCACATCAGTGGCCCAGGTCAGGGCTTCCAGCAGCAATTCGTGTCTGATCCTTTCTTTCCGAACTGGAGTCCTTGCCTTTACCATCTATACTTGAGGTCCATTCACGTACACCTCCATGGTGTACACCTAGGCCGCGGCTTCACCTGGACCTTTCACATGGCCCTAAGGACCCAGCTAAACCCGCGGCTCTCCACTGCAACTTCCTCTCGATTCTTGACATATACCGAGGCCATGAAGTGGTTTACACCGATGGCTCGATGGCTGATGATCACGTCGGCTTCGCATATGTCCATGGATTACATATTGAACAGCATTCCTTGCCCGCTGGCTCCAGTGTTTTCACTGCATAGCTTGTGGCCATATCTAGTGCACTTCAGTACATCTGTTCCTGTTCTGGTGAGTTGTTTCTTCTCTGTTCTGACTCACTGAGCTGCTTACAAGCTATCGACCAGTGCTACCCTCGCCATCCTTTGATAGTGAACATCAATGAGTCTATCTGTGCCCTGGAACTGTCTGGCCGTTCAGTTTTGTTTGTGTGGACCCCATGACTCATTGGAATCCCAGGCAACGAACTTGCTGACAGGCTGGCCAAACAGGCTACATGGAAACTGCTCCTGGAGATGGGCATCTCTGAAACTGACCTCCGTTCTGTCTTAAGCCGCAAGGTTTTTCGGCTTTGGGAGACGATGTGGCATAACAGTATGCACAACAAACTGTGTGTCCTTAAGGAGATTGCGAATGTGTGGAAGTCTTCCCTGTGGGCTTCTCAGGGAATCAGTTGTCCTTTGTCGGCTCCGCATTGGCCATACATGGCTCACACACGGTTACCTCCTCCATCGTGAGGACCCACCTCAGTGTCGCTGTGACTCCCAAATGACAGTCATCCACCTCTTGCTGGAGTGCCCACTTTTAGCTGCCCGCGGTGGACTTTTAACTTTCCCAGCACCATACCTTCGGTGTTGGGTGACAATGCCTCAACAGCAGCTTTAGTTTTAAGTTTTATTCGTGAGGGTGGGTTTTATCATTTGATCTGGGTTTTAGCGTATGTTCTTTGTCCCTCTGTGTCCTCCACTCTAGGGCTTTTAGGGTGGAGGTTTCAATGTGTTGCAGAGTGGCTGGCTTCTCGTTTTTTATTCTCATGGTCAGTCAGCCATGATGGTACCCTACTTTCTTGTTTTTAATCTCTTCTCCCTGTTTCTTGCATCTCTCTGTGGTTTTCTTGTCCTGTTTTGTCCATTGTAGTGTGTGTTGTCCTTCTTCCGTTCTTCTGTTTCTTCCTTTCTCCAGTTATTGTGCCTTACATCTTCTTTGTTTTTTTCTTTCCCTTGGGTAATTGTTCTACTGGGAGAAATGGACTGATGACCACACAGTTTGGTCTTGTTCCCCCCTTTTAAACCAACCGACCATAAGACTTGTACTCTCAGAGATTTGAATACTTGTTCAGGGCTGAAGTACATGGGTTGCAGATATGAGCCCAGTCCTTGCTTAGTCAACAGGGTGTTTTTATGCTTTTCTGCGGGTGCACATTAGGCTGAACGATAGACAGTCCACTGTCAGTTGTGCGGCTTGAGTTATGTCGTAGTGTAAATTGTCATTGTGCTCTTCTTGGGAAAGTTTATGTAGTCACATGTAATTTGTTGGGTCAGTATGTGTTCTTTTTCAGTAAATGGTTCACAATTCTAGGTATGTTTTGTTGTGTCTTAAACAAATATTCACTGTTTTTTTTTGCCATTAGTGTACTCTTTGTACATACCAGTGGTTCAGTACATTTCCTTTTCACTTTCTCAACACTTGTTAGTTGTGGAAGCGCACTAATCAAGTTAATACAATTTTGTGCTGTGATTTTGCAAATTAAACTAGTTTACATACTTAAGCCCTCTACACTGAAAAATGTCTCTGTTGCAGAGCACTACCTAGTAAGCTGTTCTGTAGACTTTTTCAGCATTTTAGGTATACAGCTATACGTATTTAGCTTCCAAAAAGATAATTTATGGAAGACCTCACTTGGTCTGCATACCAGTGATGGAGGAGGATATCATTTATTTGGTGAAAATCTGGGAACTAGTGTGTGACGATTACTAGCTGTGGACAACAAGAGTCATCCTCTTCTCTGAGTAGAACTTCATGAACAGTTTTTGTGTCTACCATCTTCAGTATCTCCAGGCTCTGCTGCCAAAAGACTGATATGGCAGATTGCAGTTTTGTCAATACCTCTTGCAAAAGTGTTGTGCAGGGTAACTCCTGCTTGGACTACAAGCAACTGAGCGTAACATCTTCACTTTTAATGGGTGTGTCACAAGCTACGCTATCTGGACCCTTCCCTTCACCACTAACTTCTCTGAACTATGCATATGGGAATTATCCTTGCAGCATATACTTTCTCCCGTTATCACCCTGATCTGTCTCTAGTAACCCACTAGCCCGTCGCCCTTCACCCAAGTTTCCCCATTCTCTGTTGTATCACCCTTTTCCTATTCACGTCCCCATGTCACCTTCAGCGAGCACTGCTCCACATCAGCTCCAACAATGGAGGAGGAGGAGGAGGAGATTAGTGTTTAACGTCCCATCGACAATGAGATCATTAGAGATGGAGCGCAAGCTCGGGTGAGGGAAGGATGGGGAAGGAAATCGGCCATGCCCTTTCAAAGGAACCATCCCGGCATTTGCCTGAAGCGATTTAGGGAAATCACGGAAAACCTAAATCAGGATGGCCGTCCGACAATGTATTGTAGTTACGTACCTTACTGTTCAGCACATTATATTCTGGATTTAGTCACAAACATGATTGCTTGCAGGATGGTTGTAGAGTAGATGGTAAGTATTTTATATTTTTTGAAGACTTCTCTGCAAGACTCTCTCTTGTTTAACTTAACTACAACTTTTACTGCCACTTTCGTAGTCTAAAAAGTCTGTCTGTATAGACTGCTGGTGCCATCCCTGGTCTTAATGTATTGGGTTGCTGCGTAAGTTTAATAAATACAGCAGATACACATAACAGAGACTTTAGTTTTCAATAATATATTCTCCTTCACTATTTACAACAGTCTGTCAATGTTGGGATAACTTTTCTATCCCACAACTGTAGAAATCACTTGGTTTTGAAGCAAAGAACTTTTCAAGCCGTGTTTGGAATGCTTTTAATCTGGAAAGAAAGTTCCTTATAGATTATTTGATAGAGAGTGGAACAGGTGAAAATGCAATGGCACAAGATCAGGAGAATAAGATGGGTGCAGAATGACTTCCCAACGCAACTTCTGCATAGTGTTTTTTGCCAGTTTAGCAGAATGCAGGTGGGCTTTATTGTGGCATAGTGTCACTTCACACGGTCTTCCTGGTTGTTGTTCTTGCATGAATCTACAAAATGTCCCAGCTGTTGACAGTAAATGCCAACAATTGTGGTTACATCTCAGAGAAGCAATTTGTAGTAAATTATACCATTGCTGTTCCAGCAGATGTGTAACATTATCTTTTGTAGATCCCTACAGATCTTCGTATAGGGAATTGCTGGTTTGTTTGCGCTCAACTATTCCTTTCTTTTCCTTATGTTAGCGTAAAAGGCAACATTTCTTGTCACCAGCAATGATACAGGGTAGGAAAGGATGGTGTTGTCCATGATGATGAGCAAGCAGAGATGCACACATGGCCACCTGCTAATTTTTGTGTTTTTGGCGTAGAGCATGTGGTACCAACGCATCTGATTGTTGTGCCTTCCCTATTGCATGCAAATGTCGCATGATAGTGTGGAAAAATCATAGTTCATCACATTTACCAGTTCTTGAGTACACTGATGTGGATCATTGTGGATTAATTTGTTTAAACAATCTTCATCGAACACCGAAGGTCTTCCGGAACACGGGGACTCACTAATGTCAAAATGATCCTCCTTAATATGAGAGAACTATTTTCTTGCCGAGCCCTGTCCAATGGCATTATCCTCAATGTGGTGCAAATGTTTCTGGCTGCCTTTGGAGTTGTCACACCTCTATTGAACTCAAACAGAAGAATGTGTCAGAAATGTTCACATATCTGCACATGGCTCTCCATTTTAAAGCATCCAGAGCTCCACTTACTATCTCCAAATGACAATATGTAAACTCAAATAGCAACAGTGAACTGCAAATATAAAGTGACAATTGATAAATAAACCCATAGCACATGGAATAGCAACATGCAAAACAAAAGCTCTACCAACTTTGGCACCAACCTAATACTGTACTGAGATGTGGATTTATCAGTCCAAAATACACACTAATGGAAAAAAAAGTTGCGACACAAAGAAGGAGTTGTGCGACATGAACAGAAGTTGCTCAGCATATTTGTACATATGAAAGATGATATCTATAAATATCCTGCCAGTTGCATAAGAGTGGCACTTATAGTGTCTCTGTGGGGATGCAAATCAGATTTAACTTTAAGTACAGGGTGTTCGGAAATTCCCATTATAAACTGTAGGACTTGTAGAGGGGAGTGAGTACATAATATTTTGAATAGGAACCCATGTCCAGCAATGGCAGTGTACCATTTCTGTTCTATGCCTACAGTTACCATGACCACTGTGTCCAGTTGGTGCAGTGGTCAGCGCATCTGCCCAGTAAACAGGATACCCAGTTTCGAATCCCAATCCAGCACAAATTTTCAACTTTCCTCATTGATTTAAATCAGTGCCCACTAGCAGCTAATGTCAGTCATTTATTTAGGTGGTGAGTAGTTTTAAGGCTACTCCTCTCATCCTGTATTCTTCCCATTTATGCAGTAAAATGATATGATTGATAATACCAAAAACTATACTCATACCTAGAAAAGTGCCTGCTACTTTCTCCTTTTTTTCTGTTTGTTTAATATTTCATGTAAGAGAGTTGCTACTGTTGTTATGGTAGACTTTCTTTTTCCAAACCCATGCTACATAAGTGATGAACAGATTATGTCTGCTGAAATATGCCTCAATGTGAATTAGCCTAATATTACTTTCTCTAGCAGTTTGCCAAGATCTGAAGTTAGTGATATTTGTATGTAGATTTTTTATGCTGGTAGAATTTCAGTGATTTTTCTCCATAGCAGAGGGAGGTAAGTATTAGGTGCATCATTGTTTTCTGCATTCCTTTAGCAGTTTAGGTGAAATGTCATCCCAGCTGTAAGACACTTTAGCTTGAAGATCTGATATGATTTTGTGGAGGTCTGTCTCATTACTGCCATGGATGAAAAGAGATTGGGTAGTGTTACTAATTTTAAAATTGGGTGCCCAGTTGTGAAATTTGGGTCATTTACTATTTTATGGTTCTTTTAAATGCTATTGTATTCACAGTATTATTATTTCCAACACCCTTTGTACAGCATTTCTTTTGCTGTTTTACTAACACAACTGGGGTTGCTTATTTGGCAGACTGATGTCGTGTTTTCTGCTGTTAGCCTGTGATTTTAGCCACAAATATAAAAATGATGTCAATAATACATTAGATAAGTTTCAAGTGACGTGGAGCAATACACACAACACTGGGTGACAAGACAAGGAGGGATACGAAGTTAAAATTTTACGAAGTAATGGCTACCCCTGATGTGAGAATTAAAACTTTCCCGGCGTACATATTGTTCCATGAAATTTTGGGCGAACTGCCGGATGTTTGTAACTTCCTGCCTCAATATTTTGGCGCAGAGTCTTCTGGCCATCTTCAGGTGGTACTGGCGAAAATGCACTGAGCTCTGGTATTTAACGCCCTGCTGGCACATGTGTGGTTGATTCACTTGGCGTTGCAGGTGCGCTACTTGAGCGCGTTCGACTCTGCTGTGCCGCATGCCCTCTGGGTGAAAACTAGCCGCATCGATATCAATTTGATTGTGTTCCCGCCACCACAGAACTATACTGGGTACGGAGGTCACGAAATTTTTCAATGATTGGATTCCATGCCGAATTCAATTGAAATCCACTGACTCGATTAATAAGAGACTCCTTGTCAGACAGTCATAGTTCCATGGATACATTAACAACAGAACTCCATAAGTTAGACATATGGGCTACAATTTTGGTCTCACTATCATTCATTACATGACCAGTGGAAATACAGTGTTCGGCGATGGCAGATTTACAGGACTGAAAGAACGGGTATGCCACTAATGCTCTACAATGCGATCCTGCGCTGCAGGAAGGCAAAAGATTGCTTTCACTTTAAATTTTCTTAGTATTCTACCTATTTGTGCTGAGATATTACCAATATATGGTAAATAGGCAGTCATTTTAAAGGCCTCTTCCTCTTCTTTGCTCTGTCACTTACAGGTCTGCAGTACAAGCTGCTAGTTGCCACCATCCGGCACAAACGATGGGTGTTTTGAAGACCTTAATTCACTGAGCCCATGTCATCTCTGACACCAATAGCTTACAAATGGAACTGGAGCACCTGCAGAGTGATTCTGAAGAATGGGTATTCGTCTCAGCAAGTGGAGAGAGCTACATATTATACCTTTTAATTTATAACTATGAAGGTGCATAAATGGAAACAACATATCAATAGAGTGGGGAAAAAGAGATTAATTAAACAATTAATCTATTGTAAACCAACAAGAAAAAGAGATGTTGGACTACTGGGGCATATATGGCTTCAGTCAAGATGGAACATGCTGTAAGCCTGCTCCATGGAAGTGAAAAAGGAGAAGAAGATAAACTTGTTTGAGTCATCAAGTATGTATTGAAGATTTTAACAGTCCTTTGAAGTCATTGTGAGTGTCAGTAATGTTGGTTAAGAATAGGAATGGACCCAGTACTGAACTCAGCGTTCCTTGATTTGTATTTTATTTTTATGCTGTAATGCATTTGTTGAGTACGAGCTTGGTGACCTTGGGGTTCATGAGCTGGGTGCTGGTAAGCCCTGTCAGTCCTCTTGTGACCATAAGCTTTGTGCACGCTTCAGTGACCACAACGCGGTGCGGCAGTGGAACATTGTGTGTCACAGGAAACGAGGATCTTGGCTTGACTGTCTGGATCACACGGATGGAATACACCCCATAAAAAAAAAAAAAAAACCTGAATCTCAAGGTGTGCTGTGTGCTAATGAGATGTAGGGCTGTTGAGGTAGAACAGTCGTTAGTGGGCAACCTCAGGGGAACCTGCCGCACCTCAGTTGTATAAGGCTTACTCAGGCATACGGGGATCAGAGTGGACCATTATTTCCCTAGCTGCCGTTGGGAGCAAAGTAGATACTCCAAAATTTTCTCTTCTCTTCCCAGCGGAAAGGGTGGGCCGCTGGAAGGTACTAACGCCCATTGTCACAAGAGGGCTCGTGTAGCCAGTTCTAACTTAGGAGTTCATTCCAGAAGTAGAGTAGTAACAGGATGCATGCTGGTCATCAGAATGTGTTTTTAGTAGTGAAACGAAAGGAGGGTAATTTTGAGAAGGTTTTGCTGTTCTATATACAAAAGTGTCGATAGGGAATCTGTGGATCCGTAAAATCAGTAAAGCGTTTGTGCAGTGGACACTGCTAGTGGAGACTTCAGATTATGAGCAAGCCACTAACCTACAAAAAGCTAAATGCCTTGCGGAGTATGCAATAGACACTGAACTGCACAGTTTCGTGAAGTATAGCAAAGGTGTTGTGACATGCAGGAATCTAGTTGACATTTCCAAGGAGGAACTGCAATGTGAGTGGGCGCCAGGACGTGTAGTCGACGTGCAGAACAACATGAAGGTGGTGGATGGGTGACCATATCAAATCCAACTCCTTTATATTGACATTCAGTAGCACGAGACTTCCTGAGCATGTTAAGGCAGGTTTACATTGTCTCAATGTGTGGCCTTATGTCCCCAATCCAATGTGCTGTTTCAAATGCCAGAGCTTTGGGCGTACCACTCTCTGATGTAACGGAGAAGCCACTTGCTGCAAAAGTCGAAAAGCCACCCAAGAAGGAGTTGGTTACTCATCTGTAGTGGAGTGTGTCAACTGCTGTAGGGTTCACCCTGTATGGAGTAGGGACTGCAGCATCTTTCTTGAAGAAAAGGAGATGCAGGAAATAAAAACAACTAAACATATCTCATATGGAGAGGCCAAAAAGATCTATAAGGCCATGCAGCCCCCGACGTTTGCTATGTCCTTTGCATCTGTTCTTGAACAGCTGGTCCCTAAACCTCCACACAGGACTTCAGACAAGGCTGTGGTTGCCACTGTTGTGAAGCTCCCTGCCCCTCCAAAGGTTCAGCCTGGTCCGCCATCCAGTGCTGCTACTACCACGGCCGCAGTTGTGGCCCCAGAGCCCACTCAGGGCAAAAAATCGAAAACAAAGCGCCAACCACTGACAGAGTCAGGAAGTCAACTGTCCAATGATGTCGAACTCAACGTCTCTTATGTATCTCTTGATTCTAATTGGCCTAATGGAACTTGATTTTGGACTGGCGCAGTCATGTCGCCCCAAAGTTAAGGCTCCTCTTAAGGTATGCTTCACTCCCAGACAGAAAGACAGGGTGAAAGTGCAACCTGTTTGATAAATGCCTCCCACCTTCCTGTGGAATCTTAATGGGTTCTGGACATTTGTGAAGGAATGGAAGCTCCTAGCCCAGGAATGCTTAGTAAGCATGTTTTTGCAGGCAACACTTTAAATTGTCTGGTGCCCCTATCCTGCAGTGCTATATGCTCTGTTGCAAAGATGACTTGACAGGGGAAAGTGCCAAGGGTGGCATGTCTATGTTTGTAAACAATGCATACCACTCTTCTGCTCTCCCCCTAGCTACTGACCTGCAAGCAGTTGCAATTGAAATTCTAACGTGTCAGAGGATCACAGTCTGCTTGCTTTATTTACTTCCGTCTGATGCAGGAGACTCTGAGACTCTCACAGATCTTATGGAACAACTCCCCTGCCCATATCTCCTCTCGGGAGACCCCAGTGCTCATCATGTCTTGTGGGGATCGACATCCATTTGCTCCCAGGGTCAGGTTCTGCAGGGCGTCATGACTTCTCAAGAGTTGTGCATCCTCAACACTGGTACTCCCACTCATTTCTGTGCTGCTACTGGGTCATGTCAGCCATCACTACCCCCCCCCCCCCTCTCTCTCTCTCTCTCTCTCTCTCTCTGTCTGTCTGTCTGTCTGTCTGTCTGTCTGTGCGTGTGCGCGTGCGCGTGCGTGTGCGTGTGCGTGTGTGTGTGTGTGTGTGTGTGTGTGTGTGTGTGTGTGTGTGTGTGTGTGTGTGTGTGTGCGCGCGCGCTTTCCAGCCCTTGCAGCCTCTGTTCTGTGGGAAGTCATTGATGACCTTCATCCCAGTGACCATTTCCCACTCTGCATTAATCTATTGGATAAAAGATTGCTTCAACAGAACTCATCAGAATGGATGGTCAGCAGGGCTAACTGAATGCTGTTCAGCCAGCTTTGAACTTTGCGACAGTTTCCAGGAATGGAGGGACCACATCACATGAGTAATCCATCACGCTGCTGACTTGTCCATCCCTAAGTGCTCGGGTCATATTGGGAGGTGTCCCGTACCTTGGTCAACAGATGAGTGCTGTTCAGCAGTCTGAGACAGTGATGCATCTCTTCAACGATTTAAATGCTGTGCTACAGCAGCCTTTAGAGTCGCAAGAACCGAGGCTCAGCACTTAATTAAGGAGAGCAAGAAAAGATCAGGGCAATGTTCCTGCACTCTGTAAACTGTTCCACTTGTCCGATGAAAGTATGAGAAACTATCTGAAGGATTTCTGGTAAACACGGTCATTTACCAATAGCAGCAGTAGTGAAGCAAGGGTATCGCCAAACAGTACCTGGAGATATTGCTCAGACGCTGGCATAGCATTTTGCAAAACTACTGCCAATGCCAGCCAGGATCCAGTATTTCGTTGCTGTCATGCAACTGTAGAGAGGGGAAAACTGGACTTCAGATCCAACAACTCTGAGACAGCTACTCTTTTTCCATGTGGGAGCTGAAATTGGCCTTGTCTGAGACTCGTGATACTACAGCCGGTCACAACCAAATCAGGTACTGCACGCTTTGACATTTGCCAGCAGTATTGAAGGAAATCCTTCTCAAATGTTTTAATCTTATATGGCAGACAAGGAACTTCCCCAACTCCTGGAGAGAGACACTTTTGATTCCTCTTCTCAAACCAGGAAAGGGCCACACATGTCCCATTAGTTATCGGAGTATCGCCTTAACGAACTGTGTAGGAAAGACCCTGGAGCAAATGGTTAACCGTCATGTGGTCTGGTTTTTAGAGACTAGGCAACTTCTCAGCCACTCTCGGCATGCATTCTGATTTTAGTCCACTATTGACAACCTGATCCTGCCAGAGATGGCTATTCAACAGGCATTGCTACGTAAACGTCACTGTCTTTGCATATTCTTAGATATCAGTAAGGTGTATGATATTATTTGGAGACACATTGCGGGCAGGGCACATTTGCTCCTGTTTTATAGGGCTTCCAAGCATTTGCAGCTGGACTAGGGATGCATGGTGTAAGGACTGGTGAGGCCACCTTATTTTAAGATCATTGACAGCTGGCCATGGGTGCTGAGGCTGGAGAACTTCCACTCACCAGCCGGCGACAGTTCCTCCAGCTCCTGCTTCACCTGGATACCATACCATTACTTGAGGGCCTGCTTAACGCCTTTCCTCCAACTATCCATGAGCCACAATGCCGTTTGAGATCCGTGTGTAGTGTGTGCTGGAGTCACTCGGTGAGGAGCAAGTACAACCCCAAAATCAGGGTTTTAACCGTTTGCCGCCATGGTTATTGCAGAGGCCCAACGTCACTTTAGATTTAGTACAGTACAGGAGAGATTGCACTCCTGCTTCTGTTTTTAATGTGATATTTTCTGACATTTAATATGAGCACTGCAACTATGTAGCCGTTTTTACGGATGGGTCTAAACAGGTGGGACTCTGTTTTTTTTTGCTCTGTAGTTTGCCCGGATTTTGTCCTCAAGATCTGACTGTGTCAAGAATTTATTGTGTTCAGTGCAGAATTATATGCGATTCTTGTGGGCAGTGGAGCAGATGAGACTTTCTTGCAGTGCTAAATTTTCGTGTCTGTTCAGATACTCTGAGTGCCGTTCAGTCCCTCCATTTGTACCCACCAGATAAAGTAATCCAGGATGCCCTCCTCCAACTACAACTACTGGGAAGGAGGTGTCTTTCTGTTGGGTACCATGACTCATGCGTATTGTGGGAAACGAAAGGGGTTGATCTAGCAGCCAAGGAGGTGTGTTGTGATGAGTAGGTATTTCGGAGTGCCATCTCCCTGCACGCTATCACCTCGCTGTTGAGGTACAAAGTCATGCATTGATGGGAAGGCGAGTGGCCGTAAATGACTGACAATAAGCTCCGTGTAGTTAAGCCCACGACTCGGCCATGGTGTACCTCCTTCCAGCCAGGTCAGCGGGACGAGGTCCTTCTTACTCATCTTCGCATAGGCCACAGCCGTATGACACATGGCTTCTTACTTCAGCAAGATGACCCTCCAATATGTTGTGCTTGTGGCGTACAGATGACTGTACACCACATTTTATTGGACTGTGTTTTATTTTGCGACAGATCGGCCATGGCGGATTTGCCGATGTATCTGCCCTCCTGTTTAAGTAATGTTCAAACAAGTGTGGTTCAAGTTTTAAAGTTTAGTTAATTTTCCAATATCTTTCTCAAGATTTTAGGGAGATGGTTTTAATTTGTTAATAGGGTGACTGGCTCACCCATATTTTTTGTAAGTAGTATGCCAGTGATGTTAACCTGTGCCTTTCTTATAGCTCCTTCCTCATTGTACTTGTTAATATCGTGTATAGTCAATTTTACTTTTTCGCCATTTTTTAGCTCATGTGAGACAATGATTTTGTGGTCGATTCAAGTGCATGAGTGTGGACCAATTTTCGAGGTTTTTAGCCACATTCCTCTGTTTTGCAGTTGAGTGCCCATAAGCTCGAAAAACACACACACACACACACACACACACACACACACACACACACACACACACACAAATCCACACAAGAGGAGTACTAGTTGAGTTTACCAAGTACGAATGTACGATACACACATTATTCAGTGGCTGTGGCAAGGTCACAGAATGTACTTGAAAATAATTCTTGTTTATCTCCGGTTTTAGTTCATATATGCCTTTCCTGTTCATATATGCCTTTGTGGTAGCCAAACTGGGAGACAGTCAGCAAGTTTTGCTAAGAAAACTGAGCCCTTATTCTGTTGTGCAACAAACCGCAAAAAATTGGAAGAAGTGACATGGTTCTGCAATAAGAAATAAGTGGGTTAAGGATGGAAAAGGCCTGTTGCAGTTTAATAACAAATTCAGAAAATTCTGAGAAAATGGATTGTTGCAGTCTCAGTTGAAAGTAATGCCAAAATGTTGACAGGCAAAAGTTAGTAGAAATTCATATTGCTATATAAAAAGATCAATGAGTGAAACATCCTATAACCTTCAGTCATATTTTGGCAAAAGATTTTATCAAGAGATATAGAAAATTATAGTCCTATGTAAAATCACTGAATTGAAGGCTTAGACCAGCCTGTTGTGGCATTAGAAGAGAGAAAAAGGAAAGCTGAAGCTTTAACTCTCTCATTTAAAAAATCATTCACTCAGGAGTATTGTACAGACATACCATCGTTTGACCGCTGCACAAACTCCTGTGTGGGGAACATGGAAATAGGCATCCCTGGTGTTGAAAAAGTAGCTGAAAGAGTTGAAAATAAATAAGTCATCAGGTCCGGATGGAATCCCAGTTTGGTTTTACAGAGTATTTCTTTGCATTGGTCCCAAACTTAGCTTTCATTTATTGTGAATCTGTTGCCCAGTGGAGAGTCCCAAGCAACTGAAAAAAAGTGCAGGTGAGCCCTGTATGTAAGAAGAGCAAAGGAACAGATCTGCAAAAATTACAGATCAATATCTGTAAGATTGGTTTGCAATACAATTCTTGAGCATATTCTAAGTTTGCTTAAGGGAGAATAGCTTGTATCCACAAATCTGGAAGAAAGGATAACAGACAAAAACAATATTCCTAGATCTCTGGAAAGTGTTTGACTCTTATCCTCAGATATTAGAGTGGCTCAAAGACATTTTAATGAGTCCAGTATGTTGTTGTGTATGATGAGTGTTCACAGGATGTAAAGTTATTGTTCAAGAGTGCCCCAGGGAAATGCAGTAGAGCTATACTTGTTTCCTGTACACTTAAACCATTCAACAGATAGTAAAGTCATATGACAAGAATGGCTGGGAGATCCTAAAGGGCAGATTCATCCGCCTAATTGGAAAGGTTTTTCCTGTCCTCTGCACCAACAGGCACCTTTCCTTCATGAAGTATGAGAGCTATGTGTGTAAGTTCATCTGTTAAGTGCAGATGACTAATAGTGTGTGTGTGTGTGTGTGTGTGTGTGTGTGTGGAGGGGGTGGGGGGGTTCAGGTTGAAGATGATGAGAGGAGGGAGAGGGTGAAACCCAGTGTCAGCACATGTCCTCCTCCTCTTGAGGAGCACCAAGGGAGCTGCCGAGCATAATGTCCCCATCTGACAGATGGACCACCATCAACAGTGTTGCATGCCCTCACCCCATGAGAGACTGTGGAGAGGTTTCGAATTTAATCCAGGACATTGGCGCAAAGACTGATAATCAGAGACTTTATGACTCCCCTCCCCACCCCCACCCCCTTTCCCCTCTGTCATAAAGGTAAAGAGAAATTGTCAACAGTGTATCCAGACAGTCACCCATCCAAGTTTTGATCATGCTTGAAGCTTAATTTTGGTTGTATGATGGGTACTGGTGTATCCACCTTGGCACAACCATTGACAAAGATAGGTGAGCTGGCCCTTCTGCTTACCAGGAATTCAACAAAATGGAACAGATGCATTTCAGTAGTTGCAAGTTAACACTAGGCTAGCATAAGACAAGCAAAAAATTAGACCTAAGTTATAAATTAACAGACAGAAGCAGTCCTTGCAGGCCACTTTTGTAAAATGTGCTAATAAGTCACGACAAACCTACCCTGAGAAGTGTGGGAAATAATTTTATATTAATCTACATATGTATATTAGGACCAAAATAACTACTTTAAAAAATAAAAAACCACTGCGCCTCTTCTTATACAATGCTCTAGGAGCTAATGCAGCGCCTTTCAATATGTTTGCCTTGGCTGGTTCAAATTCACCTGATTGACCTGAGGTTTAATGGCAAACAGTGGCAGGTATGCGCAAATTTGCAGTTTTCCTAGACACAGTCCCACATCATGAAACGTCTATGAACTCATAATGCCTAAAACAAATTCTAGTCCTAAATAAGAAGAAAAAAATTTGCCTAAAATCTAATACAATTGTACCAAAAAATACTGCCCTAATGGTTTAATTTTGAAACCACTCTTAAAAGCAGTAGTGCAAACTCAAGTTTACATCACAATAACTTTAGTTATACTTCATTCACTGTCAAAGATCTCCTCAATATAGTCACTATATTAAAATAAATAAATAAATAAAAGTCACAATCTGTAGAAGTACCACTAGGTTTCTCTGTCTTGCGGCATCATTGGTGGATTCATGCTAAAGGCACTGGTACTTAAATAATAATAATAAAATGGTGGTTTCAGGCAAAAAATGCTGGTACTGAAAGGATTAGGTAATCTTAATTGTTTGTCAATACTGGGAGTGCTAATGTCGGTATGTCTCATTTGTGAGTCGGTACAGTAGTGAAACATTCGTGTGGCAGTATTGTCATGCATAAATACATTTTTAAATGCAGAATTTTGATCTGCTGTTTTTTCACATGCACCTGAATGATCCACAAAATATTGAATGGAAAACTGATCGTTTATTGACTACATATGACCACAATTTCCTAAGATTTTCTGATATATCTTTCACCAGGATATGACTGAAAATTATTGTAGACTTCATGTATGACCTTTCTTACAGAAGCACAAGTTGCTATTAAGTTATGTATAACAGTTTCGTTGCAGTCTCTTTTATAGCATCGAAACATGATGCGTTGTTGCAGCTTCTCTGAAACATATAATTAAAAAAGGGTGGAACCTTGACACATTGTATTACTTGATGTGGTACATACTTACCTAGACTGTGGTGTGTAATATCCTTCAGCTTTAACCAAGACTGTCCCTGAAGTGTCGGCAGAAGTGCCAGCACCGTGTTGTTTGAGGAAGCCGAAATCCACGCTATAAGCTCACGCAGGATGGCGTGAGGTCTGAAACAGGATACTTAATGAATGCTATAAAGAAAAGTACGTAGCTGCTGGAATACTTAACTTTAATCCACAATTGGTGAACATTGGTCTTGTTACTGTACATGCTTCAGTAGATACATAGCAAAGGATAAATGGCGCCTTGCTAGGTCGTAGCAATTGACTTAGCTGAAGGCTATGCTAACTATCGTCTCGGCAAATGAGAGCGTATTTCTCAGTGAACCATGGCTAGCAACGTCGGCTGTACAACTGGGGCGAGTGCTAGTAAGTCACTCTAGACCTGCCGTGTGGCGGCGCTTGGTCTGCAATTACTGACAGTGGCGACATGCAGGTCCGTCGTATACTACCGGACCGCAGCCGATTTAAAAGCTACCACCTAGCAAGTGTGGTGTCTGGCGGTGACACCACAGTCCCAAACTTGCCAATTCTGAACTAAAGGTTTCAGTTCTTCCTTTAATCAAGTTGGTGATAACTGTATATCAATTTGACCAAAAACAAATACTCCTAGGTTTCTTGGTGACCTATCTGCCTTTGATAACCATTGTTCCTGTAACAGCATCCTGATTACTAATCCTCCCTCATTGGTGAAACCCTCTCAAAAATATTGAGTCTATAACCAGGACATCTAAAATCATACCTGTGGGGCTTGTCGGACTAGTTTGAGGCAGTTGTCAGACAATGTACAGGGTGTCCCACTCAGACCTCCCTAATTTCAAAGACCCAGGAAAAAAACAAACAAAACACAGTAGATACTACAATGAAATTCACCACATTCTAGAGACCCCAAAGAATTTATTTATCATCAATACACCTCTACATGTGAACCTAGCACTTAGAATATTGAGTCTATATTCAATTTCTTGCCAAGTTCTTTGTAACATTTCCTCTGTTATTGTTGCAGTCTCATTACACATTAGTGATATGATGTCGCAGAATAGGAATATCATCCACTTTGGTCACATACACGTGCTCCTTCACGAATCCCCACATGAAGAAATCAAGCGGCATAATGTCGGGTGAACGTGGTAGTCAGGCAATGGGTCCTCCGTGTCCGATCCAATGATTGGGAAATTTCCTATCCAGGAACTTGCGAACAGCAGTTGACAAATGCGGCTGAGCCCCATCTTGTTGAAAAATGTTGTTGAGTTGCAAGTCTTGTCCAACAACCCTGTCTTGCATTAGCCCACATCAGACATTAAGTTTAGGGCTATCACGAACATGTACAATGACAACATGCAGATTTTGCGAACCCCAAATCCGAACATTGTGCCTATTAACCTTTCCTGATAGATGAAAGGTTGCCGCATCTGAGAATAAACATCTTTCCAGGAAGCTGGCATCCATATCAATATGTTGCAGCATATCCGCAGCAAATTGTTGTCGGCATGGTTTGTCGTTCAGCGTCAGATGTTGCAGAATTTGCACTTTGTAAGCACACATACAAAGATGCTGGTGAACTACACAATGCATTGTTGATTGAGGTACAACAAGTTGCCTAAATGCTTGACAAGTTAACTGATGTAGGCTTCTGAGAAACGTTTGTCTGATGCTTCTGAGGAACGTTTGTCTGATGTCCTCCACTGTCTCTTCTGAAGCTCCGTAACGTGCACTGCCAGAATGTTTCAGAACACTTCCTGTTGCGAGAAACTTCCTATACCATTTCTCAATTGTTTTCACATTAGGTGGACCACATTCATACACACGACGATAATTTCTTTGCACAATAATCGGCGATTTTGTTTCTGCAAACCACACTGCTGCTTGCATGCGCTGCGTACTAGTGTTAAACATAATGCCGCAGAATGTTCCATCCCCCCCCCCCCCCCCCCCCCCCCGAACCTCAGGCTGCAAGGCGGCTAACAAGGCGTTTTAGCTATTTGTCCATTCAGATAACCTCTGTGTTGTCCCACTTCGTAGGAACAATGTGTCAATCACTCTTGCATGGGCAGTGATCTTTTCTACATGGGGACAAACTCCATGAAATTAAACACCTCCCAATAGCTTGGACAACTTCCTCTAGTCCCTCTCATTGCGAGGAGATACTTTTAGCTAGGTTACATATTGGGCACTGTTGTTTGACACCATGATTTGTTAAATGGAGACCCTGCACCACACTGTGCTTACTGCAACCAGTCGTTGACAGTGCACCATTTTCTGACCCAATGCCAATTTTATAACCGTTTACGCTTTAATGTATGTTTCCGATCTGAATTGTCAGAGATTCTAGTAGATACAACTCAAGCTGTAGATCACGTTTCATTTTTTATTCGGCATAGTAATAAGGTGAAGGGAATTCAATTTTCAGATGTCTGATCAATCTCCACAAAGGGAAAGTGATCGTTTTTAGGTGTTCCTCTACTCCTGTCGATTAGGCTCTGAGTGTTATCGCCTTCAAATTCATTCGGTAATTGACAGCTTTAAATTATGACACAGGCACTTATGACCTCAGCAGCAGCAACATCTACCTTGATGCTCCGTTCAAAAGATTCGCATTCGGGAGGACGACGGTTCAATCCCGCGTCTGGCCATCCTGATATATGTTTTCCGTGATTTCCCCAAATCGCTCCAGGCAAATGCTGGGATGGTTCCTTTGAAAGGGCACGTCCGACTTCCTTCCCTAATCCGATGAGGCTGATGACCTCGCTGTTTGGTCTCTTCCCCCAAACAACCCAACACCCCCCCCCCCCCTTTCAAACTCTGTCTGGTGCTGGTTACACTGTATCATGTACAGAATGTCTCCATGTCCTTCACACTAGATACTCAACATCTGATGCTGTTCACATTCCTTATATACCCTACCAGGCCTGGTAACAACACTTAACATGAACAACACTAATAATTCATGGTGGCCATTCTCACAGAGGTTTGCAACCTTCTGATGGTGTGTGTGTGTGTGTGTGTGTGTGTGTGTGTGGGTGGGTGGGTGCACATGCGCCTGCACGCTTGGGTGTGAGCATGTTATATAGGTGCTGTTTATCTGCTACTAGTAGCTTAATGTTTACATGATTAAAGTTGCATTTTTTAAAGGACATGTCTGTTGCTGAATAAGGTGTGTTTTTATTTTCTTCTGAATTGGTACGGATTCCCAGTTTCTTGCTTCCTGTTTATGGAAGCTCACTGCTTATCTTACCATCAGTAAGTAAAGTAAGTAAGTAAGTAAGCACAATGGGAGATGTTTCCAAGGGCATAACATGCTAAACTGATCTTGGTTAATTTATCCGTATGTTGACTACATTTTAATTTTTTATTCGGCTGGATCACAAGGAATTCAACACACTGGTTCATTCATTATATTACCATTAATGTCTACTTCAGGGGCTAAAAGGTTATTATTACTTTATTGAAATTGTGTAATAGAAGTCTCTGTGAGACATAAAGCTGTTAGTTGTGAACCACTCTTGGGCATGCTCAGCAATCATTGAGCTGTCTCTGCTAGGATTGAGTTTAAACCATTGATTAGTATGCTTGTATCATCAGCAAAATTACAGTCTTTGAACTACGAGCCCAGTACTGATCCCTGTGACGTTCCACATGTTATGTTCCCCCATTCTGAGGTGCTTTTCGTGTGTGATACTGTCTGTTAATGAGATCCTATGTGCTCTCTCTCTCTCTCTCTCTCTCTCTCTCTCTCTCTCTCTCTCTCTTATGGAGGTAAGATTCCATCCATGCAAGAGGAATGCCATAATACTCTGTTCGCAAAGTAGAATTTTGTGATCCACACAACCAAAGGCTATGGTAATGTCACAGATTATACTAGCAAGATAATGTTTCTTGTCTGCTCTGCTAGAATTTCATTTGTGAGGTCTTGTATTGCTCCCTGTTTGGAAAATACCATATGAAAGCCAAATTAAGATACAGTTAACAAGTTTTCTCAAATAATTTTGAAAAGAGTGGAAGGGGTGATACAGGTCAGTAATTAGAGACGTTTTGCTTACCTCTAGTTTTGTAGATGTGTGTTATTAAAGCATATTTAATATGCCCTCACTCCTTGATTACAAGGATAGTTTAACAGTAATTCTACCGATAAAGCAGAATAATTTAATTTTATGCTACAAAGACCATCATAACCATCAGAATTACTACTTTTTTTATAATTTCTGTACAAATTTTGTTTTTGAAAGTAATGCTATCACTGGGGCTCGCAATGTTTGTGCAATTAAATGTAACACTTTCTATTTCTATCACAAGATACTGTAATCCCAGGAGTTATCCACCCATTAACTTTGCTTCTGTTCAGTTTTGCTCTTAAGAGTCTGTTATTCAGTAACACACATTTCATTTAATTTACCAACAAACCTAATAAGTTTAGCCACTATCAAAGTACAGTTTAAGAAGAATGTTTAGGATCTTTTGGTAAACTCCACCAACAAATTTATTAGCATTATTGATTAGTATTTATATTGTTAGAAATACAGTTTATCACTGTTATTTCAAGTCAGTTATTCATTAAGGCATAATTTTTTGGGAAAATTCCACTAATACCAAGAGGTTACTATGTTTGCAAAAGAAAGTGATTAAGAACATGTGTATCACCAAACAAATGATATTGTTTGATCCACTGTTAAAAAAAAATGAAGTTACTATCCATTCCTTTCCCATACTTCTATGTGGTCTTAACGATCTGATATAAAAGCAAAGATAATTTTAAACTTCCCACACATTGTTTAATACTCTATGGCCAAATACTAGATTATATTGGGTTAAAAATGTACAATAAACCAGAGACAGGAATATATTTCATGTAGAATGACTACTCTTTACTCTTAAAATAGAAAAGTACTATTACTGTATTGAACAAGTCGAAAAATGATGCAGTTCTCAGTTTGACCAAGGAAGTTTTGTAGAATGTGAAAACTATAGTGAGTATTGTGTAACTGTATCACAGTAATGTATGTAAAATAATGTAAAACTTATGTATATATTGACATGTCTCCTGTACAACAGACCAAATGTTTTTGAAAATTGTAAATAATGAGATGAATGAATCACAGTTCACATGTAATGTGAGTCCGATGTAATATTCAGTTCTTGCTTATCTTCAGTGCAGTAAAGTAAATGCAAGTAAACTTTGTAAACTTTTAGTTTTGTACTGATTAGATCTAATAGTCTATGAATTACTTAATATTACACAGATTATTCATGTGTTAGTACCAAAGTTAGCTCAAACATTGACTGCTTCATCGTGAGATATTTGGGACAATGAAAATGTGGGAGCAAGAGACTGACCAGTGAAGTGCGTTGTTTATTTCTTGGAAGAGTAGCTGATTTTGATTTTTTTTTTTTTTTTTTCAATAACATTTTTTGGATTACATCTGTTAAACATGGAAGGTGCAGATAATCTTTTACAAACCATTTGTGGCAAGATGCTGCAGCTGCAACAAGAGATTGAAGTATTAGAACAGTCGACGCTGAGAAATATGAGAAATGACAGTAAGACGGACACAACGAGATCACAAACTCCAGTGATAATTGCAGCACCACAAGCGCACACCCATGCCAAAAATTTTCTTGTGCTAATTCATTCGTGCCAACTGCACTGTGCCTGCAATTGGGGGCACCTTCATTCGGCATATGGTTTACGATCTTGGAAAACATTTTCTCACAACAACAGATCACAGAAGACTGTGAACAATTTACGCTGTTTGGACCAAAGAGCGATGACAATACTTTCTGATGTGATTCTACATCCACCCCATCAACAAGCATACCTCACCCTGAAGACTTTGCTAATTACTCACTGCATAAAGTTACCTGACCAGAGGCTCTCGCAAGTGCTGTATCTCTGGAGGCTTTTGCAAGCGATAGGACTCTATCGTAATACTCCTCAGGGGCGCAGCATTTTTTTGCCGAGTACGGGCTGGGTGATCCTAGGGTTTCTGTGCTGGGGACTGGTAAGTGCCGCCAGCCCTCTGTCACCGTAAGCTCTGGGCATGCTTCAATGACCACCCTGTGGTGCAGCGGTGGAGTGATATGTGTTTTGGAGAATAGGGCACTTGGCTTCACCACGTGGAAGGTACACACCTCTATAAAAACCTCTCAACCTCAGGGTGTGGTGTGTGCTGATGAGGTGAATGGCTGTTGTTTTCCTAACGTCTTGTGGGATCCCTGTGGAATGGTCTCGTCAAACTGCTACTCCTGACGGTGTACCATAAGGTAGTACTTACACCCACTCATCAAAGAGAGCTCAGTTGGTCATTCCTCCCGAGAAGTCTCCAAATCATAGTAGTAACAGGGCATTAGTGTGCCATAACACTTTCATTGCAATCAAGCAAACATGGGGAACGTTTGAGGTCTCCCCTTTCTATATTCACAAGGTATTTGAAGGTATTCTTGGGTATCTAAAAAGTGTCGAACAACTTCGTAATGGAACACTTCTAGTTGAAACTGCTAATTCAACCAAAATATCTAAGCTCCTGGGACGTAAGGCCTTAGGTGACTACCCAGTCTAGTCTGCATAGTATAACACCCTTAACTTTAGTAAGGGCACGTTTACCTGCACTGATATAATGAGTTGGACCCCACAGAGTTAAGTGAAGAATGGAAAAACTGGGTGTTGAGAAGGAAGTGCAGAACTATATGAGGAGAGTCAATGGCACATTGGAAAAATCTGCAACATTTATTCTAATGTTTAGTACCTCGGAATTACCTGAACATATTCTTGCAGGCTATACCCATCTTAAGGTTTGCCAGTTTGTTCCTAACCCAATGCGATGCTACAAATGTCAAAGATTTGGCTGTCCCACTACGGGATGTAATGGGAGGACTACGTGTGGCAATTGTGGAGGCTCAGCTCATGAATCAGGCAATTCTTGTACACTTCCTTTGAAATGTGTGAACTGCTCTGGAGATCAACCAATGTGGAGCAGAAAGTGAGGTTTATGAGGAAAGAAAAATTCAGGAGTTGAAAGTCAAGAGATGCATACCCTGTGGTGAAGCTAAAAAAAGCTTTCAAAGCTATGCAACCTCTGGTTTTTGTTACTTCTTTTGCATCTGCCCTTAAGATACCAGTCGCCAAGTGTAATGCCTCCATACAAACTCAGACTACAGATTCAAGTATGAGCACATGCACTTGTTTGTGTACCTGTGGGGGAAATACTCCACTTGAAACTGAAGTTGTTTGGAAGCTGTCAGCAATGGGCTTACCAACTAAGCCACATACCCACTACCCACCATCAGAAGCCACCCAACAACCCACCTCCTCCCAGCAGTAGAGAAACAGTCCTTCGAAAAGTAGTTCCAAGTCCAAGAAAGTGGTAGTTAAACCTTCAGATCGGTGAGCTCTCTCCCTCTCTGATGGGGACTATGCTTTGGAGGATATGGAATTCAAATCGGAGAAACTAGAGAGATGGGAAATGGCTAACATTCCCCCTGACCTCCCCGGTAAATCACCGCCCCCGAGGGAGAAAGCAAAGAACAACCATTGCTAAACAGTGGCTTCCACAGGGACTTTTGTATTGCAGTGGAATTTAGATGGATGTCATTCACATTTGGAAGAATTACAGCTCCTGGTCTAGGAGAAACTGTTTTGCATCTGCTTGCAAGAAACGCGTCTTAAAGTCACTGACCCACGTGCATTAAGGAGTTGGCACCCATACAGAAAGGATGATACTTCTGGAGGCAGCGCTATGGTGGAGGGGCTGTTTTCATTGATGACAAATGCCACTCCTCTCCTGTTCCTCTTACCAAGGCGATGCAAGCAATTACTGTGAAAGTTCTTGCACCCTTTAATATCACAGTGTGTTCTTTTTACCTTCCACCTAATGATGCTTTGGATGCAGACACACTGGCAGAACTCTTCTGGGCACTCCCGTGCCCTACCCTCCTTGTGGCAGATTTCAGTGCACGCTATGTGCTGTGCCGCTCGGCTACTACTTGCTCCAGGGGGCGGATGATCGAGCGACTCGTGCATTCTGAGAATATCTGCGGGTCAGACGGCACACTTTTCCACAGCTGCGTGGTCTTTTTCAGCCATTGACCTTTGTTTTTGTTCCGCAGCTATTGCAGACTCAGTTCAGTAGGAAGTGGCTCCAGATTTACATTCTAGTGACCACTTCCCAGTGTGGATCCATCTGCCGACTAGGCTGGTGGCTGACAGGAGACTACGCAGATGGATGATAGAAAAGGCAAAGTTGTTGTAGTACAGTTGACAAGCTATGTTTGAACAAAAGGCTTGTGCACAGGAGGCGGTGGCCCATATCACTTGTAAGATCTAACGGTTGCTGCAGAGTCCATCCTCTGATGTCATACGACGTGACTGTCGATTGGCAATCTTGGACAGAAGAACAGCTCTGTGGAACTTCAAATACTGTCCAACTACAGAAAACCTTCATACTTCAGTTCTGTGAGAGCACATGCGAGGCGAGTGATAAAAAGAACAGAAGAGGGCTTCCTGCAGGGAATTCACGACTTCCCATTAATCGGTCCACTTCCACTGTACAAGTTGTTGTTGTTGTTGTTGTTGTTGTGGTCTTCAGTCCAGAGACTGGTTTGATGCAGCTCTCCATGCTACTCTATCATGTGCAAGCTTCTTCATCTCCCAGTAACTACTGCAACCTACATCCTTCTGAATCTGTTTAGTGTATTCATCTCTTGGTCTCCCTCTTCGATTTTTACCCTCCACGCTGCCCTCCAATACTAAATTGGTGATCCCTTGATGCCTCAGAATATGTCTACCAACCGATCCCTTCTTCTAGTCAAGTTGTGCCACAAATTTCTCTTCTCCCCAATTCCATTGAATACCTCCTCATTAGTTATGTGATCTACCCATCTAATCTTCAGCATTCTTCTGTAGCACCACATTTCAAAAGCTTCGTTTCTCTTTTTGTCTAAACTATTTATCGTCCACGTTTCACTTCCACACATGGCTACACTCCATACAACCATACAAATACTTTCAGAAAAGACTTCCTTACACTTAAATCTATACTCGAGGTTAACAAATTTCTCTTCTTCAGAAACTCTTTCCTTGCCACTATACTCGAGGTTAACAAATTTCTCTTCTTCAGAAACTCTTTCCTTGCCATTGCCAGTCTACATTTTATATCCTCTCTACTTTGACCATCATCAGTTATTTTGCTCCCCAAGTAGCAAAACACATTTACTACTTTAAGCGTCTCATTTCCTAATCTAATTCCCTCAGCTTCACCCGATTTAATTCGACTACATTCCATTATCCTCGTTTTGCTTTTGTTGATGTTCATCTTATATCCTCCTTTCAAGACACTGTACATTTCGTCCAACTGCTCTTCCATGTCCTTTGCTGTCTCTGACAGAATTACAATGTCATCAGCGAACCTTAAAGTTTTTATTTCTTCTCCATGGATTTTAATTCCTACTCCAAATTTCTCTTTTGTTTCCTTTACTGCTTGCTCAATATAGAGATTGAATAACATTGGGGAGAAACTACAACTCTGTCTCACTCCCTTCCCAACTACTGCTTCCCATTCGTGCTTCTCGACTCTTATAACTGCCATCTAGTTTCTGTACAAATTATAAACAGCCTTTCGCTCCCTGTATTTTACCCCTGCCTCCTTCAGAATTTGAAAGAGAGTATTCCAGTCAACATTGTCAAAAGCTTTCTCTAAGTCTACAAATGTTAGAAACGTAGGTTTGCCTTTCTGTGATCTTTCTTCTAAGATAAGTCGTAGGGTCAGTATTGACTCACGTGTTCCAATATTTCTACGGAATCCAAACTGATCTTCCCCCAGGTTGGCTTCTACTAGTTTTTCCATTCATCTGTAAAGAATTCGCGTTAGTATTTTGCAGCTGTGGCTTATTAAACTGATTGTTCGGTAATTTTCACATCTGTCAACACCTGCTTTCTTTGGGATTGGAAGTATTATATTCTTCTTGAAGTCTGAGGATATTTCACCTGTTTCATACATCTTGCTAACCAGATCGTATAGTTTTGTCAGGGCTTGCTCTCCCAAAGCTATCAGTAGTTCTAATTGGATGTTGTCTACTCCCGTGGCCTTGTTTCGACTCTGGTCTTTCAGTGCTCTGTCAAACTCTTCACGCAGTACCGTATCTCCCATTTCATCTTCATCTACATCCTCATCCATTTCCATAATATTGTCCTCAAGAACATCGCCCTTGTATAGACCCTCTGTATACTGCTTCCACCTTTCTGCTTTCCCTTCTTTGCTTAGAACTGGGTTTCCATCTGAGCTCTTGATGTTTATACAAGTGGTTCTCTTATCTCCAAAGGTCTCTTTAATTTTCCTGTAGGCAGTATCTATCTTACCCCTAGTGAGATAAGCCTCTACATCCTTACATTTGTCCTCTAGCCATCCCTGCTTAGCTATTTTGCATTTCCTGTCTATCTTATTTTTGAGACGTTTGTATTCCTTTTTGCCTGCTTCATTTACTGCATTTTTGTATTTTCTCCTTTCATCAATTAAATTCAATATATCTTCTGTTGCGCAAGGATTTCTATTAGCCCTCGTCTTTTTACCTACTTGATCCTCTGCTGCCTTCACTATTTCATCTCTCAAAGCTACCCATTCTTCTTCTACTGTATTTCTTTCCCCCATTCTTGTCAATTGTTCCCTAATGCTCTCTCTGAAACACTCTACAACCTCTGGTTCTGTCAGTTTATGCAAGTCCCATCTCCTTAAATTCCCACCTTCTTGCAGTTTCTTCAGTTTTAATCTACAGTTCATAACCAATAGATTGTGGTCAGAGTCCACATCTGGCCCTGGAAACGTCTTACTGTTTAAAACCTGGTTCCCAAATCTCTGTCTTACCATTATATAATCTATCTGAAACCTTCCAGTGTCTCCAGGCTTCTTCCATGCATACAACCTTCTTTCATGATTCTTGAACCAATTGTTGGCTATGATTAAGTTATTAGATTAGATTAGATTAATACTAGTTCCATGGATCATGAATACGATATTTCGTAATGATGTGGAACGAGTCGAATTTTCTAATACATGACATAATTAGTTTAATTTAACAACATACTTAAGTTAATATAACAACTTTTTTTAAAAAAAAAAATTCCTCTACGGAGTAGAAGGAGTTGTCATTCAGAAATTCTTTTAATTTCTTCTGTGCAAACGTCTACCGGGTGGCTGCCTCTTTGATTCCTTGCCCCCATTCCGTATTCACCTACTATGTTTCCTTCTCTAGCTTTTCCTAATATCGAATTCCAGTCACCCATGACTACAAAATTTTCATCTCCCTTCACTATCTGAATAATTTCTTTTATCTCATCATGCATTTCATCAATCTCTGTCATCTGCGGAGCTAGTTGGCATATAAACTTGTACTACTGTGGTAGCTGTACAAGTTAGAGAATCAATAAGACAGTTTTCAGGCAAGGGCAGTACATGTCCCCATACGGCCTTTTGAGTAGTGAGGTCTTGGTGCAAACACCAGAAATAAGACATGGCTTGGGTATCAGCAGAACACTTCTTTACTGTTACTATGTCATTCAGACAAGCTCCTACTTTTCAGGTGTTCTGTAGAACTGCAGAGATGAGGAAGCTCAATTTCTTCTCATGTAATGAGGAAATCTACAACCTTCTGTTCTCCATGTAGGAACTGGAATTAGCTTTGTCTACAGCCAGAGACACTTCTCCAGGACCTGATGAGATCCATTATGTCATGCTTTGTCATCTGTGCCAGGAATCAAAAGGACAGCTCCTCTCTTTTTTCAGTCAGATCTGGTTTGATGGACAGTACCCCACGACTTGGAAGGAGGCAATATTAATTCAGTTTTGGAAACAAGGCAAGGACCATAGTGCCCCTGACAATTACTGGAGTGTAGCCCTTACCAGTTGTATGGGTAAGACTCTTGAACGCATTGTCAACTGCAGCCTTGTCTGGCTGCTCGAATCCCAAAGTCACCTGAGCCACTTCCAGTTCGGTTTCAGGCGCTACCATTCCACCCTTGACAACCTAATTCTACTGGAAATCATGATACAGGACTCCTCCTTACACCAGAACTGTTAGGCTTGTGTGCTTTTTGACCACGAAAAAGGATATGACACTACTTGGAGGTACAACATCCTTTGCCAGCTTCATAAATTGGGACTATGTGGATGCCTGCCACTTCTGATCCAATCCTTTCTCAAGGACCGGCGTTTTCGATATGTTGGCGATGCCTTGTCTGACTTATGTTCAAAAGAATGGGGTCCCCCAAGGCAGTGTCACATTGTCTGCCATTGCTATCAAAGGCATTTCCTCTACTGCCAGGAGCCCGTTAAAATGTTCTTTGTTTGTGGATGACTTTGCAAGCTTCTACTTTTTGAGCTTATAATGATGATGAGGCAGTTACAGCTGACCATTAGGAGGCTGGAAACCTGGGCCAGGAAAACTGGTTTTCGGTTCTCACCAGGGGAGACTACATGTGGCAGTTTTAACCATGCTCGGCAAAGTTTTAACCAACCAGTGCTCACAGTGGGGGAAAATATTTTATGTTTTCAAAAAACTGTGCGCTTTTTGGGTTTATTATTTGACTCGAAATTAACTTGGTTCCCACAACTGAAAGACCTACGAAGAAAGGGCTTCCAGTCATTGAATATTTTGAAATGCCTTAGCCGAAAAATATGGGGAGCTGACAGGTACTTCCTCCTGCAGTTTTATAGGGTGTTGGTTCGATCCTTTTAGATTATGGCAGTGTGGTATACGGATCAGCCCATCCTTCCTACCTCAAGATGTTAGATGCTGTCCACCATGAGGACATTCGAATATTGAGTGGAGCCTTTTGGACACAGCCCAGTTCCGAGTCTGTGCGCAGAGGCTGGTGAACCACCACTCTGGATATGACAATGTGTCATTTAGGCTCGACAAGCACTGAAAATCTCAGTGTCACCTCAGTCATTGACATTTAGTTTAGTGGTCCAAGCCACCTTTGAATGACTGTTCAGGAATCGGTCCCATGCGACCAAGCCATTTGGGATACATGCTACAGCATATTGTGGCAATGTGTGTCCTTGATTTAGGGCAACCCTCAGTCTTGATGGAGATCTGTCCACCATCCTTGCAGGTATTGATTCCAGTGTAACAAAGGTGGTGAAATTTTGTGAATTGTTAGGGCTCGTCCCTACATAGTTGGAGAATGGGGGCAGACTTTAATAAGTTAGAAATTGCTCCGCATGTGGGGACAGCCTTTGTCCCCACCCATGAGTGTAGCATGCTGACTTTTCGTCAGGGCACTTATGACCATGATGTCGAGTGCCCCTCACCTCAATATCATCATCATCTTGCATAATAACTAATGAGTTGTTGCTACATATCTGGCGACAACAGCTTCCGTCTCAAGTGCAGTTGACATTAATAGCATATGAAGGACAACTGTTGGATAAATTCGTGCAAGTAGCTGATAGAGCATATGCCACATTGGAGTCAACCAATGCGAGCGTCACAACAGGAGGTGACAAACACACATCACAGTTTTTGGAGGAGCCAATGCTGAATTGTGCTGCCATATCTGGTTGACAATCACCTGACATTGCTGGGGAACTCCGAGAATTAAGGACCACATTGGGAAAAATTGTCACAGAGTTACAAAACTTGGAGTTATGTATGGACTCGGATAAGAGGATGCGGTCACCTCGTTCATCCAACCTTCAGCCGTTAGACACCATTCAAGCTCAAACTACCGTCGAAGATATCTGCTGGTACCACAGACGTTTTGGTGCCCGTGCTACAAAGTGCACGAAACCATGTGAGTACCCAAATACCAAGGGGAGTCTGAATTAAATGCCATGGGCTGTTGCACTCACAAATGATGTGCTGATGTAAGAAGAGTCGTATTGCAGCAACTTGCAAATGGACACATGGCAAAGGTAAAGCCCATGATGGCATGCTTACTACTATTCCAATGAGTCACGGCACAACATCGCATCGGTTGCATGTGATTGATAAGATTTCAGGCTTAAGATTTTTAGTAGACATTGGTTCAGAGGTCGGCACCCTTCAAGTCACGGACAGAGTTAAGACGACAATCCACAGGACCCTTTAGCTGTGAATAACTCAGCATCAAAACATGTGGGCACAAAGATATGATGATAGACATGGGTTTTCCTACTCCATACAATTTGAGCTTCATCATGGTAGACATTATGCAATCTATATTAGGTGCTGATTTTCTGTCGCACTTTGCGCTGGCTGTAGCTTTCACAAATTCCTGCCTTATAAGCGGGACACACTATGACAGAGTAAAGGTAATTCAGAGAGGTTCTGTGGACAATGTAATAGGAGTAATTAATGATGCAAGCAAACAGTTGATCCCGCATACGTCAGTGCAGCCAAGCAGTGTTAAGCATAATACAGTGCATTATATACCCATGGCAACCAGTCCTCCGGTTTCAGAATTTGTCCGTAGAATAGCTCCAGAAAGATTGACTGAGACTAAGGCGATATTTGAAGATATTCTCCGTGCTGATATTATACGAAGGTCAGACAGCCCGTGGTCATCCCCGTTACACCTCGTACGCAAACAGGACAGCACATGGTGTCCCTGTGACGATTACTGTGGGCTGAACACATGAACTGTCCCAGATAAGTATCCGATACCTAATATAAAAGAATTTACCTATTCTCTGGCTGGTGCAAAAGTTTTCTGTGTTTGATTGCCATAAAGCTTACAATCAGATCCCAGTGGTGCATACTGATATTGCAAAGAGAGCAGTTATTACACCTTTCGGCCCATTTAAGTTTTTGTTTATGACATTTGGTCTTAGCCCAAACCTGGCATAGATTCATTGATGAAGTGCTACAAGGCTTGCCATTTAGCTTCGCGCATTTAGATGAAATATTAATATATTTAGATGATGCACAAGTTCGTGACAAGCATATCCGTGTAGTGCAACAGAGGTTGTGTAACTATGGAGTGGTACTAAATGAAGACAACCCCATCATGCGCAAAAGCAGGATAACTTTCCTAGGCCACAAAGTCTCAGCCAATGGGATTGGACCTTTGTGTGAAAAGATTGCCACATTGTGTAATCTACCAAATTCAATGGACTAAAAGGAACCTAGACGATTTTTAGGCTTGGTAAATTTTTACTGCTGTCATTTGCCAGTAACAGCTGCCACCTAGGTATCAGTAATGGACGTATTTGCAGATAAGAATACCAAGGACACCAGAAATGAGTAACGCTTGAAGACTCAGTGTTGCATGCCCACCCTGTCCTGAATGCACCGTTGAATATTGTGGTTGACACCAGCCAGGTCGCAATTGGAGCAGCACTACACCAGGAGGTGAATGGACATTGGCAGCCTTTGAGCTTTTTCTAAGAAGCTACAGACAGACAGACAGAATGGAATGCTTACGATAGGGACTTACTGGTGATATATGAGAGAGTGAGACATTTTTGCCCTTGCATTGAAGCCCAATCAGTGACGATTTTCACAGATCATAAACCTGATAGGGACTTACTGGTGATATATGAGAGAGTGGGACATTTTTACCCTTGCATTGAAGCCCAATCAGTGGCAATTTTCACAGATCATAAACCTATCATTTCAGCATTTCACAACATCAGTGACAAAATGTTCGCCACAGTAGTTCTGACACACACAGTTCGTCAGCCAATTCACTACAGACATACAACATATTAGAGGTGCAGAGAACATAGTTGCCAATTATTTTTCTCGGGCATGCAGCGTAGTCAGCATCTTAAATTATGGTGACCTAGCCAAAGAACAAGACAGAGATAAAGAGTTGCAAGACTTACTAACAGATCAGCACACAGGATTGCTGCTTGAACAAATAGAAGTGCCAGGAAGCAACATCAAAATATGGTGCAACTTATCACAACAGAGGCCACAGCCCTACATTATGCAGCAATTCCACAAAGTTGTTTTTGACAGTGTCTACAACTAGCATACCCAGGTGCATACACCATTATCAAACTGCTAATGGAGCAGTTTGTGTAGCCATCGATTAAAAAGGATGCCAGGAATTGGAGTTGCTCATGCTTCCAATGCCAGCGTTGTAAAGTAGGTTGTCACGTTCATGCAGTGGTCGGAAATTTTTCTGGTTTGCCGGCAAGGTTTGCTCACATTCACCTCAACATAGTGGGTCCACTTCTGCCCTCAGTGGGTTATAAATATTGCTCATGGCAGTAGACAGATGCACAAGATGGGCAGAGGCTATACCAGTGACAGATGTAGCAGCCGAGATAGTAGCAAAGGCTTTTTGTTGCACATTGGTTAGCATGTTTCGGATGCCCCCTACATATTACAATAGATCAGGGTAGACAGTTCAAATCTAATCTGTTCAATGAACTGGCTAGATTGTGTGGATTCCAGCATCACTACACAACCAGTTATCACCCGGCAAGCAACGGGATGGTGGAAAGGTGATACAGAACACTGAGGGCGGCCTTTATTTGTAACCGAGAGTGTTGAACAGTGGCGCTACTGCTAGTACTAGGGTTAAGGGCTACGTATAAGGCGGATATAGGCGCTTCAGTGGCGGAGATGGTTTACGGATAACCATTGAGAATTCCTGCAAACTATCTCACAGCTGTACCCCTAAAACCACAAACGGAGCTACTGCTGCTGGTACAGTGTATTCATGACCATGGTTCATGGATGAGAGGGCCACCAGCATCTCGCCATGGTGAACATCCAGTGTTCGTACACAAAGCATTGGCGGACTGCTCGCGTGTCATGTCATGCACAGACACCGTAAGGGCTCCCCTACAACCTCCTTATACTGGGCCCTACCAAGTACTGCGCCATAATGCCTGTGGTGTCACCGCCAGACACCACACTTGCTAGGTGGTAGCTTTAAATCGGCCGCGGTCCATTAGTACATGTCGGACCCGCGTGTCGCCACTGTCAGTGATCGCAGACTGAGCGCCACCACACGGCAGGTCTCGAGAGACTTACTAGCACTCGCCCCAGTTGTACGGACGACGTAGCTAGCGATGCACACTGATGAAGCCTCGCTCATTTGCAGAGCAGATAGTTAGAAAAGCCTTCAGCTAAGTCAATGGCTACGACCTAGCAAGGCGCCATTAGTAACATTGCCTGAATCTACAGAGCCTCATTTGTATCGTCAAGAGCGATGTACAACAATGATGGATTAAAGTTAAGTATTCCAGCAGCTACGTACTTTTCTTTATAGCATTTATTACGTATCCTGTTTCAGACCTATCTGTAGCCTGCGTGGGTTAACGCGTGCATATCTGCTTCCTCACTCAGGTAGTGTTCGTAGTGTTGGTTAACTGCTAACACTACAATGCCCATACTGTAGACGTCTCTACTATAGAAGAAATAAAAACTTGGAGGTTCGCTGATGACATTGTAATTCTGTCGGAGATGGCAAAGGACCTGGAAGAGCAGCTGAACTGAATGGACAGTGTCTTGAAAGGAGGATATAAGATGAACACCAACAAAAGCAAATTGAGGATAATGGAATGTAGTCGAATTAAGTCAAGTGATGGTGAGGGAATTAGATTAGGAAATGAGACACTTAAAGTACTAAATGAGTTTTGCTATTTGGGGAACAAAATAACCGATGATGGTCGAAGTAGAGAGGGTATAAAATGTAGACTGGCAATGGCAAGGAAAGCGTTTCTGAAGAGAAATTTGTTAACATCGAGTATAGATCTAAGTGTCATGAAGTCGTTTCCGAAAGTTTTTATATGGAGTGTAGCCATGTATGGAAGTGAATCGTGGACGATAAATAGATTAGATGAGAAGAGAATAGAAGCTTTCGAAATGTGGTGCTACAGAAGAATGCTGAAGATTAGATGGGTAGATCACATAACTAATGAGGAGGTATTGAATAGAACTGGAGAGAAGAGAAATTTGTGGTACAACTTGACTAGAAGAAGGGATCGGTTGGTAGGGCATATTCTGAGGCATCAAGGGATCACCAATTTAGTATTGGAGGGCAGTGCGGAGGGTAAAAATCGTAGAGGGAGACCAAGAGATGAATACACTAAACAGATTCAGAAGGATGTAGGTTGCAGTAGGTACTGGGAGATGATGAACCTTTCACTGGATAGAGTAGCGTGGAGAGCTGCACAAACCAGTCTCTGGACTGAAGACCACAACAACAACATAGACGTCTCGCAAAATGGAAAAACTGTCAGGGTACCCATTGAAAGGCTGAAATCAGCATGGACCTTACCATTGCCTAAGCACGAAAGGACTCCTCCAGTTCAGGATGATCAAGGGTCAGGCAAGCCAACACCCAGTCGAACTGAAGAGACAATGCCAAGATGCCAGAGGACTGCGTAACAACCAGTCACACTGACACAACAGCTGGTCATCCATACAAGAGCTGGATGAGAAGTCAAATTCAAGTACCCCTAAATCCCATTTGCTCCACACTTTAAAGGGGGTAGGGGTCTGTGTGGGAACAAGAGACCAACCAGTGAAGTGCATTGTTTATTCCTTCGAAGAGTAGTTGATTTTGATGTTTATTCTTTGTTTTTGTTTTTTTGTTTAGATCTTTACTTCTGACTGTAATTCAAGTAAATAAATGTCTCTAAGTATATGTTGGTTTGATTTCTGGCCTAGAAAAACATTATAAGTAAGCTCACATTGGTAATACAGGTATTTCCAAGCCTTGTTATTATTGTTGAAGGGTATTGAGAAAGTTACAGCTTATTACATAACAGCCAAGACTAAATTTTGTACAGAAACATTAAAAGCTTTTAATGGGATGTTCCCAAACTGGAATCAACCCATGATGGACCTCTGCTAGGATTGTTGGCTAAGAACAGTCAGGTCTTTTTGAGGCCATTCCTACTGAGACTGGAATGTGTGGTCATCATATAGTTAGTAACAATGATTATCAAGTCAAAAAGATGTACTGAGACGAGTAGAATTGTCAACATGTTCACTGGAATGTATAGGATAGAAAAAAATGTAAGCAGTGAAACGGTCATTTGAAACATTTCTGCCAAGGGTTATGTTCAGGATGTATGGCTCAAGTTCAGATAACAGTTAAAGCCCTAGGAAGATATGTATGTGGTAGAATAATTAGAAGATACACATTTACACAATAAAGGAAACTTTTTGACACATTGCCGATGTGCTGCATAGCAAATTTTAGAAATGCAGATAAACAAATGGTAATTGGAACATACTGGCTAACAAAGGGCTTATGAACAAAACTGTATGTCACTTTGTGTCAGAAGTGTCAACTATGATAAAATTTCTTAAGGCTATAATTGACAGAAAAATTAGTGACTATACATCTGTTAACAACATACAGACTGAAAAGGTAAAAGTAAAAAACTAATGGTAAACAACTACATTCTATTTGTTTACCAAGGAAAATTGCCAGACAGCCATATGTTTTGAGAAGCTATTTGATTTAGACAACCAATTTCGGCATCTCATTAATGCCATCTTAGTTCCCTATGCACTCCATATATAGGGAATTAGCTCTACCGATACTTGCATAAATTCGTTTTAGGAGTGTTTACTTCAAAGACTTGACCACCAATGTGGTCAAACCTTCATAGTAAACAGTCCTAAAATGAATTCACGGAATCCGGATACTGATGGCTCCATTTATGCAAATATCATTACTTTTGATTGTCTATACCTGGAGTGCATAGGGGCCTGAAGATGGCATTATTGAGATGCTGAAAATGGTTGTCTAAATAAAATAACTTCTCAAAACATGTGGCTATTTGGTGTTTTTCCTTGGTAAATATCTGATTAGCTGCTGTCCCTTATTCACAATTGATTAACGGAGACTTTAGATTTGATCCCAATATGACTTTGTTAACAGTCAAAACCATAGTCCCACCTTAGATGTAATTCATTGTAAAAAAAAATATAATTGGTGTATATAAATGGACAGTGTTTGCCTTAGAGGCAAAACACAGTTATTGTGTGCCTGTATGTATTAGTTTCTGATAAAAACTTACAATCCTATTGTAAAGTGGTATTAACTTTTAACACAAATAGCAAAATATAAATTCAGCTTTCAAAAATTTCTTCACAAAGAAAAATATTCCTCTCATCAGTACCAATCGTGTTGATCAATCCTGAGTTTGTTAAAATATCACAAGACCTTGGATTCAGCTCTATATTCAATTTATTAATAACACAACATTTTTGTGTTACTGGTACATTTCAGTCAGATAATTCATAATTGTTTTCCTAATTTCAAATAGAATGAACTACTTTGAAATAAATGGCCTATCCCACAACAATTGATGTGTATTATGTCTTCCTTCGCATGCTGTGTTGTTCTTTAGTGGATACAGGAGTGAAGAACTAATGCTGTGCACTACTTCGTTGCTGAAGTCGCAATGTCGGTTGCTAATAGTAGATCTGAAAGTAGAAATATATACACATACATAAGATTTATATATCTATCACTTTTCAGTACAATGTCTATTCAGAAGATGACGAGCCCTGTCCACTATGAAAGTCTGTAAATGTTATACAACTGGCAAGCACACAAAATGGGGCCAGTGAATGAATGTTCGGACTTAAGTACACTTGCTGCTGGAGCTTTGGAGAAGGCATGCTTGCATCTCATTGAGAGTGGTATAACTGTTCGTGGCAGTGCCCTCATGCTGGGGTGATGGCTGTAGGAGATGCAGCAGCACAATTGATGGCGCACGTATTTGAAAGTGCCGCTGGCCTGATTGTGGCCAATATCGCAGTATGGATTTAATGAATACTGATCAGAGGGGGGAGGGCAAGCCCACACACATAAAATCTTAACATCAACAGTTGTTGCTGCTAAAACATGTTAATGAAATAGCAGCCATGTCAGAGGTAGTCAGTTTGAATCCTGGCTGTTGGAAGCAGTTCTTATCACTAGAATTAAGAGAAAGAGGGAAGAGACTTGTGGCTGGCAGTTCATTATCTCTGTGGTGTGTAAAGAAAAAGACTCAATTTTTTAGATGCAGTATAGTGAAGCAACTTAACATTGTGAAATATTGTATTCCAATGCTAATACATATTATAACCTGATGTGATACTATTAGAAGTTTCATTAGATACTCTTCAAAGGAATATGAAGAGTTGCCCGTGACTCATTTCTACTCTATTATGTTGGTAAGTCCTTGTGATTTTTGCAGAGGCTGTTTTTGGTTCTAATGGTATATTTCATGGCATGGAATACTTCTTTTGTTGTAGTCAGAATTACATTTATAATATGATAATCAGTATTGATTTTGGCCAAACATTTTCCATATTCATATTGTAGGAGATTACTGCCCAGATACCATAATCTTAAAATCCACGGTTGTTGCTGCTAAAACATGTTACTGAAATAGCAGCAGTGTCAGGGGTAGTCAGTTTGAATCCTGGCTGTTGGAAGCAGTTCTTATCACTAGAATTAAGAGAAAGACGGAAGAACTTGTGACTGGCAGTTCATGATCTCTGTGATGTGTAAAGAAAAAGACTCAATTTTTTAGATGCAGTATAGTGATGCCTCATGTAACAGCAGCTGTAAGTATCCCTCCAAAAAGTCTATTTGAATAACATTGTCGTATCACCAATTTTGAAAGTAATTCTCCATATTGGGCATAACAACTGTTAGTAGAATCAGTCGTAAAAATGGGAGTGACAAAATTGTTGCTTTAGTTCTTTATATACTTCACTGATTCAAAGCTGTGGCTGTCTTGGTTACATTTTTAATGAATAGATTTGTACGAAGAAATGATTGCAATTATTTCAGGCCATAAGGGGTTGGAAAAGGCGAGGTCTAAACGTTCTACTTGAGGGTTGTGTCATAAGCCATCAGTCCATAATGCCTTGAGTAGCAGGACAAGAAATTTCATGTTTTGCTGCACTTCATATTGTATAATGATTGTATTGACCTATGTCAGTGGTTCCCAACATTTCTGAGGCCATTACCTATGAACAAGACTTGAGGTCAGCCTTTATCCACAGCAATGCTTAGCATCTCAAATTTGTATTGGATGTGTCAAGCATCATTGTCAATTCGAAGAGCATTGAAACATCCTTTACAGCAATCCTGCGTGGTAAAGTTCCACTTTGCATAGAAAACTGTCAACCTTACCTTGTATATAAAAACATTTGCAATCTGCCCTTGCAAGGTGAGGATAAGTTTATTTCTTCAAGAAAATCCACATAATATTCAAGTTGGGAAATAAATAAATAATCTGCTATTTTGGCTTGGTTGACAACTGAACAACAACCTGGTGAACAATGAGTGCCAACTGAGGTGATCGTTAGGTCAAACCAGTGGACATTTGGTGTCAAGGAGCTGGTTGCAGCATGATATGGTCATCTGTCGCTGCACGTGTATCCCAAATAATATCTCATTGATTTGTTATTCAATTTGTGGCTTGTGCTGCATTGCTTCACCTAATGCTCTTATTTGAAATGTCTAGATATTTAGTGGTTACTTATCTAATAATATTAATATATTAAAGAAGTAAAGATAATAGAGACAATTGTTCAGAAAGAATTTTATTTTTTGATTAAATCATAGTAAACACTTTTTTTTTACCACTTAGAAAATTTAGCATTGCCCTCAGGTTGGGACTTACTGGTACGGATAGTTCATGTACCCTAGAAGTTATCATGTGGTATCCTCTAGCTATTGTGAATGTGGTTCTGAGGTGTTGCAGTAAGCCAAAATGTCTATCGGTGACTAGGTATCGCTTGATGCCTCATGTAACAGCAGCTGTAAGTATCCCTCCAAAAAGTCTATTTTTGAATAACATTGTCGTTACACCAATTTTGAAAGTAATTCTTCATATTGGGCATTATATCAGCCCGAGACTGTGACTTTTATCATCCTCTTGAAATATTCAGAAATATAAAAGGTTCCATTTGGTTGTCAGCTGACGAAAACTGAGCTGTTGAACTATTCCATATACTTGTAAATAATGTAGTTTGCTTTAAGTGCAACTTTTACAGAGAATGCAATCTTTTGGTTCCTTTGTAACTTTGGGTTCCCATACAGTTTTAACATTACACTTGTTGTGTAGTTGAGACTCAAGCTGTGTCTGAGGTAAAGATTCCACAAGATTGCTGGTAGTGTCAAAACCATTACATGGAATGGTTTCTGATATTAGGTCCCGCCCCCCCCCCCCCGCCCCCCCCCCACCCCCCCCCCGTGCCTCCCCGCCCCCCCCCCCCCCCCCAAAAAAAAAGAAAAAAAAGTTTGAATGCATCCCTATTTAGTATATTCTGTGATCTATTCCAGTACACCACTGTTAATGTAAGCCAATGCCTAGTAGCTCCTTATTGTGCTCTGTTGCAAAAACAGCGTTAATCTGTGGGTCATGTGTGCCTTCAGATGTCAATAATGTTTGTCATGGCTCTAAATGCATGCTATGAAACCTGGCATAAATCTATAAATTAATAAGTGCTACAGACACTTCCTTGTGTGTTGGAAAATCAGTTCCTTGGCTATGGATATATGACACCATAAACAAATGCTTATTCTGTGATTACAGAATAGATTGCATTTCCTGAATATTGTGGATTTCTGTAGGTACATGTGTATTGTTCGCACTATGACATGCTACCATAAAATGACTGCTTTCCAAACATTGCACAACATGTAGTTAAATACAAGCATTCACATTTTTCGTGTGACGCGAAGAAATTCATATAAGATTTTGTCCTTTATTTGGAACATGGAACCTTCTGAGGCAGATCTGGCAGGGAGCTTTTAATCAAGTTAATTTTTGTGGCATAGTCGTTTCATCATCTTCTTTCTAAGCTACTTTGTATCTCTGAACTATTGCCAGTTGGCCATCATGTGAAGGATTTGGAAACTTGTGACTGAGGAGAAGGAGCCGCTTGATATACTTTCATCACTTCTGTGTAGCAACATCTACACTGAAGCGCCAAAGAAATAGGTATAGACTTGCATATTGAAATACAGAGATATGGAAACAGGCAGAATATGGCACTGCAGTTGGCAGCACCTATTTAAGACAAGAACTGTCTGACACAGTTGTTAGATCGGTTACTGTTGTTACAATGGCAGGTTATCAAGATTTAATTGAGTTTGAACATGACTTTATAGTTGGTGCACAAGTGGCGGTACACAGCATCTTCGAGGTAGTGATGAAGTGGAGATTTTCCCACACGATCATTTCACGAGTGTACCATGAATATCAGGAATCTGGTAAAACATCAAATCTCTGACATTAGTGCGGCCAGAAAAAGATCCTGCAAGAACGGGACCAGTGATGACTGAAGAGAATCGTGCAATGTGACAGAAGTGCAACACTTCCACAAATTGCTGAAGATTTTGATGCTGGTCCATCAAGTGTCAGCTTGCAAACCATTCAATGAAACATCATCGATATGGGCTTTTGGAGCCGAAGGCCCACTCGTGTACCCCTGATGACTGCCCGACAGAAAGCTGTGTGTCTTGCCTGGGCCCATCAACGCGGACATTGGTCTGTTGATGACTGGAAACATGTTGTCTGGTGTGATGAGTCTCATTTCAAATTGTATTGAATTTGTACAGATATGGAGACAACCTCACGAATCTGTGGACCCTGTATGGCAACAGGGGACTGTTCAAGCTGGCGGAGGCTCTGTAATAGTGTGAGGCGTGTGCAGTTGGAGTGATGTGGGACCCCTGATATGTCTAGATACGACGCTGGCAGGTGACACGAACGTAAGCATCATACCTGATCACCTGCATCCATTCATGTCCATTATGCATTCCGAAGGACTTGGACAGTTGCAGCAGGACAATGCGACACCCCAGACATCCAGAATTGTTACAGAGTGGCTCCAGGAACACTCTTCTGAGTTTAAGCACATCTTTTGGCCACCCAACACCCCAGATATGAACATTATGGAGCTTATCTGGGAAGCCTTAAATGTGCTGTTCAGAAGAGATCTCCACCCATTCGTACTCTTACTGATTTATAGACAGCCCTGCAGGCTGCATGGTGTCAATTCCTTCCAGCACTAATTCAGACATTAGTTGAGTCCATGCATTGTCTTGTAGTGGCACTTTTGCGTGCTCATGGGGGCTCTACATGATATTAGGCAGGTGTACCAGTTTCTTTGGCTCTTCAGTGTATAACTGAGTAGATGTTGTAGTCATATTGCAATGAGTGTAATGGTGCAGCATTAGCATTGCTGGCTGGCATGCCGAGTGTCTCCAGATTAAGACTAACAATCTGCAATTGTTTGTCATATAGTAACATCAGTTTTGGAACATTGATGAATTGCTTATGTTTTTAATGTTTGTGTATTTTGGAAAATGTTATACTTCATTGACAACCCCGCTTTTGGCTGGTGACAGTGTTTGGTGGCGACGGCTGGTGTTTCAGAAATCTACATCATGACTCCGACTAGGCAAATTGTTGAGCCTCCCAGTTTCCTGTCCAAAAGACAGCATCTGATTGCCTGGATTATGTAATGATGACACTGTGGAAATGGCGCAAACTGAGGTGGTGCTGTCTGCGTCCATAGCCCACATTTGCACACTCTGTCCAGCATTGCTTGTTGTGCTGTCACTTGTGTCAGATGGTAAAGTACTAAAAGTCTTTCTCTGTGCTCTTTCTTTATCAAGTCTATCCTTCCATGCATTGTTAAATGTTTAGCTGGTGTCTCTATTGAAGTTTTCATCACAGCCTAATTTCCACTGCCTCTCTAAATCTCAGAATCCCAATAGTTCGAAGTGTGGGCCAGAATTCTTGTGTGTTCAAATGTCTAATATTTATTTAATCGGCTGTGTTCAGCCACTACCAACTTTGCAGAATTCTAGTACATCAGATGATGGTAATGTTCAGCACAGGAGTTGGCAACAGTCTGTATAGATTGCCACACATAACTGCTGCCATACGTAACTGCTGCTACACTTCCAAGGAATTTTCTAAATCCCTGACACTGTCTGGCCAAGAATAACTTTAACTTGTTACAACGTTTCCTTTATTTTTCCTGGGTGGGTGGAACACTGTTCTGATTCCTTCTCTGAACAGGATTCTGCCTATCTTACTAGTTGTTGCACCGCAGTACGGAAGCTGCACTGTGTGTTGGTCCTCGTGACGTTTTTGAACAGCTATACTGAACACCCTAATACATAGAGACAAGACTGTTTTGGATGAGGAGGGCCTTGGCTCTGAGATAAATGACCTGACAGTGTTCAGAAGGAATGGGTATGCAGTTTGTGATATTAGCTCAAAGCTGCCAGGAAAACCAAGACTGAATGGTGTTCAACAAAACCTTGAGGACCATCACATGGATGGTCCTAAACAGGCAACCTCCGAGGAAAATTTAGGCAATGTTGTGACCTGTTAAAGATAATCATGTCCTGAGAGTGCTAGGGATTTATTATATTCCTTGCTAGTGTGGCAGTATTTACATGGGGTAGTCTATATGGGCTGTTGCTGAATACTGCACTGAACATCAGTATCACCTGAGGTACAGAAATTTGGAAAAATCAGCGGTTGCTGAGCACGGCGTATTAAATAAATACAAGATTATATTTGAACCTATGGGAATTATGGCCCGCAAATTAAACTATAAAGATTCCTTGATTATAGAAGCAGTGGAAATTAGACTTTGTGATAAAAACTTAAATAGAGACACTGGCTATGCACTTAGCAAGGCACGGAAGTGTGGATTTGATAAAGAAAGGGCACAGAACAGAACTTCTCATTGTTTATGCCTCTAAACAAATGATGGAGCTGCAAGCGATGCTGGACAGAGTGCAAACAAGATCTATACACTTGGAGGGCTCCACCACAGTTTGTGTCATTTCTGTGATATGATGACATAATCCAGATGTCATCTGGGCATTAAAAGTGGGAGCCTAGCCAATTTCACGACAATTAGAAATAGCCACTGATGATCATGGTGGTGGTGGTGGTGGTGGTGGTGGTGGTGGTGGAAGTAACTATCAGAAGCCTGCAATTTTTTCCGAATTTGACACAAAAGTTTACCAAGAACTTTTTGTACAAGGGCTGTGTTGAAGAAGACTTACTAGCCATATTAATTTCTAGGAGGAGGATATAGCATGCAGTGACTGTCAGCTGGAGAAACTATGCATGATGCAGTCACACCTGCTAAGAAATCTGGCTTCTCTACAATGCTGTCATACCAAAGTTCGCAGCCATCAAACACCATATAAAAACTGTTGCAGTGTACAGAATTTTACAGAAGATGACTCATATGGCATTAAGGGACCATACATGCGAAGTACAAACTTGATGCCAACACTCGTTCCTTGTATGTTTGCCACATGTTTATGTCAATAGCTCTCTCACCATTGGACTGGAAATGGTTATATATGACTTTGTCTGCACATCAACGAGCTAATTTGAGCAAGACAACAACAAAACAATCAAATAAATTTGAGTGTCTTAACCAAGAACAAGGAGCTGTTGGGTCCAGCAGTATTCACCATAGTGTCATCAACTTCTCCAACAAGGAACAGGATGAAGCCGCCAACTCAGTACTGAGTAATGCCTGAATTTTGCTGCAGCTCCATGATTATTACTAATTGCCAATAATATCAGCAGAGTGGAACAAGCAGTGCAGCATCTTCCTCAGGAAGCAGCAGATGAGATAAGGCTTACTATTAGCCAGATTTTAGCAACAGCTAGACTACTTAGGTCCAACATTGACAGGGTGGAGAGACAAGGACTGAAACTCTTGAAGAGAGATGAATAATTAGTTGCCTTACTGACTGACAAGGAGAATGTTACAGTTACCCTCAACACAGTTGATTATCATCACAAAATGTGTGTATTGTTGGATGACCTCAGTGACCGTATTCTTAAATTAGATGCAACATTGGCACTGAGCAGGAAGACGGGAGAGATATTAATGGATTCTTGTCTCTCTGAATAATTTGTGAAGAACTGGAGGCCAAGACTATCCAGCCCACCCATGTAGTATGGTCTGACTAAAATACACGACAATTGTGTACCACTTTGAACAGTCATGAGTGCTCCTCTATGTACAGGGTGGCGAAGTACTTATCTAAATTAAGAGCACCAATAGTCAGCCACTGCAGACACAATATTAAAAATTCTCAAACGTGTGTAGATGTCATCAGGCAGATGAGAATATGACCAAGTGAAATTGTGGTCAGCCTTGATGTGGTCTTCCTGATTATGAAAGTAGCAGAAGAAACATTATGACTATTGGCTGCTCACTCCTCACCTGAAATCTTAGATAACATTATGTTGACACACCCTGATGACCAAGTATTTTTTGATCAGTGGAAATTATGAAATGACTGATAGAACAGTTACGGGTTCACCATTGTCACCAGCCGTAGCACATTATTTCATGGGGGGTTTTGAAGAACAAGCATTGAATAGTGACCCCCTCCATCCATTCTTCTTCTTCACATATGTCGAGGATACGTTTTTTAATCTGGCTACATGACAGCGAGGTGCTGCAGCATTTTACTGATCAGAGAAGCGAAATGCATCCATACATAAGAGTTGTGGCAGAGATAGGAAAGGACAGGAAGTTGTCCTTCTTAGATGTGTTGTTTGCATGGAAAGCAGATGGACAACTTGACCATTCAGTGTACCTAAAACTGATGCATACAGACATGTATCTCAATGGGAGCAGCTTTCACCATCCAGTTCTGAAGAGAGCTATGCTGGACACCATAATACACAGAACCAGGAATATTTTGGACAAGGAACACCTCAGCTCACAAATAAATCATATGACAATGGTTTTCGGAAGGAACAGGTATTCAGTCCGTGATATTAGATCATCACGATCAAGAAAACTGAAATGCAATGCCATTCAACAAAGCCGTGAGGACCAACACATAGCATGACTTCCATTCTACAGTGCAACGAATATTAAGATAGGGAGAGTCTTAAACAGGCAAGGAACCAGACTGGTCTTTTGCACATCCAGGAAAATAAAGGAAATGTTGCTACCTGTTGAAGATAATTTCAGTTTGAGAGTGCCAGGGATTTAGAATATTCCTCGAGGATGTGGCAGCAGTGACATGGGGCAGTCTGAACTGTTGCTGGTTGCTGTGTTGAACATCAGCATCACCTTAAGCACAGGAATTTGGCAAAATCAGTTGCTGAGCACAGCCTGTTATACAAACACAAGATTATGTCTGAACATACAGGAATTCTGACAAGTGCTTTGGACTATTGGGATTCTATGGTTGGAGAAGCAACAGAAATTAGACATTGCGATAAAAAATTAAATAGAGGACTTGGCTATGCACTTAGCAATGCATGGAAGTGTGCACTTGATTAAAAAACCACAGAGGGAAACTTCTTGTATTTTATGTCTGTATACAAGTGATGGAGCTGCAAGCAAGGCTCGATAGTGTGGAAAACACAATCTATGGACATAGAGGGACTATCTCAGTTCACGCCATTTCTGTGATGTCATCATGTAATAATCCAGCCAATCAGATGCCGTCCTTTGGGCGTAAAAGTGAAGGCCTCTGCAATTTCACGACAGTCGGACGTAGTCCCTGATGATGATGATGATGATGGAGGTAGTAATCAGAAGCTTGGCATTTTATCCAAATTTGACACAGTGAATTTGATGAGAACTTCTTATCTGAGGACTTTGCCATGAAAGGCTTCAAAGCCGTACAAGGGAATTGTCAGTGACAGAACTCAGACCTTTGAATGTGTATCTTAAGCAGAATGTAGTTAACATTTTTCTCAAATGGGACTTCTTGCAGGCACCACAGACTGACATAGACTGTGGAAGGTCAGAGCTACAGGATGACTGACAAAGCTATTTCAACGAACACATATAACAAAGATTGCTTTGGGTGGTTATTTGCTGTTGCAGATGGTGTCCTGGCGAAATCAACGAGATGAATTTGTTGTCAATCTATATGCTCAGTTAAACTGTGAAACTTTTATCAGTTACAAAAAGCTCTCAGACTCACAAAAGAAATCTATATACCATTGGCAACAATAAACGTGTGGGTCAGGAGAACATTGAACTACTTACTGTCACGAGCAACCACATATCATCCCTCAAAGTACTTGTGTAGGGTTAGCCGAACCAGTCCAGGAAGAGCATATCACTGCCATCAACAAAGAATTGTGCTCCACAACCACTGCAGACAACACAATGGAGGAAGCAGCTATCCAACTGTCAACAGGATCTGACTTGGCTGAAGAACAACTTTAGTGAGTGTTAGCAGTTGTATACCAATTTTTGAATGCTTTCAGATCAGGAGTGGCGAAAAGGCAGATGAAGAAGCCCATGGTAAAACACCATATCAACACTGTAGAACACCGAGCGAGATTGCACACTGGTTAGCACATTGGTTTCAAAACCATGTCTGGCCATCCTGATTTAGGCTTTCCTTGATTTCTGTAAATCACTTTAGGCAAATGCCGGGATGGTTCCTCTGACAGGGCACAGTTTCCTTCTCCATCCTTCCCTAATCTGATGGGACCAATGACCTTGCTGTTTAGTCCCCTCCCCCAAATCAACCAACCAACCACTGTAGATCATCCACCTATTAGTGAGCACTCATATAGATGCCATTGGCAGAACAATGCATCATTCGAGAGGAAGTTGAGAAAAGGCTGCAAAATGATGACATTGAACCTGCAGAAAGTCCTTGGTTCTCATCTGTTGTCATTGTGAAAAAGGATGATGGCACATGGTGTTTTGTCAACTACTGATGACAGAACGAAGTCATTTAGAAAGATGTCTAACTGTTGCCATGCAGTGGTGACACCCTATACTGTGCTGGAAAGGCACAAAGTATTTCTCGACTATGGACATGAAGACAGGCTATTGGTAAATTGAGGTTGATAAAACTGACTGGGAAAATATAACCCTTGCAACTCCTGATGGCATCTATGAGTTCAAAGTTCTGCCATTTGGACTATGTAACACCCCAGCCGCATCTAAGTGTACAATAGTCAACCTGCTTCAACAGCTTTCTTTGTGGATAACATTGTCTTCTTCTTTTTTTTTTGTTTTTTTCCGTATACATTTGGAGAAGATCTGAGCTGCTTAACAATTATGGTGCAGTTTGTTCAGACCACAGGTCTAGACCAGAATCCAAAATATTGCTTCTCTGCTGCCCAAGAAATAAAAATATTTAATGCTGCTGGAGTTTGTCACAATTCAGAGACAACAGAAGAAGTCACAAATTTTCCAACTCCTCACCACATTCATGATGTGAAAAGTGTGTTCAGAATGTGCTCGTACAACTGGAAAAAGCACATCCCTTGCAAGTACTGCGGCAGGGGGATGCAAGATTTTCTGGAATGAGGTATAAGAAAGATATTTCCATGTTGTTGAGAAGGAGTTAATGTCTTTGTACAATTAAAATACTGCAACAGAACTTCATATCAACACTAGCAGTTACTGGATGGTGCAGTTGTAGTAAAATTCGGGAAGGTGCTGAAAATATGGTAGCTTATACCTCTAGAACACTCTTGAAGTCCAAGAACAACTAGTTGACAACTAAGAGAGGGTACCTTGGAGTTGTCTGAGTATCAACATGTTCCAGCCATATTTATTTGGCAAACAATTTACCATTGTAGTGAATCGTGATATTCTGTGCTGGCCTACTAGCCTGAAGCATCCATTGGGTCAGCTGTCGAGATGAGCACTGAAGTTTCCGAAATATGAAATCACAGTGGTATACAAAAATGGATGTAAACACAAGGACACCAACTGCCTTTCTAGGAATGCCTTAGTGGAACACAGCAATATGAATGAAATGTTAATCATCACTGCATAAATAACACTGTTGCTGAAAAGAGGGAAGATCCAATTGCCAAAAACCATAGAAGCCTCGAAGAATGAGGAGCAGACCAAAGGAGAGTTCCAATTAATAAATGGAGCATTGTGGCATTGTGTAAGAGAGACTATGATCCAATGTGGTGGAAATGATTGTTTGTCATCCCAGCTAATTTGTGGCCAGGTATCCTGAAGTTCTTCCATGGCACTCCAACATCTGGTCACCTGGGATTTGTGAAGACTGTGGACAGAATCAGACACAGGTCCATTGGACAAGTCTCTACGGATCTGTTAGACACTGTGTGAGCCACTGTAAGGAATGCCAGTGAAGAAGGCATTTGCCACAATTGCCTCTGGGGCATCTGGTACCAATTCTGCCTGCAGCAGTGCCATTCATCAAATTGGGATCTGACTCATGGGGAGGTTCCTGAAGTCATAAACTGGAATGTGTGCTGACTACCTTACTCGCTGTGCTATCACCAAAGCTGTGCCCATTGCTGAAATGAAAAAATGAGTGTATGGCATCAGTGGCCGGGAGTTCCCAGATGGGAAATTCAGCCACCAAGTGCAAGTCTTATTGAGTGCGACACCACATTGGGCAACTTGCGTGTCGACAATGGGGATGAAATGATGATGAGGACAGCACAACATCCAGTCCCTGAGGGGAGAAAATCTCCCTGCCCAGCCAGGAATTGAACCCGGGCCCCCGTGCGTGGCATTCCAACGCGCTAACCATTCAGCTATGCCCATTGCTGAAACTTTGGAAATTGCGAGGTTACTTGTCCAAAACATCATTTTTAAGCATGAAGCATCGTATGTGGTGATCTCTGATCATGGAAAAGTTTTCCAGTTGAAACTGTTATCAGAGATAATGTCAATGCTGTGACATCACCAACAGAATAACTGCCTACCACCTACATAATGCTTTAATAAGATGTTGGGAGATATGCTTCCGAAGTACATAGATGTCAAACAGAGAGACTGGGATACAACAATGCTCATTGTGACATTTGCATACAACACAGCAAAGCAAGAGAGTACAGGGTTCATGCTGTTTTTTATGCTCGATGATCATGTGGACAAAACAACAGTGGATGATCTGTTTCCATTTCAACTGGATGATAGTCATGATGACTACACAAAACACCTCTTCATCAAGATTGTAGAAGCAAGACATGTGGCTGGCTTACAGATCCTGGATGCCCAAAAAAAGACAGAGAGCACTAACACCAAGAACCAACCAATGAAGTACAGAATGGGAGACATCGTATGGGTGTTTTTTGCATGTGTGAAAAGTGGGACCTTCACAAAAGTTATTAAAGCACTAATTTGGGTTGTATTATATCCTTTGTCACATATTGTATGTCATAAACAAAGTTGACAATGAAAACAGTCAATTACTGATGAAATTATTTAATATCCAATTAGGCAATATCCAAAAGGCAAAAGCACAGAGACATCATCCATGTCCTCCATATGAAGCAGTACTACAGTACTGAGATACAGATCAACAATGAAGACTTCTTGTTCAAGGAAACTGCATACTCACTTGACAGTTATGATGCTTTTATGAGTGGGGCTACCTTTGTTGCTCATCATAGGCGATGTGACAACGTGACCAGAAAGCTAAGACCAGCCAGTGCTGTTATACAGAGAACCATTGACAAGATCAATATCAAGGATGAGGTAATCGGCTCCAGTGAGAACTTGCGAAGCAGCAGGTTCCTGTTCCTCCAGAAGGGGAAGCAATGCCATGAGCTGTGCTGCATGCAAGATGACCCAGTGGTTAGCGTCACTGGGTGTCGACCATCCACAATTGTTTATCATTTAGTTTTTATAGTTCTGGAAGATTCTTGAAATTTATTATGTTTGTATATTCTGAAAAACTCTTTGTCTATAAAAATAGCTGCACTCTCCATCCAAGAGTTCAGTTCTGTCCTGGCTGTATGTTGGTGTTCGTAACAAACATGCTTCTAGTGCTAATTGTTATGCTTTTATTGCTAATTGTTATACTTCATTTGCAACCCTTCTTTCGGATTTTTACTAGATTCTGGTTGCAGCGTGGCAGTAGGAATACACATATACATGTATAGTAGTATAGTATAAAATGTGGTGGTGTTTCTCTTTTGAAAATTTCTGGGCAACAGAGCGGTGACTTGCAGCTTGGACTAGCGAGGGATATATTATGATGGGATGACGTACTAGGAGACATGTCACTTCAGGACAGCATACAGAGCGCTTGTTGACAACCACCACAGAAATTAACATCAGGAAATATCTTGGGAATTATGTTATAAGATGGCAGCTTTGCTTTAGTGCTCCCTGTGGAATCCATGACAGGTGGCAAATCATAATGTCAGCATACTACATGTAACACCCTAGTTTATGACACGCAAATCCGCATTCTCTGCTGCGGCCTTGTACCTCAGCTCCATACAGACTGCAAGGTTGACTGTCTTCGTTAGTTTACTGGATAATAAGGTGCGCATCTGTTATATAGACCTTTTAACTCAAACACTTACTAACTTTTCATCTGTTGCTATGAATTATGAAAAAGCTGGCAGAACTTATCTGTAGTCATTGGGTCTGGACTGTGTTGAAATGTTATTCAGCCTTCTCATCTGGAACTTGGGAGTGCACTCAGAGGTCATGAGATTTGCACAATGGTCTGTTTCTGTGGGAATGGCTGAAAGGTTTAAAATAAATTATTGTTCTTATCTTTCATAGTGCTGATCTCCAAGTTGAAAATTGTTGTGTATTTCCTCGACCCTCTGAAATGTTGTGTAGAGTATATTCAGTATTCTCAGTTCCCCTTCAAATAAGAATAATACCTGTAAAATTTGTTGTATTTATTAACTGTTTGACTAATCTCCACTCAGTGTAATATATTGCACAATATCCAGTAGTATTGTAAAATAATTGTATGTACAGAGCATTTGACAATGATGCCTGTACATTAATACATCCACATTGCAAGTGACTTTTGCCTCAGAAATGCCCGAGGTCACCCATGTAACTACTACAATGTGACATCCTTAAACAGATGCTAATCAGAAGCCGATGTTAGTGTTAAAATAGATCAGATGTTAATAATTCTTATGAACATATTATTCTTGTCTTGTGGGTTTCAGTGTAGATTCATGGTTTTATAGTTTCAATCATTAGTAGTACAGATAATCTGACCAGAAAGTAGTTTTGGCACTTGCTAGGTGAAAGAATATTTGTAAGCTAGTTTTCTTAAAAATGTGGCTTTTTGAATGCTGTTCAATTAATTTAACAGTGGAAATGTGAGTAGAATTTTGGCTTTAACAATGATACAAATCGGTTGTGTTGTGAAGTTAAAAATTAAGACACTATTTAAATATTACATGTTGCAATAAATTCTCAGTCCAGCAAGTTTGACAAAATGTGGAATGTTTTCCAGATTCTCCATTACCTAAACTTTCTTGTGAGATCTAAATTCTTATAAAGGTAAATACTTTTTAAACATTTTTGTAAATTGTAAGTTTCATGAATTTCGATGTTGCTTTCATTATGTGATAATTTTGAGGTTATTTACAATTTGTGGTCAGTAATAGACTAGATTGAGAACTATTGTGTTATAAATTGCCTCACTATTTATTATTTTTGGATAATTGCATATTTTCAAACATGGTTCTGTGCTGTTGAGAAAGTAGCTGCATCTGCTGAATGAGCTGGTCAATGGCATCGGACAGTGACCGTTCCACGTTCACCCTGAGACACACATTAGTACCACAATTTCCATTGCATAAAGCTATGATGGACATTTGTGAGTCACTGATTCACCAATGCAATGAGGGATCCTGCAGCATCCTTTTGATGAACTATTTCCAGTCTTTTGACCAGCTATGACTATGTCATTAAATATTGTGTATGAATAATTCATGAAGATTTATTTTCGCATTTAGTTGTATATCATATCATGATCTACGTTCAGTAACTAGTTTCAATCAGCACCAAACAAATATAACATTGCAACTGAACAAAAAAGTGCTGTGGGCCTGAAGGAACCTGTGCAGCCATCCAGTGACCCCGGTGTAAGATCCCAAAGGAGAACCCAGCAGAGGGATCGAGCATCATAGAATTTTGAAGAGAAATATGATGTGGCCTAATGAATCAGGAGATTTTACCACTAATGACAAGTCACAAAACCCTTCAGTCTTACAGAGAAGAAAAATGTTTATAGCACTGGGTGTCTCTCATGTATTTTTCCATTGTGGCTGTAACAGACACAGTGAAATGTAAACTCCGTAAACATTTTATAGACACACATTGGAATAATTATTCTTTTGTTTTTAGTTGTTTAGCATTTCCATTGCAGCTGAAATTAAAAATTGTATGTGCATTCATGGTAGTTGCATTTGTATGTTACTAAATAAATAATTATTTTTACTAGAACCCGCAACTGGTGATCCCGATGTGATCGTGAGTACATAAGAATCTCTCCAATCATTATTCAAATTTTACTGCAGTAATTTAGTTTTTTCATTGCAAACTTACCAGTAATGCCACTGGTATTGAAACATTGTGCATGGTGGTGAAAATGCCATGTTTGTGGTGAAAAATGTAAAGACGTGGTTTTTGTAAGTGGAGTCGCAATTTACTACCACAAATATTAGCAACAAGGTGAAAAAGTATCATTGTTTTGGGGTATAACAATGTTATGAAAAGGAAAGTTGCTACCCACCATACAGCGGAGACACTGAGTCGCAGAGAGGCACATCAAAAAGACTGTCACAAATAAAGCGATTGGCCAGCAAGGCCTTCATCAAAAATGGATGACAGACACACAAACACACACTCATGCAAACGCAACTCACACACAAATGGCTGCAGTTTTTGGCATTTGAAGCCACACATCTGTGGCTTCAGATTTCATGTCCAAACCATTATCAGCTTCCCCATATAGACTTCAAAACATATCTTACCACAGAATTTGAAAACCCAGAGTCACGTGAAGTTAAAACATTACTAACTTAAGTGGAACTAGGAGACAAAAAGCCTTCTGCTTTGCTCCGAGAGAGCACTTGTGCAAGTAACTGATGATATTTTTAAGAGCTATGTTTTTCTTCAACAACTATGTACCGATGTGTGTTCTATACTAGCAGCTACTCAAAATGTAAATCTCAAAGCAGTGGCTTCTATGGCTGACAAAATCCTAGAGATCATGACCTCAGTCACTTTGTATATAGTGCTGAAACTGTTTTTCCCTTCTAGAAAGACAGCCTTCAGAACTAATGACAGAGATTAAGAAATTATGAACTGGAACATAATCGAGAAGCAGATGAAAATCACCACAGCAGCACAGAAACATCCCATGTGCTGCTATCATTATAAGCTCAAACAGAATGTCAAAAAATGTGCACAACTATGTTCATTTATTTCTCGAAGGTCTGCTAACATGATAACACACAAATGAAAATCTAGTATGCTATTTCATTTGGTATGGTGCAGAGTGAGGAGGTTGAATCATCTCAGATTGCAACACATAGCTTATATATTTATTGTGTCTATCAACATATCAGTGCATTCTCGTTTGGTAAGTTACAGCATCTTTGTTTAAACAAAGATTCTGTAACTTACCAAACAAAAGCATTGGTATGTTGATAGAAACAATAACAAACACAAACACACACACAAATTTCAAGCTTTCGCAACCCACGGTTGCTTCATCAGGAAAGAGGGAAGGAGAGGGAAAGACGAAAGGATGTGGGTTTTAAGGGAGAGGGTAAGGAGTCATTCCAATCCCGGGAGCAGAAAGACTTACCTTGGGGGGAAAAAGGGACAGGTTTACACTCGCACACACACACACACACACATATCCACCCATGCACAACAGACACAAGCAGACATGGGTAGAGATGTCAGTCGAGGCGGAAGTACAGAGGCAAAGATGTTATCGAATGACAGGTGAGGTATGAGCGGCGGCAACTTGAAATTAGCGGAGGTTGAGGCCTGGTGGGTAATGGTAAGAGAGGATATATTGAAGGGCAAGTTCCCATCTCTGGAGTTGATGTCAGTGGGAAGTATCCAGATAACCCGGATGGTGTAACACTGTGCCAAGATGTGCTGGCCGTGCACCAAGGCATGTTTAGTCACAGGGTGATCCTCATTACCAACAAACACTGTCTGCCTGTGTCCGTTCATGTGAATGGACAGTTTGTTGCTGGTCATTCCCACATAGAAAGCTTCACAGTGTAGGCATGTCAGTTGGCAAATCACGTGGGTGCTTTCACATGTGGCTCTGCCTTTGATCGTGTACACCTTCCGGGTTACAGGACTGGAGTAGGTGGTGGTGGGAGGGTGCATGGGACAGGTTTTACACCGGGGGCGGTTACATGGGTAGGAGCCAGAGGTTAGGGAAGGTAGTTTGGGGATTTCATAGGGATGAACCAAGAGGTTACGAAGGTTAGGTGGACGGCGGAAAGACACTCTTGGTGGAGTGGGGAGGATTTCGTGAAGGATGGATCTCATTTCAGGGCAGGATTTGAGGAAGTTGTATCCCTGCTGGAGAGCCACATTCAGAGTCTGATCCAGTCCCGGAAAGTATCCTGTCACAAGTGGGGCACTTTTGGGATTCTTCTGTGGGAGGTTCTGGGTTTGGGGGGATGAGGAAGTGGCTCTGGTTATTTGCTTCTGTACCAGGTCGGGAGGGTAGTTGCGGGATGCGAAAGCTGTTTTCAGGTTGTTGGTGTAATGGTTCAGGGGTTCAGGACTGGAGCAGATTCGTTTGCCACGAAGACCTAGGCTGTAGGAAAGGGACCGTTTGATATTGAATGGGTGGCAGCTGTCATAATGGAAGTACTGTTGCTTGTTGGTGGGTTTGATGTGAACAGATGTGTGAAGCAGGCCATTGGACAGATGGAGGTCAACGTCGGGGAAAGTGGCATGGGATTTGGAGTAGGACCAGGTGAATCTGATGGAACCAAAGGAGTTGAGGTTGGAGAGGAAATTCTGGAGTTCTTCTTCACCGTGAGTCAAAAATCACAAAATCTTTCATAAATGGCAGCTGTATGCAGCGAATGGTTCTGTAATACATGAATATAGTGAACTGACTGCTGCTTGATGTTAAGTTAAAAAGTTACTTTAATCACTAGTACAGTTTCTGCAGACATACCTATTGGCAATATAGTGTTTTTGATTGACCCTAACACAAATATTGAGCAATACTAAAGAGATATTTCAAACACTCTCACAATGAAACTTAATTAATTTTTTCCTAATATGCATCACTCTATCACAACAATGGTACTTTCAGTGCACGCATGAGCCAGATACTTGTCACCAGAAAAGTTAATACAAGTAAAACTTCAGTTTCAGGGGATGATCAACCTTGACATATGTCATCCCTCTAAAAGCCACTGAATTCTAAAGGAAGACGGAACTTGGCATTCCTGTCGAGATTATAGAGCTTTAAATGCTGCCACAGTGCCAGACCACTATCAAATACTTGATTTACGAGTTTTCAACTACCAACCCTCCAACAGAAAGATATTCATTAAATTGATTTTCCAAATTTTAACAACATTCTCTGACTTCTACCGTAATACATGCTATTTATAAGTTTTTTCAGGAAACATAAAACAATCTGCACTGTAAAGTATGAATGTATGATTACAGACATGTGACCAACAAAGATGAAACTTGCAGGTTTGAGGTTTTAAAAAAAGCCTTTGATAGGTGACTTGTTTCCCTCCTTTAGCCCTCTTCCATGCTGCAATATCTTTCACTTACACAAACAGAGGATATCAGCTGCTCTTGCTTCCTCCTGTTCACTAATGTACTGCAGTGTTGCCCCAGTCATATTGAGCCCTTCCATATGTGGGATGATATTTCTCCTATCATCTAAGTTTACCTCTTCCTCTTGTGTTACTTCCCTCTGCATCATCCTTTCCACAATATTATCATCATTTTGTTCATCAACTTCATTATTTGCCGTCCATTCTGCATTGATAGCTTCACAGCCTGGTACATTTTTGAGCAACAAAATGATATTGTTTCCACCTTTGACTTTGGTTTCTCACATGGATTAAAAGTTAAAATGTCCACCTTCATTGTCTAAAAGAATTTTCCAAGATCTGACATGTGATAAGTTCGGAATCTCTTCCCACAATTTGGCGAACCACCTTTTGACATCCAGCATGTCAATCCTCTTCAGAATGCTTACATGCTTACACAGTCTTCATTATTATCAAATGCTGATAGCAATGCACTGAGAAGATGGCAGTGATACTTCTTCTTTGGCATTTCAAAGATGCCCTGGTCCATTGGCTGCCAAAGAGCAGTCACATCTGGTGGTAAACATAATGCTTTGGTATCTCCATTTATGAGTTTGTCACTGGCAAGATGTAAAGGCACGCCATCAAGAAGCAGTAGAGCTTTCCTCAGTAGATCATGATCTTTCAAATATTTCTCTGCAACGACTACGAAATTATTTTGCAACCAGGTTTGAAAGATTTCTGAATTCTTTCTTTTAGTGAGTGTAATGTAGGGTACAGATTCCTTATTTTTCAGGTTTTTGAAAGCTCCAAGGTTCCATGATTTTTGTGTTAATGTAAACGAAACCTTGTGGTTTGCCAGTTGCATTATTGAAAGCCAACTCGTTCCTTGCTTTTCTTATATCCAGTAGCCCAGCTTCCTTTTTTGAAGCAAGCACTTTCATAAGGAGCATCTTGTAAGAGTAACCACTCTCACTGTAACCCTAAAACTGTTCACCGGAAATGTTGTCTTCATCAATGAACTGATAAAGGTAGTTTTTAGACAATGGCACAGCCTCTTTGCGAGCAGATAAAGCCTTTCCTCTAATGTAATCTAGTGAATACTGAACTGTTTTTTTCACCAATCCATCCATCAGTCACTAGCAGTAAATTCTAAATCTTCGTTTATTTGCCAATGACATTGCAATACTTTTTCCTGCTGTATTGGCCCAGTAATGGGCTAACCTTTTACTCTTAAATGTCCATGCCACAAAAAAAAAGTTTCTTCAACTTCTTTATGCTTACCTTTCAACATCGCGTTCTGTACTTTTATTCCAGCCCTCAAGTTGGGAAGAACACTGCTTGTCAATTTCTGTTTGATTTTTCTTCCAATCTGAAACAGTACTTTTTCCTATGCTTAACCCTAAAGCAATAGTTTTGGCTGTTATGCCAGAACCCAGTTATATTATGGCACATAATTTCTGACCCATGGTCATTACAAGGTTTTTCATCTATCACCGATTTTGGACTCTTTAATTAAAACAGAAAGGACAGCATGAAAAAATGAACTTTTTGTTTGAAACGGAAAGGACTGCACAGAATAAAAGTTTAACAATGAACACACTTTGGATGTCCGATATGCAACTGCAGAAACAAAAAACACAGGGTTGCCAACAGAGCTGCTGTCTGCATGTGTTCATTGTTCTTTGTGAGTGCATCCAAGTATAGGTTGTGGAAGAGTGGTTCCAGTAATTTATTCAGTAGTAACAATACAGTATGCACCCTATAATTGTGACCCAGGCACACAAAACATTTTGAATAGTCACACAGCGTTAGAGCCAGCACTCGTTTGCTAAAACCTAGGAAAAGTACAGCATATACAATAAATTAATCTTTATTTTATCATGGAGAAGCATTATTATGGTATTAATTAAGTAGGATGGTTAGTACAGAGGCCAGATAGCCACGAGCTGGATTGTTGAGCGTCTAATGTATGTATGCCTTTGTGGTAGTCTCCTTTGCATGGTGCTAAATGAATAATTATATTTAGTAGAGCCCACACCATCAACACAGACCTAACAATACATTTTGCAAACATTCCTCACAGATGACAATATGTTACAATTGTGCATACACTATCTGATCAGTAGGACTGATTGGATTACTACAGGTATTAAAGTGTCTTCAGAAAGAAAAAGAAAACTGTATGAGACAGCAAGAACTAGTAAAGATCCAGAAGTAGTTTTACACTATAAAAATTATTGTAACATACTGAGAAAAGTTGTAAGGAAATCAAGAAATATGTATGTTAGAGAAGAAATTAACAACTCCAGCAATAAAATCAAATAAAAATGGAATGTTGTTAGAAGGGAGACAGAAAAAGTAACCACTGGGGTAGGTAGTATTACTGTTAAAGAGAATGAGACCATCTTAACGAACAGTACACAGGTAGCCAATGTATGTAACAATCACTTCTTAAGTGTAGGAGAAAAAATTGCTGAGAATAGTTCAAAAGTAAAGCCAGGCAGTACATGGAAGAGTCAGTTTGGAAAAATTTTAGTCAGATTAAGTTCCATCTAACAACCTCTTGTGAAATAAGGAAAATTATTAAATCTTTGAAAAATAAATGCTCTGTTGGAGTAGATGACATCTTTAACAAGTTATTAAAACAATGTGGAGCAATTACAGCTGATGTTTTGAGTGACATATGTAATGCATCACTGACGCAGAGTATTTTTCCAGACAGGTTAAAATATGCCATTGTCAGGTCTCTCTACAAAAAGGGGGAAACCACAGATGTCAATAGTTACCTGATGGGATACTTAGTAAATCACAGTTCAAATTTCAGAAATGCTGTTCCACTGAGACAGCAATATACAATTTCACTGTCCACATAATAGAGTCTTTAAATAGTAAAATGTCACCAGTAGGAATATTCTGTGACTTATCCAAAGCATTTGATTGTGTGAACCATGACATTATGTTAGAGAAATTACAATTCTATGGTATAAATGGAACAGCAATTGAGTGGTTTAAGTCATATCTACAGAACAGGAAGCAAAAAGTTTCTACTAAAAAAAGAAACATGGAATGATACAGACAACTATGAGGACACATGTAAAAAGTTTGACATGTTCATGGAAATATTCTCCCATTATTTCAATATTTCTTTTCCAGTTAAAAACCAAACATTAAAAACTAGAAAAAGAAATGTTACATGGCTGACAAAAGGCATTAAAATATCGTGTGCTGAAAAGAGGAGACTTTATGAAATCTCAAAAACACAAAATGTTACAGAAGAATTTCTGATGTATTTCAAGAATTATAAGAGAGTGCTTCACAAAATCATAAAAGAAACTAAAAAAACAACAAATGATCACCATATAAAAATGGCCAGGAACAACATGAAAGCCATGTGGAAGATAGTCAGAGAACAAGTAGGAAATGAGACCTCCCAAAATGTAAATCTCCAGGTAATCCAAGATGGCAAAAAAATTACAAATCCAGAAGTAGTAGCCAATGCTTTTAATACATACTTTGCAAATATTAGTGAAAAATTACTCTCTGACATAAAATCTTCAAATAAAAATCCTGCTACAACAACATCAAATCAAAATAGAAACTGCAACTCCCTATTTCTTACTCCAACCAACCCAAAGGAAATTATACTATCAATTATAGAGTTAAAAACAAAATTTTCAACAGGTGTGGATGAGATTCCAGATTATGTCATTAAAAATGTGGGTGACCTTATTGCAATACCATTAGCCCACATTTTCAACAGTTCATTAACAAATGGAGTCTTTCCTTCCTGCTTAAAGACAGTGAAACTGAAACCACTGTTCAAAAAGGGTAAGAAAGAAGACATAGCCAATTATAGACCTATTGCCTTGCTATGTACATTTTTGAAAATACTAGAAAAAATTTTTCATAAGAGGGTGCTAGATTTTCTAGAAAAGTGCAAAATATTATCCACAACCCAACATGGCTTCCGGAAAGGCCGATCAACAGAAACAGCAATATATGAATTTCTGGGTGAAGTATTCGAAAAAATTGATAGTGGACAAAAAGTAACTGGCATATGCCTTGATCTGTCTAAGGCTTTTGACATCATGGACCACACTCTATTGCTGCAAAAGCTTGAAAGAATTGTTATCAGAGATATGCCTAACAACTGGCTTAGATCATATCTTACTGACCGCAAGCAAGTAGTAGAAATACATTTTCACGAAGAAAATAAATCAACAAATCACTATTCTGATTATAAAGCAGTAAAAATATGGAGTACCGCAGGGCTCGGTACTGGGCCCCATCCTATTTTTGATATATATAAATGACCTAACATCAACCAACCAGTACCATAGCACTATCCAGTTTGCAGATGACACAAGCATATTAGCCAGTGGGAAGACTGCAGAAATACTACAGACAAGACTATCTGAGGCATTAACAAATGTTGTAAACTGGTTCAACCAAAACAAACTAATAATAAATAAAAGTAAAACAGTAGCATTAAATTTTCATAATGTCAAGAGGAACACTGAAGAGGATATAAGAATTCAGATGTCAGACACAGATATTGCAAGTGTGCCTAATACAAAATTTCTGGGGGTCTGGCTACAGGATAATCTTAGATGGGAAACTCACATTGACAACATATTAAAGAAGCTAAGTACCATGTGTTATTTAATGAGAGTGCTAGAAAACTGCTGTCATGAGGACTGTCTAATGACAGTTTACTATTATAATATACATTCTGTCCTAAAATATGGGATCACTTTCTGGGGTAACTCGCTATCCTGCCTAAAACTCTTCAGGATGCAAAAAAGAATAGTGAGAATCATGGCTAGAATAAAAAGGAACAAACCATGTAGACCATTATTTAAAAGGATGGGGATTCTTCCCCATCCATGTATTTTCCTATTTGAAAGTGCAATGTTTATAAAGAAATATACAATAACAAATTCTAGTATCCTCCCCAAAAATGAAAATGTTCATCATCATAATACAAGACAGAAAACTGACTTTCATGTACTCCATACAAAAACCAGTTTGTGCCAAAAAGGAACATTACACCATGGAAAAATTATCTACAATAAATTGCCAAGAGAAATTAAAGTAAAGAATGATGTAAAAAATTTTAAAGCAGCATTAAAAGAATATCTGTTGACACATTGCTTTTATAGCGTGGAAGAGTTCCTCCAAAATCCTCGAGAGTCTAAGTGATGATTATGCAAATACTGTAACCATTAATACTGACCTATAAATACATTCAGATGTAATTCTCAAGTTTCTAATCGGGTTCAAGTATAAGTTGTATACTGACTTGCCCAGTATATGAAGTAAAATTCTGTGAATGTAATTCTCTAGTGTACATGTCAATTCATAGTGTAGAAGAGTTCCTCAAAAATCCTTAGAGCTTAAGTGAGGATCATGCAAATACTGAAATCGTTAATATTGGCTTATACATGTATTCAGTTGTAAACTTCAAGTTTCTAATGTGGTTTAATTATAACTTACAAATTGACTTGCCCAGTATATGAAGTGCCGTAAAATTTTGTGAACATAATTTTCTAGTTTCTAAAGTGTTTTAATTGTAAGATTACTTTGACCTGTCCAATATCTGATGTGCTGTACTGTACATGTAAGATTTACTGGACCAATAAATACAATACAATACAATACAATATGCTTCAAGTAATTCAAAGGAGTTTGCCACTTCATCTAACTGGGGTGAAATTACATTAGGTGTTCCACAAGGTTCGATCATGGGTCCCCTCCTGCTCTTGATATATGTGAATGACCCCCCTCCTTATTTGAAACGAGATGCTGAACTGACACTGTTTGCTGATGATACAAGCATAATTATTAATCCAGTAAAAAAAAGTCCGATAGGAAATGATACAAATAACATCTTTGGAAAAGTTATTAATTTGTTTTCTGCGAATGGGCTTGCTCTGAACTTTGAAAAGACACAGTACGTCCAATTTTCTGCTGCAAAAAGTATAATTCCTTCAGTAAACATAACAGATTAAAAGAAGTCAATAGCCAGGGTAGAGCATACTAAGTTTTTGGGTGTACATATAGATGAGAATCTTAATTGGAAAAGCTGTATTTTGGATCTCCTAAAACGACTAGGTTCAGCAACTTTTGCAATCAGAATAATTGCCAATTTTGAGGTTGTAGAAATTAGTAAGCTACCATACTTTGCATACTTCCACTCTCTGATGTCATACAGAATAATATTCTGGGGCAACTCAACACTTAGGCAAAAGATTTTCACTGCTCAAAAGAAAGCAGTTAGAATAATGTGTGAGGTTCATAGTCGCACATCTTGTAGGCATCTGTGTAGAAGGTTAGGAATTCTTACAACTGCTTCACAGTACATTTACTCAGTAATGAAATTTTTTCTCAACAACATGGACCAGTTTAGAATCAACAACGTCATTCATGATTACAATACCAGAAAAAAGAAAGACCTACACTATCCTTTACTTAACCTATCTTTGGCACAGAAAGGGGTAAAATATACTGCTATAAAACTTTTTGATAAATTACCAGATGAGATAAAATGTGTGACAGACAGCAGTAATAGTTTCAAAAACAAACTGAAATCATACCTCCTTGACAACGCCTTCTATACCATAGATGAATTCTGGGATAGATAATAGAAATATTTAGGTATACACTATAATGTAAATAATAAGAAAAAAACCCTTGTTTCCTGTGCGCGTTTTTTGTGCATCTGACACATTCCACATCATAACAGTTTTTCCGTGCTATTGATCAATGGAACACATAACTAACTAATTAACATCTATAGTGTAGAAGGAGTTGTCTACCAAAAAGTCTTTCTAACTCTGTTTAACTGTGCTTTATCAGAAACAAAGTTTTTAATGGTTGCTGGCAATTTATTGAAAATTTTTGTTCCCGAATATTGGGCCCCTTTTTGGACCAAGGTAAGTGATTTTAGGTCTTTTTGTAGGTCGTTCTTATTCCTAGTATTGATACTATGTATTGACCTATTGGTTAGAAATGCAACAAAGTTGATTAAGGAATAAATATACTGAGAAGCAGTGGTTACAATAGAAATTCGTTGAACGGGTTTCTAGATTATCTTAAATTTACATCACAGATGAGTCTTATTACATGCTTTTGCATGCTAAAAATTTTTCCTTGGTTTGACAAGTTATCCCAGAATATGATGCTGTATGACATAACAGAATGAAAGTAAGCAAAGTATGCAAGTTTTTATATATATATATATATATTTCCTACATCTGTCATCATTCTCACCGCTAACACTGACTTGTTTAGGCAATTCTGTGGTATGCCCTTCCCTAACTGAATCTATTATCAAATTGTAATCCCAGAAATTTTACACTGTCAACCTCTTCTATCTGCAGGTCTTCATATGGTATACACATGCAGGAACAAAATCTCTTACAGGTTTTGAACTGCATATAGTGGGTTGTTTCCAGGTTTAATGACAGTGAATTAGCTTTAAACCATTTATTCAGATTCTTTATTAGTCACTCAGCAATATTATGTACAATAGCCTTCGTCAGTTCACTTAACCTTAATGTCAGTAAAAATTTGATTACCAGCCATTTCTAAGTCTGAACCAGTTCCCGTGAGAGCTGTCGGGCATGGCCGGCACTTGGATGGGTCACCATCCAGGCCGCCATGTGCTGTTGCCATTTTTCGGGGTGCACTCAGCCTCGTGATGCCAACTGAGAAGCTACTCGATCAAATAGTGGCGGCTCCGGTCAAAGAAAACCATCGTAACAACCGGGAGAGTGGTGTGCTGACCACACGCCCCTCCTACCCGCATCCTCAACTGAAGATGACACGATGGTCGGATGGTCCCGATGGGCCACTTGTGGCCTGATGATGGAGTGCTTATGCTTCTAAGTCTGTACTTAACTTGCAATGTTTGTATCATCTCCAAACAAAACAAACTTAGCATCTGGTAATGTAACAGATGAAGGTCATTAATGTGCACAATAAAAAACAACGGACACAAGATGGAACCTTGAGGGACACTACATGCCATTAATTCCCAATCAGATGAAGACTGACTGCTTACTGCACAGGTATTTCGCAACACCCTTTGTTTCCTGTTAGGTAAGTCTCAAACAATTTTGTAGCACTCCTGGTGACACTATAAAATTCTAATTTACTTAAGAGAACACTGTGATTCATGTGGTCAGAGGCTTTTGACAGGTCACAGAAAAGGCCAGTAACCTGTAATTTGTTATCTAATGAATTAAATGTGTGGTGCCGATGAAATCGACACCAGCATCGATGCATCCATCTTTGAACTAAGCTAAGATTATCTTTGGCCTCTTCCGCCATGTTCAGTTCTTTGTGAGCCTTTGTATTTGGGTGACTAAATGAACTACTGCTATATGGGGTTGTTTGGTGTAACTAACCCGAACATCCTCCTCACTGGTGACCCCGACGTGATTTGAACATGCAACCTTCTGATGTGGAGTCAAAGTCAGGGTTGTAATTTTCGCCGTTTTACTGTGTCCGCGACCTCTGCATCAGTTATTTTTGTGTGTATTACATTGACACAGCATTCGAACAATGACTTCGGCCCAGCACCTAACGCTGGATTTTGTGATTGACATGCATTGTGTTGCGGGTGATGTACACCCGCCAGGACTGCAACACAATGCCTCTCACTTGATGATTACGCCGATTTCGCTGGACGTTTTCGAGCCTGCAATGATAAGTGAGGTTAGGAGTGTGCATGACTCCGGCTATCAAACGGCTTTGTTCCCACCACATGTGCTCTCCCTCATCGACTGTGCAGTTACCTCTTACGGATCTCTGTGCAGTGCGGGACCAATGCCGATTTCTGCAAATGCTTCTTTGGACAACCTACCACCGCCACGACGATTTGCCATGCCGCATCTGTGCAGATACCTGCCACGTGGCCAGAACTGCTTCGTTCACAGGTCAACCTCCTCAGCATCTGACCACGCCTGCGCCTGCCTCGGTTCAGCAACAGCACATGCCTTCCTACTTCGATACCTCAGCCTGCAACAGGACCAATAACTTGTTATCTGTGCCTGACCTCCACCTCTGTCCCACTGCTACGCCTCAGTGTTTTGTGCCACGACATTCACCTTATCTGCACACCGTTTTGAGTGGAGTGACTATGAACAGTGAACATTCACACATTCCGTCCCACGTTCGACATAATTCCCCACACTGTGCTTCTGGACAGCCTGCACCTCAGCAGCCTCCCTGCAACATAGGTGGCCCCGGCTCTGATCATATATTGAGCTTTCCGTGGACTAACATGCATTCTCAAGCTTTGAACTTTTTCTCACCTGTCACCCCCGCGCCGGCTCTAGTTGAGCTTCCGCTACCGTTCTCAGCACATCTTGGTGCCTCATCCGTATCGGTCTTCCGTGACACATTAATCCGAACACACCCGCAATGTGTTGAGCTTCCGCAACCGCAATTGACACTTTACGGTGTCTCACCCAGGCCGGCATTCCACGTTGTGACAGATCGCGCTCAACCATAACGTGTCACCTTCACGCTGCCACCCGAACAGCCGTCATTGCCACATCCCCTGGAGGCACACTCTTCTGGAATACTACAGCAACAACAGCTCGTTTCAGGCAGTGCCCCGACAAACTCAGCTCAACCTGTTCTTCTGAACATTCTACAACGCTTACCGACGCTGCCGCCATTTAATCCCGACAGTGCTACAACCTGGTTCAAAATTGCGGACGAAGTGTTCGACCATTACAAACTCAATGAGTCAACCAGGCTTCTGTGCCTCATCACCCACCTGCACGACCAGGAGGACTTGATTACTGACCTGGTCGATGCCCCGGATTCATCTAACCGGTACACTCTAGCTAAAAAGACAGAACTACGTCGGCTTGCACACTCAACTGAGGCAGCAACACGGCAAGTGCTCCACGTTGAGCAACTAGGCAACGACAAACCTTCCCAGCTGTGGAGATGGCTACGTGCCCTGGTCAGTGCCGATCTACTCTCTGACACAGCTCTCCTCGCCATCTGGTCAGATAAACTATCTCCTCACATCCGCTTTGCTCTGGCTAAGAAGTCTCCCGAACCTGTTGAGCTAAGAATGACAATTGCTGACAAGCTATATGATGCATCACTGCTCTATTTCGCCAGCCACTGCCTACTTGACAAGTCTCAGATTCAGGCTCATCGCCCTGCGGCCGGACGTGGCTGGGGCCGCACTGTGCCAACCATTCCGCTCACTCTGGGAAGCAGTAAACAAGCTACTTGGATGTCACCGTCTCCGCCCATGGTCACGCCCCCTCCTGCAACCGAATCTGCTGCGGCCACTGAACCTCAGCCACCGCCACTGGCAATGAATGTTCCGCAGGAAATGCAACCGCACTACCCATACTGTTACTTCCACACACGATTTGGTGAGGCGGCATGGAACTGCAAACCACCCTGCTACTTCCCAAACACCAATCGCAGGTACGTCCAAGTGCCGCCCCCTGTGCACAACATGACAGGCACCCCCCAGTGCTCCATTCTGTTTGGGAACAACCGGATAATTGTGGACGACTTTACATTAAAGACATTTCATGGGGATACCTTTTCCTAGTGGACACAGGCGCCGATGTTTCTCTGCTGCCTACGTCCTTAGTGTCGTCGAACATCTGCTTTCATCATACTTCACTGCAGGCCATGAATTCCACTAAACTACAATGCTTGGGTTCAACTTCCCACATCGTCTCACTCTCCGCTAACTGCAAACTCGAGTGGACTTTTTTAGTGTGCGAAATTGATGAACCTATACTAGGCATTTACTTCTTGTGACAACACAAACTTTCACCGGACCTAGTGTGAAACACCGTGTTTCATCACCCATCCAAGACTCACTTCCCCTCTGCTCCGATGAGGAAACCCCCCCGTGACACATCGGTGCGGGCTCATCTCATCCGTACAAGCTCGTCTCCGTCCCTGAGAAAGTACAAACAATACTAAACCTACCCAGACCTTTGTCATTCAAAGAGCTTCCGACATCTACCTTGGGCTGCGGAGATTCAGGCTCCACTGACGGATGCCTTGGCAGGCACCAACACTTCTGGATCTCGGCCCGTTCTATGGACCCCTGCTATGACTGACTCTTTCACTGCCCTCAAAAATTATCTTGCCGAGGCCTGCACCATCGCGCATCCTCATCCCAATGTGCAGCTTTTCATCACCACAGGCGTGAGCGATACTGCCATCGGAACTGTCCTTAGCCAGACAATTAATGGCCAAACTTCGCCTCTGTAGTTCTTCTCGTGCAAGCTCACCAATGCACAATGGAAATATTCCGTGTTTGACAGGGAGTTACTCGCGCTCTACAGAGTGATTAAGCATTTTAAGACTGACATTGAGGGACGCCCTTTCAATGTTTTAACAGATCACAAACCCCTGGCTGGGGCCATTACAAACCCGCCAGCTGACCCGCCTCCTCGCCGCTTCAGATACATGGACTTCATATCTCAGTTCACCACCGATGTCAGACACACAAAGGGTGCTGACAATATAGTTGCTGATTTCCTTTCATGAGTTGACGCCATCCATTAGCTGTTAGACCTCCAACCCACTGACGAGGAAACACAAAATCTGATTTCAGACTCTACCTCTTCACTACACTTCATCCGCACCACCTTCCCTGGCATTTCTGGTGAGATCTGGTGCGATGACAGTATGGGCATGTTACGCCCCCTCATCCCAAGCAAACTCCGTTGAGCTGTCTTCAACGCATTGCATAATTTAGCCCACCCCGGTGTTCGTGCATCCGCCCGCCTCGTAGCGGAGTGCTTTGTGTTGAGAAATGTCAACAAGGACTACCAGCAATGGGCATGCTCCTGCGTCGTGTGCCAACGCTGCGAAGTACACAAGCACACTTCACCCCCCTTCGGCGCCTTTTCGATGCCTCCTGGGCGTTTCCAGCATATTCATACTGAAATTGTCAAGCCTTTCTCCCCCTCTAACGGCTTTTGTTATGTTCTCTCGTCTATCAACCAAACAACTCGCTGGGTCGAGGCTGTCCCTCTCCCCAATATTACAGCTGAAACTGTTGCCTGAGCTTTCGTCGAGTCATGGGCATCGCGTTTCGGATGTCCTGCTATCATCACGACTGACCAGGGCAGACAATTTGAGTCAGCCCCTGTTCAACGGGATTTGTAACATTTGCGACATCCGGCGCATCCATACCACAGCATATTACCCGCAAAGTAACGGGCTAGTCGAGTGCTGGCACCGCACTTTCAAGGTGGCTCTTCAATGCCACGAGTCTCTCTGGACGGGAGCTCTTCCCCTTGTGCTATTCAGTGTTCATGCGATCTATAAGGAAGACCTCAAAGGCACAATAGCCGAGTTTGTATAGGGCCAGAACATTGTTCTCCCTGCCGAACCTGTGAGCCCTTCTGCTTCTCTCCCTCAGTCTGACTTGCCTTCCTTCGTGGACCGCGTCAAATGCCACTTCTTCAACCTCCATACCCTCCGCCTGCCAGCCATTCTCGCCCTATGGTTCACATCCCGAAATCTCTGGACAATTGTGATTACGTCATGCTCCGAGATGACACTGTCCATGCTCCCCTTGAACCTCTATATACTGGCCTGTACCAAGTTCTCCGGCGCTCAGCCAACATCTATGACATCCAGATGAAATATTCAGCTGTTACTGTCTCTCTTAACAGACTTAAGCCTGCTCATATCGAGCCTTCTTCTACCCCCTTTCAGGCCACGACCATGACACTCACTGTCGTGGCTCACGATGCTCCAACCACTCCCTCCACGTCGGACTGACACACTCGATTGAGTGACTTCCAGCTCTAATCATCGAGCTCTCCTCCGACCTCACCCTCTACTCTTGTTTCACGCGCTCTGTTGAGTGACCACATGCTCCCCACGTCGAGCTTACCTACTATCATGCCCTCGCCGCCAGCACCTTCACCGGTCCCTTCGACCTCTCCATCGTCGCCTGCCTCGCCCTGTCAAGGTTACTCACGCCCCCCCATCTTGAACGTGCCCTCACTCAAGGTGTTTGTGCCTGTCCTCCCCCGGACATAATCCACGACATCTCAATACTACTGCGCGATTATACACTGTTAGTCCTGTGTTTCCCTTCATCCAGTGCTCATGACGCAACCTCTGCCATTCCCTACCACCTAGTGAAATGTGTTCCTTTCCCACCCGACGTCGACCTGGACAAGCTTTGTGTGTTCGCCACACCCTCCAGAGACATTCGTGTGTTCGCCACACCCTCCGGAGACATAGTCATCATTGCTCTGTTCCATCCGCAAACCGCCAGCCTACCTGTTGCCACATGAGCAGCACGCCCAGTACGACGCCCGGCTTGCTTCAACGACTTCCAGGTTCGGTGGCCGAAGCTTCCTTCATGACATCTACCCACATGGCTCCCCAATGACGCTGTTGAGCTGACTGTGGTCCGGCTCCTGCGGACCACCCCTGCCGACACCTTAGGCGCCCCCCCCCCCCCCCCCCAGTCTCTTAAGAGTACTCCGTACTGGGGCGGGGGGGGGGGGGGGGGGGGCAGCTATGTGGCGCCAATGAGGTCGACACCAGCATCGATATGCGTTCGTTTTTGGACTCTGAGCATCATCTTTGGACTCTGAGCATTGTCTTTGGGCTGTTCCGCCATGTTCAGTTCTTTGTGAGCCTTGCATGTGTTTAGGTGAATAAATGAACTACTGCAAAATGGGTGTTGTTTAGTGTAACCAAAGTGAACAACATCCTTTGCCCGGGTTATGATTACCCATCATCATATCCAGAAATGAGGGACATGCTACCCCAGATCCTGCCCACCCACTTTAAAGTGGTGTTTCATCATTTACTCAACCTCCACAACATTCTAATCCAGCCCCATGCCACTCCCAGTCCCAACCCCTTGCCACAAGAATCATTTCCTTATGGAAGACCCAGGTGCAAGGCCTGCCCAATCCATCCACCCAGTACTTCCAATTACAATCCTTTCACAGGCTTATCCTACCCCATCAGAGACCAGGCCAATTGTGAAAGCAGCCATATGTATACCACCTCTGCAGCAATCATTGTACAACTCTTTACCAATCAGCAGTTCACCAGGATGAATGGCCACTGCCAAACTGTGACCAAAAACAAAGTAGTTCACTACCTGTGCCATCTGGATCCTCTCCTCCACTACCAGCTTTTGTGAACTGCACAGATGGGAGTTATCCTTACAACAAATTCTCTGCTCCCGAAATTATTCTGGCCTCAACCTATGGTAACATACTGTCCCCACACCTTCTCCTCAACAGTTTCCAACCTTTCTGTCCTGCCACCTCTTCCCTATTTTCACCCCTCACCATCTTTGTGTGCCACTCTCTGCCAATGCACCTCACCTTTTTTAATTCTGTCCCCAACCCCCTTCCCCACCTCCCTGTCCAACAGCCTCCCAACACTTTGCCTGTTGGCAGTCTAGTCCCTGCACACTCCGCCATACAGTTGCATTCTGGTTCAAGCTGCCAGAGATTACAATCGTGTGTGTGTGTGTGTGTGTGTGTGTGTGTGTGTGTGTGTGTGTGTGTGTGTGCGCGCGCGCGCGCACGCTTGCTTGCTTGTGTGAATGAATGTGTGTGTGTGTGTTTCTCTTTCTTCATTATTACGAAAGGTCGCATTCATGATCTATCGAACAAGGATTAATGTATGTATGTATGTATGAAGGCTGTGGCTAAAAGCTAATGTGTAAGTGTCTTTGAATTGTGCCTGTCTGCAACTGAATGTGTCATCTTTACGGTAAGTAGCAGTCTATCTTTTCCTTTCATTCTTGATAGTCCAACCTATAGTTTCCATTGTTTGATTTTGTAAATAAAGTATTTATGTGGTACAAGTGAGCAGTAATATTGTTGTGTACAGTAGATAACCACACGTGTTGCAGAGTCCCCTTTAAGGATTTTGCAGTTCTTACACTAAAGTCTCAGCACATTTACTCCTTAATGGTTTTTGTCACTGGTCATAAATATCAGTTTCAATTGAATTGTCAGGAGTGCCCAGTGTGATGGGACCACTGTTATTTGCTATATACATAAATGATCCGGCAGACAGTCTGTGCCTTTTTGCTGATGATTCTGTGGTGTATGGGAAGGTATCAAAATTGAGTGACTGTAGGAGGATACAGGATGAGGTAGACAAAATTTCTAGTTAGTGTGATGAATGGCAGCTATCTCTAAATGTAGAAAAATGTTAGTTAATGCAGATGAAAAACAAACCTGTAATGTTAGAATACTGTATTAGTAGTGTGCTGCCTGATGCAGTAGCGTTGATTAAATATCTAGGCGTAACATTGCAAAGCCATATGAAATAGATTGAGCATGTCAGGATTGTAGTAGGGAAGCCAAATAGTCAATTTCAGTTTATTGGGAAAATTTTAGGAAAGTGTGGTTAATCTGTAAATGAGACTGCTTATAGGACACTAGTGCAACACATTTTTGAGTACTGTGCACATTGGATTAAAGGAAGACACTGAAGTAATTCAGAGATGGGAAACAACATGCAAGTAGTATGGAGATGCTTTGGGAATTAAAATTGGAATCACGGGAGGGAATGCAATGTTCTTTTCGAGGAACACTATTGAGAAATTTATAGAACTGGCATTTGACACTGACTGCAGACTGAATCTACTGTTGCCAGTATACACTTTGCGTAAGGACTGGGAAGATAAGATTAGAGAACTTGTATGGAGACACATAGACAGTTTTTTTTCCCTAACTCTGTTTGTGAGTAGAGCAGGAAAGGAAATGACTTATAATGGTATAGGTTACCCTCTGCTGCACACCATACACTGGCTTAGAAGTATCTAGTAGATGTAGATGTAGATGAATTTTGGTTTGCACAGTGGTAATACAAGAAGAAATAATTTTCTTGTAGACTTTGTTTCTTTGTTACACTTCAGAGGGAAGTTACATACTTTAGCACAAAGCTATTCAACAAGCTCCTATCTAACAAAGTGCAGGAAATTGGTAATCCTTACCAGTTTAAATAAAAGTTAAAAACATATGTACATTATTTGTTATTCCTACAAATTGTATTGTTATTTAGATTCAAGGACTGGCTATTCCTGTTAGCTGCATGGCAAATAACAGTGCTCATTGCAGAGTTGCATGGTAAGCAATAGTGTACTGTAAACAGGCCTAAGTTGATGTACAGCATGTTTCACAGTTCATGTTACACACTTCTAGAGGTTGTAGAGGGGCTTAGTAGATCAAGTTTTATGTAGGAACCCATTTTTCTTATGCAGTTTGCCTGTTATGCAGGCTAACCACATTCATGAATGATATGGTGACACAGTGTCAAGCGGTATCCTCTGTTTCCATCTGCTTTGTTTTCATGCTTCCTGATGATGCATCAGGTGACATTATGGTGACTAGTACTGCAGTAACATGGTGCCTGAGTACGCATTCGCAGAGGACAACAATACTTTGTTAATTTACCATGTTTGTCAGAGTAGAACAAAGGCTGCAGGAAAGTGGGAAATTCCCAAGTGATAGAGCAAAAATTGTGGTGCTCTAAGAACACAGTGCACTGTTGTATTGGAAGAGGAAGTGCTTCATCAAGTTGAAGAGAACTCGTTGATGAGTACTAGAGCCATTGCATGTCACTTAGATGTGTCTCACTCGTCTTTCTGTCATGTTCTGCATGAACAGCAGCTCCACCTATATTACCCTCAGAAGGTACACACTATGCTCCAGGCGGATTTTGTGCCATGTGTCAATTTCTGTACTTGGTTTTTACACCATTGTGTGGATTTTCCTCAGTTTCCAAGGCAAATTTTGTTTATTGATGAAGTGCATTTCAACAGGGAAGGTATTTTGAATGCTTGAAATAGCCATGTTTGTGATTAGAAGAACCCGAAAGTCACGTGTACGTAAAGATTTCAGCACACCTTCACCATCAATGTCTGTGCAGGTATCTGCGATGATTGTGTGATTGGGCCATACATCCTTCCTCCCCCCATAAAACGTGCCAAGTACTTGACATTCGTGCAACAAATGCTGGCGGAGTTTTTTGAAAATGTGCCGTTGGACATTCATTTTGAATTGTGGTGACAGCATGATGGTGCGGCAGTACATTTTTCAGTTCACATCCAAAACCATGGAATGTAGTGCACAGCGACAGGTGGATCGATCAAGGTGAGCATGCTTGGCCACCAAGATCCACAGACTTAACCCCTTTGGCAGCTGTTGTAATATCACCATAAATAGGAGGGAAATCTGTACATCTTAATTCCTTGTAACTTGGAAACTAACCATTTCCGGACGTGGGTTCGTATGTAAAACTTAATTTACTATGTCCCCCCTACAGCCTATAGAAGTGTGTAACATGAATTGTGGAACACCTTGCAGGTATGGATAAATATTTTCTTCAGAAGATACCAGTGTAATCAAGTAAATATAAGATACCAACTGAAGATAAACATCAGCTATTTAATGCAATTGCACCAATTTTTTTTTCAATATTGTGCCTTTTCTTTCGATTTACTAGCTTATGTTTAGCTGGCATAAGCACAAATAGTATTAAGTAGTGTAGTTATTATTTACATAATGTTCAGATTAAATTTTGAAGAGTTGTTTTGCGTTTGTTAATATATTAGTTGACTTATCCCTTTGCCTAGAAATTTCATCATCATCATCATCTTCTTCTTCTTCTTCTTCTTCTTCTTCTTTCAGAGGTGTTAAATTTGGAATTCATGAGATATAATTTTCATTTCAGATGGCGAGAAGACTTGGAAAGGACCATACTATTTCATTCAGACTGCTGATATTCAGTTTGGGCTGATTGACCGTTACATTTTGAAACTAACAAATCCAGGTTGGGAGAAAGAAATTGAATTAGCTGAAAAATCAGTAGAAAAAATCAATAGTCTGACACCTAAGCCAAAATTTGTTGTTATGTGTGGAGATTTGTGTGATGCTGTGCCAGGTATGTTTTAAGTATTTTTTGATAAACAGGAATTTATTTCTTGTTTCTTGAGTTTGGTTTTCTATCTGAGAGTAATATAAATTCAGTCAGAACTTATGAAGCCATATATAATTGTTTGAAACAATTTTTTTTCTGTTTTCAATGTTCTGGGTGCAATGTACCTTCTGTTCATCAGAGTCCCATTCATGTATATGCAGGGTCTTCACAACTATTGTAAGAGAAGGAAGTATAATAGAAAAAAACCGTGAACTGTACCATAAAATCTTCTCGGATTGACAGCCAAGTCAAGTGTTATTCTCTGGCAAAGTTTCAGCAAGTTTCTTACTTGCCATCTTCAGGCGAAGAAGATGGCAAGTAAGAAACTTGCTGAAACATTGCCGGAGAGAAATGCATTGACTCGGCTGTCAGCTCGAGAAGATCTTATCATCAAGATTCGCTGAGAAAGTCTGCATTCCCATGAACTGCACATGGTTCACTGGATGACATGCATGGACATAAAGAAAGAAATTAAAAAATATTATTTTAATGGCTATAAAGTTAGCACAGTGTTAAAAAACGTGGTAAGACATGCGGACACACCAATAAGAATAAGGTCACTTTTAAATGGAAATGCAGTTAAGATAAAGTAAATTCTTTCTTTGGGCAATGATGAAAGAGATTAAACAAATGGTATTTTTGGAGACAATAAAAATAAGTTCATGTTTTCTTACTGCTATAGGGCCTGTCTGGCCGAGGGTGGGACTTAGTGGTGGGTTGGTGGGGCCCAGTGACAGACTGGTTGCTGAGAAGACACTTTATTGCCTTTAATTGCATTTGTTCATAATCAGTGAGAGTTTGACATCCCCATAATGATACGGCCGTCCAATGATGGTAAGCAGGCAGCTGGCCCACACCCCAGATGGACGGTACTTGTGACGGCACCCGATGATGCTCACGTTGGCTCTAGGAAATGAGTCAGTGGTCTGAGGCTCGTGACAGCGGCTTACTGCTTCTCCGCACTGTGTCAGTCCTCTGATGTTGAACACCTGTGCCCAGATGTGGCTCACGTCTTCCACAGTGATGAGGGATGACTGCTGTGCATGGTGCATGACCTGCTACCTCCTGACAGATGTCTGGCAGCAAGTGGTGTAGATGCAGGCCTGCTGTGCTGTAGCACCAAGCTCTCAGGGTTTACTTAGTGTGACAGGCTGCTGCCCTCTCCTGAACGTGAACCCACGACTGCAAGTGGCGGAGCCCATTCGTCTGGTCGTCTAGCGTCATCCAGGTGTTGTGGTAGTACTACTGGGCTCTGAATGCATCTGTCTCGAAATTCACAGTTATATATACTGCTCCGTAGAGCATTTGTTGCACTGTCGCCTGGCTCCCAGTCATATAGCTTGTAACATAGTTCTAGCCCTGGTGTGGTGACACCGTCCTGCCCACTTCGGCTATTACTGCTGCACAGTGCTGGTTTTGCAGAGCACGGCTAGCCTATCTTGCAATCCTTTTGCACGCATTTTGCTGTAATGTACACATCACCACACTGTGCTTACCAGCCATCGATAGCTAACTCAATGCTCCACGGCAGCTTCTTACAAATTTAACGTGAGACTAGTTAGTGGCACTAGATGACCTGGTAATTATAAGAAATAGGAACAAGTCCAAATTAGTGCTTGATTAGATAGATAAAAAAGGGTCTCATATTTAATAAGGATGAAAAAATGGAGAACTTGTAGGCTTACCTTGAATACATGGAAAGCGACTTGCCATCCATATGTTAGAGAAGGAGAATAAGATAAGCTTTGCTAGTCAATATATTACAAGAAAAGATAGAATGTTGATTGAGAAAGCGAGTAAGCTGGCTGTAGTTTATAGTCCTAGAAAATGAAACAACTATATGGAGTGTTACATAATATGTTTTGATGATAAGAATGGTTGAAAACAGGCCTCCAGAAACAGAAAAAATTATTTTTTATGTGAGAAAGCGCAGAAATGTGTCTGCCTGGAAGTAAATGATTATTTTTATTTAAAAATGGAGTTACATTAGATCGGTACACTTTGTCCAACAGTTTTTTGTGGTGAGCAGATTCTATCTTAAAATGTGATTATGGGAAGTCTGCAGAACGCTTACCTACAGCTGTTAGAACCTGTTCATTGGACCCAAAACTTTTTCTATCAACAAATTTCTTCACTTGTGAGAATTAATCGAGATAAAAAGATCCCACATCTTGACTCAAGGGTGGATGTTCTGGTAATTCATTCTTCATACTTGAAATCATATCTGTATATGGAATATTTTGGCCAAGAGTTCCCTTTTGGAGAGTTTGGCTGCCTGGTGCAAGTTTTTGGTGACTTGAATATCAATGATGAACTGGACAACTCACAATCTGCAAGCGGAGAAAATCTCTGCCCCAGCAGGGAGTCTAACCTGGGCCCCTCGCATGGTTCTCAGGCATGTTGACCACTCAGCTGCAGAGGCGGGCACTTCATACCTAATAATTCATACTTAATTTCTAAGTTTTCCCATTACTATGATACATTTGTGGCTAGGTGCATTGTCCTGATGACATTTCAGTGTATTCCCATGTTCTTTTTCTTTTAATCTCATTTGTTCCAGAGACTTACGTAGCATCTGTCACATATTACTTTACCGTTTGCAGTGTATTCAGTAAGAAGAATCTTTTTGCATCTTGTAAAGTTCTAACATAAAATTTCTAGCTGATAAAGATGACTTTGCTCCTTTTGGTGCAAGGCCACTAGCCACTAGCTTCCCTTCATTGCTTTATTGTTGTTTTATTCCTGGGACCAAGCAAAGGGGTGTATTGGTTAATACATTTCACTGGCATTTGGGAGTACATTGGTTCAAATCCCAGTATGGGCTCTCAGTTTTTGGCTTTCCATGATTTCCCTAAATTGCAGATGTCAAGATTGTTTCCTGTAAAAAACACATCTGATTTTTTCCTTTAGGGTAAGTCTTTAATGACCATGAGCTCAATGTGACATTAAAGTCTAACCTTTTTTTTTCATTTCTGGTGTGTAGTGGTGAACCCATTGCCTTACTCACAGCAAGAAATTGCTGAACAAAATCAGTTTGTTTCCAAAATGTTTATTTCGAAACAATCTGAACATTGCTGAGAGATTCAGTTTCACACTTTCTGTTGCTTATCGTTCAACAAATGAGCCGCAGATTTTTCATTAATATTTCTCATAGTTATTCTTTTCTTTTGATATGCCTTTATCATAAGCTGTTTCAGCCATTGTTTATTGCCAGTCGTCCAATACTGTGTTGTGTAGTGCGTTTTTTGGGTGTTTTCCTTTATGGTTGCAGTTTTGGTATGTTCTATACATGAGTTAACTTCAAGAGAAGTATAGCCATTTTTGAACTCTATGTACCCATTTCTTATCAGGTGAAAATGAAAGAACCTTGTAGGAGCTTATATTTGTGATAATCTTCCCAAAACAGAATTTTACTGTGGCACAGTATTCTGTTGAATCCGTTTGAATGAAACACACAACACAGTGTGAAAACAAAACTCTTCTTGAATTAAAGTGACACTTCTGAATGATTTTCATGCAACAATATAACTACAAAAATCATTGATGTCAGTGCCATCTGTGTACCAGAAAGACATTTTCTTCTTGATCCTATTTGTTTACTGTGTCAAGTGCATTGTATTTCCAGATGATCTCATCTGGGGTTTATAGATTAATGCAAAACAGACACTGAATTAGAAGACAGAAGTTGTGCGCATTTGAAAAGGGTTATGATAGAAATTTGATCACAGAGCTTCATTACCTCTCCCATTGCGCAGGCTGGTTGACACGAGATGTCTGTGTAAGAATTTACTTGTACAAATTTAGTTTATATTAAATAAATTCATTAAACTGACAGTATCTGCATCTATGATTGAACAGACTATGTATCAAACAATGGAGAGTCCAGGATGGAATTGTAATAATAATAATAATAATATGAAACAGATAGATTGCTACTCACCATATAAAGGAGATGCTACATCAAACACAGGCACAACAAAAAGAACGGCTGTACACTTTAGCCTGTGTGACTCTGTGTGCATTTTCTATTCCAGAAGAAGGCCTTTTGGCCAAAAACTGAAATATACAGCAGTCTTTTTCATCGTGCCTGTCTGCGACTCTGTGTTTCCTCTTTGGTGAGCAGCAATCTATCCTTTACATAATACAGCCTGTGTACCACGTAAGAAGGCACTGAGTACGAGACAGGCACATTTAAAACTAGAGTGGGAAGCAGACTAAGCTGTAGGAAAATGTCTTTCTTCATATTTAGAAAAACACACACACACATACACACACAAAAATCACCTCTGTTGTCTCTGGGTACTGAGATCGAACTGCAGTGAGTAGCAGCCATGGCCGCATTGGATTAGTGGCAGGTGCAGGAGAGATGTGGGGCATGGAGAGAGAAAGGATAGCAGGGAAAGGGTGGAGAAAAATGCTGTATTGCTGCCTGCAGCAGTATGCATGGTATTTGGTGGGTGCAGCATCGGTAGGCTGTTGAGGGGGGGAGTGGAAAGGACTATGCAGGTGAGATTATGTAGTTTAACTTTTGCCTTCAGAGCCAGTAGATATGAAGAAACAGTAATAGGTGTACACAGTGGGAGAAAAGAAAAAATGAAGAGAACTGTTGGAATAATATTGTCAATTTTTGTGACTGAATATGTCTTCTAATTAAAAGTGATATTTATTTAAGTAAGAGTACCATCCAGAAAATTGTATTCATTTCCAAGAAAGGAACATAATAAATAATCTATGTTAACAGAAATTAATATTACACATTTGCATACATTGTTAAATACCTATATTTTGACAAGTATGCTAATTTTCTATTTGTGTGTATTCATATTTGCAGTTTTTGTATCTGGCTAACGTATTTATATTTGATGCTGTTATGGTTTTCATGCAACTAATTTATGTAGGTGGTGATCCTGATGTATACAAAAGGCAAATTGCAACCTTCAAAAGAATATTCAGCAAGCTGAACCCTGAAATACCTATGGTTTGTGTTTGTGGGAATCATGATGTTGGTGACCATCCTACTAAAGAAACAATGAAAATGTGAGTGTTATGTCATCACATGAATTCTAATGTTTCATATAATGGAAAAAAGGTCTAATTTTATTTCCATTCACTGGAAACAAGATTATGCAATGTGAAGCAACCACAAGCTGCAGTTATATCATGACACTTAATCAGAGTTATTGAAGGTATACCATGGGGTTGTTTTGTATTGTTTCTCTCAACATTTTTTCTTCAGATTGCAGGTGCAGTGACCGTTTCTATAAAAAGGCTGCAAACTCGAAAAAAATATTAATTTTTTATCATTGTGATGTAAAATTTAGTCAACATTATTTTTGCTGATATAAATTTGTATTTTCCTTCACCAATATTACATTTCACTAAATGCAGCTAACTAAGAGGTGAACATACCTTTCCTGTAAAAACTTAAATAAATGAAACATGAAGGAAGCCGTAATTAAGATACAAAGAGCAGCTGCTGTGTGGCATCTTGAAGTGAATCTTCTTACATTCCTTGGCAGGCATAATAGTGACCAGCTTTGTGAGCCATAACAGGTGAACTTCAGGTGGCTGCAGCACATACACGCTTCATATGAGAATAAACAACACCATCCGAGAAGCAATCCTTATAAAAGTAAAAATTAAATACATTAATAACTGCAGTGCATTAAAATACAAAACATGACTTACATATTAACATTTTCTTTCTTTCATCATTACAAACTCTAACAATGGACAGGACAAAGCAACAAAAGAACAGTTAAATGCAACTCAGATATTCTCTTTGTATGATGAGTAGCCATTTGGCCAGAGATGCATAAATCCAGAACATATTGTCATATCAGTCTTTGTGTGTATCTTAACTGCTATCAAAAGTTCAAATGATGTTTTCAGAACACTTCTGCAGTATGTTGACTGTCTGACACATTGAACTGATGGTACTACGTTATACCATTTGGTAGGGTTGTCAATACCAAGCATAGTGATGATTGTGGCTGGAATAGAGTTGATCCTCTCAATCTGTCCATTGGCTCTAGGGAATCCTTTGTTATTAAAATATTTTCACTTTTTTTTCTGTCCTGCAGTACTCCTCAAATTCACGAAAATTAAAGCAAGTCTGTCTATTGGTAATTACTTGGACTGAATTTCTAAAATAAGTTTACTGTTACCCCAACTTACTAACTGCTTCTGCCAATTTTGTTGTCTTTACAGGATACCACCAGGTAAACGTGTTAAATGCAACAGTGATATTTACAATGTGGTTGTATCATTTGTGAGTTGATCGAAGGGGTCCAACGAAATTTCTGTGATAAGTATTCTTCTGATCAAAAGTTTCTATACACCTATTAGTGGAATTACATGTGGAGTATGTGTGTCCTTTGTTTTTATCACAGCTTGAACTCTGCTGGGGACACTTTCAGTGAGGAGTTTGAATGTCTGTGAAGGAATGGCAGCCCATTCATTCTCAAGATCTAAAACGAGATGATGTTGCAAGCCGAGGTATGGAATGAAGCTGACATTCTGAAACATCCCAAAGATGTTCCATTGGCTTTGAGTTGGGACTTTGGGTGGGCCAGTCTGTTTGAGAAATGTTGTTGTCCACAAACCATTGTCTCACTGAAGCTACTTCATGACTGTGTTCATTTTCAAGCTGGTTCAATCATTCATCATATATGATCTGTTTTTCTACTGTACACAGTACACAATGCTGTAAAATGTGTTCACCTCCTTCTGCATTCAGTGTTTTCCCAAGTGCAATAAGAAGGCTGCACCCCAATCTTGAAAAACACATCAATACTGTAACACCATCTCCTCCTTACTTCAATATTGACACCACACGTGACGGCAGGTAATATTCTCCAGACATTAAACCCAAACCCTTCCATCAGATTACCTCAGATCATAGTGTGATTCATCACTCTAAAACTCATTTTCAGTCATCCACCATCTAGTGGCATTGCTCTTTACACAATCTCAAGCACCGCTATAGAGTAGTGTGGCTTATGAGGAACGGCTTGACCTTTGTACCTCTTTTTTACTCCCAATGTACAGTCAGTGTTGGTAGAACTTTGGAACTCACAAGTGATTACTTCCACTGATTTAATGTGATTTTTTACAACCAACCTCTGCAATGCTGAACAGTCCTGTGTGCCAGGTCTTACGTTTACTGTGAGTGCTCCTTTGAATTTCCACTTCATAATCACGTCACCAACCGTCGACCTGGACAGCTTTTGAAAGGTTGAAATGCCCCTGATGGGTTTGTTACTCAGGTTACATCCAATGACTTGCTGTTCAGGTTTCTCTACTGACCACGCAATGCACCATGCCTGCTTTTATCCACCTCTCTTGACATCTGGTGGTCAGTTCTGCATTACATAGGGGTGTCCAGATACTTTTGATCAGATAGTGTATATAATGACCTTCTTTCTTTGAATAAGAGGTGAACAAAACCTTCCTTCTTTCCTGATTTATTACTCAAATTTAAACATTGTACACAATTGGAGATTACACTTTTCACCTTGTCAGTCAAATCTGCTATTTAAAAAATTGTTTTACATCCTCTTGACTTTGTTTAAGTCCTTTCTCATGTGCAAATTTGATGATTTCACATTGCAGAGTGTGTGGGACAGCTAAGTCTATTTTCCATCATTGAATCTATGGTTTTATACACAATACTCTGCAAACAATGGACAATAAACAAAGTACCACTGGCATTCTTTTTAGACTTAAGTAAGGCGTTTGACAAACATAATGTTGGACAAGCTCAAAGTATATGGCATTAGAGGCACTGCACTAAAATGGTTCACATTGTACTTGACAACAGGAAACAGAAAATACAAATAAAACATGAACTAATAGAAAACTCGAGGATAGATTTTTGCTCCAATCATCTTTCTCCTGTACATAAATGATTTGGACCTAAACATTGAATCAAATACAAATACTTTGCTTGCAGGTGACACAAGCATCCTAATTACAGGAAACATCCCAAATCAGCTACAAGCATCTGTAAATAAATCTACAGCATAGCTAATAAGATGGTTTGAGGGGAATATACTACCAATAAACACCAAAAACAACATTCCTAAATTTCTGTTTAAAAGGTGACAATGAATTCCAACAAAATTTCATGTTCTTTGGAAACAATGTTTTTAGGCATATGGCCTCAAAATAACTTCAAATGGCATACACATACAAACAAAATAATTGAAACACTGAATAAAATATGTTACAGTCTAAAATTGCTATCTGTTAAAGCAAGTTTTAACACTGACCGAAGTGCCTACTTTGCTCAGTTCTGTAGCATCCTACTGTATGGAATTGTATTCTGGGGTACACTTAGTTCAGTCATTTTCCTAAACCAGAACAGAACTATATGAGCAGTGCAACATGCTGTAAGTATGTTAGACAGAAATTAAAACTTCCACAGTAAACATTGGTTTGTAAATTTACAGTACTTCCACATAAGGTAAAAATAATACCATCATTCACACTGTTTTGTAAAACCCTAAGGACATTCATATTAGATTACTGTTTCTATTCAGCAGCAGAATTTTTAGAACATTTGAGATACAAGAGATTTGAAACAAGACAGTGCAGCTACTGCAAATAATGAAAGCTCTTTTGTAGATACGGCTAAAATTTATGTATCTACTGAAAGAATACTGTGTTTTTACTGTGTTGTGTTACTGTTTTGTTTTGTGTTTGTTCTTTCAATCAGGAAAGATTTTTTGCATGAATAAATAAATAAATAAACTTGGAAAGACTTCCATATCGCATTAAAAAGTTTTCATAAGGTCATTCTCTGAGAAGGATCTTGATTGCCGTGAAACCGTAGTACTTCTCTATTCTTGGACCTTCCTCATTCTAGCTATTAAACTATCAGCAAAAACATGCAGTTGATTTACACAGTGTTTTACAGCATCTGTATGTTTCATCTGAGAACCAGATAGGTGTTTAGTGGTGTAGGAATACTGTGTGGGACTAAAGCCCACCTTACTGTTCTTAGCAACAGGTGTTTCTTATCCATGTTCTTTTGCAATGCAGCACAGACTGTTACAATTTTAAAATGTATTCCTAATAAATACACTGATAATTTCATTAAAGCATTAACAATAGCCAAGGCTTCAAGCTCATAACTACTGCATTTCTTGTCTTGAGATGGTGTTTTCTCCTCATGTAAGAGACTATGTGGAACTTGTCATCGTGTGGAGATTTTCTAATGACACAGTTCCACTGCTTTATTTGCTTACATGTATGTAGTTCAGTTTGAATGTTCACCTCTGCTCTTCCTAAAACTTATATTCCTGATTATTCCACAGGAAATCACTCAGAGGTGTGGCAGTTATATAGAGTAATTTGAGATAATCTTTCTAAAATATCCTGCTAGTTACAGGAAACTTTGTTGTGCTGCAATATGGAAAATTTTGAACAGATTGAAGGTTTATCTGTGAAGTATTACTCTAGCATTGTGGTAGTGAATTTTATAATTCATCTCTAATATGAACCACACTTTACATAAGGATTTTGTTCCTTTGCTTAGCTCTTTGCAGTAAACAGTCCACAATGATTTTTGTTTATTTATTACTGTTTCCCCATTTGCCACAGGGAGAACTGCTCATTTTTTCTTTGTTGAAGAATTTTAAGAAGCTGCCTTCTTATATCAATCGCTGTACTCCTTGGCTCTTACAAATTTTAATAAATTCAGCAGTGAACTCTCTAGAGCACTGATGTGTGTCTGCCATTTTAAAATTTATTGTGCACAACAGATAAGAAACTTAGACTAAACAAACAGGTGACTCAAACACATTTTGCATACCAGATTTGCAGTGATCTCCTGCCCACTTCCTACAATTTGTGTGTGCAGATGTGGTTTGTGCCCATAGAGTTGAGCAATTTTACCCAAATCTCCGAATCCAATTTACAGGTTTTTGTACATCTGATATCTGCAAAAAATATCCTGTCCACATGCAATGATCTGTCTGCACAGATGTGATGATCACAGGCAGATTGTTGTTTGTGGATTGTTCATTTCGTATCTTGAAGTTCTTCATGCCAGACAAATGCATACTGGTCTACTGCACTGCTTAACAGCAATGAAAAGTTTCCAAATCTCTCTACAGCTTTGATAAAGCTCGGTGAAAGGATTTTATCTGTGCTGTCATAATTGTCCGTTTTTACGTAATCCTCTTCTTCTTGAGATAACAGGTTGTAATGGGAAGCATTATAATAAGTGGTTCTCTGCTGTCGTGCATAGCATCATGATCATGTAGATGTCTTCATTGGTATGGCTCCCCATTTACATCTTCATCAAAAGTTCTCTCTCTTTGCTAATATAGTTCTGCCTACACAAGCCACTTGCATTTCCTATCATTGCAGTGTAGGTCCTTGACACACTGTTAAAAGGCTAACTTAGCTGTAGATAGGCATGATAAATTACAGTTCAGCAATAAAAACTTCAGTGGGCTAATTTATTAATCATAGACTGATCAGATTTAATCATTGACTTGGTGCAGTTTTTTTTTAAGATTATTTGGATTTGCTCAATACCCTGATAACAGCTCTCCCATCTCTACATACATACACACCTTAACAAAGCAGTTACTAACTTTACCTCCCTAAGAATTCCACTAAAATTACACAATATTGCTGTTAGACATCATCCACTGAGTTTTGCTTACACTCATTCATCACAATTCAGTATCAATGGAAAAAAATTACAGAAAGTGTTCTCATTATAATATTAATATGCCGTTGCAGAACTGTTGTCCAGAAGTGATATACATTATTTGAAAAATTACTGTGCTTGTAATGCACATCACAATTTTTTGCAAAAAATGAAAATTAAAAAAAAAAAGAAGTGATCCATTAATAAATAATATGTGGGGCACCACAATAGTATGTCACTTAAATGTCCATTCACTTTGACTTCCACACCTGGTCTTCGTGCAGTATAAACAAGCCAATGTGTAGTGTAGCAATGTGGGCCTCTTGCCTACGTCCAGGTAATTTGTTAGAACTACAGGTATGAAACTTTGTTAGGTAATAGAGGAAAGTAAACTCATGATTAATTAAATCACTTTTCAAATTAAATTTATACAAATGCTTGCTCTTACACAGAGTTTGTTTAGTTGACTGCAAATGGCATCCGTGAGTACTTCAGTGCAACATAGTGTGACTCTTTGGAACTATGTGCAATATTACCAATGTTTTTGGTACAAGGAACAGACAATAATTACAAATATTTATGGACTTTTTCAAGGCATGTAGGACAATAACATTACATTTGCAATACAAATCTATAACTCACTTCACTGAACCCTAATAGTAATTTTTGATCAAATATATATTATGCAAACTTGCTATTGATATAGCACTGTCGGTGAACATGAACTGGAGAGATTTGTGAATTACCATGAAAGTAAATCAGCTGTCAGTAGGGGACCTAATGGAAACACTACAAACCAGAAAATAGCCAACAGATGTCACAGTATAACTATCACAGTATAACTATCACTACCATGTCTCATCTCTTTTTCTATTGTATTATTAGCTCTTATAGCATTTAAATCTGTGGACTTACATTTTATAAACATAGCCTGATTTGCAGCTGAGATGGAGAGAGAATATCTGCAATATTCCAGCCAATCTGGTACTTTAGATGGGTGAAAACTGGTGAACTGATCTGTATTGCTAAATTACTAACATAGTGAATGTGCACGTGATAAATAAGTAGATTTATTCATCTCATAACATACAACATCAAATCATTTTTGATTTGATGTATTGGAGACATATCAGGATTTTTGCATTATTTTATATACATTTCTGAGATACTGCTACACAGTTAGATACTACAGAATTCAGTATACAAAAGTAAGCATAAAATTTCCTTGTTCAAACTGTAAAATTGTCCTCAAAGGATTCTTCAATAGAATAATAACATTTTTCCACTAGACAGGTATAGACTAATATTTTCAGTGAATCTAACTCCATGTTAAATATATTACTGCCTTCTATTTTATTGTAAATTTTTAATCTCACATACTCTGGTAAAGGATGGCAGCCAAAAACAGTTGCAGGATAGAATTTTTTTTTTTTTTTTTTTTTAATAAAAAAATTCTATCCTGCAACTGTTTTTGGCTGCCATCCTTTATTGTGAAGAATTTTAACAGTTGCTGCTGCAGCCATGTTTAAAATCTTGAAACGTACTCTGGTGTTTGGGTGTAGAGTTTTAAATGGTGTTTCGGGACTTCAAAATTTTCTCTGTAGTGAGTGCTGTAGTTGTGGTCAAAACGGAGAGTTAACTGTATGTTGATTATTTTATATGAGAACAACAGTACCTCATATATGTAAAGGGAAACAGGAGACACTATTTTTAGATTTTTTAACAGTGGTTGACATGATGCCCATTGTTTGTAAACAAACATGTTTGTAATTTTTTTGTAATATGTTCTCCAGAACATCCTGCATACTGATTAACTGACTCAGAGCAAGAGTGATAGACTGTCTTTTTGATTTCTGCTTGTGCCACCTGACAAAATATACACTTCAAAAGCTAGGCTGTTAAGTTTGTTTGCTAAGCATTCTACGTGCACCTTCCAGTTTAAATTTGTATTGGTATTTTGGCCTATGCACTACACATGGTTTGCTTCTGTGACATCCTGATCATTGCATGTTACCTTTATTTCTCTTTGTTCTAACAATTTGGCTTCAAATTGCATCATTTTTGGTTTTACTTACAAGTTTCACTCCATTTTGATGGAAACAAGATTAAAGTTTCTCTAAAGAATGTATGACACTTTCCGGAATTCTTTCAGACACCTCATTTTCATTTACACTGGGATGACAAAAGTCATGGGATAGTGATATGCACTTGTACAAATGGCATTAGTATTGTGTACATAAGGTATAAAAGGGTGCTGCGGTGGTGGATCTATCATGTGTGCTCAGGTGTTTCAAGTAAAAAGGTTTCCGACTAGATTATGGCCGTACGACGGGAATGAACAAACTTTGAACGTGGAAAGGTAGTTAGAGATAGGTGCATGGAACATTCCATTTCAAAAATAATTAGGGAATTCAATATTTCATGATTCACAGTGTCAAGAGTGTTCCAAATATACCACATTTCAGGCATTACTTCTCACACGGTCAATGCAGTGGCTGACAGCCTTCCCTTAAAACCAAGAGCAGCGGTGTTTGTGTAGAGTTGTCAGTGCTAACAGACAACCAGCACTGTGTGCCGTGTGAAATAACCACAGAAACCATAGTGGAACATGTGACGAACATATCCATTAGGGCAATGCAATGAAATTGGCTGTTAATGGGCAGATGACTGATGCAAGTGCCTGCATGACATCACCTGCAGCAACACTCCTCAGCTTTTGATCATAGCGGTCGGACCCTAGACATCCAGAAACCTGTGGCCTGGTCAGATGAGTCCCAGTTTCAGTTAGTAAGAGCTAATAGTATTTGAGTGTGGTGCAGACCCCACAGAGCCATGGAGCATAGTTGTCAACAAGGCACTGTGCAAGCTGGTAGTGGCTCCATAATGGTGTGGGCTGTGTTTACATGGAATGGACTGGGTCCTCTGGATGTTGGGCTGCTTGGAGACTATTTATGGCCATTCATAGACTTAATGTTCTCAAACAACAGTGGAATTTTTATGGATGACAATGTTCTATGTCACTGGGCCACAATTAGTAATGAGTGGTTTCAAGAACATTCAGCAGGGGACAGGAAAGGACACCAGGTGCACTCAGTGTGTATGTTTGGGGGCCCCATTCAACATGTTGAAGAGGCTATTCTGGCAGGCATTGAGGGGACAGGATGCAACCAGCTACAGATTGTGGTGCATGATGGAACAAATGATGCCTGTTGTCTGGGCTCCTAGATCATAGTTGAGTTATTCCAGTGACTGTCAGAGAAGATTGAGGCCAGCTTTGTGCATGGAGTTTCAACAAAGCTCACAAATTGCAGCATTGTCCCCAGAACTGATCGTGGCCTTTATTCTGAGTCGAATGGAAGGACTGAACCAGAGACTTCGAAGATTCTGTGACAATCTAGGCTGCTACTTCCCGGAATTGCCCAATAGGCGTGAGAGCTGTAGGTTCCCCGAAATAGGTCAGGTGTGCACTACACTACTCAACTAGCAGACAGTGTGTTGGGTGCACACAAGAGTTTTTTAGATTAGGCAACTCTCCACTCAATCCAGATAATGATAGCTGTAGGAAAAGCGAAAGAAATGCCTTCCACAGGTGAGAGTATTAAAATCCTAATGGCATACTGCTAAAGCATTCACAACAAAGTGCCAGAGCTTGAAGCGCTCATGAAAAACCATGATGCTCACATAATACTAGTTACAGAAAGCTGGTTGAAACCTGAAATTGATAATAGTGAGATTTTTGGGGAGAATTTAAGTGTACATTGAAAGGAGAGGCAAATGGGAAATGGAGGTGGTGTATTTGTCACAGTAGACAAGAAACTCAAATCCACTGAAGTAGAAATTGAAGCTGCATGAGAGATTGTTTGGCCAAGATTCAGTACAAGGGGTGGGCATAAACTGATAGTTGGATTCTTCTATTGCCCACCAGACTCATCTCCTGATGTAACCGAAAACTTTAGAGAAAGTCTCAGTTCACTTGTACCTAAGTTCTTCAATCATACTTTAATCATTAGTGGAGACCAAAATCATCCAGCAATTACTGGGGAAAATTACAGTTTTGTTAGTGTGGGCATGATAAGATATCCTCTGAAACTTCTCGGAAAACTATCTATAATAGATAGTTAGGAACCCCGCTCATATATTGGATCTAATGGCAACAAACAGATCTGATCTTTTTGAGGATGTCAACATCAAAACTGGTATCAGTGACCATGACATGGTTGTGGCAACAATGATTACCAAAGTACAAAGGACAACTAAGCCAATCAGAAAGATATATATGTTCAGTAACCTAGATAAGAAATAAATAGTGTCAAATCTCAATAAGGAACTTGAAACTTTCAGCACAGGACAGGAGCATGTAGAGGAACTCTGGCTCAGGTTTAAAAGAATAGTTGACCGTGCACTGGATAGTTATGTACCCAGTGGAACACTTCATAATGGTTGGGAATCTCCACGGTACACAGTCACTGTAAAGAAACTTCTAAAGACAGAGATTATTGTGTAAAAGGTATAAAACAAAACTTACTGCTATAGATAGAGAGATGCTGAATGAAATGCATATGGCTGTCAAGAGAGCAATGCGTGATGCCTTCAATGACTGTTGTAGCAGAATATTGTCAAGTATTTTTTCACAGAACCCAAAGAAATTCTGCTTGCATGTAAAGCCTGTTAGTGGCACCAAAGTTAGTGCCCAGTCCCTGGCGAATGAGACAGGATCTGAAATTGAGGTAGAAAAGCAAAAGCTGAAATGTTCAACTCAATTTTCAAATGTTCCTTTGCAAAGGAAAACCCAGGAAAAGTGTCCTAATTTAATCCTGGCACCACTGAAAAGATGACTGAAATAAGTATTAGTGTCAGTGGTGTTGAGAAACAGCTGAAACTGTTAAAATTGAATCAAGTGTTAGGCCCTGATGGAATCCCTGTCAGATTCTATACTGAGTTTTCGGCTGAGGTAGCCCCTCTTCTAACTATAATCTGTCATAGATCCCTCAAAAAAAAAAAAAAAAAAAAAAAAAAAAAATCTACGCCAGTTTTTGGAAAAAGGCACAGGTCTTACTGCCTACAAGAAGAGTAGTAGAAGTGACTCACAAAACTACTGTCCAATATCATTGACATTGATTTGTTGCAGAATTCTAGAACATATTCTGAGCTCAAACATAATGAAGTGTCTTGAACAGAATGACCATCTCAATGCCAACCAGCATACAATACAATACAATTCGCATTTTTCTCACATGACGAACTGAAAGCTTTGGATCAAGGCAACCAGGTAGATGCAGTATTTCTTGATTTCCGAAAAGCATTTGACTCAGTACCACACCTACACTTATTGCCAAAAGTACAATCATATGGGGTATCAAGTGAAATTTGTGACTGGATTGGGGACTTTTTGGTAGGAGGACACACATGTTATCTTGGATGGGGAGTCATTGTCAGATGTAGAGGTAACTTAGTGTGTGCCCCAGGGAAGTGTGTTAGTACCCTTGTTCATGTTGTATGTTATTAACCTTGCAGACAGTATTAACAGTGAAATCAGGTTTTTTGCAGACGATGCAGTTATCTGTAATGAAGCACTATCTTAATGAAACTCTGTAAATGTTCAGTCAGATCTTGATTAAATTTAAAAGTGGCACAAAGACTGGCAACTTGCTTTAAATGTTCAGAAATGTAAAGTTTTGTGCTTCACAAAACAAAAAATTTAATATCCTCTGACTATAATGTCAGTGAGTCACTGTTTGAATCAGCCAACTCTCACAAAAACTGGGGTGTAACACTTTGTAGGGATATGAAATGGAATGATCACTTAGATTCGGTTGTGGGTAAGGCATATGGTAGACTTTGATTTATTGGAAGAATACTGGGGAAGTGCAATCAGTCTACAAAGGAGATCACACGTGTGACCATTTCTAAAATATTGTTCAAATGTATGGTACCCATACCACGTACCAAATAGGACTAACGGGGCATATTGAACACATACAGAGAAGGGCAGCATGAATAGTCACAGGTTTGTTTAATCCATGGAAGAATGTCACAGAGATGCTGAAGGAACTTTACTGGAACACTCTTGATGATAGACGTAAACTAGCCTGTGAAAGTCTCTTAACAAAGTTTCAAGAACCAGCTTTAAATGGTTACTCTAGGAATATACTACAATCTCCTATGTATTGCTCACATAGGGATCATGAGGATAAGATTAGAATAATTACTGCATGCACAGAGGCATTCAATCAGTCATTCTACCTGCGCTCCATACATGAATGGAACAAGAAGAAACCCTAATAACTGGTACAGTCGGACGTACCCTCTGCCATGCACCTTGCGGTGTTTTGCAGAGTATAGATGTAGAGGAGCAGCATGGCCCAGTATTTCTGCAGTGGACTTCAGATGACTTGTTGAGTCCATGCCACACTGCGTTGCTGCACTTCTTTAGGCAAAAGGATGTCCAACATGATATTAGGAGGTATCCCATGACTTTTATCACCTCAGTGTAGAACTGATGTATCATCAGCAAATAAAACTGAATCAGCATTAGTAACAAATAGTAGGTTGTTTATGTACATAACTAACAGGTAGGGGATCAATATCGAACCATGCGGGTCTCCTTGACCAATTGTTTTCCAGTTTGAGGAGTAATTTTGAATATATAATTACTCTTTGTTTCCTATCTGTTAAGTAAGAGGTGAACTATTGTAAAGTAGTGCCTCTGATTTTGTGTGTATGGTATTTGAGTCGAAGTAAGGAATGGTTCATTAAATCGAAAGCTTTTGTCAGATCACCGAATATTCCTGTGGCCTTGCTATCTTTATGTATTGAGGAGTGTATCTTTTGAATAAACTAATTGATTGCATTTACAGTGCTTTTCCCTTGTTTGAATCCAAATGGTTTAAAAAAAAATTCATTTACACTAAGAAATTTTTGAATTTGTTGAGCTGCAATATTTTCAAACACTTTAGAAAGTACTGGTAGAAGAGAAATAGGTTGGTAATTCCCATATCTTCTGTCGATCCATTTTGGAATTGTGGTTTTATCTCAGCATATATTAACACATTTGGAAAACATCCCTGCTCAAAAGATTGGTTTATGATAACTGACAGTGTTTGTCAGATGATATTATACATTACTCGAATCTAAGCCACACCTGAAAAATGAGACTTGAAATCAAGGAAAAAAAAAATTCCCGAATCTAAGCCGCACCTGAAATTTGAGACTCGAAATTCAAGGGGAAAGTAAAGTTTTAGGCCGCACCTCCAAGTCGAAACAAAGTTGGTCCATTGTAATATGAGAAACAATTTAGGTCGAATGAATGACGATACAGCTACAGTAGTTTGGTTCGAGTTGTAAACTTAGCAGTTAAGCTTTACCAGGTAGCCATTGCTATGCGTCAGGCGATCCGTCCTTTATTTATACGGGTACCCTTCCTTTTTCACGTGCTTCGTCTGGTTTGAATCGATTGCCTATTTTGCTTCGATCTGATAAGTGCCGTTTTCTTTGTTATAGGTGTTTACGTCACTCTAAGCTGAAAATTCATTACTGTACTGTCATGCATTGTTTGTCGCATTCTGAAGTGCGTGTTTACGGCCTGTCGCCGCTCGCGGCATATCTTGCTTTTGCGCGCGCTACCATCACTTAAAAAAAAAAAAAAAAAAAGGAGGAATCGTTTCATTAGCGAAACAATGGCAAGAGACTTATTTGTTGTTACTCACACTGCTGCTTTCTTTGATAATGATCAACAAGAACCAAATAATAGACTGCGTATGATAGAACATGTTCTGAACAAGAGTTAGGCGAAAATTTTTGTCTGTTTGAAAATCTTTGCGGCCACTTCTTTAGTACATCAAATTCTGCACAGAAATTAGAGTCATCTTAGATTTAAAAATCTAGTCAGTTGCCGTGCTTCATTTCTGACAGTATCACTATTAGGCATAAGAATAATACGAATATAAACATGACACGGCAGACATGATTTAAATGCGATAGCAGCAAACACGAAAGAGTATATGGCAAAATGTTTATATTCATATTACTCTTATGGTGAAGAGAATATTGCATGTGATTCACATTTCATCAGGTTCCTATTAGCAACCATCTCTTCTCAGAGGTAGGAAAAAATTCAGAACGTAGAGTTGGCCATATTGACAAACATCCCAAACAGTCTTGCCAGTCGGATTTTCGTAGTACATTGAAATTCTGCTACATTCGAAGATGATCAATACGGAATTTGTATTTACTACATTGGATAATGTATGAAAATGCAGTGGTCGAAACTCGGGGTGGAGAAAAAAAGCTCGTCTTCCACCTTTTTTTTTTAAATTTATTTACTGATGCAGAGGTTTTTGCGCCAGTATTTATCTTTGTGCCTACAAAGCATGCCTGTGTAGCGCTACATATATTCGACGGCAAAAAGCATGCCTGTGTAGCGCTACATATATTTGACGGCAGAAGTTAGTTGTGGCGTCACCTACCAACATTTTTCAGAACTTCCGTTTGCTTTGCACTCGATTCTAAGACGCAGGCGGTTTTTTGGGTTACAAAAACCGGAAAAAAGTGTGGCTTAGATTCGAGTAAATACGGTACAGATGTGGGTATTTCATCCCACCCTGATGAGGCTTTGTTTTTTAAAGACAAAATTTAATTTTCCACATCCCTTTGGGTGGTTTTTTAAAGATGTGTTTGGATTGTTTTCCAAGCTACATTTAAGAATCAGTTTGACATCTGAGCAGCGTTTACTGCAGTGTCATTTTCAAATCTAATGTTCGAAATCTCACTTTTAACTTTGGGTCCTAATTCTGACCAAACAACTGACCACATTGCTTTTGACATGTTACTGTGTTGGAGGATGAAAGTATTGTAGGCCATATTTTTAGCTGCAGCTATGAATTTCCTGCAACTTTATAGCATTTAGACACACATAACAGAATCTGGATTACTGTTAGATTTTAACCCATTGTGGAGTTTCCTTTTGCTGGCACTAGAAATTTTTATTCTTAGGATAATCCACTTAAGTTTACTGCTTACTTTCTTTTGACAAGATCTAGAGATCCCAGTTACAGGTTGCCTATGTAATGGCCTCCAGGGGCAACAAATATTTGATTTTCAGTTTTTCATGTAATTATTCGCCAAACTTAAAAATTTAAAATGCTGTCATAATCTGCTCATTGAGAAGTATACTCCTATGTTAAAGGTTTGACATGATAAGACAAGTACTGCAGTTAGAGTCTTGAGGCAGTGTAACTCACTGTGAGCAAAAACCTGACTATATTCATCCAGTATTTGAGAATGAGAGCACTTGGTAACTTCCAACAAACTTCAGACCTTTATGATACTTTTTCTCACTGACACCTCATGCAAAATGGTGAAAGGAAAAAAAATTATCCCACATTACATTTTCACTGTTCGTGCAGGTAAACTGCTACATCAGACATAACATTTTAATTTACTAGATTAGATTAGATGTACTTTTCGTTCCAATTGGTCCATAGCAAGGAGATCCACTGGGATGTGGAACATGTCAGAAAACAAGAATACACAATAAATATTTACAAAATAAAATATGATGTGCAGTTCAGGAGATATGATGTCATAAACATTGAGATGTGTGAAAAACTATCTTTTACACAATTTAGCCAGACTATACCATCCAGTGTATCGTAATGTGAGTACATAATGACTTCCACAAACTTTAAACATAATTTCAAACCTTTTCTAGACATTTTCTCACTTATATGCTGAACACCAAATATTTAACACATTAACTCATTTGTTAAGTAATCACAACTTCAAAGCTGTTTCATACAAGGAAGTTTGATTCTTTAAGGAACTGGAGTTTACTGGTGTTGACTAACTGTCATAAAATGCTTTCAGTGTTGTCAAAACTGACTTGCAGTTCTCCATCTTTGACACTAGAAGCAGTAAGGTATGGAGTAAAATGGCTGTCAGCTTTGTGTGAGTAAGATTTGTGTTTTTTATTTCTCAAGTTTGTATCAGTTGGTTAATAAGTTCATTGTTTTGGACTGCAGAGATAAGATTAGACTAATTGCAGGGTGCACAGAGGCATTTAAGCAGTCATTCTTCCCATGCTCCATACCTCATTGGAACAGGCAGGGACCATAACATGTGGTACAATGATAAATACCCTCTGCCATGCACTTCACAGTGGTTTGCAGATTATTTGTGTAGATGTAGAGTAACAGATCTTTTTATACTGATAGTAGTGACCCAACCCAGGTTTGCATGAGTATCACTAAACATCTACGGCAGGAACAACTTGTCTTGTGTAGCGGTAACTTTGTTTATGGGCCACTGCATAAAATTATGATTCAGATTCAGAGAACATCATAAGGTGACTGAATTCATCACATTCATATTTAAGTAGCACATGAAAGGAAAGTTCTCAGGAGACATCAATGTCATCTGTTCCATATTTCATTAGAGTGACATCTTGTGGCAATGATGGGACCTGCGGGCTACTGCACTGCCCTGTCTGTCCACCTACAGCTCCAGTTCAGTGCAAGTTACAGCCCTGACACCATTGCTAGTGATACATTTCCTATGAGACCTTTTGCCACATTTCACTACACACCTCTTAAACAACAACTTTACACAAAAAAGCTGTTTTTATCAGCTTAATATCTGATACGTCCCACATCACAAAATCATTGAGGAAGTCAACAGTAACATGTACCAGCCTTCTGGCAGCAGTACTTTGCACTGGCGTGATGCTGCAGCTGGATGAATCAAGGCATCTTATATACTCCAGAATCCAGAACAGTGGTACTTCCTGAGGCAAATGGTAGATCCTATAAAAATCCAACATGTGCCCTCTGCATTTGATTGCATGTTGCATTTAGAGAAGAAAACTGTGCTGACAATGGCAAGGGTGCTCTGTGGGCTCAGAGACAGCCATAAAGCTGCCCAACTGCAGTGCCAAGTTGGCACAAGCTACCGCTACTGGGAAGCACAGCCTGTGCAGATTTCAAGTTCTGCCATTCACTGCTAGATGACAATAGCATAGTTTTTGCAGCAGCAGGAGACTTTAATCATCATAGCTCAACAAATGTGCATGAAATATTTGGAAATGTATACACAAACCTCTCTCATGGATCAGTTTACCTATTAATGAGAACCATGTCAAAATCTGTGTAGTTCTTGAGCTTAGGCCGGACTTACAGACAGAAACCGTAGGAGGACTTCAATCTATACAAGGGCGAACTTAAAGGTAATGCCTCTGAATTTTTTATTTAAAAATCCTTTAAACCTTTTTAAATGAAACAGACATTATTGACATTCTACATCTTTATTGTGCATGCCTGCATGTTTATTTCTCAATGTAGTCAACCTGGCAATGAACACATTTCTCCCAAAGAGAGAACAATTTGTTGATACCATCACTGTAGGGTGTTTGACGTTGTTATAGCTTGCACTGCTTCATCACTGTCAAAATGAAGTCCTTGAAGGTTTTCCTTAAGTTTTGGAAACAGATAAAAATCAGATGGGGCCAGGTCAGGACAGTATGGAGTATGATTTTGGACAGTGAACCCAAGGCATCGGATTGTTGCAGATTTGCTGTGCGTGTGTATGGTCAGGCACTGATATGCTGAACGAGAGGGTGCTCCATGTGTGCACAAACTCTTCAGATTCAAAACCTGATTACAGCTCACTGTTTCTCATGCACTGACATAGTTACGTTACACACTGCAGTGTTACACTCCACAGTTTTGAGCTCTCTATTGGCAGATGGCTGCAACTATGTAGGCATGAAGAATAAAGATGTAGAGTGTTAATAAAGTTTGTGTTATTTAAAAAAGCTTTTGCAATCTTTAACAATGTGTAGAAAGTCAGTCTGACCCAAGAAGCCTGAGACAGCGCTCACATGTATGTGAGGTATGTTTGCTTGTGTGAATGCTTGTATGTCTTTCTTTACTGATGAAGGCTTTGGCCAAAAGCTTCATGTGTAAGTCTTTTTGTTGTGCCTGTCTGCAGCCCAACGTTTCATTTTAATGGTGAGTAGCAATATATCTTTTCCACAATTGTTGAAATTTCAACCTGACTCTCCCTCCTCAAAAATGTTCCATTAGATATTCATACAGTGACTCACTACACGCACATCCTTTCTGATTGCATGGTCGCTGCCTATCCTTTATATACACTGTAGTTTCCCATTTGTCTGCTTGAAGGAATAAATGGATGCATCAAAACATTATGTCCACCTGTTTAGCAATGTGTTCATTTACCTATGAAACATGATACAGCAGCAATTCTGCATAATGTAATGAAACAGCCTTAAATTTTGTATGGGAGTAAATGATACATAATCTTTAGTGAATTACTCAATACATTATATCTGTTTTTACTATGTCATCATATATTTACAGTTGTGCTTATTCCTTTCACATTTATTATTCATTATCTAACACTATTTAGAATAATTGATATGCTAGAAACTACAATCATAGTTATACTATTTCATTTGCAGGATTGTGATAATTTGAAATTTTGTGTATACACATTCCCCTTCTATTAAAACAATGATATCTAATCCAGGAAGATAATAATTCACTAATGTAATACAGTTTTTCTATGAAATAAACAAAAGTATTGAATACAAAGTTCTAGAAAAACATTACATCGTGTCATGTGTAATTTTTCAAATTGTGAATCGTTTATTGGATAATAATCTTTAACAATGTTTACAAAATAGTTGGTTGTAAAAAAATATGTAACTTTAGCATTTAAACCTCAGTTAATGGCAGTAATCATAATGATTAAGCACTTTAGTAACAATTTGCATATTTTGAAAGAAATTGTTCAAAACCAATACTTTATAAAAGAAGACGTTTTGGCTCAAATTTTCCCTTCAGGATTGTAAAACTTACTATCACACCAAAGTTTTTGTGAATATGTAATTTCTCATTATAACTTTACAAAATTATTTATACTAATAATGAACTTGTCATCATGGATTGTCACTTTTTTTATATAAGGACCCATGTTAGACCTAAATAGTTAGTTACTATTGTTGATTTGTTGTCGTAAGCGGTGGATGTAAGAAGTTGCAGTTTGAAAAAAAGTATCAGAATACTTGTGTTGGATTTTTATTTCAAAAAGTAAAATTAGGAGATTTGCTAAAGAATGCAGCATAATCCAAAAAGTACTGAACCTAGGACATCTGCAGCAAACAAATAAGCTCAGCAATCATTGTCACCCTCTGATCTTTTGAAATAAGTATTCTTAATAAAAGTCTTGTTTCCTGCTTGCAAAACACATGTCCAAAAGAACAGACACAATTTTGATCCAGCAGCCACTATTAATCAATACCAAAGGAATTACAGACATTGGCTGCAAGTAAGCACTAATTTAAATCAATGGGGAAACCTAAAAATTTGTACCGAATTGGGATTCGAACGCAGGTCTCTTGCTTATTGGGCAGATGCTCTTGACCACTAAGCCATCTAGACACAGTGGTCATTGCAACTGCCTGGACTACCCTAGCACACCTCCCATCAGACCCCAATTCTCAACTTATCCACACACTACTAATGTAGTGCTCCTTGCCTATTTTGAGAATTGTGTCCATTGTTGTGGACATGTCTGAAAGAACAGACACCACATTTATATAATTAAGCTGAGGATGGCCGGTGATCTCTTCAGTCTGGATGCACATCTCGGTGAACCCTTACAGGAATTGGCAAAATGCCGCAAGTAATGAGGATGATGGGCAAGGGGCACTACATCAGCAGTGTGTGTGGATAAGTTGGGAATTTGGATCTGATGGGAGGCTTGCTAAGGTAGTCTATGCAGTTGTGATTGTGATGACCACTGTGTTCGGATGGCTTAGTGGTCAGAGCATCTGCCTAGTAAGCAGGAGACCTAGGTTCGAATCCCTGTCCGGCACATTTTCAACTTCGCCTACTGGTTTAAATTAGTGCCCACTTGCAGCCGGGTCTCAAATTCCTTTGGTCTTAATTCATAGTGGCTGCTGGGTCAAAATGGCGTCTGTTCTTTCACACTTGTCTGAAATAACAGACACCACACAAATGAGACATTTTGCAAGTCATGAAAGTAGAGCAGGAAACGAAACTTTTATTAAGAATACTTATCTTGAAGGATCAGAGTATGTGACTGCTGTTGGGAAAGATGTCAAGTGTGAAGGAATGCAGATCGTTCGCAATAGTGTTTACATAGTCCAAAGCTCCGTGGTGTCTTTGATTACTACCATAGGTCCCATGGAAACCCAAGTGAATGTGCCCCCCATATCATAATACTTACACCATTGACTTGCAACCATAGCACAGTGGATATTTCGAGCATCTGTTTGCCTGGATGACATCATATCCAGACATGACCATTGGCTTGGGTGAAGCAAGAAACATGACTCATCTAACCATGTGACCTGCTTCCATTGATCTCAGTCCAATATCAGTGATCCTCTGGTCACTGCAATCTTAACTGTTGATAGGGGTTGTCTGCTGCAGACCTCGACATTCAGCAGTGTGCACTGAACAGTGTTCTCTGAAACACTTGTGCCTGCACCATAATTGTATTCTGTCATCAGATGTGCTACAGACATTGACTATCACGCTTTAAAGGACAAGCAAGACTCTGACCTCTGTGTTCAGTCATGAGCTGTGGTTGTCCAGCACCTTGCTGTGTACTCATTGGTTCACTATCCTTCAACCACTCTTCATTGATGTTCATGACAGCAGCACACAAACAGCTGACCAACTTCACTGTTTCCTAGATGCTCGTTCCTAGCTGTTGGGCCGTAACATTGTGCCTTTTGTCAAAGTTGTGATCTGCATCATCACTAGAATGATTTATCATTCATGTCTGTTCTGGTTACATACTTTCCTTGTCATGTTATGTGACTGCAGTACTACCAGATGTTATTCAGTTCCACATTTGTGGGAGCGGCCATAATATTTTGACTCATCAGTGTCTATATTTATGGAAAGTTCTGTTGGAACAGTAACAACTCACCAAACAGTAGAGGTGCTGAGCCATTTAAAGATACATAAACTAGGATGGGACATGTGCTAGCTGTCAGACAAACACTTTTTCAGAGCTGGGGGATGTGTGTATGTGTATGTCTGCTCCTTAAAATGAGATAGAATTCATCCATAATGAAGAAACATTGTGTTCAGGAAGATGAAAAGAGGTTAGCATTTTCTGTCACAGAAGTTGTTCATACACTGTTTCAGTAATGTGCATTGCACTCTAAAAGTATGTTGTGAAATGAGGTTTTATTTTTGCAGATTCTACCCCTAATTTGTGTTGTTTAAGTAGTGCTTTATTGTGTAATGTATATTATTTAAGAGGTAAGTTCTATCATCCTTCTTAAAAGTATTGGATCCAGTTATCATTTTCATTTCAGTGGGCAATTTTTTTTTACAATTTTTAATTCTGTAATAAAAAATACTGTTTTGAGATTTATGTTTAATTTTTAATGTAACATTTAACTGAATTTGGGTCCTTGTTCTATGACCATAACTAGAGTTGTAATTAATAAAGTTTTTCTTAAGGTGCATTGTTAGAGGTTCTCAGATGGCACAGCTATAATTCCCAACTCTTTAAGCAGATTTTTACAATGAAGCCAATTATTAGCTTTTAGTTATTATTCTTTTTTCTGTAGTTCAGATATAGTGGTGAAATTTCACACACTTGATTCCCAAAATCATATTACCAACTAGGGACTGTAAGTACTTGCTGTTACATGCTGATAATCATAACGAAATTATATCAGAATCCATTAGAGACACAGCAAATATCAAAACATAAAATTAAACAGACTTTCAGAGAAAATGTCACTCCATGGAAAAAATAAGAGTGGTCTAGAATTAATTGAATTAAACACTTTAATTCAAAAATATTGGCGAGATAATATCAGCATGTACATGACATTAAAATTTTTGTAAAAAAGAGAACCAAGAACTAGTGAAGTACCAAAGAAAACAAAATTAAAATAGGGGTCATGCCCCATAGTCAAGTTATTTGAATAGTGATACATTGTCAGAAATAGTGGACAAAATTCTTTAAAATGCAGAAAAAAGAAAAGCAACTCAGGTAGACTGAATAATAATGACATTGTGGAGGACCACTCAGCTGCGCAAATGTAAGCTAAAATTATGGATTTAAGCCAGCACTGAGATCCACAACTGCCTTACTGCAGTGATTTAACCATCAGTAACTTTCATCCTCCCAGAAGAATGGGTTGCAAGATCAGTGTTTTCAAATCGATAGAAGAGCTCTTCATTTCCAGGGCATCACAGAACTGATCCTGTTGCAATATAGATAAACTTGTTTACTCAAAAACTGTTATAGTCAGCTCTCTTCTTGCTACATTTCATATATTATTTTAGATATAAGAATGTTTGACTACATCAGTTTGATGATTTTTTTAATCTTTGTTTTTGTGAGAATTTAACTGCTATGATTACAGATTTATAAGTTCACGCTGAAAATATATATTATAGGAATTCAACATTTCATTGTTTGTAATGTATTACAGGTTCCACTCAAACTGGGGCGATGATTACTTCTCCTTCTGGTGTGCTGGTATCCTGTACATTTCCTTGAACAGCCAGTATTACTATGATCCTTCTGGTGTCCCTGAAGAAGCCGAGGCACAAGAAGTGTGGCTTGACAAAGTTTTATCTGGTGTGAAGCGAGGCAGAGCTGTTGTCTTCATGCACATTCCACCATTTATAAACAGTCCTGATGAAACAGACATTGGGTACTTCTCACTTGCACCAGAACCACGCAAGAAGCTTCTGGATAAACTTATGTCTGCAGGTTAGTAATGCAAAATTAAACCGTCACATTTTATAGTATAGTCACTAGGCACCAATGACTCTGTTAATGAGCACAAGTTAGTCATGTTGCCAGCTTACGTGCATGCCACAGTCTCGAGTTAGAAATGCGTCAAGAGGAGTTTGATTATCAGGGCAGGTATTGATGATGAGATATGATTAATTATCATAAAAACTAGTTTTATTATAACTTTTGAATGCACAACTTTGCAGACAAGATATCAATCAATAGCCATTGAGGAGAGCTTGGCACACATGCTTTATTGAGATTATTATAATCTGTCTGCTAAGAGAACAAAATTATAAAATGTACTAATTAATCACTTTACAAATAATTAACATAAAACACAGTTCATGGAACAGCAATTTTTAGTATTAAGTTGATTTTTCACTCTGTGAAATATTATGTCTTAAAATGATTGGTGAGGAATGAGAGTGTTTAATGTTAATTACTGTAAGTAATGTCGTTATTTGAATATGACAAAAGTTAGTTAGTTAGTTTCTTGTTACATTGATCATTTGAATGATAAAACTTAATGATGTGGAACTTTCTGGATGGGATGAGAAGGCAAAACTGATTGTTGGAGATTGCACCAGACAAGATTTGAAAACCTGAGAGCATAAAGGTGAAATGTAGGGATATATGCATGACAGAGATTACTGTAGTTCAATTCTTTTATCTTGGCGGTTTGCGCATGCCTGCCCAGACACGGGAGATTGCTGCATTGCCAGTTGCATACGTCAAGCAAACTTACATTTAGAGGGGAGCGCGCAGTTTATGAAGTAAAGCCACCACGGCCGCATTAACCCTTTCGCTGCTACAGAGACGTGCTCCCCGCATTCCGTGCTGTGCGCGATTTTGTCATCATTGCACTGCTCGCCTCTGCAGACACTGGTGTTCCGACTGCTTTGACACACTTATCATTCGATTTCACAAAAACTATTTGGCCCAAAAATTTGATTTTTACACATCTTCTTGACTGATACCTTCCCCCCATAAATGACTTAATTTTGTTTCGATGTTCAACGCAGTTATTGTGCAGCATTAAATGTAGTAAACCACTGCACGAAATTTTGAAGATTTTGCAGAGGTAAAAGTCCATAGCGTATACTTTCCGTATGGTTGATTTCAGATGCCACTAGAAATTTCAAAAAATTCATAAGGTAAGACACTTCGATATTGTTTTTAAATAAAGAAAGTATTAAGCACAGAACAAGGTTTGAACTCGGAACCTTTCGCTTAGCAGCCAAATGCATTAACCATTACACTAACGCAGCTCATAATTCAATATAGCTCCTGGAGGACCTTAAACTGGGACACAAAATACCGACAAACACTGTTGGTATGACTGTGAATTACTCACGTTTCGTCGAAGTACAATAGGAAATAACAATTACCGCTGTTCTTTATTGCGAAAAAGCGGTTAGTGAGGATGATACAAACACCTTTCCTTGCTATCGCCTGAATTGGGAGGCTTATTGCTTGTTTGGTTTAATTAATTAATAGAATATGAAGCAATTGGTATAAGTAATGTTTTTCCAAACTTTCTATAAAAGAAATTCTGCTATCAAGGCATTGATTTCATTCAGTTGCTTTATTTATGACTGAACGTTTCTAAAACTGAAGACACTCGTCCCTGCCCTGTACTGCAGTCGAGCTCTGGCAACAGCGTTCTCTGTTCATTGGCTGACTGTGTTTTGTGACGTCAGATGTGCAGAATGAACCTAAACTTGGCCGCCGTCATAAATGACGCGCACTTTAACAAAACATTGTACATGAGTTAATATGAGTGGAAAGCTATTCTGCATTGTATGTGGTAGAGGAGGGGGGGGGAGTGGGAAAAAAATAGATAGGTCAGTAAATAAAAGATATAGAAAACGAAACAGGAATGGGGAAAGGAATAGTTACTGAGAAGAAATGCTGAGACCTAAGAAATTAACATAATTAAGACCAAGGACATGTTGTAACACCTGTTCCCACATGTGGAGTTCTGGGGAATGAATCTGGTGGCATGTGTGCTGGAACAGGCAGTAAGGTCATGTAACACACACACACACACACACACACACACACACAAACTATTCATCAGTTACACTGACAGACGGTAAGTTTGTTTTGTTTTTAAATGTTAAAAACTGTAATAAATAGCAAGTGCAGTATTGTTTCAAACCTTGTTGGTGAAGAAACTGTTGAGGAAATTAATAACAATGAGTTGTCTACAAATCATTTATTAAATATGAAAAAAATCATTTGAACTCTTTCTGTCAGCAGAGTTAATTTGGAATTGGAATGGCTGATTATGTCGAGTGCAGGGTACATATTTGTGTGGTCCCTGTTGATCCCGTCAGTAGATGAGTTTATATTAGGTATGGCTTTCAGCTCAATAGGAAAGGGCGTGCTAATAGCAGAAAATTGAAGGGGGGATGCACTGTCAGGAGTGATAAAATACTCATGGTTACAAGTGTCAGAGCAGTGCCTTTTTTAGAGAAGGGAGGACAGAAAGAAGTCAAGTTTTAAGAGAGGTTAGGATTGAAATTAACCCTGAGTTAGTGAAAGAAACCCAACAACATCATTCTGGCTTATTTCACTATCTCAAATGGGTGAAAGTTAAAAATTTTCAGCAATCACTGGAAATTTTATTTCCACCCAATTTTACCTCAGCCATTCTGAAATGCCAGCTTTCTTTATTACATCAAAATATTGGAGGATTAAACTAAAATTAATGAACTACTTATATGCATTGATTAATTAGTCATCAAAGCCAGTTGATATAATCTGCCTCTCTAAACATCATATGAATACTGGTGTAGATGTGTAAGTGTTGCAGGATTTAGGATAGCATCTCACATTTGTAGAGCAGAAATGGAGAAAGGAGCAGTTCCCATATTCATTAGGAAGTGTCATAAATTTAAGAACATGGACATTCATAAGTTTTCCTAGAACAGCACGTGGAAGCATGTGCAATGGAAGCAGAATTTTGTAATAAATCCTTCATATTAAGAAATGTATAATGAGCACCTGCAGGGAAGTTTAATCTGTTCATAATTCATCTTGAAGTTCCACTGGCCTATTTAACGGCAAAAAAACAAGGAAATAGTGGTTGCTGGTGACTTTAATGTAGATTCTCTTAACAATTCCTCCAATAAGAATTTATTACAGTAAGTAATATTATCATTGAACTTAATTCCTGCTGTAAACTTTCCAACTAGAGTAACTCACTGCTCACAAAGAGCCTGTCGGAATGTTAGCATCTCTGGCCAGAGAAAACTACTTGCGGTCTTATCTCTGATGGTTGGTGGTAGCAGTGCAGTTCACTCTATGACTTGAGTGTGTTATGTCCTGTATTCTGATATGTATCAGGTTCCTATAAAATAAAGTGTGTTGTGTTCTCCATACCTCTGTGTCGTCTATCATTAGCTATCACTGTGTACCGGAGTTCCATATTGGTGACCCCATACTTTGAAAGAATGCTAAAATAGTGCAAATTTGTGCCACCACAATGTGGCTATCACATCCGCATTGTATTATGCTGACCGCAAATTTGGTCAAACTCTTGCATCTGTCACTATTGACTGTCATGAACAGTGCTCTGTAAGTTGCCCAAGTGATTAAAAGTGACAGTGATACTTCTCAAGTTGCAGCCTAGTCACACATCGTAGGGGCACAACGATACAATGCAATTGACAATCTACATATTGACTTTGTTATGGACTCTACCAGTGTAACATCTACCTCTGCATTCTGTCAACATTTTCACGCTTTGGACTATGATCCATGCCAACTGCATCGTGGCCATTATCGCACGCATCAGACACATGTCCACCTGATAGATATACCGTCTCATCCTCACCATGTGGCAGGCTATATATCCTCCAGTCCGTGGAGCCTGCTGCATTACCAACCACTGCCCACACGCAGTTCTCTCCATATTCCAACCACATCACTGAGTTGAACAGTCGACTGCTTAATGGCTCACACTACTGCCATTCCAAATGGACAACCCACACCTGTGGTTTGCGATTGTCGAAAGTATGTTCACCTCCAATGCCATCGTCACGGACAGCACAAAGTACGTCACTCAACTCAGCCAGCTTGGCACCCACACTGACATTTTCTACGACATCATCCTGGCACCGCCACCTACAGACAATAATGGGACTGCCAGAACAATGCTCTTACGAGGCCTTTCCCAGACTCCTGAAGAGCAACTACACCAGGTACTTTACAGTGAACATTTACAGGATGGGGCCCCGTCTGAATTATGGTGGCATCTTCGCAGCAAAATAGACCTGTACGTCATGCCTGACAAAGTGCTGTGGACGATCTGGGTTGTTAAGTTCCCATCCCAGGTGCAGTTGACTTTACTTGCCACTAGTGACCAGTCTCCCGATGCCCGCGTTTTCCTGACTGACTGCATTCTCGCCATTTCTCGACATAAGCACAGCATCAACAAATCTCCCAACAATGGTATCGATACGCACGCTGCATTGCAATGTGCGCAACCTTCTGCAGACACCAAGCACTCCTGGCCCCTCTGATGCTGATGTCACAGCTGCTACCAACACCTGCGTTTACAAAAAACTCTGCCCCAGCTGTCACTTCCAGTACATTGGCAGACATGCACACACAGTCTCACCCCTGTCGTTGTCAACCTTGTGACTACCCGAACTCCCCTCATAGACCACAAGAGGTGCCTCAAGCTGTGAACAATGTGTAAGACATCTCAACATACATGAAGTCCCACCTGGCTGCTGGCTTCCAACGTTGCTCTAAACAACTGTCTGTACATCCTTGAGCACATCAGCAGACTACGTTTCCTGATCGACACCGGATCGCAGGTCAGCACAGCACCTCACACACCTGCCTTACTTACATCTGAAGACTCGTTCCTTCGCTTGACAGCTGCTAATGGTTCTCCTATTGCTGTTAGGGGTTTCCAGATGCAGACTTTAGACCTCAACTTTGCTACACCCATCATGTGGTAATTCATTGTCACTCATGTTACGGAGCCAGTCCGAGGTTCTGATTTCCTGTGGGCCTTTCACCTTGTGCATATGGATGTGCAAGAGAAGCTCACTCGCCTCTGACAGGACAGTGTGGCCCTGTGCAGCTGCATCTGAACAGCACAGGCAGAAATTGCAGAGGCTCACTCCACCTTCAAACGCCTTCATTCCTCGCGTATCGCCTATGCTAGCAGGTCTGCACCTCTCACCCGATACCTCAAGTCACCTGACACAGCTGACCCCACCTCACTGTTTGCTTAGGTGGGTGCTGAGCCAGCACCTGCACCCAGTGTTGCCTCCTACTGTGCCATGTCAAACCTCCACAGCTCGTCGACTGCTCTGTGCATGGGCACGCACCGGCCACGCCTGAGCAGTCCAGCTCCAGTCTGCAGCTGCCATCTGTTGCCACTGCCTCCTGGGCCGAGCCAGTGCCTGCTTGCGGCACTGCTTGCCGTGCCATGTCCAAAATTGCGCAGCTCGCTGACTGTGTCACACGTCTGCAGAATACCACCTTGCTCGGGCAACCTGGTTGCAGCCTAAAGCTGACATTTGATGTCATTTCTGCTGCTTGGGACACTGACCTACACACAGCCCACACTGACAAACTCTCAACCAGTGGCTCCACCCTATGTGATCTTTTATCTTGTCAGCCAGCAACAATGACATGGCGCACCGCATTAATGCTACACCCTGCCCGCCGGTCACTTGGCACCCCCAAAATCTACCCCCTGACCACCTCCACATGCCAAAGTCAGCAGCGGATGGGTTTGGTTACCAGCTGACGTCATTCACCCATCAGATAGCAGCTGGGGCTCACGCATCTGTCTCCTCCCTAAGGAGGATGGCTCAGCCAGACTTTGCAGTGACTATAGTGCCTCGAATGCTCACACAATCATGGAAAATTACCCAGTTTGTAATATCCACGACTTCACAGACTATCTTGCTGGCTGTGTAATTGTTTGTAAGAAGACATATCTGCAGATACCGATGTACAAAGATGACATTCACAAGACTGCCATAACCACACTTTTTGGATTGTTTGAGTTCCTTTTTATGCCTTGTGGACTAAAAAATGCTCCACAAACATGGCCGCACTTTACAGACAGTCTGTTTTTAAATTTTCTTTTTGTTATGTGTATTGGATGATGTCCTTATTTTTTCACCAGACATGGACTCGCACTCTGCCCACCTCGAATGAGTTCTTGTCACTCATGAAACCAATGATGTAGTGTACTACAGTGAGAAATGTCAACCTTCTTGGGCCACATCATTAACTCCTCTGGCATCTGCCCAACTCCAAGTGGATTGAGGTGATTTGTAACCTACTGCCCCATGTGATTACTGTGAACTCCGCCATTTCCTGAGAACAGTCAGTTTCTATCACTGTCATTTGCCCCACACCACTGCCCTGCAGGAACCCTTAACAAAGCCCCTCAAAGGCAACAATACAGCCAGTCACAGGAAGCTCACTTAGACCACAGACATGCAGAGCACCTTTCAAGTGACAGGGACAATCTGGTTCAGGCAGCCACGTTAGCTCGCGTGATTCCAGAAGTTCTCCTGTCCATCACCTCTGATGCTAGTGATTTAGAAATTGGAGCAAACCTTCAGCAACAGGTCGACGGCTGCAATCGACTCTTGCACTACTTCTCCTGTAAACTGACCGCGACACAGCGCACCTGGTCAGTTAACGAGTGGGAGCTATTGGCCGATTTTGAGGCTGTGTGATAATTTAGAGAAGATGTTGAAGGTAGTCCCTTTGTCATTTACATGGACTACAGACTCCTAGCCAACACCATCTGTAGCCCACCCAAGAATGCCTCCACCATCAACATCACCTGGAATACATCTTGCAGTTCACTACAGACATCTGTCACATGAAAGGCACAGACACTGTTGTTGCTTAATACTTGTCACAAATCAGTGCCATCTTGGTCACGCCAACTCGCACCGTCTCTGCAGGACGACCTTCAGCTACAGGATCTCTTAAATTATGCCTTCTCCACCCTCATCATTGAGCCAAAGTTTATCCTTAGTTCAGCTCACCCTGTCCTCTGTGACATGTTCCAGGGTGCATATGCCCGCTTGTCCCAAACAGTTTCACAGAATTATTTTTGATCTATTTCACAACCTCACCCGCCCCAGTGTCAAACCTACTACTTACCTTTTGACTGAGCGATACGTTTAGCCCCATGTTAAGCAAGACTACAAGTTGTAGGTGAGAGCCTACACAGCGTGCCTGCAATGTGAAACCCAGCCGGTGCACCCAGCCCCTACTAGGCACCTTCCAGATACCGAAGGGACACTTCCAGTACATTCGTGTGGTTGCTCCCCTTCCCCCATCTGGCAGCTACCTCCTCTCCATTGTTAACTGGGTAATACGCTGGGTAGATGCTAGCCCCATCCAAGACATCACCACTGAAGCAGTTGCCAGAGCTCTCATGTCTATCATGCACTTCAGCTGCCCTGCCTCCGTAACCATGGACTAAGGTAGGCACTTTGAGTCCTCACTGTTTGCTGAACTCTGTAAACTATGTGGCATTACCCATTACAGAACAACTGCCTAAAACCCTCAAGCTAATGGGCTTTTTGAGACGTGGCATCAGGCCATAAAGTCTACTCTTATGTGTTGTGGGAGTGAGTACTTCCATGGGTTCTGCTGGGTGACAGCACAGTGCATAAACAAGACCTCAAAGCCTCTGTAGCTGAGATTTTATACGGTGAGAGACTATCTCTCCACAGTGACCTTGTCTCTTCTGACCGCCCCACCTCACTTCCCACCATGGTTGACAGCGTCTGGTGTCACATTGCTAACCTTCATGCGCCCCTGCTCCCCCCCCCCCCCCCCCCCCCTCCATCCATGTTGTTGTTGTGGTCTTCAGTCCTGAGACTGGTTTGATGCAGCTCTCCATGCTACTCTATCCTGTGCAAGCTTCTTCATCTCCCAGTACCTACTGCAACCTACATCCTTCTGAATCTGCTTAGTGTATTCATCTCTTGGTCTCCCCCTATGATTTTTACCCTCCATGCTGCCCTCCAATACTAAATTGGTGATCCCTTGATGCCTCAGAACATGTCCTGCCAACCGATCCCTTCTTCTGGTCAAGTTGTGCCACAAACTCCTCTTCTCCCCAATCCTATTCAGTACCTCCTCATTAGTTATGTGATCTACCCATCTAATCTTCAGCATTCTTCTGTAGCACCACATTTCGAAAGCTTCTATTCTCTTCTTGTCCAAACTATTTACCGTCCATGTTTCACTTCCATACATGGCTACACTCCATACAAATACTTTCAGAAATGACTTCCTGACACTGAAATCTATATTCGATGTTAACAAATTTCTCTTCTTCAGAAACGCTTTCCTTGCCATTGCCAGTCTACATTTTATATCCTCTCTACTTCGGCCATCATCAGTTATTTTGCTCCCCAAATAGCAAAACTCCTTTACTACTTTAAGTGTCTCATTTCCTAATCTAATACCCTCAACATCACCTGACTTAATTCGACTACATTCCATTATCCTCGTTTTGCTTTTGTTGATGTTCATCTTATATCCTCCCTTCAAGACACCATCCATTCCGTTCAACTGCTCTTCCAAGTCCTTTGCTGTCTCTGACAGAATTACAATGTCATCGGCGAACCTCAAAGTTTTTATTTCTTCTCCATGGATTTTAATACCTACTCCGAATTTCTCTTTTGTTTCCTTTACTGCTTGCTCAATATAGAGATTGAATAACATTGGGGAGAAACTACAACTCTGTCTCACTCCCTTCCCAACTACTGCTTCCCTTTCATGTCCCTCGACTCTTATAACTGCCATCTGGTTTCTGTACAAATTGTAAATAGCCTTTCGCTCCCTGTATTTTACCCCTGCCACCTTTAGAATTTGAAAGAGAGTATCCCAGTCAACATTGTCAAAAGCTTTCTCCAAGTCTACAAATGCTAGAAACGTAGCTTTGCCTTTCTTTAATCTTTCTTCTAAGATAAGTCGTAAGGTTAGTATTGCCTCACGTGTTCCAACATTTCTACGGAATCCAAACTGATCTTCCCCGAGGTTGGCTTCTACTAGTTTTTCCATTCGTCTGTAAAGAATTCGTGTTAGTATTTTGCAGCTGTGGCTTATTAAACTGATTGTTCGGTAATTCTCACATCTGTCAACACCTGCTTTCTTTGGAATTGGAATTATTATATTCTTCTTGAAGTCTGAGGGTATTTCGCCTGTTTCATACATCTTGCTCACCAGATGGTAGAGTTTTGTCAGGACTGGCTCTCCCAAGGGCATCAGTAGTTCCAATGGAATGTTGTCTACTCCGGAGGCCTTGTTTCGACTCAGATCTTTCAGTGCTCTGTCAAACTCTTCACGCAGTATCGTATCTCCCATTTCATCTTCATCTACATCCTCTTCCATTTCCATAATATTGTCCTCAAGTACATCGCCCTTGTATAGACCCTCTATATACTGCTTCCACCTTTCTGTTTTCCCTTCTTTGCTTAGAACTGGGTTTCCATCTGAGCTCTTGATGTTTATACAAGTGGTTCTCTTATCTCCAAAGGTCTCTTTAATTTTCCTGTAGGCAGTATCTATCTTACCCCTAGCGAGATAAGCCTCTACATCCTTACATTTGTCCTCTAGCCATCCCTGCTTAGCCATTTTGCACTTCCTGTCGATCTCATTTTTGAGACATTTGTATTCCTTTTTGCCTGCTTCATTTACTGCATTTTTATATTTTCTCCTTACATCAATTAAATTCAATATTTCTTCTGTTACCCAAGGATTTTTACTAGCCCTCATCTTTTTACCTACTTGATCCTCTGCTGCCTTCACTACTTCATCCCTCAAAGCTACCCATTCTTCTTCTACTGTATTTCTTTCCCCCATTCCTGTCAATTGTTCCCTTATGCTCTCCCTGAAACTCTGTACAACCTCTGGTTCTTTCAGTTTATCCAGGTCCCTTCTCCTTAAGTTCCCACCTTTTTGCAATTTCTTCAGTTTTAAACTACAGGTCATAACCAATAGATTGTGGTCAGAGTCCGCATCTGCCCCTGGAAAAGTCTTACAATTTAAAACCTGGTTCCTAAATCTCTGTCTTACCATTATATAATCTATCTGATACCTTCTAGTATCTCCAGGGTTCTTCCATGTATACAACCTTCTATCATGATTCTTAAACCAAGTGTTAGCTATGATTAAGTTGTGCTCTGTGCAAAATTCTACCAGGCGGCTTCCTCTTTCATTTCTTAGCCCCAATCCATATTCATCTACTATGTTTCCTTCTCTCCCTTTTCCTACACTCGAATTCCAGTCACCCATGACTATTAAATTTTCGTCTCCCTTCACTATCTGAATAATTTCTTTTATTTCATCATACATTTCTTCAATTTCTTCGTCATCTGCAGAGCTAGTTGGCATATGAACTTGTACTACTGTAGTAGGTGTGGGCTTCGTATCTATCTTGGCCACAATAATGCGTTCACTAAGCTGTTTGTAGTAGCTTACCCACATTCCTATTTTCCTATTCATTATTAAACCTACTCCTGCATTACCCCTATTTGTCTTTGTGTTTATAACCCTGTAGTCACCTGACCAGAAGTCTTGTTCCTCCTGCCACCGAACTTCACTAATTCCCACTATATCTAACTTCAACCTATCCATTTCCCTTTTTAAATTTTCTAACCTACCTGCCCTATTAAGGGACCTGACATTCCACGCTCCGATCCGTAGAACGCCAGTTTTCTTTCCCCTGATAACGACATCCTCTTGAGTAGTCCCCGCCCGGAGATCTGAATGGGGGACTATTTTACCTCCGGAATATTTTACCCAAAACGACGCCATCATCATTTTATCATACAGTAAAGCTGCATGCCCTCGGGAAAAATTACGGCCATAGTTTCCCCTTGCTTTCAGCCGTTCTCAGTACCAGCACAGCAAGGCCGTTTTGGTTATTGTTACAAGGCCAGATTAGTCAATCATCCAGACTGTTGCCCTTGCAACTACTGAAAAGGCTGTTGCCCCTCTTCAGGAACCACAAGTTTGTCTGGCCTCTCAACAGATACCCCTCCGTTGTGGTTGTACCTACGGTACGGCTATCTGTATCGCTGAGGCACACAAGCCTCCCCACCAACGGCAAGGTCCATGGTTCATGGGGGGCCTCCATCCACACCCCTCCTAAAATTTTTGTTTCCAAGGACATAGTCATGTGCGACTACATAATTCCGCGTGACGATGCTGTCCATAACACAGTCTGGCCGCCATTCTTGGACCATCATAGTGTTCTCCAATACGGCTCCAACAGCTATGACACTTTGCTTAATGGGAAGCCACTCCTGGTTCCTGTCTGCTGACTGAAACCTGCCTGATATCTCATCGACAAGCGCCCTGATAAAGACTTTACCCTCATGGTGGCTTCCCCCCCAACTCCCGACCCTCCTCCCCCTGCGACTGCATTCCCTCTTTTCCAGACGCTACTCGACGTCTGTTGCTTATGCCATGAGGATCTTAGGCTCCAGTTACAGACAAGGAGCTGGCAGTCCCAGGGGTCCACAATGACTGCACAGTCTCACTTGAGGCCCCAGTACACCATTTATGGGAAGTTCTCACCTTACCTGGTAAAGTCAACTCCACAACCGTACTTGCGCATTTCATTGATGATGGCTGTCTGGCCATCTCCACTACTTGCCCATGCCCTCCGGACAGTGAGCTCTTCACGGACCCATCGTACACACATATCCTGGGGGTACATCTTCCCCACCTCCCCCTCCCATGCCCACCCGCGCAGGCTGTACCATCCACGCATCTGCCCATTTCCGTGGCTATCATCTCTACACACAGCACCCAGACCACCCTTGCCCGCACTTCTTCTCTCCCCCTCCCCTGTCTCCCCCAGATGCCCAGATGTTGCCTCCTGCCCATGCTCCACATTACTGGGAGAGATGGGGGGGGGGGGGGAGGGGGGGGGATGCACTCTGTTGGAAAGTTAGGATTGCTGGCCAGAGAAAATGACTTGTGGTCTTGTCTCTGATGGTTGACGGTAGCAGTGCAGTTCACTCCATGACTCAAGTGTGTTACGTTGTGTATTCTTCTATGTATTGATAAAAGTGTGTTGCGTATTCTGTGCCACTGTGTCATCTATTACTTGGTATCACTTTGTATCAAATTTCCACAAGCCATTGATAATATCCTTATAGAAAACTGTAATGAATAAAATTATATTACAAAACCAGTAGTAAGTGGCATGTCAGCCCATGACAAGCACTTCCTTTTTTTAAATATTAATAATGAACAGGTCATAAAACCAATAAATCTGCATTCAAGGGGGTAGCCAGCAAGCCAAAAATTAATTATATTAGGACACTCCTCAGAGACAGAAACTGGAGTGAAGTATACAGTGTTCATGGAATCAATGAAAAATGCAACCCATTTATGAATAAAGTCCTTACCTCTTGTGAATACTGTTTCCTGTTTGTTGCCCTTCATGGCAAGCCATCCTGTTTGCCTTCGTGCTTTCCAAACCCTAGCTTGGCCAGCAATGTCAATGAATCTCTCCCCAGTTGAGAACATTTGGAGCATTATTGGCAGGTGCCTCCAACCAGCTCAGGATTCTGATGATCTAATGCTCCATTTGGACAGAATTTGGTATGATATCCCTTATGAGGACATCCAGTAACTCTGTCAGTGAACAACAAGCTGAATAACTGCTTGCAAAAGTGCCAGAGGTGGACCAACACATTATTGACTTGCTCAATTTGTGAAGCTATTCCTTTGAATAAACCTTCCAGTTGTTCTGAAGCTGCAATTATTTGTTCATCTGCACTTGTATATCACATTACCAGTTTCTGTCCTATTTGGATAATTCCTTTGTAATGCATCATTCTTTTATTTTTAATTTATTTTATTTTCTTCTTTTCCTTAGAGTGTAATACTTTTGCTGTTTCCCCAGAGTACTAATCCGCTTATAATGGAAAAAAGGTGTTTTTGCATATTCTAAAGTTACATAAGGCAGCTGTGTGGGTGTATTCTTAATAACTTATTGTTTTTGTACTTGACATGACAGTTCACATGTATCTTCTATGTACTGTTAATTTCTAATAGGATGAACTACATATTCGGATTATTCTTTTCATTTAATATTAAACCATTGCCTTAAGCCAAGATGCTGAATTTTCTTCCACCAAATTAAATTAATATTGTTCATAAAGTCCCCCAATACAGAATTTGTTGCTGTGGTCTGCACTCTGAAGACTGGTTTGACACAGCTCTCCATGCTACTCCATCCTGTGCAGGCTTCTACATCTCCAAATAACTACTGCAACTTACATCCTCCTGATCAGTTATATAGTTCATAACCAGTACATCTCCCCCCCCCCCCCCCCAAAGAACCATGGACCTTGCCATTGGTGGGGAGGCTTGCGTGCCTCAGCAGTACAGATAGCTGTACCGTAGGTGCAACCACAACGTAGGGGTATCTGTTGAGATGCCAGACAAACGTGTGGTTCCTCAAGAGGGGCAGCAGCCTTTTCAGTAGTTGCAGGGGCAACAGTCTGGATGATTGACTGATCTGGCCTTGTAACACTAGCAAAAACGGCCTTGCTGTGCTGGTACTGCGAACGGCTGAAAGCAAGGGGAAACTACAGCCGTAATTTTTCCCAAGGGCATGCAGCTTTACTGTATGGTTAAATGATGATGGTGTCCTCTTGGGTAAAATATTCTGGAGGTAAAATAGTCCCCCATTCGGATCTCCAGGCGGGGACTACTCAGGAGGACGTCGTTATCAGGAGAAAGAAAACTGACATTCTATGGATCGGAGCGTGGAATGTCAGATCCCTTAATTGAGCAGGTAGGTTAGAAAATTTAAAAATGGAAATGGATAGGTTAAAGTTAGATATAGTAGAAATTCGTGAAGTTCGCTGGCAGGAGGAACAAGACTTTTGGTCAAGCGAATACAGGGTTATAAATACAAAATCAAATAGGGGTAATGCAGGAGTAGGTTTAATAATGAATAAAAAAATAGGAGTGCGGGTAAGCTACTACAAACAGCATAGTGAACGCATTATTGTGGCCAAGATATACACGAAGCCGACACCTACTACAGTAGTACAAGTTTATATGCCAACTAGCTCTGCAGATAACAAAGAAATTGAAGAAATGTATGATGAAATAAAAGAAATTATTCAGATAGGGAAGGGAGACGAAAATTTAATTGGCACGGGTGACTGGAATTCGGTAGTAGGAAAAGGGAGAGAAGGAAACGTAGTAGGTGAATATGGATTGGGGCTAAAAAATGAAAGAGGAAGCCGCCTGGTAGAATTTTGCACAGAGCATAACTTAATCATAGCTAACACTTGGTTCAAGAATCATAAAAGAAGGTTGTATACATGGAAGAATCCTGGAGATACTAGAAGGTATCAGATAGATTATATAATGGTAAGACAGAGATTTAGGAACCAGGTTTTAAATTGTAAGACATTTCCAGGGGCAGATGTGGACTCTGACCACAATCTATTGGTTATGAACTGTAGACTAAAACTGAAGGAACTGCAAATAGGTGAGAATTTAACGAGATGGGACCTGGATAAACTGAAAGAACCAGAGGTTGTACAGAGTTTCAGGGAGAGCATAAGGAAACAATTGACAGGAATGGGGGAAAGAAATACAGTAGAAGAAGAATGGGCAGCTTTGAGAAATGAAATAGTGAAGGCAGCAGAGGATCAAGTAGGTAAAAAGACGAGGGCTAGTAGAAATCCTTGGGTAACAGAAGAGATACTGAATTTAATTGATGAAAGGAGAAAATACAAAAATGCAGTAAATGAAGCAGACAAAAAGGAATACAAGTGTCTCAAAAATGAGATTGACAGGAAGTGCAAAAGTGCTAAGCAGGGATGGCTAGAGGACAAATGTAAGGATGTAGAGGCTTATCTCACGAGGGGAAAGATAGATACTGCCTACAGGAAAATTAAAGAGACCTTTGGAGAAAAGAGAACCACTTGTATGAATATCACGAGCTCAGATGGAAACCCAGTTCTAAGCAAAGAAGGGAAAGCAGAAAGGTGGAAGGAGTATATAGAGGGTCTGTACAAGGGCAATGTACTTGTGGACAATATTATGGAAATGGAAGAGGATGTAGATGAAGATGAAATGGGACATACGATACTGCGTGAGAGTTTGACAGAGCACTGAAAGACCTGAGTCGAAACAAGGCCCCTGGAGTAGACAACATTCCATTAGAACTACTGATGGTCTTGGGAGAGCCAGACCTGACAAAACTCTACCATCTGGTGAGCAAGATGTATGAGACAGGCGAAATACCCTCAGACTTCAAGAAGAATATAATAATTCCAATCCCAAAGATAGCAGGTGCTGACAGATGTGAAAATTACCGAACAATCAGTTTAATAAGTCACGGATGCAAAATACTAATGCGGATTCTTTACAGATGAATGGAAAAACTGGTAGAAGCCGACCTCTGGGAAGATCAATATGGATTCCGTAGAAATTTTGGAACACATGAGGCAATACTGACCCTACGACTTACCTTAGAAGCTAGATTAAGGAAAGGCAAACCTACGTTTCTAGCATTTGTAGACTTAGAGAAAGCTTTTGACAATGTTGACTGGAATACTCTCTTTCAAATTCTGAAGGTGGCAGGGGTAAAATACAAGGAGCGAAAAGCTATTTACAATTTGTACAGAAACCAGATGGTTGTTATAAGAGTCGAGGGGCATGAAAGGGAAGCAGTGGTTGGGAAGGGAGTGAGACAGGGTTGTAGCCTGTCCCCAATGTTATTCAATCTGTATATTGAGCAAGCAGTGAAGGAAACAAAAGAAAAATTCGGAGTAGGTATTAAAATCCATGGAGAAGAAATAAAAACTTTGAGGTTCGCCGATGTCATTGTAGTTCTGTCAGAGACAGCAAAGGACCTGAAAGAGCAGTTGAACAGAATGGATAGTGTCTTGAAAGGAGGATATAAGATGAACAGCAACAAAAGCAAAATGAGGATAATGGAATGTAGTCGAATTAAGTCGGGTGATACTGAGGGAATTAGATTAGGAAATGAGACACTTTAAAGTAGTAAAGTAGTTTTGCTATTTGGGGAGCAAAATAACTGATGATGGTCGAAGTAGAGAGGATATAAAATGTAGGCTGGCAATGGGAAGGAAAGCGTTTCTGAAGAAGAGAAATTTGTTAACATCGAGTATAGATTTAAGTGTCAGGAAGTCGTTTCTGTAAATATTTGTATGGAGCGTAGCCATGTATGGAAGTGAAACATGAACGATAACTAGTTTGGACAAGAAGCGAATAGAAGCTTTCGAAATGTGGTGCTACAGATGAATGCTGAAGATTAGATGGGTAGATCATATAACTAATGAGGAGGTATTGAATAGGATTGCGGAGAAGAGAATTTTGTGGCACAACTTGACTAGAAGAAGGGATTGGTTGGTAGGACATGTTCTGAGGCATCAAGGGATTACCAATTTAGTATTGGAGGGCAGCGTGGAGGGTAAAAATCGTAGAGGGAGACCAAGAGATGAATACACTAAACAGATACAGAAGGATGTAGGTTGCAGTAGGTACTGGGAGATGAAGAAGCTTGCACAGGATAGAGTAGCATGGAGAGCTGCATCAAACCAGTCTCAGGACTGAAGACAACAACAACAACAACCAGTAAATTGCTCAGAGTCCACATCTGCTCCTGGAAATGTCTTACAATTGAAAATCTGGTTTCTAAATCTTTGTCTAAACATTATATAATCAGTCCTTCTGGTGTCTCCAGGTCTCTTCCACATATACTATCTTCTTTTATGATTCTGAAACCAACCATTAGTGATGAAATTGTGCTCTGTGCAAAATTCTACCAGGTTGCTTCCTCTTTCACTCCTTTCCCCTACTTCATATCCAATTGCTATTTTTCCTTCTCTTCCTTTTCCTACTATTGAATTCCAGTTCTCCATCACAATTAAATTTTTGTCTGCTTTAACTATCTGAATAATTTCTTTTATCTCATCATACATTTCTTCAATGTCACCATCATCTGTGGAGCTAGTTGGCTTATAAACGTATTCTGCTGTGGGGGTGTGGGTTTCATGTCTGTCTTGGATATGATAAAGCATTCACTATGCTGTTCACAGTAGCTTACCCATATTCACCTGTGTTACCCCTATTTGACCTTGTATTTATAATCCTGTATTCGCCTGACAAGAAGTCCTGTTCTTCCTGTCACTTAATTTCACTAATTCCTCTTATATCTAACTTCAACGTGTCCATGTCCTTTTTTAAATTTTCTTAGATATGCACCCAGTTAGAGTATATAACATTCCTCGCTCTGACCTGTAGAATGCCAGTCTTATTTCTCTTGATGATGACATTCTTCTGAGTAGTCCCCACACGGAGATCTGAATGGTGGACTGTTTTACCTCAGCAGGAGTATTTTACCTAAGAGGACGCCATCATCATTTAACCATACAGTACAGCTACACGTCCTCAGGAAAAATTATGGTTGTAATTTCCCTTTGCTTTCAGCTTTTCAAAAGTACCGGCACAGCAAGGCAGTTTTGGGTGATGTTACAAGGCAGATCAGTCAATCATCGAGACTGTTGTCCTTGCAACTACTGGAAAGGTTGCTGATCATCTATATTCATATTGCTGGGTAATTTGATAGAGTGACACCTCCAGCCAGTGTTCAGCAATCCAAACTGAGATTCAAATTGCTTCAATGAAACATAAAAAGTCTTAGCAGTAATCACAATGACTTGGATACCATTGCAGAGAGTGATAACAGTGATATTTCAGTTATAAGTGAGCATTAGTACGCAATGAACTAATTAGTATATGCCAGCCATTCTTCATGATCTTTTGTTCTGCCTTCAGCAGAAACGAAAAACATGTTTGTGGGGCAGCAATCTTTTCTGTGAAAAGTAGTGACTATGTGTAAGTATTTTCAGCATAGAGGGTGTAATAGACTTAGCAGTAATGAACTCCTAGCAGCTGTGAACTACTAGCATCAGTGAACTATAAGTGGGGAAAAGAGAATTAAATAGTTTAATAGTTACAGGCCTCCTTGTGGTATCATGGACATTTTCTTTGACATTATTGATGATCTACTTGTTGGCATGGACAGTAAATACTGCAATAAATATGGTTGGGTTAACATCATCCTGACTGAAGATATGAACATTGACATGCTGACTACTGACTCCAGGCCAAAGAAACTAATGTTAATACTAGATCAGTTTAATTTAACTTTTCTTTTAATGAACCCACTAAAGAGGTCAATAGCAGCGTATCATGCACTGAAACGTTATAATTAATGTCTCACTTTAAGTACAGTGCATCAGGTCTGAAGCTTGCCATTTCTGACCATCATGCTGTTCAGGTAGCGATACAAGCTAAAAATCATTATGTCAGTGGCAAAGAGGAAAAGAAAGTCGCAAAGGAACCACCCATGATGAAGACAATCTTGAAAATCTCAACAGTATTCTGAAAATATTAGACTTGTATGAAAATAACTGCATCACTTTCAGTCATTACTTTCAGTGAATTTGCTTCGATGTCTCAGGCCCAGAAAAACTAGGATCTTCTCAATATGCAGTGCTAAAGAATGGCAATAATTATAGAGTAAAGGTAGAATTTAAGAAATATCATGTTTATTACAAAGATGTACTATTAGAAGGTAGAAGTAAATACATAGCCATGGTGTTAAACTTTAGCAACCTTGGCAAACTGCCTGGAAAGTTATAAATAGCCATAGAGTCCATAAGGGCAAATCAGCCAGTAATTATATCGACTATAAAGGGAGTATCATCAAATTCCAAATCAGGTCGCAAATGTTTTTAAGGAGCACTTTCCTGATTTTGGAAATCGACCAGTGAGCATTTCAACAATCTCCATTATAGACACAAGAGCATTACAGTTAAACAAAGTGTTTACGTGGCCCCAATTAAAAGTAAGGAAATAAAATACATAGTAAGATCACACAAAAAAAAAAAAAAAAAAAAAAAAAAAAAAAAAAAAAAAAAAAAAAAAAATATCAACTAGCTATGGCAGGCTGTGTATTAGCACCAGCACATTAAAAAGTTGCATAGAAAACATGTATCATGTCTAATGTCATGCCCATAGCAGTAAATGATGTAACTGCATTACGTAATTTTTCAAACAATCTAAAAATAATACAAATAACCCTGATTTACAACAAAGCCGATAAATCTAAAACTATCAACCCATCTACATCTACAGAGATACTTTGCAAGCCATCATATGGTGTGTGGCGGAGGGTACTGTGCACCACTACTAGTCATTTCCTTTCCTGTTCCACTCGCAATAAAGCGAGGGAAAATGACTGTCTATATGTCTCTGTATGAGTCCTAATTTCTGAAATATTTTCTTTGTGGCCCTCACGCACAATGTATATTGACAGCAGTAGAGTTGTTCAGCAGTCAGCTTCAAATGCTGGTTCTCTAAATTTTTTCGAAAGTGTTTCTCGTAAACAATGTTGCCTTCTCTTCAGGGATTCCCATTTGAGTTCCCAAAGAATCTCCGTAATGCTTACGTGTTCTTCAAACCTGTGGTAACAAATCTAGCAGTCTGCTTCTGAATTGCTTCGATGTTTTCCTACAGTCTGACCTGGTACAGATCTCAAAAACTTGAACAGGACTCAAGAATAGGTTCAAACTATCATCCTATATGCAGTCTCCTTTACAGGTGAACCACTCTTTCATAAAATTCTCCCTATAAACCAAGTTGACTATTCTTCTTCACTAAAGCTTGTTATTCCTACTCATCCATGTTAACTTACTTTTTTTCACATTTAGAACTAGCTGCCATTCATCACACCAACTAGAAATTTTATGTTAGTTGTCTTGTATGTTCCTGCAGTCACTCAGTTTTGACAATTCACTGTATGTCACAGCATCAGCAAATAACTGTAGATTGTTGTCCACCCTGTCTGCCAATCATTTGTTTATATAGAGAACAACAGTGGTCCTATGACACTTCCCTGAGGCACTCCTGATGATACGTTTGCCTGTGATGAAAATTCTCCATCGAGGATAACATACTGGGTTTTGTTACTCAAGAAATCTTCAAGCCACTCGCATATCTGTGAGCTTATTCCATATGCTCATACCTCCATTAACAGCCTGCAATGGGGAAATGTGTCAGATGCTTCTGGGAATCTAGAAACATGGAATCTGGCTGTTGTCCTGCATCCATAGTTCACAGTATATCATGTGAGGAAAGGGTTAAGATGAGTTTTGCACGAGTGATGCTTTCAAAACCACGCTGATTCATGGATATAAGCTCCTCAGTCTCAAGAAAGTTTATTACATTCAAATTGAAAATATGTTTAAGGATTCTGCAGCAAACTGAAGTTAGAGGTATTGGTCTATAATTTTGTGGGTTCGTTCATTTACACTTCGTATGTACTGGAGTCTTCTACGCTTTTTTCCAGTCACTTGGGACTTTATGCTATGCGAGAGATTTACAATCACAATCCTCAGTCTTACCTGGATTTTCTAAGATAATTGAGAAAGTTATTTCCACAAGACTAATGACATTCCTGATCAGTACAATCAAATATTTGAAAATCAGAATAGGTTTATGAAAACCAAGTCAACTTCAGCAGCTTCAGCTCGATTCATAGACAAAATAATAACAACTGCCATAGAGAACAAGGAGTATTTTACTGAAGTGTTCCTTGATATTGGAAAAGCTTTTGATTGTGTCAACACCACTATATTACTCGACAAGCAGTGGAACCTGGGTATTAGAGGAACTGCGTATGAATTGATAAAATCATGTATGAACAACAGGAATCAATTGTTGTTGCTCAGAACAAACTGGGCTAATGTAACAACAAAAACAATCAATTATTAATAAAATTATTTAATTGTATACGTAAAAAATCTACTCACCAAGCAGCGGCAGAACACACACATAAAAGACTTGTGATTGGCAAGCTTTTGGAGCCAGTGGCTCCTTCTTCATGTAGAAGGGTTGAAGGGAAAGGAAGAAGGGTGAAGGAAAAAGACTGGAGAGGTCTAGGAAAAGGGAGTAGATTTTGGGAAAGTCCCACAGAACAGCAGGTCAGGAGAGATTTACCGTACGGGATGAGAAGGAAAGACTGATTGTTGGGGATGCATCAGACGCTTGCATATTACCCTGTCTTCCAACTTAAAGTTTTCAAATCTTGTCCCTTCTTCCTTCCCCTTTAACCCTTCTGCCTGAACAAGGAGCCACTGGCTCTCAAAGCTTTCCAGTCACAACAGTTTTTTATGTGCGTGTTCTGCCACTGCTTGGTGAGTAGATTTTTTTGTCTGTCCAATTAAATAATTTTATCAAAACAAACTGGAGGCCATTCAAATCCAAAATTACTGATATCAAATAAGAAGTGCCTCAAGGTATCATGTTGGGACTTCTCCTTTTTAAATTTATGTTAATGTATAAAGAACTTTTCTCATAAATCTAAAATAATATTGCATGCGGACAATGCATCAATCAAACACAAAGCTCATGACAGTCTGGAACTGCTGTAAAACAGTGTTACAATGAAATAGTCAAGTATTTCAGTGAAAACCATCTAAATATTGTTGCATCAAAGACTGCAGTATTGAAATATAACACCAGAAATTTTGGAATGAAATTACCCACAGGAAACAACACTGTAAGAAAGGAAAAATTCTTGGGACCTCAACTGTGACATGCAGATTGCTTTCGAAGCCTGTAAGGTGTCTAAAAAGATATTTGCCATAAACATGAAGAGCAAATATTGTAAAGATATGTATGTGCTAAAAATGGGATATCGTTCATTATTCTAACCAGATTTAAATGCTGTAGAATATAGATACAACAACACAAAAACATTTTAACACTACAGAAAAATCTGTCAGAATTATTTGCAGAGCCAAACCCAGAGAATTTTGCCAGAATGTGTTTCCAAAATTAGGTGTGAATAGAATACAATAGAATAGAATAGAATCTTTATTGTCAAATGACATGTTATACACAATCATTTGATTGAAACATTGGTGACTCGTCAGTGAATAATTCTGTGCCTACCTAAGTATACCTTGAAACAAGACACGTTAAAATAAAGAATATGAATGCGCCCGGAAGCACATTACAACATAAAAATATAATTACATGTTTGAACATAAAAAGATAATTACATATTAGATTTCTTCCTGTTTCTTAAAATTTTCCACAATGTTTTCTAGTTTATAAATATAAACATACTGTATAAGAGCACATACTTCCATAAAAGTAGTATACATATACACATCTTTGGTGTATGTGCGGATGGATATGTGCGTGTGTGCGAGTGTATACCTGTCCTTTTTGCCCCCTAAGGTAAGTCTTTCCGCTCCCGGGATTGGAATGACTCCTTACCCTCTCCCTTAAAACCCACATCCTTCCGTCTTTCCCTCTCCTTTCCTCTTTCCTGATGAAGCAACCGTTTGTTGCGAAAGCTAGAATTTTGTGTGTATGATTCTGTTTGTTTGTGTGTCTATCGACCTGCCAGCGCTTTCATATGGCAAGTCACATCATCTTTGTTCTTAGATACATCTACATATTTAGATATATAGTTTACATGATACATAGTTTATAAGTATGGACATGTACAAAAAGAACATATACCTCCATTAAAAGAGAACATAAGCATACACATAGAATGTAAGTAGAAAAAAACGGAAAAACAAAACAAATGTAGTATCTCCTACTTGTTCCTTGTTTATAAATTCATCCACACTGTAATAACATTTGCTTTTCAAATATTTTTCAGTGTTTGCACCTGTGGGTTGTAGCTTGCAGTCCTTAAACTTTGAACACATTTCATTGCTAAGCTTCAAAGCTATGTAATATGGTGTATTTTCAGATAATGTTAGTCTGTGGTGAGCTAACATGTAATCTTTTTTGTGCTTTGTTTCATAAGCATGTGTTAAAGAATTTCCCTCAAAAAGATATGAGTTTTTTAGCTCAAAGAGAAGTGTTTCATACACAAACATAGAAGGAACTGTCAGGAAGTCAAGGCTTGCAAATAAAGGTTTGCATGATTGTCTATTGTTTGTTCCAGTCTTACTTCTGATAATTTTTTCTGTAGCTTGAACACTCTGAGGAGGCTTCCTTTTTCAACTCCCCAAAAAATTATGCCGTATCTTACAACTGATATGAAATATGCATGGTACACAATTTTCCTAACAGCTAAGTCAGTTATTTTATTTAGAACCCTAACTGTGTAAACAAAACTATTTAACTGCTGCAGTAAGCAACCCACATGTTCAGTCCATGTCAAGATTTTGTTTGTGGTCACTTCAAGAAATTTAACAGATTCTGTAGTGACCAGTTCTCTGTTAATAACTTGACTATGTTATATATTCAACAGTTTGTTTGGTCCTGAAGTGTATAGTTTGTGTTTTTGTTAGGTTTAGCTTCATAGCATTATTATTTATCCAATTTTCTAATTCTTGAAGAGTTTGCTTCGTTTTCTGTGCTAACTATTCAGTGTTTTTAGAGCAGACTACTACTGTTGAGTTGTCTGCATACAGAATCATATCTGAAGTTACCTTACCTGGCATGTCATTTATGGGGTGCACCTGTTTGTATTTTCTTCCAACTAGAGAAAGCTTACTTGCCTTTATGTTGTATAAGTACCCTCTGTTTCCTATTTTTGAGATAAGATGTGAACCAACTTAAAGATTCTTCATGGAAGCCATAAGAAGCTAATTTGAGGAGCAGCTGCTTATGGTTTACCATATCAAATGCCTTACTGAGGTCACAGAAGATAACAGATACACTCTCCTTGTTATCGAGGCATTTGCTTATTTTAGTGATTTTTTTCCTCCTATGAACCTCCTTTTGTTCTTCTTGCTGTAGGCCTTAAAGGCCCGATAAGGCAATAAATGATGATGATGATGATGATGATGATGAACCATGGACCTTGCCATTGGTGAGGAGGCTTGCATGCCTCAGTGATGTAGATAGCCATACCGTAGGTGCAACCACAATGGAGGGATATCTGTTGAGAGGTCAGAAAAACATGTGGTTCCTGAAAAGGGGCAGCAGCTTTTTCAGTAGTTGCAGGGGAAACAGTCTGGATGATCGACTGATCTGGCCTTGTAACATTAACTAAAACGGCCTTGCTGAGCTGGTACTGTGAATGGCTGAAAGCGAGAGGAAACTACAGTTGTAATTTTCCCCAAGGGCATGCAGCTTTAATATATGGTTAAATGATGATGGCGTCCTCTTGGGTAAAATATTCCGGAGGTGAAATAATCCCCCATTCGGATCGCAGGGCGGGGACTACTCAAGAAGACATCGTTATCAGGAGAAAGAAAACTGGCATTCTACAGATCAGAGCGTGGAATGTCAGATCCATTAATCGGGCAGGTAGGTTAGAAAATTTAAAAAGGGAAAAGGATAGCTTAAAATTAGATATAGTGGGAATTAGTGAAGTTTGATGGCAGGAGGACCAAGACTTCTGGTCAGGTGAATACAGGGTTATAAATACAAAATCAAATAGGGGTAAGCTACCATGAACAGCATAGTGAACGCATTTATTGTAGCCAAGATAGACACAAAGCCTATGTCTACCACAGCAGTACAAGTTTATATGCCGTCTAGCTCCGCATATGAGAAAGAAATTGAAGAAATGTATGATGAGATAAAGGAAATTATTCAGATAGTGAAGGGAGATGAAAATTTAATAGTCATGGGGGACTGGAATTGATAGTAGGAAAAGGAAAAGAAGGAAACATAGTAGATGAATATGGGGTGGGGGTAAGGAATGAAAGAGGAAGGTGCCTGGTAGAATTTTGCATAGAGAATAATTTAATCATAGCTAATACGTGATTCAAGAATCATGAAAGAAGAATGTATACGTGGAAGAGGCCTGGAGACACTGGACAGTTTCGGATTGATTATATAATGGTAAGATTCAGGAACCAGGTTTTAAATTTTAAGACATTTCCAGGGGCCTGTTCCAGAGGTGGCTCCTCAGTCTGCAAGATCCGGGCAGTTGCAGAGGGTGGGCTTACTGGTAGTTGGGAGCTCCAGCATCAGGCGTGTAATGGAGTCCCATAGGGGTATGGCTGCAAGGGAGGAGAAGAAAACCAATGTGCACTCCATGTGCATACCGGGGGGAGCCATTCCATATGTGGAAAGGGTCCTTCCGGGTGCCATGAAAGGGTGCACCCATCTGCAGGTGGTCGCTCATCTCGGCACCAATGATGTGTGTCACTATGGATCAGAGGAATCCTCTCTGGCTTCCGGCGGCTATCTGATTTGGTGAAGACTGCTAGTCTCACTAGCAGGATGAAAGCAGAGCTCACCATCTGCAGCATCATCGACAGGACTGACTGCAGACCTTTGGTACAGAGCCAAGTGGAGGGTCTGAATCAGAGGCTGAGATGGTTCTGCGACCGTGTGGGCTGCAGGTTCCTCGACTTGCGCCTTAGGGTGGTGGGGTTTCAGGTTCCGCTGGATAGGTCAGGAGTCCACTACACACAGCAGGTGGCTACATGGGTAGCAGGGGTTGTGTGGCATGGACTGGGCGGATTTTTAGGTTAGATGGCCTCAGGCAAGTACAGAAAGGGCAACAGCCTCAAAGGGTGCGGGGCAAAGTCAGGACATGCGGGGACCAAGCAGCAATCGGTATTGTAATTGTAAACTGTCGAAGCTGCGTTCATAAAGTACCGGAACTTCAAGCGCTGGTAGAAAGCACCGAAGCTGAAATTGTTATAGGTATGGAAAGCTGACTGAAGCCAGAGATAAATTCTGCTGAAATTTTTACAAAGGCACAGACAGTGTTTAGAAAGGATAGATTGGATGCAACTGGTGAGGGCGTGTTTGTCGCTGTTAGTAGTAGTTTATCCTGTAGTGAAATAGAAGTGGATAGTTCCTGTCAATTATTATGGGTGGAGGTTATACTCACCAACCGAGCTAGGTTAATAATTGGCTCCTTTTACCAACCTCCCGACTCAGCAGCATTAGTAGCAGAACAACTGAGAGAAAATCTGGAATACATTTCACATAAATTTCCTCAGCATGTTATAGTCTTAGGTGGAGATTTCAATTTACCAGATATAGACTGGGACACTCAGATGTTTAGGACGGGTGGTAGGGACAGAGCATCAAGTGACATTATACTACGTGCACTATCTGAAAATTACCTTGAGCAATTAAACAGAGAACCGACTCGTGCAGATAACACCTTGGATCTGCTGATAACAAACAGACCCAAACTTTTCGACTCTGGAAGTGCAGAACAGGGAATCAGTGATCATAAGGCCATTGCAGCATCCCTGAATATGGAAGTAAATAGGAATGCAAAAAAAGGGAGGCAGGATTATCTGTTTAGCAAGAGTAATATGAGGCAGATTTCAGACTACCTACACTGGACTCGCATTCGGGAGGACGACGGTTCAATCCCGCGTTCGGCCATCCTGATTTGGGTTTTCCGTGATTTCCCTAAATCCCTCCAGGTAAATGCCGGGATGGTTCCTCTGAAAGGGCACGGCCGACGTCCTTCCCCATCCTTCCCTAATCCGATGAGACCGATGACCACGCTGTCTGGTCTCCTTCCCCAAACAACCAACCAGACTACCTAACAGATCAAAACAAAAATTTCTGTTCCGACACTGACAATGTTGAGTGTTTATGGAAAAAGTTCAAGGCAATCGTAAAATGCGTTTTAGACAGGTATGTGCCGAGTAAAACTGTGAGGGACAGGAAAAACCCACTGCGGCTCAACAACAAAGTTAGGAAACTACTGCGAAAGCAAAGAGAGCTTCACTGCAAGTTTGAATGCAGCCAAAACCTCTCAGACAAACAGAAGCAAAATGATGTCAAAGTTAGCGTAAGGAGGGCTATGTATGAAGCGTTCAGTGAATTCGAAAGTAAAATTCTATGTACCGACTTGACAGGAAATCCTAGGAAGTTCTGGTCTTATGTTAAATCAGTAAGTGGATCAAAACAGCATATCCAGACACTCTGGGATGATAATGGCACTGAAACAAAGGATGACACGCGTAAAGCTGAAATACTAAACACCTTTTTCCAAAGCTGTTTCACAGAGGAAGACTGCACTGCAGTTCCTTCTCGAAATCCTCGCACAAACGAAAAAATGGCTGACATCAAAATAAGGGTCCAAGGAATAGAAAAGCAACTGAAATCACTCAACAGAGTAAAGTCCACTGGACCTGACGGGATACCAATTTGATTCTACACAGAGTACGCGAAAGAACTTGTCCCCCTTCTAACAGCTTTGTACCGCAAGTCTCTAGACGAACGGAAGGTTCCAAATGATTGGAAAAGAGCACAGGTAGTCCCAGTTTTTGAGAAGGGTCGTCGAGCAGATGCGCAAAACTATAGGCCTATATCTCTGACATCGATCTGTTGTAGAATTTTAGAAAATGTTTTTTGCTCGCGTATCATGTCATTTCTGGAAACCCAGAATCTACTCTGTAGGAATCAACATGGATTCCGGAAACAGCGATCGTGTGAGACTCAACTCGCTTTATTTGTTCATGAGACCCAGAAAATATTAGATACAGGCTCCCAGGTAGATGCCATTTTCCTTGACTTCCAGAAGGCATTCAATACAGTTCCGCACTGTCACCTGATAAACAAAGTAAGAGCCTACGGAATATCAGATAGGCTGCATGTCTAGATTGAAGAGTTTTTAGCAAACAGAACACAGCATGTTGTTCTCAATGGAGAGACGTCTGCAGACATTAAAGTAACCTCTGGCATGTCAGAGGGGAGTGTTATGGGACCATTGCTTTTCACAATATATATAAAAGACCTATTAGATAGTGTTGGAAGTTCCATGTGGCTTTCCGCAGATGATGCAGAAGTTGCAGCATTAGAAAATTGCAGCAAAATGAAGGAAGATCTGCAACGGATATGCACTTGGTGCAGGGAGTGGCAACTGACCCTTAACATACACAAATGTAATGTATTGCTAATACATAGAAAGAAGGATCCTTTATTATATGATTATATGATAGCCGAACAAACACTGGTAGCAGTAACTTCTGTAAAATATCTTGGAGTATGTGTACGGAACAATTTGAAGTGGAATGATAATATAAAATTAATTGTTGATAAGGCGGGCGCCAGGTTGAGATTCATTGGGAGAGTCCTTAGAAAATGTAGTCCATCAACAAAGGAGGTGGCTTACAAAACACTCGCCCGACCTATACTTGAGTATTGCTCATCAGTGTGAGATCCGTACCAGGTCGGGTTGACAGAGGAGATAGAGAAGATCCAAAGAAGAGTGGCGCGTTTCGTCACAGGGTTGTTTGGTAAGCGTGATAGCATTACAGAGATGTTTAGCAAACTCAAGTGGCAGACTCTGCAAGAGAGGCACTCTGCATCGCTGTGTAGCTTGCTGTCCAGTTTTTGAGAGGGTGCTTTTCTGGATGAGGTATCGAATATATTGCTTCCCCCTACTTATACCGCCTGAGACGATCACAAATGTAAAACTAGAGAGATTCGAGCGTGCACGGAGGCTTTCCGGCAGTCGTTCTTCCCGCAAACCATACGCAACTGGAACAGGAAAGGGAGGTAATGACAGTGGCACGTAAAGTGCCCTCTGCCACACACTGTTGGGTGGCTTGCAGAGTATAAATGTAGATGTGGAATCTGACAACAATCTATTCGTTATGAACTGTAGATTAAATCTGAAGAAATTGCAAAAAGGTGGGAATTTAACGAGATGGGACCTGGATGAACTGACTAAACCAGAGGTTGTACAGACTTTCAGAGAGAGCATTAGGGAATGATTGACAAGAACAGGGCAAAGAAATACAGTGGAAGAAGAATGGGTAGCTTTGAAGGATGAAATAGTAAAGGCAGCAGAGGATCAAATTGGTAAAAAGACGAGGGCAAGTAGAAATCCTTGGGTAACAGAAGAGATATTGAATTTAATTGACAAAAGGAGAAAATATAAAAATGCAGTAAATAAAGCAGGCAAAAAGGAATACAAACATCTCAAAAATGAGATCGACAGGAAGTGAAAATGGCTAAGCAGGGATGGCTAGAGGACAGATGTAAGGATGTAGAGGCATATTTCATTAGGGTTAAGATAGATAGTGCTTACAAGAAAATTAAAGAGACATTTGAAGAAAAGAGAACCACTTGCATGAATATCAAGAGCTCAAATGGAAACTCAGTTCTAAGCAAAGAAGGGAAAGCAGAAAGGTGGAAAGAGTATATAGTGGATCTATACAAGAGCAATGTGCTTGAGGACAATATTATGGAAATGGGAGGGTGTAGATGAAGATGAAATGGGAAGTATGATACTGCATGTAGAATTTGACAGAGCACTGAAAGACCTTAGTCAAAACAAGGCCCCAAGAGTAGACAGCATTCCATTAGAACTACTGATAGTGTTGGGAGAGCCAGCCCTGACAAATCTCTACCATCTAGTGAGTAAGATGTATGCGACAGGCGAAATACCCTCAGACTTCAAAAAGAATATAATAATTCCAATCCCAAAGAAAGCAGTTGTTGACAGGTGTCAAAATTACCACACTATCAGCTTAATAAGTCACAGATCAAAATACTAACATGAATTCTTTACATACGAATGGAAAAACTGGTAGAAGCCGACTTCAGGGAGGATCGGTTTGGTTTCTGTAGAAATGCTGGAAGATGTGAGGCAATACTGACCCTACAACTTACCTTAGAAAATAGATTAAGGAAAGGCAAACCTATGTTTCTAGCATTTGTAGACGCAGAGAAAGCTTTTGACAAATTTGACTGGAATACTCTCTTTCAAATTCTGAATGTGGCCGGGGTCAAACACAGTGAGTGAAAGGTTATTGACAATTTATACAGAAACCAGATGGCAGTTATAAGAGTCGAGGGACATGAAAGGGAAGCAGTAATTGGGAAGGGAGTGAAACAGGGGTGTAGCCTATCCCTGATGCTATTCAGTATGTATATTGAACAAGCAGTAAAGGAAACAAAAGAAAAATTCGGAGTCGGAATTAAAATCCATGGAGAAGAAATAAAACTTTGAGGTTTGCTGATGACGTTGAAATTCTGTCAGAGGCAGAAAAGAACCTGGAAGAGCAGTTGAATGGAACGGACAGTGTCTTGAAAGGAGGGTATTAAATGAACATCAACAAAAGCAAAACAAGGATAATGGAATGTAGTTGAATTAAGTCGGGTGATACTGAGGGAATTAGATTAGGAAATGAGACACTTAAAGTGGTAAAGGAGTTTTGCTATTTGGGGAGCAAAATAACTGATGATGGTCAAAGTAGAGAGAATATAAAATGTAGACTGGCAATGGCAAGGAAAGCGTTTCTGAAGAAGAGAAACTTGTTATCATCAAATATAGATTTAACTGTCAGGAAGCCATTTCTGAAAGTATTTGTATGGAGTGTAGCCAGGTATGGAAGTGAATCATGGACGATAAATAGTTTGGACAAGAAGAGAGTAGAAGCTTTCGAAACATGCTGGTACAGAAGAATGCCGAAGATTAGATGGGTAGATCACATAACTAATGAAGAGGTGTTGAATAGAATTGGGGAGAAGAGGAGTTTGTGGCACAACTTGACTAGAAGAAGGGATCGGTTGGTAGGACATGTTATGAGGCATCAAGGGATCGCCAATTTAGTATTGAAGGGAAATGTGGAGGGTAAAAATCATAGAGGGAGACCAAGAGATGAATACACTAAGCAGATTCTGAAGAATGTAGGTTGCAGTAGGTACTTGGAGATGGTAAGCTTGCACAGAATAGAGTAGCGTGGAGAGCTGCATCAAACCAGTCTCTGGACTGAACACCACCACAACAACAACAACAACAACAACAGTGATTAGTTCATTAACAACTTGCACAGTGCTTCAGCCCTTCCTGAATACATACTGATTGTGAAGAATAATGTTATGTTTTTTGTTATATTTTTCTAGTTGGTTACACACTACTCACTCAACTATTTTGGAAATAATTGGTAGTATTGATACTGGGTGAAAATTTCCTGTCTTGTCTGCCCTTTTTGTGGATAGATCGAACTTTCGCATACTTCAGCCTGTCCGGAAAGCAGCCCTCATCCAATGACTGATTCATTATGTGACAGAGTTGTGGTGTGATGATATCACATCATGCCTTTATTATTTTAGTTGGAACTTCATCCCAGCTCACTGATTCAAGATTTTTTGAGGATTTTATAATTTTAGCCACTTGATAGCAGGATACGTGTGTAAATTAGAATTCTCCTCACCTGTGCTGCATCATATTAGCACTTACGTTTGGAGGAGGGAGATCATAAATCTTGTTAGAATTTATAAAATACCTGTTGAATTCTTCGCATGTATGTCTGGAGTTTGTAATCATTTCCCAACTATTTCTAATTTATGATTAAAACTTTTTTGTTTTTTCAGCATTATTTCACTCTTGACAATCTACCATACAGCTTTTGATTTATTTGTGGCATCTGATATGTATTTATTGTTTGCCATTTGTTTTGCCTTTTTTAACTACTCTACCAAATATGTCTGCTTGTGTCTGTATGTGTGGATGGATATGTGTGTGTGTGCGAGTGTATACCTGTCCTTTTTTCCCCCTAAGGTAAGTCTTTCCGCTCCCGGGATTGGAATGACTCCTTACCCTCTCCCTTAAAACCCACTTCCTTTCGTCTTCCCCTCTCCTTCCCTCTTTCCTGATGAGGCAACAGTTTGTTGCGAAAGCTTGAATTTTGTGTGTATGTTTGTGTTTGTTTGTGTGTCTATCGACCTGCCAGCGTTCTCGTTTGGTAAGTCACCTCATCTTTGTTTTTATATATAACTACCAAATATTCTTTTGTATTTGTTTACATAGCTGATGAACTCTACATCGTGGTTGCTCTTTGCTTCCATGTGCAGTTTCCTCTTTCTAATACTAGAGATCCTGATGTCTTCAGTTATCCATGAGTTCTTTTACAGTTTATGTTATGTGCTGTTATGAAGAGGAAACATTCATTGAAAACTCCCGTGAATTTTGATACAAAAGCATTGTAATTTGTGTTTACTGAGTACCGGTTGCTGAATGACCAGGTTTCATTTAGTCTTGAGACAAATGTATTCACATTTTGTTGGCTGAAGTTCCTGACTCATTTCACTGTTACACTTTTTATCTAAATTTGGCAATGAGATAAAAAAGGCTGAATGGTCCGATATACTTAATTCTATAATGAACTTTTCTGTAGCACCATAGTTGATACTGCTCACTATGTTATCTACACATGTTGCAGAAGATGCTGTTATTCTAGTGTACTCACTAAAGTTTAATGTTAAGCCATTTGTAGATAACATGACCTTCAGGGGAACAGCAAACCTGTGATCAACTCTTACATTTATGTTGAAGACAGTACAAATTATGACCTTTTTACATAACTTTTCTACCTGCAACCTACACAGCAAGGTTTCAGATTTGTTCAGAAATACACAAGTAGCTGAATAGTCAGGGATATGACATATGCTAATAATTAAGATGCCATATTTTAAAAGTTCAATTCAGCAGCTTTCAAATAATAGCACCTCGTTCAAGCAATTAAAAGTCTGCCTGACTTCAAAACTTCATTGATTCTTCTACTTGAGTGCATGATCCTCCAAAACTGTTTTTTCCACAAAAACTTGCTGCTAAATTATAACCTGAAAGTCAGTTTATCAAGTTTATAAATTCACTTTTAAGCCACTGTTTGTTTAAGCATATAGCTTTAACAGAACTTGTGTTCTCCAGCAATACTTCTAGTTCATATAATTTGTTCGTCACTCCTACTGATAGACCACCTATATTAAGGTGCGTTACGAAATTATTAGAAACTAAATGAAACAGAGAATCATTTAATTGGTCATCAAATGTGGCACCTGCCTGGGTCTTTAATTCTAAATTTCATTCTGTTATTTTGTTTCTTGTGGACCAAATTCCATGGGAATTGGTCCACTAGTTTTCCTGTGAAGGGTCTCCCAGCACAATAACAGACTTATTTCTACTTTTGTTGTCGAGAGACATCTCTTCAAGAGCATTGCTTTTGTTAGAAGCTAGCATCCTTTTAGTGTATTACCATTACAGTTGTATATTCATAAAAGTAATATTACTTGTGAAAGCAATAAACTAAAATTTAAACTGTCACCTACTCCATCTTAATACCAGACAAAAATTAAGATACCATATAAGTAGCCACAGAATAGTATTACATGAGAAAGATGCATTTAATGCTGAGCTGAAGCTAGCCAATACCCTACCTGATATCTCTCAACCCTTCCCATTAGCAATGAAAAGACCAACTAAAAAGAATTTTACTTTGAAGTTCATTTTATTCCATAGGTGAGTTCGTTATCTTTATGGAAAGTAGTTTTAGGTAATTCACAGGCAATCTAATAATAAAAAAGTTGTAACACTTTTTCTTATATATTAACAAATGAGAAATGTATTAAAATGTACAATTTATTGTAAAACACAAAAAATTAGTTTCTAAATTATAAATTGATAAATTATGAGGCCCCAAAATTGTTTTATATCTTGGGATTGTTTTCGAAATATTATGAAAAGGATAAATTGCTACTCACTATATACATGTCCCAGTTATGGAGTGCAATTGTACTTTTTTCTGACGTGCTTGCTTTCTTTTCCTTCCAAAACCTCTTCATCTTCTCACAGCGGTTTTTCTTACATTCTTCTGTCCATGTTCTCTTAGCTGTAACACTTGGTTTAGCTACAATCTGATGCTCGACAAATAAAATTTTGAATGCAGCTCTATCCTGTAGAATTTTGTTTGTAATGCCTATTTCCTGAAGATCTTTTTCAGATTGAAGTATGGTATTTAATTCTTTTTAACTTTCATTGAGAGGGCTAGGTAGAGAATTTTTGGTGAGTCTATTGTAATTCGTTCTGAGAAAGTGGCATCAAAATTCAATCTCCTTTTCCTAAAAGGATCCAAGATTTACTCTAAATTTTGATGTAACTCATTAGTCTTCTATCTCATACAGATTCCCTCAACACAGATTGGACCAAAAATTTGCCTTAGTATTTTTCTTTCTGCTTTTCTGTGTCTTTAATTACTGATCTACCTCCAATGATTAGAATCTCTTTTTCATTTGGACAATTGCTCCTAGGTATTTAAATTTGGACACTTGAAATATTTTGCCAAACTATGTAAACATGGTTTGTCCATGTAGGTAACGAGGAAAACCTTCCATGTATTGAATTTTTCCATAAGGCATTTTCAGTCCACTTTTAGCTGCTGTTTCATGGAGATTTTTAAGTCAGTTAATTGCCTCTTCTCCGTTGTTTGAAAAGATCAGTAGACTGTCTGCATAAACTAGAAATCATAAATAAATACCAACAATTATGAAAAGAATAGATAGCTATTCATTGTGAAGATGACACTCTGAGCTGCAGACAGGCATAACAAAAAGACTGTTACACACTTAGTTTTCGGCCAAAGCCTTCTTTAAAAAAGAAAGGAAAACACACAGAACACACACACACACACACACACACACACACACACACACACACACACACACACAAGTAGGCACACCTCACACACATGACTGCTATATCTGGCCACTTTAGCTGGCCTGAGATAATGATCATATGTGCCCGAGGTGTGCCTACTTCAGAAACAGAGAAGGAAATGTTGAGCATGGGTGTAATCATTCTCCATGGCAGCACCCGCCCACATATCATCCATCAAACTGTCACTCTCCAGGAAAAGTTTTAGAAGAACATAATCATGCACCCAAGTGTGGACCTGGCACCCACTGACTACCATCTGTTGAAAGAACAGTTGGCCAGAATGTGATTCAACTCTAATGATGAGGTGAAAGATTAGGTTTAGTGCTTTCTCAAGGATATGATAGTGAGCTGGTATGACATGGCAATACAAAAACAATCATAGTGTCTACAAAAATGCGCCAACCAAAATGGTGATTATATGGAGAGATAGATAAATGTACAGCTTTTAAAATGACATAAATTAAATATTATGGAAAACTGTATCTTTCTTATAGTTGTACATTCTTCACCATGAGCTTTTAACATATAATAACTGGAATCTTAATTTTACAGGTGTTAAGATGGTGTTCTGTGGTCATTTACATCGCAATGCTGGAGGATTCTACAAGGATATGGAAATAATTGTAACTTCTGCAATGGGAGGACAACTGGGTACTGATTTACCTGGATTCAGAGTTGTTAATGTCAAAAGTGATGCTATCACCCATACTTATTTTGATCTTGATAATGTTCCAAAAGAAGTCACAGTGTAGCACAGTGTCAGTCTTAATGATAAGCTGTGTGAAGAGTTTGGATGAGACACACATTGCAATGCATTTTGTGGCAACCTTTCTCCAAAGGCTTTGTCAATATATGTTGGAACATTTGCTTCTTTCTTTCTTTCAATAAGATGAATTATTTTGATGTTGACAAATGTAATCCTTGTATGTCACTATAAAAAAGAAAAAAGTAAAGATTACAAGGGGGAAAAGTGAAACATATACATTAGAGAAAAATTTAAATTTTTTACGAAAAAGCAAAGTTTAAACATAATGTTAATGTAAACATTCTGTGATTTACTATTCTATGCACAACTTTTAACTTCTTAATAAGTTCATACAAACTGTTATCAAGGTAGTCTTAGTTTTATGTGATATCATTTCATTCATGTAAAGCTTCACTAGAGAACACCACAGTGTTATTGATCAGCAAAATACCTTACTTTCATCCTTTACACTTATGATATAGATCTTCAAGCAAATTATATCTTACATTTTATTTTTATAACATTATGATATAAAGTATGTGTTGCAATGGGAAGTGATGTAAATGCTTTTTACAAAGGAAGTAATCACTGACCATGAAACCATGTGTTTTATCATGCATTATAATGCCATTACATACAGATCCTGTAGGCAAAAATTAAAAAGTACTATTTTATTTGTTAATTTATGCTTTGCAAGTTACTAGTTAACTTACACACTACATATTCATACAGCATATTCTTTCTCGTCTTTCACTGTGTGATTCTAAGGTGTAGGGAAGGGTACAGTAAATGGGCTGGAATGATAGCAAAATCTTTAAAGGGAGGGGGGGGGGGGGGGCACTGAAACTCATGGAAGTGCTTCTTTTTTAGGCTAATGATTCAGCATTGACTGAAATTAAGCTTAACGAGAGGTCAGACAGGCAGGTACTAAAGATGTTAAAGTATTACAAGATTCTCGTAAAAGCACAATGAAAAATAATGTTTGTATATTGCATCAGAATATCAGGGGATTAAAAAACAAAGTAGATGAGCTTCTTGTTTGTTTAGAAGATTTAGAAACAGGATGGAATAGGAGTACTATACCTGTCTGAACATCGTATAGTCGCAGATATGGAAAAGGTAAATGTAGGTGAGTATAAGCTTTCAGCACACTATGAAGAGAAAGAGGAGCTGCCATATAGGTTAAAATTTATCATAGTGCAAAAAATAAAGAAATCAAAAAATTTTGTGTAGCTCAACTTATAGAAGAACAAATATGAGGTGACTTACCGAACGAAAGCGCTGGCAGGTCGATAGACACACAAACAAACACAAACATACACACAAAATTCAAGCTTTCGCAACAAACTGTTGCCTCATCAGGAAAGAGGGAAGGAGAGGGGAAGACGAAAGGAAGTGGGTTTTAAGGGAGAGGGTAAGGAGTCATTCCAATCCCGGGAGCTGTTTGTTTGTGTGTCTATCGACCTGCCAGCACTTTCGTTCGGTAAGTCACCTCATCTTTGTTTTTATATATAATTTTTCCCACGTGGAATGTTTCCTTCTATTATATCAACTTATAGAAGCATGTGCATGTGAGCTTAAACTAAGTAATGGTACTTTTGTAATTGTAGCTGTGTGTAGGACCCCATTGGGAAACTTTCAGCTATTTTTGAAAAATTTGGATTATTTGTCATGTTATATATCAGACAGAGGGCAGCAAATGTTTGTGGGGATTTCAGCATTGATTTTCTGAAAGAGTCTGATAGTAAGCTTGACCTTGAAGTGTTACTTGTTTCTCTCACTTTGATGTCATTAATTTTTCTACTCAGGTACTACAGGAAACCAGTATGCTATAGATAATTTTTTTATAGACCAACATAAATTTAATCAAGTAAAAACTTTTCCTGTTAAGAATGGCCTTTCTGGTCATGATGCATAGCTAGTTACAGTATATTACAGAGCTCCATACAGTAATGCAAAACAATCCTCCAAAATAGTTTGATCAATTACCTATTTAAGAACTGTAAATTTTAGGGAAAGCTTGCAACAGTTCAACATGAAACATGATGCTAATTTAAAAATTAACCTATTTCATGATACCTTTGGGAGTATATTTGAGAACTGTTTCCCTAAGAAAACAGTGAAACATTATAAGGATCCATCTGAGAAGCTGTGGATTACTAGAGGGATAAAAAATCTTTAAACAGAACAAACATTATAAAAACTAATGTACTGTATTAAGAAAAGTAGTTAGAAAGTCCAGAAGTATGTACATTATGTTTGAGATTAACACCTCCGATAAAAGATTAAAACAATTTGAAATATTATTAAAAGAGAAACAGAACAACCAAGAGCACAGGAAGACTGTGTCTGAGAGCTTAAAGGTGGGAGACAGGGTAATATGCAAGACAGAGATTATTACTAAAATGATGTTTTAGTTTAAGTAGTAATCTCTGTCTTGGATTTTACCCTGTCTTCAATCTTTGAGCTCTCAGATATTCAAATCTCATTCGATGCAGTCCCCAACGATCAGTCTTTCCTTCTCATCCCGTATGGTAAGTCTCACCTGGCCTGTTGTTCTGCGGCAACCTTTAGAATCAGCAGTGGCAGAACATTGCATTTCCATGGGACAATGGAATACAATAACACCAAAATTTTAGCACAGGTTTTCAGCTTCTGGGACTCTGTAATTAAAGAATCCATAGAAATGTGTCTTGCTGATAATTTAATGAATCGTGATAACGGCTTCCAGCTAGATAAAAATTGTAACCCAATTATTAAAATTATGCAGTCACAATGGAATTGACATGCTCAGTCAATACTCAGCAATTAGTTTGTTCTTACTTCAACCCCTGAGGGCAGCACACACAACCTGGCTGCCTCGTTCATGTCACCTCCTAACACATGTGCCGTAAACCACCAGTATGATTTGCATGCACGGAATTCGCTATAAATACCATGACTGCATCAGGTCTCTTGAGTACTTCGTCTATGCACCTGAGGATGGCTGGATGTCTCTGGGCCGAAATGTCGTGGCAGAATGTTGATGGGATCCAGCTGCAAACCTGAAAATTACTGGAAGAGGATCTAGCTGTTCATTAGAAAATGCAAGGCTGTGTATGGAAGGGAAAATACCTTATGCAATTTGATAAATTGAGATTGAACCCACCTCTCTTACTGAAATTAGGAAAATAATAAATTCACACAAAAGCAAAATCTATGGCATTTCCAGCAGAGTGCTGAAAGCTTGTTTCCAACATACAAGTAAGATTCTCAGCCACATATGTAGTACCTCCCTGAAATAGGGCATTTTTCCAGATAGACCGAAATATGCTATTGTTAAATCATTGCATAAAAAAGGGGATATGTCTGATGCTAACAATTACCATCCAGTCTCACTTCTGAAACCGTTATCCAAAGTTCTTGAAAAAGTAATGTATTGAAGAGTAGCTTCACATATTCGTGTAAATGAAGTACTAGCAAAATGTCAGTCTGGTTTTCAGAAAGGCTTTTCAGCACAAAATGCTATATACACTTTCACTGATCAAATATTACATTCTCTGAATAATCTAAGATCACACATTGGTGTATTTTGTGATCTCTCAAAGGCTTTTGACTGTGTGAATCGTTCTAGATAAGTGTAAGTATTGTGGTATGAGTGGGACAGTGCGCTAATAGTTTAATTCATATTTAGCTAGAAGTATGCAGAAGATTGAAACTAACAGTACAGATAGTCTGCAAAAATCAGCAGCAAAGTTACTTATTTTTGCTGATGATACAAGTATAGTAATCACACCCAACAAACAAGAATTAGCTGAGGAAATTGTAAGTGATGCCTTTCAGAAAATTATTAAATTGTTCTCTGCTAATGGACTCTCACTAAATTTTGAGAAAACACAGTATATACAGTTCTGTGTAGTAAATGGCATAATACCATTGATAAATATAGACTTTGAACAGAACTTTGTTGCTAAGGCAGAATATTCAAAATTTCTGGGTGTTTGCATTGATGAGAAATTGGAAGAAAGAAATTAATGATCTGCCGAAATGGTTAGATTCAGCTACTTACGTTATTAGGGTTATTGCAAATTTTGATAATAAACATATTAGTAAATTAGCCTGTCATTCCTATTTTCACTCACTGCTTTCATATGGCATTATATTTTGGGGCAATTCAACATTCAGAGAAAATATTCATTGCACAAAAGCCTGTAATCAGAATAATAGCTGGAGCCCACCCAGGATCACCTCACAGATATTTATTTAATGAACTCGGGATATTCACAGTACCTTTGCAATGCATATTTTACTTATGAATTTGTTATTAATAACCCATCCCAACTCAAAAATAATAGCCAACTGCATAGTTGCAGCACTAGATGAAAGAATGATCTTCACTGTTCTGGGTTAAATCTGGCTTTGGCACAGAAAGGGGTGAATCTTTGGTCATTTGCCAAACAGCATTAAATGTCTGACAGACAGTCAACCAGCATTTAAAAACAAATTAAAAGAATGTTTGAATGACAATTCCTTCTACTCAATAGATGACTTTTTAGATATGAAGTAGTAACTGTAAGAGAGAGAGAGAGAGAGAGAGAGAGAGAGAGAGAAAGGGTATGAAGAAAACTTAAATTAAACTGACATGTTCCCACTATGAAATGTCATATTCATTATCTATGGAACAAGTATTAATGTAATGTAATGTAATGTAGTGAGAAGGAAGGGAATAGTGTCTAGACTCCTCCACATAGAATTTCTCGTGGTATCACTTTCATTATTAATCTTCAGTCTAATTGTATAAATAATACAACATTTGCACAGGTAACGAGAGAATAAAGTAAAGAACCAAGTAAAGACTTAGAGCAGTATACGACGCTACTTTGGCTGTGGTACTGGGTCGTGGTAGCCGTGTCTGTCTGTGGTTTGTTTTTTTGTTAGCTTCAAAAAAGGACATAATCCAAAAGCTTAGCAATTAATTCAATCTTGTATAGTTGCCTGCTGAATACCAAAAACCTTGGTTGTGTGGTGAGTGGTTACTTTTATTCCTTCTGTCATGATGCATATAATAAAAATGTATGTATGTATGTTTCACCGGATCCTGTCAGATCACCGAAGTCAAGCGCTGTCGGGCTGGGCTAGCACTTTGATGGGTGACCATCCGGTCTGTCCAGCACTGTTGGCAAGCAGGGTGCACTCAGCCATTGTAAGGCAAACTGAGGAGCCACTTGATTGAGAAGTAGCGGCTCCGGTCATGAAAACTGACAATGGCTGGGAGAGCAGTGTGCTGACCACATGCCCTCCATATCCGCATCCAGTGATGCCTGTGGGCTGATGATGACACGGTGGCCGGTCAGTACCGTTGGGCCTTCACGGCCTGTTCGGACGAAGTTTAGTAGTTAGTTATATATGTTTCACTTCTCCTTTTAAACCACTTGACCGAATGCAACCATACTTGGTACACACATGCCTTACTGTTAGGCAAGAATCACTGTTGGGGTAAGAACCACCTACCTGTCATAGTTCAGGAGATGTGATGATGTCATAAACAGTGAAATGAGTGAAAACTGCCACATCGTGTCTGACGTTTAAATTTATTACTTCTGTGCTACTAACTGTATTCACAATAAATTTTGCAGCCAGTATCCACATATGCTGCTAAATGCACATATAAAATTATATCATGGTACCACATACAGTTCAGGAGATATGATGTCATAAACACTGAGATGCATGAAAAACTGGCACTTTGGCAATGATGTTTAAGTTTATTACTTCTTTGCTACAAACTTTATTCACATTATATTTCAAAGACGGTATCCACATATGCCGCTTACTGTATCTGCACAAATATATCATTGTAAGGCATGTAGTTATAGAGATATGACCTCATAAACACAGAGATGCGTGAAAAAATGTCGCATCATGCATAAAGTTTTAATACATTTGTTCTTTACTACTAAGGTACTCCTGCAGTCAAGTCAACTTAAAGAAACCCCTGATACCTGGCAGTGCCTATGCCACCTTTCACATGTGAAGTGCAAATGGCTGTAGGAGAAATCAATAGCTGTCTATAGAGCTCTTGATATTTGCAATTCGTATAGTATAGTACTGTCAGGTGTAGAGCTTACAGATCTAAATGTTTATATAATAGCACTTTACAGGTCACCCTCTGACAACATAGGGACTTTCTACAAAAATCTAGCACCAGTAATAGAAAATCTAAGTAAAAGAAAATCATATAGTGTTCTCATATGTGGTGACTGTAATATAGATTTTCTCTCAGAAAACTCTAGCCATCTAAGCATTAAAATTTTTATGAACAGCTACAACCTAGATCTAATGGTTAACACTCCAACCAGGATAACAAATCACAGTACCACTTGTCTGGATCAAGTAGCAAGCAATATAAATTGTACTGTATCCTCCATCAAACTAGGATTTTCAGACCACAATGCATTAATTATGCAGGTCTGGTCGCAAAATAACAGTCACGAACACAATAAAATCACTGTACAGAGGAGAAACTTCAATAAAACCCACATGCATACTTTCCTCTTTGATATACAAAATGAAAACTGGCAAAATGTATATGACGCTGAAACAGTAGACAGCAAATATGAAGCATTCTTGGATATTTTCTGTTATTATTTTAATTGCCACTTTCCCTTACAAACAAAATGTATCAACAAAGATAGAAAACTCTCCAGCTGGATCACCCCAGGAATCATTAGATCATCACAAAGAAAAAGAGAACTTTTTTATGTTAGCAAATCCAAACTAAGCAGTAGTGAAGCATTTAAGTCATACTTTACTCTATATAAAAAGATATTAATATATCTAAAAACAAAGATGATCCAAACGAAGGCGCTGGCACGTCGAAAGACACACAAACAAACACAAACATACACACAAAATTCTAGCTTTGGCAACCAACGGTTGCTTCGTCAGGAGAGAGGGAAGGAGAGGGAAAGACGAAAGGATGTGGGTTTTAAGGGAGAGGGTAAGGAGTCATTCCAATCCCGGGAGCGGAAAGACTTACCTTAGGGGGAAAAAAGGACGGGTATACACTCGCACACACACACATATCCATCCACACATATACAGACACAAGCAGACATATTCTGCTTGTGTCTGTATATGTGTGGATGGATATGTGTGTGTGTGCGCGAGTGTATACCCGTCCTTTTTTCCCCCTAAGGTAAGTCTTTCTGCTCCCGGGATTGGAATGACTCCTTACCCTCTCCCTTAAAACCCACATCCTTTCGTCTTTCCCTCTCCTTCCCTCTTTCCTGACGAAGCAACCGTTCGTTGCCAAAGCTAGAATTTTGTGTGTATGTTTGTGTTTGTTTGTGTGTCTATCGACGTGCCAGCGCTTTCGTTTGGTAAGTCACATCATCTTTGTTTTTAGATATATTTTTCCCACGTGGAATGTTTCCCTCTATTATAAAAAGATATTAAGGAACATAGTAAATGCAGCCAAAAAGCTACAGAATGATAACTACCTCAAATTGTCATCAAATAAGAGCAAAAGCATGTGGCAACTTATTAATATGAATACTAATAGAGGAAAACAACTATAAATTGATATTAGCTTAAAAATAAATGGAAAATTAGTCTCCAGTGGGAAAGAAACAGCAGAGGAATTCAATAACTACTTTACAGAAACAGTAGAAAACCTGGCTAACCATCTTAAAAATAGCTGTCCCTTACAACTAGAATCAAACTTATGCTTTGAGACTCTATTTTTAAGGCCTACATCTGAAATTGAAATAGAAAAGACACTTCATAGCAAAATTTAAAAAAAAAATCATCTGCTGGACAAGATCAAATTCCATGCTTCCTCCTTCATAATTGCAGTAACTTTATCAGTAAACCCCTAGCCCACATAATAAACTTCTCATTCCTGGATGGTGCATTGCCTGGTATGCTCAAAATTGCAAAAAATTATACCTGTCCACAAAAAAGGAAGCAAAGAGGATCCCAGTAATTATCGACCCATTGCACTGCTTTCAACTTTTAGTAAAGTATTTGAATATATAATGGCCACCAGAATCATGTCCTTTCTAGACAAAGAAAATATCATGTCACCTGCTCAGTTCGGCTTCCAAAGCAAGAAAGCTACAATATGAGTAACAGACAACAGTTAAATGATCTTACTAAGTAGAAATATCTACAAGTTAATATACGGCTTATTACAAGTAATTAAAATATTGTGGTACATAGTTCACATAGCAGAATACATAGGCCTATATGAGATACAGACAGAATATAGATCAGATACAATAGATAAGATACAATATGAGTAACAGACAACAGTTAAATTATCTTACTAAGCTGAAATATCTACAAGTGAATATACAGCTTATTACAAGTAATTAAAATATTGTGGTACATAGTTCACATAGCAGAATACATAGGCCTATATGAGATACAGACAGAATATAGATAAGATACAATAATTAAATTATCTTACTAAGTAGAAACATCTACAACTGAATAAACAGCTTATTGCAAGTAATTAAAATTTTGTTTCAAGAAATTCATGTATGGAATAGAAACAGTGATTTAGTAGCAATTCCTTTAATTTAGTTCTCATTATTTTTGGGTTTTTGCTTGTTTTTATGTCTGTTGGGAGGTGGTTGTATATTTTAATGCCCATACATTTAACCCCATTCGCATATAATTTTGTGTTGTGGGCTATAATTTGTAACTGTGTTTTGTTCCTTGTGTCATGCATGTGTGTGGCGGTCTGCATTTCTGTCGAGGGTGTCCAAGTGCTGTACTGTAAAACAAGCTAGTTCCAATATGTAGAGACATGGCAGTGGTAGGATTTCTAACTGTTAAAATAGTGGTTTACAGTGTTCAGTTCTGTTTTTACATTTCATTATTCTTACTACTTGTTTTTGTAACTTGAAAATTGTGAGAGAATCAGAGCTCTTTCCCCAGAAGATTAGGCCATAGCTCAAGACAGACTCAAACAGGGCATGGTACACCAGCTTCAAGGTATCTGCACTGGCTGTGTCTTTTAATGATCATAATAGATAGCAGGTTTTACTAAGCTTTTGTGACAATGCCTCAATATGTGGTTTCCAATTTAGTGTGTTACTGATGGTAAGTCCAAGAAATTTGGTGTCCTGCTTGTACGTAATGTCATCTTTGCCGATAACTATAACTGCATTGAAGGGGTTTAGATTTTGTCTAGTATGGAAGTTCATGCTTACAGTTGTTTGAGTATTTATGAGTAGTCTATTTGCTACAAACCACGATTGTAAATGACAAGTAGTTTCATTAACTGCATCTTGCAATGTGTCACCTCTACTGGTTATCAGGATGTTTGTGTCGTATGCATACAGAAAGGAGCTGTCATTTGGTATGTGTTCCGGGAGATCATTTATGAACAATATGAAAAGAACAGGGCCAAGGACAGATCCCTGAGGGACGCCATTTGTTGTATGTAGTATATCTGACCTGTAGTGCCTGAATGTCTCTGATTTTCTTATTTCTACATATTGCTTTCTTTGACTAAGGTAGCGATGGAACCAGTCATGGGCTACACCTCTAATCCCATACTTATGGAGTTTCATAAGCAGCAGCTTGTGGTCGACCATGTCAAAGGCCTTGGACTGATCAAGAAATATACCGACAGCAGGTTGTTTATGGTCAACAAAACGTGAGCATTTTTCTAGAAATGCATACAGAGCATGTGTGGTGGACCTATTTTTCCGAAATCCATATTGGGAAGATGTGATTATGTTGTTAGAATTTAGACACATTTCTAATCTAGTTAACATACAGTATTCAAATATTTTTGAGAAGGCAGATAGTATAGCAATTGGCCTATAGTTTGTCATGTCCATTTTCTGGTGGTAGTTGTGGGGATGTTTAAGGGGGACTAAACAGCTAAGGTCATCAGTCCCCCATTCCATGTCCATTTTCTCTCCCATCTTGTAGAGAGGTATAATTTTAGCAAGTTTTAGCTGGTTTGGAAATGTTCCCTGTAGAAATGAGGTATTTATGATATTTGACAGGGGTCCACTGATGTAATTTGAACACTTATGAAGTAAGAAGCAGGGTATCAGATCATGCCCTGCAGAATAAATCTTTTTGACCCTTTTTTTTAATAATATCTTCAATTTCGTATGGTGTTGTAGGAGATGGGAAAAAGGAGTTCAGAGGAGTATTATTTTTGAAACAAGAGTGTGCAGTGTTTGGAGAGTTAGCCAGGAGATTTGTGGGAGGAGAGTGAACAGTATTTGAAGAGTTGGTTAGGAGATTTGTGGAAATTTCTGCAAAATAGCTGTTGAATTTATTGGCAATTTTATGTGCATTTTCAGTCTTTTGTCCTTCTATTTTAGTGTGATTTGATCCTCTATCCTTAACTTTCTACCAGTCTGTTCATTTACTATACCCCAGATGGTCTTACATTTGTTGGAAGAGCACCTAATTGTTTTATCATTATGAGCTTTTTTAGCCCATTTGATAACTCTCCTGTACGTGTTTTTGTAATTTTTATAGTATACCTTGAACTCTCTGGATTTGCCACTGTCCAGTTTGCTAAGTCTGTGCAGCAGCCTCATCTTTTCTTCTGAATGGGGTTAAATGATTGGGCATTAAAATATACAAACACCTCCCAACAGACATAAAAACAAGCAAAAACCCAAAAATAATGAGAACTAAATTAAAGGAATTGCTACTAAATCACTGTTTCTATTCCATACGTGAATTTCTTGAAACAAAATTTTAATTACTTGCAATAAGCTGTTTATTCAGTTGTAGATGTTTCTACTTAGTAAGATAATTTAATTATTGTATCTTATCTATATTCTGTCTGTATCTCATATAGGACTATGTACTATGCTATGTGAACTGTGTACCACAATATTTTAATTACTTGTAATAAGCTGTATATTCACTTGTAGATATTTCAGCTTAGTAAGATAATTTAACTGTTGTCTGTTACTCATATTCTGTCTGTATTTCATATATGTATTCTGCTATGTGAACTATGTACCACAATGTTTTAATTACTTGTAATAAGCTGTATATTCACTGGTCGATATTTCTACTTAGTAAGATAATTTAATTATTGTTTGTTACTCCTATTCTGTCTGTATCTCTTATATGTATTCTGCTATGTGCAGTGCGCACCACTGTCATCTCTCATCACACACCACCTTTTTTTATATTTTGTCTATATATCCTGTATGTATTCTGCTATGTGATTTATGTACCACTACTGTCATCTCTCATTGTATACCATCTTAACTTAATTTTCAAATTGACTTGTCCTATATCATGATGTGCTTTGCTGTACAAATTGTATGATCTACAGGACCAATAATAAATCAAATCAAATCAAACTGATGCAATACAAGAATTTCTAGATCATGCACTGGAGCTTGTGGACAAAAAACTCCCAGCCATAGGTATCTTCCTAGATCTAACAAAGGCCTTCGACATGCTTAATCATAGTATACTTTTGCAAAAGATGCATTCCTATGGAATAAGAGGAAATGCCTATGACTGGTTTAAAAGCTATCTGGAAGATCGACAGCAGTATGTCAAATTAAATGAAACTAAGCTCTCAGGTACAGCTAGCACTGTACATTCCTCCATTCATAACATAAAGCAAGGCGTTCCCCAAGGCTCTGTCCTGGGCCCCTTGCTGTTCTTACTTGACATAAATGACCTTCCTCACAGCCCACCAGACACAAAAACCCTTTTGTTTGCTGATGACACCTCTGTACTCATATCTGCGCCCAAACAAATTCTCCAATACGTCAATGGCTTCAAAGTAACAGGCTGCTTCTTAATGCAAAAAAGACAATTGGAATAACCTTCCACACTGCCCAAAACAGAAATCCATCACTACCAACTATATCACTGGAAAAAAAATAATGTTAAACTTGAAAATGAAATAAAATTTTTGGGGGTCACTATTACTGATACGCTCACATGGAAAAGGGACATTGACGTTACCAGCACAAAACTTAGTAAAGTATGCTTCATGATTAGATCAATAAGGAACGTCACTAACACAAGTACCCTAACCACAATGTACCATGCACTCTTTCACTCTGTACTTCACTACGGAATCATCTTCTGGGGCCAAAATTCTAAATCAATTAAGATATTCAAACTGCAAAAGAAGATAGTCAGAACAATTATGTTCAAAAAACAGAGACACTTGTAAACCATTATTTAAGAAACTAAATATTTTGCCCCTCCCATGCTAATACACACTTGAATTATTATTCTTTACCAAAAAAGTATCAACAAATTAGCAAAAATATGGATTACCACGATTATGACACAAGATCAAAAACCTCTCTAAGAATACTTCCCCACTCAACAAAACTGTACAGTGATGGTGTCAAGTGCATGGGAATAAAATTATATAACCATCTTCCAACTTTTATACAAGAAATCCAAGAAATAAATAAATTCAGACAGTGAAATCTCTTTTAATAAAAGGCTGCTTTTATACCATCCAGGAATATTTGGAATCAAAATTGTCTTAGTGCACGATAATGTATCAAAGCTGAATGTTGTTAAGTCAATTTTGTCACATCATGTAACAATTCTCTGTAAAGCTGTAACTTTAAGTAACATAATTTGTAGGTAATGTAAAGTAATCATTCTTCTGTGTTCTTGTTTACTGTTTTAGACTCCTGTAAACTGTATATTTGTATTGACTTATCCCATATCAGTTGTACAAGCCATTGTACTGAATTGATCTACGGGACAAATAAATAATAAATAAATAAAGCTATGAAGAGATGTTGCCGTAGAGACATGACTAAAATTGTGCTGTAGACATGTGAAGCAGACGCGCCCAGTATGCAGAAACTATCCGGGATCATCTCATACCAAATGTACTGCAGGAGTATGTATAAAGTTTCATTTCTAATATATAATTGGCAAAATGAATATCTCGGCAGTGACAGTTAATTATATGTGGTCACAAAACTTCTATTATACAAACTCAACAGGAAACTCACAACACATATTTCCCAACATTGCCATCATATCACAGTAGAGTTGTTGCAGTCACTTGTCCATTACTACTTTTGAGTTTTGTTGAACCTGTCTAGAAATACTGAGCCAGCTATGATTTCATTTATTTATTAAAATGACAAAGAAGAAGAAAAAAATTAATAGTGGCATAACAGGATATAAATCTTATAAGACATTAGCTTTTTAGTAAGACATGGAAGTTAAGTTTATCACTAAAATCTCAAAGACAATATGATAGTTAAATGTTTATTCAGGAATAAATAACCCGTACTAACAAGGGAACCTCCCCATCGCACCCCCCTCAGATTTAGTTATAAGTTGGCACAGTGGATAGGCCTTGAGAAACTGAACACAGATCAATCGAGAAAACAGGAAGAAGTTGTGTGGAACTATGAAAAAAACAAGCAAAATATACAAACTGAGTAGTCCATATTCAAGATAGGCAACATTGAGGAGAGTACCAGCTCAGTAGCACTATGGTCCTGTGGTTAGCGTGAGCAGCTCTGGAACGAGAGGTCCTTGGTTCAAGTCTTCCCTCGAGTGAAAATTTTAATTTTTTATTTTCAGACAATTACCAAAGTTCAGGCACACACACACAATCAACTTCGCTCTCCAAAGTTCCAGGACATGTTCAGATTTGCTTGGACATATGCAGGATTTGACGGTGTATGCACGGAAAAATTTTAAAATGTTAAAAACATACACTCCTGGAAATTGAAATAAGAACACCGTGAATTCATTGTCCCAGGAAGGGGAAACTTTATTGACACATTCCTGGGTTCAGATACATCACATGATCACACTGACAGAACCACAGGCACATAGACACAGGCAACAGAGCATGCACAATGTCGGCACTAGTACAGTGTATATCCACCTTTTGCAGCAATGCAGGCTGCTATTCTCCCATGGAGACGATCGTAGAGATGCTGGATGTAGTCCTGTGGAACGGCTTGCCATGCCATTTCCACCTGGCGCCTCAGTTGGACCAGCGTTCGTGCTGGATGTGCAGACCGCGTGAGACGACGCTTCATCCAGTCCCAAACATGCTCAATGGGGGACAGATCCGGAGATCTTGCTGGCCAGGGTAGTTGACTTACACCTTCTAGAGCACGTTGGGTGGCACGGGATACATGCGGACGTGCATTGTCCTGTTGGAACAGCAAGTTCCCTTGCCGGTCTAGGGATGGTAGAACGATGGGTTCGATGACGGTTTGGATGTACCGTGCACTATTCAGTGTCCCCTCGACGATCACCAGTGGTGTACGGCCAGTGTAGGAGATCGCTCCCCACACCATGATGCCGGGTGTTGGCCCTGTGTGCCTCGGTCGTATGCAGTCCTGATTGTGGCGCTCACCTGCACGGCGCCAAACACGCATACGACCATCATTGGCACCAAGGCAGAAGCGGCTCTCATCGCTGAAGATGACACGTCTCCATTCGTCCCTCCATTCACGCCTGTCGCGACACCACTGGAGGCGGGCTGCACGATGTTGGGGCGTGAGCGGAAGACTGCCTAACGGTGTGCGGGACCGTAGCCCAGCTTCATTGAGACGGTTTCGAATGGTCCTCGCCAATACCCCAGGAGCAACAGTGTCCCTAATTTGCTGGGAAGTGGCGGTGCGGTCCCCTACGGCACTGCGTAGGATCCTACGGTCTTGGCGTGCATCCGTGCGTCGCTGCGGTCCGGTCCCAGGTCGACGGGCACGTGCACCTTCCGCCGACCACTGGCGACAACATCGATGTACTGTGGAGACCTCACGCCCCACGTGTTGAGCAATTCGGCGGTACGTCCACCCGGCCTCCCGCATGCCCACTATACGCCCTCGCTCAAAGTCCGTCAACTGCACATACGGTTCACGTCCACGTTGTCGTGGCATGCTACCAGTGTTAAAGACTGCGATGGAGCTCCGTATGCCACGGCAAACTGGCTGACACTGACGGCGGCAGTGCACAAATGCTGCGCAGCTAGCGCCATTCGACGGCCAACACCGCGGTTCCTGGTGTGTCCGCTGTGCCGTGCGTGTGATCATTGCTTGTACAGCCCTCTCGCAGTGTCCGGAGCAAGCATGGTGGGTCTGACACACCGGTGTCAATGTGTTCTTTTTTCCATTTCCAGGAGTGTATGTTTTGACATAGCACAGGGAAAACTGTGCGACTGTGAAACTGTTGCATTCATTTGTTGCAGTTTATGAGACAAACTCTTGTGATTTCATTACTTTTTTGGGTGTGATTATCACATCCACAAGAAAACCTAAATTGGGCAAGATAGGAGAATCTTTTTACCCATTCGCCAAGTTTACAAGTTAGGTGGGTCGACAACATATTCCTGACATGTGTCGTATAGAATATATCAGATGTGTTTTCCTGTCGAGGAATCGGTTGACCTATGACCTTGCGATCAAATGTTTTCGGTTCCCATTGGAGAGGCATGTCCTTTCGTCTACTAATCGCACGGTTTTGTGGTGCGGTCACAAAACACAGACACTAAACTTATTACAGTGAACAGAGACGTCAATGAAAGAACGGACAGATCATAACTCTGCGAAAACAAAGATATTAAACTTTTCGCTCGAGGGAAGACTTGAAGCAAAGACCTCTCGTTCCGCAGCTGCTCAAGCTAACCAGGGGACCACGGCGATTCGGAGTACACATTAGTCTTGATGTTGCCTATCTTGCCCATGGACTACTCAGTTTGTATATTTTGCTTATTTTTTTCATAGTTCCACACTTCTTCCTGTTTTCTCGATTGACCTGTGTTCAATTTTTCAAGGCCTATCCATTGTGCCAACTTATAACTAAATCTGAGGGGGGTGTGATGGGGAGGTTCCCTTGTAAGTATTGAAAGAAAAGCTGAAATGTGGAAGGAATATATAGAGAGGCTATACAAGGCAAATGAGCTTGGAGAAATCATAGAAAGGGAAGAGGAAATATAAGAAGAGGAGATGGGCAATATTACTGCAAGCAGAATTTGACAGAGCACTGAAAGACCTAAGTTGAAACAAGTCCTTTGGAGTAGACGATATTTCCTCAGAACTGCTGATATCCTTGGGATGGCCAGCCATGACATAACCTTTCCATCTGGTGTGCAAGATGTATGAGACAACGGGAGTACCCTCTAATTTCAAGAAGAATGTAATTCCAGTTCCAAAGAAAGCAAATGCTGACATTTGTGAATGTTACCGAAATGTCAGATTAATATGTCATGGTTGCAAAATAGCAAGACAAATTATTTACAAAATAATTGAAATACTGCTACAAGCTCTCCCCAGGGAAGATCAGTTTGGGTTCCAGACTAACGTTTGAACCTGTAAGACAGTGCTGATGCTCTGACATGAAAGTTTTGGTAATGTTGACTGGAATACAATCTTTAAATTTCTGCAGGTAGCAGGGACGAAATATAGGGAGTGAAATACTATTTACAACTTGTGCAGAAACGAGACACCAGTTATAAGAGACGGATGGAAGCAGTGGTTGAGAAAGAAGTGAGACAGCATTGTAGCCTATTCCCAGCACTATTCAATCTGTACATTGGGCAAACAGTGAAGGAAAGCAAGGGGAAATTTGGAAAGGAAATTAAAGTTAAGAAAGGAAATTAAAGTTAAGAGAGAAGAACTTTTTGGTCTGCCAGTGACATTTTAATTCTGTTGAAGATAGCAAATGACTTGGAAGTGCAATTGATTGAAATGGTTACTTTCTTGAAAGGAGGGTATAAGATGAACATCAACAAAAGCAAAACAAGTGAAAAGAAATGTAGTTGAATTAAGTGAGGCGATGCTGAAGGAATTAGATTAGAAAATGGGGCACTAAAAGTAGTAGATGAGTTATGCTATTTGGGCAGTAAACTAACTTAAGTAGAGAGGATATGAAATGTAGAATGGCAGTGACAAGACAAGTGTTTCTGGAGAAGAGAAATTTGGTGCCACCACTCAGCCAACCTGATATAAGTTTTCTGTGATTTCCCAAAATTACTGCAGACAAATTGCAGGATGATTCCTACTATAATGCCACGGCAGACTATCTGTCCCATCCTCCTTAAACTGGATGTGTAAGTATGTAAATTCATGTATGAAGAAATATGTACAAAGTAAAGCTGTGAGTGCTGGTTGTGAGTTGTATCATTATAACTCATTTTTGGTAGAGAAATTTGCCCACAAAAGTCAGAGGTTCCAATTTTGAGTCCCAGCTCGGTACACAGATTTAATCTGCCTGGAAGTTTCAGTTCTATGTTATACAATCTTTATACTGAGCAAGCAGTAAAGGAAAGCAAGGAAAAATTTTTGAAGTGTTATTTAAGTCCAGTGAGAAGAAATAAAAACTTTATGGTTTGTCAGTGGCTGCTGCAATTCTGACAGAGATGGCACATACTGTATAAATGAGAAATGTTGTTAGTAAAAAGCTTGAAAAGTTCTTGAACAGTTTTACTCAATGATCTAATAAACATTCAGATGGACATAGACTACCTATTTTAGTATATATGGTGTGTAAATACCCGGGACATAGTAAAAAATTTGAAATGTCTGTGACCAATTTACTTCAAATTTTTGAACAATACTCTAATAAATGTTTATATGGACATAGACTACACACCTTTTAATATATGTGGTATATAAACATCCATATACTATATAAAGGGTGTAAGTTGTTGACAAAAATCTCAGAAAGTTTGTGAGCAATTTACTTCACATTTTTACATGACACTATAACAAAAATTTGGACACACATAGGCTATATTCTTTTTAATATAAGTAATTTACTAATACATACATCATATAATGGAGAAACATTGTTAGCAAAAATCTTGAGAAGTTCTTGACCAATTTACTTCAAATTTTTACACTATTCTCTATTACATTTAGACAGACATAGGCTACATATTTTTGTAAATTTATGCAGTATATAAATATATGTATGTATAATATATAAAGGAGAACCTTTGTTAGCAAAACTCTTGAAAGTTCTTGACTGATATACTTCAAATTTTTATACATTACTCTAATAAGTATTTGGATGGGCGTAGGCTATAAATTTATTTAATCAACATGGTACAGTTTTCTGTTACAACTGACAGCAAGAGAAAATGATGCTGTGGTGTGAAAATGTGTGGTTTAATTTTCTTTCTTACAGTCAATTTTAGCTACGATATTGGGGTTTTTAAACCATTAGACAAATTGTTTCTCCTATATTACTCCTTATATAAAATATTAAACAAGATTTGTATACACAACAATGTGCTGTTCCATTGTCCTTTTTATTCCTCACCATTGGTTTTAATAGAAAACAGGAAAGTGGTGTTTATGGCTTATCTGCTTATCATTAGAATACTGCTATGGAATCTGAGTCATCTGAATGCTACTTGTTCACAGATTAAAACCATGTGAAATACCGTCATTGAAGCTACTATCCTGACAGAGCCAACACCTGGAGAGGTCTCTCTATACACCATGTACCAATGATACCAAACTATTTACCCTTTCATTTTAAGACACTTCAGTTCTCAATCAAGGTTTACTTTGCAACACCAATGAACAAGGCTCAAAGTCCATGAAAAGATTGAGGTGGACAGAGAGGGGGGGGGGGGGGGGGGGGGGGGGGGAAGAAATGCAAATAGAGCATGAGAAGGGAGGAGATGGACAGAGAAAGAGAGGAAGGAAGAGAATGACAGAGAGAGCGAGGAGGAAGAGGAGATGGACAAAGAGAGAGGGAGATGGAGATTAGGACACACATCCAATTCCTATAATTATTTAGCCATTAGTGAAGCATTGCTGTGTTCAATAGTAGGTTATAAGATGAATATCAACAAATGTAAAACAAGAGTAATTGAATGTACTCAAATTAATTAGGGTTATACTGAAGGAAATACATTAGGAAATGAGACGCTATAGATACTACACAAGTTTGCTATTTGGGCGGCAAATAACTGATGATGGACAAAGTAGAGAGAATATATGTACTGGCAACAGCTAGAAAAACATTTCTGAAAAAGACACATATGATAATGAATACAGATTTAAGTTTTTGGAATTTTTTCCTGAAACTATTTGTCTGCAGTGAACCATTATATCAAAACTAAATGTGGACAGTAAACAATACAGGCAAGAAGAGGATAGAAGATTTAGAAATGTGGTGCTACAGAAGAATTCTGAAGATCCAATGGGCAGACAAATAAACAGGGTGAAAATAAATTTATGGTACTTCTTAAGCAAAAGAAGGAATACGCTGATGGGACACATCCTGAGGCATCATGAATAGATAATTTGGTAATAGAGCGATGTTGTGTTCTAAATTTCTTTTTTTCATGACTTGGTTCAGTGCCTCTTCGTTAGTTATCTGATCTATCCAACTAATCTTCAGCATTTTTCTATAGCACCCCATTTCAAAACCTTCTGTTCTCTTCTTGTCTGTAATGTTAATCACCCATGTTTCACTTGTGTACACTTCAGACAAATACTTTCAGAAATTGTTTAAACACTCAAAATTTATATTAGATGTTAATATATTTCTCTTTTCCAGAATATCAAACAATGGAAACTCCAGGTAGGAATATCAACAATGTAGGAAAAGACAGATTGCTACTTACTGTAAAGAAGACACATCAGGTCGCAGCATGGCACAATTAACAGACACTCGCATAAAACTTTCGGCCACAGCCTTCATTAGTAACACACATGCGCGCGTGCAAGCGCACGCGCGCGCGCTCTGACACACACACACACACACACACACACACACACACACACACACACACGACTGTAAGCTCCAGCATCTCGGGCCCGAATGCAACTATAACATGGGATCCAAGCAGCAATCTGGTGGGGGTGGGGAAAGAGAAGGATAGTGTACGGATGGGGAGAAAGACGAACGGTGTCTGGTGGAATGGAGTGTGCAGGGACTAGACTGCCAACAGGTGCAGTGTCAGGAGGTTGTAAGGCAGGGAGGTGGAGAAAAAAGGAGAGGAGTAGGGAGAGATGGGTGGATGCATTGGTAGAGAGCTGCAAATAAAAAGGATGGGGATGAGAAGGGGGAGGAGATGACAAGACAGAGGAGGTGGAGAGTGTGGGAACAGCATTTTACCTTAAGTTGAGGGTGGTATAATTATGGGAGTGGAGAATGTGTTGTAAGGATAACTCCCATCTGTGCAGTTCAGAAAAGCTGATGATGGAGGGAAGGATTCAGATGCTCAGGTAGTGAAGCAGCCATTGAAATCAACTGTGTTATTTTCATCTGCATGTTGTGCCACAGGGTTGTCTACTTTGCTTTTGGGCAGTGGCAGTGGATGTTCATCTTGGTGGACAGCTGGTTGGTAGTCGTACCAGTGTAAAAAGCTGTGCAATGATTGTAGCAGAGCTGGTAAATGATGTAGCTGCTTTCACAGTTGGCCTGGCCCCTGATGGGGTAGGATAAAACTGTGACAGGATTGGAATAGGAAGTGCTGGGTAAGTGATTGGGCTGGTTTTGTGCCTGGGTCTTCCACAGGGATACAATCCTTGTGGCAAGTGGTTGGAACTGGGAGTGGCTTATGTGTGGACTAGGAAGTTGTGGAGGTTGGGTGGGCAATAGAACACCACTTTAGGAGGCTGGGAAGTATCTTGGGTAGGACATCTCTCAGTTCAGGGCATGATGATAAGTAATCAAAGCCCTGGTGAAGAATGAAGTTGAGTTGTTCCAGTCCAGAGTGATATTGGGTGATGAAAGGGACACTCCTTTGTGGCTGGTTCTTGAGGGTGGTGGGAGGATTGAGGGTGTGAAGTATAATGGCATGGGAGATCCATTTGCCTACTAGGGCTGGGGGATAATGCCTGTCTGTGAAGGACTTCTTGAGACCCTCAGTGCAGTCCCCGGGTGGCCAGGATGTACGGGAGGGATTTTTTGGTGTGAATGGGTACTGTTGGTGGTTTTAATGTGGACAGAGGTGTTGACGGAGCCATCAGAGAGGAGGAGGAGGAGGAGGTCAACATCTAGCCCTTCATACGAGAAGCTGTTGTGGGTTAGGATGAAGTTAATAAGATGTATAAGGAATGATGTAGTGGATTTGGAGTCTGAAGGATGTTGGGAAAGGTAATGTTCAATAGCAGTAAAACCATGGGCATGAGGAGTGTTGGAGTAGAGGGAGGTGGTGTCAACAGTAATGAGCAGGGGTCCAGGAGGTAAAGGGGCAGGGATGGTGGAGAGTCAAAGAGGGAAGTGGTTGGTGTCTTTGATGTGGGAGGATAGATTACGAGCAATTTGTTGGCGATGATGGGCAATGAGGGTCGAAATTCTTTCAGTGCGGTACAATAACCAGGCACAAGGTGGTGTCCAGGATTGTTAGATTTGTGGATTTTGGGGAGCATGTAGAAGGTAGGTGTGCGGGGTGCCGTAGGAGTGAGGAGCGAAATGGATTTATGGGAGAGGTTCAGGGAAGGGCCTAAGGCTTTAAGCAGGGATAGGAGTTTGTGTTTTGCTTCTAGAATGGGATCACTCTGGCAGAGTTTATAGGCTGAGGAGTCAGATAATTGGCGGAGGCTTTCTGCCAGATAGTCGCTGCAATTCATAACAAGACTGGTGGAACCTTAGTCTACAGGTAGGATGATTAGGTCAGAATTTGTATTGAGGTTGTGTATGGCTGCTCTTTCTTCTGCTGAAAGGTTGGTGTTTTTAGGAAGGGACCTGAGAAAGGATGGAGGGGCTATGTTGGAGGTAAAGAATTCGTGGAAGGTGACTAGCAGGTGATTAGGTGGGAGAGGAGGAGGATCACAGTTGGATGGTGGTATGAACTGGAAGGGGCAGGATTCAGTGTTGGAATGGTTTTGGTTGGAGGTACTGGCAGCAAAGAAGTGCTTCCATTGCAGGGATCGGGAGAAGAAGAGTAGGTCTTTGACAAGTTCAGCCTGGTGAAATTTGAGTATAGGGCTAAAGGTGAGGTCTGTGGATAGGACTGAATCTTCTGTGGGACTGAGGGTTTTGATGGAAAGGTTAATAACAGTGTTACATGAATGTTTTTACTCTGTGTTTGGTGAAGAGTTGGTAGGGAGTTTTGGGGGTGTGTGGCAAGTTGAAGAGGTCAGTTTGACAGGGTTTAGCTGCTATTAGGGTGGACAAGAGGAACACTGTGGGTATGATATGGGTTACAGGGTTTGTACACTTTTTAAAAGTGCTTTATTTTTAAACTGTGCAATAAAAGTCCTTATAAGTGCTTATTTCAATCTTTTTTTAAAGAATCATTGTCCTTGTAAGTCCTTATTTTTGTCTTGGCAATTATATTCAAACTTAAAAAACGATTTATTTATTTATTTATTTATTCATCCGTGGAACAATAAATATTGTATGGATGTCGTCAGATTACAACACATGAGCGCACATACATTTACAATTAAACAGGTTTCTCATATTTTGTGTAGTTTTTATAACTAGTCATACACATATTTATAATTACTTAATATTTTGGTGATAATGTCATATGTTGCTAATAATCTACATCTATGTTAAATATTCTTTTACAGTATAACAACTTTTACTTACTAAAAAGGTTTTAAGCTTTTGTCTGAAAGTGAGGGGCTCATTTATTTCTTTAATTTCTTGTGGTAATTTGTTATACAGTTTTATCCCATTATAAAATATACTTTTTTGCGTCTTTGCCTTGTTCTTTCTATCTAGATGGAGGTGGTGACAAGCTCTTGTTTCATGGTCATGTATTAGGCTGTTTGTGTTGTAGATGTTGACATTTTTCTTAATGAACATTACGTTCTGAAAGATATACTCACAAGAAACAGTTAGAATTCCTAGCTTTCTAAATAATTCTAGACAGTGGGCCCTGTTGTCGCTATTTGTTATTATCCTTATGGCTCTTTTTTGTACTTTGAACACAGTTTGTATGTTACTGGCACTTGTTCCCCAAGACATGATCCCATAGCTGAGGACTGAGTGTAGATATCCGTAATATGTTATTTTAAGACAGGTATTATTGCATACCAGTGCAAGGATTCTAAGAGCATAGCATGCTGTGGATAATTTCTTTGCCAAAATGTTGACATGGTTTGTCCATTTCAGTTGGCTGTCTACATTCATCCCTAAGAATTTGGTAATTGTTACACATTCTAATTCATTATTATTAACTTTTATTCTAGTGGCATTGTGTTTTTTTGTTCAATTGGAAGTTAATATAGTTAGTTTTCTTTACATTTAGGGTTACTTTATTTTTTAATGACCAGTTGTGGACATCATTGAGAGCCTCGTTTGCTCTTTCTGACAGTTGTGTTGGATTTTCACCTGTTATTACTATGTTGCTGTCATCAGCAAAAAGTATTTTTTCGCCATGTCTGATACTTTGTGGGAAGTCGTTAATGTATATAAGAAACAATATTGGGCCTAATACACTTCCCTGTGGGACGCCTATATTCACATTTTCTGGGTCAGACAGGTGTTTTATAAGGGAATTGTTTGAAACTTGTGATATCTCAACTCGTTGAACTCTGTTTTCCAAGTATGATTTGAACCACTTCTTTGTCACACCTCTTATTCCTATTTGCCCTAATTTATGAAGTAAGATTTTGTGGTCAACTGTATCAAAGGCCTTGGACAAGTCTAAAAAGATACCACTTATATTTTCACCTTTGTCCAGTGCTTCTAAAATTACTTTAGTGAACTGTGCTATAGCATATTGTGTGCCTTTTCCGGGCCTAAAACCAAATTGGTCATTGGAAAGAAGATTATATTTATTCAGGTAATTTAGCAGTTGAAGTTAAAAAGGTGAATAAAAAAGGACTGCATGTATAGGTTGAAGGCCGAAGCAGTTATGAGTGTCACTCAGCTGCGTGACATGTAGGGCAAGAGGGATAAGGCTATCCTTGCATCAGGAATGTAGAATTGAGAGGGGGTATGATTACACACAGTACTGGCAACTGACATTGTTTCATGTATGTAAATTCATTACTGCAATGCTGGTAGTGGGAGATACTATATGTTGGCAGCAATGGCAAGGGAAACTTAACTAAATAATACACCTGTGACAAGAAAATAACCGTGGCAAAGTATCAGTCTGCGATTTATTGGTCATCCCTACTTGTAAGACATGTCTGATGAAAACACTACAGAACAGGTATATTTTTAAAATATTGATTAAAAAGCCTGGAAACTGTGTGTTTAGCCAACTGTGGCTAAACAAGATGAGTATAAACACTGGCTAGTGCTATTGAAAGATATTCACAAAGGGAAGTGTAAGATTTGCATAAAGCACATTGATAAAGCGATGATGGGGGAAGCAGCATTAAAAGTGTAAATGAAAGGTAAGTGTTATTTCATGTTTTATGTAACTTGATTTGAATGACTTGACTTGATGGGCTTAAATACATGTTATACATTAAATCGTGAATGAGTTGTTAACACGCTTCATCTGTACCTTCAGGGATGATAACATATTATGAAAATGGTTAAAAGTATTCTTGAAAAATCTCCATTGCAATAGTCCTTTGTTCATAATTCAGCCTGTCTTGATCCAAAAGTTATTCTTGAAAATAAAGACACTTGCAAGAAAAAGATGAAATTAATAATGAATAGTCTGATTGAAAGTGGCCATGATTTGGTGGGAAATCACGATTCCCTCCTAGTGGTGTTTGGAGATTTTGTACAGCAAACTGCATATCAAGAATGTAGAGATTTTGGCATTAAAATTTCAGTATTAGATGACATTCTGTACAAGAATATGTATTCAAGAGGTTTCAAAAAAATCTGGAAGGCTCGCAAGGAGATTTCAATGTACTGACATGGTCAGGGCAACCTGAGAGAATGGATTCTCAATCAACTAGGCTGTAGGAGTAGGGAAATTGAAAAAAAAGCTCCTCTGTTTTCCGTGTGGTAAGTTAAAGACCACCTTAAAATTTTTGCAGGGGAGTGCAAAATATACAAATTGCTAAGGGTTTGTTGGAGCCTGCATCTTCTGCAAGAAAAAAATACATGGCTTATCGTGAGGAACAAAAACAAGTGTAGAAGACCAAGACAACCAGAAAGGAAGTGCAAATTGCAGAGCAATTGGAAGGTTTAAAGCAGAAAATTTGCATCTCAATTCTGACATTTCTTCATTACACAAATCAGTTGATGACCTTTCAGAGGTTGCAGAAAAGACAATGATCTCTCTTACTGCTCACAATCTAATGCACTAAGGAAAAAGGGTCATAAAAAGAAAGAAGATGTTCAAGCATTAGAAAGCCAGATTAAGGAAAAAGCTGATGGAACTTACTGTTTTTTTATCTATACTGTCACTTTTTTAATTAATTTATTTATTTTTAGAGCTTATAAATTTTTCTTATTGATAATTCATTCTCAGTTTCATTAAAATTCATACATTTGAAATTACTTTTATGTTTGATTGTATGATAGAAACTGCAGAGAGGACTATAAAATGTTACACACTTACTTTAACTACATTAATAAGATAAAAGTTTATTGAAGATCAAGCAGCCGTGCAATGAAGAATATTGTTGGTAAGTTTTTAAAGAATTTGCCTTATTTCTGTTGTTACTGTTGAATTTTATTGTAGTGATACTACGTTGAAGTTATCATCTATTTATGCATGTTATTTTATTCTTGACCTCACTACAGAATTGAGTGCAACTATTGTCAGTAAAGAAAAGGTGCTCAAAAGTCATTATTTTTTATTGTGTGAATTTAGTACAAACTCTGGGTAGGATAGCAGTGACCCGAGGTGGCAGTAGGATGTCAGCAGGTTGGATAACATATGGAGATGGTGTCTGACATGCTCCCGCAGGCAGTCTTCAGTTTATATCCTCTCCGTTTCTGCCATCATCAGTTCTTTTGCTACCCAAATATACAAACTTGTCTAGTACTTTTACTGTATCATTTCCTAATCTAATTCCCTCACAACCAACCGATTTATTCAACCAACTCCATTACTCTTGTTATATTTCTGTTGATGGTCACTTTCCATTCATTCAACTGATCTTCCAAGTCCTTGGACTTTAATAATCTATCCATATTTCTCTTTGGTTTCCTTTATTGCTTGTTCAGTGCACAAATTGATAAACATGTGGGGTAGGCAACAGCTCTGTCTCCCTCCATTCTTGACTACTGCTTTCCTTTTGTGTTCTCTGATTACAATAAAAGTGTAATAATACCTGATATAACATTACACTACAAAACGGAAACAAAAAGTTAATTTGAAAATATGAATATCCTTGTTAAAATATAAACTGCTAATGATATGTATATCTTAATTATCTAAATTTTTCTCTTATTTAAATCATTTTTCCTCATTTTAGTAATTGTAATATTACCTACATTATTTTAAAAAAAGCATTCTTATCTACATTATTTTTTAAAAAATCATTCATTGCCATTAATTTTTTATTGATATCACTTTCAATCCAAATAACCATTCTTGACTCATTTTGTAAACCATCAGCATACTTCCACTCCCCCCTCCCCTTGTCACTTCAGTTTCAGAGGTGCTAGATACGTTAGGGTGTCTGTGCATACATCATGGTAATTCGATACCATTGATCTACATTTTCAACTGAATCCATAAGTGTTTCATTTCTAAGATGTTCAACACATGTGGTTGATTTTTAACATAGGTTGCATTGCCCTGTATGCGTATATAATTTTCTTATCTATTGGAAACTACACGCTGTCAATCTAATTACTGGCTCTGATAGGTCTCACCTTTTGTATCCCGCCTGGAAGGCTGCGTGTGGGTCTGCTCCTGAAATCGGTAACATAGGCCGAATTTAGGAAGCAAGTAGGAGCAGATGAGGTAAAGCTTTTGGCACTGCACATACAGTTAAAGCATCTTTACTAGTGTATAAGCATATGCAAACATATTAAATAACTTAGGTGATGAGTACGTAGGTGCGACGTTGTAGACCCGTAGTAACTGATGCAGAGTCTCTATAGCAAGCTAAGCTCATTGAGCTCCACAGTGTCAGCCAGAGGGCACTGTGGTTGGCATGGATCATCTGCTCTCGTAGTGCCAAATTAGCACCTACACTGTGGCGGCGTAGCTATTGATACCACATCACCAAAGTGCTTATTTACCATATTTATTCGTTTGTTAAAAAGTTTATATTATTTTTCCCATCTTTCACAGATGATTACTGTTGAATAAACTCAAACCTGTATGTATTGTATGTAATATACAACTTGTCATAAAGCAGCATTCTACACTGGTCTTCAGCTGTTCAGTAAGTTCCACACAAGTATAAGTCTACAGAATACAATACACAGTTTTGTAAGCTATGAAGTCTTATTGGGTGTGTCACTGTTTTTACTGTATAAAAGAGCAGAACAGTAAATCTGCTGGTTATAATTAAGTGAAGCACTGAACTGTTCTGTACTGAAACAACAAATCTTATATAAACTTATTGTGATGCATCGTAAACCACAACCTAGCCAATGCATTTTTTTTTTTCGTTGAACTTCTGAGGCACACTGTATAATGCCAGATAACATGGACTACATAAATTAATGTTGAAAGGTTCATCAAGCAGTTTGTTGAATCATCCTTTGATATTAGCCATTTCTATCAGGGCCATTCATAAGATGCCATATGCAACTCCACAGTCCACATTCACCAATTCTAGGCCTTAGGAGCTACGAGGGCTATCACACTTAAATACTACTTTTCTACATAGTTGCCATTTAAGTTAAGGCACTTATCATGGCGATGGACGAGCTTGGAAATTCCTTCGTCGTAAAATTCAGCCGCCTGCACCTTCAACCACGTGGTTACCTCTTCTTGAAGCTGTGCGTCGTCATCAAAACGCTGCATAGCCAACCACTTCTTCATTGCTGGGGATAAGTGGAAGTCGCTCGGTGCCAGGTCGGGACTGTACAGCGGATGAGGAAACAACTCCCACTTAAAAGATTCGAGAACTTCACGAGTGGCATTTGCCGTGTGGGCCCGGGCATTCTCGTGAATCAGAAAGATCTTTGAGCCCAAATTTCCCCTGCGCTTGTTTTGTACTGCTCTTCTGAGGTTGTGCAGGGTTTGGCAATACCTTTGAGAGTTTATTGTAGTGCCTCTTTCCAGGAAATCCACAAAAATCACACCTTTTCTGTCCCAAAAGACAGTTGTCACGTGGTTGAAGGCGCAGGTGGCCAAATTTTACGACGAAGGAATTTCCAGGCTCGTCCATCGCTATGATAAGTGCCTTAATTTAAATGGCAACTATGTAGAAAAGTAGTATTTTCATCTGTATATAATTAAAAAAATTTCCAATACTTTATTTATTTTTAATTCCAAAACATAATGTACTTTGTGGATAGCCCTCGTATATTGAATCTGTCTCATATTTTGCATTGAATTCCTAGTTTTGATAACAATGATGAAGGATTCAGCTTTCTTTTTGGGATCTGTTTACTAATACATTTCTTATTCATAAGAATTATGCCTTTCAATGACGTGCATAGATGGTGTTGTACTTCCCATCTCAGCACATTGGATTAGTAGCCTCAGTGTGACCTTGGAAGTAAATACAGAATAAGTTTTAAATTATGCCACCGTAGCATGCTATGATGGAGAAATGTATAGATGTTCTCCACTGTTTCAAAAAAATATGATTGTATCTTGATTAGCTTCGATAGCATCTTTAAGGAATAAATTTAAATAGTGACTTGTATAATGGACAAGTGTATGCTGACCATTTCATGCCCAGAGCCACCAATAATGCATAGTGTGGGGCAGTAGCAGGCAGTGGAGTGAAAAGTATGCAGCTTACTTTTCAGGAAGTTCATGGGCCAGAATTAGCAACACACAAATTAAGTGACTTATGTTTGTAGTCTTTCATACTGATTACAACGTAAATGGCCGAAAGTGTTCTGTTTGTCAGAGAAATCACCTGTGTGACTTCTTTCCATACTGTTCTCCTCCCTACACAAATGTTTGCAAGAAATTACATGGACTGTGTTTTCTTCTGGGGGCAGGCAACCATAGCTTAGCAGTCTATGTACACCTGACCTTTTCCTTCCATTAATGGATGGAGTATTGGTGGCCATCAAGCACCTGATGTATATCTGTCAGCAGCTGTGAGCAGTTGGCACAATCTGAATGGATCAAAATCCATTTGGCGTGTTTTAAGAGAACTACTTCTGGATAAAGGTACTGATCACCAACACAGTAAGGATATTTCTACACATACACTGATGCATGCCACATATTCCACTTTTCTTTCCCATTTTAATTACAACTTCTTTACTTGTCTTTCATTTGGGTGCCAGAAGATCCTTATCCTTGGGGTATTGCAAAGGTTGCCTCGGCCTAGTTACACCTCTGCTTGATTTGAACATTCTGAAAATCTGTTCTTATAGTTTCTGAAAGTAAACAAAAATGACACGCAATTCCAAACAAAGAAAATTTATTAGAACATATTAAGAAAGAATGTAAACTTACATCAGTAACTTACAAACCCAAGTGTAAGGGATAATGTGACTTTTTTATCTAATGAAAAAGCTAATAAGGAATCCTTTGATTCTTCATATTTCAATACTTCTATTGATGTTCAGACATGGTGACTCAAAAAAAGTTTGTAGTGTAATGCTGTTTCCTTATGGTGGAATAACAAGAGGGACTCTGTTATTGATTAGCTGAGATGGGTGGAAAAGGGTGATAGTTTTCAACTTTATGCATGTTACACATTTGAATAATGGCATCACTTTTGAAGTTTTTAATCTTTGGTGAAACACCTCAAACTGGTTGATTTACAATATGTACCTAGGTCTTCACAATTTTTATTAAAAATTATACTGGAACTTCATATACACCAGATGTCATTTTGAATTTTTAGTGCTTCATTTGCCCTTACTACTGCATGTTTACTGGTTGGAACTGTCCTCATTGCTGTATGCATCTGGTCAGGTCCTTTGGAAAATGCCTTTTCAAAATTTTTCTAGAAGAACAAAAAGAAAGTATTGTAAGCATCTATAGTAGTTGTTTGTGGCAACATTACTGATAATAATTCATTACTTCTTTGACTATTGATAAAGTTGCACAGTTTTTCACAGAGAAATTTGCTTTCTAGGTAAGAATTGTCTGTATCACTGTAAAAGTGTGAATAGTGAAATTAGTACAGTGTGGTCAGATACTCCTAATAATTCTGTCTTGTGGTATCTAAATTTGAAAAGATCTGGTATATAAAACTTCCCGTTGTATTGTATCAAAAGCAAAATTCACTCAAGGGGAGGGGGAGGAAGACAGAAAGGTAGGGTGACGGTGTAATACTTTCCTACAGGAGGTGAAATATTTAGTACTGTTGACAGACACATATAACAAACCACTTTAACTTTCACTACAATTTGTTATTTTTGAGGAAGGTTAAAAAGGATGAGCAGGTCACTCAAACCCAGAGATGAAAGGAAACCACCAACGGTGAGGACAAGGAGAGACCTGCAGAAAGATTCCTCTCTCAAAATTGCATGGCGGGGAGGAATCTTTATGCTGTTTTCAGCACAGTTTTGTACCCTTACTCCCACAACTTCGTCTTGGAGGACAATTGCCGTGGCATATTTTCATTATTTGCTGTGATGAAAAAATGTTAACAAAGAATTTGATGCACAAAGAATGACCCACGTGATGAAGATGGTGATAATTAAAGTGACAATTTCACCATCGTATGTTATTTTGCGGTGTGTGGTGAAGCTGAAAATTACCAGAATTACCTAAGAATTAACACTGAAATATATGACGGTTTACTGAAAGTGGTTGCTCTTCATACAACAAAACAGGAGACTTGTATGAGAGAACCTGTTCCACTAGGCGAGGGACTGACTGTGGCTTTATGTTTAATAACATCTTATTTATAGAGTGTAAGCATCTCTTAATGTACAAAGGTATAGAATTAATCTTCTTTACAACAACCTTTCTGGTTCTCATATCAGTATGTGGGTGAGTATTACGCTGTTTGAACAACACGTCATCTTCGTGTTGCAAGAATGGCAAGAAAACAGATCTAACAACATTCTGCATGTACTGACTGCTGGTTAGCATCCTCTCCAGAAACACCAAAGGTGAACAAGAGTTGTAGCTTATTGAACACCAGACCATAAGGCTTGGGATGGATGCACTCTATGAGACAGTGCTCACCAAATGTAAATCGTACATGTACACAACTCGCACTTGTATGCAGGCATAATCTGCTGTCATTGGTGAAGACCATACTGCACCATTCCATCTTCAAAGTGATCCTCTGATAGCACCAGTCGAGCCATGCACGTTGAGTGGAAGATGGTCTAGAGATGTGCATGCCCATAGTCCCGCTACTAATGATCGGTTCGCAGTGTTGACACATATGGGCTTACAAGCCCTCTTATCTGCACTGTGATAGCTGTATGATCTGCCACTGTCGCCCTTAGAATACAACAATCCTGGTGGGCATTTACTGGTGTGAGAATGTTCACATGACTGGTACGAGCATTGTTTCACAAATGATACAGTACGTTCAACTTGTGTGGCAGTTCACCGAAAGGATCAATCCTGACACAGGAATGGCCACAGTTTGCCCCCATTCAAACTTGTGCAGTTGGCTGTAAGAAGCACGAGTGCTTCTCTGTGGCATGGTTGGTTGCCTGCTTGCTTCACATGTTTGCAACACATTGAGCTTTCTGGCTGTGAGCATTCCTTATGAAAAGGTAGTCACATATGGCGCACTGGTAGCTACGCACCTACACTATCTGTTAGCAGATGACACTGAAACCATTATCAGTACATCTACTATCCTCCAGGTGGCATATGCTGCCGTCGGATGAAAATCGATGTCATCTTTCCAGATGTACTATTTTTTTTCTGGCAGTGCATTTAGGAGGATGGCAGTTCACATTCCCATTCAGACATCCAGATTTACTTTTTTCTTAGTTACCATAACCTAAATTGATTTAGACAAATGTGGTGGAATAATTCATTTGAAAAGAAAACAGCTAATTTTCTTCCACAACTTAAGCCTATGCTCAGTGTCTAATGACCGCATCATTCTCATAGGGTTAACTGTTAACCTTCCTTCCTTTTTGATCTCAACAGAACATTTGTATAGAATTGCAATATTCATTTTCTGGCCATGTCAGTTGAACATCATGCTTCAGAACATAACCATTTTATTTAAAAGAACGCCACACGATATAAAAACTAAACCCTAGTAAAATACTGGACTAAAAATCAAGTGGATGAACTGCGTAAGAAAGAGTGTCTAATTTGACATTGTTTATAATATTTTGCTTTCAGTTAATAGATTCACAAAGTCATTTGACTGCAACACTGGCAGTAGCAAACAACACACTGCTTGCTTGTAGATATTGTAGTCGGAGTAACTGATACCACTAAAAAACATTTCTTTAAGTATGAATTAGGTAAGCAGAGTAGGAGACACAGTAACTGCAAGCAATTTTCATCTTCACGTTTAACTGTATTCTATAAATGAACAGAGTTCTTCACATATCTGCTTTATTTATTTATTATTATTTTTCTTTTAGCAAATGTATCTCATAATCAGTAGGATTTGAAGTTATTCCCTGTCTAACAGATTATTTGGAATGTATTTTCACTCATCACATAAACATTATTAATACAGGCAGGAGTAAAGGGTGATATAATTATTGCTGTAATTTTTTCTGATTGATGCAATAGAAAAAGTCTCGCTTTTTGTTGCTGTGCAGTAAACAGTATGTAATTTATTCACACATAGCTTTAAGTCTTTTCCGCTACCTCAAATCCGCTCACCTTTACACATGTCTCACCAAGCACTTTACATATAATCATATACATCTCATTCAGAAAATAAATTGTTAAAAATGGAAATGAGTGTTTGGCGTGATTGACCGGGAGGCCCCTTGCAGTGCAGGTCAAGCTGCCTTGGTGCAGGTCTTATTACAGTCGACGCCATATTGGGCGACCTGCATGCCAGACGGGGATGAAATGGTGATGAAGACAGCACAACACCCAGTCCCTGAGTGGAGAAAATCTCCGACCCAGCTGGGAATCGAACCCAGGCCCGCAATCCATCACGCTGACCACTCTGCTATCGGGGCGGACGGAAAGTAATGGCTTCATGTGAATTAATAGTGAAGGCTGTAATAATGGCATTACAATAATAAAAGGGCATGAGAAAATAAGGCAGCTACTGATGCCTTCAAATGTCTCAGTAGAGATACTGGTATTTACTATGGTGTTAGAATTTTTTGATTCCATACCATGGTCAAGCATACAGGCTTTTTTTTTCAAAATTGTGTACTTGGCAATTACACCATAGACTCAACAAGCATTATTTACAATAACATACTGGCCTACCTTTCAAAAACTCATATCTGTCTCTCTCTCTCTGTGTGTGTGAGTGTGTGTGTGTGTGTGTGTGTGTGTGTGCGTGTGTGTGTTGGTTGATTTGGGAGGAGGGGACCAAACAGTGAGGTCATCGATCCCATCGGATTAGGAAGGAAATCTGCCGTGCCCTTTCAAAGGAACTAGCCCGGCATTTGCCTGAAGCAATTTAGGGAAATCATGGAAAACCCTAAATCAGGATGGCCGGATGTGGGTTTCAACCATCATCGTCCTGAATGGGAATCCAGTATGCTAACCACTGCGCCACCTCACCTCGGTGTGTGTGTGTGTGTGTGTGTGTGTGTGTGTGTGTGTGTGTGTGTGTGTGTGTTGTATTGATTAATTTGTTTAGAATTGTAAACTGTTGGAAAGTTGTTTCGTGTGTGCGTGTACATTGGCCCTGATGAATGCGCACATCCCCAAGGTGGGATGATGACAGCAGTTTCACTAAGTATTCCAGTGCTGCGCAGTGACTCGCAGAAGTGGGTGTGCCATGACAATAGTGCTTGCATCAGAGAAGAAAAAAATGAGATTCATTCTGTTGTAGAGATTGTACAGAACTGCTATTGATGAACATTGTACAGGATTAATGTCAGATAGATGTATATTCACAAATAGTAAATGAAGTGTTACTTCTTACATGATATTGTATCCAGAAAAGCAATGTGACTGTATATACCAGAAGAGCTTTCCATTACTTTGGTAGAGACAGAGAAAGAGAGATATGAGAATTGCTTATAGCTTCCAGTTTTCAGCACAGGAATAGTTGAAGTGAAGAAGTAGTCCACGTCAAGAACAACTACATCATTTTATCTGAACAGAATTTTGAGAGGTAGCGGTTCAGCATTTGAGAGTAACAGCACTTAATGGTGTCTTATTTCTTAGGTTGTTTGCAGATGATGCTGTAATTTACCATCTAGTAAGGTCATTTGAAGACCAGTATCAGTTGCAAAGCGATTTAGAAAAGATTGCTGTATGGTGTGGCAGGTGGCAGTTGACGCTAAATAACGAAAAGTGTGAGGTGATCCACATGAGTTCCAAAAGAAATCCATTGGAATTCGATAAATAGTACAATTCTCAAGGCTGTCAATTCAACTGGGTGTTAAAATTACGAACAACTTCAGTTGGAAAGACCACATAGATAATATTGTGGGGAAGGTGAGCCAAAGGTTGCGTTTCATTGGCAGGACACTTAGAAGATGCAACAAGTCCACTAAAGAGACAGCTTACACTACACTCATTCGTCCTCTGTTAGAATATTGCTGCTTGGCGTGGGATCCTTACCAGGTGGGATTGACGGAGGACATCGAAAGGGTGCGAAAAAGGGCAGCTCGTTTTGTATTATCACGTAATAGGGGAGAGAGTGTGGCAGATATGTTACGCGAGTTGGGATGGAAGTAATTAAAGCAAAGACGTTTTTCGTCGCGGAGAGATCTATTTACGAAGTTTCAGTCACCAACTTTCTCTTCCGAATGTGAAAATATTTTGTTGAGCCCAACCTACATATGTAGGCATGACCATCAAAATAAAACAAGAGAAATCAGAGCTCGAACAGAAAGGTTTAGGTGTTCGTTTTTCCCGCACGCTGTTTAGGAGTGGAATGGTAGAGAGATAGTATGATTGTGGTTCGATGAACCCTCTGCCAAGCACTTAAATGTGAATTGCAGAGTAATCATGTAGATGTAGATGAGCTAGCATGCTGTAATAAACATGGGCACAAATTTGCAAGGGGCTAAAATGTAAGATTGGGTTTATTGAAAGTAATTTTGCACATTGCATCGTAGGATAACAGCACCTTAACATGAAACGCTGAGTTATCTAATTTTTGTTATTTTGACAGAAACTTAAAATCTTGAGTACACTCAGGCAACTTATGAACAGGCCTTAGAAAATAATAAAACCCCCCTTATATGCATTTTGGCACTGATAGTTAAGTGTTGAGCCACTAGAGAGCATCTGGTACTACATTTGTAACCTGGCTGATTTATTTTGGTTGAGGTGGTTGCCATTAGATTTCGTCTTTACTGTGTGCAGTCATCGATACTTGGCAACAAAATGCACCCTTTCAGCCTCTCCTCTATTCTTCTTTACACAGTGGTTTCAAGAAAGGATGGCTATAGTGATTCTGAGTTTGACACTGAATTTAGCTGCTTAGAAAGTGAAAAAGAATGTGATGTTACTTCATTATAGACAAAGTGATGACAATTCATCAGCTGAGTTACAATTTCTTGCCAGTGGTGTAAGATAAATACATTCACTGTGCTTTAGCCAGCTGCTCCAAGATTTATGTTCACTGGAGACAGTTGTAAAACATATGGTTAGACTTCATACCTACACAGAAACTAAAAAAGGACTTCAAGTTTCAAGATTTTTACACAAAGTCCAGTGAACGAATATACTGGCAATTTTATTATCGGTGAGCTTCAAAATTTTGTAACTCATTATTTTGAGCTTTTAATGGTCTCTTTATATGTCTATATATGTAATGTGGCTCATTACAGGATGTTTTTCATTAATAAAAAAATGTTTTTTGGAACATAATTTGAAAAAAATACTATGTTACAGGGTTAAACAAGAATTATAAGCATATCAATGTACATAAAGACTTTAAAATTAACATTTGATATATTTGGATTAATCCATTATTCCAAAACAAAACAATCATCTATATTAATAAACAACTGAAATGGTCACTAGTCCCCGTTGTAGGTTTAATGGATCCCCCAGGCAACAAAAATTTTATTTTCCATGTGTCATGTAATAATTGATCAATGCTGTCATAATCTGCTCTTTAGTAGGTATAATCTTACATTAAAGGTTTAACACGATAAATCAAGTACTAAAGCTAAAAACTGCACATCTATCTTAAGGCAGTGTAACTCACGATGAGCAAATCACCCACACTACATTCATCCAGTATTTGATAGTGAGAGCACTTTGTGACTTCAAAGAAATTTTTCTATATTAACAAAAAACAAAATAAAAATATTATCACTTACTACATTTTCACTGTTCACACATGTTGTTTTATTATGTTACTTATTTACTACTAACAGTATTCACAAAACATTTTGCAGTTTCCACACATACCACCATATGGTTTAGGAGCTAACACATCATAAAAATTGAGATGCAAGAAAAAATTAGTTTTTCTTAAAACGAAACACAAATTGCCCAGAGTCTGTACTCATCCAGTGTTTGATAACATGCGTACTTAGCAACTTATCAAACTAAACATAATCTGAAGCTGTTTTACACATAGGAGTTCGATTCTGCGTAGAATCGGAGATGGAGATATTGGTTAAAAGTACCACTCCCCAAAATTTGCAAAACATACGATATGGCAACAATTTAGTGGTAAATTACAATATGAGGAAAATATGCAATAACTGTGGAATTAAGACTCAAAACCAGTGAATAAGGTGGACAACTTCAAACTGTCTGGTTTGACTGAATTGACAAAAATTAAAATCTTATTATGGGACACTGTATTTACAATGAGGAGGAAAAACTGAAAGTAAATACTGTCAAGTGACAGCTGTCAAAACGAGAGAAAGTGAGGAAAAGCCTAAACGCACACAAAATAACCAATATTTTGGATTTTTTTTGCAATTTTCAAAGAACTTATTTTATAACAAGAAAGGGGCAAAAAAGTGAATGTTGTGAAGTGCCAAACAGTGTTTTAGGAGTAATACAAGTTGCACTCCTCTCAATTTCAAGTAGAGCAACTTTTCCCTCTTAACCATGTCCATACATCTGTTCCATGACTTCTGACAATTTTTTATCTGCTCCTTCCCGTACACACACAGTGACAAAAGAGTTTTGACATTTAGTAAGCAGATATTCCTCTTAAGTTCTGCATAGTGTTTTTATTCACTTTCACTTTGCTGTCACAAAGAAAGAGTCATTTCCCAAGTAGTAAATTCAACAACTGTCAGAAGTTAGAATGGTCCAAATGATATTACCTTCAATTAAGCTCTGACTACAAGTGGACGACAGGTAGCAACAACACAGTTATGGAGTACATATACTAAATTAGGACCAATCACAGTCACATTTCAAAATATCTGTATTTTACGACAGTTTTGGAATTAAAAAAAACCTTATGTGTATCAATTGTAATTATACATAAAAATTTGTAATAGTTAATACATATCAATACAAATTACATAATTAATTATTACCACTACTATGCCAGCTGATACATGCTTCCAGGTGATGCACGTAATGATCTAAAACAAAATTGTTATTCCAAAACTGGTAATGAAATAAAGATGTTTTGAAATGTGGATGCGGTCTTTACTTGTAATGCAGTATACCTACTTTGCAATGACATTGAACTCGAATATGATAATTAATAAATTATTTCAACAATGGATATTTTTCAAATGCTTAACAATGAAAACAATGTCACATATTGGAAAAGGGAGTGCATGATATGAAATGAAATATCATGTCAGCTGTATGGAATAAAAAAGAACAAACAAATCCAAACTTAAAACACACTTTTGAGGAAGAAAACTATTTCTGTGAAGTTCATTACTCTTGTCCATTATCATCAACACTGCTGATCGATCACAAAAGCCTCTTAACAATCTGTCTCCATGCTTTCTGATCTTGTAGCTCGCCCATGTTTGGTTTGCCTTCCCCTTTAACTGGTCCATCCATCAACTATGTGGTCTTCCCGCCATATTTTCCTTTTGACTTTGCCTTGAATGACCATCTTTCCCAAGTTATTCTCTCGTTACCAAACTGTGTGTCCAAAGAACTGCAGGATCCCCGAGTTCTTGAGGGACTGATTTGTTGGTTTGGTCATCCATCTGTGATATTCTCAGCAGCCTTCTGTATTTCCACATCACAAAAGCATCATTTCTTCTTCAGTTATTGTCCACATTTCAGCACCATAAAAGAGAACTGGAAACACTACAGATTTCAGCACTCTTAATTTAGTGTGTCTGGTTGGTGGCTCAGTCCTTCCAAGTCACTGTCAGCTTTGATGCAACATCCCAACCAAGAACAATTCTACATCATATTTCCTGAGTAGTGCTGCTCTCTTTCAGAACCACCGAGCCCAGGTAGACAAACTGATCAACTTCTTCATAAACCGACAATACATCAGTAGCTGGTACTGACTCATGAGCTTGACCTTTTTCTTACTAACTTACAATCCAAGTTTCTCATATTCTGTGTTCGCTCTATCTAGTAGTTCCTTCATTTCCCCTTGTGATTCTACAGAAATCTTAAATTCGATTCTTTGCCCTCCAATTTGGATACCACCAGTCCAACCATGAAGACTTTTTCTCATAACATATTCTCAGCAGAAGTTAAATATAACTAGTGACAGAATGTATGCCTGTTGAACTCCTTTACATGGCTCAAAGAGACTTGAAAATCTTACCTAGGTCGATTAGTCTCTTGATATCAGAACAGAGATTTCTGATAAGGGTAAGATGATAAGGAAAGTCCATTTCTCCTAGTACGCTATTTCCATCAGAAACAGTCAAATGTCTTGCTACACTCTACGAATCAAAGAACTAAAGTGGTACTGAATTATATACGTTTTCAGTTAGCTGTCTCACATTGAGAATCTGCTCTAGTGTTCTTTCTTTATGCACAAACCCAGCTTGCTCTGGCGGTATTTATTTATCTTAGTAGGTTCTCAGGCATTCATGGATGACATTCAGCTCAATCTTGCTGGCATGTGGAATCAAGGACATGGTTCTGTAGTTCCCACAATGCTATGTGTTTTCTTTCTTATGAAAGTGAATCATTACTGACATGGTCCAGTCATGCTGTTACATAAATCACACAATGATTTCCTAACTCAGATCTCCAGATGCTTTGATAATTTTGGCATTAATAAGGTCAATCCAGATGCTTTTTTGTTTTTCAGTTTACCTATAGGTTTTCAGATTTATTCTTTTCCTAAGATATTATGTTCCTTCTCTACTGGAGTGTATTCATTACCAAGTTTTCCATTTTTATTCATGTAGTATGTTCTCCACTGGTGAGCAGCTAGTTCTATATCAGTCAGTGTGTGCCATCTTCAAAATCTACAACCCATGTCCTTGGTTTGAAGGATCTTGTTAGTTTCTCTATTTCACTGAACATGCACCTGGTCTTAGAGCGATCCTGGAACTTCTCAGTTCTATCACATGTTTCACTCATGTAATTATTCTTGTATCTTCAGTAACTTCTCTGTATTAACACTGCTAAGTTGTCACACAGTGGAGTTCCCTGTAATTCTCTCATCTTCACTACTTTTCTGTCCTTAATGATTTATGTGGTCTCATTAATAAGCCAATTACATTTATTCTTCACTTTTTTGTATCCTTGACTAATTCCTCAACTGTTTTAACTAAAGTCTTCTTCAGGAAATTCAATTTTTCTGCGGATGTCACATTAACTGACTGACCCGTCAAAAGTATTTTGTGGACTTGATTCCTAAAAATTTCAATTTCAGCCTTTTGCTTTTGGAGGGAACCATTTACATTCCAACAGTTTCATTCTCAGTTCAAGATATAGAAGCTGATGGTCAGAACCACAGTCAGCATCATGAAGAGACCTGATGTTTTTAAAGGATGATCTCCATCTTAACCCAGTCAGAGAATTGTCAATCTGATAATGGTAAGTTCCAGGAGTAAAGTCTTTGTGGATGATGTTGGAAGCAGGTGTTGATAATAACAAACCTATTTTCCTGACAGACCTGAATCATTTGATATCTGTGATCATTTTGTTTTTGTCCAAACCATGACAACCAAGTACTGCATTTGACAAGTCTCATTCCCCTACCTTAGCACTCAAATCTCCTTGGACTATGGTAACTTACTTTTTATAACATTCTTCTAACTCTTCATCACCAGCTGCTGAAGTTGCTGCATATGTATGTATAGCATTTAACTTGAAAGGTCTAATGTTGAATTTCACTGTATTAATTGGTCACTGATAGACTTGCATTCAATCAATGCGACATTCCATCCCTTGTGTACTCCCATTGCCAAGTAAAAAGCCCCCTACCAACAGTGATAGTGAAAATGGTCCCATTAGATCGAAAAATTGACAAAACCAGTAAATATTACTTGCTGAATAACACATGTTACTTAGCTATTACACAAGGGCAGTGACATGCTGATGGGAACTATTCAATAAGTTGGTGTATTCAGTCATTTTTCAACAGCGCGATGCTGGTGAAAAAGATCTTATTTTAGAACTGACAAGCATTTAAAATATAAAATTCTAATGGAAATCATGCTCTAATAATTTAAAACTGGCCAAAAGTGGTTCACAGTCCATGTAACCAAAATGATTGGAAATGCTAAAAGAACACAGCCAGGACAGTCAAATTTTGTTCTTATTGAGAAAACTTTCCCCCAAGATGTTTGGAACAAAGATAAACTTTCAACAGCAAGTCAAGATGTTAGCAACAGGTTACATGGGCTAGGTTGAATTATAAATTACCAAGACTTTTGTCCAACATAAAACTATGAAATCTGGAAGTTCATGAAAACTGTGTCTTGCATAAGTGTGTGAATGTAGATGTTCCAACACAGATACATGGCTGGGAATTTTTACTGAAGACAAAGTAATTTAGTAAATTGTTCGATACTACAGCTTTTAATTTTTTGATCTGTTATTCAATAATAGTTTTTCTCGTGTTTACTACATACGAACTAAACAATGAAGTATATAAAGAGGAAGGGAATAGAGCAAAAGATGGTAGTTTGGCATTGTTGGGTACTTGCTAAAAAATCTTAAGTACTCAGTACAGTCACAATCAGGCTCCCTCATGTTCAAGCATATTGTAAAGTGAAGTTTCCTTCCCTCACCTGTTTCTAAGAATGAACATTTCTTGTAAATATGTCAGGACTCCTGCTGTTACTAATTTCAAAATTAATCACCTTACAACTTCTGTAGTATTATGCTGAATTTCCACTGGTTTAAGATGAATGTTGCACAAATGACCAGAATGTCAAAAATATATACATATATAATTGTTACCAGCCAACACCCATGTACATAACATTTTAGTTCAATGACATTCAGTATATGGAAACAGACAAAATATGATGAATTACAAACAGAAGTTACGTACAGCTACAATACATGCTCTCAGTAAAAGCACAATTACCGCACGTGTCATGAGATAAGATGCACAGGCACTCATTTCACTGTCTACAATACTGATACAGTTCTCAGGATTTTATCTTCAAATGTACTTGGATTACATGTAAAATCTGATTTCATATACTTATGACTAATAACATACATTGAAAGCACAACAGTTTCATCACAGATAAGTACAACTACCATCAGTTTCACAATTATGAACAGCAGTAGCATTTGTTCAAATTTCTTAAACAATTTACAACTGAAGACAGTTCTCTGACCGAAGTCATGGTGTACACACAAAAAGTTAATATTTCACTGACATACCTGTCTGCTGTGTTCATGTAATTTGCAGTATGGAAAACACAATAACAAATAGTTAGATGGAGAAACCTAAAAACTCAGTTAAGACAGTGTAGTTGTTTGCAGAAGGTATATTTTTGGATGCTCAGCCAGGTTGAGACTCCATTTTTGTGCATAATAAAACGGATTACCTAATAATCTTTGAAAGGTGTTTCTGACTATGGTCTTACACACACCCTCTGTTTGACCTCTGATCAGATTGCACAATAATGGTATTGTCAACCTGGCTTGACATCAAGAAAAATATTGTCTATTAATTATACCATGGAACACCTCAAAAATCACTCAAAAGAGTTCTGTTATTAGAGTAACCAGAATACAATGAATGATAGTTACATAAAAACAAACAAGTACATTTAAGTGAATGCACAAAGCAGATGACATAAATATAGGTTAATGTTAGATAAGGATATACAAGACAGATACAATCCCACTAAATTATTAAAAATCAAAATTCTTCTATTTAATGTTGTAATATCTATCCTTTCTACTTCAACTAATGTAACTGGTGATGTCTTCCATTGCAATACATGATCTGCTGATTGATCAACTGTCTTATGCAAATGAACAAATGTCACCAATTTAAGGTACATAGTTAGATATTATTTAGGGATACAAACAGTTTTCTACAAGAAGAGTACATTTGAAATGTGGTCCAACAAGTTGTCAAACAAAATAGACTTTATATGTTCAGTACTTCGCGCAGTAAGACAGAATAGCAATAAATGTTTGGCACAAGTAGGAATGGAATCACTTTATAAATATAGTAATACATATTTCATTATTTTGTTAGAAAATATTTCATTATCCACAACATGCAGGAAAAAAATTAATAAAAATACAAAAATACATTCTTTCTTTAAATGCTATTCTTTGGAAGTACACAGAGCATCTATAGTGGATATAAACTACTTGTACAACACGGGAATGGATACAGATATATAAAAGTAACTTATTTCTTTTAAACAATTACTATAAAGGAACTCTTTAAAATGCATCTACTGTATACTCACTAAAAGCTTAACAATCACAGTCAGAAGTCTACATGGAGGAATAAATTAAACATTTTGGAGTGAACAGGTACATTTGCATGCAGTACAAGTAGTAACTAACTTCAGGTAGCACTTATTTCCCCAACTCCACTATGAAGATTTCTTATATTCCACACTGAAGCAGCTTCCCTGCAAGATTTCAATGGATAAAAATTAATGCTTTGTTAAGAACTTCACCTTGAATTAACATGAGAGTGATTAGACTTAAATTAATTGTTTTTGTTTACAACTGAATATACACATGAAAGTGAGACAAAAGGTCAACAAACAAGCTAAAATAAATATTATGAAACATTTAGTAAATGTACTGTCACAACTAAGAAGATTTATAAATATATGAAAAGCAATAAAAACACCTTTCCATTTTTAAAACATATTACATGAAAAAAAGAAAATTACACAAGACAGTAACATTTATAGCAGACAGTGATAGTAGCTGGCAAAAGGTTTTCTTAACAAACTACCTACATGAATGAACGAAACCAATTAAACATTTTTTTTTGAAGTTACTCAGAGAGAAATATATATACAGTATAAATGAGTAGTTAAAATGAAACTAGTCACCATATAGCGGAGATACTGAGTCGCAGATAGGCACAACAAAAAGACTCTCACAATTATAGCTTTCCGCCGTTACGGCCTTTGTCTACAATACCCCCCCCCCCCCCCCCCCACACGACTGCAGTCTCAGAAAACTGAAACTACACTACCAGTGGCAGTTGCCTGAGACTGCAGTGTGTGTGTGTGTGTGTGTGTGTGTGTGTGTGTGTGTGTGTGTGTATTGTAGACAAAGGCCTTAAGCTATAATTGTGACAGTCTTTTTGTTATGCCTATCTGCAACTCAGCAGCTCCACTATATGGTGAGTTACATTCCATCCTGGATATTCCATTGTTTGATACGAAAGTAGATGTCAGGTGTTACATTGTAACAGAAAATGTGTAATAAACTTTTTATGTGTAGTCCTATTTCTTTTATTGCTCATATATAAATCCTTGAAGTAATTTTACATTTGTCTGCACATAAAATTGTATGGTGGACTCAATACTCACAGCTGAAAATTATCACCTAGAGTCCATGAGCAAAGAATAAATATAGAAATAAATGGAGCATAAAATATTTTGCAGAAGAAAAAAAATGTATGTAAGAAGAATAGTTCTTATGTACAGCCACAGTAAGTAATAAACAATGACACTATAAAATTTGTAGCGACCTGTGTAAGATACTGCAACCACCATATTCGGACAGCTGTATGGAATGCCACAGAAGTCACAAACGCTAGTGACGGCAGAGGCACCCACTTTTGACTGCGAGCACAGCATTCTGTAGTGCACACTCTACAGGCCGGCCAAAGGCTTATAGAGTCGGGCCCGGCCCGCCTCCCTCTTAGTCATACGTTGGCATTTAGTCTGCGTGTCTCGGACTAGTAGTGCAGCCACTCCATAGCAAGTGTTTTCCTGTAGCAGTCTTCTTGAAGTAATGAACTGTTCTGTTTGACGTTATGTGTGTGCTCTTGTAGTCAGAACAAAATTCTTTCTGTTTCTTCATCATCAGGTGAGGGGATTCTTCTACTTTAGAATCAAATACTGTGTGATGAATGAAGCAAGGAAGATAAACACTGATGCGCAAAACTCAAGGACAAAAGTAACTTTTGCACACTTTGTCGCTGCCAAGTAACAAAGCTCAGTGAAACTTGGACCACACTTAGAAAGAACTGCTACGGTATAGTACAGAATGTAACTGAAAGAAATACGCAATAAGACAAACAGAAATGACACTTTTATTCAAAGACAATAATTACTCTGAAGTCACTGTGATTTATGATGGTCCTCTGGACGATGATGAAGGTGGGACATGCTTCTTAATAATGTGTGTGGTCATCACTAATGTTAACTTAGGCTCTGCAGAGTCCTACCACACTGGCCAGAGGTTGGTAAGAAGGTCTTCTGGTAGGACATTCTATTCCTCCAAAAGGGTGGTTAACAAATCCTGGGTGGTTGCTGGTGCATGTGGCCGTGTTGCAGTACATCTCCCCAACACATCCCACATATGCTCGGTGGGATTTAAGTCAAGGGAAAGGGCAGGCCAGTCCATTTCCCAAATATTCCTCTTGCTCCAAGAGCTCCTCCATCTGCGCTGCTTGATGTGGTTGCACAATGTCATACATAAAAATGAAGTCAGCGCTGAAACCATCTCTGAAAAGATGCACACTGGGAAGGAGTATAGTGTCATAATAATGTTGACTGGTGAGTGTACTGTGTTCCAAGATTTGGATGTCAGTTTGTCCATGCAACATTATGCCTTTCCACACTGTAACACCTGGACCACCAAAACTATCGTGTACAAGGATGTTCCCCGTGCATTGTGTGTTCCACCTCTCAACATGAAGGTACATCCAGCATTGTTGAACATGATTGTTTTTGGTGGTCCAGGTGTTCGATGTGAAGAGACATTATGTTGCAATGATGTACTGACTTCTAAATCTTTGAACATGGTGCACTCACCAGACAACATTATTATGACACTACACTACTACTCAGGTGCATCTTTTCAGGAGTGCATTTGGTCCACAGTTCATTTTTATGGATGACAAAGAGTAACCATATCAAACAGTAAAGGTAGAGCAGCTCTTGAAACTAGAGAATATACAGTGAATGGTCTGACCTGCCTCTTCCCCCAACTTCAATCCCATCAGGCATGTGCGGGTTGCATTCGGGAGAAATACCGCAGCATGTCCACATGCACCAATCACCATCCAACAGTTGTCAGCCATGTTGGTGGAGGATGGAATGCCCTATCATAACAATTCCTTATCAATCTTGAGGCCAGCACAGGAGCTCGTTGCAGAGCATGCACTGCTGTCGCTGGTGATCACACATTTTATTAGAAACCATGTCCTACCTTTTACATTGTCCTGTGAACCATCAAGAATTGTCGAGACTTCAATGTAATTATTGTCCTTGAATAAAAGTCTCATATTTGTTCATCTCATTGCATATTTCTTTTATGCAGACTAGCACATACAAAAAGAGCATTTATCACATTTTTCAAAATTTTTATTCTATTTATTTGTTTATTTTTTTGGTAAAGGAAGTTTGCTATTATCAAATATAAGCCTTGAAGAAATTTGTGAGTACATTCAAATGGAGCACAGCATTGCATGGAAGTGAATCATGGACTGTAAGAAAGAAGAGAAACGAAGCATTTGAGATGTGGTGTTACAGAAGCATGCTGAGAATTATGTTGACTGACAAGGTACGAAATGGGGAAGTTCTCTGCAGAATGAACAAGGAAAGTAATATGTGGAAAATACTGGCTACAAGAAGGCGAGAGACGATAGGAGATGCATTAAGATATCCAGAAATTACTTCCATTGTACTAGAGGGAGCCGTAGAGAGAAAACACTAAAGATTTTAGTTCCTGAAATGATCTATGGAACATGATTGATTGCGTAAATGAATGAATGTTAACACTTTCACACGAGCAAGCATGCCTCACACACACAGCTGCTATCTCTGGCTGCTCAGGCCTAAGCAGCCAGAGATAGTGGTCGTGTGGGTGCGGCATGCTTGCTTGGACGAATGAGTGTGTGTTTCTCTTTTCCAATGAAGGCTTTGGCCAATAGCTTAATATGTACATCTTTTTGTTCTGCCTGATTGCAACTCAGCATGTCATCTTTACAGTTAGTAGCAATCTATCCTTTCCATAATTGTTGATAATCCAACCTCGCCTATCCATTGTTTGAATGAACGTTAATAAGTATAGATACATTTTATTACTTCTCTTAAAAATGGGCTGAACAATGACTGATTTTAATATTTTTGGAAAAAAATCGCCAAGACTGTAATGCATTACATATATCAAAACTAATGTTTGTTACTACTTCTCAACACAACACTTTGGTATTCTAAAAATAACAGCCACACCAAATGAAAAGGAGAAAGGTACACCCTTTTTATGGACAAAATTGACTGATTCACTTATTTTTATCAAACTTATTTTTATTTTAAACAAAGTCATATTTATAACATGATGACAATCATACTGAATATGCTTTGTCTACCAAGTGCCATCCAAACTATAACATATAGAATAAACTATCTCTAATCTACAGCTGAAGTTGGTAATGACTATTATCATATTATAAATGTGATTCGGACTAAAATTTAAAGAAGTGCACAACTTCACATGAGCTTTTATTTTTGAAAGAGTTGATTGTTTCAGGGCTTATGACGAGGTACATTACTTTCAGTTCTTTCTTTCAAAAATCTGTAAAGCAGCAGAAATTTTCTATGTCTGTGCAAAAGTGGTTCGTCCTCAGTACATGGAATTATTCCTTACCTAAAATTTCCACTTTTGCACTTCTCTTTCACCATGTGCTTAGTCAAATAAATGACTTTTGTCATGACTTCTCTACTATTACAAGTATTGTTTCATATATTGACATTGAAAATTTCCATATTGTTTATGACTTTTTTTGTCTGCTCTTAGGTTTATCACTGAACCAAGAGAAAAAAACTGTAAACATCTCTTTTATCTCAGTTAAATATGAATTTCTTATATGAACTATGAATACACTTACCTTAGACAGTTGTCTGGAAGTTTTACAGCTAAACACCACAAAATTAGAGCCAAAATCACGGACCAAGTACGTAAAGGGCCCAAGAGAAAAGCCATTGTTCCATAGGCAAGCCAAAAGAAATATGCAAACATCATCTGCAATGTCACTATCACAGCAAATGGGAAATGATGAAGAAATGTATGCATTATTGTGCACGATTTGTTTGTGACTTTATGATAAAGCCTGAAAATATAAAGAGCAGAAATTAAGGACAACCAACATGTGTATTACTCTCATCAATGAGAAGAACTCTTTTTAAAAGTGTACCTTCTTTCCAGATAATGTGCAAGGAAGAGGGTAAGTGGAAGCTGAAAACTACACATCTGAAACATTAAAAAAGAAAAAAACAGTCTTCAGAACACAAGAAATTGTACACAGGCATTAAGAATATTGCCTTAATTAATTACAATGAGAAAAATACCTGCAAAAATCCATAAGCGTAAGTGAAAGAGCCAGGGAGATAGCTCTTATTGATGAATATACCCCATGCAAAAATTACGCCAGTGTAGCCTTCTATCACTTCACCCACTGACCACGGACCTACTCATTAGAAACAGAAAAAAATATTATGAGAACAGTAAGTCCTGGAGGGGCAAAAACACTTTCATCATAAAGTATGGAGTAACTGCAAGTGTCTGGGGGGAGGGGGGAGGGGGGAGGGGGGGGGGAGGGAGCAGGGTTGAGATGGCTGCTGGGTCTTGCAGGGTCTTTTCCTACATCTACATCTACATCCATACTCCGCAAGCCACCTGATGGTGTGTGGCGGAGGGTACTTTGAGTACTATCTCAACTAATCTTAAATTCTCATTTTATTTAATGCCTTGTGGCATCTATATTAGCCACCATTGAGAGAGAAAGCCATGTAATGTCTAAAAGAGTAACTCAAAAATTTTTCATGTGATTATTTTTATTAGCAAAGTGGTGAAATTGGGGGAGAGGGGGACAATGGAATTAGTACAAATGAGTAAGTAAAGGCTTGTTAAGTAATAGTTTAGTATTGATTTGCAATAATTATGTGTTGGTTGTTTTGTGTGGGAACCTTGAGAGTGGGTGCAGCAACAGACGGCTGTGGGAGAATTGTGTTCTGTTGAAGAGATGTAATGACTGAACTGCATCTGCCAGGCCAAAAGAGATGACAGGTTTGCAAAGGAGCTGAATTACAGGTAGTGGAAAAAGAGAGAGAGAGAAGGAAAAGGAAGAAGAAGAAGAAGAAGAAGAAGAAGAACAAGAAAGCAAGAAATACCAGAAAGTAGTTGTTCAGTTATTCTCTTTTAGCCATACTGGAAGTTTCAACGGTGTCAGCCAGTACATGCTCCATTAAAGAATATTCTATGGCACATAAAGCTTTATTAAATGTTAAGCTAAATATAAAGACTTAACTGGCCAAGTTGATCCCAGGCTCTGGGAGTCAGGCTTGTGCTGAGATTACTGTGGGTATAAATGTGCTGAGGTTTAATACCATTCATATGACTAGTCAAATACACAGAACACTGGAAGGATAGTGTACCACAGGTATGGTTGTCAGAGGCACTAAGTGATCCAAAGACATCAATATCTTGGCCTTGGTGTTTTTAAATCAAATCTTTGTTATTTTAAATCAAATCTTTATTATTATACCACATGCCCCACACAATCAAAGATAGTGACATAGATTACTTGTCAATCCTAACACTATATAGAGACTAATAAAATTAATCTAGCGGTATATGATGTTTGATAATAAAAGTGAAGCATCCAGAAGAGGAGCAGGAAACTAAATGAAACTTTACACGGTTTCAGAGGGTAAATGATGTTATTACAGTAATTATAAAAGTAAGTCATATTTACAAAGAATTCAGCAGTACGAGGCCACTTATCAGTAAGAAGTAGCATCCACTTTCGCCTGTACGCTACACTGCTTCGTTTGGAAAGGGTGTCACATAGCCGTTGGATCATCTCCTGAGACAAGCTGGCCCACAACTGCAGTAACTGGTCCTCAGTACATCATCTACTGGCACTGGGACAGAGTTGACGTATGAGCTGGTCCCACACATATCCTATCTGGGAAAGAGCTGGGGATCTCGCTAGCCACAAGAATACCTCAACATCATACAGACAGTTCATAGCGACACATGCCAAATGTGTACTAGCACTGTCCTGCCCCCAACACTTCTTGGAATGTACATTATCGCATTTTCAACAGTAAGCCTCTCCGTGATGTGCAACACCTCTCTCATAGCAACTGCCATTGGAGCTGGGCATTTCCATAACTTTCAAGCCAACTAAATGATCACGTAACATAATGCACAGCTCTAACTGTTTTATTAATCCAACTTAGTAAGAGCCCTGGAATGATGAGCAATACTTAAGCAACCACTTTTTGAACAGTCACCTTGATTTTGTTTTTTTTTTTTTCCTTTGAAAATCTGTGTGAGGTCAGTGAGAAAAAAAGTGACTACTTTCACCAAGAAGTCAGAAGCGATGGAAATATGATACCAGAGCTGCTAGAATGCCAATATCATAAGATACTGATCACTCAAAAGAGATATACAATTGGCAGTTTATTGAAGCAAAAGCTATATTAAATGTTTTTAGGGGAAGAGAGAAAAGAAGTATGAAACAATGGACACACAATTCCTTTGTAATAAAGAGGTGTTTTCACACTTATACCTCAAAAGTACCCACACCTGCAGAACCCAGCAGGAGCAGAGTTTCTACTTATACATAGGATTAAGTCTACTTTTTGTTCTCACATGCCTCTGCTAAGAAGTGAATTGTGTCTGCTTCTTGACTAGCACATACTACCGTATTCTAACTTTCTGAATGAATTTTAATGCATTTGCATTGTGTGAGCTGACTTTTTAGTGTGACTTTATATGCCACCATTAGCACTACTGTCATCTGATCCACTTTGAGTCTCACGATCAATGAATACAATGGTTGCATAGTCAGTGTAGCCACAGCTGTGGAGCCCAGTGGACGCAATAGCAGCGCAGTAGTTCCTGTTTATGCAAAGAATTTAATTTAGTTATTGGTCTTTGAATTGTATCTATGTTGCTTACTATGTTGAAATGTGTATACTAACTTACTCTAAATTTTTGCATAAATTTTAGAGCATTTGCACTATGTGAGCTAACTTTTGAGAGCAGTAGAAATTAGAAGTACTGTAGTAGCAATACTTTAAATTGTGTCCAACGACTGCTTGGGTTAGTGTTGTATTCTCTGTGGTATAAAAAAAGTGATTAATCTGATTAATGACTGATGGGGAGTGTACCTGTTGTTTACAGATGCAGGTGGAATTGGCCATGGACTGTAAACAGATGGAAGCTGTGTTAGTTACAAAAAGCAAGATTCAGGCTGCTGCCCTGGAGTGCGGTGGCACTGGGACATCTGAGGCAAATACTTTGGCACCTCCAGAGCCTATACCATTGCCTGAGATTCCTGACTGTACAGTGCATTTCAATTCACTCATCTTGGATGGTCAACATTAACTGGCGCTGAATGGTGAACAATGGTGGCCTGTGTACCAGGCAAAAGTGGGTACTAGGTCATATGGCTGTCCCCTACACCTCAAAAACAGGTTTGAGGTACTGCTCACTGTTGAAAGTACATCTGAGTGAGTATGAGATGCCTCGTCTATTGGATCTGGGGCCGATCTCACTGAAAGATCTAAACGAGTGCACAGGGTGGGACAGTTTTTCATTGGGAGCTTCAAAATTAGGCGAATGGTGGATCCCCTTAGAGAAATAGAGGACAGGTCAGGAAAGAAGCCCTGTGTACATGATGTTTGCTTGCTAAGAGACACATCTATGGAGGAGGCTCTTCCAGCAGGAACTGAGCTCGTTGTGTGCACCTAGCTGCAAATCATGACTAATGTCAGCACGAATGATACCTGCCATTTGTGTTCACAGGCCATCCTTGGTTCCTACACGTGGCTGCCTGCTTTGGTAAAGACAACTTACTCTTGGGGTGGAAGCAGAACTAGAATTTTGCAGCATTGTTCCCAGAACCAATCATGATCCTCTGGTTTGGACCAGGGTGGAGGGCTTAAACCAGGGCTCAGAAGGTCCTGTGACAATTTTAGATGTGTATTTCTCGGCTTCCGTTATCAGGTGGCAAATTGTAGAACCCTGCCTTCTCTAACCCCCCCCCCCCCCCCCTTTCAATAGGTCAGGCATGCCCTACACCAAGGAAGAGGCAACAATGACAGCAACATACATGTTGCACTATATTGAGAAATCAGTCCACAGGCATGGTAAGATATATTCTGATTTTAGACAGGGATGAATACTATCCCTATTAATTAAAGAAAGCAGCATTCATGATAGCAGACGGGATAAAGAAAACCTTTATGTAGTATTAATTAGTTAATTGCAGGAGCATCTACAGAAAGGTTCCAGAACTAGTCTCACTTCTAATCAATAACAACGCCCGTACTGAGGACAGAAAGCTGGCTGAAATCAGACAGTAAAAGTAATGAAATTCTAAATTCTGACTGGAATATACGATAATATCTAATGAGGTCAGTGCAGATTCTGAATGTGAAATAATTTAGGTAAATTTTTAGAAATGGATCAAACATGGTCATTGTATGCTTTTATATACCCGATGCCTGAGGAGCAGTAGTGATGGAACATTTGAGGGGAAACTTGGGAAATATTTCATGTACATTTCTGGTCATGTTATAGTATTAGGTAGAAATTTCAACTTACAAACTACAGAATGGAGGCTTCAGGTGATTAAGGAAGGTAGTATGGACAGGGAATCGTGAAATTTTTCTAAATGCCTTAGCCGAAAATTAAACTGAGCGGCTAATCAGAGAACCAACACTTGAAATTAACATAGGCCTACTTGGTTTCCCAGTTACAACAGGCAGAAAGACTCATTATTGTATGATTACATGACTGTAGAACAATCACTGGAAGAAGTCACACCAATAAAATATCAGTGAACACGCAAGTAGAGTGATTTAATGATTTAAAGTGGATAGCCACAAGAAAATAATTGCAGGTAAGGCAGGGGGGAGAAATCTCAGGAAGTGTTGTCCACCAACAAAGGACGTAGCTTATAAATCTCCCATTTGGCCAGTACTTGAATACTGCTTGTATGTCTGGGATTCGTATCAGATAGGATTGATAGACGAAATTACCAAAGATCCGAAGGAGAGCAGCATCTTGTCACCTTGTCACAGCTTTGTTTAGAAAGCATAAGAGCATCATGAAGATACTCAACTCCAGTGGCAGACACTAAAATAGAGGCACTGTGCATCACAATGTGGCTTACTATTAAAATTCTTAGTGTGAATATTCCTAGAAGACTCAACTGATATATTACTTCCTCCTATGTATATCTCATGGAAAGACTTTGAAGGCAAAATTAATGAAACTCAAGCTCTCACAGAGACTTATCAAAAATACTTCCCATGACTAACAGGAAAGTGTGGAAGTGATATTGGTACATAAAGTACCCGGTGCCACACATCATAACATGGCTTGTGGAAAATAGATATAGATGTAGAAAGAAACCTCTTTTCATACAGAATAAATCAATTACTTTCCATTCTAATTACATATGTTTGCCAATTTTCTAATCTATAATGAAATCACATTGTGACAAAAACTGTGAGTGATAGAAAAAAAAAATTAAATCATCTATGGATTCAGTGGCCATGAAATTGTAGCATCAAACAATTACCAAACAAAAATAGTGAACACATATTTTCTGTTAACTAGTGTTACTAATGAATATGGCTCCACCATGTCTAGCCCTCTTCCTACCGAGTTTTTCAGTTTTGCAGAGCCTTAGTACAATGACACACATAGATGGTGTAGAGGAAACTGTAGATGGAGCAATTGTTGCATGTGCATTTGCACATACAGGTGCACAAGCCACCATTAGGTGGTAAGGTTGGGTTGATGCATATTTTATAGTGTCATCTAACCACCTTGCATTAGGTCATCACAATCCTTTCTTATCTCTTGGTTGATTTTCATTATAGTCATAATTACATCTTCCATCCCAGTCTATTCCCTAATCCATTGGTTTGTTTTCCTACAACTCCTAATAATTTTCAGCATGCATCCCTCCACTGAGTTTTGAATGTTTTCATATTAAAAATCTATACATCACTGCCAGTAGTCAAAATTCGTAATACTCAGTGATTATCAGCTTTCCATTTCAGACACATCAGAATATTTGTTTTGGAAAACCTATTTAGCTTATTATATGCAGTCTGTATTGTTTTTACCTGATTGTTTACTTACTTACATATTTATTTGCTGCTGCCAATCTAGTCTATAACTGACCTTAACAGAAACACACTACTATTGGTTCTATGTTAATTATAATTTTCTTTTTGAGGTGCTGATTGTACACTACTGTAGTTTAATTATAACTGATTTTCAAGCATGCTTTTTACAACAACTTTGTTAAATTCTTCTATGAATTGTAATGGTTTATCTGTGCTAGAGGCAATAGTACAATTTCAACAGAAAAACAAAGGTGTTGCAGATATGTATCACTGACATGTACTTATTCTCCAGTTTCCCAGCTAAGGTTCCTCAAGTCTGCCCTGAAACAAAAAGTCTCCACTCAGCAAAGTGACTTTTATCCACCTAATTAATCTCTGCAATACTGGAAAGTTCTCACTGTATGCTATCCACTCACTTTCTAACTGAGGCTTTGGGTGGCTGACAGGCACATAACGAAGACTGACCTTCCTCAGAGCTAGCTAACAAAAGCACTAGGATAGAGATTGTGTCAGGTGAAGTTAGTGAGAGGAACAAGAAGAAAGAAAGCAAAAGGGAGGCAGACAACTGGGAAGGAGAGGCAACCAGGGAATGTTTGTTTCTTTTTTTTCAGGGTGCAAAAACAACTGAGGTCGTATGTGCCCATGTCAGAACCGCAGAACACAAAGACAAAAAAAGGAGTTAAAAACGACTACACATTAAGCCGAATCAATGGAAAGGAGGACAGCTAAAATCAGGCACTTAAGAGAAAAATGCGTATAATATGCCATAGAGAAACGGATGCCCTGGACTAAAGATTAAATGTCCTTCACCATATTGCTACGATGGATAAAAAGAAAAATGTGGTCAACAGCCCACAGGTTGTTCACTAAAACGGCCAATAATTCAGACAGAAAACATAAATGAGAATGTAAGTGGTTAAAAGAAGGGCATTCCGTCAGGAAATGGTGAACTGCCAAAGGTTGATGACAATAAGCACAAAGTGGTGGGGCAACACTACTTAACAGATGGGGAAGGGGGGGGGGGGGGGGGGAGGGGGAAGGTGAAAGCAGATCGGGAAGAAATGAGAGAGCTCGAAATTGTCACGAGGATGCAATTTTGTTTCCTAGATGTAGAGAACAAGATGGACGCTGCAATTCCAAGAGCAGCCATACGTCCTCTTTGTTGGACTGAATGTTGCAAGTGTTCCATTGGGGGAGAGTCACGATGAAGAAAGGGGAGGAGGGAAAAAATGAAGGGGTGTAATGGAGAGGATCCTCCAGCTTCTGCGCCAGCCTTTGAAGGCTCACTGTTACAAGTCACAGAGGCTGGAGGATCCTGGTCCATGAGATCTACATAGGCATCGGTTTTCTCCTTCTGTTGATCTGTGGAGTCCAGGGCAGAAAAATGGTTAGCGGTGTGCCCTAGTGACATGGAAGTTGTCCAGATGAGGGTATCACATAGTGACACCGTCAAAGAGGATCTCCCAGTCAGCAAAGGAGATGACCATTTGGCATTGTTGGATTTCTCCGGGCCTTGGCAGAGGAAGACTCACATGTTTGTTGGCTGGAGGGACATAAGAAGTATTTACAGGAGTGTTCCTTCTGTCCTTTCCTGCCTGCTGGTTGTGTAGCAGGTGACTTCGTCTCATGAGGCGAAAGTCTGGTGGCTTGTTGGACAGATGGAGGAGGAGACAGGGGTGCTACAATGACAATAGACAATTTTACAACTGCAGTGCTGAATTTGAAATCACATGTCTGCATGGCTATGTCCTTCGTGAAGCAAGATGTAGCAAGAACAGTACTGTAAGTACTGGTTGGTAGAACACAGGGTTTCCAACTAACCAACGACCGGGTAAGGCACTTTTTCCTTTACCCGGCTCTCTTGGATGCTTATTGAGATACACAGGACAATTTTGACAGGCGGCGGCATGGTCACCAAAGCAGTTGATAGAGTGGGGAGAAGGAGGCGGACAATTGCCCTCGTGTGCATCCCTGCCACAGGTTACACATTTGGCTGGGTGTCGACAAGACATCTGAGTGTGGTTGAAACAATGACACTGGTAGCAGCTCATCAGGTTCAGAATGTATGGTCGGACTGTGGCAACATCATAGACTGCTTTGATCTTGAATGGGAGCACCACTCTATCAAAGGTGAGAAAAAGAGTGCATGTGGGCACTACGGATGCAATGGACAGCAATGACACCCTGATCATGGATCATGTTTGGATTTCTGCCTCGGTCAGATCATCAAGCAGCCTAGAGCAAATAACACCATGAGAAGAATGCAGCATTAGATGGGCCTTGACACGAACACGATAGCAATGAAGGAGCGAAGTATAAGCAGCTGTTGTGCTTGAGAATCAGAAGTAGGCTCCAAAGGCATAGTGCCAGTGTGTAAATGAGGGCAGGATTTCACACGGCCAGCAACTGTATCAATACCTTTCTGAATAATAAGGGAAGAGCAAAGTTGAACATACAATGGAAGAACATGTTGAGCACAACATGCTTGACTTCAGCCACTGCTTAACACAATTCATATCTCCCTATCCTCTCCACTCCCCTATACCATTATACCAGCTAGTTTGATTTACATAGATGGGGTTTGTTCTTACAGCACATTCTTTGATTCTGCAATCCTCCTGGCCTGAATTTCTGCCAGTTCCTGTTCCACATCTATCTCCCCCTGTGTACTCATGATTCTCATTCCACTTGTTTAATCTCTATATCCACAGTCTCTCTCTTTCAAGAAAATCATTCAAGCAAGTTTGTCACAAGTTCTGAATTAAGTGTACCTTTCTTGTACCCTGTTATATTCATGACAGCTCCATAGATTGAGGGACCTTTGCATATACTGTCAACTTATCATTTACTGAAGAAGAGTTCCCAGATAGGTTGAAAATATCAAAACTGAAGTCATTATTAAAAATGGCAAGTATAAGGCAGAAAAGTACTGGTTTTCTCCAAAACAGTAGAAAAATTGATGACACACCAAATCAACAAATCCCTAAATGACCACAAGTTACTAAACAGTAATCAGCATTGCTTTCAGACACACAAAATGAAAGACAATAGCATAGTAGCAGTTAATTTAGATCTCTCCAAAGCATTAGATACTATCAATCATGGGAGCCTTTAAAAAAAATAACAGAAGCACTAGCAAATCAAGGATCTGGCAAAAAGTGCTTCGAATTGCACAAACCAAGCTGAATACAGATTGTAGGACTGATATCACCTTACTACATTCACAAAATCAATTTAGTTTCAGACGGGAAAAAAAGTGGAAACAGGAGCACCTCAATGCAATAGTCTAGGACCAATATTACTTCTTATCTGTAAAATGATGTACAGAGCCACACAGTGCCATCAATGTCATGCCATTCACATATGCTTGTGCCCCTGGATTGCACTCACCCTTACAAATTTTATTTTATATTTTAAATTAGTTTCTGGGAAATATATACATAAGCTACTATTGACTATATCTTAATTAAACTGACTCCAAAATTAATATTATGTAGCAGAAAGAGAGTTGACTTTTTCACTACATGGTTTGTGAGTATTAAGCAAAGTGTTTGAAGCAGAAATAAGGTTTCTACTTTCTATTAAATATTTTTAGATTTCCATGAAACTTTTAGTTTCTGTATCTCAAAACTGGTTTGATGCGGCTTTTTACTACAGCTGTCCGGCCCCTCCAATTACAGAAACATTTATGCTGATATGCTGGAGCAATTCCTGGAACCACAGATTCAACAAGAAGACACTGCTGACACTGATGTGTTGCATCAAGGTGGAGCACCCTCTCATTTTGCTCTCATATTAAGGGAGTATCTAATGGAAGATTCACAGACAGATGGACAGGCAGAGGTTTAGCAAAGACCAAGGCCATTGCATTCATCACTTGATTTAACATCCTCAAATTTCTTCACTTGAGTACATAAAGGCAATGGTGTAAAAAACAGAGGTAAGGCATTTCCTGGATCTAAGAGCTTGAATCTGGGATTCATTGTTGGCAATTTGACAAGATATACTACAGAATTAAATCAGTGCTTTTAAGTGATGGGAACAACAGTTTGAAATGAAGTTAGGCCCTGCTGAATTGTGATGCAAATATATATACAGTGTCAACAGAAATTCATGCATATTGCATAAATGCATCAATTATTTCATAGAAATGGATCAATACTATATGACCATCCTGTACAACAGCAGCTTCCAATGTTATGAACAATCTTTTAATTTAAGCTTGATTCAGTAATTAACGAGTAAAAGTGAGCTGCAAATTATAATCTACTTGTGTGAACTATGTTATTTGATCATATTTAAATAATTTATCCAGAATATTTCAACTACATATTTTAGAGAAAGTTTTATAAGACATACAGGCCAATATATAGCACAAACAGCGAATGTGACAAGACTGAAACCTGACCCTTATGACAGAGTAGTGTATAAAAAAGTTATAACTACAGGTCATGTTTTATTTACTTTAATAATCTTGTGTAAATTTTCTCCGTTTTGTACAAAATACAATTTATGGATTCTATTCAACAAGTAAATAATAATATACCTAAAGTACAGGAGGACAAACATATACATCTAAGGCCAGAAACTCAAAAAGATGCTGGCATTACAAGTGTACTGCTGTACAGACTCATAATACAGTGGCAGCTTCCAACATTAGGAACCATTTTGTAATCTTAGTTGGAATCAGTAATACATAATGGTGAGCTGTAATTTCATGATTGTATTTAATAAACTCTTCTGAACTTCCTGTGTATAGAATTTAAATGAAATATTATCTTTGACCTACCTACAGATGGAAGGAAAGAAGTTTATTTTACTGCCCTTCCTGTTATGTAATTTAATTAGAGATGGTGCACAAACTTGGATGAAACATGATGGGGCACTCACTAAATTGGAGGTTGGTTTAAAAAGAAACCATTCTAACATTTACCTAAAAACATTTAGAACCACAGAGAATGTTAACCTGGATAGTTGGATTCACATTTGGACTCTCATCCTTCCCAATACAACTCCAGACCCATAGCCATTGCATTATTTTGACCGGTCATTTGACAGTAGATGTAGTAATATTACTAGTACTATCACAATGTGAGGAATACATATGTCAATTAGTTCCAATTTGCTTTTCAATGTTTAGTCATCCATACTATTTTAGTGTCAGTACTTGTGGAGAAATCTTATTCTGAGACATTCTGATGTTTATTATAGGCCTGATGGAATGTTAGGTCGCTATATTTGTGTCTAACTTTGAAGTAAAGGTGCCTGTGGACTTTTTTCGTTTATATAGTTAGCAGAGAGAAGGTCCTTGGATTTACAGGGTAATGATATACATTCTTAAATACAAAAGTATGAGGCGGAATGGTTGACAAGTATGAGGGGTACTCAAAGTATTAATCAACAATTTGAAACAATATAGTTACAAAATTAATTTTTTGTTTGTCTGCAGGTAAATGTCAGTAAACCAGGCAAACACTGAAATCCCCATGCCACAGTACCACAGCATGAGGTAATTCGTTTTTGGCAGCAGCAGAAATCTTGTGGTTGTGTTACGCCATTCCCAACAGCTAAAAAAGTTATCTAGATTGGTCTGATATAGTTTCCACATTTTCGGTATTGACAAGAAAGAATTGCCAAACAATACTCCACCTTATGAGTGGACTACGCCATTTTGTTTGACTTCTTTAGTGATATTCTGTGGTACTGTGGTACAGGAATTTCAGTCTGTTAGGACTGCAGACACATACCTGCAAACAAACAAACAAATATAACATAACTAATGTGTTGAGATGATAATTGCAACTACAAATTGTACCTACCCCTCATACTTACATTCAGGGGGTCAAATTCTTAGTACTGCCAACAGATATACCAAAAAATGCAAGAAACTTGGATGCATTTTCACTCTGCAGCAGACTGTGTGCAGATTTGAAACTTCCTGACTGATTAAAATTGTGTGCAGGGCCAGGACTCAAACTTGGGACCTCTGCCTTTGAGAGCAAGTGTTCAACTGACTGAGCTACCCAAGCACAACTCATGACTGGCACTCATAGTTTCAGTTCCACGAGTACGTCTCTCATTCCTTCCAAACTTCACGGTTATCTTGCGTACCTTGCAGTCCTGTATGACAAAAGGGAAGTTTGAAAGGTAGGAAAGGTGTACTAGTGGAAGTAAACATGTGAAGCCAGGCTATAAATTGTACTTTGATAACTCAGTTGGTTAAGCACTTGCTCACACAAAAGTCCCAAGTTCAAGTCCCAGTGCGGCACACAGTTGTAATCTGCCATGACATTAAGAAACTATCTTAGCATTCAGAACTATTAGTTCTTTCTTTGGAGATGAAAGAGGGAGTAGTCTATGGAAGTTATGGAAGGAAGGGGAAGTCACTCAGATGCAGGATAAGGGATCGTGATTTTCCATTTTGCTGCTATCATCATCACAATGTTGGTTACTGTTTCTAGTATGCACCGGGTTGACGAATATGCAAAAAGTGCAAGACTTCATATTTCATACAAGCTTTGGCATATTTGCACTGGTGAGCAGGAGTGTCAGAACATGTACACAGATCATCCACTCTGTACTGTCACATCAAATTACTTCAGACCCGCAGATAGGCAACTCAAAGAACAGACTGTCCAAATATTTTATTTATTTTGTTAGGTCCATTTTTTTCACCTGCTGAACAAAGAGTGCTCTGGCTGCTCTGTAAGATTGTCTGTTGTGAATGCTTATTGCTGAATGGCATGTATTCGCAAGAATGGTGACAAACAATGATGAAATTTAAGCTTTGGGTGCATTAAATCAGTCTGTAGTAGCGCAGAGAGATGATAAATACACCTTTTGTCTCAATGCTTCATATGCTGGGGTTGTGTTATCAGATTTAGTGTCTGGAGAGAACTTGGGCCACTTAATATGGCACTGTACATGGAAAGTAATTGTATCAGACTGCATGACATGTGCAACATAAAAATGATATTTTGGACAGACATGAACTGGTGTCAGATTTTTGTAATATTATCAACATTTCAGAGGAAGTAGCTTCTGTGAACTTTGTCTTTTTATTCTTTCTCATTTTGTTGTGTGCTGCCCATTTACTGAAATAAATATTACATACCAAATGAAATACTGGTAAAAAGGTTCAATTTTACGGAAAGTAAACTACACTGCTACAAATAATTAGGGGAATATGACTTTGGGCGTCTGCCATCCTACATTGAGCAATAATTGAGGACTGGATATGTTACCAACTTAGACCTTCATCTTTCACAAAGTAACTACACAATGGAACATCATTACATCCTCAATAGTTTATATAAATATGTCTGAAATGTCAGACAGGCGTCGAAAACAAAGTGCAATCAGTCATAACGTCACCCTGGGTGCTCTTCATTGAACATTGAAAGCTGCAATAATGTGTATGAGTGTTTATCACTGCCTGACACCTACATGGGATGCTCCTTATAAGTATACAGAAGTCATCCTTTGGTATCCATTACCATTCTTCAATGAGAGCCCATGAGAGTTCTTGGAGAATCTGTGGTGGAACAGGACGACCACAAACATGTCTGTCACATGTGCAAAATATGCACAGCGGAGTTTAGGTAGGGACTCACCACCATGCATTCCATTACTTCAATGTCCAGGCTTCGCAAGACATCCCTGCTGGCACCCGCCACCTAGACTCTGGCATCAGAAGGAATTCAGGGCCATCACCACATGCAGTAGCCACCACATAGCCCACAAGGATCTGTTTATTGTACTGTCTGATGGTAAGGCAACCACAGACAATATGATCCATATGGCTGTCAACACTGGAGCCTCCCCACAATATCACAGAACCTTGGGAATATGTTGACTTCCTGGACAACATTTGGCAGTTACTGCTCACTGTGGGCTTCTGCACATGAGCATGGCCATCACTTTGCATCTGAGGATATTGGGACCTGTCTGTAAATAATATGTTTCGCTAGTGATGAAGAAGCTGGCAGGTGACATGAAAACAGCAGAACTGAAGGTGAGCTGCAAGACATTTCTGTGTCGAGCAGGATCTTAAGATACTTTCTCATAATCTGTTCATTATAGGCTGATTGGATACATCTGCTCCAGTGGCCCTTCTGAGATTGCCTTTCAGTGCTCTGGTGGTATCTGTGCAACGCCAAAATGCAGAGATGGTTAGATATTGGTCTTCATATGGGATTTTAATGCATCGGCGACCTTGTCCAACTCGCACTGTGTTCTGACCTGTCTTCTGTAGCACGCCCACAGCCTATGGATGACACACAGGGAGGCATTGGCATTTGCAGCAAAATGACTGATAGTCCATCCTTTTTGGATCAAAAAGACTGCTCTTGCAACTTACACTGCATTAAGATATTGCCTTCCATGTGTTTGGCTCAATACAATGTCTGCAAACAACAACTGCCATCTGCCTACATCATTACAAGACACTAGGACACTGGTACTCACTTCCTCCCACCTGACAATGTAATGCAAAGTACAGCCAATAGATGGCAAATGATTTTAATTGTTGTCTACATTGAAAGCAGAGATCTCAAGCTGCTCCTGTACCAAAATAGATTTAACATAAAGGATGTTGCTACAAGTGTTCCCCTAATTGTTTTGAACTGTGTATTATCTGTACAGTAACATGTGTTGGAATACGTGCCTACTGAATGTGAATAGACTTTGCTTGGGAAAATTTGTGCCGACTGTTAATGAGGTTGAGAACTGTGGAAATTGTAGTGTGTTAAGGGACTATCACTCTATTTTGTGCAAGAATTTTCATAATGCATAAACATTATTTCCAATATTAGACTGGTTTCATTCATAGTAATATTCGCACTTTGCTGTTTCACATTTTCAAAGTTTTCAGTTTGATGAGATGGTGCATGTTATTTAATTTTTCAGTATTGACTAACTTCATTACAAGGTAGTTAGCATCTGTTGAGTGGCTTCTGACACGTTTAGTACAGGAACTGTTCAGAATATTAACATTTCTTATTACTGACATAAAATAATTACACTAGCCAACAATGTAAATGTTTCATGCTCAAAAATAGTTAATTCTTATGTAGTTCCATCTACTGAATTAAAAAATCACCATAAAAATAACAGATTAGCTCTTGCTTTGGAGATAAAGTGACATTTCATTTTTATAGTCAACATTTTCAGTTTGGACGAAAATTTGTTTTCAGAGTTGGTACACCTGTCTAATAACAAAACACAAATGCTCTTAAGCTGTTCGCAAGTCATCAACATAGATACTGTTGCTGTGACTGTGAGTTTCATATAGTTTCTGCTGCAATTAAAGCAGAATTTCTGGTTTGAGAGTGCTTTTGTAGTGGAAAATTCATAAAAATGCCACGAAAATGTGTAAATAAGGTGAATAATTTTTGTTACATTTGTGGTGAAGTAACATTTTCCTCACAGAAACACAACCTGGCATCTCTTGTGAAGACTGCCTATCAGCATTATTTTGGTAAGGAAACAGGGGACCAGGATGAATCTTGGGCTCCACATATATGTTGCAACACATGTTCAGTTAGAGAATGGCTGAAAAATTAGAAACAATCTATGGCTTTTGTTGTGCCTATGGATTGGCGTAAGCCTGCTTGATTCCACCTATAAAGGCAGGATTGTCTATGAAGACAAGAAGAACAATTCAGTACTCCGATCTCCGATCTGCTAATCGAGCCATTCTGCTTTCGGATAGTTTACAAGTTCCTACTCCACCTGAAAATTGTGTGTTTGAAGTAGAAAATGAAGACAGTGTGGAACAAGAAGAAGAAGAACCAAACAAGCCTTCCACATCCCATGACCCTGATTTTGAGGGCAAAAATGATAAACCTCACAAACTGAGTCAAGCGGAATTGAGTGATTTAATTAGAGATCTGTCAAATGGAATCTTATCAAAAGTGATGTCTCAGTCACACAATACAGAAAATGTCAAATGGAACTGCTTCCCTTTTTGGAGAAGAAAAACAATCTTGTAGTTTGCTGCCACATTAATGGCTTGATAAAATCTTTGAGGATGAACCACGATCCAACTGAATGGAGGCTATTCATAGACTTCTCCAAGTTTACTTTAAAAGCTGTGTTACTTCACAATGGCAACCGTCTTGCTTCTATTCCTGTTGGTCATGCAGTTCACATGAAGGAGACGTATGCAAATATGACAATCCCCCTTGACTCAATCAAATATCATGAACACAAATGGAAAATGTGTGGTGATCCAAAAGTCACTGCCATACTATTAGGAATGCACCAGGGGCATGCAAAAGATTGCTGCTTCTTATGTTTGTGAGACAGTAGGGATAGGAAACCACATTACATTAAGCACAACGGCCTGCAAGAAATCTTAGCCCTAGTGAGAAAATGTCATTGTCGAGCCTCTCGTGGACTCAAAAGATGTTCTTCTTCTACCCCTGTATATCAAGCTGGATTTGATGAAAAATTTTGTCAAAGGTACAAACCAAGGACGGCAAGCCTTTAAGTACACAAGGGAGAAATTCTGCAAAAGTTAAGGAGGCTATTTTTATCAGGCCACAAATTGGAGAACTTGTAAAGGATCCTGCATTGGATCAAGTTTTGGATGGGAAAGAAAAGGAAGCTTGGGAAGCCTTCAAGGGAGTTGGTTCAAATGGCTCTGAGCACTATGGGACTTAACATCTGAGGTCGTTAGTTTCAAGAGAGTTGTTCGTGGGTTTTTTGGCGACAAAGGAGATGATAACTACGCTCAGATGCTGACAATGCTCCTGCAAAAATACCACAACATTGGATGCAACATGTCCCATAAAATCCATTTTCTCCACTCCCACCTAGACTTTTTCCCTTCTTGTTGTGGAGCTGTCAGTGATGAAGATGAACATGGAGAAAGATTCCATCAGGACATTTCTGTTATGGAAGAAAGATATCAGAGCCACTGCAACAAAGCAATGATTGTAGATTACTGTTGGTCTTTCTGTAGGGATGCTCCAGGACTCCGTTACAAGAGGCAAGCTAAAAGATGACGATCTCATTCAGCCACTACATGATTCTCTTCAGACCCAACTGTCTCTGAGGTATTCTTCCAGCAATTTAGAACTCTTAAAATGTAACTACCATTTAAAAAAAAATCAAATACACTTTCAAAGTTGTTACAATTTGTAATTAAAATCTATCTTTTTCTCTTAATCCATTAATAGTACTTCCACCTGGTGTGTAACACAGAAACTAGAGCTAAGGAAAATTTTTCATTGTCATATTCATTTTTCTCAACTCAATAGGAATTGACTCATGAAGTGCAGGAAATATTAAAAAAAAAAAAACTTTTTTTTGGCCAGTGTTATCATTATTAAATAATTACACTGCATCACTACAATGTACAGCAATAATGTTGTCTATTATATTTACAGAAAAAAATCTCATGAATCTATTGGCTTTTCCTACTTCAAGAAAAATACATGGACTTACCAACAGTTAAATACAGAGGATAAATCACCAAAGGATAGAATATTCGGTCTACAGTCGATAAAACCCATAACTTCTGTACCCATATACGCAAACACCATGCATTCCATGTGGGTTTACGCATTCTGCGAGCTGGAAAAGGTAAGCACACCATAAATACTGTTTGTGCTAATATTAAACAAAACACTGGAAATGTTAAAGGGTATCAAGATTATCAATATTCTCACAGAAATTCCAGCCCTATAAACAAAATGATCATGAAGAAAGCAAAATATGAGGACTAAATAAACAAAAAGACTGACTCACTTGTTGTTAAAACTATTACCACGGTACCAGCACTTGGAGAAGAAGCTGATATAATACTACATAAAGTCAAGAAGTATAGATTATTTTCACTGTATAAAGCAACAATACTAAGGATCATGGATTATGGGGTTTTAAGGGAAGCATAATAATAAGCACATTGTGTAAAATTATACAATCTACTCTGGCATTATCATCTTGGACTTTGGGGAGTGACTGGACATCTGCGAAGATCACTGCATAGCAGTGTAGGTGTGGTACTTCCACAAGATATGGGCAACTGTCATGATGTCACAGGATGTATCCGTGAATCAGATTGGTGTGACCGATACAGAGGCAGAAACTGATTGTGGATTCACTTTGAGACACTCTAAGGGAAGTGTAGTAACACTGTTCACGTTTACGTCGCACTTCACTTAGTGTAGACCGGGACTGTGTCCTAGGCATGCCCGATGTTAACTGACTGGGCACGGCCCGTGCTGCCGGAGTTGTTGTTGTTGTTGTTGTTGTCATGCCGGCAGAGGTCGCGTCCGAATTCTCGCGTGCCCTCTGGTGGACGGGACTCTACTTGCGGCAACTACCGTCCGTGACGCGCTGTGCCAATGTGCGCCTCCCGCGATCTTTCTGGTGGCTACTACACTCCTCCTCCTTCGGGGGGTGAAGCCACTGTGATCCACTGCGTCGGAAGGTGGAGCGTCAGGCAGGAGCGATGACCTCCACATCCATTGGATGACCGGAGTCGAGGGGATCTGCCAACCCTCGAGCCGGAACCTTCGAATACGGCTGGAAGTGACCCACACGAAGAGGCCCCTGTCGTCCCACAACCGGAACCCGGGACAGAACGGGCGACAAGCTGTCGAACTCCGGATCCTGTTCCACCCCGGGAGGGGCAAGACCCAGTGGCGGGGATGAAGGGGAAGGGACGACTCCAGGTGAACCAACCTCCTGAGAAACCGGGCCTGCTAGGGGGGCCGGCTCTCGCTGGGGCATCTCGAACGATGGCGATGCCGGTGCTGGAGCTACTGGAGGCTGCCAAGGCTGAGAACCATCGCAGTGCGGCAGAGGCACAGCGGGGAGAGGAGGCAACGTCCCCTGTGAAACCAACACAGGTGCCGGCAATGGGGAAGCCGGTGTCCGAGAGGGCGGAGGATGGGTGCCCGAACGTGGACGTAGCTGATTTTGGTGACGACGTACCGCCGGCGGCCATTGCGGCGCAGGACCACCGCTGGTATCCAACGTGGATTGCGACCAAACCCACGGGCCCAGACCGACATACCCAGTGGAAAGCCAGGTACTCCATTTTGTGAAGACTGGCGAGGACCAGGCCGGAGGAGGTGCAGCAGAGTCCTAGGTTGACGCCCATGGAGGAGCTCTGCGGGGCTGTGTTCTCCCATTGGTGTGGTCCGGTATGCCGTCAAGAAAAACGTCAATGCTTCCTCCGCAGGAAATTCGTGCACATACTTTTTCATCTGCGTCTTAATTGTGCGCACCATGCGCTCGGCTTCCCCATTCAATTGTGGATGGAAGGGGGGAGAGCAAACGTGCCGAATACCGAAGCGCCTACAAAAATCCTGGAAGGTCTGCGAAATAAACTGCGGTCCATTGTCCGAGACCAGGGTGATTGGCAGACCTTCCACAGAAAAGATTTTTGCTAGTGTCTGAATTGCAACTTCTGAAGTGGTTGAGGAGCAGCGAACCACATATGGGAATCGGGAATAAGCATCAATGACAATGAGCCAAAAACCGTTGAGAAACGGGCCCGCAAAATCAATGTGAACACGTTCCCATGCTTGGGTTGCCGGCGGCCATAAAGAGAACGCTGCCCTGGGAGATGCTTGTTGGCTCGCACACTGGGAACAGGCGGCCACCAAGTGCTCAATTTCTCTGTCAATACCGGGCCAGTACACATGTCTGCGAGCCAAGGTTTTAGTACGGGAAACACCCCAGTGCCCCGCATGTAATAACGTGAGGACCTCTCGTCGTAAACTTGCAGGAACAACCACACGAGGAGCTGTATCATCGGTAGCCAGAAGGAGAACGCCGTCCAAGACCGAGAGGCGGTCCCGTAGAAGAAAATAATTATGAAGAGGGTCCGAGGCCCGGCCCGGAGGGCTGGATGACCACCCCTGCTGAATGAGGTGAACTACTTGCCGGAGAACCAGGTCAGCTGCCGTTTCCCTGGCGACTCGAGAACTAGTGATCGGAAAGCCATCAACCGCTTGGCGGGATGCCACATCCAAATGAAAACACACAATCTCCTCTCGATCGAACGTAGGATCCGGGCCCACCGGAAGACGGGAAAGAGCGTCGGCGTTGGCATGCTGTCCTGTAGGGTGAAAATGAATGTCATAATGGTACTTAGAGAGGAACAAGGCCCACCGCTGTAGTCTGTGGGCCGCCCTATCCGGAATCTGAGAGGCGGGGCCAAATAACGATATTAACGGCTTATGGTCAGTGATTAACTGAAACTTCGTGCCATACAAGAAAGGGTGAAACTTGGTAACAGCGTAGACAATGGCCAAAGCCTCTTTTTCCACCTGGGAGTAATGGGCCTGCGCGGGACTAAGCGTTTTAGACGCAAATGCCAGTGGTTGCTCGGAACCATCTGCATTGCGATGGGTCAGGACCGCCCCCACCCCATACTGCGAAGCATCAGTAGCCAGGACCAACGGCTTATGGGGATCAAAAGCAGCCAAACAAGGGGCTGACGTGAGGAGGCCCTTCAACGAGGTGAACGCTCGCTCGCATGCAGGGGACCAATCAAAAGGAACACCCTTGTGCAGAAGGCAGTACAGGGGGTGGGCTATAGTGGAAGCCCTGGGAATGAACCGGTGGTAATAGGCTATCTTGCCTAAAAAAGCTTGTAACTCTTTCAGCGAAGCGGGCTGAGGAAGGTTGACGATACCTTGGACCAAACTTCCTAATGGCTGGATACCGTGCCGAGAGATGGTGTAGCCCACATACTCAATGGATGGTTGAAAGAAGGTTGACTTATGCAGGTTGCAACGCAAGCCCACAGACCTGAATTTGAGAAAGAGGGTGCGAAGGTTGTGCAAATGTTCCTTCGTGCTGCGGCCTGTGACAATTATGTCATCCAGGTAATTAATACAATGCGGAATTGTCGACGTGACATGCTCAAGATAACGCTGGAATATTGCCGGGGCACTGGATATTCCAAAGGCCAACCGCTGGTATTGGGAAAGGCCAAACGGGGTGTTGACGACCGCCAACCGTTTGGTCCTCATCAAGTGGTATCTGATGGTAAGCATCCGACAGATCGATTTTCGAAAAATATTGGCCTCCCGCCACGGAGGAGAACAATTCATCAGCACGAGGCAAAGGATAGGTGTCCACCACCAATTGGGAATTAATGGTGGCCTTGAAATCGCCACAAAGACTTAATTTTCCCGAGGGCTTCCTTACAATAACGAGGGGCGAAGCCCACTCGCTGGAAGAAATGGGAAGAACGACCCCTAGGGCTGTCAGCTGGTCTAGCTCTTCCTTTACCTGAGGGCGGAGAGCCAAGGGGATCTGCCTCCCACGGAGAAAACGCGGGCAAGCCGATGCCTTCAACGTTAAGTGAGCTTCAAAATCTTAAACACGCCTCAGGCCCTCCTCAAAAATATCTGGAAAGTCGGAGATCAAAGATTCCAATGATTGATAGGGAACGTCTTCGGAGACCAACTGTATGGAGTAAGCGATAGAAAAACCGAAAGCTTGAAAGGCATCCAGGCCAAAAAGGTTAGCTGAGCTCGCATCACTGACAACAATAAAAGTAATAGGCCGAGTGACTGATTTGTAAGTCACGTCGGTAGTGAATTGACCCAGTAGGGGAATGAACTGTTTACCATAACCGCGTAGACGCCGGTAAACTGGCGCCAACGGGGGCGATCCAAGGTCGGAATAAGTTTGTGCATTCAACAACGAAACTGCCGCGCCCGTATCGACTTGCAGTTGTAACCGGCGCGACTGAACCGACACCTCGATAAAGAGTTTGCGTGCCGATGCGTCGGGAGCCTGGCCCGATGAAACTTCCTGAATGTCAACGTCCTTGTCCTCTGTACCTGCTTCCTTCGATTCTTTTGAGGCTGAGCGGCAAACTTTAGCAATGTGACCTCTTCTATTACATTTGCGACAAACAGCCCAATGCTGGGGGCACTCTGACCTCCGCAACGTCGCACCACGCTTCCAGCTGTTGACCTGCTGCGTGAGAGACTTCATACGATTGAGCAATGGACAGGACTTCCTCGAGGGAAGGGTTTTCTAACTGCAGGGCCCGTTGCTGGACCTCCCTATCAGGGGCCGAACGAACAATGACGTCGCGTACCATAACGTGGGCGTACGACTCTCGCGACTGCTCCGTGACAAAATGACACTTGCGACTAAGACCGTGCAGGGTAGCGGCCCACGTCCGGTAAGACTGATGGGGCTGTTTCTTGCATTGATAGAACTCGACCCTAGCCGCCACAACATGCGTGCGGCGGCGATAATATGAAGACAGCAATGAACACAATGTGTCAAAAGACAAGGACGAGGGTTCCTGCAACGGCGCTAGCTGCCGCAAAACTTGATACAGCAAGGGAGATATCCAAGACAAGAAGAGAGCACGACATACCTCCACATCGGCCACATGAAATGCCTGGAAATGCTGCCGAAGGTGATGTTCATATGCGTCCCAATCCTCCGCCGTCTCATCATACGGGGGAAAGGGAGGAGGGAACGGCACCGGAGCAGACGGCGTGGAGAGCAACGCCGGAAGCACTTGTTTCATGGTAGCCATGAGTTCCGTCTGCTGTGCAACCAAAACTCACACCAAATCCTCCATGCCGTGGAGAAGCTGCGAAACCGGAACAACGAAGCAACACGCGAAAGAACGACCCTACTCGTCGCCAATTGTGTAGTAACACTGTTCACGTTTACGTCGCACTTCACTTAGCGTAGACCGGGACTGTGTCCTAGGCATGCCCGATGTTAACTGACTGGGCACGGCCCGTGCTGCCGGAGTTGCTGTTGTTGTTGTTGTCATGCCGGCAGAGGTGGCGTCCGAATTCTCACGTGCCCTCTGGTGGACGGGACTCTACTTGCGGCAACTACCGTCCGTGACGCGCCGTGCCAATGTGCGCCTCCCGCGATCTTTCTGGTGGCTACTACAGGAAGACTGCCACTGATTGCACAACACTCAGGTTTGATGTATATGTATACTTTAGGTAGTGGCAAGGTATTCAAAATGAGACATTAATAATGGAAGCGTACAGGCCACAGTCAGACTGGATTGTAACAATAGCAATGAAATCACTAATGACAAATAGTAGAATATCAGATTCAGTGTTAAACTGCAACATTTAACTTTTCAATACAATAACAGAACAGGGTCCAAGAGAAATGAAATATAAGAAAGACTAAAAAGAATGAAAGAGAAATCAGCAAAATGCATAAAATAAAATAAAAAAAGACTCATTGAGTAAGATAGGAATAAATAAGAGAAAGTGATGAAATGTAACAAAGAAAAATAGCAAAAGATATTACAAGAAAATAAATGATTTGAGTATGTGCAACAAGAACTGAGGTTGTGAAAGCAGGAAAGAAATATCCCATCCTATGCAGAATAGTTTGTATTGCCCTTCCTTTATTGGGAAGTTATCTATTTATTTTCTCTTTTAATTTATATTTCTTTGCTATACATTATTGGTGTGTTTCTGATGTCTGGACAGCAGTACATTAAAACTACAGTTTTATCCTGTAAATACTCTGCAATAAAATCTTCTTGATGATTACATGTTTATGGAATTACACAATGGGGTCCCTCCTTATCATGAGAGAAACATGTCAAAAGGTAAAAAGTGAAAACGATGGGGACTAGGCTGCTCAAACTATATAAGCAAGTCAAAAAGTTTAAAAGGGCATAACAGCAGTTGTACAACAGGTAAAAGAAAAGAGAGAAACAGTCAGCATCTTGCACAAAGGTGGCTAAAAGCACAACACAGTGAGAGGGGAAGACAGGAATCAGTGGTTGCTTGGTGGATACCTGCCACAGAGGAAGACTCTTGCCCCTCAACCACCCCTAATACTGGAAGTGGAAGAGTATTATAGGTCAGAGTAAAATACGCTCTTCCTCAAGAAATGCAACACTTTGGTAGTGGCTGTCATGTCATCAGCAAGCATCTGAGGTAGTGAGGTAGGGAAGCTGAGAGCGTGCTGCAGATAAACCAGGAGGGGGCACTCGATAAGAACACGTGCTACAGTCAGTAGACTATTGCAGCTGCAGTGAGGAGGATCCTCCCGAGGAAGAAGAAATTCATGAGCAAGTCTCGTGTGGCCAATGAGTAGTCAGCACAACACAATGGCATCTTTCCGACAGGACTGCAAAGATGTGTGCCACACCTTAGTGGACCCTTTAATCACTCTCAACTTGTTTTGGGTCATAGTAGCCTACCATTACAATTCCCAGAGCTTCAAAATATTGTGTCGGAGTTGTAATCTTAAGTCTGCGCCCAGTATTCACACGTCAAGTTGATCTCCTGTAGTTGCGCCTTTATCTAGACAATCGGTGAGTTCATTTCCTGGAATGCCTATGTGGCTCTGTGTCAGATGAAGCTCACTGTCTTCCCACAGCTGTAGAGGTCAGCAAGGTCCTAGATGTTTGCAGCCAAAAAGTTTTTGGGACAGCACAGGACTGTGCCCTTTAAGCAACTCACCGAATCACTACAGATCAGAAAGTTTGTCTTGGCCTGGATTTGACGTACCGCAAAGCCTGAGTGATGGCAACCAATTCAGCAATGTATACATTGCAGGCAGCTGACAGAGAGTGCTTCTCATGTACCCTTGCATGTGCAAAAGCGTAACAGACCCTGATGTTGACTTTCAATCCATCTGTGTAGATGCATACCAAATTAGAATAACTGTGGAGGATTGAAAGAAATAGGTGTCAGAGAGGGTCCAAAAGAGGTCCATCCAGCGCACAGGGGAAGAGGAGAGGGAGCTCTAGGAATACAGACTAACGGAGGCTGTTAGAGGTCTTTCAGTATAAAACAGAGTCGGATCCCAGCTGGTCTTCCCAGTTTTGGGCAATGTGCAACAGTCTGAACTGTTGGTTGTGTTGAATGACACGGGTGGGTAGGCATCTGATAGACTGTGACTGCATAAATTGCCAGGAGCTGCTGTTGTCTGACCCGCAGCGGTGGGACACCAGCTTCTGCCTGGCTACATCTTCAGACCACATTGGTACTGGCGGTCACTGGAATGAGCCAGAGCAGTAGGGTATCGTCGCTGCTGCTGCTGCTGCATGAGTAATAGTATCAATGGTATCCTGTATCAATTTGTCGATATCTGTCACATGACGAGTTGCAAAAGTGGCTGCAGAGGAGAAAGCCTGCCAATCAGCTCTCCGAAGCGAGCAACGTGGAGCATGTTCTAGATATCTGTGAGTCGAGAGGGAGAGAACGATAGGAAAATGGTCACTGTCACAAAGATCCCCATGGACATGCCACTGAATCAGGGGTAAGATACTCGGGTTGCAAACTGTGAGATCAATAGTTGAAAATATTTGGTGGGCCACACTGAAATGGGTTGCAGCTCAAGTGTTGATCAGCCAGACATCCAATTCTGAAAGGTGTTCTAGTGCTTGGCCTCTGTGAGATATAGCGTTGCTGCCCCACAAAGGATTATGGGCATTAAAGTCCACCAATAAGAGGAAGAAGGCAGGGAGCCACTAACTCTAACAGCTCGTGATAATCTACTCTGGGGCTAGATAAACATTACACATTGTCATCTGAATTGACAGTTAGGTCACGTCTTCTAGTACAGTGGTTAAGGGGCACCTGCTCACTGAATATATCAGAGCTTATGAAGGCACAGACCCCACTGGACAATCTCTCAACATTAACATGATTGGTACAGTAGTGGTGGTGATTTTCCAGAGCAGGGAGGTGTGTTGCCGTAAATCATGTTTCCTGAGGCGCTATGCCAATTACAGAATAGGCAACCATTAGATGACTGAGGTCATTCAAATGTCGATAGTACCCATTACAGTTCCATTGAAGGAGCATTAGTGTCAGGTCTGAGAAATTGGCAAATGGAAAATATGGGTGTGATTATTTTGCTCCCAGGTCGTGGTCCAGGATTTCTGGCCACACCAATGGTGCGGGAACCACCAGTGCTATAGGTGTAGGGGATGAAGGAGCTGATACTACCTCCCCCAACTTGAGGGCAGGCCCTGGAACACAACCAGGGTGTGGAGGTGTCTTGCGAGATGTTGCCATTGCGTGAAGTGTGGACTGTGACATGACAGTCGCAAAATTAGAGACCATAATAGTTGGAAGAAGTCTTTCAAACTTTTTCCTTGCATCTTGGTAAGACAGGCGGTCAAGAATCTTATACTCTTGAATTTTCTTTTCCTCCTGAACATTGAGCATCATGGTGAATGAGGATGGTGCAGTTCTTGACAGTTGACATGCTGAGGGGGTGGGTCACAAGGGCTGCCCTCTCGGGATGCCCGTCCACATGCCCTACAGATAGCCTCATTAGAAAAGTGGCAGGACATGTATCCAAATCTTTGGCACCTAAAACATTTCATTGGAGGAGGAAAGTAAGGCCTGAGGTTACACCTATAAATCATTCTCAGGCAAAATATTACCATCAAAGGCTAGGATAAGAGCTCCAATGTTCACTCTATTATCCTTGGGTCCCTTATGGATGGGGCAAACGAAATGGACTCCACACCATGCCAGATTAGTATCCACCTCCTCATCAGTTTGAAGTGTTGTGTCCCAATGGAATTCTATCGAGCTTGTTATGAGGAGAAATGGTAACTGACATATCACCTAACTTGACATATGCCTGAAGTGCCCATGATTGGTCGGTGTGTGATGTTTTGATCAGCAAAGGTCCATTTCTCATCTTCCCTATTACCGCAACCTCCCCAAACTGATCTTCAATATTTTCAACGAAAAACATATACTGCGTTGAAGCTAAAGAGCCACTGTCAGTACAGGAACAAAGCAAGATCTCGACAAACTGACTACTTTCATTTCTCCTTGCCTGGTTCTCATCTTGTGTGTGGTTATTGATGGAAATACCGTAGGATTGTAAACTTATGTATTAAAATCACTGTTCCTGACTGATGAGATGGCCATGTTGGTTCAGCCACCATTAAATTAGATCCGTTCTATTGCAGATGATCCATCCCGATGCCACACACTCTGATCAGAGGCTCTCCCCATGCCCCCTCCCCCTGTAGTCGACAGGCACCTACTCCTTGGCTGACATGGGGAGGTCACAACTTAGGCTTTGGCAGTGTGTGTTGTCTTGTGAGCGTATGGCATTGGTGGCCGGGAGACGCCTCGCGGGGCGGTTCGGCCGCCGCACAAGTTCTTCAACGACACTACGGCAACTTGCGAGTGAATGAGGATGAAATAATGATGGAAGACACACAACACCCAGTCATCTGGAGGCAGAGAAAATCCCCGACCCAGCCGGGAATCAAACCCGGGACCCTGTGCGCGGGAAGCGAGAACGCTACTGCAAGACCACGAGCTGCGGACTGCTTTGGCAGTGCAATCCCTGCATTGTCAGGGGGCTACCACCGAGAGGGTACATGAAAACATCCACCATGACAGACTGGCTACCATGCTGGATTTTGGATGCAGAGGTAGATCCACTTCACTGGTAGCTGCAATAGGTAACAGCGCACATGGAGAGGTAGTACACCATAGTAAGGTGTCCTTCCCAGACCGCCCACAATCGGTAAAATTTGGAAAGTGGAGATCAGAGCCAAAAAGGGGACCACAATTTAAAAAGTCAAAAAATGTGAGGAAAAAAGTGTTAAAAAAGTCCAAAAGCAGTCACAAGACCAAGGTAAAAACTTGACCCAATAAAAGACTCCTACTGGCCGCCACTTACAACAGGCAAGGAAGGCCCCAACACTGCAGGGGATAATAAAATCATCTTATCTTTATTATTTTCTCTTTATTCTAATTTAAGTTCATGTGTTACTTGCTCATTTTTCTTTATTTTCATATGTACATATTTTTTGAAACTTATATATAAATACAAAGATGAGGTGACTTACCGAACAAAAACGCTGGCAGGTCGATAGACACACAAACAAACACAAACATACACACAAAATTCAAGCTTTCGCAACAAATTGTTGCCTCATCAGGAAAGAGGGAAGGAGAGGGGAAGACGAAAGGAAGTGGGTTTTAAAGGAGAGGGTAAGGAGTCATTCCAATCCCGGGAGCGGAAAGACTTACCTTAGGGGGAAAAAAGGACAGGTATACACTCGCACACACGCACATATCCATCCACACATACAGACACAAGCAGACTTATGTTGATACTTATGTTGAATGAGGATGATTTCCACTATTAGTAAATATGACTACTTTTATTAAATACTCATGTTAACAAAAATGCACTAATAAAACAACATTCACAATAGAAACTATTTATATCCAGGTGGGAGATGATTTAAAGGAATAAAAACTTACAGATATAGCAAACTTTACACCTTGGAATTTATAAATGTTGAAAAGGGAAGAAGTTTTTAGGTACATATGGCTGTTGGATAATCAATTAATTTAAAATTTCCCCAGGACTTTTGTTTTATGGAACACTGTAGATGAGAGGGAAATCAATAGACGCTACAAATAATTAGATTTGGCAAGGAAGGTGAGATGTAATTGATGCGAAATAATGCAAATAATGAAATCTTTCATACTAAAGTAATGTTTAGAGTGAGTGAGAGTGTGTGTGTGTGTGTGTGTGTGTGTGTGTGTGTGATTTAAACATTTCTTTTACTTATGGTGTGAACCAAAGAAATTAAATTATATCATTAGATAATAATTACCAGACAATTCACATGTATGTCTGGTTTGGGATCTGAAATAAAGAAATATATATATATATATATATATATATATATATATATATATATATATATATATATATATTTTTTTTTTTTTTTTATGCAGAAATCGCACATGCGCAATGATTTTCAAATAGATGGTGCCATATGCAAACACCCTCTGCCAAATATCACACAGCAGCTCTCTTGCAAGTGCATTGTATGCTGTGTTTGCTAATAGTGCAGCCAGACGTTACTCACCAAAGACCATACTAGACTAATGTTATGATGGGTCTGTCATCGAAGAATCTTGATTTTCACATCATGATTTAATAGCAGCCAATGCTGGGTTTCAGGCCAATTCCTTGTCAATGTGGGGCAGCATATATAGGTCAGGCATGTCACACAGTACAAGAACACTGCAATGAACATCAGTGTCATACATGTCTTCGTCAACCAGAAAAGTCAGCAATTGTGGAACAATGTCTGAATACAGACAGGACCTCATGATTTATGAAAAGAGGGAAGTTTTATCCGCAGCATTGCATCATTAAGGAAGCAATACATACCGTACAGCCAATAATCTCATCAACAGGGACGTGGAATTTCAACTGAGCACAGCCTGGAACCCTGCATTGGCTGCTATAAAATCACGATGCGAAAATCAAGATTCTTCGATAACAGACCCCTTCATAACATTGGTCTAGTACAGTCTTTGGTGAGTAACGTCTGGCTGCACTGTTTGCATATGCAACAAACAGTGCACGCACACGAGAGCTGCTCTGCGATTTTTGGCAGAGGGCATTTACATATGGCACCATCTATCTGCAAATCATTGCACATGCACCATTTTCACACCTGCACATTCTTTGCTCACCTGTTCTAGAAACAGGGCGTCGACGTGCAGATACCATCCTTCGTACCTACCCACCAGCAATGTTGAACCACCTGAAGATGTCAGACAGTTGCTCCGAGGAAATATTGTGGAATTTGCACAACATGATCTGGCGGCAAACCCATGAAGACTATTTACAACAATGACATGATTCGCTAATGACATTACTATCCTCAGTGAAAGTGAGGAAGAATTACAGGATCTGTTAAATGGGATGAACACTGTAATGAGAACACACTATGGACTGAAAGTATATGGCAGTCAATTGTGTGGGAAAACCTGAAAAGAAGAGAATCGTAGCATTTGACATGTGTTGCTATAGAAGGAAGCTGAAAATTAGGTGGACAGATAAGATCAGAAATTAGGAGTTTGTTGCAGAATCACGAGGAGATGAACATATGGAAAGCACTGCAAAGAGGTACAGGGCATGTGCTAAGACACAGAGGAATAACCCCAGTGGTACTATAGAGAGCTGTGTAGGGTAAAAGCCATAGGGAAAGACAGAGTCTGGCATGTATCCAACAAATAAATGAGGACTCTGGGTGTAAGTGTTCCTGCGAGATGAAGAAGTTGGAAAAAAATTTAAAAAATGAGGATGATGGACATAACCTTAATTCCTCTCCTGCACAATTGCATCAGAAAGAGTCTCTGAAAGGCTTTCAAGAAACAAAGTTCTTTAACTGACATAGTTTTGCAGACTTAATTCCTGTGTAGTCCTCGTTTTCTGTAAGTAGAAACACACAATAGTCATATACACAATAGTCATATGTCTCAACAGCAACAGCAACAGCAACAGCAATAGCAATAGCAATAGCATACTTTTTTGGCAAAAAGAAACTCACCTTTGACTAGAACATGTAAGATTTTCGCAGCGCAGAGGGGAACAATACAAATCACTAGGCTGACTCCAAACAAGAACTGAAACTGAAGCAAAATCAAAACTCTGTTATCTTGTAATCTCATAGTCAATGAATTTTAAATTGCTTGTATCAACAACACAACTATGCACAATGAAGTCAGTCTTACCACAACACTGACATTGCACATTAATGCTATTCTTGGAAGAAGTCTGAAACTGATGCGGGACCCATCCAATGAGAATGGCTGAGTTATCACTTTTTCTCTTCCTTCTGTGTCTCTAACGAAAACCTGGAGCAGAAAAATTGTAACTATAGTATGCAAAAAGTAGCAACAAATTCTAGTTCACATGGCTTATGGGAGACACAGTGAACATCAGAAGCACACAATACAATGCTGTAAACTCTGGACCCAAGTAATACTTATTCAACAAAATAATTTTAAAAGATGGGCTTCACTGTCTTAAAGAATGCACTCTCTTTCTTCCAGGAATTATGAAAAGGCTGCTAATCTGTCCTTGTACCTCTCTAAACTAATGGAGATTGCAGATCACAATTGAGATAAAAGTGCAATTAACTTCTAAACAGAACTGTTGGCCATTGCTTGTAGTCCAGGTTAGGCGCTCTCTAGCCTACTCTAAGCCCTATGTCATCTGAAACTGTGTAAATGGTTTGTACCCCACTGCCTGTTAACATACGTCAAGACGCTTGAGAACCGTACCTGGAGATTCAGAATAGCTAATGTAAACCACATTTGTCTAATGTGGCATCTCTCTCTCTCTCTCTCTCTCTCTCTCTCTCTCTCTCTCTCTCTCTCTCTCTTCCCCCCTCTCCCACTCCAATTCATGTGTATTAAGTACATACATAAATTAGGGCTTTTGGAACAGGTTTAATCTCATAGAATGTAGTGATTTTGCATCTCTCTCACCTAAAATAAAGTTCATGTAGCAAACATACAGTTCAGTACTGAACATCAACTACAGTGCGACTGGGCTTACCGAGCAAGGTGGTGCAGTGCTTAGCACACTGGACCCACATTCAAGAGGATGATGGTTCAAACCTGCGTCTGGCATCCTGATTTAGGTTTTCCATGATTTCCCTAAATCACTTCAGACAAATGCTAGGATGGTTCCTTTGAAAGGGCACAGCCAACTTCCTCCCCTATCCTTCCCTAATCCGATGGGACCGATGACCTCGCTGTTTGGTTCCTTCCCCCAAATCAACCAACCAACCATGATTGGGCTTAGCATTTTCCCCAACGTATATTAAGCACAACACAGGCTGTCACTAATATTCAGTCAGGCACTGTTTTCAATAATTATCAAAGTCACCTGTGTGATTATATGTCAAACACACACAAATGTGATCCCAATCATTATAGTGTTTTTCAATAACAAATTGTCACCGATTTCCTGTAAAAAGTTGACAAACATAGACATAAGACTTATTTGGGTACCTGCATCACCTGTAGAAGTTACCTACCAAGAACAAGTGATATTTTAACACAGTGAAGAAAGGAAAGTCAAACCCATGGATAAATGAGAAACAACATTTTGTTAAACAAAAATAGATGTTACCTGAAACAACCAGTAAACATGACACAAAAATTGAGACAAATTTAGATTTTAAGTACCTAAAAGTAAGTTAACTGAATAAAAAGAATTAAAAATGATTCACCATAAAAACACCGAAGCATGTAGGAAGCTTTGCAATTGCTTACAGAAAACTGTTCAATCAGTATCTGTTTTGTATCGAAAGTAATATGTGGGAACTTTCATTAACTTATATTCTGGAAAAGTTAAAAAGGAAGTGAATGGCATCCATCTAGAAGCTGTTAGCTTTTATCCATATTCTTCTTTCAGGTTTCAAAGTTTAATTTCACCAAATGTCAGACATTTGATGAAGATTACCATTTTATGATAACAACATCACAGAAAGAAGATGAGCACCTACCAACAACCCACCGAAATAAGTCTTATTAGATAAGAGTGTGATTTGAAAAACATGATGAAATCTTGTCATTTCTGACTCTCTTCTTGCACCTTCTGTCTCTCCTAATCTAGGATTTGAGGTGATCTCCCTCTTAATTCTTATTTTCTTTTTCTTCTTTACCTATGCAATGAAGGAACTATATACAGGTGGGCCATCAGTCAGTAGTCACTAGCAAGCCTTATACTTCGTTTAGCCTAGTGTAATGGTAGTCAGTTGTAAACTTGACTGATTTGCAACATCCATAAGTCAGTTGACTCCGTGTATTTGTTTTGCAAATACTGTGGAAACATGACTAACTATAGTGATACTTGTGATTCATTTGTGGAATATTTTCCAAACATCTATCCTCCATTTTGACATGGTCTCTGCACATTAAATTTAAGATAAAGTGACTGGGTTGGTAGCGGAGCTTCATCGCCCAGGCAGACCAAAGTCTGTTACTCCAAGAGAGAATCTTAATGTTGTCACACAATGTTTTAGGCAGTCGCTGACTAAATCTCAAAGAAAAGTGTCCAGGGAGTATGGAATAGCAAGAACAAGCTCACAAAGGATTCAGAAAAAGCTGAAACGGAGACAATGTATGCCTACTTTACTTCAAGACCCAAATGGAGATGATCCAGACATGCATATGGAATGCTGCACATTGTACACAATTTGACAAGAAGCTTATCAAAAGTTCTACAAAAACATTCTTCGGAATGATTAAATGACTATTAAGGCAAATGGCAGGGTGAATACGCACATATGGGCAGGAATTTTCAGTGGTGGGCTAATCAGGCCTTATTTTTCAATGGGATTCTCAATTTTATAAATGACCTAGATAAGCTTCAAGAAGTGTTGTCAGAATTGGAAAATAGTCCACTTTTTTAACATATTCAGTCAGCTCAGGAAAAGTTGATACAACAACAAGATGGAGTTCCCCCACCATATGGAGTTATCAGCAGACAGGGTACTATTGAATGGTCTCCATAATCCTCAGATATCACACCCAAGGATTTTTCACAGTTCAGCAGAGAAATTTAGCATCAGAATTTAAAAAAAATGATAATAATAAATCTTTGCTACTCAAGAAAGCAAATCATCAGCTGTATTGGGTGAAGTTCATGATGGCTAGAGATGACAAAGAACACTGTGAGAGCTGATGACGGCAGCATACATTCTGAGAGAGAGAGAGAGAGATAGAGAGATTGTATATCAGACTTAGCAGCAAAAGTGTCACAGTTGTCACTGAAAAATAAATAAAGTTAGAGAAGTTAGCCTAAAAATCTGTGCACTATTCACTAAAATAAAATTACTAACCCATAACTCATGAGGAGTGGTCTTTCAGACGGCAATGGAATTCCTTCTATAACCCCCTCCCCCACCTACCCTCCTTAAATCACCACCACTATACATTTTTGCTGTCAGTTCCTCAAGAACTACATAGCTGTTCTTCAATATACTACAAAAAGTGTTCGCAGGAATGTGTCAATTTTAATGATCCTACATTTGATGAAATTATTCTTCGGTGGGAGGAGGAAGATGTCAGCGATATAGATCAAGAAATACACAAAAAAGATGGTGATTTTTACAGTAGCTGGTGATCACTAGCATGCAGCGGAAGAACTGAAGGACAATGGTGATGGGCACCTTTCTGGTTCTCCAAGAAAACATTTAATGTCTTGGTTAAAATCAAATGTGCTTTAAACGGTTGTAAAGAAAAATGTAGACCTCATCACTGAAAGTCAGTTTTTCAGACTATCTTTTGTGGTCACGAGGCAGCCCTGACGCCAGCTACGAGCGCTTTTCACTTGCTGTATTACAAAATAAGTAATTTAGTTAGTAATTAATTGTTTTTGCTGTCTATTCTATAGTATTTACATGCTTTAGTGTTAGACACATGTGATAAAGGTTTCAGTTTTTATTTGCATCTGAATAAGATAAGCGAAGTTTCTATTTAGGACAGTTCCAGGAGTACGCAAACGTTTGTTTACATTCTTAACTGATGTTAAATACGCAGGATTATCAATTAATTCAGTGCACAATACCCAGTATTTGCGATTATTAGTGTCATTTAGGCTCAATACATTGAAGGCAGCAGTTTTTATACGTTTTATTAGGTTATTTTTCACATAAACATAAAAGTTTGTTTACATTATCAATACGAGGGTTAATCAGCTTAAGTTAGTGTTCAATACTCAGTATTCACGTTTATTAGCGTCATTTAGACTCGGTACACTGAAGGTAGCAGTTTTTACACATTTTATTATGAATAGTGATACTGACAGTGATTTCTAACCTCACTTGTATACGTTTGACTAGCGCAACCTGCGACCGTTAACAGTTAAGGAAATGTAAAATACGTGGTAAATTAGTATTACACTACAATATCTGAGTAAATCAGTGTTACAATACAACTTCTGAGCCCTTCTTTAATACGGGTTAGTTAGCAGAAAGCTAAGACTCACTTTGCCATCTGCATAAATACCTTAGCTTGTTGTGGGCTTTAGTGATCACGTACTGTAAGCCCATCAGTTCCTATAAAGTAGAATTCGTATTTGTGCTTTCATTCTGAACTCTTATGGTTAGCTAAAAGTTTTGGTTTGTACCTGCATCTGTAAGTCTACAATGCCCAGTGTTTATGTTTATTAGTATCATTCAGACATGGAACAGTTAAGGTAGCAGTTTTTGTAGTTTTATTAGGTCACTTTCGCGTGTACGTAAACGCATGTTTAAATTACAAATACGGGGGATAATCAGTAGGTGCAGCTTACCGTAGGTCACTGTTTAATTCGTTTATAATATTCACTAGATAGCCCCTAGCAGTTTGCTGTAGGTCACTGTCTTATTCTTTAGTATTCACTAAGTAGCTCCTAGCAGAAAAATAAGCACCAGATCTCGCTTCAACCATATATTTTTATTTTCATTATTGAGTGTCCTTTCTGCCAACTAGAGTGCAGCTGTTAACCTTGTGTGGCAGTAGGTTTCCTTAAGTTTTTTAATAGTAAATCAGTTATTAGCTAGATGGATAGGGACTGTGTCTGTTGTGTGCGGATGCAGCAGGAGTTGGTCACAGTCCAAACACAGCTGGAAGCTTTGTTGGCCACAATCAATAAGCTCCTTGAGGTGCGGTGGGGATGGGGTGCTTGGGGCGGCCTCTGCTGTACTAGATGTGCAGGGGGGGATGTCACAGATCTCTGTCACTGAGCCGACCTCAGGAGCGACTGAGCCAGCCAGCCCACTCTCACCTCAGTGTGGGTGGCAGACTGTGTCGAGGTCTCGAGCCTCAAGGCGAAGGCTGCACGGGGTACGCAGGCTCCTGCCAAATCCCATGCACTTTGCTAATAGATTCAGTGTGCTGTATGATGCTGGGGGAGGGGGGGGGGGGGGAGGCTGAGCCAGATCAGAATGCACCTTCTGCCAGGATAGTGGCCACTCCTTCGGCAAGGTCCGGACAGGCACGTGGGGGTAGGGGTTTGTTATAGTGCGCGTCATTTTCGACGGCGGCTGAGTTTAGGTTCGTTCTGTGCATCTGACGTCACAAAACACAGTCAGCCAATGAACAGAGAGCTTCGTTGCCAGAGCTCAACTGCAGTGCAGAGCACGGATGAGTGTCTTCAGTTTTAGAAACGTTCAGTCATAAATAAGGTAATAGAACAAAAGCAATGTCTTGATAGCAGACTTTCTTTTACAGAAAGTTTGGAAAAGCATTCTTTATACCAATTGCTTTATATTCTATTAATTAATTAAACTAAACAAGCAATAAGCTTCCTAATTCAGGCGATAGCGAGGAAAGGTGTTTGTTTCATTCTCATGAACCGTTTTTTCGCCATAAAGAACAGCGGTAATTGTTTATTTCCTATTGTACTTCGACGAAACGTGAGCAATTCATAGTCATACCAACAGTGTTTGTCGGTATTTTGTGTGATATTTTAGAGTCGTCGAGGAGTTCTGTTGAACAATGAGCTCTGATGGTGTAATGGTTACGGTGTTTGGCTGCTAAGTGAAAAGTTCTAAGTTCAAACCTTGTTCGGTGCTTAGTATTTTCTTTATTTAAAAACAATGCCGAAGTGTCTTACTTCATGAATTTTATTCGTTTGAATGTAATTTTTTGAAATTTCTAGTGCTTTGTCTCAATCATAATAAGTTTTCGGTTCTTCTAATTTTGTCCTCCAATATTTCTTTTCACAGCAATTAAAAACAATGAAAAGGCACACATACAATATTCATGTTATCTGTTTTGTTTGTATATCTTCTCTTCCATAGTCACTGTTTTACTATTCATATTGAGATATATTCTTTTGCGACAGTATTAAAAGTATTATTTAGATAAGAATTTTGGCTCGTACGTTGCCGAGCTACTTGATTGTCTGACACAATTCTTTGCTTCGCTGCTTTGGCAACATCACCATATTCAGTGTTTTCGTTGACTGATCTATGTTTTAGCAAGTATTTGCTGTCCATTGTGACAAACACAAATTGTTTGCGCCATGCGCCTCACCAGGGTGTATATGTGCACGAAGAAAAAAAAAATTCCGGATTTCCCGGTTAAAAATACACTTTCTCCCTGATGAAAATACACTTTTTCCGTGTTAAGTAACAGTCTACTTTTCCTCGGAACTGTAAAACTTATCAATCCTTTCAATGGTTGTGGTTTTACACACTGGCGTAGAATTTCCCAACACTTTAGAAAACTAAACTCAGGGGGAAAAAACACATTTTGGAAAGATGTCTGATGTGCAGCAACATGTGCGCTGCGTATTTTCATATTACGAAAGTATACATTGGAATTCTACCAAACACCCCATGTTACTTTCCGAAGGATTGAGATCAAGATTGCGATGTGCTTTTGTAAGCCGATCGTAGCTCATGTCAAGCGATCTCGCCAGCCGATGACAGTAGATATTCAGACCACAGGACACGCGATGTAGTCAGCCAATAACAACATCACTGTTAAGTAGCGCGAACACACAAGCTGGAAAAGTTAATGGTTTAAATTGATATACATTGTGTTTGCTACAAGAAAAGAAAAGCTTTGGTCTCTAAGATTAATAAGCTGCAAGAGAAGCTAGGCTTTGACACGTAATGTTGATCTTTTTGCGTGTGTTACACTTCAAGATACATCACAGAAATGTGCCAGCAAATTTTTTAACGACATAAATGTCTGATCTTCTGGGCTCGAAAATATTCTAAATGGTCATTCTCAGAATGAGAGTCAAACGCTCTGTGAGTTAAGAAATTCATCGGACATTCGCGCACAGCTCTCATCTTGTGTAAAAGGAAATTTGCTTTACTTGAAAGTAATACTTTTCAAACAATCATTCGGAATATTTTCCCGCGACCTGTTAGATTCGTTTTAGCAGTTGCGCCAGATGGCAGGCGTCGCTGCGCTTGCGCAGCTATGATGACGCAGGATGCCCGTACGTTTGTACGTGTAAAACATTAAAAGATCTTACATTATGTCATAAAAGAAACAAGACGTTAGAGGATACTCCAAGGGCATGGGAATTTTGTGAACCCTACTAAATGCATAATTCGGCTTAAAGTGCACATTCGTATGTCCAGATTCAGATGTATCAGTACCGCATTATCTCATGTTTGGTTCTTTATTATGGCATAATGCCATACGTGCTAGACGATGAAAACATGCACTTGAAATGTAGCGAGCAGTTGAAACTAGGCAATAGTGTGGAATTAAACACTTCGTTTCAAGTAAATTGACTGCCTCCGCAGAAAAGATTAATAAAAGTCAAATTTCTTTAACAAACCGACAAAGATAACTTCATTGTTCTGCAAGGCGATTAACGCTTCACTGTCAGAAAGGTAGAATCAAACTAAAATCTGAAACTAATAACTTATTTTAGCCTTCCATAATTATGAGCATGTATTTTAATTCACTTGATAGCTCCTGACCACAGAAATCCATTTTGTTTTCATTTGACGTGAGAGCAATAAATGAAGAGGAAACAGCAAAATTACTTAACGTAAACACGGGTCATGTGGAGGCTACCACCTCCCCACTACAACTTAGACTGCTCTTTGCACCAGGTCTGGATCTACAATATTTCCGAACCGGGCCAATATTAGATAGTGGCACTCCCCATCCCTCGAGCGTTTGAGGTATGACGCCAAAAATTTAAAAAATCGACTTTTCAAAAATATCTACATACTGTAGCGCACGTCTTTATGAAGTGTCTGATACATAAAACATATATGATCAAGGCAATGTAAGACATGTTATTTGGTCACAAGTGTGCCGAAGTGCAGTGCCACGCCTCCTCACACAGCGTTCTTCCATCACATGCCTCTCTATTTTGCTCTGTGGAATTCAAACGTGTAATATTTTGCAATGGGTGCCATCAAACTGTATTCAGGACAGTGGAAATTAAAATGTTTGGTGGTGCCTCTCCTGCAGTCGGCCGTTTTGTCATCCAGCCCCGCTTAAAAAAAATCTCGCAATTAATAGTGGATGGGATTATTTGTAACCGGGAGAACAAGAACTCTTGAGAAAATTTGCAGTCTTTACTGCCTATTAGCTAATAACTTGCTGTTCTGTGTGACATAAAATTATATATAGGATACATAAAACGAGTAAAGACAAGAGACAAGCAAGACAGCACACATTTCTTCAATCCTTAAGTCCCAGCTTTTTTTTCTCTCTAATCTTGCCACAGCTTTATATAGCGTACTTCCCTTTCTGGGAAAGACTCTATTATGCCATCAAAGTTTGTCAACGTTTTGCTACATGAAAAACCGTCTAATACCAGAAAAGCTGTTAATACAAATAGTTCCCAAGACTGGTGTGGTTTCTCGATCTGATTACATGTATTTTGTCACTGTCTGCTAGATAAAATGAAATAGGCCTGCCTAATACTGCAGCAGTTGTTATACACACCTAATAAACGAGACTGTTTTGGCACAAATGGTCATTTTTATAACACGACAAAATATAATTCAGGAAGTACCAACATCAAAAGCCCATTAGACCTACTACAAGCAAAAAGTTTTATGTTAGGAAATAGTTTCACATTTCATTCATACTTTCTAGCTTCTGAAGCATGAGATCGAAAAGTAGTAGTATGTAATTTTTATATAAATTTTGAATCATCATATACTTCCGTAATTTGTGACAGTCTCCGTTTCTTCTCCTTCCTCATTCTAACAAACAATCTTGTCATCACTAATTCTGTAATTATTCCTGCCAGTGTCAAAATTTATTCTCTGGTTAACCTCACTAATCCTGCCACAATCACCGGTTTAGTTGTCCCGCATTTGTTTTCCGGTTAGGCGATATTAAGTGCTTGTACAACGCGTTTTTCCGCATTACTCCCAGAATAGAACTTTAGCGGCTGCTAGCTGGGGACTGTAGTGTACTGGTCTGGTCAAAAATTTTCTGTCAAAATTTCATTTTCTTGGATACACGGAGAAGACAACATGTAATCTTAGTTGCCTGTTATTCCTGTTAATCGTTTATTTCCTCTCTGGTAGCCTGAATCTATGGAATTCGCTAGTAATTATAACAACGCTGATGATTTGAAAACCCAGTCAACCACATAAAACAGCGATTGTCATTCACCATTTCGGCTTTATTCAGGTGCACCAGTAAATTTTTTCTGGATATCATCTGGCTGTTTGCTGCTATTGCTTATACAGCTAACTGCCACACTTCTGTAGCGAGAAGTGGGATAAGGTACTACTCATACACGACTCAATTGCATGTGCGCATAAACTCGCCTGCAACCGCTCAAACGAATCTAATGTAAACAGTTGTGATGTCACGCTCATCGGAGGCAATTTGTTGTTATAAAACATTGCATAGTCTTCCTAAAGCCTTGACACATTTTGCTGTTGGCAGACGCTCATATAAGCACTGTGTTTTGTTCCTGTATATTGCGTATTTCCTTTGCAACTTAGGTTTTATGTTCGTTTTTTCTCTCGTTCGTGTTTTATTGCTGCAGTATTATTCTGCAGTAGCGAGATACAGTAGTATTCTTTGTTAGAGTATTGGTTCTTACTAGTCAAAATTACAAAAATGTAACCAAAAACTAAAACAATGAAAAATTCCCGGGTTTTTCCCCGGATGAAAAAATTCCCGGGTTTTTCCCAGATCTCCTGGTTGTCCCGGGTCATATACACCCTGCTCACTGACAACATATTTTAGTTTCTATGTTTTATTACATCCACAATTCAGTTTTGTGTACTTCACCAACTTTGTTTTAATCAGAACTTTTAAGAAAAAAGTGAAATGACTCTGGTATAAATAAAACTTTTATTACAGTCGCGAAAGACGGAATATTTCTGAATATTACATATGACACCTATCTGGTACTTAAATGAGATATTGTTATACAGTAAATTGTATATGAAATTTAGGTATCTTGTCCACATTTCGTTCTCAACATTGTGGCAACTAAAATCGAAATTACGGAAAGTATACGCTATGGACTTTTACCTCTGCAAACTCTTCAAAATTTCGTGCAATGGTTTACTACATTTAATGCTACACAATAACTGCATTGAACATCGAAACAAAATTAAGTCATTTGTAGGGGGAAGGTATCAGTCAAGAAGACGTGTAAAAATCAAATTTTTGGGCCAAATAGTTTTTGTGAAATCGAATGATAAGTGTGTCAAAGTAGTCGGAACACCATGTGTCTGCACAGGCGAGCGGGACAGTGAATGCAGGGAGCACGTCTCTGTAGCAGCGAAAGGGTTAATGCGGCCATGGTGGCTTTACCTCATAAACTGCGTGCTCCCCCTAAACGTAAGTCTGCGAACTTACTATACTATGGCGCTGCTTCTTTTGGCGCGTGCGTCATTTGAAACTGGCAATGCAGCAATCTCCTGTGTCTGGGCAGGCACGCGCGAGATGCCAAGATAAAAGAATTGAACTATAGTTATTGAGAGCTCCAATGTTAGGCGGGTCATGGAGCCCCGCAGGAACATAGAGCCTAGGGCGGGAAAGAAGTCCAACGTTCACTCAGTGTGCTTGCTGGGGGGGGCTTGTCCGGGATGTGGAAGAGGTTGGCGGCTATGAAGCGTGCAGGCTACAGCCAGCTGCAGATTGTCGCACATGTCGGCACCAACAATGCCCGTCATCGAGGTTCCAAGGAAATCCTTGGGTCCTTTCGACGGCTGGCTAAATTGGTGAAAGGGCCTCCATCTCTCAAGGAGTGGAAGCCAAGCTGAAGATCTGCAGCATCGTACCCAGGGTGGACCAGGGTCCTCTGGTTTAGAGTCAAGTGGAGAATATAAACCAGAGGCTACATCGACTGTGGTGAAAATGGTTGTAGATGCCTTGACCTACGCTATGGGGTGGAAGGTTGTAGGATGCTCCTTGATAGATCAGGGGTGCACTACACACAGGAAGCAGCTACATGGGTAGCACAGTACTTGTGGCATGCAAAAGGGTTTTTTTTTTTAGATTAGGTTCCTCCCCACGGGGAACAAACCGCTGGCCTGAAATATTACCAGTTCATGGCACTGATGTGGGTGTGCCAACTGTAAAAATTGTTAGTTCGCCTAAACAGGTCAGTCCAAAGGATGAAGGGTCTGTAGCAAAATCCCAGAGTTAAACTCCAAAATAAAGAGTAGCAATGCCAATTTTGTATTAGGTACCAAAAGCTGGTTGAAACCAGACATAAAAAAGCAGTGAAATTTTGACTCGGATTGGACAATTTTTAGGAAGGATAGGACTGATGCTATGGGAGATGGTGTGTTCATTGCAGTTAAAAGCTGTTTAAACACAGTTGAGATCGATACTGTGAAATAGTCTGGATAAAGCTGTCAATCAGACAAGGACTGACAATTGTATTAGGATGTTTTTATAGACCACCAGCACCCGCAACAAACATCGCAGAATGTTTCAGGGAAAGTCTTGAGTACATAGGAAGTAAATATCCAAATTATCCATTAGTTATAAGTGGAGACTTTAATCTAGCATCCATTGACTGGGAAAATTACACGTTTATCACAGGTGGCAGAAGCAAAGATTCATGTGAAGTTATTCTAGGAGCACTCTCAACATACAACCTTGTGCAATTGGTTAGAAAAACAACTTGGGATTGGACCATATTAGATATCTTGGTGACAAACAGACCTGATCTTTTGGAGGAAGTTAATCTAGAAGAAAGGATTAGTGACCATAATGTCATTGTGGCTTCTGTCAGTGGAAGTTGCAAAAAAACAGTGTAAAGTTTTCTTGTTTGGGAAAGCAAATAAAATTGTCATTAATGAATGTCTTCATAGTCAGCTCCAAGCATTCACTGCAGGACACAAAGATATTGAGCATCTTTGGTCGGAATCTAAAGGTATTGTCCACCATGTGCTAGAGAAATGTGTGCCTAGCAAAAGTACAGGGGAGGGAAAGGATCCACCTTGGTACAACAAACATATTAGGAAGTTGCTGAGAAAGCAGAAAATTTCGCAGTCATTTTAAATGTAGTCACTGCCCCGCTGACAAACAGAAATTGTGCAAAATGAAAGCAGCTGTCAGAAGGACAATGAGAGATTCTTTCAACGAATTTGAAAGCAATATATTATCTGCAGTTTCTAAAAGTAACCCCAAAAAATTTTGGTCGTACGTAAAATCTATAAACGCTAAAAATAATTTAATACCTTCTCTTGCTGACAGTACGGGTAATGTAACTGATGATGATAAACAGAAGGCCGAAATTCTAAACCTAGCTTTCAAAAACTCGTTTACGGTAGTATGGTAGAGGACTGCAGAACCATTCCACCTTTCAATTATTGAACAAATGAAACGATGGCTGACATAGTGTTTAGTGTATCTGGGATTGTAAAACAGTTAAGATCCTTAGATGCCAGGAAGGCATCTGGTCCAGACAGTATACCCGTAAGATTTTATGTTGACTATGCTACAAATATAGCACCATTCTTATACATCACCTATCAGAGACCACTGGAACAGCAGAAAGTTCCACGGGACTGGAAGAAGGCCCAGGTAATAGCACTCTATAAAAAGGGTAGAAAATCAGATGCACACAATTACCGGCCAATTTCACTGACATCGATTTGTTGTAGAATCATGGAACATATTTAGTGTTCAGACATAAAGGCCTTTCTAGACTCGGAGAAGCTCATCTGCAGAAACCAGCACGGTTTTAGGAAACAGCGGTTATGCGAGACACAGCTGTCCCTCTTTGCGCATGGTATACAACAGGCTCTAGATACCGGCTCCCAGGTTGATGCCATATTTCTCGACTTTCGAAAGGCATTCGACTCAGTTCTTTCACTGTCGCTTGCTACAAAAAGTGCGCACTTACGGTCTATCCGATGACATATGCAGTTGAACAGAAAGTTTTCTAACAGACAGGGAGCAGTATGTCGTCCTGAATGGGGTGACTTCAACAGAAACAAGCGTAACTTCAGGTGTGCCCCAGGGCAGCGTAATAGGTCCTCTGCTTTTTACAATTTACATAAACGATCTGGTTGATGGTATTGACAGTGGCCTTAGACTGTTTGCCGTTGATGCTGTAGTCTACAGGAAAGTAGATTCACATGAAAGTTGTGAACAAATCAATAGAGGATTTGCAGAAAATAAATGTGTGGTGCAATGACTGGCAGTTATCTCTCAATATTAGTAAGTGTAACCTACTGCATATAACAAGGCAGAAGTCCCCATTAATGTACGAGTACAAAATAAATGCCGAATCTTTGGAAGCAGTACTGTCCGTCAAGTATCTGGGTGAGACTATTCGAAATGATCTCAAAGGGAATGATCAGATTACAAAAGTAACGGGTAAGGCGAACTCTAGATTGCGGTTTATTGGTAGAATCCTGAAGCAATGCAGTCCTTCAACAAAAGTAATAGCTTACTATACGTTAGTTCGTCCAGTCTTGGAGTATTGTTCGTCTGTATGGGACCCTTACCAGTTGAGTCTGATTCAAGAGACTGAGTAGGTACAAAGGAGAGTGGCAAGATTCGTGACTGGTACGTTTAGCCATTGCGAGAGCATTACAAATCTCATAGAAAGTTTGAAGTGGGACACACTTGCAGATAGATGGTGCACTAAATGGAAGGGGCTGTTCACTAAATTCCGATATCTGATCTTCACCGAGGATGTAGAGCATATATTATTACCACCAACTTTCAAATCGCGCAATGATCACCATTCAAAGATAGGGGAAATAAGAGATTGTACTGAGGTGTTCAGACAGTCGTTTTTCCCTCGCGCGATCTGCGAGTGGAACAGAAGGGGGGAAATATGACTTTGACGCGAATTGTGCCCTCCGCCACACACCACTTGGTGGCTACTGAAGTATATATGTAGATGTAGATGTACTTAGGAGGTGCGAGTTTTATTTACATGTTTAATGTCTGGAATTCAGTTGTGTGTGAACATTTACTTGCTACAGAGCTAATACAATTTCTCTGAATGTAAAATTCACTTGTAACAGTATGTTTAGTATGATATTCAAGAAACCACACAAAAACATATTATATACTGCACAAATTATTTAGTGCAATAAAATCAACAATGAAGCCACAGCATTCATCAGCAACACACACACACACACACACACACACACACACACACACACACACACACACACGAGACCGCCAATGCCTGTGCCAGGCCCGAGGTGCTGGAGTTGGCGGTCGTGTGAAGGTGATGTGTACTTGCTTCCTTGCAAGTGTGTGTGTGTGTGTGTGTGTGTGTGTGTGTGTGTGTGTGTGTGTGTGTGTGAATGGTGCATATGTGTGTGTCTTTTACTGATGAAGGCTGCGGCTGAAAGCTATAAGTGAGTGTCTTTTTATCGTGCCTGTCTACAACTTGATGTGTATTCTTTTCGATAAGTAGCTATCTGTATTTTCCTACATTGTTGACATTCCTACCTTGAGTTTCCATTGTTTGATAACTTAAATTCAAATTTTCAAATGATGTATACTTTAAATCTCAGTTTAAACATAGACATCCCAGAGACCACACCTCGTAGAATACTTTACAGAAGAGTCACCACATGAGTTAAGAGTTAACTGTCTCTATAACTAGAAAAATTCCTGTCCAGGGAGGAGATTTGACAGTGATAACTGCACAAAGAGGAAATGAGACAAGAGCCCCGTGTTGGACTAACACAGTATCCCCAACAGCAAGAGGGGTGAAATGGTTGCTAGTTTTTCATCTCCCAATTAACTGCAACAATCATATTTTTACAATTAACAATATCTACAGAGCCTTGCTCATTTAACTCTGTTTTTATTTCTTTATATTTATCCAGTGTTTGCAGTTGATAGATACACTTGACAGTAAAAGTTCAAAACATTTGTTTTAAAGAGCCAAACTTATTACAAACTTACAGTTTGTTATAACAGTAATAATAAATCCTGTCTATACTTCAGATACATTTAGTTTACATCTGACTTACTGTTATCTCATATATTCCAGAGTTAAATTTGTCAGGACTCCAGTTGGCAACAAACAATGGGCCCTCTATGTGTACACAGTCTTGCCAAATTTCCTTGTCCAATGTAACTTGTACTTTTTCAACAGGTGCCAAAGAAAATGCTAATACTCTGAAATAACAAAATGCATTATAGTTATAATGTAACAACAAAATTATTAAGCATCATAATTTCTAGGTATAAATGTCTTGCCTTATATGTGTTGAAGTGTGTATCCTTTCTAATGGTTCTCTTCCTGGTAGTGTGTATAAGAGATGTTTTGGATTGGTAACCAACACAACAGGCCAGTCTCGATGCACAACATCAACAAAAGAAAACAACCCATGATCCATAACACCTAAACGATATCTGCAACATTGTAGTGAAATTATTTCAAACTTTCAGGAAAGAATCCTGACAACGAGTTAACAAAAACATGTGAAAGTAATCAAAAAGTCTACTTACTGCCATCCGTGAAGTTGCAAATAACAAGTTGGATGTCAAATTATTTAAAAAAAAAAGCAGAGTGACAACTTGTAAGTGAAATAATACTATAAAGGAAGGAAAATGTGGATTTTTTTTTTTTTTTTGTAATGATTAATACAAAATAATTCAGTCTAATTTCACTCTTTTCATTACCCACACATATACTATGAAATACATGTATTGGCACTTATGTGTAAGAATCCTCAAGTTCCTCATGCGACTAAGCAAGATTTCAGTTATCAGCTTTATAGAATATTATTATTGTATCAGCTGTACAGAATATTATTACTGTTATTACTTTACACTTCTGTAGAATAACTATTTTTTTTATCTTAGCTGCACTCCCCCAGAAGATTATGCCACAGTGCAATACTGAGTGTAAGTATTCAAAGTACGCTAGCAGATTCATATAAAAGTCAGCTGGAGCACTTTGTTTACCTTCTTCATATGCTGGTGCTATCTCTGTTTGTTATCCATCTAGATGACTAAGAACATCAGACATGGAGCCTCATCCAGCGTGTTCCTGTTGATCTCCAATTCTAGCACCTCTTGTTGTTTTTGTTTGTTTGGAATTATATTATTTCTAATCATTGTAATATTTATGTTAAGCTGTCTGCTGAGAACCAGTTTTAAGCATTATTCTCCTGTGTCTGATATGGACGTGTCTGGCCTTTTTGTCAGTATATATGCATCATCAGCAAACATCACAATTTTTAAAGATCCTCCAATGTTCCAAGTAAATCATTTGTGCAAGCCAAGAACAGGATTAGACCAAGCACCAAACCAAGCATGGCACCATATTTGATGTTTCTCTACTTTGAATTCAGTTTTACTCCTGTTGTATCATTCGTTAATGTGACACAATGTTTTCTACTATTAATATATGACTCCATCCTTGCTTTTAAACCCACACCATTTTAGTCCCCCTAGTAGAACTGTATCATCCAGAGAGGCCTTGGAAAGATCACAGAAAATGGTAGTTCTACTAGAAATGAATTAGCGAGAAAGATATATAAAAAAAACAAAGATGATGTGACTTACCAAACGAAAGTGCTGGCAGGTCGATAGACACACAAACAAACACAAACATACACACAAAATTCAATCTTTCACAACAAACGGTTGCTTCATCAGGAAAGAGGGAAGGAGAGGGAAAGACGAAAGGATGTGGGTTTTAAGGGAGAGGGTAAGGAGTCATTCCAATCCCGGGAGCGGAAAGACTTACCCTAGAGGGAAAAAAGGACAGGTACACACTCGCACACACACACATATCCATCCGCACATACACAGACACAAGCAGACATTTGTAAAGGCAAAAGCAAAGGCAAAATTTTGCAACTGCCGACAGCTTAAGAAAAACATCTGTCTCAAAATTTTCAGCCTTGCCTAAGGTATTCCTACACAGCAGGCCATAGGACAGCAGTAAGGATTCTAAATCATGAAAAGGAAGTGGACTGATGCATTAAATGCACTCCAATTACAATCTGAAAGCAGAAAACAGAAAAACACAGAGAGATGGAAAATCGTCCTTGCAAGAGAATGCACTTTTTACTGTAAGACTTAACCTGACAGAATGACCATTGCAACTCCAGATACCCCAAGGTCCTGTCTACATCCAAATTAATGAGGTTCACTGAGGCTCCTAGATCTATTTGAAATTTGACCAGCCACCCATCCACAATCAATGTCAGAAAAATATGGTAGGGCAACATGCACGGGGTGTCAGGAGCAGCCCCAGAGTCTAGTGAGAACACTGAGGCATCCAAGGACTGACTCACGGCCCATTGACTGTCACAAACAGTTACAAAATGGTCTATTACCACACACATGGCCTCCATGTGCTGGAAGTCACAGCGAACTTAATTACAAATGACAATGGGGGCAGGATAACTGGCTCGCCCAACGAATGATGGGCGAATGATGTCGAGGACCCAAAAAACACCACTGGCGTAACTACATTGTGAGTGGCATGAACTCACCAAGCTCACTATGGACGAGGACAGGCCATGCCACAGTGCCTCTCCAAAAGCATCATCAATGGCAGCAATACAAGGTGACTCTGAAGGAGGCGAGGCACCTTGGGTATCCCTCTGGGCACAGATGGCTGTTTACCACACTCACCTCATTCATCCACCTGCCAATTATCAGAAAGGATGTCCCTCGCCACTGCCATAATCTCATGTGATTGCGCAATTTGGGAAATGTGGGCTAAAGGAAGGTCACACAAGGTCAATGTCTTACTCTGAAGTTCACGATTAGGAGCTAACCTGACAATTACATCCTGAATTAGTGAGCCTGCATAAGTGGTAGCACATTTGGAATGCTCAAAATGACACTTGTACCAGATACCTTGTAAACATGTAATCCACACTGCATACGACTGCCCAGAGCACTTTTGGTGCTACTTAAGCCATAACCGTATGATACCACATAGGTTCAATGGCTGAAATACAGCATAAGCAACCGACAAAGCTCATCAAAGGAAATCTTCTCTGGCTAAGTGCAAGGCTTCACATTTTGGACAACTTCAAATAAATCTACACTGCTGAACGACAACAACATGGCCCTATCAGCTGGATAGACAATACGGTTTACTTGACAGTTCAGCAAGATAATTCTCCCACATTTCTGTAGGCTCTCCAAAGCTGGCAAATGGCCTCAGAGGCAGAAAGCTGGGCCACTGACCACCTCCCCCCTCCCCATGGGGCAAGGGCGTGAAGCAAGTCTACATTCTGGGTAATTGAAGCCTGCATCTGCTTCTTCTATAGGCACAACTGTTCCTGTCAGCATTGCAGAAATGCCAGGTCGAAGGTTGGCTATTGTGAACTCTATGGGGGTGGGGTGGGGGAGGGGGGCAGGAGGGAGGGGGGCAGGGGGGCGGGGGGGGGGAGGGGGCCATGGAACAGGGGCATCACACACTTAAGATTGTCCTCTATCACCACTTTAGTATCTGCAGAAAACACGACAATGCTGCAACTTGACACAACTGGTGCGCTGGTGACTAGGCGACAACTGGGGAACAGAACCCTGTGAATGGAACCAACTCACAGTACGAATTTAACTATGGGAAGTAGAGTGCCTATATGCACAGGGATATGTACATGACAATAACTCAGCACCTGGCTGGCATGGATGGCCAGTGACTGAACACGACACCTCTCAGCACGAGCACCAGGCTAGGTCTGCGATGGCCTAACTCTGCAGGACCACCGGACTGCTCCGCTTACTGCAACTTGACATCAGCAGGTCTACCCATATGACACAACATGTGCCCTACATGGCAGGTGCTACTTAAGCTGTAACCGTCTGATACCACATAGGTTCAATGGCTGAAATACAGCATAAGCAGCCGACAAAGCTCATCAAAGGAAATCTTCTCTGGCTAAGTGCAAGGCTTCAAATTTTGGACAACTTCAAATAAATCTACACTGCTGAACGACAACAACATGACCCTATCAGCTGGATAGACAACACGGTTTACTTAACAGTTCAGCAAGATAATTCTCCCACATTTCCGCTGTTCTACCCATGCCAGTTCATCTGCCTCTATTGAGACATCCACTGGCAGAGATTCGGAATTGTGAATCCAAGGTAAACTATTCCCACTGACTGCTGAGTAAAGTCTCCCTCAATAGTGTTACTGAGTCAGTATTATACTATACCTAATTGCTAAATTAAGTTTAAAATATTTCCTGTTGTGGCATCCGTATGCAGCCAGATCATAATACTGTATATTTTTAAATCTGTACCGAAGTACTGCACTCAAAGAGCAGTTCATGCAATTTACATTAAGGGCTCTGCCCTGAGACATCATTCCACATTTCCTGTAAATATAGCCTCCCTTATATTATGTCTACAGTAATGGGACAATAACTTGTATCAATGAAGATGCATCTGTTCAATTTTTGTGCCTTCTGAATGATATATTGTTATGCATAGCTAATCTGTAAGAATACCTCTACATTTTTCTGTTTGCTTTTGTGATGTAAGAAGCTCATCTTTCTTACTTAACAGGCTTTTTATGTATTTCTGGGAAAGTTCAAATGTATTTTGTTTTCACCCATTGTGCTGTAGAAGCTGCCTTTCCATTCCCCCCCCCCAGTGTGGTGTATAATAATCCAAAAAATTTTTTTTTTAATTGTGGCACATTTTGAGGTTAATGTAAGTACTTTTAAGTCTCATGCAAATTTTCTCTTACTACTTGTGTTGAATTTGTGAAATGGATGGAGGTTGAAAAAGAGGTATACATTATTTACAACAAATTTCATTAAGAAAATTACGGTGTTTGTATTCTTTAGTGATATGGATTACATATAAGTACTAATATATAATCTGATAATCTGATATAATTTGTTGAGTACTACTTTTATGCATAATTTGTAGACATACACTTGGTTGTATAATACATTAGGCAAAGTAATATATAGCCAGCAAGTTGCGCATGCCACAGGAAATTAGTGAGCCAGAAAACCAGAAAATGAAATGAAAAGTTCATTAGTTTTTATTACTATAATAGATGTCATAAGAATGTGGCCAACTGAAAATTTAAAAACGGAAGCTGTTTTCAAACAAGAAACCAGGAAGTGAAGCATCTGATACTGCACAAAATGTGTTTATAATCAACTAGTTTTTAGGAGAGGTCATTTTTTGCAGTAAGTATATAAATATTCATTTCATAAATACAAACAACATTTTCTGACTGCAATTCAGTATTTATTTATGTTCCAGACTTACTCGTTCTTGTATATTAAAGGGGTCTTCAGTGGATTTTTTTCTGGTGTAATGCAGTATTGATTAAATTCACACAGCTGGGGTTCACAGCCACATAAAATTTTGTGGATGACATCATGGTCACCTCTGACAGTAAATTTATTTATTTATGTAAAAAGCCACAATTGTTATTTCAGCTGTGTGGATATTATTAAGTGGAATACTGTAAGACTGTGCTTTAGCACATGTCAAAGCCTTAAAAAATGTCCGACTTGTACACATGTCCATATGCACATACGTCAGACATTATTTTGGTTTTGACGTGTGCTAAAGCACAATTTTGCAGTATTACACTTGATAATGGCCACACATCCAAAATTACAATACTGGCTTTTATAAACAAATAAATTTACAGCCAAAGGCAGCCACAATATCATTTGCAATAAAACACTGCTTTGCTTTTAAATATGGTACTTCACTTTTCTTCATATACAGAGGCCACTCCAAAACTTCTGCACAAAGTGCACAAGCATCTGTAACTGTGGAACTATTGAATGATACCCATGTGAAAAATGTAAGCTGTGAGCCACATTTTCAGCTACCACCATGTATATTTAGTAATAATTCTTGTTTTGAGTGAGATATTCTAATTTGAAATGGAGGGAAGAAATGACTCAAGTCAAATCTTAGCTAGTGACCAGCAGTCTTATATCAACACTGAAATTTGAAGGGATAACGCCTACCAAAACTCACAACGCTCTAGGCGAAGTGTGCAGGAATAGTGTACTGGATCAAAGTATAGTGTTATAGTGGACTTCCCATAAATGCAAAGGCCACTCAAGTACTGAAGACAAACCATGGATTGAGTGGCCAAAAACTGTAACAGACAATGCTTCCACTTTTTTTTTTTTTTTTTTTTTTTTTTTTTTTTTTTTTTTTTTTTTTTTTTTCGGCAGGAGGGGGGGGGGGGGGGGTGCAATCATCTTCTGACTGGTTTGATGTGGCCCGCCGCATATTCCTCTCCTGTGCTAACCTCTTCATCTCAGAGAAGCACTTGCAACTTACATCCTCTATTATTTGCTGGATGTATTCCAATCTCTGTCTTCCTCTACAGTTTTTGCCTTATACAGCTCCCTCTAGTACCATGTAAGTCATTCCCTTATGTCTTAATAGATGTCTTATCATCCCGTCCCTTCTCCTTATCAGTGTTATCCACATATTCCTTTCCTCTCCGATTCTGCACAGAACCTCCTCATTCCTTACCTTATCAGTCCACCTAATTTTCAACATTCGTCTGTAACACCACATCTCAAATGCTTCAATTCTTTACTGTTCTGGTTTTCCCCACAGTCCATGTTTCACTACCATATAATGCTGTACTCCAGATGAACATCCTCAGAAATTTCTTTCTCAAATTAAGGTCGATATTTGATATTAGTAGACTTCTCTTGGGCAGGAATGCCCTTTTTGTCATTGCTAGTTTGCTTATGATGTCCTCCTTGCTCCGTCCGTCACTTCTTGTTATTTTACTGTCTAGGTAGCAGAATTCCTTAACTTCATCTACTTCATGACCATTGATCCTAATATTAAGTTTCTCGCTGTTCTCGTTTCTACTACTACTCATTACCTTCGTCTTTCTTCGATTTACTATCAATCCATACTCTGTTCTCATTAGACTGTTCATTCCGTTCAGCAGATCATGTGATTCTTCTTCGCTTTCACTCAGGATAGCAATGTCATCAGTGAATCATATCATTGATATCCTTTCACCTTGAATTTTAATTACACTCCTGAACCTTTCTTTTATTTTCATCATTGCTTCCTTTATGCACAGATTGAACAGTAGGGGTGAAAGACTACATGCTTGTCTTACACTCTTTTTAATATGAGCACTTAGTTCTTGGTCGTCCACTCTTATTATTCCCTCTTGGCTGTTGTACATATTGTATATGACCCGTCTCTCCCTATAGCTTACCCCTGTTATTCTCAGAATTTTGAACATCTTGCACCATTTTACATTGTCGAATGCTTTTTCCAGGTTGACAAATCCTATGAACATGTCTTGATTTTTCTTTAGTCTTGCTTCCATTATTAACCGCAATGTCAGAATTGCCTCTCTCATGACTTTACCTTTCCTAAAGCCAAACTGATCATCATCTAGCGTATCCTCAACTTTCTTTTCAATTCTTCTGTATTTTATTTTTGTCAGCAACTTGGATGCATGAGTTGTTAAACTGATTGTGTAATATTTCTTGCACTTGTCAGCTCTTGCCATCATCGGCATTGTGTGGATGATGTTTTTCCAAAAGTTAGATGGTATGTCGCCAGACTCATACAATCTACACACCAAAGTGAATAGTAGTTTTGTTGCCACTCCCCTCAACGATTTTAGAAATTCTGATTGAATGTTATCTATCCCTTCTGCCTTATTTGATCTTAAGTCCTCCAAAGCTCTTTTAAATTCTGATTCTAATACCGGGTCCCCCATCTCTTCTAAATCAACTTCTTTTCTTCTTCTCTCACATCAAACAAATCTTCCCCCTCATAGAGGCTTTCAATGTATTCTTTCCACCTATCCACTCTTTCGTTTGCATTTGACAGTGGAATTCCCACTGCACTATTAATGTTATCACCCTTGCTTTTAATGTCACCGAAGGTTGTTTCGACTTTCCTGTATGCTGAGTCAGTACTACCGACAATCATTTCTTTTTCGATTTCTTCACGTTTTTCATGCAGCCATTTCGTCTTAACTTGCCTGCTCTTCCTATTTATTTCATTCCTCATCATTACTGACCATGTTTTGCAAGGAGACCGACAAAAAATGTGAAGAAATTACAAATGAAGCAAATGTGTGTTTGATGTTCAGAATCTTAACTGAGAAACTACAGAAAAGAAAAGTCACTGCAAAGTGGCTTCCTTATCATCTGAGTGAAGAGTAAAAAGCAAACTGCACAAGAATCACACAATTGCTTCTATGCTATGAGACAGAGGAAGATCAGTTGTTAAATTGGACAGTTGCCAGGGATGAAAACAGGATCTGAGACTTTGAGCAAGAATTGAAAACATTCTGATTCTCTTCAGCCCAAAAAATGCCATCACCATCAGTGAAAGACAAGATGGTGATAACTGTGATATACAACGAGAATAGAGTGATAGCAACAGATAAAGTGTCCCAGGGCACCACTGTAACGGAGTAATACTATGTGGATTTTCTGTGAAATGTTTTGCACCACAAGGTCCTACACTTTCCAGTTGGAGTGCTGATTCTTCATTACCACACACAATTGTGTGTTGCTTAGGAAATATGCACAGTTTCACAGAATTATGGATGAGAAAACCTTCCCCATCCATCCTACAGTCCTGAAATGGCCCAACTAGACCTTGATTTGTTTCCAAACTCAAGAAACCACTCCAAGGGAAATTTATCAAATGACTGAAGAGGCTTCTGATGCAGTGACCAACACAATCAAAGATATCAATGAACATGCATCCTAATGGGAATAAAAGACATGCTGAAATGATGAGACGCTATTAATCAGAACATTGGAGATTACACTGAAGACCTGTAAAGTCATTTTGAGAAATTAAAAAAAAAAAAAAAAATTTAAAAAAAATTTAATCATAATCTTACATTGTGCAGAATTTTTGAAATGACCCTCTTTACATGAACAAAACATTGCTTACGGCTATTCACTTGTCCTTCCAAAATCTGTGTTTCCTTCCACCTGGACCTAAGTTAGCAGACACTTTTCCACTCTACTAATAAAAATTTGACACATATTTGCATTGAGTATTTTGAGTTTATTGTTTTTACACTCTTGTTTCAGTAGTTCATGATATGGAAACACTCACTGCATATCTGGCAAGTAGATACGATAGGAACGTGGTAGAGATAAGCTTGCTCTTGTGCTGGGCAGGGGGAGCTGCATGCTCACAATTAAGTGAGTTGGGAAGGAGACAGAACGGCGGAAGAGGGTGAACATAGAGAGGAAGATGTGAATGGACAATGTGTAGACTGGTGGCGGTGGGGGGGGGGCATATGGACAGAGGTGGAGGTCAGTGTGAGACAAGGTCTAGCTCAGATTGGAGTTGAGTCCTGTAAGACTGTGGGGTTGACAGATGTGTTGCGAGGTGCAATTCTCCTGGCGTAAATCTCTCTCAGCCCTTGACCTGCCCCTCCACCCCCACCCTTCCTCACACCCCAAACGTTACTTCTCTACATTCTCACCCTCCTCTCTCTCTCTCTCTCTCTCTCTCTCTCTCTCTCTCTCTCTCTCTCTCTCCCCTCCCTCCCTGTTTCTAAATCATCCTTACAATCCACTCCTCCACTCCACTGTACACAGTGTGATACATACAACTCCTTAGCTGCTCCAGGGTTGACTTACTGATGCCACATTCCTATTCCATCCACTTGCTGTGTCTCCCTTCACGTTGCCAGCCACCCTTTCCTCTCTCCGTGACACCTTTCTTCCCACTCAACCCAACACAATCCCTCACCTTAGTTGAGCTACAACGCCAGTATAATGTAGTAGCTTGGAGTTGCATAGCATGAAAATTCAAAGCTGCATGTAAGATAGTTTCTTAAGCAGAAAATGTGTGAAAAAATATTTACCTGTTTTTATGAGTAACTCCCAGGTCATAGGAACCTCTAAAATTCTGTATGTAAAATTTACTATCTTAAAAAATATCAAACTAGGTTTTGACATGGCAGGTAAGACCATTTGTTTATGAGCAACAAAATTCTTGCAGTCATTGTTCATGTGCTTGAAAGTTAAAAACAAGGATAAGTGAAACAAACAGAATTCACAAACAAGTTTCTTTTCTACACTTGTATTTAATATTTTATCATATGATTTTTGGATTGCTGTTGCTTGTTATAAACCAACTCTTGTGCTAACATAAACAAATGTATACCAGCATGGAGGTGAGTGCCACACTATAGCAACAATACATTTCACTAAATTCTTTACACTTAATGAACTATGAACAAATATTATAGTTTAAGTAGTACGAGAGGTACTACAAATATTGTACAAATGACTCTGCACACAATATTTCTCAGTACTTTGGGATACCTACATGCGATTATCTTTCCAGTCAGCTAGTTCAAGTTCTAGAAAGCCATCATTTTGTATTGTGTACATATTTGGAACAACACCTCCCAACATATGGAAATGACCACAGAGGTACGCCACAGATTGAGGTGGTCCACCAATCAATGCTCGTGCACCTGGCGATGGTGCTAAAATGCAGGATGTTGGATAGTGACCAAACCATATCACCGCATCACTAGTAGCGGATGCTTCCTCTGCCAAACCCTGTTGCAGTAGGATGTGAAATGAGAAATATGTAAAGATATGATCAGAAAGTTTCCTGAAATTAAAAATGTAATGCCAATCTACCACTTTAAATTCTTTTCTGACTATTAATAACAAACATGCAATACATATAATATTATTTCAATACAGATGTAGCACCCCAGTTAATTTTATATGCCATTAATGTTTCCATAAACACATGAGTTTTTCAGATAGCTGTTCTGAAAGATCTTTTACTCACAATACTTGAAACGAAGAATGAAAAATGGTTCTGATCCAAAATGAAACAGTTATACGTTTAAAATGCAATTTTACAAAAAAACCACAGCTAACCTTAACATGTGATATCTCCTCGGCAGACAGCACACCGATGAAGTTGAAAGGACGTCGGGGACCAGGATCGAGGCATGCATCCATTGCAATAAATGAATATGTCTCTCCGTTGTGCCTCAGTCGGTATAAGTAAGACTTTGGGTGTGCTGGTCCTTGTACTGAATAGTTCCGATAGTAATTTCTAGCTGACTGTATGCCTGGGACATTAAAATTATCTGTAACAGATGTATATTATTTGAAATATGAAACTCATAGCTCTGAAAGAACTATACTGAGGTGACTATTTAAGTAACAGACGTAGTTGATGTATGTAACATTCTTAAGTGAAATGTGGCAAATATGTTAAGTGCTCTGAAATTAGGCCCAGATCTCTTCATTAAAACAAATAAATAAAATAAGAAACAAAAGCATTCCACAATCAAGCTCACAGGATTGCACAACGTTGACCAGACACTTTGTCATCCTCTGTCATATGAAGTCATTTTCAGGTTACCTTCCATTCAGAAAGCTGTTGCACTTAGTGCTATATTGACTTGTACATTATAGATTGCAGCGATAAGTCGTCCTTTTTAAATTTTATTGTGCAGATCTAGATTTCGGCTAGAGGCTAGCTGAAATCTAGATCTGCACAATAAAATTTAAAAAGGACAACTGACTGCTCCAATCTATAATTTACAAGTGAAGTAATTTTGATGCAATATTGGGGGAGGGGGGGAGGCGGGAGGGGCAAGGGGGGGCTTTCTCAGCAAATGTTGGCTTTCTAGACCTCAGAGCCACTAGTTCTCATTCAAGCAGCTCCTCAATCAGGATCACAAAGCTGAGTAGACCCTGTTCCAGTCCTCCCATCAAGGAAAAATGCCTGGCATTACCAGGAATCAAACCTGGGTCCTCTGTATGGTTGTACATCACACTGACTAATCAAGTATGAGGCAGACCTTTATACAACACATACGCTTAAAAATAATAGTAATAATTCATGGTGTGAACTACTTTGCAATTTCATTATGCTTCTAGTGGGCCAAAATCAAGATAGGAAAATGTACACAAGACGGACATCCATCACCATTTAATTGGCGAAACATTAGTAAATTGCATTTGGGCATGAATAGTTCACTAAAACTACACTACTTCCCCACGAATTAAAAACAAATATGAAGAAGCCAGTGTATATGGAGATAGCAAAAAGAATGGTTAAAAATAAGAAGTCTCTCTGAATGAGAGAAAGACATAAACCAGTGGGGCATGAAACTAAACACCACTATACAGGAGCAGTGAATTTATTCTGATTCCAAATTAGACAACACTCGCAAATGGCTGAGTCACGCTGCAGGTTCACAGTGATTTTGTGACTGTGAAATCTTCTCAATAAATGGCTAAGATTACGACTGAGGAGGAATCAGTTAATTTGGCCACTAATGTTATTCATATTTCTCTAAAGAAAACTGAAAAGGAAAATACAGAAAATGTCGCTTTCGGCTAGAAGGAAGCTGAGTCACTTCAAATTGGTTCGAGAACTCTTACTCACACCTGCTGATCGGCGAAAGTATTTACAAATGGATGTGAATAAGTACATTACATTGCTCCAAACTGCCACCCCTAATCATCAGGGCAAAGGATACAAATACAAGATAAGCCATTACCCTACTTGAGAGACAGACTGCCACATTTTGGTAGATCACACATGGATGTACCTATGATGAACTGAAATTCCCTACAGGTATTTCACCTCAGGTTTTTATCAGATAATTCCTGACAGCTGCCAATTGATTCTGTGTTGTTTACAACACCATATAAATGTAGGCATATATCGAAAAACCTGCAATAAAACTTTAAATTATTTAAATATTAAAAAAGGTTTGCAAGAAATTATTAAGAAATCATAAACAATATATATAAAATGTTCTTGCTTCTCACAATTATTCCTTTCAATCATTATTGTTGCTAACTGAACTGACAGAAATGTAAACTGCTGCCACAGCTGTTTTCTCATTTGTAGTTGACAGAGCAGTAATGGTATGCTCAGTAACTGTGCATTGCTTAAGTTAAGAGTTTGTGTCACTAAAGCTGTTTGCCAACAGAATCATGTAGTAATTTTTGTTTATCCACATACGGTGTGGGGACGGAGATAGGTTGTTTTATTCCTCTGGCTATTTTTCTGACACTTGGTTTGTTTACACTTGAGGTTATTTGAAAGTTGTTGACCTGTACAAGAAGGAATGGGTGTTGACTATGCTCACCAGATCATCATCGAATGGGTCAATCTCAGAAAACAAGAATAAAAGTAAAATATCACCCATAATAAAGTGTGTTTCAAAAAATTCATACAGTTTCATAAGACTACAGAATTTACATTAACAAGGATAGAAATTTGGAGTAAATTTTAACTTACGACCACAACTAAATGCTTACATCGGCAGCAGTTGTTAAGTTGCCTTCCATTTTACTGCCATTAGAGATCTACATGGTGCAGCTGGATCACTATTTCTTAGCCCAATGTGCACTGAAGTGGGATAATGACAACAGCACAAGAAAATGAGAGTTGCATTCTCCATGTCAACAAGTGCAATTCAGTTACAACTGTGTGCTGCAATTTTTCCTCCAGAGATCAAAGTATTTGATAACAGCAACAGTAGTTTATAGACACTGGTTGCTTTTATATGAGGAATTTTACAGGTTTCCCAAATATGCTTGTTCAAGAAACAGAGCACATTCAATGAAGTTTTAGTCATCGTGCCAGCCAAGAGAGAGTCATCCCTCACATGTCTATCTGGTGTGTTTTCAGGCAATGTTTTTATTTCTAACCATACAAGATTCAACGGCTACAAGTCCTTAATGATGGTGATAAAAATAAGTGCAGTTTTGCACATGCATTCTGGGTGTGGAGATAGGACATAACAATTGCCTTTAATTTTTGGTGTTCACTGATATGGCTATGTTTCATTAAAGTGGAAAAGTGAACAGCCACAAACTAAACTCAGACTATGGGGAACGCAACACCCATATACCACAGTTGAGCACGAGAGAGACTTTCCATAGCTTCATGTGTTCAGAGCCATTTTTTGAGAAAATATTTATGGCCTTTTCTTTTGTGGAGAAGAAACAGTTACATGAATAGCGTACCAAGTAAAGTTGTAGATCTGGCTTCTTCCACAATGGCAAGATGATGCAAAAAATTTCATTTTTCAACACGATTATGTACCATCGCACTGATACCTGCATGCAAACACATCTTAACAATTAAGTCCTTCAGTGCTGGATCAGCTATAAGAGGCCTAAAGACCTCTTACTCCAACATAGGCCTCTAAGACTGTCTGATATGATGGCAAGGTTTTTCTTTTAAGAATTCACCTACGTGCCTCCCCTTCTGACAATCTTTGGTGGACTGCAATGGAACATAACAGCAGCAGTGAATGCAGTAACTTCACGCTTGTACAAGTAAGGGACAAGTTTTACTACAATATCTGGATGACTGTTATGCTCATTGAGTGTTTGTGGAAGATAAATCAAAACATTGACCCTAAATGAAAAAAAGTATTCCAAAGATTATATGTGCATGCATTTAAAAGATGTACCTTCACAAAACTGGAAGGTTCCTTTATAAGTAGAAACTCTGTAGTCCTGTGCATAAGTTAAAATCCACATCAAGTTTCTATTTTCATTCTTGTGCAATACATACTCTTAGGGAAACTAATGAATCTTTTTGAAATGCCAGGTATATAAAATGTCTTCATTATTAATAGGCAGGCAGCTGTACTGTTACTTTAGGAGAAAGTAATTTAACAACTGAACACACTAGCGATCTAGCAGCCCTTAATTCACTGTGTGCTGGGAAACTCAGATGGATTTGTGAGGCTTGGTAATGTGGATTTTGGACGTACAAAAAAATCCAATTGGACCAGACATGCTATGCCACTCCATCCAAGTTTCCGTACACACAGTGAGTACTGTCTCAGTTTTAGGCCATTTGGGCTTGCTTGTGTAGAAAGAATGCAAAGAACACTATATAGATGCTACAGACATAAATGATGAGCGTTAAAGACAGAGGGCAAGAAAGCTAACTGAATAACAACACACATACTTGAAACCAAAGTGGAAATGTAACTACGCAAGCAGATGTGAGTTTAAGCAATAAGTAATAAAATGGTTTCCATAAATTACAGAAAAATCACAAAAACTGCAACAGCTTAGGAAAACATTTGGCAATAGGTTTTATTGTGATAGAGCTGCAGAAACCTATCACATGAAAATCAGTGCTACTGTGATAAATTTGTGTTCTCTGTACACGGCAGATATCTGCAATTTGGAAGATCATGCAGAGTGAGGGAAGGCAGTCTGACTTGATTTGGATTGAATTTTCTGGGTGGTGTGTGATGGTAGTGCACTGCAAATAAGAGTGTGATCGGACTGCATTGGCCAAATGTTTAAACATTCATCCTCAGTCTGAAGACACATTTGGTGCAGTTCTCCTCACTAGTCTATCCTGTGCAAGCTTCTACATCTGTACATGACTACTGCAACCAAATCCAGTAGAACCTGTTTAGTGCTGTGAAGCATTGGTCTTCTTTTACAGTTTTTGTCCCCCACATTTCCCTCTATTACCAAATTAACTATTTTTCTATTCCTCACAGTGTGCCCCAGCAACCTACAATTTTTTTTAGTCCAGTTGCCACAAAAAAAGCTTTAGCTTCACTGGCAGAAATATTGTCACAGGCAGATTTTACAGTTTTTATTTCTTCTCTCTGAACTTGCCTTGTGCAAAAGGTTTGCCAAAAGTATGTATGTATGTAAGGTGGCAACCTCATGTGAAGTTTCATCTGCTCAGTTCAGGAGCATGCTGAACTACATACCAACTGAAGTGAGATTTTATCTTGTAAAGTGATGGCAGGTATGCTTTGATTTGAGAAGAAGCCAGTACCAATCATCATCCATTAGTCAGGATGATAATGCCTGCAGAAGAGGCAGTGTCTGTGTGTGGCATTGTATGTTCGAATGGATGCAGGCCTTCATATCCCTCTGCACAGAACTGTGGCTACACATATCTAGATTGATGACACACTTTATGTATATGGTCATCCTTATGCTAATGGAACAGGTGATGACCTTGTCCCGGAAGATGATGAAAATTGCAAGTACAGGACTCATTTAAGACTGCATTAAATACTGCACCACATTGCTGACAACTAACCAATACACAATCATACAGAGTATCTTGACAGATATGATAGGCTTGATGAACGATTGAGTAATAGAACCCAGCATGTTATATAGGATGGCAAATGTTGGAACAGAAATAAAAGTATCACTGAGTGTGTGTAAAAGAAGCACAATAGGAATTCCACAGCTCTCAATATACAGGGTGAGCACGAAGTCTTGCCCTGATTATAAAAATTTATAACAGAATAACCGTTTGACATAATAATTTACATTTTATGCCGTTACAAGGGTTAGTGTTATTAGTTTTTTAAGACCTCTTACGTTAGTAAGACATGTGCTGCCTTGGTAGCTCAGAGAAAGTCGAGGCGGTATTCCAGTTCCTGCCAGGTGTTTCGTAACATGTGTTCTGTCACAGTACACACAGCAGCTTGTATCCTAGCCTTCAGTTCGTCGACATCAGCAACTAGTGTGATGAAGACTCTGTGCTTGATACAGCCCAGAAAAAAAGTCAAGGGGCATAATGTCTGGAGAGCAGGGTGGCCAGGGTGTTGAACCGTTCCTTCCAATCCACCGATCTGGACATTACTCCCCTCTCCAGACATTACGTCCCTTGACTCTTTTTCTGGGGCTATATCAAGGACAAAGTCTTCACCACACCAGTTGCTGACATCGACAAACTGAAGGCTAGGATACAAGCTGCTGTGGATACTGTGACAGAACAAATGTTATGAAACACCTGGCAGGAACTGGAATACTGCCTCGACATTCTCTGAGCTATCAAGGGAGCACAAGTTGAGGTTTACTAACATAAGTGTTCTTTAAAAAAGTGGTAACACTATTCATGTAATGGCATCAAATGTAAATTATTATGTCAAACGGTTATTCTGTAATAAATTGTTATAATCAGGGCAAGACTTAGTGCTCACCGTGTATATAAATGTTGTATCAGATAAAATCAGCAGCACTGCAAGACTATTCACTGAACATGTTGTTATTTGCAGGAAAGTATCATTGTCATACGACTGTATGGAAATGCAGAAAGTCTTTGACCAAAATTTCCACTCTGTGTAATGATTGGCAGTTGTCTTTATATGTGAATAAATGCAAGACAATGCAGTAAGAGAAAGAACCCTGACAGTACAGACTTAAATTTGTCAGAAGAGTGCAGTGTATCTGTAAAGAAAACTGCATACAAGCCACTAGTGCGACCAAGACCTTATCAAGTAAGCACAATAATAGACATTGAACAAATTGAGAGATGCGCAACAAAGATCTTAAAATGGTGGTATAGCCCCTATGAAACGGTGAGAGAAATGTACGGGGAACATAAATGTGAACCCTTGGAAGAAAGATGGCTTGATTCTCACAAACCCTGTTGGATAAGTACTTGGACTTGACACAGACTGTGCACTCTTTCTGTTGTCATCACTATATATCTTAGCTACGGGATGGTGAGAATAAGATAAGAGAGATTAGGGCATGTACAGAAGCACACTGTATTGGTACCAGCTGATGTTACCATGGAAACATAGTAGCTGCTGCAACATTACTATTAACCACTGTGGTGCCACTACTCAGATGGCGCTGATCCTCAAGCACACATTCTGATGGGAACATGCCAGACTTGCCATATAACCCAGTCCAAAGCCAGACTAAGCCAGTTTTGTTTTAGGGTTCAAGAACAACTAAGATCACACCAACCCATGTCAGAACCTTAGAACACTAATGCAGAAAAGGAGCCCAACTGATGGAAGGAAAGAGAGCTAAGAACAAGGACTTCCTCATGGAGAAAAGCCCACAAAATATGCCATAAAGACAATGGAGGTCTCGAACTAAAGATTAAACGTCTTTTGTCATATTGCTATACTGCATAAAAAGTGAAATGCAATCGACACCCTGTGTGTCATTTGCTAAAATGGGCGATAACTCAGACGGCAAACATATATTAGATTATAAGTGGTAAAAAAGGGCATTCAGTCAGGAAATGGTGAACCATCAAAGATTGATGACAATGAGCACAAAACGGTGGGAATCACCACTTAACAAATGGTGACGGCTAAAACGACAGTGTCCAATACGCAACCTAGCTAAAATGATCTCCTCGTGGCGAGAGGGCCAAGAGGTGGTTGGCCAGGTCGCTGGAGAGGTATAAATCCCTGGAGTTTGTTCCCATGAAGGGAAGAGCAGTGGTGTTGCCAAAGTGATGCCACCTGCTGACAGACGGCAACATGGAGACCATTGGAAGAAATGGAAGAACTAACAGGCTGAGGCAGGAGGACTGCAGCCTCGGCAGCAGCGTCAGCATCCTTGTTTCTTGTCAGACCAACATGAGCAGGAACTCATATAAACATTACAGTGGCTCTCTCAAGAGTGAGCTAGTGGAAGATTTCTTGGACCTGTTGCTCTAAGGGATGGATGGTGTACAGCACACAGAGACTCTGAAGGGCATTAAGAGACTCAGAGCAGATGACACATTTGAAAAGCCTGTGTCGCTGGATGTACTGGGTGGCCTTATAGAAGGTGAAGAGCTCTGCTGTAAATACTGAGCAGTGTTCTGGAAGCCAATACCGAAAATCATCAGTGCCAATGAAACACCCAACACCATGGTCAGTCTGAGAATCATCAGTGTACACAAGCGTGCTATTGCTAAGTTCTGTGCGAAGATCAAGAGTAGTTTCCTTAGGAGGTGAATGAAGTCCAAGGTGAACACGGGCCACTGACGCATGAAGCCAAGATGGTGAAAGGTTCACACTCATTGGTAAAGTGGCAGGTAGTGTGAAGTTAAGCTGCCGGAACAAGAGCTGAAGGCAACTCCTGGAGGTAGCAGAGAAGAGGGACGCAGTCCATTCTGGCGGTCCAAGGAATCATTGAAGACAGAGGCATAGGATGGGTGGCCAGGTATGGCAGACAAACGGCATGAGTATACACTGAGGATAACATCACACCAGTATGACAACAGTAGTTCAGCAGCTTCTGCATAGAGACTCTCAACTGGGCTACTGTAAAACGCACCAGTTGCGAAACGAATGCCACGGTGGTGGATTGTATTTAGATGGCATAAGGAGGACAGACACACAGATGCATAAATGAAACACAGCATAGTCCAGTTTCGAATGGCCAAGGGATCGGTACAATCAGAGGTGGGTGGTGCAATCTGTTCCCCAGGAAGTACTGCTTAGGACACGTGGGACACTGAGGGCCCGGGTCCAGCAGGCAGCCAGGTAAGACACATTCGAGAACCAAATATTCGAGTAGTCCCACAATAATCTGTGCGAATAGCTAAATTAATTAGTGCAGTATATTCTTTTTCCTCTACAGGATTGCTTAGTGGTTTTAGATTAAAGTGTTGTACATAAAGAACAAAACCCATTCTTTCTCAAATTCCATGGATACTGTGAAGTATCTGATAGGTCATTATACAAATGATTGGTTTTGGTTTATCTCTATTAAATGTGTTGCCTGCCTGCTGTATTCTCATTAGGTAGGCCTGCTTAAGATCAGCTGTCAACACAATGTCTTGGATCCTCACATAATTTTGAGCACTGCCAACAAACCAATCTAACATGTAAATAGCAGCACCTACCCTATTCTTAAGTTTTACTTAATTACAATTGGCTTCTTACATACATTTAAATACACAAATTTCATTTTTATCTTCTTATTTGTAACTTATACAGCTGATATTAATAACTAGTCATTTTCAAGGGAATTAAATAGCAGCTTAGCCTTTATGAACTACATGGAGCAATTCCTGACAAATCGAACATCAACCAGTGGCAGAATACCACCTCACTATTAAGGCAAGAAAAGAAGTGTGTAAGGTAAACAGTGAACAACTACAGTTCAGAGTCTAGCAATGGAAAAATAAGTGTTAAACCATACCGTATTGTTAGGAACTGTTCTCATACCATGAGAAAGAAGCTAAAAAACAACTTTAAAATGTGACATTATATACTGACTCTCTGATGACTACTACACCAAATGCAAAGTGATGGTCAAAAAACATACGTGCACCAAGACCGAAGGAACATCATAAGCCAGATAACTGCTTATTAAAACTGGTTAAGTTCGTTGTGCTGAGAAGCAGCATGCAGCAAACACAGATAGGCAAGGAATTCAATACGAGTAGATACGCTATTTAGGCATCTGGAACTAAGAGTCAAATGATATAGAAATCTATAAACCAACCATGATTGCCTCTGATATCTAACCACACCGTCTTTTCGTTTATTTTAGTTTCATCTAAAACATTTTTGTATACCATCCATTCCTTTACATACTGGCGTGATCCCATGTTGTCTTCCGATTTGGCATCTGTTAGATCACCTTCAACAAAAATCATTCGTAAAAGTCTAGATACGAAGCGAAGTCCCAACTACATGTCGCCATTAACTATACAAACCTGATGCCAATACAACTGATGGCCTAATGGCATCAACTGTAATATCACAAAACTCTTTAAATTCCGTGACCCGCGTCTCATCGTGGAAAATACTAATGTGTATGTCTGACACCTGTAATCGTCAAAGTCATTGACCTTCTCAGTTAAAATTAAGAAAGTAAATTACTTTCCCATATTAACGTTCCTAATACAGACCTGCAAAAACCACATCAAATTTTCGGACGAGTTCCCTATTATTACAGTGTCAGTATCCGTGCCACCTCTTTCCTTGTCTTTCAGCCGCCTGGACTTGAATGAGAATTTGTTGTTTTCGAGAACTTGGTCAATATCTACAGTTATGACACTAACAAGATTAGAAAGGAATATAGAAAAAATTAGGACCATTACAACTGCCACTAAAGCTTTCCGTAACACGGGCATGTTTCCTTGTGAGTTCTGAGTTTCCTACGTATTCTATGTTTTATTTACAACAGTATACACAGAAACTGAAACAATCTCCGTCACCATCAGGTTGACCAACACCTGTATAGTATATACGAATGATACCGAGCATGTCCGCAGTCTTAATGTTGTCATCCTGCAAGTAGTTGTTTTGTTTCATTTATCGTAGGTAGATTTTCTATGAAATTATGCTTGGCTTAAGATATCTTGAATTTCGTGGTAGTGATATGATATTGTGTCTAAGTGTTTGCTAATGTGTCAGTAATTAATCTGTCAATACTTGTGTCATTATTTAAAATTATCAGTACAAACCTCACAACCACGACTTCAATACTTCTGAAAGAAAAGCCTTACACGCTTACACATGTTGGTTAACCTGAGTGTTTGTAGCATTAGCATTTAACGAGTTGGCGCGATTATGGGTGAAAACAAGTGTGATTTTTCTCACGCAGTATTCGTAAACAATCCGATTCAGTTCCGGTCTTACGTCCATAAATATGTGGAAGTGGAAACCATAGAAGGCGACTTACATAAAGGAACACTGTATACCATTGATCCTGTTTCCGAGAGGTATGATAACTCCAGTTACTTTTCGTTGTAATTATTATCTATGTTGAAAGTAATCTCAGTTTTATTTCCTTCAGCGTTGTTCTCGTAAATAAAAATGAAGACAAACTGAGTATGGATATCATAATGGGACATGCTGTGAAGTCTTTGCAAATGAAAAAAAGTTGTGAGGAAGCACCAGTTGACGTGTTCTTAAAGAAGCATGAAGAAATGCCATCAGGTGAAATCGAGCGACGTAAGGGAAGATTGGCAGGTTGGTTAAAAAAGAACAGGACACCAGTAGAAGAAGACGGCCAGATTTTACGAATTGGGAGTGTTGTAGAAATACACCCACCGTACGGAGTGGATAACTGTTTAAGCAGTAATGAAATTATATTGGACCGCATACAGAAACTGATGTTATCTATGCCAGATAATTACGATCTGGGAACATGAACGCTCTTTTTAGTATGAACAGCGAAACAGGTGTAAAAGATGAGATGTTGTCATTAAATTATTTTTACTGTAGACTGTGAAAGAATTTTAAAATATGCGTTTATTCAATGTTCTAATGTCTCAAGTTTTGAAGTAACTTCACTGGGATGCATTACTTGTAGCCCCAGTGTGGTCCTTGATATTACTGTACGCATGCTATTAGAAAACTCTGAAGATGCTCAGCCATTGTAACGTGTTGGCAATTACTCTTTGGTTAATACTCATAGTGAATACATACAATTTGGATTGTGCAAGGTTAACATGTTGATTGCCATATGCGTAGTGATGAATGTTTCATTTGCAAGCCACTGCACCTAGTGTAAGGTCTGCTGGCAGCATTGTGGCAGTGGACTTGTGAAGTTAATTTGCTGTAGAGCTTCTTGTTACTGTAGATATTGAACTACTAAGTATTTATTTTGTGTTTCCTCTTACTACTTGTGTGTCCTTGTGGGTTGACGATAATTTAATAACTGTACCTCCTTTTTTCTTGATTGTTGACTAACTTTCAAGGTAAAAAGAATATACTGTTGGTTGTTCAAAATGTATCAGATTTGGTTATGCTATTGTGATACACGTAATTTTCTTTTGTAGAGCAAATGTTCTGTATGGTGAAATAGAAGCTGCTGTTTTCTAGCAAATGGCTTTGTTTTACCCTATATCTTATCGGGTAGATTGGTGTGCAACTGCTAAGAGTATACTTTACATCTCACGTGTGCTTGTAGCAGTTTGACTGACTTGATTAATAATAATAAAAAATTAATACAGTAAAAGCCTTCACAGCCAGTGCTTACTTCTATTCAAACTTCCAGCCTGTGTGGTGTGGTCAGTGTAAAAACTATTTGTTGTTGTTACTGTTATTGTCGTCTTCAGTCCAAAGACTAGTTTGATGCAGCTTTTCATGGTACTGTATCTTTTGCAAGGCTCTTCATCTGTGAAAAACTACAACAACCTACATCCTTCTGAATCTGATTACTATATTCATCTGTTAGTCTCTATGATTTTTTACACCCACACTTCCCTCCAATACTAACTTGACAATCCCTCGGTGTCTTGGAATGTATCCTATCAACCGATGCCTTCTTTTAGTTAAGTTGTGCCACAAATTTCTCTTCTTGTCATTCTTTTCAGAGCCTCTTCGTTCATATGCAATCTACTCATCTAATCTTCAGTGTTCTTTTGTAGCACTATGTTTCAAAAGCTGCTATTCTTTTCTGTCTATTCTGTTTATCATCCATGTTTCGCTTCCGTACATGTGGATATTTTAGCCCTGTTTGCAGGAGACATCTTTAGGGACAAGCAATCAAAATTTATGTCACTTATCAGAGATGCACTAGCATCACATGATCAATAATAATACCCTGGGTACAGCTCATAATGGCCCATAAAGCTGGGACCTTTTGAGGTTTTTCCACTGTACAGTGTTTCTCTGCAGATATCTCCTGCAGAGTGTAAAATGTCAGTAAATAGTATCTTACATCAACCGCAGCCTCTGAACCCAAAAGCTTACATACAAGTAGTGTTAATTAGTCTTGTCATTGTTGTATGGAGGTAGAAATAAATAGTTTGCTTTGTTACTGTTCAAGCCTAAATTGTGGAGGCAGAAGTCAAACTTTCGACCATAATTTGCGATTTTTCCTTTCCCTTGTTCAGATTAACAACAGTTTTGGAATACAACAAATTTTGTACTTATAGAAGAAAAAAACTGTAGAAATCACTCTTCAGAATCTAGAAGAGGAAAGTCCTGAACAGAGCCCAATGAAACATCTGTGGTAACTGGCAGGGGTTGTATTTTGCTGACTTTCAGTCACTGTAATTAATTGCTGACTGCTGATTGGACAAAATGTGTTACAACATAAATAACAACATTCAAGCTCGAGAGAGGAGATTTCTGTAAGTGTTAATATTAACCTATGTGATCATTCCATTTCACATCCCCGCAAATTGTCACATCCAGCTATTTGTATGAGTTGAGTGACTCCAGTTGTGACCCACTGCTATGGTAATAAGATCATTATTATACAACGTGGAAAGTAAGGAAAGGATACCAACACACTTCCAGGGCATGTCTGAAGTTACTTCTACCTCTGTTGATGATTCTCCACCCAAAAAAATCCTCAGAGCAGCCACAAATTTCATTTTATACTCCATGTGATTGGTCTTCATAAACAATGGGCTTTGCCAGTGTCATGTGTGCTGCTGTGACACAGATTGATGGACTGTAGGTGTAAGCACAACAGAGGGATCTGTGGAGAAACCAGGCAAACATGGTTCTAGAAGTTGGGCAGCAAACTATTCAGAAGTTGCACAGGCAACAGCTTGGATAATTGACTGATCTGGCCGTCCTGTGGTACCGTGAGCAGCTGAAAGCAAGGGGGAAACTACAGCCGTTACATTTCTCCAAGGACATATAGCTTAATGATGACTTCATCCTCTTGGGTAAATTAGCCCAGAGGCAAAACTGTCCCCAGGCAGCAGACTTGTGACATAGGATTGAGAACTGTAGGGTTCCCATAAATAGGTCAGGTGTGCACTACACATCAGAGGCTGCTACTCACGTACCTGACTGTGCGTGGGTTGCACACAAAGTTTTTGATTAGGCGACTCTCCATCCAGTCAAGCTGTAGGAAATGCACAAGCATCAGTGTAAGATCAAAAGAAATGCCTCCCACAGGTGAGAGTATTAAAATTCTAAAGGTAAACTGCAGAAGCATTCGCAAAAAAGTGTAAGAGTTGGAAGCGCTCAGGAAAAGCAGTGAAGCTCGCATACTACTAAATATGTACAGAAAGCTGGTTGAAACCCGAGATTGATAGTAATGAGATTATTGGGGAAAATTTAAATGTATATCCAGGGTTGCCACAGCTTCTGGAAATCAGGGTATTTCAAACATGTTGGGGAAATTTGGAAGAGAAACAGTGGAAAAATCTTGGTTTTGTCTCAGTAGATGAAATGGTTCTTTAACTGAGGTGTCCTGCGTCGTTGCTGGTTGGGTGCAGCCGAGTACATGCACTGCTTCCCTACTCCCTCATTCCTACTGCTTCTCCCCTTCTTCCACTTCTCTCAGCTTGCAGTCAGTGCTGCCAACACTTCTTGTTGCTAGCCTACCAGCTGCCAATGAGAGACAGGGTGGCGTCAGGAATGGTTTGTTTGGATCTGATTCTCAGAGACTGTAGACGCAGCAGCCAGAGATGGTGGTAATGTGTGCATGAGTTTTGTTGCATGGTTGACCACCATGGTATCAGTCCATCATCATGCTGTCTGTGGCTCGTGAATAGCTGGCCACACGAGTGTATTACTGCGAAGGGCCAACACTGTAGGCCACTGCTACGAGTATCTGTAGTGGATCGAGCGTGCTGATTTGAAGCCATACAGTTCCCACTAATGTGCAGGCTCTACCTGTCGGATCTAGTCTCACCGATCTGCCCGCAGGCCTGGTCACTTTGTGTGTAGTGTAGTGCAGTGTATTTTCAAGGTTTATCCATGGACCCAGGACTGTAGTGCTCCTCGGCAGGCCGGAGACCATGGGTGATGGATTTCAAGAACTGTGATTGTCTCACCACAAGTACATTGCACAGTGCCCATATTATAGACATTTTATTTCTTCTAGTGCATTTTGAACTTCGAAAGTAGTTCGTATATTAGAAAAGTGGACTATAAGAAGAAGAAAATTGTGGTGGTTGCTGGCAGTTTGTACGCTATGTACTCGTGTATTTCTTGAAGGAAAAACCACACAATACCTGTAAAATAATAGATATAACACATTGGGTAATAACCGACAACATCGAACATAGCAGAACCAACATTTTATTGACAGTCACCTAAAGGTGTTGGTTTACACAATTCTTCCCCACCTAATACACTTCTTTCAAAAGGCCAACTTTTTTCTGAGGTTATTTCTGAAAGCAGTGAAGGTATTTTTAATCTGTCTTGCGACTCCAAGGAAATGTGTGTTTTTGGCACCCAATGTGTTTTGTTGTTGTTGTTGTTGTTGTTGTTGTTGTTGACTTCAGTCCTGAGACTGGTTTGATGCAGCTCTCCATGCTACTATATCCTGTGCAAGCTTCATCTCCCAGTACTTGTTGCAACCTACATCCTTCTGAATCTGTTTAGTGTATTCATCTCTTGGTCTTCCTCTACGAGTTTTACCCTCCACGCTGCCCTCCAATGCTAAATTTGTGATCCCTTGATGCCTCAGAACGTGTCCTACCAACCGGTCCCTTCTTCTTGTCAAGTTGTGCCACAAACTCCTCTTTTCCCTAATTCTATTCAATACCTCCTCATTAGTTATGTGATCTACCCATCTAATCTTCAGCATTCTTCTGTAGCACAATATTTCGAAAGTTTCTATTTTCTTCTTGTCCAAACTATTTATCGTCCATGTTTCACTTCCATACATGGCTACACTCCATACAAATACTTTCAGAAACGACTTCCTGACACTTAAATCTATACTCTATGTTCACAAATTTCTCTTCTTCAGAAACGCTTTCCTTGCCATTTCCAGTCTACATTTTATACCCTCTCTACTACGACCATCATCAGTTATTTTGCTCCCCAAATAGCAAAACTCCTTTACTACTTTAAGGGTCTCATTTCCTAATCTAATTTCCTCAGCATCACCCGACTTAATTTGACTACATTCCATTATCCTCGTTTTGCTTTTGTTGATGTTCATCTTGTATCCTCCTTTCAAGGCACTGTCCATTCCGTTCAACTGCTCTTCCAAGTCCTTTGCTGTCTCTGACAGAATTACAATGACATCGGCGAACCTCAACGTTTTTATTTCTTCTCCATGGACTTTAATACCTACTGCGAATTTTTCTTTTGTTTCCTTTACTGCTTGCTGAATATACAGATTGAATAACATCGGGGACAGGCTACAACCCTGTTCACTCCCTTCCCAACCGCTGCTTCCCTTTCATGCCCCTCGACTCTTATAACTGCCATCTGGTTTCTGTACAAATTGTAAATAGCCTTTCGCTCCCTGTATTTTACCCCTGCCACCTTTAGAATTTGAAAGAGAGAATTCCAGTCAACATTGTCAAAAGCTTTCTCTAAGTCTACAAATGCTAGAAATGTAGATTTGCCTTTCCTTAATCTATTTTCTAAGGTAAGTAGTAGGGTCAGTGTTGCCTCACGTGTTCCAACATTTCTGCGGAATCCAAACTGATCTTCGCCGAGGTCGGCTTCTACCAGTTTTTCCATTCGTCTGTAAAGAATTCGCGTTATTATTTTGCAGCCGTGACTTATTAAACTGATAGTTCGGTAATTTTCACATCTGTCAACACCTGCTTTCTTTGGGATTGGAATTATTATATTCTTCTTGAAGTCTGAGGGTATTTTGCCTGTCTCATACATCTTGCTCACCAGATGGTAGAGTTTTGTCAGGGCTGGCTCTCCCAAGGTCATCAGTAGTTCCAATGGATTGTTGTCTACTCCCGGAGCCTTGTTTCGACTCAGGTCTTTCAGTGCTCTGTCAAACTCTTCATGCAGTATCATATCTCCCATTTCATCTTCATCTACATCCTCTTCCACTTCCATAATATTGTCCTCAAGTACATCGCCCTTGTATAGACCCTCTATATACTCCTTCCACGTTTCTGCTTTCCCTCCTTTGCTTAGAACTGGGTTTCCATCTGAGCTCTTGATATTCATACAAGAGGCTCTCTTTTCTCCAAAGGTCTCTTTAATTTTCCTGTAGGCAGTATCTATCTTACCCCTAGTGAGATAGGCCTCTACATCCTTACATTTGTCTTCTAGCCATCCCTGCTTAGCCATTTTGCACTTCCTGTCGATCTCATTTTTGAGACGTTTGTATTCCCTTTTGCATGCTTCATTTATTACATTTTTATATTTTCTCCTTTCATCAATTAAATTCAATATTTCTTCTGTTACCCAAGGATTTCTACTAGCCCTCGTCTTTTTACCTACTTGATCCTCTGCTGCCTTCACTACTTCATCCCTCAGAGCTACCCATTCTTCTTCTACTGTATTTCTTTCCCCCATTCCTGTCAATTGTTCCCTTATGCTCTCCCTGAAACTCTGTACAACATCTGGTTTAGTCAGTGTATCCAGGTCCCATCTCCTTAAATTCCCACTTTTTTGCAGTTTCTTCAATTTTAATCTACAGTTCATAACCAATAGATTGTGATCAGAGTCCACATCTGCCCCTGGAAGTGTCTTACAATTTAAAACCTGGTTCCTAATTCCCTGTCTTAGCATTATATAATCTATCTGATACCTTCTAGTATCTCCAGGATTCTTCCATGTATAAAACCTTCTTTTATATTTCTTGAACCAAGTGTTAGCTATGATTAAGTTATGCTCTGTGCAAAATTCTACCAGACGGCTTCCTCTTTCATTTCTCTCCCCCAATCCATATTCACCCACTGTTTCCTTCTCTCCCATTTCCTACTCTCGAATTCTAGTCACCCATGACTATTAAATTTTTGTCTCCCTTCACTACCTGAATAATATCTTTTATCTCATCATACATTTCATCAACATCTGCAGAGCTAGTTGGCATATCAACTTGTACTACTGTAGTCGGCAGGGGCTTCGTGTCTATCTTGACCACAATAATGCATTCACTATGCTGTTGGTAGTAGCTTACCCACACTCCTATTTTTTTATTCATTATTAAACTTACTCCTGCATTACCCCTATTTGATTTTGTATTTATAACCCTGTATTCACCTGACCAAAAGTCTTGTTCCTCCTGCCACCAAACTTCACTAATTCCCACTATATCTAACTTCAACCTATCCATTTCCCTTTTTAAATTTTCTAACCTACCTGCCCGATTAAGGGATCTGACATTCCATGCTCCGATCCGTAGAACGCCAGTTTTCTTTCTCCTGATAACAACATCCTCTTGAGTAGTCCCCACCCGGTGATCCGAATGGGGGACTATTTTACCTCCGGAATATTTTTCCCAAGAGGACGCCATCATCATTTAACCATACAGTAAAGCTGCATGCCCTCGGGAAAAATTACGGCTGTAGTTTCCCCTTGCTTTCAGCCGTTCGCAGTACCAGCACAGCAAGGCCGTTTTGGTTAGTGTTGCAAGGCCAGATCAGTCAATCATCCAGACTGTTGCCCCTGCATCTACTGAAAAGGCTGCTGCCCCTCTCCAGGAACCACACTTTTGTCTGGCCTCTCAACAGATACCCCTCCGTTGTGGTAGCACCTACGGTACGGCCATCTGTATCGCTGAGGCACACAAGCCTCCCCACCAACGGCAAGGTCCATGGTTCATGGGGGTAGGGTTTTGCTTTACTGAAATAAAATAACATCAGTGGTCTTAATGAAATATACTATTTGGCTTGCTTTCTCCATCTAAAAACAGTTCATTACAAAAGATGTTGATTAAGATTTTTGCTCACATCAGGAAACGCCATCTGCTTGCACGTTTATGTCCTCGGTTGCAATATTGTTTCTTGTACCATAGCTGCAAAGACACATGGTCAACTTACATCTTAACTTATCCTTGAGATCTCAAAATCTGTCAGGGAGAAATACTAAAATCAGGAAATTTCATATGGGGAAACTTGTGGCAACCCTGGATGAAAGAATAGGCAAATGGGATATGGAAGTGGTGTATTTGTCATAAGAAACTAAAATGCACCCAGACAGAAATTGAAGCTGCATGTGAGATTGATTGGGCAAACTCAGTATCAGGGGTGTTCCTAAAATAATAATTGGATCTTACTATTACCCACCAGATTCATCTGGAGAAAACCTCACTTCAGTTGTACTTAAGTCCCCCAATCATATTGTAATCATCAGTGGAGACTTTAATAATCCAACAAATAATGGGGAAAATTACATTGTTGTTAGTGGTGGGTGTAAGACATCCTGTGAAAATTTATTAAGTGCCATCTCCGAAACTATCTAGAACAGACAGTTAGGAACCCCACTCATGATGTAAATATGTTGGATTTAATGGCAACAAATAGACCTGACCTCTCTGAGGATGTCTACATCAAAACTAGTATCAGTAAGCGTGATTTGGTTGAGGCAATGATGATTATCAAAGGACAATTAAAATGAGCAGAAAGACACATCTATGTTCAATGATCAAACAATTGAAACTCCAGGTAGGAATATTAACAATGTAGGAAAAGACAGATTGCTATTTACCGTAAGGAGGACACGTGAAGTTGCAGACAGGCACAATTAAAACACACAGCTTTCGGCCACAGCCTTCGTCAGTGAAAGATACGCGTGCGCGCACGCGCGCCCGCCCCCACACACACACACACACACACACACACACACACACACACACACACACACACACACACACAGAGACTTGACCTGTGTCGTCTTTATGGCAAGTAGCACTCAATCTTTTCCTATATGTTCAGTAAACTAGATAAAAAAATCAGTAGTGTTATATCTCGGTGAGGAACTTGAAACTTTCAGCATAGGGCAGGAGCATGTAGAGCAACTCTGGCTCAAGCTTAAGAGAATAGTTGACCATGCACTGAATAGGTATGTACCTAGTTCATAATGAGAGGAAACCTCCATGGTATAGCGACTGTAAAGAAATTGAGATTACTGCATAATACATGTAAAACAAAGCATAAGGATATAGATAGAGAGATGAATGAAACATGTTTGGCTGTCCACAGGACAATGGGAGATGCCCTCAATGACTACTGTAGTAGAATGTTGTCAAGTGATCTTTCACAGACCCCAAAGAACTTCCGGTTTTGTGTATAGGCTGTTAGTGACACCAATGTTAATGTCCAGTCCCTAGCGAACAAGGCAGGACCTGAAATTGAGAGTAGCAAAGCAGAAGCTGAAATGTTTAACTCAGTTTTCAAATGTTGCTTTACAAAGGAAAACCCTGGAGAACTACTCAAATTTAATCCTCATACCACTCAAAACATGAATGAAATAAGTTTTGGTGTTGAGAAACAACTGAAACTGCTAAAACTGAACAAAGCTCCAAGACCCAATGGAATTCCTGTCAGATTCTATACTGAAATTGTGGCTGAGTTAGCCCCTCTTCGAACTATAATCTATCGTAGATCCCTCAAACAAAAAACTGTGCCCAGTTCTTGGAAAAAGGTACAGGTCACACCCATCTACAAGAAAGATAAGTGATACACAAAACTACTATCTAATATCCTTGACATCAGTTTGTTGTAGAAACTTAGAACATATTCTGAGCTCAAAGATAATGAGTTGTCTTGAACAGAATGACCACCTCAAAGCCAACCAGCATGGATTTTAAAAACATCAATCGTGAAGCCCAACTCGCACTTTTCTCACATGGCATTCTGAAAGCTTTGGATCAAGGCAGTCAGGTACAAGCAAGAAGAATCTATCTTAACAGCAGCTAATTCAACAGTCATAAGTTGCTGCATCCATTGTAGCCACGACCTTCCTTTCTTTTCCTTCTTGTCTTCTAAACACCTTCAATCCATGACGCCAAGTAACAAGTGGGCGCAACCAGTAGGTGGAGATGCTCGCTCATTGTCCCACCTTGTAGATGTGATTGATTCAAGATGTTCTCCCATCTGCACATATAATAATATCTTCCACAGTGGGCTGCCCCAACACTTGCTACTGAACGTCACAAAAATCTTTCATCGTCACAGAAGTCTGGAAGTAGGATGAGTCATTTTATAAAAATGTCATGTCACACTTTGTGTGTCCCTATTGAGATGACAGATGTTCTGTAAACTGTCTGAATCACTTAATTACAAAAGCTTGGAGTATGGTGATTTTAATTACCATAATATTATTTACAACCAATATCCATGAGGACCCACTCAAACTTTTATTTCATAACTATGAAAGTAGGTAAGAGCCTAGATCTTATCTTTCATTCCCTATCTCTGTAACTTTTGCTTCTGTCTTTATTAATTGGGATCTGATTTACTGAAAACCCTTTTTTTTACCATACGCATTGTCTTTGATAGCCTTATTTCATATAAATCACAACTACTACGATCTCAATTAACATTTCTCTGTATACATGATTGTAATCATTGCAATATTCTTAAACTTTCTTTTCGGGTATCAACGAGAGCTTCGCTCTCCACGTCAATCCTTTTATCTTAAAGTTACCTTCTACTTTACTTTCTATCTGCATAATATTTCACTATGCTAATGGACTGTTTCTTACTAAATCATCGCACTCCTAAAGTATCTACCATTTCGTGTTTACTTTTTGCTTAGCCAATTATCTGTACAGTTCACATGTGGGCGCCATAATCAGTTATGAAATGTATTACCATTTTAAAATGAACGTAAACAGTCTCAACTGCAAGAAACCTTTATTTTTGTGGTTATTGGTTTCAGTCAGTTTCTGACCACTTCATGGGATCTGAAGATTGTCAGAAACTGGTAACCACAAAAATAAAGGTTTCTTGTGGCCGAGACTGTTTATGTACATTTTATAACACTAAGAAAAACTGATGCTCTCCTTGAGAAATGTTCTCAAATATTACATATTATCATTTCATTAACTCACTCCCATACAATGTTTATGGATTATTTCCATTTCACTTTAGGTAATCTCTCCATTTTACATAATATCTTCATGTAACAAGAGGGTTTATATGCATAATAGTTTGCATGCTTCCTTTTGTCTTGTCACTTTATATTCAGGACCGCCTCTCTTAGGCAACCAAGGTAGCCAATGTTACTCCGCTCTAACTCGCCAAATCTTAAGCATAGGATAGTTACATTCCTCCTTTTATGCACCCAAGGAGCTGCATCTGATGTGCCACGCACTTTATCCACGATTGCTAAATGCAAATCCTAGACAGTTCTGAAGTGAAGCATGCACGGAAACACTGTTGTTTTATTCCGTCACTAATTGGGTAAATCTCTCTACATGGTACTAGTTTGGAGAACCCTTCGTAAATGGGAACAACAATTACTTGCTTCTACAGTACCTTCTGTGGGTAGATACTTCTTAATTACCTTTCAATTTAAGACCAGTGTCCCAAGTCCACCCGCCTTAATTCGGTTCAGGCCATTCTGTCTGTGGATTCATCCGACCTACGTATAGGGCATCCCTTCTATGGGTCCGCATACCCTTTACCCTACAACACATTCATTATATCGGGTACACCATATCACAAACAACTGCCAATATGTGAAGCATCATAACCCTTTCCCTATTCATTTAAATGAAGACACTGTTCTGTAATCTTTCAAATCTTCCTCGTCGCTATATACTTGCGTTTCAACACGTCTCTAAATTAACATTCATGCCTGTACTTCTTTTTGTTTGTTACATCAGTACTGATATCACAAACAGTTTACTACCTTTTATATTACCATATTTCAGATCACTGATCATTATACTGGAGTGCAGTAACATCTGTAAAATCTTCACTCCTATGTGCTATCTTAAAATACTGTTGCCAATAATTTGGATATTTTAACCTCTCCTAGCATGTTAAGGAGTAAACAAAGCAAGTAATAAAAATAAATAAAATGGTAAAAGTTCAGTCTACAGCTTTGAAATAAACCCTAGTCCTTTCTCCCGTTTGATGACTTTAACTTGAGGCACATTGCATCCGTAATAGTCTTTAGGTTCCCTCAACTTAGTATATGATAGCCTCCTCCAGGGCCAGGAGAATAGATACACCAAGTCTTTACTTTCAACCTTTCTGTTAAATAATATATTTCTTATTAGGAAATACAGTGCATCTACATAATGTAGGATGTCTGACGCAGCACAGAGTCCACTACTAACAAATGTTGCTCTCCCAACAGACAGTAAATGACAAGACAACTTACGTAATGTGCATTCATAACTTAGTACTCCATTCATATATCCATCCACGTTCATATGCTTACTACAAAACATAAAGTCATTATATACTTTAGTATCTCCACTCAAAGTCAAACTTTCATGATACAAACTGCATTCAAAGCCGAAATCGTCATCAGAGTACTCTCATTATATTGGGTTGGCGCATAAGTTTGTAACACTTTTCCATAAGCTTAATAAACACAGCAGATATGCATAACAGAGACTTTAGTCATCAATAAGACATTCTTCTTCACTATTTACAATAATCTGTCAATGCTGGGGTAACTTTTCAATTCTGGAATCATAGAAATCACATGGTTTTGAGGCGAAGAAATTGTTGAGGCATGTTTGGTGTGCGTATTTACTGGAAAGGAAGTTCCTTGGAGGTTGTTCAATAGAGAGTGGAAAAGGTGAAAATCTGAAGGCACAAGGAAAGGTGAAGAGGATGGGTGCAGAATGATTTCCCAACCCAACTCCTGCATAGCTTTTTTTGTCAATCTAGAAGAATGCGGGGGGGCATTATCTTGGTGTAGCGTCACTTCACACATCTTCCTGATTGTTGCTCTTGAATTGTGCGTACAAAATGTCTCAGTTGTCAACAGCATATGCCAGCAGTGATGGTTACACCTTGGGCAAGCAATTCGTAGTACACCCGTACTGTTCCACCAGATGCATAACACTATCTTTTGTGGATGGATGCATGTCTTTGTACTAGGAGCTTCTGTTTTGTTTGGACTCAGCCCTTTCTTTCCTTTCCTTATGTTAGCATAAAGATACCATTTCTCATCACCAGAAATGACACGGGATAGGACTGGTTGGTGTTGTCCATGAGCCAGTTCATGATGAACAAGTAGAGATGCACATGTGGCCATCTGCTGATTTTTGTGATTTTTGGCTTAGAGCATGTGGTACCTCTATACCAAATTTTTGAAACTTTCCCACTGTATGCAGATTTTGTACAATGGTGGAATGATCACAGTTCATCACTTATGCCATTTCTCGAGTGCACTGATGTGAATAATTGTGGATTCGTGTATAACCAATCTTCGCGAAAGCCCAAAGGTCTTCCTGAATGTGGAGTGTCACTAATGTCAAAATGATCCTCATTAAAATGAGAAAAATATTTTCTTGCTGTGCTCTGTCCAATGGCATTATCCCCAAACATGGCACAAATGTTTCTGGTTGCCCCTACTGCCATCACACCTCTACTGAACTCAAACAGAAGAATATGTTGGAAACGTTCTGATTTCTCCACTTGGCACTCCATTTTCTAGCGTCCACAGTTCCACTCACTATCTCCAAATGACAAAATGAAAATATGTAAACTCAAATAGCAACAGTTAGCTACAAATAAAAACTGATGATCAACAAATAAAACCATAGCAGCTGGAATACCAACATGCAGAACAAAAACACTATTTACTTTTGTACCAACCTATTAGATGAGATATTTTTCATAGTTGGAGTTACTATCATTCTATACTCATTAGAGTATCTAAATTCTCTCTTATAGGTTCCATTAAAGTGACGCAATGTTCAAAATTGTTTTATTTGGAATCTTATTCTAGTTCTTCCCAAAACTTCTGAAGCACTTTTTGGTTTTCTTCTGTTGGTTATCATGGGCCGACAAGAACATATTTTAATAAGTAAAGTGATTACAGTTTGTGATTTTAACTCAAGCATGACATTCATCATAGATGATGGTATTTTTATCGATTGATGATGATTTTTTGTCAATTGAGGAGGGCTAAGAGTTTTGCCTAACCATGTCAACAGTTGCTCTGTCGCATTCTGTAACTGCTCCCCACACCCTATGACAAAGCATTTATATATACCTGAAATGCAACTTAAAAGTTGTGAAACTGGTTGTGTAGGTCCATAATGACTTGAATAAATATAGCTACAGTGGACTATTGTACTTTCCATTCAGTTTTATATTTAATAATTTTAACACCTGTTTTAAAATGTTTATTGTATGAATTATCAATCAATCAGTAAAGGAAACAAAAGAAAAATTCGGAGTAGGTATTAAAGTCCATGGAGAAGAAATAAAAATGTTGAGGTTCGCCGATGACATTGTAATTCTGTCAGAGACAGCAAAGAACTTGGAAGAGCAGTTGAACGGAATGGACAGTGCCTTGAAAGGAGGATACAAGATGAACATAAACAAAAGCAAAACGAGGATAATGGAATGTAGTCGAATTAAGTCGGGTGATGCTGAGGGAATTAGATTAGGAAATGAGACCCTTAAAGTAGTAAAGGAGTTTTGCTATTTGGGGAGCAAAATAACTGATGATGGTCGTAGTAGAGAGGGTATAAAATGTAGACTGGCAATGGCAAGGAAAGCGTTTCTGAAGAAGAGAAATTTGTGAACATCGAGTATAGATTTAAGTGTCAGGAAGTCGTTTCTGAAAGTATTTGTATGGAGTGTAGCCATGTATGGAAGTGAAACATGGACGATAAATAGTTTGGACAAGAAGAGAATAGAAACTTTCGAAATATTGTGCTACAGAAGAATGCTGAAGATTAGATGGGTAGATCACATAACTAATGAGGAGGTATTGAATAGAATTAGGGAAAAGAGGAGTCTGTGGCACAACTTGACAAGAAGAAGGGACCGGTTGGCAGGACACGTTCTGAGGCATCAAGGGATCACAAATTTAGCATTGGAGGGCAGTGTGGAGGGTAAAAATCGTAGAGGGAGACCAAGAGATGAATACACTAAGCAGATTCAGAAGAATGTAGGTTGCAGCAAGTACTGGGAGATGAAGAAGCTTGCACAGGATAGAGTAGCATGGAGAGCTGCATCAAACCAGTCTCAGGACTGAGGACAACAACAACATGTTCTTTTATATCAGCCACAATATTAGGTGTAGTGCAGGAAGATTCTATTTTTACTTGTGCGAACTTCGCATATGGTGCCCTTGCAGGTGAGGCCTATTTATGTGGGCATAGTAAACTAGGACTAGCAAACTTTGACAGTGAATTCAAGTGGTTTACAGTAAAGTGATATTAATGAAGGAGATGCAACAGCCAATCAGCGCTTCAGTTTCATGGCCACAGTATGACAGCAGCCAATCAGCGAGCGTTTTCTATGGAAGCTGCCATCGAGTACAGGAGCAGCCAATCAGTACACAGATGGACACATCCAAACAAGACACCTCGCCGGGAAAAGTACAACTTGCAGCAGGCATGCAGATGATGAATTGAGATGACAACTGCAGCAGCATGTGAATTAATGAGCATTTTGCTCTCATTTAAGTATATGACTGAAAGAGTCAGCCTTCAGGAATTGTGAAACGAACCCTGTCATCCAGGACCGTGCGTCACAAAGAGCGCAGATTCGCCACAAAATGGGGAAATTCACAGGCATCTATTGTACTGAATGAGGTCTAAGCGCTGTAGAGTGTGAGTGAGACGGATGAGAACCTACGTCATAGGGAAACCCCACAGAAGTTGTTTGTGGCCAGAGGGAAGCAGCAATGTTAGATATGGTGGACCTAAAATTGGCCATAAAGAAAAACATTTATGAAAACTATTTAATTCTGTAGTAATTCAGGCAATGAAGCCATGAAGACACAGTACCATCCTTCATAAATTTTCATGGTGAACCCAATAAAACTCGAATAGTGATCATATCTATAATAGTTTAGGATTTACTGTTAAAGTGGAATTAACAAGTTTTGTAACAAAGACCTGAGTGCTAAAATCTGAACGCTTTGGTTGATCGTAACAATTGACATTTCATATAGGTGCGCATCATTAAAATGACAAATGTTGTAAATATCAACTCTTTAACTTTATTTGTTTAAAAGATATAGTAAATTTAAATTATCAGTATTTTCAGTTAAGCATCAGATCATCATTTCCTCCACACAAACCACACTGAACGATGACAGCACGACACCTTATTGACTCATTAGGTAATAGAATATTTGTTGTAAAGTTGGGTGCATAATAGTTACTTTTGTTCTTTATTTATTTATTAGAAAGCACATTGGTGCACGGCTACTGGCCATGGCATTCAAAGCTAAGAAGGAAATTATATTGGTTTTATGTAAAAGAATTTAATGTTTATTATGTAATGGATATTATTGTTACTTTATTTAGAATGTGGAAGTGGTCAAGCTTTGATTATTTAAATATGTTAAAAGGTAAAATAATGTAGAATAAGCTGTAGCTAATCAGATGGGCAGCTTCAGGAAAGAGAACTGCCCTAATCAGTTGAGCGAGGATGTTCGGTGCACGGGAAATGTGGCCGGGGACGGGCAGAGGGACAGTGCTGGTGGAGACACAAAAGCAGCCGGTTAGTCTTTACGTTGCTAGGAAGTGAAACAACTTAGAAAATTTCGCGTTGTGTAGTATCGTAGGACTTAGTCTCTGAGTGGTGAGCAGCCATGCACCTGGTGTGAACTCAAACTTCTTGCGTAGTTAACAAGATGTCAAATGAATATGCGCTCGAGTATAATAGTAATTCTAAATACGACCACTTTCGCTATTAGTTTGCTTTCTGAATAAACATTATTGTAACCAAATCTTGTATGTTCCTATAATCACTCAACTTTGGCGCCTTCTCATACACCATACCATCGTCAGCAAACAGTCACAGATTTCTGCCCACCCTGTCCGCTAGAACATTTATGAATATAGAAAATAACTGCATTCCTGTCACACTTTCCTGGGCACTCCTGACGATACCCTTGTCTGTGATGAACACTTACTATCGAGGACAATGTACTTGGTTCTATCACTTATTAAGTCTACGAGCCAGCCACATATCTGGTTACCTATACTGTATGCTTGTACCTCCATTAACAGTCTGCAGTGGGGCATCGTGTCAAATAGTTTCTGAAAACCTAGTAATTGTTGCCACACCTGCCTTATTCATCCGATATGGCTCTGTCAGACTTCTATCTCTTCCCAAAACTGAAAATTTTTCTTGGTGGATGAAGATTCACTTCAAACGAAGAATTGATAGCTGGAGTTGACCACTATTTTGCAGGCCTGGAGGAAACTCATTTTCAAGATGGGATCAAGGCACTGGAACATTGTTGGACCAATTGCATTAATCTACAAGGAGACTACATTGAAAAATAAAAAAGTTTCAGTGAAGTAAGTACTTCTTTTCTATTCCATTCTGATAACTTTTCAAACCACCCACGTATAATGTACAACGTAGGCAAAATATCTTCAAACTTCAAGAAGTATATAACAATTCCACAGAAGGTTGGTAAGAACATTACTAAACCACCAGTTTAATAAGTTACGATTGCAAATTACTGACAGGAATTGTTTGTAAAAGACTGATGGAAGCTGACCCCAGGGAAGATCATTTTGGGTTCCAAAGTAATTTACAAACACAAGAGGCACTATAACTCTATGATATATCTTAGACGACAGATTGAAGAAAGGCAAACCTACACTTTACACTTATAGCATTTGTAGATTCAGACAATCAGACAATGTTTTTGAAAATGTTGAAAAATACTTGTTGAAGTTGGAAAGGTAGCAGGTGGGTTTTTTTTTAAAAAAAAGAATTATCTGCAAATTGTACAAACCAGACTGCAGGTGTGAGGTGAAGAGTCTGAAAGGTGAGCAGTGGCTGGGAATTGTGAGGTTATAGCCTATCCCTGATGCTGTTCAGTCTGTACATTGAGCAAACAGTAAGGGAACCAAGGAGAAATTTGGGAATGGAATTAAACTTCAATTTGAGGTTTTTTGATGACATAATCCTCTCTGAGACAGCAAAGGACTTAGAGCAGCTGTTGAAAAGAGGTTATAAGATGAACATCAAGTACATTAAAGCAAGGGTAATAAAACATACTGTATTTACTCAAATCTAAGCCGCACTCGAATCTAAGCCGCACCTGAAAAATGAGAATCCGAATCAAGGAAAAAAATTTTTCCTGAATCTAAGCCGCACCTGAAATTTGAGACTCGAAATTCAAGGGGAGGGAAAAGTTTTAGGCCGCACCTCCAATTCGAAACAAAGTTGGTCCATTGTAATATGAGACACAATTTAGGTCGAATGAATGACGATACAGCTACAGTAGTTTGGTTCGAGTCGTAAGCTTAGCTGTTAAGCTTTACCAGATAGCCATTGCTATGCGTCAGGCACTCCATCTGTATTTATACGGGTACCCTTCCTTTTTCACGTGCTTCGTCTGGTTTGAATCGATTGCTTATTTTGCTTTGATCTGATAAGTGTCGTTTTCTTTGTTATAGGTGTTTACGTCACTCTAAGCTGAAAATGCATTACTGTACTGTGTCATGCATTGTTTGTCGCATTCTGACTGTGCGTGATTACGGCCTGTCGCCGCTCGCGGCATGGCTTGCTTTTGTGCGCGCTACCGCCGGATTCGTCTCATTAGCGAAACAATGGCAAGAGACTGTTATTTTTTGTTACTTACGCCACTGCTTTCTTTGATAATGATCAACAAGACCCAAATAATAGACTGCGTATGATAGATGATGTTCTGAATGAGTGTAGCGAAAATTTTTCTCCTTTTGTAAATCTTTGCAGGCGTCTCTTTAGTACATTACATTTTGCACAGAAATTAGTCATCTTAGATTTAAAAATCTAGTCAGTTGCCGTGCTTCATTTCTGACTGTATCACTATTAGGCATAAGAATAATACGAATATAAACATGACACGATACGTATACTCTTCCGCGTTTAGTGTTGTCTCACTCTAGTTTTGTAGTTTATTAGGCAGACAGGATTTAAATGAGATAGCAGCAAACACGAAAGAATACATGGAAAATGTTTATATTCGTATTATTCTTATGGTGAAGAGAATACTGCATGTGGTTCACAATTCATAAAAATTCCTATTATCAACCATCCCTTCTCACGGGTAGGAAAGAATTCAGAAAGTAGAGTTGGCCATATTGACAAACATCCCAAACAGTCTTGCCAGTCGGATTTTCGTAGTACATTGAAATGCTGCTACATTCGAAGATGAACAATACGGAATTTGTATTTACTTCGTTGGATAATGTATGAAAATGCAGTGGTCGAAACTCGGGGCGGAGAAAAAAAAGCTCGTCTTCCACCTTTTTTTTTTTTTAATTTATTTACTGCCGCAGAGGTTTTGGCGCCAGTATTTATCTTTGTGCCTACAAAACATACCTGTGTAGCGCTACATATATTTGACAGCAGAAATTAGTTGTGGCGGCACCTGCCAACATTTTTCAGTACTTCCACTTGCTTTGCACTCGATTCTAAGCCGCAGGCGGTTTTTTGGATTACAAAAACCAGGAAAAAAGTGCGGCTTAGATTTGAGTAAATACGGTAGTTGAATTAAATGGTGATAGCATTACATCAAGAAATGAGGCACTAAAAGTAGCTCTTGCGTTTTTTGTTTGGGCACATATGTGCGTGTGTGCGAGTGTATACCTGTCCTTTTTTCCCCCTAAGGTAAGTCTTTCCGCTTCCGGGATTGGAATGACTCCTTACCCTCTCCCTTAAAACCCACTTCCTTTCGTCTTCCCCTCTCCTTCCCTCTTTCCTGATGAGGCAACAGTTTGTTGCGAAAGCTTGAATTTTGTGTGTATGTTTGTGTTTGTTTGTGTGTCTATCGACCTGCCAGCGCTTTCGTTCGGTAAGTCACCTCATCTTTGTTTTTATATATAATTTTTCCCACGTGGAATGTGCGAGTCCCGTGTGCTAACCACTGCACCACCTTGCTCAATGGGACTTCAGTTTCAAAGGGTTCAGGTCAAACACTGGACAAGGGTAGATCTAGGAACAATGCGTATTATGATACTAAATTGTTGTTGCTGTGTTGAGAAAAAACCAGAGCTCCAAATGCTAATAGTAAGCACTGAAGCTCAAATTGTTGTACAGAAAGCTGGCTAAAGCTAGAGATAAGTTCAGCTGACATTTTTACAAAAAACATAACCGTGTTCAGAAAGGATAGATAAAATACAGTTGGTGGTGCAGTGTGTATTGCTGTCAGAGGTAGTATACCTTGCAGTGAAATTGAAGTAGATAAAATTATTCTGAGCAAATAGGGAACATCATGATGGATACAGGAATTAATGACCACAAGGTTGTTGCAGTAAGACTGATTACTGCAACATCCAAATCCACCAAAAATAAATGCAAAATATATATATTTAAAAAAGCATATAAAAATTCGCTTGATGCCTTCCTAAGAGACAATCTCCACTCCTTCAAATATGACTATATAAACACAGACCAGATGTGATTTCAATGCAAAGAAATAGTACTGATGGTAATTGAGAGATATATACCAAATAAATTAATAAGAAATGATAGTGATCCCCCATAGCACAAAAATAGGTCAGAACACTGTTGCAGAAGCCTCGAAAAAAGCACGGCAAATTTAAAAGAGATTGCAAAATACCCAAGACTGATGAAGTTTTACAGAAGATCGAAATTCAGCATGCTCTTTAACTTGAGATGCTTTTAATATTTTCCACAATGAAACTCTGTCAAAATCTTGCAGAAAACCCAGAGAGATTCTGGTTGTGTGTAAAGTACACACTAGCAGCAAGAGACAGTCAATACCTTTACTTTACAGTAGCAATGATAATGTTGCTAATGGCAGTGTCACTAAAGAAGGGCTACTAAACATGGTTTTCAACTGCCAACATGAGTAACTTAAACATATTTATCCTTGGTGTAGTGAAGCAACTTAAATCAGTTAATAAAGGCAAGGGCTTCAGTCAGACAGTACACATACTCCTTTCAGAGTATGCTGATACAATAGCTCCATACTTAACAGTCATATAAAAAGCTGCTCGCTCGTCAAAAGGTCTGCACGTGGAGACTGGAAATTTGCGCATGTCCACCAATACACAAGAAAGGAAATTGGAGTAATCCACTTAATTACAGACCTGTATCACTAATGTCAATTTGCAGTAGGATTTTGGAACATGAGTTGTGTTTGAACATTATGAATTACTGTGAAGAAAATGATTTATTGACAAATAGGCAACATGGATTGAGAAAATATAATGCTTGTGAAACACAACTGGCTCTCTATTCTCACACAGTAATGAGTGCTATTGACACGCAATGTCAAATTGATTCCATATAGTTATGTTTCCAGAAGGCTTTGATCATCATTCTTCTCAAAACTTCTAATCAAATTGCGTACCTATGGACTGTCATCTCAGCTGAGTGAATGGATTTGTGATTTCCTATCAGAAAGGTCACAGTTCATAGTAATTGATGAAAAGTCATCGAGTAAAACAGAAGCAGTAACTGACATTCTCCAAAGAAATATTATAGGCTCTCTGCTGTTCCTGAACTTTATGAATGATTTAAGAGACAATTTGAGCAGCCCTTTTAAGATTGTTTGCAGATGATGCTCTCATTTACCACATACTAATGTCATCAGAAAATCAAAACTAAATGCAAAATGATTTACACAATATATCTGTATGGTGCAAAAAGTGGCAATTGACCCTAAATAATGAAAAGCTGTGAATTCAACTAAGTACTTAGGGATTACAATTATAAATAACTTCAATTGGAACTATCACATGGATAATGTAGTGAGGAAAGTGAACCATAGACAGTGATTTCTTGGCAGAATACTTAGAAAATGCAAGAGGTCTACTAAAAAGGCTGCCTACTTTAACTTTATCTGTCCTCTTCTGGAGAATCGCTGCACAGTGTGGGATACACATCAAAAAGGATTGATGGAGGACATCGAAAAAGTCCAAAGGAGGGCACCAATTTTGTATTATTGCGAAATAGGGGAGAAAGTGCAATGGACATGACATACGAACTGGGGAGGCAATTGTCAAAAGTGTTTTTCACTGTGGCAGGATCTTCTCAGGAAATTTCAATCACCAACTCTCTCCTCCAAATGCAAAAATATTTTGTTGGCACCCACCTAAATAGGGAGAAATGATCATCGTAATAAAATAAGAGAAATCAGAGCTCAAGCAGAAGGATTTAAGTGTTTAATTTTCCTGCGTACTGTTCAAGAGTGAAGCTTTGAGGGCAGATGTTGTCTTAAAGGTTACCAATGATATCTACATCTACATGATTATTCTACAACTCACAATTAAATGCCGGAAGAGGCTTCATTGAACCACCTTCTAGTTATTCATGTGATGTGGGGCTGCAGTAGTGGCAGTTACAGAATAGTGCAAACATTCACCACAGCTTCTACCACAGTGAGGCGAGAGGTATAAGGCAGCAGAATGTCCAGCTGGCACCGCTATCTTGCTGTCATTTAAAAACTGGACAGTAGCAAACCACAAGTATGAGGTGGGGGGGGCAGAGTCCATGATGTCATGCAGCATGCTGCTGTGTGTGTGGTGGTGGAAGAGAAATTGAAGGAAGGGTAGCAGCAGCACATTCTTACACAGCTGTGCTTTTCACAAATATGACAGCGGTGTGCGAAACCTCGCATTTTCAGTGTGCGGTCTGCATAATGACTCAGAACTTTACTATATTATTGGAAACTTACTACTATGTAATACAAGTTACCCAAACAACGTGTTGCTGCCCCCTTGAGGTAACAGTGGCAAATCAATACAAGTGCACCTCATCTAAGCATTATTAATCATATTATCCTCAGGATACATCACATACATGATCACATTAACACCGCTTTATCCAACACAGATGACATTGCAGTTACAAAACAAAACATTTCTCATTTCCAACCACAGAAGAAATGAAAAGTACTAAGAAGGGTGAAAGGCAAAAATTTAACCCTTTTATTCCATTTTGTTCTGTAATCTAGTAGGTCACGCAGAGCCTTAATATCTCAGCAACTGCAGGTGCTTGTCATGGTTTCGTGTGTATGTATGCTGCTGAGGCCTAACAGTCACCTACTTCCACTAATATTCTCATTGACACTACCAGGATTGCAAAATCTATTACTATGCAGCTAGTGTTGCATCTGTACGAGCCTTGAAATGTAAACTTACTCCCATGAAGGTTCATGCGATCAGACCAATTCCCTAGTGTACAGATGGTTTTGGTTTCATGCAAAATGCAATGTCAACCAGGAAAGGACTGTAAAGCCCATAATGCTCTCTATTCTGTGATGCACTGTGTCTTTAAGGTGCAAATCAATTCTTCAGGGTGCACTGAAATTGTACCATAGTCATAAAAACTTAAGTTTGGTCTGCAATTTTCTTTCCAGAACCTGGGAGTAGGAGGAGATGGTAACGAATCTGTTCAGGTGTAAATAGAAAAGATGAAAGAAGGTAGAATAAATGGGTCGTGGAAGCAAAACTGAATAAAATGCCATGACCAGTTTGGATTCTCTGCAGTTGCTAATCCACAACTCATAAGTGATGAGGTCCTGGAGGACATCAGAAACTACGAACAGTGAAATCTTCCTGACTTGGCCTGATTGCTTCATCGTCAGTGACAATCAACACAACAGTGACCAATTCCTTTATAATGAGTGCAACAGGGGCATATGTTCTCACTGCAAGTGCTGCCCACCGTTTGTCACATTTGTGAACACTGGCAGGGGTCATCGTTGTATGAAGGCATCAAAACAAACAGCCTGACTTCCTCACATAATAGTGCAAGTTGAACTGCCTCTTGCAAGGATTAAGTCAAAGCCACTTTGACCTCACCTCCCACTTGTAGGCTGATGCTGCTAACGAATGTATCTATTGCTCTTGTGACATTCGCCTGCTTTATTTCTTTGTTGATGTTCCTCGGTGTCGATGTACAGCGTTGTTGTACTGGCTGAAAAATGGTGGATGGAAGTTCAATACTGACCACCATAAATGATGTAGCCAACAGTTGCACAGTAGCATTTCATAGTCCTTTGCTTTCAGTTCACAACCCCCAAATATTAAACTGTTATATGACCAGTTCGCTATTGGTTAACCTTTGATAAGCCTCATTAATAATATTTTGCAGGCAAACATCACCATACTGCTACAATAGTTTGCTGTTGAACAAACATCTGTGAGCAGCAAAAACCTAACCACACAGTTCACTATTTCTCAAATATATTGAATAGACACTGTCATTGTTTTAACACACGGCCTATTGGTGTTACACTAGTTCCACTGCATTATTGTTACTCTAACTGATACAAATTTCCCATCTGAAAATCAGCCACGGACTGACTGTCTCAGGGCCAAAAATCGTGCCTTTATATATCCTCACAATAATAGGTACTGAAACTATACATTGGTCAATGTTGAAGTTACAGAAATTACAATTAAAACATAACTCATTCAATTAAGTGAATCTATTGAAAAAATCCTTCTTTTTAATGGTTCCTTCTAGCACAAAGTTTAGGCCGAATTATTTGTTTAAATAATGAAATTAACAGATATAGTTAACAAACAATACTTTTGACAAACCTGGTAATTATTTTGGAATTAATTAAGGGCTGGCTTTGCTAATATGTTTTCGAATAGAGCCAAATAAATATAAGAATCCTTGCAGTTCTTCTTCCAAATGTTTATAATTATTATAGAATTTATATTTGTTTATAAGTCAACAATAGAATCTAAGTCATGAAACAGTTTCTAATTTCACTCTATAACAAAAGTAATAACTAGGAATGGTCAAAATAAATTAGGAAATTGATGACATACACAAAACTAAGCACAAAATTAGATCTGGTGCTATATTTCTTAAGACTGAGGGCCAACCTTTCTCTCTTACGAAAATGCAGATTATGCTCATGTATGTTAATGGTAATTAGTCAAAAATGAAAATAAAATGAATGGAGGCAGATGGCAAAACAAGAGAGGAAGTAAAAAGATCCCAGCTTGCTTCGTCACACTCTCACCTCAGCCTCGTCTCATAAAGCATGATTTCGTACTTGACTCAACAGCAAGATGTACATATAGCACGAAACTGTGCATATACAATCAGTAAAAGGCTTTAAATTCTCTCCAGACTCTGCTTAAGGATGGGCAATTTGTCCCTGTATTAACTCACACTTCTCTTGTCCAAGTATAGCTCTGTTAATTCTTTAGTAGATACCTCAAACATGTTGGCATTTTGTACTTTCCATCGACTGCACATATGTACAGATGTCTCCCGACAGTTTCAACCATGAAATATTTAAGTGAAAATTGTCTGGCCATGAACACATTGACCCAATGTCATGAACCTGTTGTAAAAAGGTGTTCACATTTTCAGAGGGTTTCCCTGAGAAAGAGGGAATGAAAGTGACTGCTGGAAAGGTATTTATTATATTAGACCATGGGGTGGCAGCAGCATTAATGTTAAGTTCCCTTGGCCACTCAGGGAGTCTATGACACAGACAGCTGTGCTTGTGCTCACTCCCACTTATCTCGTAACTAAAAATTCTTAAGAGCCTCAGTGTTCACCTTTTCCAGCAAAGTCTTGATGAGATCCTCACTACTACCCGCTGCTCCATCCTCTACTGGGAGCATGTGGTAGACACATTATGTGCATCCATTTATCTCTAATCAAGAGATGAAATTAAGCAACTTTACATTTATCTCAATCTTGCTACACTTATATTACAGTCCATACTTTTACCATCACTAAATATTGAGAGGAAAGACTGAGGATGTTATCCATCCAAAACAATGATACTACATTAACAGATAACTTGGCATTTTTTTTTCTTTTGTTCCAAGCAACAGGCACTAGATTTTATAATTGCTTCCTAGTTGCTATTCACTCTCACTAGTCAAAAACTTCAAATATACTTATTGAGGTTCACTGTGATGTGTGAAGGGTGATAGTGCAGGCTACAGGCACTTAGTACCTGATTAGAGGCATCACTGGAACACTGATAGCTTGCTACAGCACCCAGCATGGCATGGTCTGCACAGATGGAAGTTGGGGTGAGATGGTACTGTCCCGTCAAGGGCAGCACGATGTTGGGCAGCAGGTGGGCTGAGGTGTGACAGCAATAGGCACAAAGCATGGCTGGCAGGCCAGGTCATGTGGCTATAGGTGAAGCAGCACTACTGGCTGGCAGGACGGTTGTGATGGTGGTAGATAGTGTGCTCATGTATATGGGTCATCACAGGCAGACACCGGAAAGTTCACAGTCGCAGCGTGGTTACACTGCTTGATTTGCATACCACACACTAGTGGACAGCACTGACTATTCTGCACGGGCTTGGTGTTAGTACATGATGACAGGATAGCTCCGTCCATAGCTGGTTGGCCAGCCACTACAATACTGCAGCCTGGATCTTGCCACATTGCACGATGGAATGTGCAAGTGCAGCACACTCCAGGTACCAGTACCGGCACACTGCAGTACTCGTGACACATTAACAATGGTGGCATGGTGCTCAAACTTCTCATTCAACATTCAGCATCAGATGTGGAATGCAATTTAACAGCCTTGCTTCATGCAGAGTGGTAGACTACCCCAACTTCTCACACCAATTTGTCCAAGTGTCAAAGTGGAGCCTGGACAGGATGGATAAGGATGGGTGTCGGAAGGGAATTTTTTGAAATAAAAGAGTTGAACAAACTAAATTATGGTATATTCTAGATACAGGGGGGCTTGCCTACAATATATTGAGAGTCTGCCTGTTAGTCTAGGTGTGGCATCATGGGTATAGAAATAGGAACAGGGAGAGAAGATGATTCACATTTAAATGAAATGGCAGCTGATCAAGAACAAAGTCAGATGCAGGTGGCACTGCTTTGTAAGAAGGCTGGCATAGAAGAGAGACAGAAGCACAGCATAAAACCACTGCTCTGATAGATGAACAGATCAGTGAAAACAGTAGTATGAAGCTGATTCCATGATTATAACCACGGGATCAGCTTCACGCCACTGTTTCCATTACTTTGCTGCCAAAACCAGCCACTTGCGTCTGTAGATTAACTGAAAGGAGCATGAGAAAGGAGTCATGTGGTGACTGCTGGCCTCATGGAGTACAGAGCACAGGCTGGTCACTCTCTTGTGATCCGGTCACCTAGCAGAGCACTTTGGGACTTCACAATGGTAGTATGTGGCAGCTTCAACCATGAAAGAAAATTTACATTGTCAATAAAGTATTAATGAATTACTCTCAATAATTCAGACTGGCTAGGCATCCTGTACAGTGCAATGAATTCTGTGACAGTAGTATTCATCCGCATGATCAGTTAAAGGGCCATCGTGCAGTTATAATTTGGTAGATGGAGATATGTATTACTACATTTAAGATTTGTTATTGCTGATTTAATTTTATTTAGTTTTAGTATTGGGAATTGCTCTGAAATTAAATAATTGTAACAATATCACAGATTCAACAAAAAGTTAATGTTAAAATTTGGTGAAGACTAAGCCTCATCCTAGGATGGGGACTGGTGGATACAGAGGCTCTAGGGATTGTGAAACCAAAGGTTGTATTGGAGGCACAGTTCCTACAGGGCACTATGAAAGGCTGGTCATGGGTTGGGGATCCAGATGACACAGGCTGTGAATTACTTTTTGATTAACATGACAATACTGGACATATGAGTGGCATCGCAAGTCCCAGGTTTGCTTGCTGCACCAGGATGGACATATCCATGTGTGGAGGCTCCAAGTAGAGCAAACATTGCTACATCGCATTCACCGTCAGCATCATCATCATACAAGTGCATTACCTGGTGTGATGAATGGGGTAGAATACTGTACAAAAAACGATCTCCTCTGGTCCACAAGGTCGTTAATTTCAACAGGAACCATTACATTCTGATGCATTACGGCCAGTGGCTGTGCCCTGTCTTCTAGGTCTCCTTGGTGTAATCTTTCAACAAGATAATGCAATATCACATGTTGCCTGCACTGCCCTGATCTACACTACTGGTCAAAAGTTTTTGATCACCCAGAATAAAAATTATATGCTTTATTTCATAGTGCACACACACACAGTAAAATTTAAATAAACCAACAAAATAAATATTTTCTCTCTCTCTCTCTTATTAACCCTTGAGTGGATGTGCCTATGTGTAAAGTGTGCCAATCATACATAACATTGTCTTGTACCATTCCATTGTTTCTTTGCAATTGTAAGCCCATGCCTATTCCTTCATTATTGCTTCAGCTAACACATTAAGATTCTTGTGATACTGTACTAAATGTATTTTTTCAAAAATTACCATGAGCAGATGATAAAACAACTAAGCTGTGATAAAATTTATTATGTTTGTTGAGAATAAAAATGCCTGAACTGTTCAATAAAGTGAGTTTAGACATAATAATCAATAACCACAAGGTCATTGTTGCACTGTACATTACTAGTGTTGAATGAGAAATGAAGAACAGTAGTAAGTCTTTCTGCTTAAAACAGGCAACAAAATAATGGTTTGAACTACTTGAGGAGCCTACAACAAACATTCAGCTATGGGGTAGAGGAATGTGGATGATCTATGACACAAATTTAGAAGCACTGTATGTCATATGCTGGATACATCTGTGTTATGGAAGCAGACCAATCAATCATTCGGACCATTACCCCTGCAACTACTGGAAAGGCTCCTGCCAATCTTCATGAAATATATCTTAGCCAGTACTCACCACTGACCCCCTCCAATGTGGTAGCACCTGTGTCACAGCAATCTGCATCATTGAGGCACGTAAGCCACCCAACTGTGGCAAGGTTTGTGTTATGATGTATCAAATTAAGATGTAAAAACCTCCTAATAATATTCTGACCATGAGGCCAAACTGTAAAAGTGGGATATTAAAACTGCCAGGTGCCCGCTTCTCAAGATTTTCCATAAATAGATTCACCATCACAGGAGACTAAGCGATTTCATACTGGTAATTATCTGTAGGTCACCATATGCCACTGGTAATAGGCATTCTCAAGATGTTGATTCATTTAGCCCATGGCATGTTTCCAGTCAGATACCACACGAAATCTTATCATCAGTTCTTGTTCAAAGAATAAAGGTGGTTGATCAACATACATCAAAAAAAGTTTTGCATCACTTTGGTTTCGAAAGTTACAGAAAACTGGAATAGAGAACAACATAAACATCATTTCCGCCCTTTTTATTGCTCCTGAAAACCACACATTGCATGTTGTACCACCATACAATGAGACCTTCAGAGGTGGTGGTCCAGACTACTGTACACACCAGTACCTCTAATACCCAGTAGCACGTCCTCTTGCATTGATGCATGCCTGTGTCTGTCATGGCATACTATCCACAAGTTCATCAAGGCAGTGTTGGTCCAGATTGTTGCACTCCTCAACAGCAATTCGGCGTAGATCCCTCAGAGTGGTTGGTGGGCCATATTGTCCATAAATAGCCCTTTTCAATCTATACAAGGCATGTTCAATAGGGTTCATGTTTGGAGAACATGCTGGGCACTCTAGTCAAGTGATGTTGTTACCCTGAAGGAAGTCATTCACAAGATGTGCACGATGGGGGCGCGAATTGTCTTCCATGAAGATGAATGCCTCGCCAATAACATGCAGATATGGTTGCACTATCGGTGGGAGGGTGGCATTCACGTATCGTACAGCCGTTATGGCGCCTTCCATGACCACCAGCAGCATACATCGGCCCCGCATAATGCCAGCCCAAAACAGCAGGGAACCTCCACCTTGCTGCACTCACTGGACAGTGTGTCTAAGTCGTTCAAACTGACCGGGTTACCTCCAAACACATCTCCAACAAGTGTCAGGTTGAAGGCAGATGTGACATTCATCGATGAAGAGTGGTCCATTTGGCATGTTGTTGGGCGCACAGTTTGACATCCTGTGGCTGCATGAAAAGCATTATTCATCATGGTGGCATTGCTGTCAGGGTTCCTCCGAGCCATAATCCATAGGCAGCAGTCATCCACTGCAGTAGTAGCCCTTGGGCGGCCTGAGCAAGGCATGTCATTGACAGTTCCTGTGTCTCTGTATCTTCTCCATGTCCAAACATCACTTTGGTTCCATCTGAGACAACTGGACACTTCCCTTGTTGAGAGCCCTCCCTCGCACAAAGTAACAATGCAGACGCGAACCAACCGCAGTATTGACTGTGTAGGTATGGTTGAACTACAGATAACACGAGCCGTGTACCTCCTTCCTGGTGGAATGACTGGAACTGATCGGCTGTCGGACCCCCACTGTCTAATAGGTGCTGCTCACGCATGGTTGTTTACATCTTTGGGTGGCTTTAATGACATCTCTGAACAGTCAAAGGGACTGTGTCTGTGATACAATATCCACAGTCAATGGCGTTCTTCAGGAGTTCTGAAAACCTTTTTGATGTGTGTTGTATTAGAAAGTCAAGGTGACAGTATAGAGCACTTGGCACAACATACCAACTTGCCAATAAAAGTGCATGCAGACAACCAACACCTTCACCACTTTTGGGCAGCTGGAAAGTGGGGGATGGTGATGTCTCAAATGAGGAACTCAGTATATTTTGACCATCTCATGCCAGTAAAAGGTCAGCAAGTTCTGGACTGAAATAACACAGTAGCATGTGGAAGACATCCAGTAGTTTTCCCAAACTTTTATGAAACAATAACCCAGGAAACACTCTAATTAAATTTATTTCACAGCCTTGGCTCCTGTTTATATGAATTTGATATTTTTATTTGTTGTGAAGATGGTTTTTAACCCATAAGCACTGAATCTGGCATGGATGAAAAGTAGAAAGAGTGAAGAAAAATCATATCTTCATGGTATTTGTAGACATAAAGATATATTTTATAATGAAAGGCAGAATAAATATTTAAAATACTGACAAGAATAGGAATTGAGTACTGATGTCTAAAAAGCTGTAAACAAGAGATGAAAGTGGACACTACTCATTATCATATGCAATGAATGATTATCATGTGCAATGAATGCTTTCTTCACGGAATAGTTCTTCCAGAACATTATCCTGTAAGCCAATATACTGATGAGCCAAAACATTATGACCACTGCCCACCACGATGTTGGATGGCACCTGGTGGCATCGCGGGTGTGTGACCCAGTAACAAAAGTACATAAGTGATGCAGACACGGTCAGGCGATCACTCTAGCGAAGATATGGGCTCCGAATGGGGAAATCCATTGAGACAAGTGACTTTGACAAAGGGCAGATTATTATTATCCACAGTCTGTGAACGAGTATCTCGAAAATGGCAAAGCTGGTCGAATGTTCATGTGCTACTATTGTGAGCTTCTGTGGAAAGAGGTTGGCAGAGAAACTACCACTAGATGCCAGATGGTTGGACATCTATCACTCTTCACAGGATGTGGGGTTCGGAGGCTTGTGCACTCTATAAAGGAGGATAAATGGTGATCTATGGCACCTCTGCTAGAAGAGCACAATGCTGGTGCACATACAAGTGTTTTCATTGCACATCGTTCATTGTACATGATTAAATATGGAGCTCCACAGCAGACTACACCTGTGTGTTCACATATTGACCCAATAACACCATCAATTACAATTGCAGTGGGCATGGAACCATCAGGATTCGACTGTTGATCAATGGAAACATGTAAGCTTTTCTGCTGAATTACATTTTTGCTACGCTACATTGATACTCATCTCCACAAATGCCGTCATCGAGGTGAACAGTGGCTCGAAATGAGCAGTGCACCACGGGTGCAGGCTGGTGGGAACATTATTATGCTATGGGAGACATTCTCCTGCATTTGCATGTGACATGTGGTAGTGATCAAAGACACACTGACAACTGTAAATCACTTGCATTCCTCCATGCTTAATGTCTTCCCCAATGGTGATGTCACCCTTCAGCAGTGTAATTGTCTGTATCTCAGAGCCATTAACCAAGCTGCAGTAGTTTGAGGACCATAGTAGTGAACTCATGTTGATGTCTTGGCGACCCGATTTGACTAATGTAAATAGAGCATTATTCTAAATGATGGACCCATTTTCAAAAATTCGTATGTATTCAAGTACAAATCCAAAATGAACAAGCTTTATACGAATGAAAAGAGGAAGTTTAAAAGTTTTTGATGGGTGGTGGTGGTGGAAGCTGCTTATGTCCCGCCACTACCAACCACTCTGAAAAATCTGCGGAACTGGATCACTGTTGCCATGCACTCAGTAACAGCAGATATGCTTTCGCGTGTGTGGGACGAGTTTGCTACCACGTCGATGTTTGCCATGCAGCCAGCGATGGCCACAGTGAACATTTATCACATGTCTAATTATTAAATAATTATTAAAAACTAATTAATTACAAATTATTAAATTGATATCAAACATTATGGAAAAAAAACTTTGAAACTTTCTCTTTTCATTGGTATAAAGCTTGTTCATTTTGGATTTGTACTTGAATAAATACAAAGTTTTGAAAATGGGTCCATCATTTAAAATAACCCTATACACGGAACCCATCTGGGTCACTATCGGGCACCATCAGTACCTATGCAAATCAGCGAATTACATGACCTGTGTGTAGACATCTAATGCCACATACCTCCACAAACATACCAACAGACTGTTGGATCCCTGACATGGAGAATCAGTAAAGTGTTTCACTCCAAAGACAGACAAACAAGCTATTGAGCAGTTGGTCATAATGTTTAGTGGGGTTGGGTTGGGTTGGGTTGGGTTGGGTTGGGTTGGGTTGTTTGGGGGAGGAGACCAGACGGTGAGGTCATCAGTCTCGTCGGGCTAGTGAAGGACGGGGAAGGAAGTCAGCCGTCCCCTTTCAAAGGAACCATCCTGACATTTGTCTGGAGCAATTTAGGGAAATCACGGAAAACATAAATCAGGATGGCCAGACACAGGATTGAAGTGTCGTCCTCCTGAATGTGAGTCCAGTGTGCTAGCCAATGCGTCATCTCACTCGGTTAATGTTTAAGCTCATCAGTAAAATATGTAAATAGGTAAAATGTATTGACTTTCTGATATGTAAATCTAAAAATTTTCACCCTGCTTGGTAACAATCATCCCCCCTCCACCACAAGAATGAGCAGTAAAAATCACCAACATATTTGCAAATATTTGAAATTCACCACTGTCTACTGGTAGATCACAAATGATAAAAGTTAAGCTGCTCGAAGGCATGAAAAGCAACAAATAAGAATATCAACCTACAGCATTCTAAAATGATATTATATAAAGATGCTACAGAAAAAATAAATCACATATTACTGTTTCATGAAATTAAAATTGCAGTCATTGAATTCACAAACAAAGCCGTGTCATCAGTAAACTCTAACAAATGCATGCCATATTTTTGTACATCAGAAGTGTTTTTAGTGGCATGAAGTACAAACTATTATTATCAAAGTATAAATATACAGGGATCTGCACACTAAATCAAATGGATACAATAAAACTTACAAAAAAGACAACATTGAAGTGATGTTCACATCACCAATAGATATTCCCCAAACTTAGCATAGCCTGAATGCAGCAAATGAACGAGAGCATGGCTAAATCGGTGTTGTGCCTTGTTTGAATAAGATTTTGAGCTGCTGCTGACACTCCTCTTGTCCCATCATTAACTGCTCTAGCACTGTAAAACACATTATTCCAGCTATTGAGGTGACCCAGTTACAAAATATGTAACATTGAAGGACATATCAGATCACAGGCCACTTGTCAAATGAGAAAAAAAAATTCCAACTGTAGCTGCATCCAAAGTCAGAAGTTTTTTAGCCATAGGTTGTTTGTCCAGTAACATGCATACATAACGGAGCATTCATTTGAAATGCAGAACAAGGTGGTGATCCACTTAAGATAATCTGTAGGTCACAAAATTACTGCATGTGATTCTTCAGCTGAGGTGGACACCACATCGAGCACTACAGTATAGTTGGAGGCATAGGCAGTGTCTGTTTTTAGTAGGCTATCTAAATTAATATCACCTTCTTGCTGGCACACAAGATTTGTGTGCCAGACTAATTGGATAATTAGAAGACATTGATGTAGTCGTAAGGGTAGCTGTGTTTTCATGTAAGAGATCAGTATATATCATCAAAATATTGTTGCAATATCATAAACGCAACCATTAAACTGGAACACATAACTAATGCATGCCAGAGGATGAAGTTTAAACCTTGAAATGCTTACTAAACTTGCACCATAAAGTGTGTGAGAACAATTAGAAAGTATTTTAATGCCATGTGTCATACAACTTTATTTGAACAGAATGTAGATATCATGGAAGTTACATAACATCTTTCATTAGCAAAGCAGAGGTACAGTAAATTCAGAAGTGTCATTTAGTGATTCTCCACATCCTCTCCACCCTGGTCTACCTCCCGAGACATGGCCAGCTGGATAAGTCTGGACAAGTCAGATGTCTTCCATCAGCAGATACAAGGATGGCTGCATGGGGGACTCCAGCTCTGCCTTTTTTTCAGCTCCTGTGCTCGTCTTCTTCCACATGTGCTGTGAGAGAAACTTTTCTTGCAGAAGAATGACATAACTGATTCGGATCCTTACTGATCCTCCATTTGGGCATTTGACTTGGTGGAAGTTGAGCAAGATCATGAGGTACTCCTTACTACAATGCTTCCAAAAATCTGCTGCTGTTTTTTGCTGGAGTCTGAACGCTCTTGTCATGTCTGTTACAGTCAGTGGGTCGGGCTCTGTTGGCAATGTCGTAAGTCTCTCATTTGTGAGGAAGTGTGCTGAAGTCAGCACTTCAAGTTCAATTTGAGAGATGGGTCCCAAGTTCAGGACAGCTTCAATATTCATGAGCACAGTCTGTAGCTCTTCTTCATTCATACTGAAGCATCCGAGTACTTTTCAGAGAAATCTCTCAGTTGAGCTGACCGTTCTCTCCCAGAATCCTCCCCACCAAACATGTGGAGCTATAAACTGCCATGTTATGTCTTGTTCAGTGAGGTATTGGTATGTTTCATCAGTAAAGATGGCTGTCCACAGTTCTGTTATCTCTTTATTGGTTGCACGGAAATTTTCGGACATTGTCACTGTATATGCTAAATGGAATGCCCCATCTGTCAACAAATCTTTGTAGTGCCAATAAAAATCAATCTGCTGATGCACTGTGGACTAGCTCTAGTCACAGCACAAGTAAACAGTACATTATAGCATTTAGTTGTGATTCTTCCCACTTTGGCATACAATGGCCCTGCAAAATCAATATCAGTCACCTAGAAGGGTCTGTGCAGTATTACCCAGTCAGCTGGCTTGGAGTTTCTATTTGTTGACAACTAACATTGCACACTCTTTTATATGGAATGACATGATAAATAACCTTCTTTATCCTGCGACAAGCCTAGTATCCAGAAGGAGGAATGGAGCTCTGAAAGCACAATTCTAACTCCAAGATGATGTAAATGGACATGAGTATGCAGGATTAAAAGCTTTGTGAAGTTATTGCTTCCATCCACAATAAGCGGGTGTCGTTCTTCTATGGTTAATTTGGTGTAATGCTGTTGACCATCTAGATGCAATAAATCCTCATAAAAATAAGGGATTGAGACTTTATTTTTGATTCATTCGGTAGTGATGTGCAGGAGAATCGTACAAACATGCCATTGTTTGACCATCGCATGGAGTCTTGTAAGGATGGCATAGTAATAAACATCCCTGGCATAGAAAAACAACTGAAACAGTTGAAAACAAATAAGTCAACAGGTCTGGTTGGAATCCCAATTCAAATTTATAAAGAGCACTCTACATCATTGGCTCCTTGCTTAGTTTGCATTTATTGTGAATCTCTGAGCCAGCACAAAGTGCCAAGTGACTGGAAAAAGTGCAGGTCACTCCTTTATATAAGAAGGATAAAAGAACGGACCTGCAAAATTACAGACCAATATCCTTAACATCAGTTTGCTGCAGAATTCTAGAGCATATTCTGAGTTTGAATATAATAAATCTTCTAGAGACCAAAAAGCTCATGTCCACAGATCAGTATGGCTTTAGGAAGCATTGCTGGTGCAAAATCCAGCTTTCTGTTTTCTCACATGATATACTGCAGACTATGGATGAAGGGCAACAAGCTGATTCCACATTTCTAGAATCCTGAAAAGCATTCGGTAGGGTAACCCACTGCAGACTGTTAATGAAGGTACGTGCTTACAGAATAGGCTCCCAGATATGTGACTGGCTCGAAGACTTCTTACGTAACAGAACCCAGTATGTTATCCTTGATGGCGAGTGTCCATTGGAGACTGGGGTAATATCAGGAGTGCCCTAGGAAAGTGTGATAGGACCATTGCTATTTTGTATATACATAAATGATCTGGCAGACAGGGTGGGCAGCAATCTGCACTTGTTCGCTGATGGTGCTATTGTGAACAGGAAGGTGTTGAAGATAAGTGACTGTAGGTTGATATAAGATGACATAGACAAAATTTCGAGTTAGTGTGATGAATGGTAGCTGGCACTTAATATAGAAAAATGTTAAGTTAATGCAGATGAGTAGGAAAAACAAAGCCATAATGTTCAGATACAGCATTAGTAGTGTCCTCCTTGACACAGTCACTTCATTTAAATATCTGTGTGTAACGTTGCAATATGAAATGGAATGAGCATTTGAAGATTATGACAGGGAAGGTGAATGCTCAACTTCCGTTTATTGGGAGAATTTTAGGAAAGTGTGGTTCATCTGTAAAGGAGACCTGCACATAGGATGCTAGTGCAACCTATTCTTGAGTACTGCTTGAGTGTATGGGGTCTGATGTGGTCTGCACCAGGTCAGATTGAAAGAAGACATCAAAGCAATTCAGAGGTGAGCTGCTAGATTTGTTAATGTACAGCATGCAAGTGTTACAGATATGCTTTGGGAGCTCAAGTGGGAATCCCTGGAGGAAGAAGACATTCATTTTGAATAACACTACTGATAAAGTTTAGAGAACTGGCATTTGAAGCTGACTGCAGAATGATCCTACAGCTGCCAATATACATTCTGCATAGGGACCATAACAATAAGGTATGGGAAATTAGGGCTCATACAGAAGCATATCTGTGGGAGGAACAGGAAAGGAAATGACTATTTGTGATACAGGACACCCTCCGCCTCATACTGTACAGTGGCTTGCACAGTATGCATGTAGATACAGATGTAGATGTGTTTTCCATCAGAGAATGGATTTCTTGGAAAAAAAGGGGGGGGGGGGGTTGTTCCCTCAATGCAATTGAAAGTAGGGACAGACTACATTTAAGTACAATGGGAAGTCGCCTGAATTGATTAGTGACTCTTCTTTGCATACTGCTTGTTTCATTTGCTCCACAGCTCTGGTCACTATACTAGAACAATCTCATCAGGTTTCTCTCTTCTGGATGGAGAACTAACTGCAAAAGGCCTGAGTGATATCAGCAACTGTGGCAATACGACACATTAGAAAATGCAAGAGGACTGCAGTTAGTTTGAGAAGGTTATGCCCTGTTTCCAAGACATCATTAAGTGAAGGACAGCCCTTTTCATGAGAAGGCACATCAAATATGATTCGCCATTTGGTGCTTTCATGTCTCTTTCTCGTCACTATTTGACGAGGCAAATAAAAGAGGTTGATACAAATTTTGTGGTGAGGCCAGTTCGATGTGTTCATTTTGGATATGAGACACTGAAGATATCATTCTTCTCTAGATGCCTCTGCAAAGTGAGGAAGCATTTTTCAGCATAACAGATGCCATTTGGAAGAACATGTGCCAATTTTTGTGGGAAAAAAGAACAAGAAGCATGAAATTCCTGAATCCCTCTCACTCATTGGTTGATCCTGTCCATCACATATTCTTATTGTCTTAAATCCCACAAGTTTCAGACTGCATTGCCAAGTGCTTGAACAAATGACAGGTTAATGAGGTTAACAACAGCTTGATTTATGGAAATCTTTGGGTGGCTTCTCCTAAGGATCCATCTGAATTTCAAGGGCAGTAAAGCCAGCGATGGGGACATACATATTGGCTCAGTGTTCTTAGCAATTTTCCAGTAGTGATCCAGTTCAACTAGTAGCTCAATGGGAAGATCACTGTATCCCACTGCAGAAGTGGCCAGTTGTTAATTACTAATGTGTTTCCTTTTGAACTCTTGAGGTACTGACACACATCTCAAAAATGAGTAAAAACTCTTGACTGTGGTAAACTACATGAGAATTGTTCCACGTACTTCTCAATGTCAGGCAGACCAGGCAGCAAAAGAGTGATGTCATAAATGAAGACGGAAGGGCACTGACTGTCAGTGGATGACTTGCAACAACGTCTAGTTTCAAATTGTTGTCCACTGATCTGCTGATGAAGCTAGGTTGGTTGACATTATCTAAAACACAGCATGGAAATCAACTTACACCTGTGGGCCCTGTTACATACATGTGGGCCATCTGGGGGTAAGAGAATCCTAAACATCCAGTATTGCCTACTGAAATGTGTTCAGTAGGAGTAACTGATGAAGTAAAATGTTCCAAATTCCTTCAGATTTACTTGTGACAGCTTTTCCAGCAAAAAAGACAAAATGATTTTCCTGATCATTCTTCAATTTCTCACAGTCTTGTGCCCAGTGACCATGCTGTTCACAAAATACACAGCAGGCTTCTACATTCCATACGAGCTAGCTTGCTGTACATTCTGATTTGGACTGAATGTTGAGAGCTGCTATAGGTGGTACAGTGTTAGTTAAGCTGCAAGTTTCCCCATGAATTTCTTGAGCCATCAGTGCCCCAACTATCTCTCCCGACAAGAATTCCATCAATTTCAGGATGCTCCTTTCTGAAAGTTGTAGTCTCTTCATACGAATTATCCAGTGCAGACATGCATCTACCGGAACGGCGCACGAAGTATTTTTGGAACTAAAATTCAACGATAAGCTTCTATGTTCTCCCCTAGCACGTTGAACATGCTTATTACATTCAATAAATGTTAAATTAAGAGGTTGTGGGGAGTCAAATAGAACAAGTGTGACATCTTCCAGATAGTCATGATGTGCCTGGATAGTTCTACTTCTCTCACCATACTAGTATGTAAAATTTCCTTGGTTTGTTTAAAAGCTGTTGCAGTTACATCTATGCCTTGTACCAAACTCTTGGGTCCCCCCTAGGTAGTAGTGAAGAAATACAGGTTTGTTACCAGCTGACAGGTATGAGTCTGCATCTATCTGTATCTATATAGGATTCAAATTATATTCAAAAATGAGTCCAGTGCTCAATATCACTGGAAAATGTTTCTAACTTGATTGGTGGTAGTAGAACACTGACTGTACAACTCTGTAGAAATCCCAGAAGTTGTCCTGTTGGCCATGGCATCTGAAAGTCTTACCTACATACTGTATTGTGCCTTCAGGATCACCCACTTTACACAGTTTGTATAATCTTCACATGTTAACATACACACTTAGTATTCTACGTCAGCAAGGAAGTCTTGGATTGCATTGTCCACGGTCATTAAACTAGCCAACATTTTCCGCAGTCGTATTCTACCATATTTTTGGGCGGGGATTTGTCAAACAAATTTATTTGATTAATGAAACTTGTACCATCAGAATTCTGCACTCCTAATTAGAAAGACAATCAGTACAGTGAAACCACATTCGTACATTTCTTGCACTTGTATGTTGCATATTGTGCACTTTTTCGATTTTGAGTGCAAAGTTGCCCCACTTTCATATTTTCCATTTACACGTTTTCACACTTTTATACTATTATTTTTACTCCTTCACAGTTATTTTTGCTGCACTTATACAATACAAAGACTAAGAAATTGTCTCAAAATGTTTCGTATATGGTGCGACCAGTGAGTGTCGGTTTGCTATCTGCATGCAAAGTCGCAGTTATTATTGTGGGTCTTAGCTACAGTACACATGGTGACACTATTGTTATTGATCTTGTGGCAGTTGGTTTCAGATTGTATAACTTGGGAGAACATCCTCCCAATTGTGGCCTTCACAGGATGCCACTCAGGGGTGCTGCTGATTGGCCAAGCAGTGGGTAGCCACTTATGAACAGTCGGCCCAAGATGTTGGCGAAAACAGCAGCAGTAGCGGCAGCATCGAAGTTGCTCACAGCAACAGCTGCACCTGTTCTCATTGGCAGCATGACACACCGTATGAATGCGTGAGTGCTGCAGAGTAGCACTTCTTGGTGGCATCATGTAATGGGGCCCTAAGGAAGGGGAATGTGGCCCGGAGTCCAACAATTATACAATACATAACAGTGGCACTTAACGGTAGAGTAAGCAGGTGGAGAGCACACTGAGTGAAACTAGGAGTGTTTTTGCAAGGGGTGAACTCAACTTTTTTAGTGTAGTTTCCACTTTTTGTGATGCGAAAATGATCAGTTCATCATAAAATAAAAGAGGCTGTCTTTCCATGTAGGAGAAAGTAAACATAACTGAATAATTGCAAAGGAGTCCTAGTGAACCTAAAGTGAGCATCGCAAAGCATCTCAAAATCCCATGTTCTACCTTAATTACCATACAGGCCAATGGAACGCAGATATGATTTTGTGCTTCAAAAGGTGGGCCAAGTGGTGAGAAACACAAGTGTATCCAGAGTGGAAAGTTTGCAGACATGGAAAACTGCTTAGACTTGATTTCAGCAACAGCATACAGCTAATGTACCTACTTCAGGTGCAATATTGAAAGAAAAGGTTTTATAATTCACAAAAAAGTTAAATGTTTAAAATTTCATGCTTCTTCTGGTTGCTCATACCACTTCAAAGTAAGATGTGGCATTAGTGGCTGCAGAGTTTGTGGGGAGACTAACAGTGTGGATAATGCCACCATAGAATGTTGGAAAGAGCATGATCTCCTAAGTATAATTGCAAAATACAGTCTGAAATATATTTACAACACAGATGAAACAGGACTTTTTTAACTTGTAGCTGGACAAAACATTGACATTTAAGGTCAATCCCTGTTTTGGGGGAAGTAGTGCAAGTAAAGAGTGACAGTACTCCTTACTGCAAATGCAGATGTCTCTGATAAGCTCTGACAACTAGTGTTGGGAAGTCAGCGAAGCCTCGATGTTTCATGGGCGTAAAGTCGCATCACACTGAGTGTGAGTCAAACAAGAAGGCATGGATGACTGCAAACTTCTTTATGAGTAGTCACCTCAATAAGCTTAACGGCCACATGCATCGTGAGAAGAGGAAAATACTTTTGCTTCTGGACAATTGTTCTCCAACACTACAGTTCAGGAACATAGAACTGCCATTTTTTCCAGCAAATTTCATGAACCGGGTTCAACCTTTGGACTTGGGTGTCACTGCTGCCACAAAAGCAAAGTACAGGAAAATGCTGGTTCAGTTTATCGTTACACATCTCAACAGTGGAAAAGAAGATCCTAAACTGGTCTAATTGCAGGCAGACAAAAGAATTGCATTGTAGATTAGGACACACTTTGCACTTACACTATGTATGTATAGCATTCCCTGTCAGTTCCCTCTGAACTTCATTAACATTTTTAGACTAGATCTATAAATTACATTAAATTCAACACAGATACATATACGGTATGTAGCTTTTTAATATATTTTTCTTATCTGGACAGTGCAATACATAATGGCTGCTTGGAATCAACTGAAGCCAAACACAATATGCAAGTGCTTAGGAAAAACTGGCATCATGAAAGATGAAACTCAAGCTGACCCCAAAAATGTTGAATATTTTGATGTAGATTTCAATATACCAGAAGCCAATGACAGGGCTCATATTCTAGCATTTTCCTGATGACCAGAGACTGTGCAGTACTGATGCGCAAGACTCACACGTCTCTTGCGGTTGACTTACATATTGTGCGCAGCTGATCTTCTTCACAGGGCAGACGGCTGCATCGATCTCCACAATGCTTCTTCTCCGAAGATGTCTTACTGGTTAGGGGAATTATACTGAACTACTTCTCTACTTGGAAATGATCTCTTACTCTCAGAATATTTTCATATCAGCTTGGCTGTATTTTCTTCTTCACGATATAACAATTAGACAAGTTCCCCATGTGTTTCCCAGTCTCGCAAATTAACCCTGTTGGGAAAACATTAGTACTTAATACATAACATTACAGTCTCTTTTGGTTTTAATAACCCCTATTAAAACAGTTCTTGCTGCTAGCAAGTCAAACAACAGAGTTTATATAGAGTCTCTAGATAAAAAATAATTCATATGTTTTCAACAGTCACTACTATTTCACTATCAAAGAGTGTCCCTTGATTACTCCTTGGACTGGATATATGACTTCAGCCGCTCTTCTGACGCATCCCCTGGCTTCTCGTGACAGCTGTCCCTTCTGCACACACAGATCCATGTGGCGCAGTAAAAAGCTCTCTCAACCTTTTCATTAAAATATTGGGTGTTCAAGACGGTGGAGAGCCACGAATTTACCCAGAAATTCTTGAAGCACTACATATCACTCCCCTTAGCTTGAACATGCAATATTTTACACATATTCATTCTATATATTAATATTACACAAGATGATACCACAATTACAAACTGTGAACCTTTCGATCCAGGATGGAGTTATCTCTGCTTTTTGTTCCTCTTCCAATTGTAAATTCCATGTACACATGACTCATGAATATACTTTCGCTTTGTTCTTACTTCCCATACTACTCTTTTTTCTAAGTACGTACTTAATCATTATTGTAATCTGGAGGAACTCGGGGTAGAATAAAAGTGTTCCTTTCTTGGGTATCTGTAAACCTGACAAGGCTAGTGGAATAGAGAATTCAAACTTACCAGAATAATCTCTATAAACGTGTGACTTCTGTCACGATACTGCCCCTTTTTCCCTTTTGGAACAGTACCTATATCTTATGTGGGTTGATCCTAGGAGTACCCTTTCTACTTCCGTTTGGTTAGGTACGCCCATTTTTAACTTTCTAATCTATGGTACAGGTCGATCCCCTTCTAGATGCCACTGTCTGCACAGTATAGGTCAGCCTCTCTAGGGTCTGCCTTTCTGCCCTTATCCAATAAATGCTGGGTGCACCCTCCTTCTCCTTCCTGATTAAGCCTCCTGGTTCATTGCCCTAGCATACATATTTATGTATACTATTCTTAAATATTCTCTGGTCAAATTACCAATCTACTTTACACCCATATTCCACTTTCTAATGCATCATCTTACACTCTAAGAGTCGTCTTTCACTCCTCACTTTTACTATATAAATAGAGATCATGCGCACACCTAGTAGATGCTATGTCTATCTGTATTTACCAACTTTCCTCCAAGGACTAGAATGGCACATGGAAATATACCTTAGAGCTACAAAACTAACGATGCAGAACTGCCACATATCAACAATGTAATATGTGCATCGATTCAGATGTACATATATCTATATTCCCCTACATCCCTTGGTGGTTCTACCATCACTTTTAGGTTTCTAATCCGTAATTTTCATGTTTGTGCCTGAGTGTAATTATGTATGTATGTCGATGTGTGTTCGTGCAGCCTGATTCTTCGGCCTACTTATTTGAAATAAGTTGAGGGTTATAGAAAACCACGGAAATTGCGAAGGACTTCAGTGATATAAGTGTATGCATATGGACAAAGGGAAAGATAGATTGGTACTCAAAAGAGAAGTAAGAAAGGAAAAAGTAGAAATGGTTGCTAAGATCGAAAAAGAGAAAGAAGATAGCCCCAAAGACAGGAAACTCTTCCCACCCCTCTTCCCCAGGATCCCCACTTCGCCGGTATATGAGCGAGAAGCCGGAGGAGGTATGATGTTAAACGTCTCTTGCAGAACAGACATTCTCGCCTTCATCTTTGAAGTCCCCGAAGAAAGATCTTAGCAACTCCTATGGAATGGCAAATGGTGAAGAATCAGTTACACTTGTCTGCGAGGGATGTGTGAAAGGTGTGGTGTGTGTGTGTAGTGTTAACCTTATGTACCTACACTACCCAACCCCTTTCAAAATCGATACAAATCCTCCCCATTCATATGATATCTCACCAAAAGGTATAAAATACTCTATAAATATAGAAAATTATACACTATAATCAAATAATTATTTTACCAGTTAGTCACTTCACATTGTATCTTATACACAAATAAAATACCCTGTTCACTTTATGTCATCTAGGTACCATTCTTCTTAAACAGTACCATCATATTATATCTTCTCCTAGAGGGTTATTCTGTTAGTTTTTCCTCATGCTTAGAGGTCACTGTTTACCATAACTCCTTAAATTAGTCATAACTGAGCAGTCATAATTGATCACTTAAATACTAATACGATAGGATAGTTTAGGAGGCTATAAATAGATTACAGAATAGTCGAAGATTTGAAGGGAATTCGGTGTAGGAAAACTAATGTGGAAGTAACACCGAATCCAACTCAGGAACTGACAGTCGTCACTCCACCCATTAACACAGAATGTTAACGCCCCTGGGGAATATAACACTTTATATCTTTAACATTATATTTTCCTTTTTCTTCTCCCGTTGTAGGATCCGCTAAAAATAAGGTTGTTGGGTGGATTACCGATTGTACTCGGTAAGGCCCCACATAATTTTGAAAAAAATTATGCGTTTCTCTCTTCAAGGCAGAGCTCTGAAGATGTTTTACTAAGACTAGATCATCTATCTTATATTGAGGATTTATAGCATTCTCGTTATGTTTGCTTACTTGTTGTTGTGCTCTCTTAACTAAGTCCTTAGCAACTATTGTTTGATTCAGTTGGTCATCAGTAGTAGGTTGTTCAGGACACATAAAACATTTAATAAGTGGTTCACCTATAAAGGGTTTACCTGTTACTTCTACTGGTGTTAGTCCAGTTGATAAATGAGGTAACTCATTTATAATAAGCTCAAAATCTTTAATTTTTGTCACTCATGATATATGGATTTCAGGGCAGTAAGTGCGGCATAATTTCCCAGTTTCCTTCAGAGGCCTTTCACATGGGTTAGAAGAAGGATTATAGTTGGATATTGGTATTTGCCAAATTCCTCCCCCTGCTAAAAATTCTTTAAACTCGTTGCTAGTAAACTGATGCCCATTGTCAGAAAGAAATCGTTTTGGTTTGCCTACTTTGAGAAAGTATTGTTGTAGACAATGTATTACTGATGGTGTGTTTGCTTTTTTAATTGGATAGAATTTAACATACTTCAACAAACACTCTATGAAAACAAAAATGTAGGCCACTTCTCCTCTTCCTTTTGGAATTGGTCCAAAGAAATCTGCAGTGGTTAGATCATGTAATGCTTTAGGAATAATTGGATACATCTTATATTTAACGTGAGAGTTATCCTCTTCTACTTTCTGACAAACCTCACAAGCCTTAATGACTAGCACCAATTTATGTCCTGGCTTTTTAAAGTAATAGAACTTATTCATATGTGCAATGCATTTCTTTATACCGAAATGTCCATAACCCTTATGTATGTACCACACTAACTCGTCTTCCACAAGACTTGGTATACATAAACTCCAATGTTGCGTTGTCTTACTGTCTCTCCAGAACAGATTGTATACAATTTTCCATCTTCCCTCTTGACTAGGCGGTAGCGATTTCCTAACGCAGATAGTAAAGATATCTGTACAATAAGGATAATGGATGTCCTCTGTAATTTTCTGAACTCTCTCTTGCACTTTGTTGCCTGAATATTCTAATGTTAGAAAATCAATCGCAAAGATTATGCCAGGTCCTTCTGAATGCTTTAGTTCTTTCATGCCTATTGGTAGCCGAGACAAAGCGTCGGGTACATTGTTCTCTGAACCCTTTACATAATGGATCTTAATGTCATACTCTTGAAGAAACAACATCCACTGCATCAATCTACTATGTAGTAATCGGCTATTCATTAGAAATGACAGAGCTTGGTGATCTGTATAGACATATCTTTTGGACCCCCATTTCAGTGTTTGGAATTTTTGTAAACTCCATACTATGGCTAATAATTCCTTTTCTGTTGCCATATAATTTAATTCACATTTGTTGAGACTTTGGCTAGCAAAAGCTATTGCTCTATGGTCTATGCTGTGTAATCCCCATTCACCTTGGAACAGCTCTGCGGATATACCATAGTCTGATGCATCAGTTGAAATCTTAAATGGTTCACCCATTACCGGATGGTGCAGTATTGGTGATTCTGATAGTTCGCTTTGCCTTTTCAAATGCTTCCTGTGCCTCTTGGTCCTAACACCATGGTGATGCCTTTTGTAATAAACGCAAAAATCGAGGGTCGTTCAACTCTTGATTTCGTACGTAACGTCAATAATACCCAGCCAATCCAAAAAATCCCTTCAATTGCCTTATATTTCTAGGTGGTGGACACTCCTTAATACATTTATACATTCTGGATTGGGCTTAATTCCTTGTACACTTACAATATGTCCTAAAATTTTAGTTCTTGCCTTGCAAAGTGTGACTTAGACAATTTTACTGTAATACCTTTTTCTTTAAATTTTTTCAGTGTTTTCTTCAATGTTAGGCAGTGCTCTTTCCAGGTAGGTGATGTTATCAGTATATCATCTATATACATAATTAAATCCTTTAATAACTCTCTACTATCGCTTCGTCCAGTGGGCATATGAACACTGATACCGAGATATTTAACCCAAATGGTAACACATTAAAATGATATGATTTTCCATCAAAACGGAATGCTGTATATTTCCTTGAATCTGGATGTAATCGGATCTGTCAGTACCCAGCAGTCAGGTCCATTGAGCTAAAGTACTGTGCTTTCTCGAATTTGGATAATAACTCGTCAATGTTCTCGGGTTCATTTCTTACGGTTTCTATATGTTTATCCCCCCCCCATGAACAATGGACCTTGCTGTTGGTGGGGAGGCTTGCGTGCCTCAGCGATACAGATGGCCGTACCATAGGTGCAACCACAACGGAGGGGTATCTGTTGAGAGGCCAGACAAACGTGTGGTTCCTTAAGGGGGACAGAAGCCTTTTCAGTAGTTGCAGGGGCAACAGTCTGGATGATTGACTGATCTGGCCTTGTAACACTAATCAAAAGAGCCTTGCTGTGTTGGTACTACGAACGGCTGAAAGCAAGGGGAAACTACAGCCGTAATTTTTCCCGAGGGCATGCAGCTTTACTGTATGGTTAAATAATAATGGCATCCTCTTGGGAAAAATATTCCGGAGGTAAAATAGGCCCCCATTTGGATCTCCGAGTGGGGACTACTCAAGAGGATGTCGTTATCAGGAGAAAGAAAACTGGTGTTCTACGGTTCGGAGCATGGAATGTCAGATCCCTTAATTGGGCAGGTAGGTTAGAAAATTTAAAAAGGGAAATGGATAGGTTAAAGTTAGATATAGTGGGAATTAGCGAAGTTCGGTGGCAGGAGGAACAAGACTTCTGGTCAGGTGAATACAGGATTATAAATACAAAATCAAATAGGGGTAATGCAGGAGTAAGTTTAATAATGAATAAAAAAATAGGAGTGTGGGTCAGCTACTACCAACAGCATAGTGAATGCATTATTGTGGCCAAGATAGACACGAAGCCCCTGCCTGCTACAGTAGTACAAGTTGATATGCCAGCTAGCTCTGCAGATGATGAAGAAATTGATGAAATGTATGATGAGATAAAAGAAATTATTCAGGTAGTGAAGGGAGACGAAAATTTAATAGTCATGGGTGACTGAAATTTGAGAGTAGGAAAAGGGAGAGTAGGAAACATAGTAGGTGAATATGGATTGGGGGTAAGAAATGAAAGAGGAAGCCGTCTGGTAGAATTTTGCACAGAGCATAACTTAATCATAGCTAACACTTGGTTCAAGAATCACGAAAGGAGGTTGTACACATGGAAGAAGCCAGGAGATACTGACAGGATTCAGATAGATAATATAATGGTAAGACAGAGATTTAGGAACCAGGTTTTAAATTGTAAGACATTTCCAGGGGCAGATGTGGATTCTGACCACAATCTATTGGTTATGAACTGCAGATTGAAACTGAAGAAACTGCAAAAAGGTGGGAATTTAAGGAGATGGGACCTGGATAAACTGAAAGAACCAGAGGTTGTACAGAGATTCAGGGAGAGCATAAGGGAGCAATTGACAGGAATGGGGAAAATAAATACAGTAGAAGAAGAATGGGTAGCTTTGAGGGATGAAGTAGTGAAGGCAGCAGAGAATCAAGTAGGTAAAAAGACGAGGGCTAGTAGAAATCCTTGGGTAACAGAAGAAATATTGAATTTAATTGATGAAAGGAGAAAATATAAAAATGCAGTAAGTGAAACAGGCAAAAAGGAATACAAACGTTTCAAAAATGAGATCGACAGGAAGTGCAAAATGGCTAAGCAGGGATGGCTAGAGGACAAATGTAAGGATGTAGAGGCCTATCTCACTAGGGGTAAGATAGATACCGCCTACAGGAAAATTAAAGAGAGCTTTGGAGATAAGAGAACGACTTGTATGAATATCAAGAGCTCAGATGGAAACCCAGTTCTAAGCAAAGAAGGGAAAGCAGAAAGGTGGAAGGAGTATATAGAGGGTCTATACAAGGGCGATGTACTTGAGGACAATATTATGGAAATGGAAGAGGATGTAGATGAAGATGAAATGGGAGATATGATACTGCATGAAGAGTTTGACAGAGCATTGAAAGACCTGAGTCGAAACAAGACCCCCGGAGTAGACAATATTCCATTGGAACTACTGAAGGCCGTGGGAGAGCCAGTCCTGACAAAACTCTACCATCTGGTGAGCAAGATGTATGAAACAGGCGAAATACCCTCAGACTTCAAGAAGAATATAATAATTCCAATCCCAAAGAAAGCAGGTGTTGACAGATGTGAAAATTACCGAACTATCAGCTTAATAAGTCACAGCTGCAAAATACTAACGCGAATTCTTTACAGACGAATGGAAAAACTAGTAGAAGCCGACCTCGGGGGAAGATCGGTTTGGATTCCGTAGAAATGTTGGGACATGTGAGGCAACACTGACCCTACTACTTACCTTAGAAAATAGATTAAGGAAAGGCAAACCCACATTTCTAGCACTCGTAGACTTAGAGAAAGCTTTTTACAATGTTGACTGGAATAATCTCTTTCAAATTCTAAAGGTGGCAGGGGTAAAATACAGGGAGCGAAAGGCTATTTACAATTTGTACAGAAACCAGATGGCAGTTATAAGAGTCGAGGGGCATGAAAGGGAAGCAGTGGTTGGGAAGGGAGTGAGACAGGGTTGTAGCCTCTCCCCGATGTTATTCAATCTGTATATTGGGCTAGCTGTAAAGGAAACAAAAGAAAAATTCAGAGTAGGAATTAAAATCCATGGAGAAGAAATAAAAACTTTGAGGTTCGCCGATGACATTGTAATTCTGTCAGAGACAGCAAAGGACTTGGAAGAGCAGTTGAACGGAATGGACAGTGTCTTGAAAGGAGGATATAAGATGAACATCAATAAAAGCAAAACGAGGATAATGGAATGTAGTCGAATTAAGTCGGGTGATGCTGAGGGAATTAGATTAGGAAATGAGACACTTAAAGTAGTAAAGGAGTTTTGCTATTTGGGGAGCAAAATAACTGATGATGGTCGAAGTAGAGAGGATATAAAATGTAGACTGGCAATGGCAAGGAAAGTGTTTCTGAAGAAAAGAAATTTGTTAACACTGAGTATAGATTTCAGTGTCAGGAAGTCGTTTCTGTAAATATTTGTATGGAGTGTAGCCATGTATGGAAGTGAAACATGGACGATAATGTTAATCATAAACTCTGGTGTTCATTTGTTTGTTTATCAATATAACTATCTGTTATAAACTTAATACAATATTTATTTTCCTGGAGACCGAAATAAAGGCAGCTCTCTTCAAAATTCAATATTACGCTATACTCCGACAGCCAAGCTAAGCCAAATAATACCTCTGTATTAATATTTTCTACCAGCAGCAGTGTTTGCCGGAACGTAATCTGACCAACATCACAGTTTACTTGGATTTCATATTTAACAACCTTGCTTTTAGTTCCAGTTATTCCAGTTATGTGTACTCCTGTTAACAGCAATACAGGTAAGTTATTGTTAGTATTAAAAAATCCACTTGAAATAAGTGATACTTCACTACCAGCATCGATAAATATGACTACTTCAGAATCTTCTACCTTTCCAACTATAATAGGTCTAGGATTAATTGTAGCTACGCTAAGTTCTTCTAGCAGCAACCACTCTTTTGTTGGTACTTTATGCATAAAGGAAACATATTCATCGTGAGGTAGGCCTCTTAATGTATTCCTATGACCTGGGCCCCGGACCTGGGTCCAGATTGCCCTATGTTTTCCTCAGTATTTGTAATTACCGTTTGGTTACCAAAACTTGGTATGACGTTTCCATTTTGAGCCCTATTATTGCTAAGTAGAAATTCTTGAGTATTTACTGGGCCTATATTAGAAGGTGGATGACCCCTTTGATAATTTCCATTACCCCTATTCCGCTTATATTGATGTATTGTAGCCAAATTTGTCTCAAGTCTTTTGAAATTACTAGAGCTATTGTTATTACTCCTCCTGTAATTTTGATTCACATTCTGAAGCAAATTCTCATTTTGGTCTCTATTTATTGCATCAAGGGCGTCTACAAGGGATAATAGCTCTTCTACTGTCTTCCACCCGTTACATCTACATCTACATCTACATTTATACTCCACAAGCCACCCAACGGTGTGTGGCGGAGGGCACTTTACGTGCCACTGTCATTACCTCCCTTTCCTGTTCCAGTCGCGTATGGTTCGCGGGAAAAACGACTGTCTGAAAGCCTCCGTGCGCGCTCTAATCTCTCTAATTTTACATTCGTGATTTCCTCGGGAGGTATAAGTAGGGGGAAGCAATATATTCGATACCTCATCCAGAAACGCACCCTCTCGAAACCTGGCAAGCAAGCTACACCGCGATGCAGAGCGCCTCTCTTGCAGACTCTGCCACTTGAGTTTGTTAAACATCTCCGAAACGCTATCACGGTTACCAAATAACCCTGTGACGAAATGCGCCGCTCTTCTTTGGATCTTCTCTATCTCCTCCGTCGACCCGATCTGGTACGGATCCCACACTGATGAGCAATACTCAAGTATAGGTCGAACGAGTGTTTTGTAAGCTACCTCCTTTGTTGATGGACTACATTTTCTAAGGACTCTCCCAATGAATCTCAACCTGGTACCCGCTTTACCAACAATTAATTTTATATGATCATTCCACTTCAAATCATTCCGCACGCATACTCCCAGATATTTTACAGAAGTAACTGCTACCAGTGTTTGTTCCACTATCATATAATCATACAATAAAGGATCCTTCTTTCTATGTATTCGCAATACATTACATTTGTCTATGTTAAGGGTCAGTTGCCACTCCCTGCACCAAGTGCCTATCTGCTGGAGATCTTCCTGCATTTCACTACAATTTTCTAATGCTGCAACTTCTCTGTATACTACAGCATCATCCGCGAAAAGCCACATGGAACTTCCGACACTATCTACTAGGTCATTTATATATATTGTGAAAAGCAATGGTCCCATAACACTCCCCTGTGGCACGCCAGAGGTTACTTTAATGTCTGTAGACGTCTCTCCATTGATAACAACATGCTGTGTTATGTTTGCTAAAAACTCTTCAATCCAGCCACACAGCTGGTCTGATATTCCGTAGGCTCTTACTTTGTTTATCAGGCGACAGTGCGGAACTGTATCGAACGCCTTCCGGAAGTCAAGAAAATAGCATCTACCTGGGAGCCTGTATCTAATATTTTCTGGGTCTCATGAACAAATAAAGCGAGTTGGGTCTCACACGATCGCTGTTTCCCGAATCCATGTTGATTCCTACATAGTAGATTCTGGGTTTCCAAAAACGACATGATACTTGAGCAAAAAACATGTTCTAAAATTCTACAACAGATCGACGTCAGAGATATAGGTCTATAGTTTTGAGCATCTGCTCGACGACCCTTCTTGAAGACTGGGACTATCTGTGCTCTTTTCCAATCATTTGGAACCTTCCGTTCCTCTAGAGACTTGCGGTACACGGCTGTTAGAAGGGGGGCAAGTTCTTTCGCGTACTCTGTGTAGAATCAAATTGGTATCCCGTCAGGTCCAGTGGACTTTCCTCTGTTGAGTGATTCCAGTTGCTTTTCTATTCCTTGGACACTTATTTCGATGTCAGCCTTTTTTTCATTTGTGTGAGGATTTAGAGAAGGAACTGCAGTGCAGTCTTCCTCTGTGAAACAGCTTTGGAAAAAGGTGTTTAGTATTTCAGCTTTACGCGTATCATCCTCTGTTTCAATGCCATCATCATCCCGGAGTGTCTGGATATGCTGTTTCGAGCCACTTACTGATTAAATGTAAGACCAGAACTTCCTAGGATTTTCTGTCAAGTCGGTACATAGAATTTTACTTTTGAATTCACTGAACGCTTCACGCATAGCCCTCCTTACGCTAACTTTGACATCGTTTAGCTTCTGTTTGTCTGAGAGGTTTTGGCTGCATTTAAACTTGGAGTGAAGCTCTCTTTGCTTTCGCAGTAGTTTCCTAACTTTGTTGTTGTACCACGGTGGGTTTTTCCCGTCCCTCACAGTTTTACTCAGCATGTACCTGTCTAAAACGCATTTTATGATTGCCTTTAACTTTTTCCATAAACACTCAACATTGTCAGTGTCGGAAGAGATATTTTCGTTTTGATCTGTTAGGTAGTCTGAAATCTGCCTTCTATTACTCTTCTAAACAGATAAACCTTCCTCCCTTTTTTTATATTCCTATTAACTTCCATATTCAGGGATGCTGCAACGGCCTTATGATCACTGATTCCCTGTTCTGCACTTACAGAGTCGAAAAGTTCAGGTCTGTTTGTTATCAGTAGGTCCAAGATGTTATCTCCATGAGTCGGTTCTCTGTTTGATTGCTCGAGGTAATTTTCGGATAATGCACTCAGTATAATGTCACTCGATGCTCTGTCCCTACCACCCGTCCTAAACATCTGAGTGTCCCCGTCTACATCTGGTAAATTGAAATCTCCACCTAAGACTATAACATGCTGAGAAAATTTATGTGAAATGTATTCCAAATTTTCTTTCAGTTGTTCTGCCACTAATGCTGCTGAGTCGGGAGGTCAGTAAAAGGAGCCAATTATTAACCTAGCTCGGTTGTTGAGTGTAACCTCCACCCATAATAATTCACAGGAACTATCCACTTCTACTTCACTACAGGATAAACTACTACTAACAGCGACGAACACTCCACCACCGGTTGCATGCAATCTATCCTTTCTAAACACCGTCTGTACCTTTGTAAAAATTTCAGCAGAATTTATCTCTGGCTTCAACCAGCCTTCTGTACCTATAACGATTTCACCTCTGGTGCTTTCTATCAGTGCTTGAAGTTCCGGTACTTTACCAATGCAGCTTCGAGAGTTTACAATTACAATACCAATTGCTGCTTGGTCCCCACATGTCCTGACTTTGCCCCGCACCCATTGAGGCTGTTGCCCTTTCTGTACTTGCCCAAGGCCATCTAACCTAAAAAACCGCCCAGCCCACGCCACACAACCCCTGCTACCCATGTAGCTGCTTGTTACGTGTAGTGGACTCCTGACCTATCCAGCGGAACCCGAAACCCCACCACCCTATGGCGCAAGTCGAGGAATCTGCAGCCCACACGGTTGCAGAACCGTCTCAGCCTCTGATTCAGACCCTCCACTCGGCTCTGTACCAAAGGTCCGCAGTCAGTCCTGTCGATGATGCTGCCGATGGTGAGCTCTGCTTTCATCCCGCTAGCGAGACTGGCAGTCTTCACCAAATCAGATAGCCGCCGGAAGCCAGAGAGGATTTCCTCCAATCCATAGCGACACACATCATTGGTGCCGACATGAGCGACCACCTGTAGATGGGTGCACCCTGTACCCTTCATGGCATCTGGAAGGACCCTTTCCACATCTGGAATGACTCCCCCCGGTATGCACACGGAGTGCACATTGGTTTTCTTCCCCCCTCTTGCTGCCATATCCCTAAGGGGCCCCATTACGCGCCTGACGTTGGAGCTCCCAACTACCAGTAAGCCCACCCTCAGTGACCGCCCGGATCTTGCAGACTGAGGAGCAACCTCTGGAACAGGACAAGCAGCCATGTCAGGCCGAAGATCAGTATCAGCCTGAGACAGAGCCTGAAACCGGTTCGTCAGACAAACTGGAGAGGCCTTCCGTTCAGCCCTCCGGAATGTGTTTCGCCCCCTGCCACACCTTGACCTCCCACTCTACTACAGGTGAGGGATCAGCCTCAATGCGGGTAGTATCCCGGGCAACCACAGTCGTAGTCCGATCAGGGGATGTGTGGGATGAGCTGGCCGTCCCCAACAAACCCCCATCCGGACCCCCACAGTGATGCCCATTGGCAACAGCCTCAAGCTGTGTGACCGAAGCCAACACTGCCTGAAGCTGGGAGCGAAAGGATGCCAACTCAGCCTGCATCCGAACACAGCAGTTGCATAATATGTCTTTCCTAGCGCAAGTGGGTAATCGCCTTATCAAAATTCGTACCAACCCCTCTCTTTCCATTGGGTTATCTAAATATTTTGCTCTTGTTAAATGCCAGTCAAAATATTTTCTCATCGTACCCCACGTATTATTATAGTACTTAGGATCCCACTATTCGGATATTAATTTCTCCTGGGCACTAGATGACCAATGTTTCTCATTAAACTTTCTCTGAAAGTCTGCCCAAGACGAGAAATTTTCTATATTCACGGTGCCCCATTTCGAAGCCTCTCCTAAAAGGTAACCTACAGAAAACTATCTTTTTTGCATCTTCCCAATTTTTTGGTAAGACCTGATTAAATTGCTTTAAGAAATGGATTGGGTGCACATCTCCATCTGGTTTAAATTTGGGTAATTGTCTGGCAAGTCCAGAATTCGCTCCCCATTGTAAATCAGTTACTACCTCACTAGTCAACAGTACACTCTGTGGAGCTACCACTTGCTCCACCTTATTCTGGATAAGTTTAAACTCTTTCCACAAATCGTCCATGCCTTTATTCATTTCATTAAGTTCCAAAGTTAAATCTGAAGAAATGTTGTTAGGGGTTACCCTCTTGGCCACTTTTCTGTCTATTAACTCTTCTACTTGTTCCTCCAGACCGCTTATATTTATAGTGTCTGAGGTTACTATCTTTTCCTTAAAATCTCTCTGTACTGCATCTACACTATTTTTGACCCCTGCAATTCTCGATTGGACAATAGGGAACTGTTTGTCTTGTCGTTCAATGAAATCATTAAAAGTATGTAACCTTTGTTTCACTGTGTCGAATGTAACGTTACACACATTTTGAAATGATCCTAATTTTTCATTAAACTCTGGCTCTACACTATTACATTTATCTTCAATGTCAAATTCTATTTTTTTAGTTAACTCTTGAAGTTCTTTTATCCTGTTTTTGGTTAAATTCAGAAAATAGTTGATTAACATGAGTAGTCAAAGAACTAGTGAGTTCACTCTTTAAATCTAACTTCAGATTTTCTACCTTATTATTTAAAGAGTCAAATTCAGTCTTTAATAGAACAATATTTGCTGTTTGACTGTTCAAGGTTTCATTTTGATTACTTAAAATTTCACTCTGAGCATCTAATTTACTATTTAATTGGGTATTCACTGCATCTAACTTAAGGCTTAAATTCGCGCTCAGCTCATCTCTCAACAACGCATTTTGAGCATTCAGCTCATCTCTCAATGACGCCTTTTGACCATGAAGTTCATCTCTCAATCCAGAATGTACTAAACCTATTTCTCTCCCTAGAGTTTCAATCTGGGCTTTAATTAAATTTACAAATTCAGACAAGTCTGGCATTTCCCTAGTCACCCTGATAGCTGTGACGGGTTCTGCAAGCTGTAGTTTTTGATGCCTACTCATTTTGCTTTTTGCTCTTGTTAACATTAAATAAATTACCTCTAAAAATAATGACCACCTTAGCTCACATTCAAATAGTTATTATCTTGAGCTCACGCGGCATCAGATTTTAGGCTGTGCCTGTGAGGTGTAAGAACAGCACCAGTGAACTGCATGGGCGCCGGCAGCATCACAAGTTGGTCATGGCGTTGGCAGGCGCGAAGTCAGTAGCTCAAACAGCAACCAGCAATGATGGTGTGTTACTGTGACTGCGTCTACGTTGGTGTCGGTTGGTCACTGCATGTGTGAGGATTGTTTCCTCCCCACAACCAAATCTTCTTGAACGGATCTTGCAGACCAATTTCTTCATGGGTTGCTATGGCAACTCTCAACTTTTTCTTATCTCAGTCTTCTTCAATAAATTCCTCCTTTTCGAGTCCTGTCACTTTGGTCACCACATTCTAGCATTTTCCTGATGACCAGAGACTGTGCAGTACTGGTGTGCAAGACTCACATGTCTCTTGCGGTTGACTTACATATTGTGCGCAGCTTATCTTCTCAGGGCAGACGGCTGCATCGATCTCCACAATGCTTCTTCTCCGAAGATGTCTTACTGGTTAGGGGAATTATACTGAACTACTTCTCTACTTTGGAAATGATCTCTTACTCTCAGAATATTTTCATATCAGCTTGGCTGTATTTTCTTCTTCACAATATAACAATTACACAAGTTTCCCATGTTTTCCAAGTCTCGCAAATTAACCCCATTGGGAAAACATGAGTACTTAATACATAACATTACAGTCTCTTTTGGTTTTAATAACCCCTATTAAAACAGTTCTTGCTACTAGCAAGTCAAACGACAGAGTCTATATAGAGTCTCTAGATAAAACATATTTCATTTGTTTTCAACAGTCACTACTATTTCACTGTCAAAGAGTGTCCCTTGATTACTTCTTGGACTGGATATACGACTTCCCATGCGTGCGCCGCTCCTACTTGTCACGGCCGCTCTTCTGACGCATCTCCTGGCTTCTCGTGACAGCTGTCCCTCCTCCACACACAGATATGTTTGGCGCAGTAAAAAGCTCTCTCACCCTCGTCATTAAAATATCGGGTGTTCGAGATGGTGGAGAACCAAGTGTTTCTAGAATTTACTCTGAAATTCTCGAAGCACTATCATATTTCAAATGGAACCATTTTGAAGATTTTGATGCTGATACTACCATGTGTTGTGTACAAATTGAGGATGAAATAATTAAAGTAGTAGTGCCAATATCAGCTGAAATAAGTAGTTCTAACTGCTTTCGGAAAGCTGGCATCATGGAAGATGAAACTCAAGTTGACCCCGAAAATGTTGAACATTCTAATGTAGATTTTGATATACCAGAAGACAATGACTGGGCTCATATTTCAAATGGAATTGATTTTGATGGTTTTGTTGATTGTGATGCAGATATTGCCATGTAAAGTGTACAAAATGAGGATGAAATAATTAAAGAAGTAGTGCCAGTATCAGCTGAAATAAATAGTTGTGAGGAATCCGAAGAATTAGATGGTGTATCTGGTGACCCTCTTAGTCTGTGAGAAGCACTTACTTACAACATTACATAAGATCAAGAAACATTAGTCATGACCACATCTACACAGTGATTGCATATGAAAACTTGATATATGAATGCAGTATTGGTTCCAAAAAACAAACGACAACTGATATTCTTTAGGCCCAAATAACTTTGAGCATAAGTCTAATACAACTATTGTACCTATTACTGTACAATATAAGTATCTTCTGTTTACAGGCACTTGAGTTTAATAGAGAGATAAATTTCATTTTAACATTAATCTCACTAGAGCATTTATTTTATCATCCCCCTTCAAAAATGTATAAATGAGGTTTTATTGTAGTTTCAATATTTGTGCTCATGTTTAGACATATTTGTAGCATCGCTAACAGGTGGCAGCACTTGACAAATGTTACTATCAAACTTTCTCACTAGAGGTCAGCTATGTGCTTGTTATGTCAACAAATTATTTTTCTACGCTCTACTCACACATTAATCCAACATTTGGAGTACGGGCAGTAAGCTAATACATTTCAGTAATGAATGCAAATGAGTGGAATGTCTCAATGCAAAGATGACTTAGCTGCGAGCATGCATTGTATGTTATGCATGAAGAAATTCGTCCGCAGTCACTCGGAATCGATGCATAAGTCCTCTCAAAGTATTGCAGATGTCCCAGAAACTCCAAAAGTTTCCATCTGTTATCACTTTTTCCCAAGTTTCAGTACCAGAAAATGTGTGGGAACAATTATAAAGTACTTTATTGTCAAGTAACTTATAACTTTATTTGCACAGGATGTATCACAGAAGTTACATAACATTTTTAATTATCAAAGCAGAGATACAGAACAATTCAGAAACATCATCTAGTAATTCTCCTCGTAATGTATGACTGGGTATTAATAAGATATGGAACATTTGATAAAAAAAGTCAACTTGCAGACTTATAGGAAGTTAGTTACCTTCTGCCAATGATACCATAGTTGACATGTAAATCCTCCCTGTTATACTTATTGCATTAAAATCCCAGAAAAGGTGCCAGATTCTCTCATAAAACTGAATAAATTCCAGTAGCTACATACTTTCTGTCACCAATTTTGCAGGACACAGATCGTTAAGGCTGTTTTATCTTCCTTTCATTTATCTCAACTACTATAGTTGCAAGTTTGATAATTGTTATTATGATATGCTCAAGAAATGTCCACTGTCATTCCAGAAATTACAGGAGACATATTCTGGTAGATATCTCTGGGGAGCCTCAGTCTATATCCACAGTATGCTGTTTTCAAATACTTCGACTAAGGACAAAGCAATTCAGTTAGAATAAATTCTTGTAAAATGAGAGAAGGCATGGTCTGTGTTGAGTACAAGGATCAAATTTGTCAACTTTCAGCTGAAGCCGGAGAAAGAAAAATTGAAAAACCCATCAATGTAAATGTTAGTTAAAATTACAGCACTTGGTTCTGTGAACTGGGATGGTTTTGAAATAACACACTTTTAAATGATCTACTAGATCACTTGTATTACTGTTAGCTTGCACTGTAGGGTAGCTGTAACAATTGCAAATTTGAACAGTGTCAGGATTCTATTCATTTGAGAAGGATACATTCAGATATTTATTCGATTGTCTTTAGCCCACCTCTTCATAATTCTTATTATGAGTTCTACTTGTGAGTTTGCAGTATTTCGCAGAAGCTGTATTACCTCCTTCAGGTGTTCCCTAAAAACAGAAACAATGAAGAACTGTGTGAAAATGAAAATCACAACATGAAACTACAGTGTACAACTATTTTTAGATATTCATAGAAATAATAATTCTCATCTCTTTGCAGTGGTTAGAGAGAGAGAGAGAGAGAGAGAGAGAGAGAGAGAGAGAGAGAGAGAGATAACTTCATTAAATTATCCTTTTATATCTAACCAAAGTGTTGACTATCACATGATAACTAGTTAAGAATTACAGCGAGAACTGGAAAATCTCAGTTTATGAGATATTGTTTTAGGAAATTTTTTATAAAAGCACATACGATGTAATGATTTAGGTAAGTACTGAGCTTAGCAATGTGGCAGATGTTTGAAAAAGAGTTGAGTTAAAATTCCAGGATGGTCATTCTAATTTAGATATTTCACATTTTCCACTTAATGAAAGGATGTCAACTGTCATAAGCCATTTTCTGATTTCATCATCTGTGTTTGTCAACCCAGAGCTGCTAGTTTGCCAACTCTAATGGGCTATCTTCAAGATGATTGCAAACAACATGAAAAAAAGACCCTTCAGAGTGACCACAGCATTAGCATTAACCATACTGTTTGCAAAAACAATGCTGACTGCAAATATATTTCTGTGAGTATGTCAATTCCATCCTGCTTATTTGTTCATTTCTATATAAAACTATAACTGTATCATGGCTGACAGGGAAGAATGGCATTCACATGAAATATTCTTCAGTAACAATTTAACCTCAGTAGTAATAATAATAATATTAAAACTGTAATCACAATTATTGCTCCTCAAAAATATTCCTCATGATGAGCAAGAAGAGTAGACAACATTAATGGAAGGGAGAAGGAAGCCGGCCACAGTGGCTGAGCAGTTCTATGCACTTCAGTCTGGAACCGCGCGACTGCTATGCTCTGTCTGACAGGATAAAACCTATGAGCACAAAACATTGCAGAATGAACATAATCTATACTAAAACATATGTCACAGTGTCCATAGAGTATGAAAGAAGAGAAACCTACCATTGTCAAACACCAAGGGGGAACAAAGAATTAAAAGACACACAATCCTTGGGAGTCATCAACATAGAGAAATATACTGGCAGGCATCAAATGGAACTGCATGTTTCAGTGCTCACCACATGATGAATACTGTGAAGCCGAGCACACATCAACCCATTGCAGGTTGAAAATTGCGACATCCAGGAGAAGAAGCCAAATTAAAGGAGATGTATACCAGACGAAACATGTGCACAACTAAAGAAACATCATCATTACACAACACACTCACACACACAAAATACATACATGTAGTATTACAAATAGTGTGTAATGGAGCATGTTGTAAATAAACAGACAAACAAAACCCCAACACTTTCCCCTCTGTACTTCATGGCAAATCAATCATTTTCAGTCATCCACCATCCAGTGGTGTTACTCTTTTTACAACAGCCAGTGGTGCTTAGCACTTACTGCAGAAATGAATGGCTTATGAGGAGCTACTTGATCATTGTATCCCATTCTTTTTAACTTTCCACACACATTCAATGTTCTAGCTGGACTGCTGGATTACATTGGAACTAAAGTATGGTTCTTTCTGCTAATTTATGTGAATTTTTTGAACCACACTCCACAATGCTTGACGGTCCCTGTCTATCAGTATATGAAGTCTGCATGATCTCAGTTTACCTGTTCACATTTCTGCTTCACAATCATATTGCCATTAGTGAACATGAGCAATTTTAGAAGGACTGAAATGTCCCTCAAGGATTCATTACTCAGGTGAAATCGAATAACTAGTCCACATTCAAAATCACTGAGTTGTTGTAACCAACTGAACCACTGCTGCTCTACTGGCTAAACAATACTTCCCACATTCTTTTATATTGGCAGGTCCACCTCTTGTGACGTCTAGTGGTCAATCCCACTTTACATGGGGGTGTCTGCATACTTTTTAGAGATCAGGAACTGAACGAGTATGAGTCTAATGTTGAGGGATGGATGCATTAAAAACCAAAGTGCTGCTGCTACATCAGTGCTGTACTGGCTTCTTTACTTTCTGTTGTAGTTTTGATAATATGACGGGTCTGAGAACAGTGGCACTGTGGTCACTTCCTACTCATTGATTCGTTCCCTCTTACTAATGTGTGCTGAAATGTGAGGTTAGTCATGACTAATGGAATTTGAGTGCATGACCTTGTTGTTGTAAAGTAGCACTGACAGCGTGAAAATGACTGACTCTTGGGATGATATGGCCTCTAACAAAGCTGTGTTTTGTGAAGCTGTGGAGTGTGTAAGATGAAAATTAAGTGATGTAGTGCATACAACTGCAAATGTGCTCCATTAGAGGAAGATTGATGCCCAGAAAAGGTATGATGCTACAGTCCACGCTTCGACAAAAAACATCCAAAATTCATCCAATGTGTACAAAATGATCGTATTCTTGTTTGTTCCACCTCCACCATGAGAAAACATATGCTCGTTCAAATGAAACCAGGGAACAGAGCAAAGTCACTGTTATGTCCCTGCAGGCAAAAATCCATGTATTCTTTCAGCCATTGAAACTTGTGTTTATGGGCTAATAGCAAATCGTATACCTTATTATTCTTTTCTGTAGGTTTTTCAAAGTTTGCTACAAATTTGTTTTAATAATTAACCACAATTTAGAGAATAAACTTCACTCTTGTGTCCTGTTTTCCTGTACTGTTGTTACAGGCGCGGAAATGTGTCAAAAGCGTGTGTAAGTCACCGAAGTTGTTAGAAATTTTGAACACAGATTAAATATTAAAATAAACTTACCCGCAGTCTTTGAAATAGTTTTATGCATACAAACATGTATACACAGTTACACATATACAAACACACATACATAAGTAAATACTTACAAATATACATATAGCACACAACAATATTCACTGCTAACCGAGCTCTCACTGTATTGATATATAATAATCATCATGTCTGACGATTGCATATGTAGCAGCAAAGCCACGAGTCCTTGGTTATACTTGTGATCTTGTGTACTCACTCTCCTTTCTACACTGGTATAGTTCACTTGTAGCTGACAACAGTTTTCAGTTAAATGGGCAGTGGCAGAGATTGTAGAGTCGACTCTCTGAGCATAAGGAGATGGCCAGTTGGGACATGATATCATAAGACCTGCTGGTGGGTTCAAAGCAAGGATACAGAGTTCATTTATGATCTCCAATACATTTGATCAGATAGTGTACTCAACTACAGTATTCAGACCCAACACAGCCTGAAGCATTGGCAGTATAAAGGTTTGTTCCAATGTTTATTTAGATCACTATACTACGTGAAGAAATAGGCATCACTTGTTATTGGTGATGGCCAGAACTGCTACAAAGTATGAAAATTTTCAAAACCAATTGCTGCTTTCAGGAAACTGTAAAGGCCAAAGTCATAACCATTCCTTAACAAATTTGTGATACTACTACTAGTTTCTCCAAATAAAATTACTTTAATGAAAATAAATATAAATGTACACATATGTAATGCCTGGAAACAGAACTTACTTTGACTGATGACCAGCAATGATCTGCTGAAAAACACCAACACACGCTCCTCTTTTACCTTCCCAGTATTCAGGATTTGGGTCCAATCTTTCAAGCATATCAAAAGCTTTAGCAGCATACCAGAATTGTCCCATTCTGTAGCAGTCATTTGCAATCAGTTGTAACAAGCTGAAAGCCTCTGATGAAGTTTCCATTTTCAGATATAATTCCCATGCTGACTGAGGTTTCTTGTTCATAATATCTGAAAAACAAATGCAGATCCCAGTGTGTGCATATATTGAAGGTACAGGCTACTCATATGTTTGACGATGTTATCCTACTGCGTATATTGTTTTCTTTTCATTCATGTAGTTCCCTGAAGTAATTTTTCTTTTGAATGTCCGTATTATGCTGAATTCTTTTTAGTAACTTGCAGCATTCTCATCCCATTTGGTAAGTCTCCCCTTAACTGGGTTTCTGTGTGACTTTTCTAAACTGTACTCCTTTCCCTAAACCTCTCCAGTTCTTTTCCTTCATCTCTCTTCCTTCCCCTTCAACTCTTCCATCAGAAAAAGGAGCCACAGGCTCTGAAAGCTTATGAAAGTTCAATCCTTTTGTGTGTGTATTCCCTGGCTGCCCCTTGTTGAGTATATTTTTTTATCTGTCCATTTACATTACAGCATGTACAAGGACAGATTGCTACTCATCACACAGAGGAGTCGCTAAGTCGCAGGAAGGCACAATGAAAAAGATTGCTAAATATTTAAGCTTTCAAACAAAGCCACACTTTCAAAATAGAAAACACACACACACACACACACACACACACACACACACACACACACATATATATCAAAAAACAAAGATGATGTGACTTACCAAACGAAAGCGCTGGCAGGTCGATAGAAACACAAACAAACACAAACATCAGATAAAATTCAAGCTTTCGCAACCAACGGTTGCTTCGTCAGGAAAGAGGGAAGGAGAGGGAAAGACGAAAGGATGTGGGTTTTAAGGGAGAGGGTAAGGAGTCATTCCAATCCCGGGAGCGGAAAGACTTACCTTAGGGGGAAAAAAGGAAGGGTATACACTCGCACACACACACACACACACACACACATATCCATCCACACATATACAGACACAAGCAGACATATTTAAAGACAAAGAGTTTGGGCAGAGATGTCAGTCGAGGCGGAAGTGCAGAGGCAAAGATGATGTTGAATGACAGGTGAGCTGTGAGTGGCGGCAACTTGAAATTAGCGGAGATTGAGGCCTGGTGGGTAATGGGAAGAGAGGATATATTGAAGAGCAAGTTCCCATCTCCGGAGTTGGGATAGGTTGGTGTTGGTGGGAAGTATCCAGATAACCCGGACGGTGTAACACTGGGCCAAGATGTGCTGGCCGTGCACCAAGGCATGTTTAGCCACGGGGTGATCCTCATTACCAACAAACACTGTCTGCCTGTGTCCATTCATGCGAATGGACAGTTTGTTGCTGGTCATTCCCACATAGAATGCATCACAGTGTAGGCAGGTCAGTTGGTAAATCACGTGGGTGCTTTCACATGTGGCTCTGCCTTTGATCGTGTACACCTTCCGGGTTACAGGACTGGAGTAGGTGGTGGTAGGAGGGTGCATGGTACAGGTTTTACACCAAGGGCAATTGCAAGGATAGGAGCCAGAGGGTAGGGAAGGTAGTTTGGGGATTTCATAGGGATGAACTAACAGGTTACGAAGGTTGGGTGGACGGCGGAAAGACACTCTTGGTGGAGTGGGGAGGATTTCATGAAGGATGGATCTAATTTCAGGGCAGGATTTGAGGAAGTCGTATCCCTGCTGGAGAGTCACATTCAGAGTCTGGTCCAGTTCTGGAAAGTATCCTGTCACAAGTGGGGCACTTTTGTGGTTCTTCTGTGGGGGAGTCTGGGTTTGAGGGGATGAGGAAGTGGCTCTGGTTATTTGCTTCTGTACCAGGTCGGAAGGGTAGTTGCGGGATGCGAAAGCTGTTGTCAGGTTGTTGGTGTAATGGTTCAGGGATTCCGGACTGGAGCAGATTTGTTTGCCACGAAGACCTAGGCTGTAGGGAAGGGACCGTTTGATGTGGAATGGGTGGCAGCTGTCATAATGGAGGTACTGTTGCTTGTTGGTGGGTTTGATGTGGACGGACGTGTGAAGCTGGCCATTGGACAGGTGGAGGTCAACGTCAAGGAAAGTGGCATGGGATTTGGAGTAGGACCAGGTGAATCTGATGAAACCAAAGGAGTTGAGGTTGGAGAGGAAATTCTGGAGTTCTTCTTCACTGTGAGTCCAGATCATGAAGATGTCATCAATAAATCTGTACCAAACTTTGGGTTGGCAGGCCTCGGTAACCAAGAAGGCTTCCTCTAAGCGACCCATGAATAGGTTGGCATACGAGGGGGCCATCCTGGTACCCATGGCTGTTCCCTTTAATTGTTGGTATGTCTGGCCTTCAAAAGTGAAGAAGTTGTGGGTCAGGATGAAGCTGGCTAAGGTGATGAGGAAAGAGGTTTTAGGTAGGGTGGCAGATGATCGGCGTGAAAGGAAATGCTCCATCGCAGCGAGGCCCTGGACGTGCGGAATATTTGTGTATAAGGAAGTGGCATCAATGGTTACAAGGATGGTTTCCGGGGTAACACATTGGGTAAGGATTCCAGGTGTTCGAGAAAGTGGTTGGTGTCTTTGATGAAGGATGGGAGACTGCATGTAATGGGATGAAGGTGTTGATCTACGTAGGCAGAGATATGTTCTGTGGGGGCTTGGTAACCAGCTACAATGGGGCGGCCGGGATGATTGGGTTTGTGGATTTTAGGAAGAAGGTATAAGGTAGGGGTGCGGGGTGTTGGTGGGGTCAGGAGGTTGATGGAGTCAGGTGAAAGGTTTTGTAGGGGGCCTAAGGTTCTGCTTGTGTCTGTATATGTGTGGATGGATATGTGTGTGTGTGCGAGTGTATACCCGTCCTTTTCCCCCCCTAAGGTAAGTCTTTCCGCTCCCGGGATTGGAATGACTCCTTACCCTCTCCCTTAAAACCCACATCCTTTCGTCTTTCCCTCTCCTTCCCTCTTTCCTGACGAAGCAACCGTTGGTTGCGAAAGCTTGAATTTTATCTGATGTTTGTGTTTGTTTGTGTGTCTATCGACCTGCCAGCGCTTTCGTTTGGTAAGTCACATCATCTTTGTTTTTATATATATATATTGGCCTTTACAAATGTCTGCTTGTGTCTGTGTATGTGCGGATGGATATGTGTGTGTGTGCGAGTGTATACCTGTCCTTTTTTCCCCCTAAGGTAAGTCTTTCCGCTCCCGGGATTGGAATGACTCCTTACCCTCTCCCTTAAAACTCACATCCTTTTGTCTTTCCCTCTCCTTCCCTCTTTCCTGATGAGGCAACAGTTTGTTGCGAAAGCTTGAATTTCGTGTGTATGTTTGTGTTTGTTTGTGTGTAATGAGGGAAACATTCCACATGGGAAAATATATCTAAAAACAAAGATGATGTAACTTACCAAACGATATGTCTGCTTGTGTCTGTATATGTGCAGATGGATATGTGTGTGTGTGCGAGTCTATACCTGTCCCTTTTTCCCCCTAAGGTAAGTCTTTCCACTCCCGGGATTGGAATGACTCCTTACACTCTCCCTTAAAACCCACATCCTTTCGTCTTTCCCTCTCCTTCCCTCTTTCCTGATGAAGCAACAATGGGTTGCGAAAGCTTGAATTTTGTGTGTGTGTTTGTGTTTGTTAGTGTCTCTATCAACATTCCAACATTGTTGTTTGGTAAGTTACATCATCTTTGTTTATATACATATATATTTTCACAGAAGTAAACTCACACAAACTTGGCCACTGTCTCTGGGTGCTGGGGCCTGACTGTGGCTGTGTCTGATGTAAGCAACAATCTGGAGAGGTGAGTGATGGGGTTAAGGAGGAGGTGTGGGGAAGGGAGGAGGAGTGTACGCAGGATAGGCAAGGGGGTAAATTTTGTCAGCCAAGAACCACTAAAGCATTTATTTTACAACAGCAAGCACCAAGATTTCTGTGAAAAGTTGAGAACCGATTAACAAGATTTAGCATTCTTACACTCATGTGTCCCAGCACTTCATCTTTAACAGGTTCCTTGGCACGTCGGATGTGTGCCATCAACCTATTTCTTCTTAAGTCAAGCTGTGCTATAAATTTCTTTTTCCCAAATTCAGTTCATTGCCTTCATATTAGTTATGTGATCTACCCATTCAATCTTCAACATTCTTCTCTAGGACCACATTTCAAAGGCTTTTATTCCCATCTTGTCTGAACTGTTTATTGACCACGATTCACTTCTAACAATGTTACATGTCAGACAAATACATATAAAGAGGCTTCCTAACATGTAAATTTATACTTGATGTTAAAAAATTTCTCTTCTACAGATATGCTTTTCTTGCTATTACCAGTCTGCATTTTATATCCCCTCTATCTCGACAATCATTAGTTATTCTGATGTCTGAATAATGAAACTCATCTACCACCTTTAATGTCTCATTTCTTAATCTAATTACATTGGCATCACTTAATTTAATTTGACTACTTTCCATTACCCTTGTTTTACTTGAGTTGATGTTCATCTTGCAATGCTTTTCAACACACTACCCATTCCTTTCAACTGTCTTTCCAAGAACTGAATAACATCAGGGATCGACTACACCCCTGTCGCATTCTCTTCTCACCAACTGCTCTCCTTTCATGTCTTTCATCCTCATAACTGCAGTCTGATTTCTGTACGAGTTGTAAATAACCTTTTGCTCCCTATATTTTATCCCTGCTACCTTTAGAATTTCAAGGAATGCACTCCGCTCAAATTTGTCAAAATCTTTCTCTAAATCTTCAATTGTTATTAATATCAATTTGCCTTTCCTCAACCTGTCTTCTTAGATAAGACATAGTTAGTATCGCCTCACACATGCCGACATTTCTATGAAACTCAAACTGGTCTTCCCTAAGATCAGAGTCTACCAGTGTCTCCATTATTCTGTAATTAATTTCTGTCAGTATTTTCCAAACATGACTTATTAATATTCACAACTGTCAGTGCCTGCCTTCTCTGGAATTGGAATTATTGTATTCTTGCTGAAGTCTATCATATTTTGCCTGTCACATATATCTTTCTCACAAGATGGAATAGTACTGCCACGGTTGGCTCTCCCAAAGATCTCAATTATTCTGATGGAGTGTCATCTACACACAAGGCCTTGTTTCGACTTACATCTTTTGGTGCTCTGTCAAATTCTTCTCTCAGTATAATATGTACCAACTCATTTCATCAACTTCCTCTTCCCTTTCTAAAATATTGGCTTCACGTTCATTTCCCTTATATAGCTCCCCTATATACTCCTCCCACTTTTCAGGTTTCCCTTTTCTGCTTAATACTGACTTGTAGTTTGAACTCTTGATATTGGTTCAGCTGCTTCTCTTTCCCCCAAAGGTCTCTTTAATTTTCCTACAGTCAGCATCTATCTTTCCCCTTGTTATGAATGCTTCTACAACCTTTTATTTCCCGTCTAGCCATTACCACTTTACTATTTTGCATTTCCTGTCAGTCTCATTTTTTATACAAAAATCAAACAATGGAAAATCCAGGATGGAGTGTAACAATATTATGAGAAGGAAAGTTGCTACTCACCATATAGCAAAGATGCTGAGTCGCAGATAGGCACAACAAAAAGACTCTCAAATTACAGCTTTTGGCCAGTAAGGCCTGCTTCAACAATAGACAGACATACAGCACACATACACACGCACACGCAAACACAACTCACACAAACTGCAGTCTCAGGCAACTGAAACCACAATGAGAGTCTTTTTGTTGTGCCTATCTGCGACTCAGCATCTCCGATATATGGTGAGTAGCAACTTCCCTTCTCATAATATCATTTTTTAGACATGTGTATTCCCTTTTACCTGTTTCACTTACTGCATTTTTTATGTTCTCCTTCTTTAAATGATATTCAGTAACTCCTGTGTTATGCAAGAATTCCTAATAAACTTCATCTTTTTACCTATTGGATCCTCTGCTGCCTTCACTGATTTGTCTCTCATAGCTAATCATTTGTCTTTTATTGTGTTGTTTACACTGTTTCTGTCAATATTTGCCTAATGCTTCCTTTGAAACTCACAACAGTCTATGTCCTTTCGACTTATCACGTCTCAGCTCCTTAATTTCCTACCTTTCTACACCCTCTTCAATTTTAATCTGCTGTTCATAACCAATAAATTATTTTCAGCGCACATATATGACACTACAAATGTTTTGGTGTTTAAAATCTAATTCCCAAATCTCTGACCTAACCTAATATAATCTATCTGACTCCTTTCTCTGCATTGAGATCTCTTCTATGTATACAATCTTATTTCATTTATTAAATTTGCTCTGTACAAAATTCTACCAATGTGCTTCCCCTTTCATTCCTTCACCCCAGCCCCTGTTCTCTTACAATTTTTCTTCCTCTTTCTTTCCCTAGTATCACATTCTAGCTCCCATCACAATTAAATTTTCATTCTTTCATCATCTGCGGAGATAACTGGCATATAAACATGTACAACCGTGGTGGGTCCTCACTATGTTGTTGATAGAAGCTTACCTGCATTTCTACTTTCTTACTCGTTATTAGGCCTACTCCTGTATTACTCCTACTTGATTTTGTTTTATAACCCTGTACTCAACTGACCAAATATCCTGCCTTTTTTTTGTCTTCTTCCCTGTTTCTGTCAAGCATTGCCTAATGCTCCCTTCAAAACTCCCAACAATCTCTGTTCTTTCAATTTTTCCTGATCTCATCTCCTTAATTTCCTACTTTTCTGTGCCTGCTGTTCTTCCTGCCACAACACTCACTAATTCCCATTGTATTTAACTTTAATCTATCCATTTCCCTTCTTAAAATCTCTAACCTCTCTATCTGATTAAGGGATCTAACATTCCACACTCTGACCTGTAAATGCCAGTTTTGTTTACCCTGAAAATGACATTCTCCCCATCCACTAGTCTGATTGAGAGACTATTTTACCCAAGGGCATTTCATAGTCATTTACCCATACAGTAGAGCTGCATGCCCTTGGAAAAAATAAAGGCTGTAGTTTCTTCTTGATTTCAGGCATTTGCAGTACCAGCACAGTGAGGCCATTTTGGCTAATGTTGGCCAGAGAGGTGTACAACCATCCCATCTGGGCAAGAATCATGGTTCACGTGGGAGTCGGGGCGACATTGTAAATATTATGGAAATATTATTTTATACAAAAAATATGGGTCTCTCACATATGTCTGAGACAGCCCTCTGCATGTATTATTTCTGCTGCATGCTCTGTCAGCCACATCTGTATGACAAACTCTAGTACACTAAAGTGAAGTGCAATTGTTGTGCTGCGTGTGTTGTTATTTTTGCATTTGCTGTTTGTTATTGTGTGTGTGTGTGTGTGTGTGTGTGTGTGTGTGTGTGTGTGTGTGTGTGTGTGTAAAAATATCTGGATATAGTTTTGGTGTTTACAGAATTATCTGAAGTGGGAAATACTAGAACAAAGTTATTCGTCTCAAGAGCTGATGACCGCAGTTATGAAGAATTTGAAGATACCGACTCAGAAGTGTGTAATGAATATCGGTGAGGGTCTTCAGAATACACTTTTGAAGAAGACTGAGAGGAACTGGAAGAAAATGATAAAGTAACGATGATGTTTATGAAACTGTGTTAAATGAGTTTTCTGAATAGAAAGACTATGGGTAGTGCCATAAAGGTTTTGAATTTCAAAGGTAGGTATACCTAATGATATTCCATCAACATAAAAACAGTATTGATGTTCAAAAATGATGTGAAGCTGCTTTCTAGCAAACATTCCCCTCATATTCGCAAAGTGATGGACAGAATAAATGACAAATCTACTAGAGTTAAGAAACAAAGAAATAAACTGACCAGGAAACAAAAGTCGTCTTCAGAGGAATTGCTTGGATTGATCTCTCCAATCATATTTTTTCTTATGTGACGACACTTTGCTAAGTGTTAAAATGGAACAGAAATTTGTCCATGTAGTGTCTCCTTGTGGAACGCATAAAACCAGTCAGAAGATGATGACACCCAAAAAAGGCCCCTTTTGGCGTATCTGTAGTAAACAAATAGATAACATACAAAGAACAAACCAGAGTACAAATGAAAATCAGAACTTTTGAGAGAGAAAATTGCATTTCCTTTAATTGGGTCACAAATTCTTATACCATAGGGCTCACATGCCCGCCTGGAGCAACTGGGTGGGTATGGGCAGGGATGGGCACATAACTGATGCTAAGACAGTCTTGCAGTTGATGTAACATAATATGATCATATTCTGCTGCTAAATGTAGGAGACCAGAGGTGCCCAAGCAGGTTGTGCACGTGCAAGACACATCGAGAGAAGCCATCTGATGGTTAGCCTAAACTATTTGCTCCTGTCCGCGAGTGTGCCGAACTTTCCCCATAGGGCAGTGTTGGAACACCCTATCGCCGTAAGTAAAAAAGTGTCCAAGAGATGCTTGTCGAGCATGAGTGGCATATGCTAGAAGAGAATCCTTATGCAACAGACAGAGGTTTATCATTAAAATATCTGAGAGTGTGTGTTCCAAGAAGTGTCAAGCAATATATTGTTCCTTCCCATATATACAGGGTGGTCCATTGATTGTGACCGGGCCAAATATTTCATGAAATAAGCGTCAAATGAAAAAAACTACAAAGAAAGAAACTTGTCTAGATTGAAGAGAGAAACCAGATGGCACTACGGTTGCCCGCTAGATGGCGCTGCCATAGGTCAAACGGATATCAACTACATTTTTTTAAAATAGGAACCACCAAAACGGCCTTGCTGTGCTGGTACTGCAAACGGTTGAAAGCAAGGGGAAACTACAGCCGTAATTTTTCCCGAGGGCATGCAGCTTTACTGTATGGTTAATGATTATGGCGTCCTCTTGGGTAAAATATTCCGGAGGTAAAATAGTCCCCCATTCGGATCTCCGGGCGGAGACTACCCAAGAGGGCGTCGTTATCAGGAGAAAGAAAACTGGTGTTCTACGGATCGGAGCGTGGAATGTCAGATCCCTTAATCGGGCAGGTAGGTTAGAAAATTTAAAAAGGGAAATGGATAGGTTAAAGTTAGATATAGTGGGAATTAGTGAAGTTCGGTGGCAGGAGGAACAAGACTTTTGGTCAGGTGAATACAGGATTATAAATACAAAGTCAAATAGGGGTAATGCAGGAGTAGGTTTAATAATGAATAAAAAAATTGGAATGCGGGTAAGCTACTACAAACAGCATAGTGAACGCATTATTGTGGCCAAGATAGGCACGAAGCCCCTGCCTACTACAGTAGTACAAGTTTATATGCCAACTAGCTCTGCAGATGATGAAGAAATTGATGAAATGTATGATGAGATAAAAGATATTATTCAGGTAGTGAAGGGAGACGAAAATTTAATAGTCATGAGTGACTGGAATTCAAGAGTAGGAAAAGGGAGAGAGGGAAACATAGAGGGTGAATATGGATTGGGGGTAAGAAATGAAAGAGGAAGCCGCCTGGTAGAATTTTGCACAGAGCGCAACTTAATCATAGCTAACACTTGGTTCAAGAATCACGAAAGAAGGTTGTATACATGGAAGAAGCCAGGAGATACTGACAGATTTCAGATAGATTATATAATGGTAAGACAGAGATTTAGGAACCAGGTTTTAAATTGTAAGACATTTCCAGGGGCAGATGTGGACTCTGACCACAATCTATTGGTTATGAACTGTAGATTAAAACGGAAGAAATTGCAAAAAGGTGGGAATTTAAGGAGATGGGACCTGGATAAACTGACTAAACCAGAGGTTGTACAGAGTTTCAGGGAGAGCGTAAGGGAACAAATGGCAGGAGTGGGGGAAAGAAATACAGTAGAAGAGGAATGGGTAGCTTTGAGGGATGAAGTAGTGAAGGCAGCAGAGGATCAAGTAGGCAAAAGATGATGGCTAGTAGAAATCCTTGGGTAACAGAAGAGATACTGAATTTAATTGATGAAAGGAGAAAATATAAAAATGCAGTAAATGAAGCAGGCAAAAAGGAATACAAACGTCTCAAAAATGAGATCGACAGGAAGTACAAAATGGCTAAGCAAGGATGGCTAGAGGATAAATGTAAGGATGTAGAGGCTTATCTCACTATGGATACTGCCTACAGGAAAATTAAAGAGACCTTTGGAGAAAAGAGAACCACTTATATAAATATCAAAGGCTCATATGGAAACCCAGTTCTAAGCAAAGAAGGGAAAGCAGAAAGATGGAAGGAGTATATAGAGGGTTTATACAAGGGCGATGTACTTGAGGACAGTATTATGGAAATGGAAGAGGATGTAGATGAAGATGAAATGGGAGATATGATACTGCATGAAGAGTTTGACAGTGCACTGAAAGACCTGAGTCGAAACAAGGCCCCGGGAGTAGACAACATTCCATTAAAACTACTGACGGCCTTGGGAGAGCCAGTCCTAACAAAACTCTACCATCTGGTGAGCAAGATGTATGAGACAGGCGAAATACCCTCAGACTTCAAGAAAAATATAATAATTTCATTCCCAAAGAAAGCAGGTGTTGACAGATGTAAGAATTACCGAACTATCAGTTTAATAAGCCACGGCTGCAAAATATTAACGCGAATTTTTTACAGACGAATGGAAAAACTAGTAGAAGCTGACCTTGGGGAAGATCAGTTTGGATTCTGCAGAAATATTGGAACACGTGAGGCAATACTGACCCTACGACTTATCTTAGAAGCTAGATTAAGGAAAGGCAAACCTACGTTTCCAGCTTTTGTAGACTTAGAGAAAGCTTTTGACAATGTTGACTGGAATACTCTCTTTCAAATTCTGAAGGTGGCAGGGGTAAAATATAGGGAGCGAAAGGCTATTTACAATTTGTATAGAAACCAGATGGCAGTTATAAGAGTTGAGGGGCATGAAAGGGAAGCAGTGGTTGGGAAGGGAGTGAGACAGGGTTGTAGCATCTCCCCGATGTTATTCAATCTGTATATTGAGCAAGCAGTGAAGGAAACAGAAGAAAAATTTGGAGTAGGTATTAAAATTCATGGAGAAGAAATAAAAACTTTGAGGTTCGCAGATGACATTGTAATTCTGTCAGAGACAGCAAAGGACTTGGAAGAGCAGTTGTACGGAATGGACAGTGTCTTGAAATGAGGATATAAGATGAACATCAACAAAAGCAAAATGAGGATAATGGAATGTAGTCGAATTAAGTCGGGTGATGCTGAGGGTATTAGCTTAGGAAATGAGACACTTAAAGTAGTAAAGGAGTTTTGCTATTTGGGGAGCAAAATAACTGATGATGGTCGAAGTAGAGAGGATATAAAATGTAGACCGACAATGGGAAGGAAATCGTTTCTGAAGAAGAGGAATTTGTTAACATCGAGTACAGATTTCAGTGTCAGGAAGTCGTTTCTGAAAGTATTTGTATGGAGTGTAGCCATGTATGGAAGTGAAACATGGACGATAAATAGTTTAGACAAGAAGAGCATAGAAGCTTTCGAAATGTGGTGCTACAGAAGAATGCTGTAGATTAGATGGGTATATCACATAACTAATGAGGAGGTGTTGAATAGGATTGGGGAGAAGAGAAGTTTGTGGCACAACTTGACTAGAAGAAGGGATCGGTTGGTAGGACATGTTTTGAGGCATCAAGGGATCACCAATTTAGTATTGGAGGGCAGCGTGGAGGGTAAAAATCGTAGAGGGAGACCAAGAGATGAATACAACAAGCAGATTCAGAAGGATGTATGTTGCAGTAGGTACTGGGAGATGAAGAAGCTTGTCCAGGATAGAGTAGCATGGAGAGCTGCATCAAACCAGTCTCAGGACTGAAGACCACAACAACAACAACCCAATTTTTTATTACATATTCATGTAGTACATAAAGAAATATGAATGTTTTAGTTGGACCACTTTTTTCGCTTTGTGATAGATGGCGCTGTAATAGTCACAAACATATGGCTCACAATTTTAGATGAACTGTTGTTAACAGGTAGGTTTTTTAAATTAAAATACAGAACGTAGGTACGTTTGAACATTTTACTTCAGTTGTTCCAATGTGATACATGTACCTTTTTGAACTTATCATTTCTGAGAATGCATGCTGTTACAGCGTGATTACCTGTAAATACTACATTAATGCAATAAATGCCCAAAATGATGTCTGTCAACCTCAATGCATTTGGCAATACGTGTAACGACATTCCTCCCAACAGTGAGTAGCTTGCCTTCCATAATGTTTGCCCATGCATTGACAATGCGCAGATGAATGTTGTCAGGCATTGTCGATAGATCACGATAGCAAATATCCTTCAACTTTCCCCACAAAAAGGAATCCGGGGACGTCAGATCCGGTGAACGTGCGGGCCATGGTATGGTGCTTCGACGACCAATCCACCTGTCATGAAATATGCAATTCAATACCGCTACAACCACACGCAAGCTATGTGTCGGACATTCATCATGTTGGAAGTACATCGCCAATCTGTCACGCAGTGAAACATCTTGTAGTAACATCAGAAGAGCATTATGTAGGAAATCAGTATACATTGCATCATTTAGATTGCCATCGATAAAATGGGGGCCAATTAGCCTTCCTCCCATAATGCCGCACCATACATTAACCCACCAAGGTTGCTGATGTCCCACTTGTCGCAGCCATCATGGATTTTCCGTTGCCCAATAGTGCATATTATGCCGGTTTACGTTACCGCTGTTGGTGAATGATGCTTTGTCCCTAAATAGAACACATGCAAAAAATCTGTCATCGTCCCATAATTTCTCTTGGCAGAACTGTACACGACGTTCAAAGTCGTCACCATGCAATTCCTGGTGCATAGAAATATGCTACGTGTGCAATTGATGTTGATGTAGCAATCTCAACACTGACGTTTATGAGATTCCCGATTCTCACGCAATTTGTCTGCTACTGATGTGCGGATTAGCTGCGACAACAGCTAAAAGACCTACTTTGGCATCATCATTTTTTGCAGGTCATGGTTGATGTTTCACATGTGACTGAACACTTCCTGTTTCCTTAAATAACGTAGGCTAACTATCCGGCGAACGGTCCAGACACTTGGATGATGTCGTCCAGGATACCAAGCAGCATACATAGCACACGTCCGTTGGGCATTTTGATCACAATAGCCATACATCAACACGATATTGACTTTTTCCGCTATTGGTAAACGGTCCATTTTAGCATGGGTAATGTATCACGAAGCAAATACCATCCACACTGGCGGAATGTTACGTGATACCACACATACTTATACGTTTGTGACTATTACAGCGCCATATGTCACAAAGTGAAAAAAGTGGTCCAACTACAACATTCATATTTCTTTACGTACTACATGAATATGTAAAAAAAAATGGGGGTTCCTATTTAAAAAAAATGCAGTTGATATCCGTTTGACCTATGGCAGTGCCATCTAGCGGGCCAACCATTGCACCATCTGGTTTCCCCCTTCAAGCTAGATGAGTTTCGTTCTTTGTAGGTTTTTTCGTTTGATGCTTATTTCGTGAGATATTTGGCCTGGTCACTATCAATGAACCACCCTGTATACCATGATAGTAAAATCACATAAATCTGAGCTCATAAAAAGACTTGCTGAGAAGTTGCTTTCTTAAACTCCATTTATGAATGGAAACAGTAAGGGCAGAAATTTTAGAGTTACCTCAAATATACTCTGCCACCCGTGTAACGTGGCTAGTAGCATATACAGGTAGATGCTGACTGCAGGCTGAATGGCAGCATTCAACTTGGTGCAAGCCAGTTCAAAAACTGGTTAAGGAAGAAAATTGTGGTGGAAGTATTTAGTCAGCAAGAGAAAGAAAGCTGGGGGTGCAGAGTACCCGATTGGTAATCAGGGACTTTACACCACACTTTTTCATGTCCTGGATTACCTCTCCATAGTCCCAGGGTATGTGAGAATGCCATCCTACTGATGATAATTCACAATTCATTCAACAGTGATATGCTGGGACCAGGTTTCACTCTCTCCCAACTTTCAATCAATGACAAAGCAACAACAACACAAACAAGGAAGATCCCATATTCCTAGATTGTATGTGGTGCCACTACGCAGTGTTAACAAATGTCCGAGCTTACAGATTAGCTTTTCAGATATGGTGGGGGGTTGGGGAGAGGGGGGGGGGGGGGCGTGGTAGTGTATGGGAAGGTGTCATGATTGATTGACTATAGGAGAATACAAGATGCATTAGAAAAAATTTCTAGTTGGTGTGATGAATGGCGGCTTGCTGTAAATGTGAAAAAACATAAGGTAATGCACACAAGTAGAGAAAACAATCCTGTGATGTCGAGTACAGCGTGGGTAGTGTGCTGATTGACACAGTCACAGCAATTAAATATCTAGGCATAATGCTGCAAAGTAATTTGAAATGAAAGGAGCATGTAAGCATGGTAGTAGGGAAGGCTAACAGTTGACTTTGGTTTATCAGGAGAATTTTAGGAAAGTGTAGCTCAACTATATCGGAGGCCGCATATAGAACACCAGTGCAACCCATTCTTGAGTACTGCAGAAGTGTTTGCAATTCCCACCCAATTCAATTAAAGGAAGACACTGAAGCAATTCAGAGGTGAGCTGTTAGATTTGTTACCAGTAGATAAAATCAACTCATCAGTATTACCGAGATGTTTCGTGAACTCGAATGTGAATCACTGGAGGGAAGACGAAGTTATTTTAGCAAAACATTACTGAGAAACTTAGAGAACTGGCATTTGAAGTTGATTCAAAAACAATTCTACCACCACCAAAGTACATTGCAAGAAAGGATCATGAAGATAAGATAAGAGAAATTAGGGCTCATATGGAGGCATACAGACAGTTGTTTCTCTCCCTCTATTTGTTAGTGGAAAAGGAAAGGAAATGTCTAGTAATGGTACAAGGTATTTTCACGATGAACAATAAGGTGGCTCATGGAGTATGTGTGTAGATGTAGATGAACTGCATTCCACATGAACTCATCATAGTAAAAAACATTAAAACTTCACTCTTAATACATAACGTTCAAACTTCAAAGAAGAAACAGGGACAATGGTTTTTTTTTTTTTTTTTGGGGGGGGGGGGGGGGGGGCGCTCAACTACTGAGGTCATTAGCGCCCAGTCACAATTGTTAGAGCACATAGAATCTAGTCAAACTCAAGGGGGGGGGGGGGGGGGGGGCACACCAGAAAGGTCTTACAAAGATGCAGATAAAATAAGTGAAAGAGTTAGATGTCTTTGGACAATCCAGTCAAAGTAATAAAACGAAGAACACCAGCAGCTGCTCGAGCGTCATCCGCTAAAATATCCTGTAAAGTAGATGGCAGAGACAGGACAACACGAGATTGACTAAAACGGGGACACGACAATAAAACATGGCGCACTGTTAATGCATGACCACAAGGGCACTGCGGGTCTGGGTCACCGGAGAGCAGGTAGCGGTGGCTAAACCGGCAATGCCCAATCCGCAACCTGGTCAGAAGGACTTCATCTCGCCGAGATGGTCAGGAGGAGGTTGTCCAAGCAGTTGGGAACAGTTTTACTGCCCGGAGCTTGTTTCCTTGAAGTGAGGACCAAGTATCCCACCACAAGGACACAAGCCTCTTACAAACAACCCCACTAATGTCAGATGACGGGACACAATGGGAGGCTGGCCGAGGCAGGAGGACTGCAGCCTTGGCTGCTGTAGCTGAGCTTGTAAGAGATTGTTTCCTCCCTTTTTTTACTCAAAAAAATACATAGAATCTCTAGTATCTTATCTTTTGCACATACAAAATAATTCCAGGAAGACACTACAATTGTGCTGAGGCAAAAACAGGAATAAATAAATGTAGTATTTTATCCATCCTTAGCAACTGAAGTTGTATATAATGAAATAAGTAGCAACTAGCTGCATAAATGAAATTTAATTTCTTTACCGGTTTCAGACAATTAGTGCCCTTCTTCAGGAGGTTATACCATACCGCGTCATTTGCGAGTGTCAACAATAAGATGCATACAGCAAAATGTCATGGACATGTGGTTCATAGTGTCTGTACAAAATTAGTATAAAGAAGCAAAACAACATTAATAATAAATAAATGTTAAAAAATAAATAATTTAGAATTAAAATAAAGATAAATTTAATAGTGTTTGGTTTCATAACTGAAACTATTAACACAAGCATAAAGATATATAATATCATTATACAGAAGAAAATTAATGGTACAAGAAAATATCTGTTTCACAAGTGTGCTGTTCACTGTTGCAGCATTCTCATATTACTGAATGGGAAAGTCAAGCCTTTGAAAAATATCTCAGAGATGTGGATTCTCGGAGAAGCAATTTCTGGGATTATCTATGAGCCCAGTCTTCTCTCTCATTGGTCAGCAGGCTCAATCCCTAGTCAAGACTCCTGTCACTCAGTCCTTTGGCTATTACCGTTTACCATTTATTACCAATTCTATGTCATTCACCAGCCACAGCCGGACAGACAGCGTCAAGATACAACATTATCAAAATACATGAATACAACTCTACTATGATAGTAATTTAATACTGCAAGACATATTTAAGTTATAAATTAGATTACAATAATATCACAACTATAAAATAAATACAAGTATATAATGAAATTAAATATAATGGCTGCTGCTGGAGTCATGGAACTGAGCTGCAGCTCAAGTAAACACAATGCTATTACTAGAGAAGAATTCTTCAATATTGTAGAAGGGTTGCTCTTTTAGCTTACACAAAATAGTAGTTTTAAACTGCTCCCATGGTAAAGACTGAATGTGATCAGGTAGAGCATTAAACAATTTTAGGGCCACCATTGGGAAGCTGTTTTGTGTCTTTGCTAATTGACATCTTGGCATGTCAAAACTGTCTTTGTTGCTAGTGCTGTATTTGTGAACTTCATTTCTCTTTCTGTAAATATCATGGTTTCTCTTTATGTGGAAGAGGCAGTTCAATATATACTAGCTGTACACAGTTAGAACTCCTAACCTGGTGAAAATTGGTTTACAGTAGTCTGTTTTTTTGCTTGAAGTAATGGTTCTCATTGCTTTCTTTTGCAGTAAAAGCACATTCTTGCAGCCTGCAGAATGGCCCCAAAACAACAGCCCATAACTGATGTGGCTGTGGAACATTGCATAGTACACAGTTAGAAGGTACTGTTCTGGTACTATACTTTTCAGTTTCCTCAAGAGGTGAAGGACCCATGAAAGTTTGGAACATACATGTTTGGTGTGCTGTTGCCAGGTTAATTTGGCATCAATGAGAAAGCCCAGAAGTTTAACATCAGATAAGACAGCGTCTTCTTTCATTTTGACAGTCATACCTGTAATACTAGAAATCAAATTAATTTCCATGTAGACTACGTTCCTGTTTAAGGCTCAGAATCTTGCTCACATTGGGAGCTTCTATTAACATTTTTTGCATGTTTACAATTTTTTTTAATTCCACTTTATGCAAAACGCAATATACTTCTTTTTTATTTACCCATACATGTTTTGGCAACTGCGTGTCATCATCATTTTGAAGAAAGGTTGGGAAGAGGGTGAGGGGAATGTGGAAGCAGTGTACATTGTGTTATTGAATATGCTCTTCATCTTGGACAAAGGCCATCCATAACTGTAGATATTAATTTTAATGAACAGAAGCTCTAGTTGCATACAAACATATTTACATATTTTCACAACTGGTTTTGAACCATTGTCCTCCTGAATGTGAGTCCAGTGTGCTAACTGCTGCACCACCTTGCTCGATAAAAGGCAATTACTTCTCTCCACAACTCAATTGTAACAGTGCTCTGCTCAACACTTTTCCATGTGTATGTTTGTTATTGGACTGGTTCACCTGGTAGCTGACAGTCTTTTGCTTTTGAATGTGCTTATGACAGGGACACATTTGAGGCTTCTGTTTCTCATTTGGCTGTGAAGTGGCTTTCAGCCAGTATGTATATTGTACATGCAGTGAAGTTTGTTTATATCGCAGATTTAAGAAGAATAATTTAGATTGTTGTTTTGTGCACCTACGAGGTGTGTCAGAAAAGTAATGAGGCTGACAACACTGCAAGCAATCTGCAATGCTGTGTTGTTCTACTTGTGTGCACTGGTGTGTTCATTCCTTCCAGAAACTCAGTCCAAGTTTCAGCTCCCTACAGCAATCAGATAATTTTTTAGAGCACCATCAGTAAAGTTGTGTTTTTGTTAGGTGTTATGGAAATGGAACAGCAGAATTTAGAGCAATGTTATGTCATCAGATTTTATGTTGAACTTGCAGAATCCACAAGTGTGAGCTTTGAAAAGTTGAATGTTTTGAAAGGTGGAGAATGCACTGAAGATTCACTTCACTCAGGGAGGTCTTCACATTCTAAAACCAATGAAAACATAAAATACGTGCATGGTCTTCTGAGATCAGACTGACATTTAACAATAAGGATGATGGTGATCTGTTAAACTTAAACGGACTCAGCAAAAGGGTGAACTGAACGAAACCAGACATTGCAAACCACTGGATGCTGCATCATGACAATTCTCCATGTTACACGGCCACTTCTATCATGGAATTTTTTACCTCAAAAAGCATTCCTGTTGTTCCAAAGCCCCCCCATTCACCTGATCTGAGCCCTTAAGACTTTTCTTTTCCAGAAATTGAAAAATGCTCTGGAGAGCATTCAAAAGAATGTGATGACATGCTGAAGCCCTACCAGTGAAAGCCTTTTAGCACTACTCGCAAGACTAGAACGATGGCTCTACCAGTGTACAGCAGCTGACGGGAACTACTTTGAGGGGGCAATATTGTTGTTTGGAAACAAATAAAAAGTAAATAAATAAATAAAAGCTTTGGTAGATGAAAAATCAGTCTCTTACTTTTCTCATACATCTCGCACGTGCCTTGAACCATTGAGAAATAAAGGGAAATTTAGAAAAAAGGATTCTATAAAACAATAGTTACATGGAAAAATTAAATTTAAATTTGCTGTACACTAAGAATATTTGGAGGAGAGAAAAAAAAAAAAAAAAAAAAAAAAAAAAAAGAACACTTACAGCACCTGGCTAAATGGCTGATATAAACATATTCATCTTTAAACTTTTCATTCTTTATCAAAAGAAATATTTCTTCTGCTTCTTTGTAGCTGCCAGTTGCTGCCTTTGCCTGGAACAAAAAATAAGGTAAATAAGTAATATCTATTGAGGGACACACAAGTCTGGTAACACATCAGATATGTGATGCATCTATTAGAAACATAGCTGACATTCCAATAAAGCCTTAATGAAACTGGAATTAATGTGACGATGCCCCTTACTACTACACAACTTTAAAATCTTTGCTGAGGGCCTGCAAGATTTTGTAGTTGTGGGTGTCACTTTACCTCTTATGTCAATCATGGGAAAAAAATTGTGTTTGTCTGTGTTTGTGTATATCTGTAGAAATTCTAGTTACTATTTGCTTCTCTTCTATGTCAGCCTTGATTCTCACAGGAGTAAACTGGGCAGAAAGACAGCTGTTGATCAGGTATTAACAGATTTAGGCAAAGAAAACTGTGAGGTGGTGGTAGCAGAGCTAGGATTATCTGATCACTCAGCTCAAATCATTAATATAAAAGTGGCTCCAGAAGAAACAAAGAAAATGCATATTTACAGACGAATTTAAAAAAAAAAAAAAAATAGACATGAGTTTGCCAAACAGATAGCAGGACAAACATGGGACTCAGTATACTCAGAGGTAGATGCAAATGAAAAATTCAAAAATTTCATGACATTGTTTAAATTAAATTTTGAAGAAACATTTCTTAAAGTATTATGTCCACTACCAACAGCAGGAAAAAGCAAGTGGGTCACAAAAGGAATCAAAAAATCATCTGAAACACTAAAGTACCTGAGCTCCATTAAACACAGCCAAACTAATCCCGCTTTCTCACTCTTTTATAAAAGATATAGGAAAACATATAGGAAAATATTGTTTGCAGCAAAGAGAGCTCATAACTCAAAAATAGTGCACTCTGCTGAAAACAAAAATAAGGCAGTATGGAAGATTGTGAAGCAGGAAACTGGTACCAGGAAAATGAATCTGTCAAACTTGAAAATCAAAGAGGAAGGGACTCTAATAAAAGACCCAATATATTTGGCAAACTATATAAATGATTATTTTAGTAGCATAGGAATAAAATTACAGGAAAATTTACTAACAGCCCCTCAGGTCAAAAAGCCAAATAATGGTGTATCACACTCAATGGTGTTATTCCCTACAACACAGGAAGAAGTCTATAAAGCAGTCAGCAAACTGAAAAACAAAAACTCAGCTGGTCTGGATGAAGTCCCCATTTTTATAATTAAGGAATGTATCAAGAGCCTACTTCCACCTTTAGTTGATATTATAAATCAATCTTTCAAGCAGGGCTACTTTCCAGACTATTTAAGATATGCGAAATTACTACCTCTCTTCAAAAAAGGTGATGCAGGAATAATTGAAAATTATAGGCCAATTTCTCTACTATCATGCTTTGCAAAAATATTAGAAACTATTATGAAAGATAGGCTAATCAATTATTTAAATAAATACAACTTACTGTCTGTTGACCAGTTTGGATTTCGATCAGGGAAAAGCACAGAATCAGCAACAGCACACCTCACAAAACACATTCTAGAAGCATTAGATAAAGGGAACTACACAACAGGTATATTTCTTGATCTAACTAAAGCGTTTGATACAGTAGACCACAACATATTGTTAAATAAGTTAGATGAACTTGGAATTAGGGGACTTGTGAAAAAGTGGTTCCAGTCATACCTAAAAAATAGAAGACAGATAACTGAAATCTCACATATTTCAAGTTGCTCAAACTATATTGTAAAGTATACTTCAGACCCAAATTATGTAAATATAGGTGTCCCACAGGGTAGTGTCCTTGGCCCAGTACTATTCCTCATTTACATAAACGACTTCCCACAGAGCATCAAGCATGGACAAACAATATTGTTTGCAGATGACTCAAATGTTCTAATCAGTGACAAATCACCAGATGCACTAAAAGAAAAAGCCGAACAAACACTAAACAGTGTACGTGAGTGGGCATCCAATAATAAACTAACACTAAATCTTAAAAAAACAAATGCTGTTAACTTCTATGTCTGCAAAAAACCACACTTTAACAACTTTAAGTTAAACAATGAAACTATAGAATGTGTAGACTACACAAAATTTCTTGGTATGCATGTTGATAGTCAGTTAAAGTGGGAAGAACATATTAAAATACTTAGTAACAGAATCGCTACAGCATGCTATGCTCTGAGAATTCTGACTGCAGTTTGTGATACTACATGTGTCAGATCTGTATATTTTTCTTATATCCACTCTGTTATTACCTATGGAATAATATTTTGGGGAGTCAACAGTAAAAATATTAAAATAGTTTTCAAATTACAAAAAAGAGCAATTCGTATAATAACCAAGAGTGGCAGTAGGGCTCACTGCCTTGAACATTTCCAAAAGCTGGAAATCCTAACTGTCCCCTGTGAATACATTTTTCAAAGTGTTATGTATGTAAAAAAAAATATTGACTGCTATATGAAAAATTCATTAGTACACAGCTATGAAACTAGAAACCAATTCAATCTGCATCTAGAGAGGAAAAATAAAGTTAAAACTCAGCAGAGCTTGTTCTACAATGCTGTTAAATTATATAATAAATTACCCCAAAAAATAAAAGATATTGACACAATCAGACAGTTCAAAACAAAACTAAAATTTTTTGTACTAAATAAAAGTTATTACGCAGTAACGGACTATCTGAATTAAAACATGTAGTGTAATTAAAGTAGCCTGCATTGTAATACATGAGGAAATAATTTTGATATGTAATCAAAAATTGTACAGTACTATAAGAAAATTACAAATTACACAAGGATATAAAACTAATTTAAGATACCTCAAAAATGTGTGTAAATACTAATTTTATGTGTATAATTGTAGGTATATTGTATTGTATATGATTTTGCTGACGAAATCCACACAATGTAAATTGTTACATGGATTAATAAAGAAATCAATCAATCAATCAATCAAATCTCAAAATAGAAACTGTCATCTCAGTCAATTAACATTTTACACCAATTTGTTAATAAGTTGACACAAAGTTTTCTGGGTAAAACTATTACTGACAGGGGCGGGGGGGGGGGGGGGGGGCGAGTAAGTTTCAGTGACTGTAACTTTGGTTGAAATATTGGTTTCACCAGTAATAATTTTCAACAGTATGACCTGTACAACAGGCTCTGGCAGTAGAAGCCCAAGCAATTCTATTCTTAATAACTGTTTGCTGTAGGTAAACAATCTTACAACTGCACACCTCTCTCTAGGATCACACATAATATTTCATGAATCCAAGATAAAATACTAGGACATGATTTTTAAAAGTCAGTTACAAACATTTTTGCATTTTGGCCGCTCAAATGGAACTCTAAAGTGTTTGAAAAGCAAAACAAATTCAAAATTTTGCTATAATAAATGGCATAATTTAAATAAAAAAAAACAGTTTGTCTTCCAAGCACAGGAAAGAACATTGTAAATACCTTCAGTTTATTTACTCAAAAGATATGCTCCACATTAGCTAAGGGTATTCCGAGACCTGACAAACGCATTTGATTCAATGAAGCACTCCTTACTTATTCACAAATTATAGATGTATGAAATCAGCGAAAGTGCTTTGCAGTGGTTCAGCTCAGACAGGCAGGAAGCAAAGTCTAGTTGTAACACTGCATTCAAGCAATTACTCCCCTGACATCTTCCGGCAGAAGAGTTCAAGGTAATGAAAGAGGGGTGAAGGAAAAGGACTGGTGAAGTTTAGGAAGTTGGAAGAGTTTGGAAAAGCCACACAGAGTGCTTTTATCAGAGGAGACTTACCAGACACGATGAGAAGGAAAGACTGTTTGTTGGGGACCACACCAGACATGATTTGCAAACCTGAGAGCTTAAATGTGGAAAATAGTGTGATACTCAAGATAAAGACTAATGACAAAATGTTGTGCATGAGTTAATAAGAGCGGAAAGTTAAATCATTTTATGTGCTAGCGGTGGTAGGGATAAATAGACAGCTTAAAAAATAAAAGGTATGGAAAACTCAAAGGGACTGAAGAAAAGAATAGTTACTGAGAAGAAATGCTGAGACTGAAGAAATTAATCTAAATTAAGGCCATGTGGGTGATGAGAACCAAGGAAGTGCTGTAATGCCAATTCCCATCTGTAGAGTTCTGAAAAACTAGTGTCTGGGGAAAGAATCCATATGGCACGTGTGGTGAAACAGGCACAGAGGTCATGATTGTCATGTTGTAGAGCATGCTCTGCAAGAGGATATTGTGTGCTGCCAGTATACACACACTGCCTATGCCCGTTCATACTGACTGATAACTTGGTGGTGGTCATGTCAATGTAAAAGGCCAAACAGTGTCTACATAACAGCCGGTACACGACATGTATTGTTTCACAGGTGGCTCTCTATTTAATAGTATAAGCTTTGCCAGTTACAGGGCTGATAAAGGTACAGTAGGAGGGCAAGTGTTACTGCAGTGATAGTCATAGGGGTAGGAACTGTAGAGTGTGTAAATGGATCCAGAAGGAGCATAGAGTCTGATGAGAATATTATAGAGATTGGGAGCGTGATGAAAAGCTGTTCTATGTGTAGTGGGCAAAATGTTAGACAGAGTGGATTTCATTTCAGGGCATGATTTTAGGAAGTCATAGCTTTGTTGAAGATGCTGATTAATACACTCATAACCAGGCTAAGTGACAAGAGGTGTACTCCTAAGCCATTTTCCGGAGGAATCAGTAGTACCAGGACTGGATGTAATGGCCCGCGAATTCTGGTTCTGAACTAGGCTGGTGCTGTAAAGTGTCTCCATCTGAACAAATATGTTTACCTCGAATGGCAAGGCTTCATGGGAGGAATCAATTGACATGGAGAGGATGGCAACTGTCAAAATGTAAGTACTGTTGTTTATTAGTAGGTTTAATGTGAACAGAAGTGTGTAGCTGACCCCTAGTGAGGATGAGGTCAACATCACCGAAAGTGGCATGAGAATCTGAAAAGGATCCTGTGAAATTTAGTTTGGAGAATGTATTTAAAAACTCCAAGGATTTTAAAAGGTCAACCTCACCATGAGACCATATGGCAAAAATGTCATCAGTGTATCTAAACCAGACAAAGAGCTGAAGGCTTATGGGTCCCAGGAAAGCCTCCTCCAAGAGACCCATGAATAGGTTGGCATAGGAAGGAGCCATCCTGCTTGCCATGGCTGTGCCCTTGATCTGTCTGCATGTCTTCCTCTGAAAGGTAAAGTAGTTCTTGGTAAGTACAAAGTTGATTGAGGTGAGCAGGAAGGATGTCATAGGTTTCAAATCATGTGGATACTGACTCAGGAAATGTTCATCAGCAGTCAGACTGTGTATATGGGGGACACTGGTATAGGGGAAGGTGTCATCAAGAGTGACAAGCAAGGTGTGTGGTGGTAGAGGGATGGCCACAGATTTCAGATGATCTAGGAAATGGTTTGTGTCTTCAATATAGGAGGGAAGTCCTTGTACTATAGGTTGCACTTATTGATCAACTAAGGCAGGTATACTTTTGGTGGGTGTTTGAAGACAGTGTTTGAAGCCAGCCAATGTGATTGGGTTTGTGGATATTAGGAAGAAGGTAAAAGGCGGGGGTGTGTGGTTTGGGTGGGGTAAGAAGTTCTATGGCTTGAGCTGTTTGTCCTTGGACCTGAGGTTTTAAGAGGGGACTGTAGGTCAATTTGTATCACAGGGATGGGATCTTGATGGCAGATGCTGTATGTAGAGGTGTCTGGCAGCTGTTGTAGACCCTCAATTACACATTCCCATTGGTTAAGTACAACAGTGGTACTTCCCAGAACTCCGCACGAGGGAACTGAAATTACAACATGTTCTCAGTTCACCCCACCCACCTGGCCTTAATTTATATTAATTTCTTTGGTTTCAGCATATCTTCTCATTAATTATTCCTTTCCTCACTATCTTTTTGTTTTCTAACCTTCTATCTGTCCGCCACCTCTACCACATACAGTACACTTAGCTTACTGTTCTTATTAACACATACACTATGTTTTATTGGTAATATCTGCCTTGCAGATTACCCTATCTTCCACCTTGAAGCTCTCAGATTTGCAAATTTCATCTGGTCAAGTCCCCAACAATAGGTCTTCCCTTCCCATCCTATCTGATAAGTTCCCCCTGACCTGGGGTCCTGGGTGACTTTTCCATACCCTCTCCATTTCCTAAATCTCACCAGTCCTTTTTCTTTACTCCTCTTCCTTCCCCTTCAGCCTTCTTCCAGAAAAAGGAGTCACTGGCTCTGAAGGCCTGCAAATTTCAGTACCTATGTATGTGTGCTCTCCTGCCACCACTTGGTGAGTAGATTTTTTATCTATACAATTAAGCTCTAATCTACTCACATCGCTCGAGGTGGAGGGTGCATATGGGGACTGGCATCTGACATCGCCCATTCACCTTACAAGCGGCCACTGCTGCAGCAGGATTTGAGCAGGCATATGGGGGCAGGGGTTTGCTAGTTGTTGGGAGCTTCAATTTTAGGTGAATTATGGATTTCATTAGGGAAATAACATCCAGGGCTGGAAAGAAGTCCTATGTGCACTCAGCAAGTCTGTCAGGGTGCCAGATCTGAGATAAGGAGGAGGCCCCCTGCAGCTATCGAGGTTGCAGGTTGTAGTCATCTGCCAAGTTATTGCTCACGTCAACACCAATATGCCTGTTGCTTGGGTCTGATGCCATCTTCAGTTTGTATGGGTGACTAGTGAAAGTGGTGAAGGCTGCTGGCCCTGCTTGGGCAGGGTTGCATCCGAATTCTCGCGTGCCCTCTGGTGGACGGGACTCTACTTGCGGCAACTACTGTCCGTGATGCGCCGTGCCGATGTGCGCCTCCCGCGATCTTTCTGGTGGCTACTGCAACAGGCTTATCTTATCCCATCAAAGGCCACCTGTAACAGCAGCTACACCATATACCAGCTCTGCGGTAATTTATGTACAGCAGTTTATATGGTCTTAACCATCAAATAATTCTCCATCCCAATGAATGAGAGCAAAATTGACCACCCAGTGAGAGAAAGAGATGCTGAGTGTGATATGCTTGATTTAAATGGCTGCTTCACAGCCCGTGCCATCTGGTCCTCCCCACCAGCACCAGCTTCACTGAGTTACATAGATGGGAGTTATCCTTGAAACATGTCCTTTCTTTCTGTATTACAGCTACTCTCAATGTTCACTAATCCCCTGCATCCACATCCTCTTTCCAACAGTTTCCCTTTCCTCTGGTCTGTCACCACTTCCCAATCTACCCCCCACCCCACATCATCGTCACAGTACACTGCATGAATTCACTGGTTCATGTGCATATGTGTCGCATGTCTACCCCATACACCTGCTGCCTCTCCCTTCTGGATTCCTATGTTGTACACCCACGGCCTCCGTCTGAGCCATCAGCCACTCTTCCCCAACCCATATCCTGCTACCCTGCTCCCTCCACCTGATACAGATCACCACCCACAGCTATTGCCAAACTGAAGTCTGGGAAGGTGCATTCCCATTTGGCACAATAATGCTCTGTGCATGTGAGCGTGTGCGGAGGGGGGGGCATAGACACATATGTATGCTTGTGTATGAATACTGTAGCTCGATAAAGGATTCCTCCAAAAGCTAGAAAAGTTGATGACTCAACGCTTAGACTAGTTACCTTTAATGCTGAATTACATTACAGAATATGGTCACAGTTTTGGAATGTGCAGAAGCAGCATTAACTTCGAGTGATTTTGAGAAATCAAGGACAAATCATGTATTTGGGTTATCTCTGTGTGGTTAAAAGCCCAGTAATTCATTGATATGGCATCTTATTTAGCAAGTTATTTGTTGCGACGTTGTGACGTTCTACAGATCGGAGTGTAGAATGACAGATCCCTTAATTGGGCAGGTAGGTTAGAAAATTTAAACAGGGAAATGGATAGGTTAAAGTTAGATATAGTGAGAATTAGTGAACTTTGGTTGCAGGAGGAACAAGACTTCTGGTCAGGTGAATACAGGGTTATAAATATAAAATCAAATAGGCGTAATGCAGGAGTAGGTTTAATAATGAATAGGAAAATAGGAATGTGGGTAAGCTACTACAAACAGCATAGTGAACGCATTATTGTGGCCAAGATAGATACGAAGCCCACGCCTACCACAGTAGTACAAGTTTATATGCCAACTAGCTCCGCAGATGACAAAGAGATTGATGAAATGTATGATGAGATAAAATAAATTATTCAGATAGTGAAGGGAGATGAAAATTTAATAGTCATCGGTGACAGGAACTTGGTAGTAGGAAAAGGAAGAGAAGGAAACATAGTAGGTGAATATGGAATGGGAGTAAGGAATGAAAGAGGGAGCCGCCTGGTAGAATTTTGCACAGAGCATAACTTAATCATAGCTAACACTTGGTTCAAGAATCATAAAAGAAGGTTATATACATGGGAGAAGCCTGGAGATACTGGAAGGTCTCAGATTGATTATATAATGGTAAGACAGAGATTCAGGAACCAGGTTTTAAATTGTAAGACATTTCCAGGGGCAGTTGTGGACTCTGACCACAATCATTTGGTTATGAACTGTATATTAAAGCTGAAGAAACTGCAAAAAGGTGGGAATTTGAGGAGATGGGACCTGGATAAACTGAAAGAACCAGAGGTTGTAGAGAGCTTCAGGGAGAGTGTTAGGGAACGAATGACAAGAATGGGGGACAGGAATACAGTAGAAGAAGAATGGGTAGCTTTGAGAGATGAAATAGTGAAGGTAGCAGAGGATCAAGTAGGTAAAAAGACAAGGGCTAATAGAAATCCTTGGGTAACAGAAGAGATATTGACTTTAATTGATGAAAGGAGAAAATATAAAAATGCAGTAAATGAAGCAGCCAGGTGGAAGGAGTATTTACAGGATCTATACAAGGGTGATGTTCTTGAGGACAATATTATAGAAATGGAAGAGAATGTAGATGAAGATGAAATAGGAGACATGATACTGCGTGAAGAGTTTGACAGAGCACTGAAAGACCTGAGTCGAAACATGGCCCCGGGAGTAGACAACATTCCATTAGAACTACTGACAGCCTTGGGATAGCCAGGCCTTACAAAATGTATGATACAGGTGAAATACCCTCAGACTTCAAGAAGAATATAATAATTCCAATCCTAAAGAAAGCAGGTGTTGACAGATGTCAAAATTACCGAACTATCTGTTTAATAAGTCAGAGCTGCAAAATACAAACACGAATTCTGTACAGACGAATGGAAAAACTGTAGAAGCCGACCTAGGGGAAGATCAGTTTGGATTCCGTAGCAATGTTGGAACCCATGAGGCAATACTGACCCTATGACATATCTTAGAAAATATATTACGGAAAACCTATGTTTCTAGCATTTGTAGTCTTAGAGAAAGCTTTTGACAATTTTGACTGGAATACTGTCTTTCAAATTCTGAAGGTGGCAGGGGTAAAATACAGGGAGCGAAAGGCTATTTACAATTTGTACAGAAAGCAGATGGTGGTTATAAGAGTCAAGGGACATGAAAGGGAAGCAGTGGTTGGGAAGGGATTGAGACAGGGTTGTAGCCTATCCCCGATGTTATTCAATCTGTATAATGAGCAAGCAGCAAAGGAAACAAAAGAAAAATTGGGAGTAGGAATTAAAATCCATAGAGAAAAATAAAAACTTTGAAGATCGCTGATGACATTGTAATTCTGACAGAGACAGCAGAGGACCTGGAAGAGCAGCTGAGCGGAATGGACAGTGTCTTGAAAGGAGGATATAAGATGAACATCAACAAAAGCAAAATGAGGATATTGGAATGTAGTTAAACTAAATCGGGTGATGCTGCGAGAATTAGATTAGGAAATGAGACACTTAAAGTAGTAAATGTGTTTTGCTATTTGGGGAGCAAAATAACTGATGATGGTCGAAGTAGAAAGGATATAAAATGTAGACTGGCAATGGCAAGGAAAGCGTTTCTGAAGAAGAGAAATTTGTTAACATCGAGTATAGATTTCAGTGTCAGGAAGTCGTTTCTGAAAGTATTTGTATGGAGTGTAGCCATGTATGGAAGTGAAACATGGACGATAAATACACTCCTGGAAATGGAAAAAAGAACACATTGACACCGGTGTGTCAGACCCACCATACTTGCTCCGGACACTGCGAGAGGGCTGTACAAGCAATGATCACACGCACGGCACAGCGGACACACCAGGAACCGCGGTGTTGGCCGTCGAATGGCGCTAGCTGCGCAGCATTTGTGCACCGCCGCCGTCAGTGTCAGCCAGTTTGCCGTGGCATACGGAGCTCCATCGCAGTCTTTAACACTGGTAGCATGCCGCGACAGCGTGGACGTGAACCGTATGTGCAGTTGACGGACTTTGAGCGAGGGCGTATAGTGGGCATGCGGGAGGCCGGGTGGACGTACCGCCGAATTGCTCAACACGTGGGGCGTGAGGTCTCCACAGTACATCGATGTTGTCGCCAGTGGTCGGCGGAAGGTGCACGTGCCCGTCGACCTGGGACCGGACCGCAGCGACGCACGGATGCACGCCAAGACCGTAGGATCCTACGCAGTGCCGTAGGGGACCGCACCACCACTTCCCAGCAAATTAGGGACACTGTTGCTCCTGGGGTATCGGCGAGGACCATTCGCAACCGTCTCCATGAAGCTGGGCTACGGTCCCGCACACCGTTAGGCCGTCTTCCGCTCACGCCCCAACATCGTGCAGCCCGCCTCCAGTGGTGTCGCGACAGGCGTGAATGGAGGGACGAATGGAGACGTGTCGTCTTCAGCGATGAGAGTCGCTTCTGCCTTGGTGCCAATGATGGTCGTATGCGTGTTTGGCGCCGTGCAGGTGAGCGCCACAATCAGGACTGCATACGACCGAGGCACACAGGGCCAACACCAGGCATCATGGTGTGGGGAGCGATCTCCTACACTGGCCGTACACCACTGATGATCGTCGAGGGGACACTGAATAGTGTGCGGTACATCCAAACCGTCATCGAACCCATCGTTCTACCATTCCTAGACCGGCAAGGGAACTTGCTGTTCCAACAGGACAATGCACGTCCGCATGTATCCCGTGCCACCCAACGTGCTCTAGAAGGTGTAAGTCAACTACCCTGGCCAGCAAGATCTCCGGATCTGTCCCCCGTTGAGCGTGTTTGGGACTGGATGAAGCGTCGTCTCACGAGGTCTGCACGTCCAGCACGAATGCTGGTCCAACTGAGGCGCCAGGTGGATATGGCATGGCAAGCCGTTCCACAGGACTACATCCAGCATCTCTACGATCGTCTCCATGGGAGAATAGCAGCCTGCATTGCTGCGAAAGGTGGATATACACTGTACTAGTGCCGACATTGTGCATGCTCTGTTGCCTATGTCTATGTGCCTGTGGTTCTGTCAGTTGCTCATGTGATGTATCTGACCCCAGGAATGTGTCAGTAAAGTTTCCCCTTCCTGGGACAATGATTTCACGGTGTTCTTATTTCAATTTCCAGGAGTGTAGTTTAGACAAGAAGAGCATAGAAGCTTTCGAAATGTGGTGCTACAGAAGAATGCTGAAGATTAGATGGGTAGAGCACATAACTAATGAAGAGGTATTGAATAGAATTGAAGAGAAGAGAAATTTGTGGCACTACTTGACTAGAAGAAGGGATCGGTTGGTAGGACATGTTCTGAGGCATCAAGGGATCACCAATTTAGTATGGGAGGGTAGCATGGAGGGTAAAAATCGTAGAGGGAGGACAAGAGATGAATACACTAAACAGATTCAGAAGGATGTAGGTTGCAGTAGGTACTGGGAGATGAAGAAGCTTGCACAGGATAGAGTAGCATGGAGAGCTGCATCAAACCAGTCTCTGGACTGAAGACCACAACAACAACATGTTAATGTGGCTACATGATCCACCCATTATATTAGCAAGTGTATTTTACCTGTATATTGAAATGGGTAATACAAGAAGTATTAGTACTATTATTTTTTATACAATTCATATTTTTATACACACTCCTATTCACACAAATAAATCTTTGCTGGCATCCTTGAATAAACTACTTGAACTAAAAGCATTGCTCTTGGCTGTATCTACAGCCATACTCTGCAAAAAGCTGTTGTAACAGCCTCAGACACAGCCAGTACCAGTGCTGTATCTGGAGGAGCAGCAACTACAGTAACCGTCCTTCTGACTGAAGTACCCCTCGTCATGTGCCTGCTTCTGTACTGCCATTTCCGCGTGTCAGCAACCTGGGACTTCAGGAAGCATTTGAAATTTGACACACTGCCACATGACTACAGACCGATGCCAGTCACCAAACCTGTTCCAACCTTCCAAGTAGTCAGCACCAAGCAGCTGCAGTTAAACCCCTGCTTAACCGAGTATGTCATGACTGGCTCAGCAGGGCCATACACTGTGCCTGCCTTGTGTTAGTAATTGCCCGAAGTTCCACTGATGCAGCCTCGGAGTCTATGCTGTAAGTATGATGCAGCCCTCATAGCCAGCCTGAGATGTACAGCCAGTTGAGCAACAGACTGTCAATTGCAGCCTTGGAGTCTTCACTATAAATATGTCGCCGTTACCACTGCCACTGTGGGGCCCAATCTGAGGAGCACTGTCTGACTGCTCAAGACTCGGCATCTGACACTCTGCCACCGCTTTTGGGGGGCTGTTTGTCACTGTCAAAGTCTGCCAGCCATTTGCTGCCGCTTTGCAGCCAACGGCTCAGAGTTAAGACTCTGGACAGCAATGCAGCAGGAGACACTGTCAGCTGTCTGTGCTGTGCTTCAGTAGAGCCAAGTGTGGTGCTATAGCCGCCACTGATGACCCAGTTCTGGCGTGTCTGTGACACTAGATCAGCACGCCACCACCACAGCAGCACGTATTGTCCACATACTGTGTCTCGCTTGCTTGCTGCAACAATAGAATATTATGGGAGAACACTGGGCTGCGCCAGAGGAAAGGAGCAGTCAGAAGGTCACTTAAATTTAATAAATTACTAAAGAACTATTTTATATTCACTGCTGGTTTATCTGCAGCTTCCCCGCACATCACACATCTCCCAAACTACTGACGAACCTCACAACATCCTAAGAAGACTCGAGCATATACTGACAATCCGGAACTGTTCATGTTCACTCTTGTTTCCCCGCAGCTACACCAGATCACTACACAGTGAAGAGTATGCCAGAGGGTAATTCCTATTGCACCAATAATTGGGGTTTCTTCCCATTGCATTCACACATGGACCATTGGAAGAACATTTTTTAAAGCGTGTGTGTGCACTGTAATTAATCTAATCCAGTGCTTGCAATATTTGTGGGAGTGGTGTATAGAGGGTTGTTGTATACTCTTAGATTCACCTCTTTAATCTGATTCTTGGTACTCCCCCATCCGTTAAATAAACCTGTGACCATCTGTGCTTCCCTTGTTCGTATGAAATCAATATCTCCTGTTAATTCTATCTGGAATGAGTCCCAGAGATTAGAGCAATATTCTAGTAGGAGTTACAAAACTGTTTTCTAAGCAGTTTCCTTTGTAGAATGACTGCATTTCACTAGTACACTACCAATGAACCGAAGCCTGCCACCTGCTTCATCTACAACAAAGCCTATGTTATAAACTAAACTCTCACTAATATGGCCTCTCAGTAATCCAGCTCACATCAGCCTTCACTTGCTCAAGCAGAAATGAATTATTATGTGCAATAATGTGGTTAGTTAATTACAATATTAAACAATGCTACACATGTTTGAAATTGTAGCTTTCTTTACAGTTCAGTGTAATGGCTACTAAAATGAAACACATTATGCTAAAAATCAAGCAGGAACTGGAAATTAGAGATAAGCTGAAGTGAGGTTCTTCGCAGAAAGTCATCACTGCTGAGTAAAATCTTGGACGAGCAACTATTTATGATCAAACTTAACAGATAAGGAGATAATCAAAAGCACACAAGAAAGTTATGGTGAAAGTGATGAAGACAAGGACGTAGGAGGAGAGAACATGAAGATGTCTCACACTGCTGGTGCTGAAGCTGCAAACATCTTCCTGGAGTACATTACGCAACAATCAGAAATATGCAGTATCGGTGTAATGCTTGTAAAACCATTGTTTGTTAAAGCACGCCATCATGTATCATCACTACAACAACTAAAATTTTGAGAATTGTGTTTTATTCATCTCATGACATACATTTGCAATCCACTTGGTTTTCATACAGGAGACATGTCAAAAATTTATAATACAGTTACAATGATTTTTACGTTAATAAATAACAGCACTACAATAATTAATAACACTATAAGGATATTTCTTGGAATATGTAACACATTGTATCTAGCTCAAATTCCCAGTTTGTCCTGCATGAATTCACCCACTGAGTAATAACATTTCAGTGTCAGTATGTCATATAGCTTTCTTTTAAGTGAACCTAAATTCATCTGCATCAAATTGTTTCCTTTTAACTTATTACAAATTTTCATTCCCATTTATTGAGGTCCCTGGGCATACAGTCTGAGGCAGTGGGTGGAGAGCATAAAATATTCTTTATTTCTAGTATCATGTGAATGGACAAAATGGTTTCCCTCAAATAATTCATGTCTGGTGTACAAAAATATAATAATTTCATATATGTATAAAGATGGCAGAGTTAATATTTTAAGTTTTCTAAATAATGGTCAACATGGTTCTTTGTGATTTGCAGGCACAAATTTCGAATGATTTTTTTCGGTATTTTTAGTATCTGCACTATGTTTGTCGAGTTACCCCAGAAAACAATACCATACCTAATGATGGATTCGAAGTAGCTCGTATATGCTACCATACTTTTCATGTCTCCATGTCAGTTGCAGTTGATAATATTTGCATTGCAAATGCAAAGCTGCTCAGTTTGTTTGCTAGGTATTCAATGTGTGCATGCCACCTCAAATTTTTATCTACATTTAAACCTAAGAATTTGACTGAGGCAACTTCTTCTAAATCTTGGTTGTTGTGTACAGACTTACTCTGCTCACATTTTGACTGTTTGGTTTTGAACTGCATCATATGAGCCTTAGATATGTTTAGATTCAACCCATTTAACTGAAGTCAAGTTTGTAAGGTACTGAGGGTACTGATCACAGATTTGGGAATTTTTTCAAAATCCTGATCTTCAACTAACACAGAAGTATCAGCTTTGATCAGGACTGATGGGGAGCTGATATTTAATGGTAAGAGATTGATACTATTGTATATGTACATACTCCAGGACTAAGGTTTCTATGAAAATGGATGTACCTCTTGATTTAATAAATTATAATCTCTATGTGTTTACACTATAATTAAGACACTCAACAATCTGGCACTTCTACTGATCCCCATCTGCATGTGTAAGGAATTGGTGGATTAGCAAGAGTCTAGTGTAGTTCCATTTAAATATCACTATGAATTGTTACAACAACATATTTGTATCCATTGATTGATTACAATTGTAACTCAATAATATTGAAATAACAGGATACTATGTTTTTCGTTTAGTGAAGTACACAATTTCACATTCCTTAGCATTTAAAGCAAGTTGACAATCTTTGTACTACTCTGAAATTTTATCAAGACATGACTGAATATTTGTGCAACTATTAACAGATAGTATTTCATTATTAATAACTGCATCATCAATGAAAAATCTGACGTTACTATTAATGTACTCTGCAAGGTCACTTTATAAAACATGAACAGCAGGTATCCCAGTACACCTACCTGGGGCACATCCCAAGTTACTTCAACATCTGTCAATAACTAGTCATCCTAATAACATGATGTGTCTGCCATACCAAAAAGTCCACAATCCAGTCACAATTTTTGCTGGATGCCCTGTACAATCATACTTTTGATAATAAGCATGGATGTGGTACTGATTAAAAGGCTCTTTGGAAGCCAAGAAATATTGCATCTACCTGATCCATGGCTTTCAGGATGTCATGTGAGAAATGCGCAAATTTGGTTTCACGTCATCGATGTTCTCACAATCCGTGCTAGTTGGCAGTACTGGAAATCATTCTGTTTGAGGTACTTCATTAACGTTTGAGCTCAGAATATTTTCTAAGGTTCTTCAACAAATGAATGTCCAGGACATTGTATTGTAGTTTTGTGAATCAATTCTGCTATTCCTCTTGTAGATGGGTGTAGCCCGTGTTTTGTTCCAACTACTGGCTATGGTTTTCTTGTTTGAATGATTTTCTGTATACTATGGTTAAAAGAGGGGCTAACTCAGCTACAAATTCGGTCTGATAGAGATTCCATCGGGCCCCAGATTTTTGTTCAATTTTAGCAATTTCAGCTGCTTCTCAACACTGACATAAATTGGGGCAATTTTCCTGGAGTTTGTGGCGTAGTGCCATACACCACTCCTACAGAAATCTGATGATAACAAGTAGCATAAAACAGACACTGAGTCACAGTTCATTCATAACAGATGTTCGGACAGGCCCAAGTGCTAGTACTTATGGCTCCAGTGGAGATGTGCCACTATTGTACAGGCCATGAAACCTTAAGCACTCAAAATGATGCATTTTTCATAACTAATTTTTGTCTGTGGATGTGATATTTTCCGTAATTATTTCAAATTTAATGTTTTTAACTGTCAGATGAATGAAGGGAATTATGTGATGTAATGCAATATGTTAATATCTGCATTTCTATTAACTGAGTGTATGACAGCATGGGAACTTGTATCTGAACAGTGTGACAGAAGCATATATACCAGGCAAAATTTGTGATGCATAATTCAAAAGTTTGTGGTACTGGGAAAGTGAGGAACATGATCTGGTAATTTAGCTATATAAAGAGGGGATTATTTCACTATTAGTGGATTTCTAAAATTGTATACTTATAAACTGCTCTGAAATGATATTAATGTTGTGATCAGTGCTAAGTAAAATACACGGGATAGATAGGTTTAGAGCTGCAAGCCGATTGGCTGTGATGAATCTCTGTCAATCAAAAATGAATGCATTCACACATATTTTGGGAGCTAGAGAATTGCTTTATGGAGTCCAGAAGCACATTTAGGGCTCAGACATTGTGGCGATCACATGCATTTACACTGAACTCTGAAAAGATGTTTTAATTTTGTGGAATTATGGATTTAGAAAGATTATGGGGTGCCATAAGGTGCTAATAGGTGAACAATATAAATAAATGTATGAATTCTGGATTTTTACTGTGAACTGTGACATTTTGAATAACTAAAATACATGTTGTGTATTGCACAAATCATGCCTGAGAACTGATTGTTCATAGTGGTCAATTTGTGGAATACTGAGTGCATTCTGTATCACAGATAATCTGTTTTAATTTTTCTGGTGACAGATTAGGTGTATACTATCAGCTGGCTATTGAGGGTGATTGATTACACGTGAATGTTAAAACTGCAACTTCAAATCAGATTGGAATTGATATTGTAGCATGCTGACTTGAGTGGACAGGAGAAAAGGGTGGAATTGATTGACTCAGTTCATGTTAACATTTAGACACTTATTCATTTATTAATAACTTGAGCTAAGATCAACACAAAAGAGTAGTTTTGTGAGAAGAATAAAACTTTCCTAATAACTAAAATCAAATTGATGACAGCAAAATGATTTAATGGCCCAATAAATTCTACACTAAATTCTACCACTAGTTTGGTTTAAAATCCTATAAAATTTCAATTTCACTGTATTTTAAGAAACACACACATGCTCATTTTAACAACTTACAAACAGATTGGTACCAAATCTGGATTTACATAGAATAATGAGGAAAATAGTAATTTCCATATTAAAGTTTATTGGATTCCAGGCGCTCATTCTGTAATAGCATGTACTTTGGTGTATAAAAATCAGTCTACTCCAGCTCATACAAATGTACGGAAATTTCACAGACTACCCTGTTCTCTCTCTCTTTTTTTAATTCCCCACACACATTACAGCCAGAATTCACTCCAAGCATCCCATTTGGTTAGATGCACTATATTCACTATCGTAAGTTCACACTGCATTGCCTCCAGAATCCACAATACAGCAGGCTCATGGTTGTTCAGTGTCTGCAGCTGATCCCATAAGCAAGCGCATTCATAACTTGCAGCAAGAGTCCTCCAAAGTGAGTGAGTAGCCACCTTTCCTTGTGGCTCTGTGCACATATTGTCTGGCTTACCACTTCTGTACCCCCACTGTGGCCAGATAAACACTTTTGCAACCAGAGCGAGCAGACCATTGGGCAAAGCCAACCTCTAGGCCTGATAGTGCCAATCTAGACAATGCATGCTCCTCTTCAGAGCAAAATTTTCTACGTTCCTCATTGAGACATGGCACTACTGCCTCTTTATCTACTTTTCTGAACACATAAATCCATTTACTTGATTTACTGCTCTTTATACTTTGGTAATCATTATTGCCATAACTGTCTCATTGTGCAATGAGACCAGTTTCAGTGTGAACATCCTAAAAGAGGTCAGGTTGATTTGCTGCATTTGATCCAATGTATTTCCACCATGAGTGGTCTCCTGAATATCTGTTCTAGGTAGTTTTCAGAGAAATTATTTACTAATGCTTCACAGGACTTCTTGTCACACCCAGTACTTGCCGAATGCTAGTTTTCCCAACTGATTGTTGGATGATTAAAGTCTCTTACAATGATAACAGTATGGCTGGGGAACTAATGCACTAATAAACTGGTTTTTTTCTAAAGTTTTTGATTATACAAGGGGGGATCAAATATAAATGAGATTTTTGTTTGTAAATCCCTTGGTAGGACTGGCCTTGCACTTCTGCTATGCTTAGGTGGGACCGTTAGAAGTGAGGAGAGCATGCTGTTAGATATTTCCCAATGTTTCATCAGTTATACTCACAATGTCTGAGCAACAGGTGAACCCCTCCATTGAGCAATGCGTAATTATCAAATTTCTTGCTCATCAAGGAGTTACAGCGGCAGAAATCTGCCAAAGATTGACTGCAAAGTTTGGTGATAAAACATTATCAAGGATGCATATGTTTGGCTGGCAAAAAAAGTTCAAGGAAGGACAAGAATGTGTGGAAAATCAGCCACAATCACCGTCCTCAGACCAGCATTACAGACAAAAACATTCGTGCGGTTAAAGACACTATTGACGACGATCAACGGGCGAGAGTATCAGAAATTTCATAAAAAGTCGGAATCAGTTATGGGAGCTGTCAAGCAATCATCATAAATGACCTACTGTTCCGTAAAGTGTGTTCCAGATGGGTCCCTAAAATTTTGACCAAAAATCTGAAGTTGTGACATTTGGAGGTCTGTCAGAGGCTTACAGCAAGGTTTGCGGAAGAAGGTGATGCATTTTTGAGTCGGATCATCACCTGCAATGAAACATGGGTTCACCACTACACTCCAGAATTCAAACAAGCCAGTATGGGGTGGTGGAGGAAAGGGGAGGCAGCACCAGTGAAAGCCAAGACTCGACTGTCAGCTGGCAAGGTTCTTTCAACCATTTTTTCAATCAGTGATGGATTTTGCTGATTGATTTTTTTGCACGATCAATGCACTATCAATGCTGCTTACTACTGTGAACTGTTGAACAAGGAGAGAGTTGTATATCACCACAAAAGACGAGACCAATCGATTATTGACAGGTCATCCTTCTCCACGACATTGTGTGACCCCATACCACAGCTCTGTCTCCAAACTACAGGAAGTGCACTGGACTACACTTGATCATCCTCCTTACAGCCCGGACTTATCGCCCTGTGATTTCCATTTATTCGGACTGCTTAAAGAAGCGACAGTCGGCCCCCGATAGCTGAATCATCAGCGTGACAGAATGTCACTCCTAAGGGCTCGAGTTCGATTCCCGGCTGGGTCAGAGATTTTCTCCGCTCAGGGACTGGGCGTTGTGTTGTCCTAATCGTCATTATTTCATCCCCATCAACATACAAGTCGCCGAAGTGGCATCAAATCAAAAGACTTGCACCTGGCAAATGGTCTACCCGACAGGAGGCTCTAGTCACATGACATTGACATTTATCCTTTTGACACATTCTTAAATTTTCCTCAAAAATCATACTGCTATCAATTTTTGGTTTTAACCAGCTCCCTGTATCTAGTATTATTTGAGCTCCACTGCTTTCAGGAGGGTTTTAATCTCAAGACAATGTTACCCCATATGTATGCATCGCACATTCTTCATCAATAATTAGGTAAACATCAGAAGCGTAGTGTCGCTGTCTTCTATTGTGACTAAATGTTATTTCCCGGCGTTTGGAATCTGCATTAGTTGGAATCAAGCTTGATGTGAGTAATTCAGTTAGCATGCTCTGTCACCAGCCTACTCTGTAAACTGAACTTGATAGTTGTCAAACTGGGCACTATTATTCTTCTTTTCTCTTCTCTTTTGGAGTTTTTTTTTTTTTTTTTTTTTTTTTTTTACATCTGTATAGACATGTATCTAGCACAACATTCATGATGTGATGGACTCACAATGGCATACAGTCACTGTACAGTAGCTGCCAAATCAACAGAGACTAATCTTATTGAAAGATCCTCACAGAATCCAAAGAAATTCCGTTCGTATGTGAAGACTGACAGTGGTACCAAATTTAGTGTTCAGACACTAATGGATGAAACAGGAACTCAAATTGTGGGCAGCAAAGCAGAAGTAGAAATGATGAACTCCATTTTAAAATGTTCCTTTAAAAAAGAAATTTCAGGAGTACTGTCCCAATTACATTCTCGCCCCACTGTAAAGAGCAGTGAAACAGATATTAGATATTACAGTCAAACTGGCAAACAGTTAAAAATGCTAAAATTAAACAAGTCTCCAGGGCCCCATGAAATCCCTGTTAGATTCTATACAGAACCTGGAGATGAGTTAGCTCCCATTTTCACCATAAAATACTGTAAATCCCTTGAACAAAAAGATGTGCCTAGTGAAAGGATGAAGGTGCAGGTCATACTTGTCTATTACCATTTTATCTCACTGACATCCATCTGTTATAGAATTCTAGAACTTACTTTGAGCTCAGATATAATAAGTATGCCCACCTGATGCCTCTTTCTCATGCAAAATTGTGTACACATGGGAACAGAAGTGCATGCACAAAAATTAGAGGAAGAAATGCACATGTGTGTGTACATTTCCATGTATACATATTGCCTCACTGCACAAGCATTCTGCTATGCATCCCCTTCTTTGCTCAACAGTTTGTGTCTCATTAACTGTGATGAAAAGGTGCCACAAAAAGAAAATAAAAAGCAATTGTGAGTAAAAAAGTATCTAAACAACAGAAAATAATTATGACATTTTGTTTGCAAATTTTAGTGCGTCACAGCAAGATCTTAGATTTGCAGCTTGTGAAACTGATAATAATATTCTGTTAGCTGATAACCAACAACCTGTGTACCAGTTGGACATATTTATTTCTAATTTTGAAACAAACTATTTCAGTGACTGTAACTGAAACAGAGATACTTAATGGAAGTTCTTAGTCATTATGTGAAGGTTAACTGGCTTTCAATGTGTCATTTGCATTTTATTTTATAAAAGCATTTAACTATAAAAGTTTATATACAGATGAATGTCCTTGCACTCAACAAATTTGAGAATGTCACAGGCCCCAGAATCCACTACAAGGAGGTTGCACTGTCCAAATTTTGTATTTTTTTGTGTCATCAATGTCCTTCATTTCAGTTTCTAGTAGTTTGTTGAGGAGCTACATATACCCCATCTTTTCTTTTGTACAGACGTAAGGCTTCTATAGTGCTATTAAGTCACCATACATTTTTAATAAATTTATAGGCTGCTTCTCCGAATTCCTACTCTGAGACTTCTCTTATTCTTTGCAGTAATGTGACTGGGGGCTTTTTACCTAATACTTGATGCTCAGGCAATCACATCTCAAATTTTTATTAAAATTGTCTTCAGTGGCAATGTTACATATGACTTTTCCTCATCTTTAGTCATCTATAGATTTCAGTGTGCCTTGTTTGGAGCCATCAGACATTAATGCCTGTAAATTAAAGTATAACCTCAACATACTACACAGCTTAATACACATGGGCCTCAGTTTCCTGTCATCTGCTGAACAGCACACGAGATTCCCACCTAGCCTGGCACAATGTGCTTTTACTCATAGCCTCCATTTCAAGGAATCATGCATGCACAAATGCACATGTGTAGTTACACTGTTGGAAATCCAAACACATATATAAATTCTAACAGAAGAAAAGGCATCATGTGGATACAACCTTGGATCATACAAAACCCAACTTGCACCCTCCTCACATCATCCTGAAAGCAGTGGGTCAATGCAATCACATGGATACAGTTCTTGACTTCTGAAAAGGATCTGACTCGTCACCAAACCAACAGCTGTCAACAAAGTACAATCATATGGGGTATGAAACAAAATGTATGACTGGATTGAGGATTTCTTGGTAAGGAGGATGCAACATGTTATCCTAGACAACATGTTATCCTAGATGGTGGGTCATTGACAGAAGTAGATGTAGCTTCAAGCATGTTACAGGGAAGTCTACAGAGACCCTTCCTGTTCATATTGTATATTAATGACCTCTCAGAGAGTCTTAATAGGAGTATCATACTTCTTACAGATAATGTAGTTATCTACAATGAAGTACTATCTGAAAAAAGGTGCACAAATATCCAATGAGATGTTGATACGATTTAAAAGTGGTGCAAATATTGAGAACTTGCTTTAAATGTTACTAAAAGTGAAGTATGCACTTCAAAAAACACAAAAACATAGTATATCGACCTGCCAGCGCTTTCGTTTGGTAAGTCACATCATCTTTGTTTTTAGATATATTTTTCCCACGTGGAAAGTTTCCCTCTATTATATTCAAAAACATAGTTTTGTATAACTAAAATAAGGTCTTTAAATATGTCTGCTTGTGTCTGTATATGTGTGGATGGATATGTGTGTGTGTGCGCGAGTGTATACCCATCCTTTTTTCCCCCTAAGGTAAGTCTTTCTGCTCCCGGGATTGGAATGACTCCTTACCCTCTCCCTTAAAACCCACTTCCTTTCGTCTTTCCCTCTCCTTCCCTCTTTCCTGATGAGGCAACAGTTTGTTGTGAAAGCTTGAATTTTGTGTGTATGTATGTGTCTGTTTGTGTTTCTATCGACATGCCAGCGCTTTCATATGGTAAGTCACATCATCTTTGTTTTTAAATATATTTTTCCCGTGTGGAATGTTTCCCTCTATTATAAAATATCAATGAGTCATAAATGGAATCAGAAAACTCATACAAATACCTGGGTGTTATGATTTGCAGAGATATGAAATGGAACTGCAAACCCATCACTCTCCAGCATTCCCACTATCTCTCACCATCTCCAACCACATCTCACCAAGTGCCAAAATGGGGATGTTAAGATGCCACCAATTGGACCACTTGCCATAAATTTCTCTAATATAAGTGGAGTTAAAAGTGATGATAATTTTTAAGTTATCTAACAATAAAAATCAGGACTGGTATTCAGAGCAAATGTTGAAGTGTTAGTTTCATTAAAAATGCTTCTAAATAAACATAAAATTGGTAACTGTGGGCTACTTGTGGTTGTATAAGAAGACTTTAAAAAGAAATATGCAAAAATAAAATATTTTAGCCTTGACACAAAAATTTTACATGTTGCAAAATGTGTGTATGTCTGGGGCACAGAACATCCACATATTGCGGTACACATTCTTGATTCATCTAAAGTGAATCACCTTTAAGCCATGTATTCTTCAAAAGTTTGTGGACCATTTTTCTTTGTGGAGAAAACTGTGACTGGTTTCATGCACCAGTAAGTGCTGCAGCAACAGCCTTTGTCATAATTACAGCAAGACAGTGGACACTTCATTTTGCAACAAGATAGTGGTCCGCTACACTTTCTTTCAGACATTTGTAATTACATCAGTGTTGCGAATTGACTCCGTATAGGACTGGACTTGCTTCCCAGTATGATTCCCTTCTTCTTTAGTTGCCCTGTGGTCACATGACTCAAGTCATCTGACTTCTTCTTATGGCTTTATGTCAAAAATCATGAGTTCCTGCCTCCATTGCCACTTTATTTGGAAGAGCTACATGGGAGCATGCTGATATTGACTGTGATGTTTTGGGACACATATGGCAAAAGTTTGACTATCATACTGATGTCTGCTGCATCAAAAATGATGCTCTGACTGAACATCTGCAATGTGAGGTAAAATATTGGAGAGCTGCTCTCCATGTACTGATAATATCTACTTTCTGCATGTTTTGTAGTTTTTGCAGACTCATCTTCTGACAACATGAAGGAGCTTGTGAATTACCCTGTAAAATTATATTCTGAATGCTCTGTATATGGAAGCTAAATAAGTACAACACAACATGACACGAGACACTTTACAACATTTACATTGGAACAGAGATATAAGGTGTACAAACATGAAACACAAGATATGAAAAAACATTTGAAGGTATGTGTGTTTATTCAAACTATGTGTTGAGTGTGCACAAAACAACTTAGCCCTTACCCACACAGATGGCATAATATGAGAGGGGACAACAGTAATTGTGGGGGGTTCCCTTGCGAACGGCCACCATGGATTAGGGAGGTACAGTTCAACATCTGGAGTCTACACACACTGCATATCTCACATAACTTTTGAACCATAGATACTAAGTCCACAAACAATCGTATTTACAAGTTATGTCAGTACAATCAATAATTCGATGAATATAGCTGTTTAAAGTCAATTGTTTCTCAGTAGAGTATTGAAAAAGACATAGTCACTTAAACAAAGGATTAACCAATGCAAAACAAGTTCGATCACATGCCATATAACAAAAATGTGCAAAAAATGTAGTGTACCGGACAATATTATTTACTATGATACTGACAAAGAATGTGTCACACATGCAAATTTTGTGTAAATCTCAATCACAATCTGTTCATCAATATTATCGAAATGCAAAATTTTCTTCCACATCTTTCATGAAGCAAATAAGCCTTGGGAAGTACCTGTAGCTATGTTTCCCCTCTCCTCTCTTACTTTTTTTATTGTGTGACTGGAATAGTTAACAATTATTCCAGCAACCCTCTCACACACAGTTTTTCCCCTTCCTCATTCAACTCTTCCAAGCAAAAATTAATGGCACTGTATATAATCACAGGAGACAGCAAACAAAAAACTCAAATTTTCCAGATGAGCAGGTGACAGTCAATTGAGATGGCCACCTCATTGAGACACAGGAATGGACTCACCCAATAATCAGTATGAGAATGCTTTTCCATGCTAGGTCCCCATTATTCTTTGCAAGCCCTACTTCTGTGTATCTAAACAGTTTGTATTTGTGTATATTTAATCAACTTACACATCAAGATGACCTCCATACAATGCATGTAGGCTACAGATAGATAAATAAATAAACTGATGATATAACTGCCTAAAATCTTACACTCATCCCCAAAAATCGTATTCTTTTTTCCAACAAATTCATTCCTGCACCACACAGGTTCAGGTCTTCACATCAAGGATCATCCTTCTATGTATGACTCAGGTGCAAGACCTGGCTTACAGGCCCACCCACCACCTCCTATTGCAGTCCTGCCACAAATGTTTCCATATGTGTAAGCAGCCGAATCATATATCATCTGATTGCAATTCCCGTGTTGTGTTCTATGTGGTGTGAAAACTAACAAACTATCTGATTCATACATGTGTACCACCAAAATTGTAACAAACAACAAAATCTGCAATCTTCTCGCTGAACATGTTACACAGCTCAACTCCAAATCAATGAAAATAATCCATTTTTGAAACTATAGCGTGCACACACACACACACACACACACACACACACACACACACACACACACACACAAAAAGGGCTATTGAAATTTGCAAGCCCCTGGACCCAGTGACTTGTTCTTCCGGTAGAAGTGTTGAAAGGGATGGAAGAGGGGTGAAGGAAAAGGACTGGTGAGATTAGGAAATGGGGACTTCAGGAAAGTCACCCAAAACCCTAGGTCATGGGAGACTTACCAGACACCTGACCCAGGATTCTGGGCGACATTTGCAAACTTGCCCGATTTCTTAAACTTCATCCTCTTCCTTCCCCTTCAACCATTCTGTTAGGAGGAGGAGCCACTGGCTCCAAAAGTTTTCAAATTTCAACACTTTTATATTTGTGTGCTCCTGCTGCTGCTTGGTGAGTAGATTTTTTATCTCTCCAATTACATTATATTTTCAACAGCTCAACACCAGTAACTTCAGTAGCTGCTTCTTTACCTGTACCAATTAGATCCCACACCCAACATCAACTACCTGTAGAGATCTCTACCAACAGGAGGCATACCAGACGAACAACTAACCTGCTAACATTATCAATGTCACTCTCTGGCAGGAATTCAGACATCTCCATTTTATTGTTCCTAGTTGGGCAGGAATACAGAATATTGATAACACTCGAGCAGGCGTGTGGTGTACTTTGTACACATCTAAAGAATACCTGCCTTTATGTTACCAAGGTAAATATGTATGAGAAAAACACAGTTTAATCTTAGTTTAATTAACAAATGATAAAATAAACTTATATGAGCTAAACCACATTTAATGACACAATAATAAAATAAAATTTCATTTTGTCACTCTTTTGCCACGTAATAATGTCACCCTATAGTGATGACTCACTTAGTGCATTAAACAGGAAAGTGGCATCAGATCCCCACAAAACAATTATTTGACTGCTAATTATCTTGTAGACTACTGCCTCATTATGGGAGTGTTGTGCTAGCTTGGAATCTGAGTTTGTTAAACAAAGACATACATAATGACAATGCAAGAAGTATGATCTTTAAACCTGGAAAATAACTTCATGCAATTCTTAAAAAGAAAAGAGATGAGAATTCAAGATTGTGACCATACAGATTTTGAGAGAAAAAAGTGTGTTTTGGGACTGTATTGGTGCTATGTATATTTGCTTCTCTGTTTAATCTAGTAGAACTGTTTTGTTTTTCTGGAAAGTGTTTGTCTGTGTTATGGTTTATGGTGACAGCTTTTTGTGCATTTTGGCACGTACAATATGACGTGGAGTGGATGGATGTACATGAATTAATATGAAGGTGAGATTCATGCTGGCATCAGTGTACAACTTGTAGGGCATATTGAGCCAACCAAAATTCAACAAATGAGTAAGACAAAGTGTGTCTAGAATACTCTCTGTCTTTCATGCCCCATGCTTTATCCTTTGATATTATAGGCCAAAATGGGAATTGGCCAAGATGGACTTCTGTTGTGTGAGCAAATATGAATGCTGTCCAGACCTCACTATTTGTTGTTGTTGTGGTCTTCAGTCCTGAGACTGGTTTGATGCAGCTCTCCATGCTACTCTATCCTGTGCAAGCTTCTTCATCTCCCAGTACCTACTGCAACCTACATCCTTCTGAATCTGCTTAGTGTATTCATCTCTTGGTCTCCCTCTACGATTTTTACCCTCCACGCTGCCCTCCAATACTAAATTGGTGATCCCTTGATGCCTCAGAACATGTCCTACCAACCGATCCCTTCTTCTGGTCAAGTTGTGCCACAAACTTCTCTTCTCCCCAATCCTATTCAATACTTCCTCATTAGTTATGTGATCTACCCATCTAATCTTCAGCATTCTTCTGTAGCACCACATTTCGAAAGCTTCTATTCTCTTCTTGTCCAAACTATTTATCGTCCATGTTTCACTTCCATACATGGCTACACTCCATACGAATACTTTCAGAAATGACTTCCTGACACTTAAATCAATACTGGATGTTAACAAATTTCTCTTCTTCAGAAACGCTTTCCTTGCCATTGCCAGCCTACATTTTATATCCTCTCTACTTCGACCATCATCAGTTATTTTGCTCCCCAAATAGCAAAACTCCTTTACTACTTTAAGTGCCTCATTTCCTAATCTAATTCCCTCAGCATCACCCGACTTAATTAGACTACATTCCATTATCCTTGTTTTGCTTTTGTTGATGTTCATCTTATATCCTCCTTTCAAGACACTGTCCATTCCATTCAACTGCTCTTCCAAGTCCTTTGCTGTCTCTGACAGAATTACAATGTCATCGGCGAACCTCAAAGTTTTTATTTCTTCTCCATGAATTTTAATACCTACTCCGAATTTTTCTTTTGTTTCCTTTACTGCTTGCTCAATATACAGATTGAACAACATCGGGGAGAGGCTACAACCCTGTCTTACTCCCTTCCCAACAACTGCTTCCCTTTCATGTCCCTCGACTCTTATAACTGCCATCTGTTTTCTGTACAAATTGTAAATAGCCTTTCGCTCTCTGTATTTTACCCCTGCCACCTTTAGAATTTGAAAGAGACTATTCCAGTCAACATTGTCAAAAGCTTTCTCTAAGTCTACAAATGCTAGAAACGTAGGTTTGCCTTTCCTTAATCTTTCTTCTAAGATAAGTCGTAAGATCAGTATTGCCTCACGTGTTCCAGTGTTTCTACGGAATCCAAACTGATCTTCCCCGAGGTCGGCTTCTACCAGTTTTTCCATTCGTCTGTAAAGAATTCGCGTTAGTATTTTGCAGCTGTGACTTATTAAACTGATAGTTCGGTAATTTTCACATCTGTCAACACCTGCTTTCTTTGGGATTGGAATTATTATATTCTTCTTGAAGTCTGAGGGTATTTCACCTGTTTCATACATCTTGCTCACCAGATGGTAGAGTTTTGTCAGGACTGGCTCTCCCACGGCCGTCAGTAGTTCCAATGGAATATTGTCTACTCCGAGGGCCTTGTTTCGACTTAGGTCTTTCAGTGCTCTGTCAAACTCTTCACACAGTATCATATCTCCCATTTCATCTTCATCTACATCCTCTTCCATTTCCATAATATTGTCCTCAAGTACATCGCCCTTGTATAGACCCTCTATATACTCCTTCCACCTTTCTGCTTTCCCTTCTTTGCTTAGAACTGGGTTTCCATCTGAGCTCTTGATATTCATACAAGTGTTTCTCCTTTCTCCAAAGGTCTCTTTAATTTTCCTGTACGCGGTATCTATCTTACCCCTAGTGAGATAGGCCTCTACATCCTTACATTTGTCCTCTAGCCATCCCTGCTTAGCCATTTTGCACTTCCTGTCGATCTCATTTTTGAGACGTTTGTATTCCTTTTTGCCTGTTTCACTTACTGCATTTTTATATTTTCTCCTTGCATCAATCAAATTCAATATTTCTTCTGTTACCCAAGGATTTCTACTAGCCCTCGTCTTTTTTACCTACTTGATCCTCTGCTGCCTTCACTACTTCATCCCTCAAAGCTACCCATTCTTCTTCTACTGTATTTATTTCCCCCATTCCTGTCAATTGCTCCCTTATGCTCTCCCTGAATCTCTGTACAACCTCTGGTTCTTTTAGTTTATCCAGGTCCCATCTCCTTAAATTCCCACCTTTTTGCAGTTTCTTCAGTTTTAATCTACAGGTCATAACCAATAGATTGTGGTCAGAGTCCGCATCTGCCCCTGGAAATGTCTTACAACTTAAAACCTGGTTCCTAAATCTCTGTCTTACCATTATATAATCTATCTGATACCTTTTAGTATCTCCAGGGTTCTTCCATGTATACAACCTTCTTTCATGATTCTTAAACCAAGTGTTAGCTATGATTATGTTGTGCTCTGTGCAAAATTCTACCAGGCGGCTTCCTCTTTCATTTCTGTCCCCCAATCCATATTCACCTACTATGTTTCCTTCTCTCCCTTTTCCTACACTCGAATTCCAGTCACCCATGACTATTAAATTTTCGTCTCCCTTCACAATCTGAATAATTTCTTTTATTTCATCATACATTTCTTCAATTTCTTCATCATCTGCAGAGCTAGTTGGCATATAAACTTGTACTACTGTAGTAGGTGTGGGCTTCGTATCTATCTTGGCCACAATAATGCGTTCACTATGCTGTTTGTAGTAGCTTACCCGCATTCCTATTTTCTTATTCATTATTAAACCTACTCCTGCATTACCCCTATTTGATTTTGTGTTTATAACCCTGTAGTCACCTGACCAGAAGTCTTGTTCCTCCTGCCACCGAACTTCACTAATTCCCACTATATCTAACTTCAACCTATCCATTTCCCTTTTTAAATTTTCTAACCTACCTGCCCGATTAAGGGATCTGACATTCCACGCTCCAATCCGTAGAACGCCAGTTTTCTTTCTCCTGATAACGACATCCTCTTGAGTGGTCCCCGCCCGGAGATCCGAATGGGGGACTATTTTACCTCCGGAATATTTTACCCAAGAGGACGCCATCATCATGTAATCATACAGTAAAGCTGCATGCCCTCGGGAAAAATTACGGCTGTAGTTTCCCCTTGCTTTCAGCCGTTCGCAGTACCAGCACAGCAAGGCCGTTTTGGTTATTGTTACAAGGCCAGATCAGTCAATCATCCAGACTGTTGCCCTTGCAACTACTGAAAAGGCTGCTGCCCCTCTTCAGGAACCACACGTTTGTCTGGCCTCTCAACAGATACCCCTCCGTTGTGGTTGCACCTACGGTACGGCAATCTGTATCGCTGAGGCACGCAAGCCTCCCCACCAACGGCAAGGTCCATGGTTCATGGGGGGGGGGGACCTCACTATAGGCAGTGAATATATGAAATCTTCCAGACAGATCAGACTCCATTTACATAAGAAAACTGCTTGATTAAGCATTAGAAGATTGAAATCTTTGATAGATGAAACTCACCTAATCCAAGAAATCATTACAAGAAATTCACAGAGACAGCTGTACCACAATACACTCACAATAAATTAAATGTTTCCCTGCAGCCAAACATAAGCTTGATTTAATATCTTGGTTAGATTTATGCTTTGTGATGATGAAACGCCAAACTACTCAACAAACATATTATGTGAGGTTTATCTTCATTAATAGGAATCTTACATGCATATACTTGAATATTTGTTTTGTCACAGCAATGTCTTGTAAGCTATCTTACTTACGAGATAACAGCTCATTGTTTCAGCTTATGGTGCGTAGTAATCTGAACATCTTTCTCTATTTTCAGTCCACGGAGGACTTTCTAGAGTCATATTAAACAGTCTTTATGTATCTGCTTCAATGGTCAAAGTAGCTTATAATTAAATAATGCTGGTAAATGAAAAGCACCAGTTTGCTTTTGTTCCACAGCAAACTGGTGCTTTTCATTTATTATAATGTTGTCCTACCAAGAACCGACAGATGATTCTGTTAACAAAATAATGCTGGCATAATTTGAGTAGTAATTTAGTCTCTGGTACTGTAAATGAATTAAAACATAAATATGGCATACAGACTTCATGGATCGAGTTATATGTGTGACTTTCTTAGAACAAGGAGATCTTTTAGATGAAAGTCTTTATACTTATTGTACTTGAGGAATACTCTATCAATTAATAACATTAATATAATAGAGGGAAACATTCCACGTGGGAAAAATATATCTAAAAACACAGATGATGTGACTTACCGAACGAAAGTGCTGGCAGGTCGATAGACACACAAACAAACACAAACATACACATGAAATTCAAGCTTTCGCAACAAACTGTTGCCTCATCAGGAAAGAGGGAAGGAGAAGTAAAGACGAAAGGATGTGGGTTTTAAGGGAGAGGGTAAGGAGTCATTCCAATCCCGGGAGCGGAAAGACTTACCTTAGGGGGAAAGAAGGTGTATACACTCGCACACACACACATATCCCAATGTGTGTGTGTGCGAGTGTAAGTAAAGAAGTAAAGACGAAAAGATGTGGGTTTTAAGGGAGAGGGTAAGGAGTCATTCCAATCCCGGGAGCGGAAAGACTTACCTTGGGATATGTGTGTGTGTGCGAGTGTATACCCCTTCTTTCCCCCTAAGGTAAGTCTTTCCGCTCCCGGGATTGGAATGACTCCTTACCCTCTCCCTTAAAACCCACATCCTTTCGTCTTTCCCTCTCCTTCCCTCTTTCCTGATGAGGCAACAGTTTGTTGCGAAAGCTTGAATTTCATGTGTATGTTTGTATTTGTTTGTGTGTCTATCGACCTGCCAGCACTTTCGTTCGGTAAGTCACATCATCTGTGTTTTTAGATATAAATTAATAACATTAGTGAGATCAAGGCTGTCGAAAGTCACGACTGGCTCGCAACTGACAGCTAGTGATCAGCTGATAGCAAAATATCACCTGAGTTCATGTGCTGGCCTCAAGGAGCACTGGCAACTGACTACTCTTTGCTGAGGCACACGTGTTCCATGCAGAGAATGTTTCTTTGCTTCTTACCCCCCTCCCCCCTTTTTAGCTTGGTTGTTGATGGAGACTGTATGGTTAATATTGACTGCACTTGACTGAACATTAGTTTTTTTCTTTTACTGTGGTAGATGTACACCATGCTATATGTCATTAGAAATAAAGTGTTGAGTTTAATTGTGCATGCAGTCTTCTTCTGTATATAGACACGATATTGGTTTGCTGATCTCACACTTCAAACCAACACCAGTGACATTGGTGCTTCCAACACGATTACAGTTGAGGAGACTTTTAAATACCCCTCCATGGTTCAAGACAGAATATATCAGAAGCAGAAATATGGAACTGGCAGATGCAAGCAATCTCCAGATTAATGGTATGTCTCCCAACATTTTGGTGGCATAATCCAGCACTTTGGTGTGCTCAAGTAGAAGCAAGCTTCCTGTGTGCTGGAGTAATGGTGGAGGCAACAAAGTTTACATTGCTGCTCTGCCACCTTGATCATAGATATGCTGCTGAGGTGCAGGACATCATCATATCCCAACCCAAAGCCGAATGATACCCAGGACTCAAAGCTGAAGTAATTCATCAAGTTTCCAAATCTCAAAAAGAGCTTGTGCAGCAAGGCCTCACACAAGAGAATACAGGAAACTGCAAGCCCTCATGGTACCTCCAGCATCTGAGAAGTAAGGTCCATGTGCACAATCTAGCCAATACGTTGTTCCAGACCTCATGGAGTAGCAGGCTACCAGAGCATGTGAAGGCTGTCATGGCATCCCAGACAGAGATGTCTCTCGATTCCATTGCAGATTTAGCAGATTGCATACATGACACGATTTTGCTTGCCTCCCGTCTGGCCACAGCTGCGATGTGCAGCAGTACTATAATGCAAGCCAAGCTGGATTATAAGAGCCCACTAAGCAAAACTGAACCCTGAATAAGCGAATCTCATAGACAAGGTACACTCTCTGGCCACACAGATGAGTGATCTGCTCATCAAATGTGATGCAAGGGAGAGACTCCGCTTCAGATCATGCAGTCAATTTTCATCATACCAGTCTTCTGGTGATTCAGAGCCAATGGGAATGTGCTGGCACCACCAGCGGTTAGGTGAGCAAGTACACAAATGCAACCTGCCCTGCATGTTCATCGACCTCAGTATTTTCTCACAAGATAAGCAACATACATATCGACCAACCACCACATTCACTTCAATCTCTGTTGGTTCATTATGGCCAGGGGACATCGGCTGGTACGCACTTTTCAATACAATAAACTTCACCAACAGCCGCACACTTTAAGATATTTTATTTTATTGTGAAAGCAACCAGTTTCGGCAATGCATTTTGCCATATTCAGGTCCAATATGCTTTTTTTGAATCAATGATAACACATTGATTTGAAAAAAGTGTATGGGGTCTGAAGATAGCAAAATGAATTATCAAAACTGGTTGCATTTGAAATAAAATAAAGTATCTTTAAGTGTACAGCTGTTGGTAGAGTTTATTGTATTGAAACCATGTTGAACTTGTTGGCAGCCAATAGTTCCACTATTGCTAAGTGCGGACTGCACCATATGGAATTGGATTTAGGCCTGGAATTCGACAGCAACTGACATTACGGAACTGATCATTGGTGCAGACCTTCTGCTCATTATCAACTAACAGCTAGCATCCCCTACCCCCACCTGCTGGACACTATTATTGGGCTGTCTACGACTGGCTAGCGACTATGTGTGGCCACATTAGATGCCGGAGTGATCCGGTTGACCACAGATGGGTATGCAAGCCTACTCAAGCAGTTTCCAACACTCACATGACCTCCACAGGAGGACAGAAGGTATGTGATAATACGGCACATTATATTAATACTACTGTCGGCCAACCTATTTCCTGTTGACCCAAGTGACTTGCACCAAACTGATATGCTATAGTTAAATCAGAGTTTGATACGATGTTGAAGGAAGGCATCATCCGATTCACAAGTTGGCCATCGTCATCACCATTAGAGTTAGTGCCTAAAAAGAAGGATGCATGGTGGCCATGCAGGGATTACCATGCCCTGAATGCACCTACAATCTTGGAGAGGTAACCAATCCCATTTGCTAAAAGATTATAATCATGCCCTGCCCAGCAAAAAGTTTTTCAGCATATTAGATTGCGTTGAAGTGCATACACACCTGTTGGTGAGGAAGATATTCCAAAAACATCATTACACTCTTTGGCTTATTTGAGACTTTGTATATGATATTTGAACTTAGAAATGCTGCACAGACATGGCAGTGTTTTATAGACTGCTGCTTTGCCTACCTTGATGACATCCTCATCTATTCAGCCACTCTGAAAGGGCTCGAACATCACCTGTTAGAAGTGTTTACATGAGTGAATGATTTTGGAATTGTTTTGAATATAGCAAAGTGCATGTTCAGCAGGGCAGAAATTACATTCTTGGGACACCTTATAACATCCAAGGGGTTACTCCTTCTGTTGTAGCAGCTCCTTATCAGTTAGAGCACTCACACAACAGACAAGCAAGGTGGGATGCCGTCCTCCCTTTAAGAGCTCAGATCAAAACAACGCCAGTGGATGTAAACAACAGACTTTCCACATAAACATGGAACTACTTCATGAAAAGCCACGTGACAGAGATCCACCAATTGGAACTAATGTGACTGTGTAGCACTCCGCCGAATCAGCATCATAAGCATGCTAGCAGAATCAGACAGACAGTGTGTACCTACAGCTAGGACAGTTCCGGCCAATACCAACACCGGATTTAGTTTAGTAGACACTCGCTGTAGCATTCAGTAGGAAGTTGTATCTTTGTAATTGTGTAGACTAGTACTATGGTTATTATTTTCTTTTCATTGTCTTGTGCTCTTACCTGGTTTTTGCCACCACAAGAATTGTTGTGCTTCTTGTTGTTGTATTTGGAAATTAGTGCACACTAAGAAGGCATTTTAGTTAGAATAAAGTGTGTTCAAACTTGATCGTTCATACTTTCCTGCCAACCGCACGGCACTACACCTGCTGCCAGAAAAGATTGTGGTTATCCTTAGCATGCCTTGACCACAAATGGCCAAGGAATTGTGTCAGTTCTTAGGGGGCCTCAACTTTTATCACAGCCACTTAATCCATGCAGCAGATCCCAAAACTAGAGAAAACCACCCCTGCAGTGGATCCAAGCAGTGTTAGATGCTTTTGAGGTGGACAGACAAATCGTTGCTGAGGAAGCATTACTAGCACATCCTGCATTGGACACTCCTCTTGCACTTGTTGCTGACGCGCTACCGGTGCTGCACTACAATAATATGTAAGCAATGCTTGGCAGCTGCTTGCCTTTTTTCCTGGAAGCTTATACCAACACAGTAACAATACAGTGCATATGACACAGAACTGTTAGCTATCTGTACCGCTATAAAATACTTTCATACACAGCTCAAGGCCAGAGTCTTTACAATGCACGCAAAACACAAGCCTCGAACATTTGCATTACAGCACAATAATGATAAGTGTTCTCCGTGACAGTATAGCCCAGTAGCATTTATCTCATCGTTTTCTGTCCGCAGCTAATGGTCTAGTGGCTAGCCCGCAGCTAATGGTCTAGTGGTTAGCGTTGCTGCCTCTGGATCACGGGGTCCTGGGTTCAATTCCTGATCAGGTCGAGCATTTTCTCCGCCCAGGGACTAGGTTTTTGTGTTGTCCTCATCATCATTTGAGTAGTGGCGAGACTGGAAATGGATAGATTGGAACTTGAACGGGTGCTGATGACCACAATGTTGAGTGCCCCACAAACCATCATCATAGTTTTCTACTGATGTTAAGCCTGCATAAACACTGTTACACAGGCAGTTGACTTCATACACCTGACCAAAGCCCAAGAATCTGACACGGAGCTTTGTGACTGCCTGTGTGATTTTGCATCAGACTCACAACTCAAGCTTGTTGAAGTTCCAGCTTCAGATACTAGAGTTTATTGTGATGCAACTCATGGCAAAACCAGGCCATTCGTGCCAGCACCACTCCATAGACAAGTATTTCAAACTCTACACAGTCTGTGCCACCCGGGAGTTTAGGTGATGGTGAAACTAGTCTGCAGCTGTAACGTATGGCCAGGAGTGAAGAAGGACTGCTAACAGTGGGCCCATGCGCGAACACAATGCCAGTGTAGTAAAGTAGCACAGCATGTACTCTCACCAGTAGGCAGCTTCCCTGATATGACAAAAAGATATGCACATTGATGTCATCAGGCCACTGGCATCCCCCCACCCCACCACCCCTCTGAAGGGCAGCATCCCCCCGCCCCACCCACCCCTCTGAAGGGCAACGTTACTTACTAACCATTGTGGGCAGATTTACACGTTGGCCAGAGGTGGTCCTAGTCTACAATTTTTCCACCACAACTCTAGTGGCCACATTGATGTCACAGTGGGTTGCATGTTTTGGATAACTGCTCCATATAACTATGGATAAAGCAAAATGTTTCGAATCTGATTTATTTACTAACCTGAGCAACTTCTGTGGAGCAGTGCACCATTCCACTAAGAATGACCACCTCACCAGCTAGGGCATGGTAGAACGCTAGGATCGTTCCATTAAGGCAGTCCTAATGTGCCATGAGATGGACTGAACATCACCCTCACCGTTAGTTCTGCTGGGGCTTCAGACAATGTGAAAACCAGACCTGGATGCATCACCAGCTGAATTAGGGTATGGTGAAACCTTACACTCACCTAGTGAGTTTATTGATTTGAGAAAAGTACCAAAAGATAGCACTGACTCTTCACATTTCAGTGACGACCTAAGAGAGAGAATCTCATAAATCCATCCACGACCAACATCCCGACATGATGAGCACCAAACTTTTATACATAAGGAATTAAGCAGGTGTACACATGTGATGCTACACAGGGGCAGAGTTATGCCAGTATTAATGCCTCCACATACAGGCCCACACTGAAATGTCACCAGTCGTCAAAACATTCAGATCATGGTCAATGGAAAACAAAATACCATCTCTGTCAACTGTGTCAAGCTTGCATTTGTCATACAAGAAACTGCCATGTTTTCCAACCATGTCCTACCAAGCCACATCCCTTGACTATTGCTGAGCGGCCAGCACCAGGACCCTCGACGACGTCTTTTCACAAGATGCACTCTGGTTACAGTGTGTGCTTCCCAGCAAAAGACATGGATGACAGATAGTGCAACACAGAGGAGAATGTGCTGTTTTCCCCTGGGCAGCTGTGAAGGAAGGTTGTGATCGGCTTGTGCTTGACAGCTAGCAATCAGCAGACTGCAAAATGTCAGCTGAGTTCATGTGCTGGCTGCAAGGAGCACTGGCAGTGTGCTGCTCTTTGCTGAGGTGCAGATGTTCTGCACAGTGAAGTTTTCTTTGCTTCTTCCTATTTTTACTTTTGCTTGGTTGTCGATAGTGTTTATGTTTAATAGTGACTGCACTTAATTGAACTTTTTTTTCTTTTACTGTGTTAGATGTATGCCACAGTATGTGTCATTAGAAATAAAGTGTTGAGTTTAATTGTGCATGCAGTCTTCTTCCATATTTGGACACGAAAATGGTTCGCTGGTGTCACACTACAAACTGACTTAAGTGACAACTGCTTTCATAGCTTCAGCCATTTATGTACTCCTGTTTTTCTTCCACTCTCTGGTCCTCCTTTCACTTGTACTGCACCATTTGAAATGGAATTCTAATAAAGTATTTGCATTCTTCAAAATTATGAATGTGACTTTGTTGGCTGGGACACCTAAAACTAAGTTATGTGCTTCAATTTTTAACTTAAAATAGAAAAGGAAGCCAAGATAAAGATAAGATACTATAGCATACTATAGTCCTTAGCCAGTTTACTTTTCCCCTATTGATTACTTTGTCATTCCACAATAACACTGCTCAGTATGACAGGAACTGCAGATCTGGGCATTTGGTTCATGCATTCGACCAAACAGGCTTGGGTGCAAAGGTAGCATTTGCAATATTAAGTATAATGCCTCCAGAGCTGTAGCTTGTGTAAAAATGTGGCAACAATATCACTAAGGAGTCTTGAGGATCACAAAGACTCAAAACACATGGCTTTACTAGGTATAATATGAAGGGCAGGAAGAAGTTAGAAGTGTACCCCACTCTCTAAAGTCTTATGCTGTGATGGATAAAATGCCACATGAAAAAGTGACATTGTCTACAAGCTCTTTTGTTTTTCAATAGCAGACACTGATGTATTATGTATGAGCAAACTTACCTAGAAGAGAACAATCATATCAGTTTGTAAATAATTAACATTTTACCAGTCTCTTATTAATAGGTATACATTTTGCATAGATCTCCTTTACACACTAACATTTGTGAAAATTGCTACATCAAGAAGGACACATGTCACTAAAGTGAAGATATATAAAATTTAGAGCTCCACATGATCTTTAACAGAGAATTCACCATCATGTGAGGCCTCCATACGCTGCAATAAAATAAAACCATCTACACACTACGGCATGGGATCAAAGAGGATGTGGATATTCGAGGGAGTTTCCTTCCATTTGATTTGCATGTAAGTCACTAATCATCAACAATGGTTTCTGGTAGACCGTAATGAACAAAGTGTTAACAAAGCAGTGGTACTTTTTGTCCTCTGAGGAAACCCTGCATGTTCTTCACCACACCTGACCAAACATTCATGGACAACAGAGGAAAGAGCAGTAGCACAGAATCTACAAAAGAGGGTTATCCTCTCTGCACAGCTGTCCTATTTTTTCTGAGTGTTTTAATTCTCACAAATGTTAGCATATAATGAAACAGTGTAGGTAAATTACCTGGGCATAATTAAAATTGAAGCTGTCATCATTGTAGAAAAAGCTTCTAATAGAGTTCAAGTAGACAAGCACATCATCAAATTGCCTCTTGAGAAAATATGAAGATGCCATGCATTGCCTGCCAGGAACTGTATCACATTCACTCGCACTGCTTCCAACAAGCTGGAAATACTGCTGTGCCATCTTAAAATTTTCACGCTGAAAATAATGTTTGTATTAGTTAAGAACAGCTGCTACTATAGTGTTTCCTTCTTTACTTTCAGTATGGTTATATATATATCAAAATTACATTTAGGAACATTTGAGGCAATATTATACATGAAGCAATAATTTTAGGTGATAAGTTTCCTTTAATTTACGTCTATGGTCACTGTACTACTGACAACATGACTCGTGCATGTGATGTTATTTATATGTATTTGACAATGCTGGTGCTGATTCCGCATTTAACATTTGACGATGCCACTATGGCTGCAGTACATTAGGACTTTGTTTTTATGAAACAGATCTAATGATGGTCATTAAAGACCGAAACCGGTAATCTGTTAACAAAAACTTCGTCAGTTTTACAGTAGATTATTGCTGTTGAGTCATCTCCATAAAGGATGATATCTGACTCAACATGGCATGGCACATCACTGATGTAACACAAAAATAATAGTGGACCTTATTTTGAGCCTTATGGGACACCTAATTGCATGTGTTTCTGGCCAGAATTATATTCTTCAGTTTTATATGAACTGCATAAAAGAACCTGTTCTCCTTCTAACCACATTTAATTGTAGACTAAAAGAGCAAGAAAGATTAGCTAGCAACTGGAAAAAGTTGATGGTCGTTCCAGTTTTAAAAACTGATTGGTGGACAGTTGCATCATCTATATAACTGTATCACTGACATCATTTTGTTATTCGATTATGGAATATCTTTTATCTTTTTGAAGTCCACAAATTTCCTGTGGTGGAATCAATGTGGATCTGCAGGCAAAAGTCATGTAACACTCAGTCCACTCTATTCACTAGATCCATAAAGTAGCAGATAGCGGCAAAGTACATGCCTGATCTGATTTCTGGAAGGCATTCAACACAGTTCTGTTCTGCAGCTGAGCAAACAATACACAGTAGAAATGCAGTTATATGGATGACTCAAGTTCGGATCTGATCCAGATAATCAAATATCTGTATAACTGGATAAATTTTGAAAAAGAGGTCAGTTCTTTTATTTATTTTTTTTTAAAGAAAAAAGCTAAATTTGTGTATAAATGCTAATGTAATATTAATTTAATGACTACAAAACAATGTTGTTTAGACTCTGTACAGTACTGTACTTACAAACAGCCAGTTCTTGAACATATTGTTCAGAGTCTGTTGTTTTCCTGTCTTCAATTGTTTCTGGGCAGCCACATCTCACATCTGCTTGACAGTGAGGAGCCATACATGGTCACATGAAGGCTGCCAGTCCATCCATTTTAGTACAGGGTCAAGACAAGCAAATGACTCACCAGCTGACGGTCCCGCATATTGTTCAGCTACAATGTTATCTTCCTGGTCATCAGTTTCTTCTCTCACACTGAGTATTTTAAATCCAGGGTACAAACAATCACAAGCAAGCCACTCGTCTATATCCTCTGTAATGCAATTGGAATGACCAGGAAGTTTCAGAAGGATCTTTCTTATGTCCTCAACTGATATTTCATCCTCTGCCACTTCTATTTCTTCTAATTCCTTTTTATGTTGTTCTTTTCATTTTCATCTTAATGTACCTCAACTTTGATTGAAATGCCTTTCAATTTATTCCAAGCTCTTTTTTTTAATGTGGTTGTTTTCACCAAATTCCATGGTTCTACCACCATGTAAGTGCAGTCTTTTGGATTCAATTTTTTGTGATGAGCCACAATGCTTTCTTCACTTTCATCTTCCATCAACAGCTTTCTCAACAGTCATCTTCTGCAATGTCGCTTCCTAGTTTCAATAACTAATCAGTCCACTGGCTGCAGCAAACTCGTTACATTTGGTGGCAGGAAGAGTATTTTGAAATGTCCATCCTCTTTAGCATGATGACTTTTGTTGGGGTGGGTGCAAGCATTGTCCAGATTTAACATCACATTACTGCCTTCTTTTCCTATGGCCTTTTGATATTTTTTTTTACTTCAGGTATGGAAATTGAATCGCAACATTTGCAAAACAAAGTTGCTGTCATCCAGGCCTTCGAATGATTCTTGTAAAAAGCTTGGGGGTTTTCGATTTTCTGTCAATGGAAGTGGTGTTTTGTGGTTTCCCATAGAGTTAGCATAGTTCAGCACTAGAACATTATCTTTACTAACCTTACGGCTAGGAGCACTAGTTTCCTTTTTAGAAACCAAAGATCCTTCAGGCAAAGCCTTCCAAATAAGACCTTTCTCATCTGGCCTGTATAATAATTCAGGGTCATATGATTCTGGATCAATTTTCAATTTTTCAATAACATTTCCAGCTGGTTTTGGGTCTGCAGATAGTTTTCCATCACTTAAATCCAGCCCATGCGTATTGTGCCTTGCCTCAAAATTCTTTAGCCAGACATTGCTCACTTCAAATGAAGACAAACTGTCGATTTTCTCTACTAAAAATTTGGCTTTTTCACAGTCAGCCCTGAAAGAGGGTTAACCAATGATCACTGCTACAAAAACCACTGGAATATGGCCTCTTCAAACTCCCTGTTTTCTGCTGTTTTCATTGCTTTTCTCAACGAATTTCTGCTTACATTCTCAAGGAGACACACAAAGTTTAAAATTGAGGACTTTTTTTACATCTGAAATTGCTTATGTTCCCATACTGAACATTTCAGCTAACTGCTTACTACCCAGGCCTTTGTTTAATTGTTCAAGCACTTTTATTCTGTTTGCCAATTATAAGACATCTCATTTCCTTTTAGCCACACAGTAAATTAAAACACAAATACAAAACAAAACAAATGACATTGAAGGTGGAATGCATAGCGACAAATCGATCTATATGGTAAAGTCATGACGCAGACTGATGTAGACTGCACTGAATGATGCGTACCACAAACACAACAATGCATATACTGTATTCATTGTTCACTGGAGGAGTTGTTCTTTTAATACATTTGCTGCAGATTGATTTTAGAGTGATTAAGAAATGTATAATGTACTATATATTGTAATAACTATCGAACAAAATTGACAACTTTGGTCATACAGCAATCCGGACAATTGGTGATCTGAATAATCAAATTTCTGATAACTGGAGTTCTACTGTACAAACTTGTTGAACAATAGATCCATTTTGTCTTAGCCAATAGAACTTCCCATTCTCAACAGACAGACATTGTCAGAAATTAATATTGCTTCAGGTTTGCTCCAGGAGTTTCATAAGGTCACTAGTGTTGTCAAGAAATGTAAATGACCTGGTGGATAATGTTGTGAGGTCCATGCGGATGTTCGTGGATTGTACTGTTATATACAGGGTCATCTTAACACCAGAAAACTGAAAAGAAATGCACAACAGCTGCAGAGACAAATATGCGGGGCATAAGGTGTATAAGTGCAGATATTTTTGTATTTGGTACCTTGTATGTAGACACACAAGTGAGTTGGTTGTGTTTTCTCTGTCGAACAGCCAACCCCTAAACATGTCACAAACCTTATGACCTGACATTTTCTGCACTGCTGTAACTGTACCACTACGTGGACTATGCCTGTCAGTACAGACTACCTGTCTTGTGTCCACACTTCAACATCTGACCTGCTGCCCGGGAGAAAATAAGCATTACTGGCATTGAGACATGTACTTGGAGATACTAACCAACCTAAAAATGACTTGTAACAGTTATAACAACTAGTCTGCAAAAGACATAAATACTGATGTAATGTTGTTCAGTACGCTGTCCTCAGTGACCAACAGAAATATCTGCACTTATACTCGTTATACCATGTATATAATGTGTTGCATGTGAATAAGTACTATTGTTTGATTACACATGGAAATCAACCACTAGAATCAGCTCCCACCATAAAATATACACACATCAGAAAACGTTTTGCATCACCCCGGTTCCCAGAACTCCTGAAGATAGATGTTGACTGTGGATATTGTATCACAGATACAGTCCCTTTGACTGTTCAGAGATGTTACTAAATGTGACCAAAGATGTAAACAACCATGGATGAGCAGCGCCTATTAGGCAGGAGGTCCAACAACCAATCAGTTCCAGTCATTCCACCAGGAAGGAGGTATATGGCTTGTGTTGTCTGTAGTTCAACCATACCTAAACGGTCAACACTACAGTTTGATCGTATCTGCATTGTTACTTTGTGCCAGGAAGGGTTCTCAACAAGGGAAGTGTCCAGGCGTCTTGGAGTGAACCAAAGCGATGTTGTTCAGACATGGAGGAGATACAGAGAGACAGGAACTGTCGATGACATGCCTCGCTCAGGTCGCCCAAGGGCTACTACTGCAGTGGATGACTGCTACCTACAGATTATGGCTCGGAGGAACCCTGACAGCAATGCAACCATGTTGAATAATCCTTTTCATGCAGCCACAGGACATCATGTTATGACTCAAACTGTGCGCAATATGGTGCATGATGCGCAACTTCACGACAGGAAATGTCGATGACATGCCTCGCTCAGGTCGCCCAAGGGCTACTACTGCAGTGGATGACCGCTACCTACAGATTATGGCTCGGAGGAACCCTGACAGCAACGCAACCATGTTGAATAATGCTTTTCGTGCAGCCACAGAACATCATGTTATGACTCAAACTGTGCACAATACGCTGCATGATGCGCAACTTCACTCCTGGTGTCCATGGCGAAGTCCATCTTTGCAACCACGACACTATGCAGCGTGGTACAGATGGACCCAACGACATGCTGAATGGACCACTTGGGAATGGCATCACTTTCTCTTCACCGATGAGTGTCACATATGCCTTCAACCAGACAATCGTTGGAGACTTGTTTGGATGCATGACGTACCCTGCTGGTGGTCATGGAAGGTGCCATAATGGCTGTACGATACGTGAATGCCATCCTCCAACCAATAGTGCAACCATATCGGCAGCATATTGGCAAAGCATTCGTCTTCATGGACAACAATTCACACTCCCATTGTGCACTTCTTGTGAATGACTTCCTTCAGGATAATGACATCGCTCAACTAGAGTTGCCACATATCCTCCAGACATGAACGCTATCGAACATACCTGGGATAGATTGAAGACAGCTGTTTATGGACGGCGTGACCCACCAACCACTCTGAGAGATCTACACCGAATCGCCATAGAGGAGTGGGACAATTTGGGCCAACAGTGCCTTGATGAACTTATGGATAGTATGCCATGACGAATACAGGCATGCATCAAAACAAGAGGATGTGCTACTGGGTATTAGAGGTACCGGTGTGTACACCAATCTGGACCACCACCTACCTCTGAAGGTCTCGCTGTATGGCGGTACAACATGCAATGTGTCATTTTCATGAGCAATAAAAAGGGCAGAAATGATGTTTATGTTGATCTCTATTCCAATTTTCTGTACACGTTCCAGAACTCTCAGAACCGAGGTGATGCAAAACTTTTTTTGATGTGTGTATAATAGTGTTTCAGGAGTGATCTAAATTTGAATAGCCAAATAAAGTGATTTGTAAGATAGGCAGGTGCCCACCAAATTAATAAAAAAAGTTAGAAAAATAATAAAAATAGTCCACAAATGATATAGTTTAGAAAATCTTTGTTCAGCCAGCTCTTGAGTATCATTAATTTGCACTCTTATCAGCTATGATTAACAGAGGAGATAGCGGATATTCAAAGAGTTTGTTTAGTAGGCACAAGAGTACAACAAAAATGCTAATACAACTCCAATGGTAGACACCACATGAAAGGAACTGTGCATCATGGAAATGTTTCTTATAAAATCTGAGGTTTGAATGTTCCACAAAGAGACAATCCTGACATGCACACCCACTCACCCTCCCTCCCACACACACACACACACACACACACACACACGTACACACACCTGACATAACTATGTTGGAGGTGATCTCAGAATCTAAATATGGTTGTTTTTCTTATTGCAGAAGTTTATCTGCCCATATCACACAAAAATATACGATTACTAGATTCAGCAAAATTAAATCACCATCTTCAGGTCGTTTGTATAAAAAATGGATTGGTCCTGTAAAAATTTTTTCTATACACATGATCTGAAGATGGCAATTCAACTTCGTTGAAACAAATAATCATTGTGTATTTTTGTGTGATCTGGGTGAATAAACCTCTGTGCTAAGAAGGTACACGGTAATATCTTACTAGATCACAATACCAGAGAAGGAAAGTTGCTACTCACCATATAGCAGAGATGCTGAGTCATGATAGGCACAACAAAAAGATTCCCACAATTATAGCTTTCGGCCATTAAGGCCTTTGTCAGCAGTAGACACACATGCATACACACACATATGCACACACACACACTCATGCAAATGCAACTTGCACACATGTCTGCAGTCTCAGAGAGCTGAAACCACACTGCGAGAAGCAGCACCAGGGCATGATGGGAGTGGCAACTGGGTGGGGGTAAGGAAGAGGCTGGGGCGGGGAGGGGAAGGGATAGTATGGTGGGAATGGTGGACAGTGAAGTGTTGCAGTTTAGACGGAGGGCAGGAGAGAAGGTGTGGAGGGGGGAGGGGGTAAGTAGCAGAAAGAAGAGAAATAAAAATAAATTAAAAGACTGGGTGTGGCGGTGAAATGACTGCCCGCCACTCCCACCATACTATCACACCCCCTCCCTGCCCCAGCCTCCTCCTAACCTCCACCCAGTCGCCACTCCCATCGTGCACTGGTGCTGCTGCTCACAGTGTGGTTTCAGCTCTCTGAGACTGCAGACGTGTGTGCAAGTTGCGTTTGTGTGTGTGTGTGTGTGTGTGTGTGTGTGTGTGTGTGTGTGTGTGTCTACTGCTGACAAAGGCCTTAATGGCCGAAAGCTATAATTGTGTGAATCTTTTTGTTGTGCCTATCGCGACTCAGCATCTCCACTATATGGTGAGTAGCAACTGTCCTTCTCTGGTATTGTTATATTCCATCCTGGATTTTCCATTGTTTGATCTTACTAGATCACGTTACATAAGAGCACAAGCATATTATTTCTTTATGGTTTTATAAAATAGTGACACACAGAAATTCTGATTTAAGTGGGAGGCAAGAATAAAAAGTAATTATAAGGACTGTTGAGCACTGTTGTGTGGGAAAGGATAAGGTAAAATAGATCAAGCATGTTTTTCTTCAAGTACGCTTCGACAGAATAAAACGTATGTCTCAATGTCTCATTAGCAAATCCTTAACTTTCTCCCTGAAGATTGTTGGTTGATTCGAGGGGAGGGGACTAAACAGCGATGTCATCAGTCCCATCTCCCTCAAGGTATTACATTTCTTTGTAATTGATAGGAGCAGTTTGTCAAAAAGTAGGCTGCCCATATTTCTCACCCCCTTGTGATCTCTGCCCTAATCTTTGACTCACCAGATGAATGTTTGCTTTGTTCTTGTTTCACAGCTGTGGATTTCTCCATTTGTTGTAAAGAGATCTCCCCCTCCCCCCCCCCCCCCAAAGAAGCTAAAAAGTTTTTCTCTGAGTGACCCCAGAAAGGGATGCCATATGGTATTGCTGAGTGCACAAGCCCAAGATAAACAGTTTTTAGTATATTTATATCACATGATCATCTGAAAATTGTGAAAGCATAGCAGAGACTGTCAAGCTTGTTTAACAGTTTTGCCCTGTGGTGGTTCCATTGGAGTGAACTATCAATATACACTCTTAAAAACTTTGTATGCTTTACTAGTTCAATTTCTTTACCACCAATCTGCAAGGATTCCATACAGGCGGGATGGTTTCAAGGTGGGTAGAAGAGTACATGATCTGTCTTGTTTATGTTTAACAGTAATTTATTGTAGTGGAGTCATGAGGAGTCTTTCAGTTGTTTCATTAATTTTGAGCTTAAATTGCAGAGCTGAGATTGACTGAGAGAACAAGTTTGCATCACCTGCAAACTTCATACAGTCTACAGCCACTAAAGTCATGATCAAAATACTCGAAGTTAAATACATAGCTTTCCTAAGAAAAAACATTTAAAATAAAAAAGTTAAATGTATAATTCAAGTTAAAACATTATGTAAAGAAAATTTTAATTTATGCATTGAAAATGTATATGGCACTGAGTGAGAAAAACAAAATAACAAGTGGAAATACTCTTACCGATCCATTTTCTTGACCGATAGCTGCATACACAACTCCTTTGAGGATGTATTCTGGAGGGACTGATGGTTCCAAATCCTTTATTAGATTGAAAGCCTCTTGTATGTCATCCTAAGAGATGGTAATCAATATGCATATCAAAATATATTAGGTTAAATATTGTATCAATCAAATCAGAGTAAATACATCAACAAAAATAATCAATGTTTGAAAACACTACGCATCTCAAAGTGAATATTGGGGTTTTAAGGCTTTGTAGCACTCATTACATTCAACTTACATTTACAAATGGTACATCAAAAGAAAGAGCAACTCAAACAGTTTGTTTCTATACCTGCAAGTATGTTCTAAGGCCTACAGACAACAGTTTCCATGCCAATTTTGCAAATGAAATGTTGATGCAAGATGATGAAGATTTTCTGGATCATGTTGTCTTTAATCACCTAAGTGGAAATTTGAACCCATGTAAAGAGCACATCTGGGGTCAGCAAATACCCATGGGGTGGCACAGTTGCAATGAGACTCCCTGAAATTGAATGTTTTTTGTGCCATATCCCAGAGGAAAGCTAATGCGCCTTACTTTTTTGGAGAAGTAACTGTAGGCTATTTCTTCAGTTGACAGAGGCTGAGCCACAGAACTTTAATTGGCAGCAAGATGGTGTGCTGCCTCACTGACATAACTCAGCATACAATTGGTTAAACACTATTGTATGCAACCGCCAGATTGGCCACAAGGGGCCAGATGACAGAGCTTGTTTCGCGTGGCCTCCATGTTCACACAATTTGATGCCATGCCATTTTTACCTTCGGGTATTCATAAAGGGTCATGTGTATGTGTGTCCACTACCTGCTGTTCTACGCAATTAAAGAGAGAGGATTGAAACTATTGTTGCAACAATTACTCTGGACACAGTGATCAAGGTTTAGGAAGGACTCGTCAATCGGCTCTATCTGTGCCATGTGACAAATAACGCTCACATTGAACACTGGTAAGAAAAACTGTTTGAGATGCTCTTTCATTTGATGTATTATTATTTGTAATTACAAGTTGAATCTAATAAATCATACAAACACTTAACATGGTATTAATTTTGAAAAACACAGTCTAAAATCGACATATAAAAAAGTGTACTCACTAAGTAGTGGCAGGAGAAAACACTTAACAGATGTGGAACACTCGTTTCCACATCTTTTATGTGTTTTCTCCTGGCACCACTTGGTGAGTAAATTAAGAGTAAAAGTATCTAAATTGTATAAGAATTCTAAATGCATATTTAAGATAAATTTTACTCACCAAAACAATAAAAATATGGAGAGGCTGATAATATAACAAATAAGTGGGACCATTCAAGTTTTTAGAGGCCATGTTCCTTCTGCAGAAAGAGGTGGTGAGTAGGAGTCTGATGGTACTAAAGGACATACATCTATCACATGCAACTCAAATCAAAAGAAATGTATCTTGGTTACGACAGCAAGAAATATTAAAATAGCTTTCTTAGTACAGTCATATGTAGCTAAGAGGCTCATCAATTCAGAGATTTTGCCTGCAGTCAATATGCGACTAAGATTATGAGGTCCCATTTGTCTAGAAATAGAGATGCAGGGTGTTTGAGGACAATTACTTTCTCTCATATTTTATCTACTATATTTAGAAAATAATGGCCATGTTATGGTTTGCCTTAACCAAAACAGTAACAATCTACTTTCTACTCACAGCAGTTTTTTCAATATAGGTGACAAAAGTCAAGATATAGCGATATGCACATATATAGATGGTGGTTGTATTGCATACACAAAGTAAAAAAGGGCAGTGCATTGGTGAAGCTCGTAGTTGGAGCTAGATGCAGGGGACATTTTACTTTGGAAATCAATGGGGAATTCAATATTCTGAGATTCACAGTGTAAAGAGTGTGCTGAGAATACCAAATTTCTGGCATTACCTCTCACCATGGGCAATGCAGTGGCCAATGGCCTTCAGGTAATGACCGAGAGCAGTGATGTTTGCGTAGTATTATCAGTGTTAACAGACAAGCAATACTGGATGAAATAATTGCAGAAATCAATGTGGGATGTATGACAAACGTATCTGTTAGGACAGGGCACTGAAATTTGGCATTAATGGGCTATGGCAGTAGACGAGTGACGCGAATGCCTTTGTTAACAGCAGGACATCGATTGCAGTGCCTCTCCTTGGCTCGTGACAATATTGGTTGAACCACAGACAACTGGAAAACTGTAGCCCGGTAAGATGAGTCCTGATTTCAGTTGGTGAGAGCTGATGGCAGAGTTCAAGTGTGGCACAGACTCTGCAAAGCCATGGACCAAGTTGCCAGCAAGCCACCGTGCAAGCTGGTGGTGGTTCCATAATGGTGTTGGCTGTGTTTACATGGACTGGGTACTCCGGTCCAAGTGAAGCGATTATTGATTGGAAATGTTTATGTTCAGCTACTCAGAGACCACCTGCACTCACTCACGGACTTCATGTTCCAAAATAGATAGGATTATCCCATGACTTTGGTCACCTCAGTGTATTCTGGCTTTGCTCCTCGTATGAACACATTTCTCTACTAACAACTATTTTCCACTTTTCTGTCTTTATTCTCCCAAATAAGATTAGAATATTTTATTCTTATTTTTTTCCTGCTGTAACATTTATTTTTAATGCATCCTTTCAGTTGTAATTAATGAGGAACTCATCTCTTTTATACCTCTTCATATCACTGCTCTCTGTGAATGATCTAAGACAAAATAATTTGATTGTAATCATTAAGGATCCATTGTTTTCTTATGATCACTGTTCAGTACTCACTCTTCACAATGTACTGAATATTAGTAAGTTGTTGAACAGCAAAGTCTTATCTGATTTTTTATTATTCAGTTCCTCTCCTGGATTTTGTAACTTTCTTCTCTTGAATCACTGTGTGAAACAATTCACTGGTTCTCCCTCAGACTTTCAAAGAGGAATTCTTTCACTCAAGTTGAGATTCAAATTGAGAGGTCTTCATATGTCAAAAGAATCTTTTTATGAATTCTGTCCTTTAGATCACACTCAGTTTTCTTACAGACACAATATTGTGGAGGAATGTTTTCTCTATTACGTTTCTTCAGTTTGCAAGAAGTACAAAGTTCACTTATACGTACCTGCTTTAGGTAGTATATGACTAGATTGAGGCGTGCTTCTGGAATAACATCAACAAGAGGAGGAAGAACTTGCAGAGCTCCCTCGCCACCCCGGAAAACAACCAGGTTATGTCGTATGAGATCATGTCCAAAGCTGAAAGTTGATGAACTCTGGTCCTAAAATCATATGAAATAACATAATATTATAACCTTCACCTTACACAGTATGTTATATTGGCTCGGTACTTTCTTGTACTGGCCGAAACTTTGACATTTGACATTTATACACAGTTCGATTATGAGAAAATAAATGATTGGATAGTTGCACATCAATATGACTGCTTTCTGATTAAAATGATGCTTCTTTTTAAACATGTTCCATGGATTTCATTATGAAATAATATGGAGTGACTCAACATGTTGTAGTATACCGTATCACTTGAATGAAGTGATGTGTCGCTCAACGTCTACCACACTGATGAAGGATGATCATCGCATTGAAAGTATTTGTTTTTATTAGTTAACTAACATAGAATCATATACTGTTTGGAAGTTTATAATTTTCTGTGCTTGCACTCGGGTGCAGTGGGCACCATGCACCTGCAAGGTGAGATGATAGCAGTTTTGTTATGCTTTGCAGTACTTTCTGGTTTGGGGGTTTATACCATGCTACAGTGTTCCGGCTTGGATGTGCGAGGCACACCATGGAACTGTGCATATTATGATAGTGGGAGTGATGTCACTAGAATAAAAATGCAAGTTTATTGTTTGTCAGAGTGGGCTAAGAGAACTGTCGTTAATGTTCAAAAGAATGCATGTAATATTACAGCCCATGTTTGAATACAAATCTTTATGAAGTTTTCTTATTGGAAATGAAGGAGCAATACAGTGTTTCAGAAAGAATGACCTGATTTTGGATGGTAATAATTATGAAACAGGGACATGCTGGCAAAGAAATGTGTGTTGATTGAATGGGTGTGGCCTAGAGTTTCAATAATTGCAATTAGATGTCAGTCAATGCGTCTTCTCAGTTTTCAGTCAGTCATAAGTAAGGTGGCATATGCTCAACAGAAGCCATTTTGTGTGCTGCAATTTGCAAAGAGTGAGGCAGTGATTTTGGTCGGCTGGTATCTGCAGTGACGAGCAGTCCCTCTCGAAATATACCGAGGGTCTCAATGAAGCCTTCATTGACTGTAATTATCCTCTCAACCTTGTACAAAAACAAAACTTCCATACCTTATCTTTCCAGTTTCCCACCACCTCCCAAAGTCCCACCATCTGGCCACAGAGGAGCATTCCCCTCATAACTCAGTATCACCCAGGGCTGAAGGAACTGAATTACATTTTCCACCAGGGTTTCGGTTACTTCTCGTCATTCCCTGAAAAGATAAATTTCCTGCCCACTATCCTTCCCACCCCTCCCACAGTGGTATTCCGCCATCCACCAAACCCCCACAATATACTTGTCCATCCTGCTCCCAACCCCTTACCTCATGGCTCATACCTCTGTAATAGACCTAGGTGCAAGACCTGTTCCATACATCCTCCCACCACCACCTACTCCAGTCTGGTGACTTACATCACCCATCCCATCAAAGGCAGGGCTACCTGTGAAACAAGTCACGAGATCTACAAGCTAAGCCGCAACCACTGTGCTGCATTCTATGTAGGTATGACAACCAACAAACTGTCTGTCCACATGAATGGCCACTGACAAACTGTGTCCAAGAAACAAGTGGCCCACCATGTTGCTGAACATGCAGCCAAACATGATATCCTTCATTTCAATGACTGCTTCACAGCCTGTGCCACATGGATCCTTCCCACCAACGTCAGCTTTTCTGAATTACACAGGAGGGAACTTTCCCTGCAATACATCCTATGTTCCCATAACCCTCCTGGCCTCAACCTTTGTTATTCACTGTCCTCACCCATCCAGCCACTTCCCTGTTCCCATTCCGACAGTACACAGCCATAATTTCACCATCACACCCAGTTTTTCAGTCTTTTCATTTCTCTCCTTTTCCGCTACCCAACATCTCCCCCCCCCCCCCCCCCCCCCCAAACTCTCTCCTGCCCTTCGCCAAACATGAACCACTTCATTGTGCACCATCCCCACAATACTCCCCCTCCCCCTCCCTCCCCCACTCCAGCCTCCCCTCTTACCCCCACCCAGTCGCATGCACTGGTGCTGCTGCTCGCAGTGTGGTTTCAGTTGCCTGAGACTGCAGTCATGTGTGGAAGTTTCGTTTGCATGAGTGTGTGTGTGTGTGTGTGTGTGTGTGTGTGTGTGTGTGTGTGTGTGTGTCTTCTACCGTTGAAGGCCTTAATGGCTGAAAGCTTTAATTGTGAGAGTCTTTTTGTTGTGCCTATCTGCAACTCAGCATCTCCGCTATGTGGTGAGTAGCAACTTTCCTATTCATAATATTGTTACCGTCCTGAATTTTTCATTGTTTCATTTGTCGTGGAAATTCATGAACATCATGCAGAATCCTGTTGAAGGAACTGGGTGTTCTAACCACTGCCTCACAGTATATTTATTCCTTAATTAAATTTGTTGCAATTATTTGTCTCTGTTTCCAACCAGTAGCTCAACACATAGTATCAGTACTGGGAATAAGAACATTCTAAATAAAGACCTGAAATACATACCTTGGTCCAAAAAGAGGTCCAATATTCAGGAACACACATTTTCAATAAATTGCTAGCAATAATAAAAAACTTGTTTTCAGATAACGCACAGTTTAAACAGAGTTTGAAATACTTTTTAATAAGCAATTCCTGCTCTATAGATGAATATCTTAACAGGGACAGTTGGACTAGCTTAAGTTTTGATAGCACTTGGTCGCAACACTCAAGATTAGGTATTTTGCACGTAATCAATTTTTTTATTATTATTACAGTACTGTAAAAAGGAAAGTTGCTACTCACCAAATAGTGGAGATGATGAGTCGCAGATAGGCATAACAAAAAGACTGTCATGAAGGCATTTTTTTGTTGTGCCTCTCTGCGAGTCAGCATCTCCTCTACATGGCGAGTAGCAACTTTTGTTTTCACAGTCTTGTTACACTCTATCCTGGGTTTGCCATTGTTTGATTTTATTATTATTATCTGATTCTGACAGTGTATTGATTCTGTAAATATTAGTAGTTCCAGTTCAATGTAATGTATTCGCTTATCTTGACAATCTCCTGACAAATGATCAGGGAAGTGAGTATTATATTCAAATGTTCTAGGTTTTTTATGTTATACTTTCTGACATATTCCACACCCACAAGAATCATCTCATTTTTTAGTCTATGGAATGAAGACTGAATCTCCTCTAATCTCTATCAAATGTCTGCACTTCAAGGGCCACTGTGGAGGCATTTGGACTTAATGCAGGACATTGACATAAAGACTGCTGATCAGGAACTTTACTCCACCAGTTTTCTTCCCCTTGCCAGCCAAATACTGTTAGCAGAATTTTTCTGTCACCAGTATTCAAATTGTCTTACCTTCGAGTTGAGTACCACCGCAAAGTCGTGCATAAGCAACATGGACTATGAGGTGGGTTATACTAAACAATGACTTTTTTGGAAGTAATGAGACACAGGTTGTATAAAGCTGATAAAGATACGAAGAAAATAAAGGAGACTGGAGATGATGGATAGTACTTCAGTAGAAATAGTTCAAGCTAAAGGAAAAGTGATATGAAAGAAACTTACAACATTGTTTACAGAATGTCTGAAGAGGTAGGCAGTTACCCAAAACTGGACAATGGTGTGAATATTCTACTTTGCGAGAAAGCAGACAGACAAGGTATGTAAAACTGCAAACCTATCAGTCTCCTCTTCATACTGTACAAGAAATTCATTAAAATTACCACAAACTGCTTAGTGGAAATCATCAATCACAGGCACAAGTTGGATGTAGAAGTGGATACAATACAATGGATTACTTGCATGGGGGATGTTGTAGAACAGAACGGTGAGTATGGATTACCAAATGCGGCAGAATCTGACTGAGTTGCAGGAAAAACTGAACTAATATCCATTTTACATAAGGCATTGATTCAAACATATTATTACACTGAAGAATATTTACATAAACACTACCGATTCAATCTGACTTCATCACAACAGAGAAAAGTTCAGAACTGGAAGAAGCTATGCAAGGAGATTCCATACATCTAAAACTATAGTTAACAGTCCTACAACACCTTTACAGATCAAGGAACAGGGAAAATGAAAAGGAATATGTGTTAATGAAAACTATGTGAACCAACTTCATTACAGATTTTGGTACCACAGATGCTTAGTAGAGATAAATATCAACAGCCAGCCTAATGGTCTAGGGATAAAACGAGTGCCTGGAAACTGATAGGTTATTGGATCGAATCCTGGACAGACCACAGAATATTTAAGTCTGCCTAACATAGCTTGTGCCTCCCAATGATGTGATGATGTGAAGATTAGCCAGCAGTGATATATGGTACGGATCCTATATTAAATTTTAAGTCTCCTTACCCTGAGTAGACTACTGTGGAAGGACATGGATGCACATGTAGCCAAACTACCAATTGCAAGACTTCCACCAGGTCACTGCACCATACAGAATTATCATTATTAATAGTCAATAGAAAAGCTCAATATCGCAGGTTTCTTTAGTGGAAGTACACACATTCACACATTGAGCCTCACACACCCAAACATACATGCACATTACCATGGCAAGATGGATGGTTGATTATTGATAACAGCTGCCTGGGCAAAAAAAAAGGTGGGGAGGGGTAGGGAAGGACATACAAGGCAAGGAGGGGCTAGAAGGATAATGGGAGGCAGGTTTTTGAACAGATGACTCAGCAGCTGCACAAAAAACAAAATGATTTCAGAGGGTAGAACATATTAAGAGGTAGGGAGAGGGAAGGAGAGGAAGGTGGAGGTGAGGAGGAAGATAGGGATGGGAGTTAGAAAGTGAGAGGACTGGAAAAGGGGAAAGAGAAGGGAAGCAGGTAGGGAAGGACCCCTCTCTCCCTCCTTCTATCCTTCCCTGCCTCCTTCCCCTCTCCTCTTCCTTTTCTGGCTCTTTCTCTTTCTCTCTTTCCTCCCAGTCTCCCTCTTCATCTCCAACTTCCTCTCTTTTCCTCCTCCCCCCCTCCCCTGTTCCCCTCTCCCTCCCCCTACCTCTTACATGTTTTACTTTCTAACTGCTTTTGCCTTCTTATGCAGCCACTGAGTCATTGGTGGAAAGACTTGCCTCACACTATCCCACACCCCCTCTTGAGTTCTTCCCTACCTCCTCGCCACCTCCACTGGCCCAGGCAATTGTTATCGATAACGAACAGTCAGTCTCACCATGGTCATGGGTATGTGTGTGTGTGTGTGTGTGTGTGTGTGTGTGTGTGTGTGTGCGTGTGCGTGTGTGTGTGTGTGTGTGTGCGCGTGTGTGTGTGTGGGCACTCACGTGCGTTTGTTACACCCATTACAATTTAGATAAATTATTTACTAATTTCATTATCCATACAAAAAATGCGGCTCACACATATACATATTTTATTGTACCTCAGTTACATATAAGAAAGCATAAAATAGTATTTACCATAAGTGATTTCAATTCTGATTCTGCTGCCTTGCCATTGTACAAGCGGAAATGATTACATGCTTTTAGGTTTATAGCAATTGCGGAATCTGGATAATTTTGCAGATAAATAGTAAGAACTTCTTGTGACATATCATAATAATCCAGCTTGTAATAGCAAAGAGATATATACACATTCAGTGCCAAGTACTCCCTGAGAAAGAGAAAATGTTATAAATGCTGCATGTTATTTACTAACATGTACTGTATAACTTATGAAAAACATCACTCCAATACTGAAATCAAATTTTTCTAAGTTACATCACACTCATTTGAAAAACTGCTCAACATTGGGGTAATTATTTCTCAAGATAAAAGAATGAATTACGAAGATAAAAGATGGTGAAATGCAAAGAATATAAAACACAGAATAAAATCCACACATAAATTTTAACATACAATCTCAGACAAAAGAAAGCATCTACTTCTGTCTCAAAAAGTGTTAATTTTACATTTTGACCTATTTTGCATTACAGAATCTTAATGTATTCATAGACAAAAGGGGGAAAATAAGAGAAATCAAAGTTTCCTAAACAGACATACAACAATGGTAAAAGAATAAATGCTGAAAGTTAAGTTTTGAAAATAGAAATTATGATTCTGTATAACATAACATAAAAAAATATGTCAGGTATGTTCAGAGCATAGGTACAACATGGCTCAACTTTTCACTGCATAGAATGTTATGATCTGCTGAATAATCTCAGCTGGTGATCGTCAAAGTGCATGGGCAAACACATTATCACCACTGGTCATACTATGACTGGTACTCAATCTGACTTTAATGTTTTACATAACAAACAGAAAAGCTTCCAAATTAATGTATTGGAAAAAAACTGAAATCTTTATCAAACTGAAAAATAATTGTAATAACTCCTTCAATGAAGAAGATGAATTTCATCATCAGTACCAACATTGAATTTTTAAAGACTTGCTATAACAGACAACATTGTGATGATATCCAGTCTTGCTTGCTGCAGATGATGAAATCTGCACAACCTGCTGATACTAACTCAAGCTGGTGGCTCCCAGTGCACTGAAAAATGGTGGACTGCCTTCACCACTGCCCATTCTACGACATACTATATGTTGATTGACTGCCTGCACAGTGGGACATCTGCTGATGTCATCATCGACAGCTGCCACCTGCTCATTATATCTAGTTTCATCCACATCTACATACATACTCTGCAGTACATCACAGAGGGTGCCACATACCACTACTAGTTATATCCTTTCCTGTCCCATTACAAATAGAGCGAGGGAAAAATGACTATCTAAAAGTCTCTGTAGAAGCCCTAATTTCTCACATCTTATCTTTATGGTCCTTCCACAAATTGCACATCAGTGGCAGTATAACCACTCTGCAGTCAGTCTCAAATATAGCTCCTCTGTACTTCCACAATAGTGCCACATGTAAAGTGCATTATCTTCCCTCCAGGGATTCCCATTTGAGTTCATGAAGCATCTCCTTAATACTTGCATGCTGACCAAACCCACCAGTTACAAATCTAGCAGCAGGCCCATGAACTGCTTCGATGTCTTTCTTTAATACGATCTGGTAGGGAACCTAAGCACTCAAACAGTACTCAAGTATGGTTTTCACTAGTGTTCTAAATGCTGTCTCTTTTATGAATGATCAACATTTTCTCAAAATTCTTCCAATAAAACAAAAGTTGAACATTCACCTTTCCTACTACCAATCTCATGTCCTCATTCCATTTCATATCACTTTGTAACATTACGCCTAGTTATTTAATTGACGTGTTTCCTTTGCATTCCATTAAGTTCTCATCCTTTGTACTCTCATGTATACATTATATTACTAATAATGTTTCTAACATATCATATCTGTTTATTTTAGTATTTAATTAGTTCACACACTTAAATTCAAAAGTTGATCAGAGCACTACATTTTTATATCAGTTTACTAAAATGACTGTTACATGTAACTGACAGATGTGTGAAACTCACTTTTCACAATTCTTTCTGATATTTAATTACTCACAGAAAATATTTGATTTTCAAGGTATGTCACCATCACCTTCATCAGTAACAAGATTCATAACCATTACTCATTATTTAATTATCACATTAAACCAATTGAAGTCACAACTACACATCCCCTGTGTTGCTACCTTATAAGGTAATAAGATTTCTTGTTCCCCAATTGTATGTAATAGGCTTATGTTCATGTCTCACATTTTACAAAATAATGGAAAGTTCAGGATGGAATAACAACAATATGGAAAGTATAAATTGCTTCCCAGCACACAGAGGAGTCATTGAGTCACATGTATAGACAATGAAAAAGACTATTAAAATGTTAAGTTTTTGGAGAAAGTCCTTCTTCCAAAAGAGAAAACATACATTTATTCACACAAGGTGACCAGTATGTATGAGTGGTACTTGTGTGAATGGCGTGTGTTTTCTGTTTCAGAAGAAGGGCTTTGTCCAAAAGCTTAAATATTTTACCTGTCGTCTACACTGTGCCTGTCTACAACTCAATGCTTTGCCTATGTGGTGATTAATAATCTATTCTTTCCCTACTGTTGAAATTATGAAATACCTTTATTTTTATTTTCCAGGTGAAGCTTGATGTTAGCTGTAAACCCAAAACCAGTTATATGTGCAAATAAAATAAAATGCAACTAAGATTGTGAATTCTGCAACTTATTTACATGTCAGGGTCATTACTCTCCTTCAAATGTCAAAGTGATCTCATTCAATACAAATGGAATAGTTCAGTCAGTCACAAGACTGGGATGCCATCAGACCTAGTAGTGACCTTAGACTTGACAGATGAGTTAATGATGGGAAGATGTGTGATACCAGCTCACTTTGACTGCATCCAGTTTACAGGTGTCCAATTCTTGGGACATTCCTTTTCCAAAGCTGTGCTGGCAAGGCTTTTCAAACCACAGCATTTCAAATGTGTACTCTGAGCATCTTAATTTAAGCATCAAAACACTGAGGAATGTGCTGCCATAGACCATCAACAACTGTTCAGCAGGCTTACCATCCACAACTGCCTCCATGCTTTGAGGTACAAAACGCATTTATGTGCCTCTGCTTACCACAGGTCTCTGGGTGCAGAGATCAGCATTGGCATAAACTATAGCCATTGTTTTAAGCTGGGAAAATATCAACTGGACTTGTGACTTGCAGAGCTTATTTGTAAACACTAATGACAGAGGATGGCTATGCCAAAAAACCACATGAGATAGCGTAGCCAGTTTTCTATCAGCGCATGGGTCAGGGGGCATGTGGAGATATTTTCTGGTGAGGAGGTGTATACTTGGGATGGAAGGAATCTGTTACATTTGCCATCATCTTTTACCAGTGAACAATACAGGAACCTATTGTTCAGTCATGTGCATTGTCTCTCTGACTACAGTATTCTGTGGACAGCCTGCACCTTTAGCAAGATAAGGCACCAACCATTGTTCTCAAAATGTCAGAATGGTCTGATTAAACATGCTATTGATTGGAGGAAGCTCATCTGAATCACTGAGTGAGATGCACATTTTGTATCAAGCTTTGACTGACTACTACCACCTGTGCAGCAGTTGAGGTGTCATTGACCAGGATGGCTCCACAGTACTTTTGATGTCTGAAGCCAGACAATCCCACATCACAACAATCATCAGTGTGAAAGGTGGTGTTACACACTTAAAGTAGGTTACTCTTGTTCAGTTTCTCACAAGTGTTACCATCTGTCCTCAAGAGACAACTGTTTACTGCTATAATTTTCAGTTAACAATTCATACTGGCCTTTTTTCCCATTTTATTCTGCTCTTTCCTCCCTGAACCTGTCCCTCTTTATCACAGTTTTCCTGAATCTGTTGCCACAGTTAAATGAACAACACAATAATTCCGTATGGAACCAATTTCCTCACCCTGCCTACTAAACTAGTATGGTCGGCAGCAATTTTTATTTCATTTTACACTCCAAATAATTCATGTTGGACGGCCCTTTCATGAGCATTTGAAACTGTCACCAGCAAGGTAGCATCACAGACAACATACTATTAAAATGAAGTAATAGAAAATACAGCAAGTGCCTCAACAATGGCCAAAGATATGTTGAAAAGTAGTGGAAATTACATTCGAAGCAATAAATTTACTATTACGAACCACTGGTATCTAACTGGTAGCTACACTTAGTGTTTCAATCACTGAATGTGTGTATTTTGTGTGTTTTAGTATTCAACATACAGTGCAGTCTCTATTATCTGACCTAAACTGCACCTGGACTATACTGGATAACTGAAAATATCAGATAAAACAGAATATTTTGGAAACTGGGGTAAATGTATATAGGTACTGTAAACTGTATTATTAAAATAATGTCATACAGTGGAAAGTCCAGGATGGAAAAACAACAATATTATGAAAAGTAACAATATTATGAGAAGGAAAGCTGCTATTCACCATATTGCAGAGTTGCTGAGTCGCAGATCGGCATGACAAAAAGTTTTTCACAATTAAAACTTTCGGCCATTGGCCTGCATCAACAAACCACAGTGTGGTTTCAGTTGCCTGAGACTGCAGTCGTGTGTGTGAGTTGCGTTTTTTTGTTGTGCTTATCTGCGACTCAACATCTCCACTACATAGTGAGCAGCAACTTTCCTTCTCATAATATTGTTACATTCCTTTCTGGATTTTACATTGTTGAATATTATGAAAAGAATAGATTGCTACTCACCACACAAAGGAGGTGTTGAGTTGCAGACAGCCACACTCAAAAGACCACTAAACATTTCAGCTTGTGGCCCAAATGCATACATTCAAAACAGAAACCACACACTCATTCACACAAGCACAATTCACACACTCATGGCCACTGTGGCCAGACTGCAACGATCTTTTGGCCAAAAGCTTAAATGTTTAATAGCCTTTTGATTGTGCCTGCCTCGAACTCAGCACCCCCTCTATTTGGTGAGCAGCAGCTAACCCCTTACATAATATTGTTGTTGAAACAATGTCATGTTTTACATCATTTATTCAATTTGAAAGACTTTACATCTCAAAACATTGCAAAGGTCAAATATTTGAAGACTCTGCAGGAGAGTTTGAATTTTAAAGGAAAATGAAGCATTTAATTATAGATCTCTACAGATCCCCCATTTTACACTACAGGATTTTCCTCTCCAGAGTTGAGACTTATTACACATGGTCCTTAAGAAAAGAAATTAATTTTTATGTGGGGATTTCAATATGAACTTTATGATTGATTCTCCAGAAAAAAGAAGGGGTACTTGGTACATATAATTTACTGTCAGGGAAACAGCAGCACAATCAGTCCTCAATGACTGTCCTCTAATTGACAGGTCCAGTGTGTGGAAAAATATTAATGACCTGTCAGATCATGATGCACAGACAAAAGTACTAAATTATTGAGTTTTCTGCACCCATTTGTTGACAAACTGCTTGTTGGCTTCCGTTTCGGGTCCTTCAGCTGAAGCTTATTGATGATTTTCCTGAAGTATCGCCAGCACAAATGGCTGACATTGGCAAATCTTTGCCCTCTGAAGTTGGTGGCAGACTGGAATTGAGCTCATGGCCATGAATATGTACTAGTCGCACCAACATCTGAGCACTTTTCCTTGGTCATTTCCACTGTGGTTCTCCCCTTGCTACTGCAATGGTTGTTCATTGGAACATAGCAATCCTGGATCCATTCACCTTGAGGGTTTCCCTTTCTCGTTGAAGCTATTGTCACGTTTCCAGATTTTTTAGGCTTCCCTAAACAAAAGGGTGTGGCAACTCTTCTCTACAGCAAGAACTTCCATGTCAGTGAATTTTATTACATTGTCAGTCTCACATAGCACCTGCTCTGCCAGAGCCTATTTCTCCACCTGTCAAACCTGCAATGCCTTTCACATTTGGTGATCCTGGTGTTGATTGAACATCCAGTCATTCCAACATGGACTTTTCCACATGCACATGGAGTGCACTATACTTCCGACATTGCAAGTGGGTACTTTTTGTCCTCTGCCAATCTGAGAAACTCTTTGACCTTCTTTGTCAATTTGTAAAGGATCTTTACACTGTGTATGTCTAACATACAATTAATTCTGCCCACCACCCTGGGGATGTAAGGCAGAAAGGCCCTACCCAATACTTCTTCTTGAATCATGTCACTTCACCGAATGTTAGATTTCATGACACTTCTTATGTAACTGGTGGAGTACCTGTTGCTCCTCAGAATGCTTTCCAGGTGTTGCACCTGATGTCTGAGGTGCTGTGAATGACATATTCATCTTGCACACATTATGGGTATATTAATCGTCTCTCTTTTCTGGCTTGTGTGATGGTTTGACATTTTGTGAAGATATAGGTCCACGTCAGTTTTCGCTAAACATTGTGTCCTAGGTTCTCACCATCCCTCATAGTCAGCATGTCTAGCAAGGATAGCTGTTTGTCTTTTTCTACCTCCATAGTAAATTTTATGTTGGCATGCAGTCTGTTCAGTGTCATAGGAAGTCACCAACTGTCCCTCACCATGGCTCCACACAATGAAGATGTCATCAACGTACCTGTACCACACCTTATGTTTACAAGGTACCAAGTCCAGTGCCTGTGTTTCAAAATGTTCCATGAAGAAATTGGCCTCTTAAGGACCAAGTGGACTGCCCATCATGAAATCTTCCAGCTGTTTGTAGAAATTTCTGTTCCACATGAAATAGCTCTGCTAAGACTTCCATGGTAAAGCTTGGTGATGTCATGCAGGAAAATGGAGCCAATATGCTCCAGGGAGTCCCTGAGTGGTACGAGAAGATGCCTTGATTAACCAATTTCTGTTTCATGTGATTCACTGCATTGGATCCAGGCATAGGGTTTAGTATGTCATTGGATCTAATAGGTCCTGAATCTTCTGCTCATAATCTGTAATGCACGCATTTCTCTGTATGTCCAATGAGAGAGAAGACACTCTGATTAACTAGTTTGCATTCCATGTAATCCGATGCATTGGATCCATGCTTAGGTTTTGATATTTCATTGGATCTAACAGGTTCTGAACCTTCTGCTCATAATCTTTGGTCACTGTTACAACAATCACATTTCCATTTTTGGCAGGCAGCACCAACACACTCTTGTTGGCGTTGGGGCAGTTTCACTGCAAACAGAATTCTGGTGGCCTCAGTAAGTATTTTCTCACCTTTTTTACAAGGAAGGGTCCAGATGATCACTTTGATGTTAGCAATAATATCCTCCATAGGCAAAGGTCTGAGGATGATGGTACATTCACTCCTTTTTGAAGAACAGACCATCTCTCTGATGTCAACGTTTTTCACTGAGGTTGACCACTGCACATAACACATTGGGAATTGACTTGTGGATCTGCTTTCCACTCTTGCAAGGCATCTACTCTTTCAGCAGACGTACAGAGTAAACTGTGCATCACAGAAGCTCTATCACCAAAAACCCATAAAAATAATACTCCACTAAGACCAATAGTGAGCACTTCTGGCTCACCAACATATAGATTGGTGAAACACTTTGTCTGTCTGCTTCAGCCCCAAGTGGGAAATACCAACACACACAAAAAAGGCTCAAGACATTTCATTGAGAAACTGAAGAAACTAAAACTTAGACCAAACAATAACCTGTTCAGCTTTGATGTTGTTTCTTCATTTACCAAAGGGCAACTCAGGGATTCTTTGGAACATATCAGTTCCATTTTACTGCACGACATCACCAAGTTCTTCCACATATGTCTTACCATGTGCAATTTAATGTGGAATGGTAATTTCTATGAACAGCTAGAAGATGTCACAATGGGCAGTCCACTCAGTCCATTGGTAGCCAAATTCTTCATGTAATATTTTGAAACACAGGCAGTGGATTTGGTACCTTGTAAACTTAAGGAGTGGTACATGTATGTCAACAACACCTTCATTGTGTGGAGACACCATAAGGACCAGCTTGGTGACTTCCTAAGATATCTGAACAGTTTGCACGCCAACATAAAATTTACTGTGGAGGTAGAAAAGGACCAACAGCTACCCTTTCTAGACATGCTGGTTATGAAGGATGGTGAGAACCTGGGACACAATGTTTATCAAAAACTGACATGTACTGATACCCACACAAAATGTCAAATCACCACCCAAGCTGGAAAAGAGGGGCAATTAATATGGTCGTAATGCTTGCAAGATGAATATGTCAGCTGCAGCTCCTCAGATGTGAGGCGCAACACCTGGAAAGCATTCTGAGGAGCAATGGGTATACCACCAGTAACATAAGAAGTGTCACGAAATCTAACATTCGGAAAAGAGACACATTGGAAGAAGAAGTGTCAGGTAGGGTCTTTCTGCCACATGTCCCCAGGTTGATGGACAGAATTAATTATATGTTGAACGACACAGTGTAACGATACATTTTAAACTGACAAAGAAGATCAAAGAGTTTCTCAGATTGGCAGAGCACAAAAACCCATTTGCAATGTTGGGAGTATAGCGCACTCCATGTGCACTTGGTAAGTCTCTGTTGGAGTGACTGGACGATCAATCAACACCAGGATGACCAAACATAAATCGCATTAAATGTTGCGTCAGGTAGAGAAATCAGCTGTAGCAAAGCATGTGATGTGCAAGATTGACCATGTAACAAAACATGCCAACATGGAAGTTCTTGCATTGAAGAAGAATTGGCACACCCATTTGTTTAGGGAAGCCTTAGAAATCTAGAAACATGACAACTGCTCTAACAAGAAAGAGGAAACCATCAAGTTGAATGGATGCTGAATACTCATGTTGCAGTGAACAACCGTTGCGGGTAGCAATGGGGGAGAACCACAGAGATAATGACCATGGAAAAATCCTCAGATGTTAGTGTGACAGGTACATATAATCTGTGGCTGTGAGCTGGATTGCAATCTGTCACTAGCACAACGAGGAAGAAGTGTTGGGTATGGCCTTTCTGCCATATATCCCTAGGATGACAAACAGAATAAAATTGTATATGGGAGAGACACAAGCCTTGACAATGCCAGCCACTCATGCTTTCAGAATGTCAGAAAAATCATCAAATAAATCATCAAACACATGTTGGCCAAAGAATCTCAGACAGACGGTTAGAAACAGATAGAAATGCTGAAAGGAATCAAGGCATAGTGATATCCCAAAGTAGTAAATGAAAAAGTTAGAAATATGAGCCCTTTTGCAAAGCATATATTTAAAGTGAACCCTGAAGGGCAAACTTGGCAAGAAATCTACAATACAGCCAATTTGAATGACATATAATATGTTTCTACAAATGTTTTTTACTTTCTTTGACACCTCTTCCACATTAAAAACTGTGGGCACTGTCTTCAAGAGCCAAGTCGATTAAATGGTAAGAGTAAATAAGATACCATCCTTAGGTTAGAACGATGAGTGATGTAGAAGGATAAAGAAATCATTAGTTGGGGTCAAGTCAACAACACACCACCATGGCTGAGACTGTTGTTGGTGGCGACCAGCCATGTCCACTATGGTGAAAAATGGTTATTCTATAGAATAGCATGTTCCACCTTTAACCACTTAGGTAGATGAAAGATGTTCATTGAAACTGGAAACACAGTTTAGATAGTTGTTAAGTATTGAACAATGCACTGCATTCACCCTGATTTGATGTATGTGCAGATGAATGTAATAGGAAGTACCTCAGCACAATGACAAAGCACGAAGGAAAATGCACATCTCCATCTGGTGTGGAGGCCTGCTTATGCTTTGGTGTCATGGCTTGGTGGCATCTCTGAAGTCATGGAGAATGACATGAGCCAGAAGGTAAATACCTGAACAAATGAAGAAATACATGAGAACTGTAATTATGTTCTGACATTTCAAATCAGAAGATCAACACGTCATGATCTGTTTGGGACTACTGGTTAAGAGAGTTGCTCCACAACTGTAATGGAAATTATGCAACAGAAAAGTTACCACAAAATTCTTTATATCATTTAGTAGCTTGGGTATATCGGATCTCTTTCACAGCACCCGCCCCACTGCAAAAGGTGAAGAAGTTATATGGCACAGTCCACTGCACTGTGTAGTATGTCCACTACAGAAAATAACCTTGAGAATGGTGACAGCAAGATATTATTATGATAAAAGCTGGCAAACAGACTGTACATGGTGTGCAACCCAACAACACCAGTTATTCTTCACTGCTCAAATAAAGATCTGGATGTGGGAGGATCTTTCAGTGATGGCTGATGTGCATTACACACATTTTGGAGCTGTTGTTGTTGTTGTTGTTGTTGTTGTGGTTGTTGTTGTTGTTGTCTTCAGTCCTGAGACTGGTTTGATGCAGGTCTCCATGCTACTCTATCCTGTGCAAGCTTCTTCATCTCCCAGCACTTACTGCAACCTACATCCTTCTGGGAGCTAGTGAATTTGAAACCATGGGACAGAGTACAAGATTAGAATTTCTTCAAGGTGCCTTGTAGTTGACATTTTTGCAAAACTTAGGTTTGAAGAACTGTAAGGTGAAGGTGAGACTGTAATTCCACAGTCTTTATTAGTCTGTTAAATGCTACTGGAATAAGGGTTATGCTCGAAACGGAACCTTGTGGGACTTGGTTTCTCTGAGTGTGGGGGCCACATACTTGAACACCAAAGGATTCATAAGATAAAAATTTTTAAATAAGAATCAGAACAGCACCTCTAAAGAAGAATACGATACCATCTCTAGTAACAACATGAGACCACCAAACAGTGACGTAGGCTGGTTGCAGCTCAGCAAAATCAAAAATAGGACAACAAGGTGTTGGTGGCAATTGAAGGCCATTCTAAAATCAGATTCTGAGCAAATTAGGTGGTCAATGGTAGGCAAGGCCTGCCAAAATCCACAATGAAATTTGGATAGAATCCCTTAGAAGAGTTGAAACAAGCTGTCTGTTAACCATTCATTTGAACCACTTGCATACAACATTTGTAAAACAAATATGGCAACAGTTGCCTTTGTCATGTGGATCTTTTCTTGGTTTCAAAATTGGGATAACTATGCTTTCATTTTACTCAGACGGCGAGGGGGATCACGGTGGAGAAAGAGGGAAGGCGGTGAGGGGCAGGAACTCATTCTCACACCAGATGCAACTAAAAAGTGCAATAATATGATGTTTGTATTCTAGGGGTAAATGAGGTAGGATCTGGTTAGGTATGTGATCAGGGTTTGGGGCTGTGTCATGGCATTGTGTCAGGTTACTAAGAAGTTTCTATTCATGGAATGGGTCATTGTATGCTTCTGAAGACTGAGAAATGACTGATAGGTAAAGACTTTCCCCTCATCTTTTATGGAGGTGAAAGGGAGGGGGAGGGAAACTTGCACATGCTGAGACTTGGTCAAACTGTGTTGCTAGTTGATCAGCAATGACAATGGCATCGGAATGAATGTAGCCATCCTGATCTACAGCCACGACACTGCCTGTAACTGCTGTATAGTTTATCCCATACTTGGGGGGAGGAAGTGCAGGTTCCAAATGTGATTACAAATCTTGCCAACACTCCTTGCATATTTTAATTAGACAGTAGGCCTGGGCTTGGAAATTTTTGAAGGTGACAAGTGTAAGTCCATGGGAGAGGAGTTCAGGATTCAAAGAATTGGTGGAGCTATGTCAATCTGCTTTCTTTAAGTCCCAGTGTGGAGGGTGTTCTGATGTTCAGTACAGTAAAGAAAGAATAATCAGAAAGTGGTTGCTGACACATAAATCATTGTGCACCTCCTAACAAACAGAGACAGGAAGGCTGGGTTACAGGTTCTTAGACTGATAGGGATCATGTGCTGGGCTGAAGTAAGTTGGAGATCTGGAACTTAAAATACAAAGATTAAAGCTCCATTTTTCCACAGTCACAGTTATACAAGTAATATAAGCTATACACAGTCACAATATACTGTAAACAACCTATGTTAATCATGAAAAATACCTGATCTGGTATATTGTCTCACTAACAAGGGGACGCCGCCAATTGTGAAATTCAGATTCGATTCCTACTGCGCATAATAAAAGCTCATGGCCAGAGGTGTAATGTGGCAAAGCACCAAGATGCACTTCTCAGCCGTTGTCGAGAAAATCGACAGTTAAAAGAAACCGTTGCGGTGAAATACTCTCTATGATTAATAATTTTCTACAGCATCGTGGCGCAGCGGTAAGCGCTCGGGTTCGTAATCCGAAAGTCGCCAGTTCGAATCTTACGCCATGCAACCCCCTTTTTTTTTTTTTTTTTTTTTTTTTTTAAAAAAAAATTATATATATATATATATATATATATATATATATATATATAGAAGGAAACATTCCACATGGGAAAAATTATATATAAAAACAAAGATGAGGTGACTTACCGAACGAAAGCGCTGGCAGGTCGATAGACAAAGAGTTTGGGCAGAGATGTCAGTCGAGGCAGAAGTGTAGAGGTAAAGAAGTTGTTGAAAGACAGGTGAGGTATGAGTGGCGGCAACTTGAAATTAGCGGAGATTGAGGCCTGGCGGATGACGAGAAGAGAGGATATACTGAAGGGCAAGTTCCCATCTCCGGAGTTTGGATAGGTTGGTGTTGGTGGGAAGTATCCAGATAACCCGGACGGTGTAACACTGTGCCAAGATGTGCTGGCTGTGCACCAAGGCATGTTTAGCCACAGGGTGATCCTCATTACCAACAAACACTGTCTGCCTGTGTCCATTCATGCGAATGGACAGTTTGTTGCTGGTCATTCCCACATAGAATGCATCACGGTGTAGGCAGGTCAGTTGGTAAATCACGTGGGTGCTTTCAAACGTGGCTCTGCCTTTGATCCGGGTTACAGGACTGGAGTAGGTGGTGGTGGGAGGGTGCATGGGACAGGTTTTGCATCGGGGGCGGTTACAAGTATAGGAGCCAGAGGGTAGGGAAGGTGGTTTGGGGATTTCATAGGGATGAACTAACAGGTTACGAAGGTTAGGTGGACGGCGGAAAGACACTCTTGGCGGAGTGGGGAGGATTTCATGAAGGATGGATCTAATTTCAGGGCAGGATTTGAGGAAGTCGTATCCCTGCTGGAGAGCCACATTCAGAGTCTGGTCCGGTCCCGGAAAGTATCCTGTCACAAGTGGGGCACTTTTGTGGTTCTTCTGTGGGGGATTCTGGGTTTGAGGGGACGAGGAAGTGGCTCTGGTTATTTGCTTCTGTACCAGGTCGGGAGGGTAGTTGCGGGATGCGAAAGCTGTTTTCAGGTTGTTGGTGTAATGATTCAGGGATTCCGGACTGGAGCAGATTCGTTTGCCACGAAGACCTAGGCTGTAGGGAAGGGACCGTTTGATGTGGAATGGGTGGCAGCTGTCATAATGGAGGTACTGCTGCTTGTTGGTGGGTTTGATGTGGACGGACGTGTGAAGTTGGCCATTGGACAGGTGGAGGTCAACGTCAAGGAAAGTGGCATGGGATTTGGAGTAGGACCAGGTGAATCTGATGGAACCAAAGGAGTTGAGGTTGGAGAGGAAATTCTGGAGTTCTTCTTCACTGTGAGTCCAGATCATGAAGATGTCATCAATAAATCTGTACCAAACTTTGGGTTGGCAGACTTGGGTAACCAAGAAGGCTTCCTCTAAGCGACCCATGAATAGGTTTGCGTACGAGGGGGCCATCCTGGTACCCATGGCTGTTCCCTTTAATTGTTGGTATGTCTGGCCTTCAAAAGTGAAGAAGTTGTGGGTCAGGATGAAGCTGGCTAAGGTAATGAGGAAAGAGGTTTTAGGTAGGGTGGCAGGTGATTGGCGTGAAAGGAAATGCACCATCGCAGCGAGGCCCTGGATGTGCGGAATATTTGTGTATAAGGACGTGGCATAAATGGTTACAAGGATGGTTTCCGGGGGTAACAGATTGGGTAAGGATTCCAGGCGTTCAAGGAAGTGGTTGGTGTCTTTGATGAAGGATGGGAGACTGCATGTAATGGGTTGAAGGTGTTGATCTACGTAGGCAGAGATACGTTCTGTGGGGGCTTGGTAACCAGCTACAATGGGGCGGCAGGGATGATTGGGTTTGTGGATTTTAGGAAGAAGGTAGAAGGTAGGGGTGCGGGGTGTCGGTGGGGTCAGGAGGTTGGTGGAGTCAGGTGAAAGGTTTTGTAGGGGGCCTAAGGTTCTGAGGATTCCTTGGCAAACTTTGTATGTGGTGTTGTCTGAAAGCTGATGCAGTCCCTCAGCCACATACTCCCGACGATCAAGTACCACGGTCGTGGAACCCTTGTCCGCCGGAAGAATGACGATGGATCGGTCAGCCTTCAGATCACGGATAGCCTGGGCTTCAGCAGTGGTGATGTTGGGTGTAGGATTAAGGTTTTTTAAGAAGGATTGAGATGCAAGGCTGGAAGTCAGAAATTCCTGGAAGGTTTGAAGAGGGTGATTTTGTGGAAGAGGAAGTGGGTCCCGCTGTGACGGGAGGACGGAACTGTTCCAGGCAGGGTTCAATTTGGATGGTGTCTTGGGGAGTTGGATCATTAGGAGTAGGATTAGGATCATTTTTCTTCGTGGCAAAGTGATATTTCCAGCAGAGAGTACGAGTGTAGGACAGTAAATCTTTGACAAGGGCTGTTTGGTTGAATCTGGGAGTGGGGCTGAAGGTGAGGCCTTTGGATAGGACAGAGGTTTCGGATTGGGAGAGAGGTTTGGAGGAAAGGTTAACTACTGAATTAGGGTGTTGTGGTTCCAGATTGTGTTGATTGGATTTTTGAGGTTTTGGAGGGAGTGGAGCTGGAAGTGGGAGATTGAGTAGATGGGAGAGACTGGGTTTGTGTGCAATGAGAGGAGGTTGAGGTTTGCTGGAAAGGTTGTGAAGGGTGAGTGAGTTGCCTTTCCGGAGGTGGGAAACCAGGAGATTGGATAGTTTTTTGAGGTGGAGGGTGGCATGCTGTTCTAATTTACGGTTGGCCTGTAGGAGGATGCTCTGAACAGCCGGTGTGGATGTGAGAGAGGAAAGATTAAGGACTTTTATTAAGGATAGGAGTTGACGGGTGTGTTCATTGGCTGAGTTGATGTGTAGGTGAAGGATTAGTTGGGGAGGGCAATGGATTGTTCAGTTTAGAATTGGTATAGGGACTGATGGAAAGAAGGGTTGCAGCCAGAGATGGGAACTTTAAGTGTGAGGCCTTTGGGGGTAATGCCAAATGTCAGACAAGCCTGAGAAAATAGAATATGGGAGCGTAATCTGGCTAGGGCGAAGGCATGTTTGCGGAGGGAATGTAAATAAAACTTAATGGGGTCGTTGTGGGGGTGTTGTGAGGGTGACATGGTATTAGAAGGTGGAAAGTGTAACATGAGGCTGAAATGAGAATGAAAATAAAAATATATGGGGAGGGATAAAGGTGGACTGGAAAGTAACTGGAGATCTGGTGCGAAAAAAGGCGAAAAGGTGTTGGTTACAGCTGGGCTATGTTGGACTTGGGTTGGTAGACAACGATGTGCACAAAGGTTAGGTGGTTGTGTTGCCGCCAAAACACGTTAGAGGACGGAGAAATTCGGGAAAATTTCGAAAAAACTGCGTGTAATATATTAAAAGGAGTGGTTTTGTGGTGGCAGATTATGAAAATGAGGCTAACAATTGTCTGACAAAGAAATAATGACGTTAAAACCTGTGGGAAGCGGCTAAAAATTATCAGTGATGTGGGAAAAACGGAAATGGAAATAAAGCGAAAGTTATTAGAACTAGCCGAAATGGTTGTTTAAAAGGTGAAAGGAACTGTTTGTGAACTAGAAATGGTGGATTTTATAGCGGCGGTAGTGTTGAAAGCGGCAAAAAAATTTTATTGGTTATGGTTTGGAAGTGGGTTACGTATTATTGAGTATATATAGGCAGGATAAAATTGTACAGCAGATTACGGTAAAAAGGAGAAGGTGAATACAAAGTGAAACTACTGGCAAAAACAGAAAGAGAAAATAAGACGACAGAAAAGATTTCGAAATGCAACAGTGACAATAACAAACGTAATTGTTGGGTTCAAATTAATGATATCAATATAATAGAGGGAAACATTCCACGCGGGAAAAATATATTTAAAAACAAAGATGATGTGACTTATCATACGAAAGCGCTGGCAGGTTGGTAGAAACACAAACAGACACATACATACACACAAAATTCAAGCTTTCGCAACAAACTGTTGTCTCATCAGGAAAGAGGGAAGGAGAGGGAAAGACGAAAGGAAGTGGGTTTTAAGGGAGAGGGTAAGGAGTCATTCCAATCCCGGGAGCGGAAAGACTTACCTTAGGGGGAAAAAAGGACGGGTATACATTCACATACACACACATATCCATCCACACATATACAGACACAAGCAGACATATTTAAAGACAAAGAGTTTGGGCAGAGATGTCAGTCGAGGTGGAAGTGCAGAGGCAAGGATGATGTTGAATGACAGGTGAGGTGTGAGTGGCGGCAACTTGAAATTAGCAGAGATTAAGGCCTGGTGGGTAACGGGAAGAGAGGATATATTGAAGAGCAAGTTCCCATCTCCGGAGTTCGGATAGGTTGGTGTTGGTGGGAAGTATCCAGATAACCCGGACGGTGTAACACTGTGCCAAGATGTGCTGGCTGTGCAACAAGGCATGTTTAGCCACAGGGTGATCCTCATTACCAACAAACACTGTCTGCCTGTGTCCATTCATGCGAATGGACAATTTGTTGCTGGTCATTCCCACATAGAATGCATCACAGTGTAGGCAGGTCAGTTGGTAAATCACGTGGGTGCTTTCACATGTGGCTCTGCCTTTGATCGTGTACACCTTCCCGGTTACAGGATTGGAGTAGGTGGTGGTGGGAGGGTGCATGGGACAGGTTTTACACCGGGGGCGGTTACAAGGATAGGAGCCAGAGGGTAGGGAAGGTGGTTTGGGGATTTCATAGGAATGAACTAACAGGTTACGAAGGTTAGGTGGACGGCGGAAAGACACTCTTGGTGGAGTGGGGAGGATTTCATGAAGGATGGATCTCATTTCAGGGCAGGATTCGAGGAAGTTGTATCCCTGCTGGAGAGCCACATTCAGAGTCTGGTCCAGTCCTGGAAAGTATCCTGTCACAAGTGGGGCACTTTTGTGGTTCTTCTGTGGGGGATTCTGGGTTTGAGGGGATGAGGAAGTGGCTCTGGTTATTTGCTTCTGTACCAGGTCGGAAGGGTAGTTGCGGGATGCGAAAGCTGTTGTTAGGTTGTTGGTGTAATGGTTCAGGGATTCCGGACTGGAGCAGATTCGTTTGCCACGAAGACCTAGGCTGTAGGGAAGGGACCGTTTGATGTGGAATGGGTGGCAGCTGTCATAATTCCAATCAACACAATCTGGAACCACAACACCCTAATTCAGTAGTTAACCTTTCCTCCAAACCTCTCTCCCAATCCGAAACCTCTGTCCTATCCAAAGGCCTCACCTTCAGCCCCACTCCCAGATTCAACCAAACAGCTCTCGTCAAAGATTTACTGTCCTACACTCGTACTCTCTGCTGGAAATATCACTTTGCCACGAAGAAAAATGATCCTAATCCTACTCCTAATGATCCAACTCCCCAAGACACCATCCAAATTGAACCCTGCCTGGAACAGTTCCGTCCTCCGTCGCAGCGGGACCCACCTCCTCTTCCTCAAAATTACCCTCTCCAAACCTTCCAGGAATTTCTGACTTCCAGCCTTGCATCTCAATCCTTCTTAAAAAACCTTAATCCTACTCCCAAAATCACAACTGCTGAAGCCCAGGCTATCCGTGATCTGAAGGCTGACCGATCCATCGTCATTCTCCGGCGGACAAGGGTTCCACGACCGTGGTACTTGATCGTCGGGAGTATGTGGCTGAGGGACTGTGTCAGCTTTCAGACAACACCACATACAAAGTTTGCCAAGGTAACCCCATTCCCGATGTCCAGGCAGAGCTTCAAGGAATCCTCAGAACCTTAGGCCCCCTACAAAACCTTTCACCTGACTCCATCAACCTCCTGACCCCACCGACACCCCGCACCCCTACCTTCTACCTTCTTCCTAAAATCCACAAACCCAATCATCCCGGCCGCCCCATTGTAGCTGGTTACCAAGCCCCCACAGAACGTATCTCTGCCTACGTAGAACAACACCTTCAACCCATTACATGCAGTCTCCCATCCTTCATCAAAGACACCAACCACTTTCTCGAACGCCTGGAATCCTTACCCAATATGTTACCCCTGGAAACCATCCTTGTAACCATTGATGCCACTTCCTTATACACAAATATTCCGCACATCCAGGGCCTCGCTGTGATGGAGCATTTCCTTTCACGCCGATCGCCTGCCACCCTACCTAAAGCCTCTTTCCTCATCACCTTAGCCAGCTTCATCCTGACCCACAACTTCTTCACTTTTGAAGGCCAGACATACTAACAATTAAAGGGAACAGCCATGGGTACCAGGATGGCCCCCTCGTACGCCAACCTATTCATGGGTCGCTTAGAGGAAGCCTTCTTGGTTACCCAGGCCTGCCAATCCAAAGTTTGGTACAGATTTATTGATGACATCTTCATGATCTGGACTCACAGTGAAGAAGAACTCCAGAATTTCCTCTCCAACCTCAACTCCTTTGGTTCCATCAGATTCACCTGGTCCTACTCCAAATCCCATGCCACTTTCCTTGACGTTGACCTCCACCTGTTCAATGGCCAGCTTCACACGTCCGTCCACATCAAACCCACCAACAAGCAACAGTACCTCCATTATGACAGCTGCCACCCATTCCACATCAAACGGTCCCTTCCCTACAGCCTAGGTCTTTGTGGCAAACGAATCTGCTCCAGTCCGGAATCCCTGAACCATTACACCAACAACCTGAAAACAGCTTTCGCATCCCGCAACTACCCTCCCGACCTGGTACAGAAGCAAATAACCAGAGCCACTTCCTCGTCCCCTCAAACCCAGAATCCCCCACAGAAGAACCACAAAAGTGCCCCACTTGTGACAGGATACTTTCCGGGACTGGACCAGACTCTGAATGTGGCTCTCCAGCAGGGATACGACTTCCTCAAATCCTGCCCTGAAATGAGATCCATCCTTCATGAAATCCTCCCCACTCCACCAAGAGTGTCTTTCCGCCGTCCACCTAACCTTCGTAACCTGTTAGTTCATCCCTATGAAATCCCCAAACCACCTTCCCTACCCTCTGGCTCCTATCCTTGTAACCGCCCCCGATGCAAAACCTGTCCCATGCACCCTCCCACCACCACCTACTCCAGTCCTGAAACCCGGAAGGTGTACACAATCAAAGGCAGAGCCACGTTTGAAAGCACCCACGTGATTTACCAACTGACCTGCCTACACTGTGATGCATTCTATGTGGGAATGACCAGCAACAAACTGTCCATTCGCATGAATGGACACAGGCAGACAGTGTTTGTTGGTAATGAGGATCACCCTGTGGCTAAACATGCCTTGGTGCATGGCCAGCACATCTTGGCACAGTGTTACACCGTCCGGGTTATCTGGATACTTCCCACCAACACCAACCTATCCGAACTCCGGAGATGGGAACTTGCTCTTCAATATATCCTCTCTTCCCGTTACCCGCCAGGCCTCAATCTCTGCTAATTTCAAGTTGCCGCCACTCACACCTCACCTGTCATTCAACATCATCCTTGCCTCTGCACTTCCGCCTCTACTGACATCTCTGCCCAAACTCTTTGTCTTTAAATATGTCTGCTTGTGTCTGTATATGTGTGGATGGATATGTGTGTGTGTCTGAGTGTATACCCGTCCTTTTTTCCCCCTAAGGTAAGTCTTTCCGCTCCCGGGATTGGAATGACTCCTTACCCTCTCCCTTAAAACCCACTTCCTTTCGTTTTTCCCTCTCCTTCCCTCTTTCCTGATGAGGCAACAGTTTGTTGCGAAAGCTTGAATTTTTTTGTGTATGTATGTGTCTGTTTGTGTTTCTATCGACCTGTCAGCGCTTTCGTATGGTAAGTATGGCGTGAGATTTGATCCGGCGACCTTCGGATTACGAACCCGAGCACTTACCGCTGTGCCACGACGCTGTAGAAAATTATTAATCATAGAGAGTATTTCACCGCAACGGTTTCTTTTAACTGTCAATTTTCTCGACAATGGCTGAGAAGTGCATCTTGGTGTTTTGCCACATTACACCTTTGGCCATGAGCTTTTATTATGCGCAGTATGAATCGAATCTGAATTTCACAATTGGCGGCCTCCCCTTGTAAGAGTCTTTGCAATTTAGTACTGGAGGGCAGCGTGGAGGGTAAAAATCGTAGAGGGAGACCAAGAGATGAATACACTAAGCAGATTCAGAAGGATGTAGGCTGCCGTAGGTACTGGGAGATGAAGAAGCTTGCACAGGATAGACTGGCATGGAGAGCTGCATCAAACCAGTCTCAGGACTGAAGACCGTAACAACAACAACAACAACAACAACAAGAGTCTTTGGAACTGCGCCACAAAGGATTTTGGGTATTAAAATCCCCTACGAGGGAAAGGAGTGGAGGCAGACGCAAGATTATATCTGTATCATATAGTATGTGATATCCTCATCCAGAGCAACATAAATTTTACGTGGTGTCAGATAGATGATATGCATAGCTGATACTTTTAGTGAAGTATTCAATGGAATCTCTTCTCTAAAATTGGTCTTGTGGACCAATGTATAATCCCCATCCAGTGTCAGCCCAATTTTTGTAATGTGCTTTGCATTGTATGAGAATAGGGGAGTAGCCTGCTCAAAATCAGGTTTTCTGTAGAGCTATGTCAATCACTGGCAGTCTGCTATCAGGCATTTAAGTACAGAAAGGTGATGAAAGTAGATATTGCAGTTCTGTTAGATAACGGCTGTGTGCATTTTAGGTGGAAGGGCAGGAGTGGTACCACCTGTTGTGAGCGATTGTTATCAATTTGCTTAATACCTGCATGTTGTTTTGGGGAATTCAGGGCTGTTAACGTTGTAATTCCAATTTAGTTTTACAAAGAGTACTCTTCAACATTGGCCCCTACTGACTGGAAACAAAAAGAACAGCTGACACCCACATGTAAGAAGGATAAAAGAATGAACCCACAAAATTACAGCACAATATCCTTAACATCAGTCACCTGCATAATGCTTGAATCATATTCTAAGGTCAAATATAATAAATGTTTCTTCAGAGAGAAAAGCTTCTATCCATAAATCAACATGGATTTACAAAGCATTGCCCATACAAAATTCAACTTGCACTTTTCTTGCACTAACTATGGATGAAGGCAAACAGGCAGATTCCATATTGCTAGAGTACCAGAAAGTGTTTGACACAATGCATCAATGCAGACTGTTAATGAAGGTCTGGACATACAGAATAGGTTTCCAGATATGTGAGTGGCTTGAAGACTTCTTCAGAAATAGCTCACAATACATTTCCTCAATGGTTAGTGTTTGTCAGAGGCCAGAATATCGTCAGAAGTTCTCCAGGGAAGTGCAATAGGAATGCTCTTGGTCTCTATACACATAAACAATCTGATGGACAGCATCACCAACAATCTGGAACTGTCTGCTGATGGCACTGTTGTGTACAGGAAAGTGTCATCGTTGAGTGATGGTAGGAGGATACGGGATGAATGGGACAGAATTTCTATTTGGTGTATGAATGGCAGATTGCTCTAAATGTGGAAAAAAGTAAGTTAATGTATATGAGTAATGAAAACCATTCCTGTAAGGTTTGAAAACAGTATAAGTGGTGTGCTGTTGTCACAGTCATGCCAATTAAATATCTAGCTGTAACATAGCAAACAGACATAAATGGAACAAGCAAGTACGATCAGTTGTTGGGAAGGTGAATGGTCAACTTTGGTTTTTTGGGAGAGATTTAGGAAAGCGTGGTTCATCTGCAAAGGAGACCGCATATAGAACACTAGTGTGACTCATTCCTCAGTACTGCTCAAGTGTTCGGGATCCGCACCAAGTCAGATTAAAGGAGGACATTCAAGCAATTCAGAGGTGTGCTACTAGATCTATTACTGGTAGATTCGATCAGCATGCAAATATTATGGAAATTCTCTACAAACTCAATTGAGAATCCCTGGAGGAAAGAAGATATTATTTTTGCAAAACACTATATTGAGAAAGTGTAGATAATTTGCATTTATGCCAGACTGCAGAAAAATCCTACTACCATCAATATACATCTCAGGTAAGGACTGTAAGGACAAGAGAAGAGACATCAGGACTCATACAGAGGCATATACACAGTCCCTGCCTCCATTTATGAGAGGGACAGGACAGGGAATGACTAGTAGTGGTGTGAGGTACCCTCCACAATGCATCATGGAGGTTTGCGATTATGTATGTGGGGGTACATGTAGATTTTTTCTTTTCTTTTCTTTTCCTGTTGAGATTTTTGTTCATGTTGAGGAATGTGTGTCTGTATTTCTGGAACTTAAGATGTAGGGGGCATTTTACAGACTATTTCCCATGCCTCCTTCAGGCACTGGCTGTTGTCAGGTCATAGGCTGATGGCAGGTTGTATTCTGTGCCTGGGAGTGGGACGAAGCTATCCCTCAAGAGTGATCTGTTGAGGACGATACTACTCTGCTTGGTGAGAAGAGGCCAAAATCCTCAAGGTAAATGTAGAAGGGATAATATGGGGTGGAATACTCTTTTCTCTGATGAGGCATGCTTGTGAGACTATTTCAGCATAGTTTTGAAAGGGGAGCGTCGGCACTCTTCTGCTGTAGATGAAGCTTGGTTACTACTTGCACAAAATTTGTCACTGTTTGTACAGGTTGTACATTATAGTAAATCAAAGGTTTTATACTCTTATATTTTGTGTTCTTACATGAAGGCATGGAAAGGCAGTGAACACAAATCGGTGTTTTTGTCACACACAGTGTTCTCGTGTAATAGTCAGCCACAGCATCCACAGACTGGTTCAAGATAGAGAAGGCAAGGTGTCAAACTCTAGAACTGTTTCTCTACTGTCTGTATTTTTAAAAATCTAGAGCAACTTTTTTATAAAAGATTTTCTAATTTCTTAAATAAAAATAAAATACTAATAGAACCACAAAATGGTTTTAAAAAAGGCAGTGCTTTTTTCTATACACACTGTACAGGCAGGAACATACCTTAAGCATTTCCTAATCTTAGCAAAAGTCCCTGATGCCATCAATAATGATAAATTACTTAAAAAAAGCTCACAGACATAAAACAAAGTAAATGGCACAATCAATACCCTCCAGTTAGATTTATTACTAGACAAACATGGAGTTCTCAGAGGTTCCATATTGGGATAAATCCTCTTTTTACTATATGTAAATGCTTTAGAGACAACAGTAGTAACATAAAACTACACCAATTTGGAGATGACATCAGCACCTTAATTACAAGAATTACCAAAGAAACCTTTCAAAATAATGTTACAGTCATCACAAAGAATATAGTGCAGTACGGTCACATAAACAGCTTCATTATAACTCTGGAAAAACTGTTACAATGCACATATTTACCACTCAGAATAAGACACTGGCTAATCTTCATACTGAAATAAATGGATAAAAAACTGGAAGAACAGTGTTCAAAATTTCTTAGTACGTGAATACAACAGAATATCAAATGGAACACACATGTAGACTACATAAACAGAAATCAGCAAAACAAGTTTAATAATAAAAATACTATCCATATGAAAGCTAAAAAGCCATATAATGTATGATAACCTCAGGCTCATATCTTCTGCATAAAGCTCACTAAGAAACTGTATCACATGATAATCTCAGGAACATGTCTTTTGCATAAACGCACAAAGAAAATGTACATCATACAATAATCTCAGGTCTGTACCTTCTGCATAAAGCTCACTCAATATTGAAATGTGGTGTAGAATTTTGGGGAAACTGTGGGGCATGTTTGAAATCATTTAGATTACAGTAAAAGATTATTAGTTATGGAAGGTGAAAGCCAATGATAATTACACAGGAAACTATTTACGAATTTGTACACAGCAACCACACAAGACAAACAAATGTAGGTGTACAACAGACAAATACAGCACTCTTACAGAAAGGAATATTCCATCCCAGCATCAAATAGTATAATGCAAATCCACAAAAATAATGATGGACAGGAACAATTTAAAATCAACAATGAAGAATTACTTGGTCAGCCTCTACTTCCACACAGTAAAGGAATATCTATAAAAACAAAACTATAGACCAATTAAAATTTTATTTGTAAAGTGTGTAGTGTAAGAAAATATTGTGTAATATTACATAATGGTAAAATGATGTGTGTAATAATTTCAAGAAACATGTACAGCATGAGTTTTTAAGGAATAGTCCAGTGTTTTTTGTACACTGTGTACTCCTCAATTCACACGACCAATAAATAAATAAATCACCACTTCGTTCTGCATGCAGACTATGGAGGAAGTAGGGTAGAATATTTACATAATTATCCTTTCTATTGCTTAAATTCACACAAGGCACTCACGTATGCAATACTACCTGTTGTCTTGAAGCACCCTCTTGTAAATATCAATTGCTTCTTGATAGTGAGAACGAAGATAATGTATTGAAGCTAAAGAAAGCTGATCTTCAACAATGTCTTCTAATTCCTGATGATGTTCCATTAGTTTTTTCTCATCTCCTAGTTTATGAGCTAAATGGAAAAGCAGCCTTGTCTTCAGATTAGATGTAGGTGCCTTATCTAGAACCTGAAACACAATTTGTCACATTGTATTTTGTACTTTTTATGTTACAGTGTTTGATATTGTACATTAACATCCTCAGGCTGTATTTTTATTACTTCTTTTATACAGATTTTCTGTTAGTACAGGGCCTAGTAATACAAAATACACATCAAGTGAAAATACCCTGCAGGTGTGGCTAAAACCAGATTTAAGATTTGAATTATGATATAAATGAGCTCAGTGAACAATAGGGAAAAATGCAGAAGAGTAAGTTAGAGGGAAAATAAGGAGGAACAGGGGTGGGGGAGGGGTGGGGGTGGGGGGGGGGATAGTGAGAGGAGAGAGAGAGAGAGAGAGAGAGAGAGAGAGAGAGAGAGAGAGAACTGTACAGCAAAGATGTTGGTGAAAAATAAGATCATGCAAGACTCTCAAACAAAGTTTTTGGGGCAGGGAAATATAGATTAGTAATAATTTAAGGAGGGGAAAATTCACATTGAGGAAGTTCTACAATCAGAAGACTGTCACTGAATGTCATAGATTTAGAAGTATATGTAGATAAAAAACATGAGCAGAGAGCAGTAAGCAGTAAAAGGAGTTGAGTTTATTAATATCGACCAATGAGCACAGCCTAAGAATGAGATCTGATAAATGTGGGGGAGAAGTTAAAATTTCGGATGGCAGAAAAAAAATGGTTTCAATACAGAATTCATTCAGAACTTTGTAAATAATTATCTCTTACACCCATACCAGACTAAATAAAAATATAGTAATAAGCTGAGAGTGGAAAACTCAGAACAAATGGAATCATTATTTTATTTTTCCATGTTGTTGTTGTGGTCTTCAGTCCTGAGACTGGTTTGATGCAGCTCTCCATTTTACTCTATCCATGCTACTCTCCCAGTACCTACTGCAACCTACATTCTTCTGAATCTGTTTAGTGTATTCATCTCTTGGTCTCCCTCTATGATTTTTACCCTCCACGCTGCCCTCCAATACTAAACTGGTGATTCCTTGATGCCTCAGAATATGCCCTACCAACCGATCCCTTCTTCTGGTCAAGTTGTGCCACAAACTTCTCTTCTCCCCAATCCTAGCATTCTTCTGTAGCACCACATTTCGAAAGCTTCTATTCTCTTCTTGTCTAAACTGTTTATCGTCCACATTTCACTTCCATACATGGCTACACTCAATACAAATACTTTCAGAAATGACTTCTTACTCCCTTCCCAACCACTGCTTCCCTTTCATGTCCCTCGACTCTTATAACTGCCATCTGGTTTCTGTACAAATTGTAAATAGCTTTTCGCTCCCTGTGTTTTACCCCTGCCTCCTTCAGAATTTGAAAAAGAGTATTCCAGTCAACATTGTCAAAAGCTTTCTCTAAGTCTACAAATGCTAGAAATGTAGGTTTGCCTTTCCTTAATCTATTTTCTAAGATAAGTTGCAGGGTCAGTATTGCCTCACGTGTTCCAACATTTCTACGGAATCCAAACTGATCTTCCCCGAGGTCGGCTTCTACCAGTTTTTCCATTTGTCTGTAAAGAATTCATGTTAATATTTTGCAGCTGTGGCTTATTAAACTGATAGTTCGGTAATTCTCACATCTGTCAACACCTGCTTTCTTTGGGAATGAAATTATTATTTTTTCTTGAAGTCTGAGGGTATTTTGCCTGTCTCATACATCTTGTTCACTAGATGGTAGAGTTTTGTTAGGCCTAGCTCTCCCACGGCTGTCAGTAGTTCTAATGGAATGTCGCCATACACTAATCATTTTCTTATATTGGGTTTGGTGCCAGACTGGCTAGCATGCACCCCTGTAATGGGACAGATACTTATGGGCCCAGCCATGGAGTTAAATACAGAGAACTACCCACAATACCCCAGCAACTGGGGGCTACTATTGGATTTTTTACTGTAGACACTTGAGTTTAGGCTTTAATTACTAGTCAACCAATAGAGAAAATGAGTTGTACCAGTATTTTTCTTGCGTTATTCTGCATTAGGCTATATGCAGCAATTTGGTTTTAAAGTTCAATACATATATTTCATTTTATATTGCAGTAAGGATTATCTGGTTTTGGACATCTTCACTAGGAACTATTCATTCTTAAAACTGTATAGCTTGAAATGTATTTGTTCGATGTTAATGAGATTTTAATGGGTTATAGGCACATATGTTGGTAGTGGCAGTCTGAAGTTCCAGGATTTTACAGTCAACCAAAAGAAAGTTTTTATGATTTTTCTAAAGTACCTTTTTCTCAGCCCAGGACAAACATATAACAGAAAGAGTGGGTTTGTTTTGAAGGTCTGTTTCATGGTTGTAAGAAACTAAAACCACTGTGACCAGGGTGTCAAAAATCCAACTCAATGATTTTAATTTATGCACAATACGAAGAACCATTCACAATTTTTACAGAAATAAGGTATTCCCCACCTGAAACTGATAGAACATTACCTGGTATTTCAGTCTCTATTCTTTTGAAAGAAGACTGGGATTCCATTTCAAAAAACTAACAGAAAACCAGTGCTGATGGAGGCTGTGACAGCTGCTGTATATCAACATACATTCCTTAGAAGACTATGAGGGCTACGAACACAAGGCCATGAGATCTTGTTTACAGATGAGTTGGGGTGCAGACAGAATCACACAATGAAGTATCGGTGACAAGAAAACATCATTAAATCTTTAGAAAATAGCTTTGAAAGCTATAATCAACACTGAGGATACAGTTAGATAATTTACAGATATTGTGGAGGATTCAAGACAAAGTCTGGAGCTGGGAAATGCACCATAATTTTGTACACTGGAAATGAAAAAGGATTTCTTGGCAGTGCAGAACTTCGTTTTACTGGAAAGGAAGGAATGGGAGATTAACAAAATGAAATTAATTTTATTCATTATGAAGAACTGTTGGAGAAAGTCCTCTGTTTATTGCCTTATAGGTCAGCCGTTGTTATAGATCAAACACCATATCATACGATGGTTGATCGTCCAACTAAAAACCCGAGCATGTCTTGGCTGAATGGTGAAACCATATCTTGAATAGCGTAAAAGAATATTTCACTCCCACCTGGAGTTTAGAAAACTGACTACAGCAAAGCTGATACTCACAACCAGTTCTTATTTTCAAACACTAAAAAAGAAACTGGAATATTTAACTAAACAACTTTGACCAGACGTAAAACTCGTTTGGTTACCTGTGGCTCGTTGTGAGCTTAATCAAACTAACTCATATGGGCTTATGTAAGGAAAAAAATAGCAAAAACGACTAACACATCAGAAAACAGTAGCAGTATTCAAGTATTAAAGCTTTATACCGAGAAGCCTTATATGCTGTAATTCCATACGAGCCGCAACTCTTATACCTGATTATGAACATAGCACCTGATTCTGCTTCCGCGCCCACTGCTAATCACTCTTTCTAATAGGCACACAACCATTCTTCAATAGTACTCTTTATAAAATCCATATCATACTGTATTGTCACAGTGGTTGCAGCTTCTCACAATCATGAAAGAGAATACTGAACTTTAAAACCAAAATACTCCATATAGCCTAATGCAGAATAAAATAAGAAAAATATTGGTACTCATTTTGCAATAGGCCTATTACGTCACTTGTAATTGAAGCCTAAATTCAAGCCTCCATAATAAAAATTCCAATAGTAGAGTCTCAATGCCTGGGGGACCAAAAAATTTTAATACACTCACAAAAGGACAGTGCAGTGTAGCATTGTTATCTGAATTTGAAGACAGCCATATGAAATGTGTTGCTGTGTTAAAAACAACAGCCTTTGCATTCCTTTGGGTAAGAGTCCTTGGTACAGGTGAAGGTGGTTATATTTTGATTCTATTTGGAAGTCTGAGAACTGCTTTATTTGGGAGCCAGTTTGGACTGAAGCTTGCTGAGGATCTACAAACCAAGTGTGTTATTTGCATAGTATTAAAAAAGTATGAAAGCTTTAACATATTGCTGTCCTTATACTATACATTTTTTGTGAATGAATAAATAAATTTCATCATGAAAACATCAACAATGGTGATTTACACTGACATTACTTTATATGGGCATTGTTTGTTGAAGTTTTTCAGTTTCTATTGGTTCCACTGTGTTGTTATAAAGAAGGGCCCACAGAGAGCAATTACTTTCTGAGAATACTTAAAATAATAATTTATTACAAAGAGTGGCCAAAAAAATATACAGGTTGTCTCTAATATTCCACAAGTAGTTTAAGGTGTGGTGTCACCGCCAGACACCACACTTGCTAGGTGGTAGCTTTAAATCGGCCGCGGTCCATTAGTACATGTCGGACCCGCGTGTCGCCACTTTCAGTGATAGCAGACCGAGCGCCACCACACGGCAGGTCTAGAGAGACGTACTAGCACTCGCCCCAGTTGTATGGACGACTTTGCTAGCGACTATACGGACGGAGACTCTCTCATTTGCCGAGAATATAGATAGCATAGCCTTCAGCTAAGTCAATGGCTACGACCTAGCAAGGTGCCAATAGCATTATATTGCATGTATCTAAAGAGTCTAACTTGTATCGTCAAGAGCGATATACAAATGATGGATTAAAGTTAAGTATTCCAGAAGCTACGTACTTTTCTTTATAGCATTCATTACGTATCCTGTTACAGACCTATCTCTTGCCTGCGTGAGCTAAACGCGTGCCTTTCGGCTACTTCCGTGGTGTGGCTGTCTTGCTACGCCACAACAGTTTGCTTGTGTCATGGTTTCGCCACAATCTCCAGATGTACTGTCCGAATTTTATCGCTTGCAGAATCAGCAGACGCAGGCGTTATTGGATGCCCTTGGACAGCTTGTTCAGGGTCAACGTGCAATGCAAAACGATGCGGCAGCCGCCGCTTCACCGCTACCGCAGCCACAACATGCAGTTGCACCCCCATTCCGTAATTTTCAAGCGGATGTGGAAACATGGACTGAGTGGTCACGCCAATTTGGATTCCATCTCGCCGCCTACAGAATTCAAGGTAACGAGCAGCAGCCTTTTTTATTGGCCTGTGTAGGTGTGTCCACCTACCGTGTAATAGTGAAATTGTTTCCCCGACGCGACGTAGCAACTCTGTCCTATGAAGAAATTTTGTCGGCGTTAGATGCCTATTTCAAAGCAACAGTAAATGTCGTTGCAAAAAGGTATACGTTCTTTCGTACAAAACGTACGGCCGGTCAGACTAATAGGGAGTGGGTTGCAACATTGCAAGGCCTTACAAGGGATTGTGCTTTTGAGTGTGAATGTGGACTCCCTTATTCAGATACAATGGTACGTGATGCAATTGCACAGAACGTTTCTGATGTTCGTATACAGGAACAGATTTTGAAACTAGTCAGTCCCTCCCTTCAACAAGTGATAGACATATTAGATAGGCAAGACACACTTGACTTTGCACAGGAATCATTTGAACCTTCGCCAGCTGTGTGTCACATTAACTGGCCCGCCGGGCGCGCTGCACGGAACGAAAAACAGCCCTCGCGCTCGTCCGCGCAGCTGCCGCCTAGCTCTCCACGTGTGCCGCGTAAGCGAACAAATGCAGTGAAATCATGCCCGCGGTGTGCGACTAGACATTCCCATGACAATTGCCCGTCACGCCAAGCTATTTGCTTTTACTGTCATAAGAATGGACATGTTCAAAGTGTTTGCCAGAAAAAGCTCAGATCCGACAATCACAACCATTCCAGGCCCTTTGCTTCGCGCCGGAATCGAGCCAAGAATACTCAGGCTCGTGAACCTTCGCCCATGGACATTCATGTAGTTAATTCCACTCCGTCCAGTGCCACTTTCTCTAACAGTGACTGTGTTCATCCCACAAAAAGTGTGCGTCGATGTCGACGGAAATCTCATCCGGTCGCAAGTGCTTCTGTACCTGTATCAGTTCAAATTGCACGAGAGAGTTGCTCTTGTCGTCAGCAGGACAATAAACTTTTTGTCGACTTGGACATTAATGGCAACGTGATCCCACTCCAGCTCGATACCGGAGCTGCAGTTTCATTGATCAATCACGACACGTACAAACAACTGGGCAAACCTCCGTTGCGTGCCGCAACTGTTCAGCTCACTAGTTATTCAGGACAGCATATCCCTGTTTTCGGACAGTGCAGCCTTCTTGCAACATACAAGGGACAAACAAAACTGGTGTCATTTTACGATCTTCGTTCTTCTACTGCGGTAAACTTGTTTGGTTTAGATTTATTTCAATTGTTTAACATGTCTATAGTCAATCAGGTACTATCAGTGAATGAGACTGTGCCTTCAGCCAGTGTTTCTCGTCAATGTGAAGAATCTGCAGACATTTTTTCACCGGGCCTTGGTTGCACTAAGAACTATAAAGCACATTTGGAACAGAAAGCCAACGCGCAACCGAAATTTTTCAGAGTGCGCAATGTTCCCCACGCATTGCGTGATGAGGTAGCAAGAACATTACACGATTTGGAATCGCACGGTGTGATTGAACGTGTGCAGATTATTGTTTCTGACAATGGCCCACAATTCTTGTCCGCAGAATTTCAGTCATTCTGCACGGCCAATGGTGTTCAACATCTGACATCCGCGCCGTTTTCGCCTCAGTCGAACGGTGCCGCTGAACGATTGGTCCGGACTTTCAAGTCACAGATGTTGAAGTTGAAAGAGTCGCATTCTCGGGAGGACGCGTTGTTGCTCTTTTTGTCTTCGTATCGCTCTCAGCCCCGAGATGGTCGCTCGCCGGCTGAGTTGCTCCATGGTCGTCCTCATCGAACCTTGATGTCTTTGCTGCATCCGCCGCATCAGGTTCCTGTGCAGCGGCAGCCACCTGCTTTTGCTCCAGGCGACGTTGTATTCTATCGCAACTATCACGGTTCACAGTGTTGGCTCGCAGGGCGCATTCTTCGCTGCCTCGGCCGCACGATGTATCTGGAGTTGGGGGCCTCTGGTGAGGTGCGTCGGCATCTCAATCAGCTGCGCCTCTGTCGTCGCACGGGTTCTGCCGCTCCCCGTCTGCTTTCAGCGACGGTGCCGTCCGGTCAGCGCCCTGGGGACCCATCTACTGGCTCACCTCATCCCCAGGTGTTACCGACACTGCCTTCCAATTTGCCTCATGGCGACGCGCCGCCGCCGCCGCCTGTTCTCCCGCCGGCGCCGCCTGCAGTGGACGTGCCGCTGCAACTGCCTGGCGCCTCCCTGGGTCACGCGCCGCCGATCGCTTCCCGTGACCAGATGTCCTCCGCCATGGAACTCTTGCCCACTCCGGACCAGATGTCGTCTTCGCCCGTCGGGTGCCCCGACGCAATGGAGGTCGACCCTTCGGTCCTATATCTCTAAGGGCGCATACACCGCATGTTGATGTGCACCCTGGACTAGGTTTTCAGGCGTTTCCTAGCTCCCCTCAGACCGAATGGCCGGGTGCGGGTGGCACAGCCTCGCCTGTTGTTAGGCTCCCCACCTCATCACATACGTCAACATGGGGTCCTCCCCATGGCGGGCGGAAGCCTTATAACACGACCGTTCGCCGATTTGCGGGGGAGGAATGTGGTGTCACCGCCAGACACCACACTTGCTAGGTGGTAGCTTTAAATCGGCCGCGGTCCATTAGTACATGTCGGACCCGCGTGTCGCCACTTTCAGTGATAGCAGACCGAGCGCCACCACACGGCAGGTCTAGAGAGACGTACTAGCACTCGCCCCAGTTGTATGGACGACTTTGCTAGCGACTACACGGACGGAGACACTCTCATTTGCCGAGAATATAGATAGCATAGCCTTCAGCTAAGTCAATGGCTACGACCTAGCAAGGCGCCATTAGCATTATATTGCATGTATCTAAAGAGTCTAACTTGTATCGTCAAGAGCGATATACAAATGATGGATTAAAGTTAAGTATTCCAGAAGCTACGTACTTTTCTTTATAGCATTCATTACGTATCCTGTTACAGACCTATCTCTTACCTGCGTGAGCTAAACGCGTGCCTTTTGGCTACTTCCGTGGCGTGGCTGTCTTGCTACGCCACAACATAAGGTAAATAAGAAAAGTTTTTTTTTGTTGCAACTGATAACATGCAATTAAAAGTAAGTTCTGTTGCATGTTCTGTATTTAAACTTTTTCCTCTACTGAGACACTAACAACTATGGTTTTCATATAGGCAATTATATGGAAGAAAACCTTTCATTTTAAGAATTTTATGATCATGAAACTCCTCACATGGCCAGTTTAATTGTATTTGAATTACTAGTTATGATATAGAGTTACATTTATAAGAAATTGATTATGTTTTCCCTTTGACAGACTTGTATGGCAACCTTATGAGTAACACTGGGGCTCTATCAATTATGGTATCACTTAGAGCATAACAATCTAAGAGGGCACACTCAAAAATAATGGCTCTGATTTTTTTATGTGAAATCTCTTACAGCTTTCTAAATAACACAAATATTATTAATATTTTACATCTTTATTCTTCATGTCTGTATACTTATTTCTCAACATAGTCAACCTGGTGATGAACACATTTCTCCCAAAAACAGACCAGTTTGTTGATAATATCACTGTAGAATGTTGGACTGTGTTGATGGAGCCACAACTCCACCTATGCTTGCACCACTTCATCACTACCAAAGTGAAATCTTCAATGGTGTTCTTTAAGTTTTGGGAACAGATGAACGCTGGATGGGGCTGAGTTGGGACTGTAAGGAGGATGACTGATGACAGTGAACCCATGCATCAGACTGTTGCAGATGTCTCTGTTCGTATGTAGTCTGGCACAGTCACGCTGAAGAATAGGGTGCTCCATTTGTGGAAAAACTCTTCCATTTGAAACTTGATTACAGCATGCTGTTTCTCATGCACTGCACCTAAATAGTTATGTTACACACCGACATGTTACCTACTACAATTCGGAGCCCTCTAGTGGCAGAGGGCTGCAAATATGTCGACACGAAGAACAACGATGTAAAATGTTAATAAAATTTGTATTATTTAAAAAGCTTTATGAGTTTTCACATAAACAGTTTGGAGGTACTACTTGTTGGCATGCCCTAATATGTTTCATCAAGGACACAATTTATCATAAGTATCACTATCCATCAACATTCAGTGGTACTGTGCTCTTTATTCCACAATATAATTATGCTCGTATAAATTCATTAATAATGTATAAAAGGACAAATTTATTTTTTAACATCAACTAATTGATTTTTGATGATTTTTCTTTTTGGTGTACACTTACTTCATAACTTAACCTATCTTTGTTTATCCTTATGTACAGAGGATAGGCAAAATAATGTGAACAATGGTTGTTGTTGTGGTCTTCAGTCCTGAGACTGGTTTGATGCAGCTCGCCATGCTACTCTATCCTGTGCAAGCTTCTTCATCTCCCAGTACCTACTGCAACCTACATCCTTCTGTATCTGCTTAGTGTATTCATCTCTTGGTCTCCCCCTAAGATTTTTACCCTCCACGCTGCCCTCCAATACTAAATTGGTGATCCCTTGATGCCTCAGAACATGTCCTACCAACCGATCCCTTCTTCTGGTCAAGTTGTGCCACAAACATCTCTTCTCCCCAATCCTATTCAATACTTCCTCATTAGTTATGTGATCTACCCATCTAATCTTCAGCATTCTTCTGTAGCACCACATTTCAAAAGCTTCTATTCTCTTCTTGTCCAAACTATTGACTGTCCCTGTTTCACTTCCATACATGGCTACACTCCATACAAATACTTTCAGAAATGACTTCCTGGCACTTAAATCTATACTCGATGTTAACAAATTTCTCTTCTTCAGAAACCCTTTCCTTGCCATTGCTAGTCTACATTTTATATCGTCTCTACTTCGACCATCATCAGTTATTTTGCTCCCCAAATAGCAACACTCCTTTACTACTTTAAGTGTCTCATTTCCTAATCTAATACCCTCAACATCACCCGACTTAATTCGACTACATTCCATTATCCTCGTTTTGCTTTTGTTGATGTTCATCTTATATCCTCCCTTCAAGACACCATCCATTCCGTTCAACTGCTCTTCCAAGTCCTTTGCTGTCTCTGACAGAATTACAATGTCATCGGCGAACCTCAAAGTTTTTATTTCTTCCCCATGGATTTTAATACCTACTCCGAATTTTTCTTTTGTTTCCTTTACTGCCTGCTCAATATACAGATTGAATAACATCGGGGAGAGGCTACAACCCTGTCTTACTCCCTTCCCAACCACTGATTTCCTTTCATGTCCCTCGACTCTTATAACTGCCATCTGGTTTCTGTACAAATTGTAAATAGCCTTTTGCTCCCTGTATTTTACCCCTGCCACCTTTAGAATTTGAAAGAGAGTATTCCAGTCAACATTGTCAAAAGCTTTCTCTAAGTCTACAAATGCTAGAAACGTAGGTTTGCCTTTCCTTAATCTTTCTTCTAAGATAAGTCGAAAGGTCAGTATTGCCTCACGTGTTCAATTATTTCTACGGAATCCAAACTGATCTTCCCATAGGTCGGCTTCTACTAGTTTTTCCATTCGTCTGTAAAGAACTCGTGTTAGTATTTTGCAGCTGTGGCTTATTAAACTGATTGTTCGGTAATTTTCACATCTGTCAACACCTGCTTCCTTTGGGATTGGAATTATTATATTCTTCTTGAAGTCTGAGGGTATTTCGCCTGTTTCATACATCTTGCTCACCAGATGGTAGAGTTTTGTTAGGACTGGCTCTCCCAAGGCCGTCAGTAGTTCCAACGGAATGTTGTCTACTCCGGGGGCCTTGTTTCGACTCAGGTCTTTCAGTGCTCTGTCAAACTCTTCACGCAGTATCGTATCTCCCATTTCATCTTCAGCTACATCCTCTTCCATTTCCATAATATTGTCCTCAAGTACATCGCCCTTGTATAGACCCTCTATATACTCCTTCCACCTTTCTGCTTTCCCTTCTTTGCTTAGAACTGGGTTTCCATCTGAGCTCTTGATGTTCATACAAGTGGTTCTCTTATCTCCAAAGGTCTCTTTAATTTTCCTGTAGGCAGTATCTATCTTACCCCTAGTGAGATAAGCCTCTACATCCTTACATTTGTCCTCTAGCCATCCCTGCTTAGCCATTTACCACTTCCTGTCGATCTCATTTTTGAGACGTTTGTATTCCTTTTTGCCTGCTTCATTTACTGCATTTTTATATTTTCTCCTTTCATCAATTAAATTCAATATTTCTTCTGTTACCCAAGGATTTCTACTAGCCCTCGTCTTTTTACCTACTTGGTCCTCTGCTGCCTTCACTACTTCATCCCTCAAAGCTACCCATTCTTCTTCTACTGTATTTATTTCCCCCATTCCTGTCAATTGTTCCATTATGCTCTCCCTGAAACTCTGTACAACCTCTGGTTCTTTCACTTTTTCCAGGTCCCATCTCCTTAAATTCCCACCTTTTTGCAGTTTCTTCAGTTTTAATCTACAGTTCATAACCAATAGATTGTGGTCAGAGTCCACATCTGCCCTTGGAAATGTCTTACAATTTAAAACCTAGTTCCTAAATCTCTGTCTTACCATTATATAATCTATCTGATACCTTTTAGTATCTGCAGGGTTCTTCCATGTATACAACCTTCTATCATGATTCTTAAACCACGTGTTAGCTATGATTAAGTTGTGCTCTGTGCAAAATTCTACCAGGCGGCTTCCTCTTTCATTTCTTAGGCCCAATCCATATTCACCTACTATGTTTCCTTCTCTCCCTTTTCCTACACTCGAATTCCAGTCACCCATGACTATTAAATTTTCGTCTCCCTTCACTATCTGAATAATTTCTTTTATTTCATCATACATTTCTTCAATTTCTTCATCACCTGCAGAGCTAGTTGGCATATAAACTTGTACTACTGTAGTAGGTGTGGGCTTCGTATCTATCTTGGCCACAATAACGCGTTCACTATGCTGTTTGTAGTAGCTTACCCGCATTCCTATGAACAATGGTATAGTAATGGAATGGTTATATTTGATGGTCAACAACGCAGGTAAGGCACATGTCGTGCTGGATTGTGCATGTTCAAGAAGGACTAGGCATCAGTGCAGGTTGTTTACAAGTAGTGCACATTTCATATTTGCATCCAGGGACCAAGGTTGAAATGCAATGAAAGACCTAACAGAGGTCCAAAGAAGACTGATTGTGGGGGCACAATTGGCTGGAGCATCAGTAACCAAAACAGCCAACTTACTGAATGCTTCAAGAGCAACTGTTTCAACAGTGCAGACAACCTTGTAGGTGGGGCAACCCCAGCTGTGAGTATTCAACTTGGGTATTAGTAATTGCTTCAGCTGTATTCTGGTACTTTATTACTGTACCATTACCAGTTTTATTGTGTTAAAGCCACATTTCAGGTGACATATGATTAAAACATTAGAGCGGAAAAGCTCGGAATCTTTTTTCCCAACATTTGTTGTCTGTCAAATACAAAACACTGCTAAAAGACGGTTTAAAATGACAGAGATCGTCGAACGCTAACACGAATTGAGTCAAAACAATACAAAACTAATGAGCTGCTATACCGAAACCATTAGTGGTGACAAATAATGCAAAGAAGCGTAAAACATGGTGTCAGGAGCATAAATCCTAGACGGCTGATCAGTGGAAACACGTCATGTGGACATTTTTGTTATTTCCAACATCGAGCCAGGTTTATGTCTGGAGAACACCAAATGAAGCCTCCAATCCTGATTGCTTGATTCCTATGGTTAAGCATGGATGTGGAAGCGTGATGGTGTGGACAGGCAATTATGGTATTCTGCTGGTCCCATCATTACTCTCAATGACTATGGCTGTGTTACAGTCAATAATTATGTGAACATTTTAGGTGATCAGGTGCACCCCATGATTCAAATGTTGTTCCCCAACAATGATGCCATATTTCAGGATGATAATGCACCCATTCACACAGCCAGGATAGTAAAATCATGGTATGAGGAACTGAACTGCAGATCCAAATTCATAGAAAATAAAAATCCACGTTCATAGAAAATAAAAATCCACGTTCATCATGTTCAGCTGTTTATCTGTCAACCCAAAATTAATTAATTACAAGATTTTATAGGCCCATGACCATGAAACAAATCATATTTTATGAAAAATTAATTTTGGACATTTAGTAATAGTCCATATAAAATCGTGGCAAGTAAAGTTACTTTCCCAACCATAAATGAGGAGAAAAATAACTTCAAGGTGGTTATGCATGTTAATTTTTTATTTTGTCCTGTAAATTCGTTGTTTACAAGTAGTGTAGTAGTAATTTAGGATAAGTCTGGTGACAGAATACATTGTTACATGAGCAAGATATCATACATATACTACTTTACCCTTTACCTAAGAACAATTGGTTGGGCATAATATTACAACCTGTGGATTTTTATCATCATAAATGAAACTAAAAAACAACAAATTTATCTTCAGACTTAAGTAAAAGCAGCACTTTTTTTTAAGAGTGTGTTTCTTACCTAGGTGGTTTCCTGTATTGCTGCACTAACAGTATCCAGTCAAATCTTTATTACCACATAACGTGCCTCATACAATTAAAGATTGTTACACAGGTGACTTGTCAATTCTAACACTATACACACACTAATAAAAATTATGTAATGTTATAATACATACATTGTTACTTCTTCAGACATGTACTTTTTACATGGTTATCATTAAAAAAAACCTATGGTATACATATGTCATTGCTTCTTTAGACATATACTATTTTACACAGTTATCATTCAAGAAATCATCTACACTATAGTAGCATTCAATTTTCAATTATTTTTCTATGTCTCCTTCAGTATTTTTTAGATTTGGGTTACACTTCCCCTTACAGATTCTATTCATAAATTTCAGCCTGTGTAATGTAATGATATAAATGGTAATGTTCAGTTGGCTCAGTACTGTAGTGTAGCTACCTAGTTTTAAGTGAAACTTGTGACAATTTGTAAGAAGCCACCATGGAGCATTCCGTTAGCTACCACTGACTGGTAAGCACTATGTGGCAACATACAGGTTACAGCAACATGTACATGAAAGGATTGTGAAACAGGCTAGCCATGCTCGGTGAAACCTGCACTGTGCAAAAGTAATAGCCAGAGTGGGCAGGACAGTATCACCACACCAGGGCAAGATCCATGTTACGAGTTATGTGGCCAGAGGGTGAGCAATAGTGCAACAAATGTGCCACGGAGCTGTAAACAGTGAATTTTGAGGCTGATTCATTCAGAGTCTGATGGCACTACCACGATTCCAGGGCTACACTAGATGATGAGACAACTGAGCACTGCCAGCAAAGCTATGGGCTCAGGACTAGGTCGGTGCAGCCGCCTCCCTCGTTAAGTCTACTCTGTGGGACTTGGTGCCTTAGTGCTGCCCACCTGTCGTCCTCACCTTCTGCTGCCAGGCTCCTACTAGGTGGCAGCAGGTCATGTCTCATGCATGGCAGTCTTCCCTCATCACAAAGCTGGATGCAGGCTGGGCGTGAGTCACCAAGGTGTGGGAATCTGCAGCAGAATGCCGTTGCATCACTGTGGATGTCAGGGCCTTGACTGACTGACTTGCCATTGGACTGTTGCCTGCCTAACGTCAGCATCCCAGGGGGCTGATACGTATAGCTCTACATTGGGGCACAAGCTGGCCATCTGCTGGCCATTGCCAGCTTGCCACACTGGAGTTGTCTCTTGTTACTCGACACTTGGTGAGTTACAACACACAGTATATTCAAATATTGGGGAAACTTACAGCTCCCACTGAGTACAAATCTGTGGTTCATTCCCTGACTTTTCTGGTATTGGGTGACTCTTGCACTAACAATTTGTCTGGTCTGGATGCTTTCAAAGCCTTTGGTTTGTCCACTGTAGATGTGGTGCACCTTGTTCCTGACTAGATGCCTTACCAATAGTTAGATTCTCCATTTTCTGAGTTCTTGCCTTTTTTTCAGATGAGCTAGGTTCTGTCACTAATTTTACAGCCCACATTACCCTGAAACCTGTGACCCGGCCGACCTTTTTCCACGTGTGCCCTATTCCAGTGGCCTTGTGTGATCAGGCGAAATCAATAATTCAACAAGCTGAAGTTATTGGGGGTCATAAAGCCTGTTATGTCAAGTGAGTGGTCTGCCCTCTTCGTGACTGTTAAAAAATCGAATGGTCAGCTTCATCTTTGAGGCAACTTTAAAGTTTCTGTTACTCCTCAGTGTATCACTGACCCCCACCCTTTGCCCTATATGGACGAGGCTTTGACCAAACTTGCCAGTTTTTCTCTGAAATTGATTTATCTGAAGACTATTTACAGGTTCTGTTGGATGAGGATTCGAAAAAGCTCCTTGTGATTAATATGCCCTTCAGGTTTTACCAATATCAGTGCTTCCCATTCTGTGTGGCTAGTGCCCTGGGAATTTTACAGCACTTTTTTTTGGAACAAATGACAATGTCCGTTCTGAGGCGCATCAACTATATCAATGACACCGTCATGAGGGGTGCATCCATTTACACACCTGGTTCACAGTTTTACACACTGCATGGCTGAAATGCAACTTGGCAAAGTCTCACAATTTCAGCCATCCATTGTGTATTTGGTGTTTGAGGTTTCTCAGGATAGTGTAAAGCCTTTATTTCAGCATGTAGCTGCCATCACAGCTGTGTCTTACTCTTCCAGTGTCAAAAAACCCCAATCATTTTTAGGGAAAACTGCCTCCTACCACAAATTCATTCTGGGTGTGGCCATGTTGGCCCATCCCCTCCATGAACTGCTCCATAAAGACGTTCCTTTCCAGTGAATGCTAGCCTGTGAATGTGTGTTCATGCTTTTGAAATCTAAATTGCATTCTGCTCCTTGTTTGGCTACCTTCTATCATGGCCAACACCAGGTCTCAGCTACAGACACCTCTCAGTAGGGACTTGGGACTGTCTTGCACATCGCTATGAGGACTGTTCCGAATGTCCGATATCTTATGCATAGACACTCAAGTCCACTCAGCAGCACTACTCCCAAGTTGAAAAGGAAGTGCTTGATATCATCTATGGCCTCAAGAAGTTTCATGTATTCTTGTATGGATCTAAGTTCCACCTCATTACTAACCACAAACCCTTAGTTTCGTTGTTTAATCCTTCTGCTTTGTTGCCCAGCAAAGCAGCACATCACCTCCAGATATGGCCCTGCTTCTGTCTCACTACAATATGAAATACATTTTCGGCCCACCATGCAGCATACAAATGCTGATGGGGCTGGATCCCTGTTGATCAGGACGATGATGGTGCTGTGGAGCCTTCCTCTATTATAAAGACAGCATAGCTGGTGCTCCTTCTCAAACTGTGTTCTGCTGCTTAGTGTACTGTTTCTATGTTTGTCATTTACTTGAACTTGGATTACTAAACTTTTGTTCTTAGTGGCTGCATTATTGCTTGTGTCTAGCATTATGACAAAAACATTGGTTAACATTTATTGCATAGGTTGGGAAGCAGCAATTCTTGAAACCATATTGATAGCTTAAAATATACTAGTTTCCTTTTGAATATCTGTACATTATTAATTTCCTTTTTTGTATTGATGTAAAGATTACTGTATACTTTCATCCCTGACTCTGCAACACTCTGGTGTACTTTTATGAGAGTTGCAGAGACTAGATAGTAATTTTTCATCTGTCTTGAGTCACAGCTGTGAATGTGTCAATTTGTTTTCAAGAATCCCCTAATGTTATCTACAACCATCATCAGTGAGTATATATACTGACCCATAAATGTAGACAAACCCCACATCTTACTCTAACTGTTCATTTTTGAAGTATTAAAACTTTTTCAGTTCCTGCAGCATTTCCCCAGAAGATTATACCGTAGGTGATTACAAGAAGGAAATATGCAAAATATGACAACAGCATGAGAAATGGCTCTCACAAGGAGAGATCCCCAGCGATGTCATCAACTTTTTGAAATAATATATATGGTGAGGAAGGTTACGGTCCAAGGAATCAAACCCTGCAGCCATTCATCCCAGTAGGTCCTCATTTGCAAGTAACCATTAATAAGAAATTTCAAAATTGTGTGTGATGCTCTATAATGTTAAAAATAGCAACAATTTACAATATGTTTGCACAGTGTAATGGTTAAGGTACTGATCTAACATACAAAAGGTTATGGATTCAAATCTTATCAGAAGCTTTGAATTTTTTTATTTTTAAATCTTTATCAAAGTGATTTTGATCATTATTATTATTATTCAATTATTTTATATATATACTTATATGCAATTTTCTCTATTCCTTTTTCGCTTCATATTAGTCATCATACGAAATACATCATTTGCTCTTTCTTCCTATGAGTCTTTTTCTCATCTGAAATCCTTGTTCATGTGACTTTGATTACTGTTATGTATTAACTCTGATTTAATTTCTTCCATTTTATTAATTTACATTTTTGTCCATGTTATTGCATTCATAATTTCTACTTCTCATTTTACCTGTATTTCATTTTACTTATAATCCCTGCTTTTGTTGAAATCATCACTTCCATTATTCTGTCCATAGTACAATAAAAATTTATGTTTTATATGTTTGTATGACGATTACCATCCAAAAAGATGTAGATCTTATAATGAAAAATACATTCTTGACACCACTGCACAGGCAATATAAATGAATTATTTTTGTCTTTCGTTTTTAAATGACAGATTGGCATTTTTGAATGTTTAAACATAATGATAGATAAATAAAAATAATTAAATTCACATGCACAAAAATTCCAAGTGGGAAAAGAATGATTGTTGTTGTTGTGGTCTTCAGTCCTGAGACTGGTTTGATGCAGCTCTCCATGCTACTCTATCCTGTGCAAGCTTTTTCATCTCCCAGTACCTACTGCAACCTACATCCTTCTGAATCTGCTTAGTGTATTCATCTCTTGGTCTCCCTCTACGATTTTTACCCTCCACGCTGCCCTCCAATACTAAATTGGTGATCCCTTGATGCCTCAGAACATGTCCTACCAACCGATCCCTTCTTCTGGTCAAGTTGTGCCACAAACTTCTCTTCTCCCCAATCCTATTCAATACTTCCTCATTAGTTATGTGATCTACCCATCTAATCTTCAGCATTCTTCTGTAGCACCACATTTCGAAAGCTTCTATTCTCTTCTTGTCCAAACTATTTATCGTCCATGTTTCACTTCCATACATGGCTACACTCCATACGAATACTTTCAGAAATGACTTCCTGACACTTAAATCAATACTGGATGTTAACAAATTTCTCTTCTTCAGAAACGCTTTCCTTGCCATTGCCAGCCTACATTTTATATCCTCTCTACTTCGACCATCATCAGTTATTTTGCTCCCCAAATAGCAAAACTCCTTTACTACTTTAAGTGCCTCATTTCCTAATCTAATTCCCTCAGCATCACCCGACTTAATTAGACTACATTCCATTATCCTTGATTTGCTTTTGTTGATGTTCATCTTATATCCTCCTTTCAAGACACTGTCCATTCCATTCAACTGCTCTTCCAAGTCCTTTGCTGTCTCTGACAGAATTACAATGTCATCGGCGAACCTCAAAGTTTTTATTTCTTCTCCATGAATTTTAATACCTACTCCGAATTTTTCTTTTGTTTCCTTTACTGCCTGCTCAATATACAGATTGAATAACATCGGGGAGAGGCTACAGCCCTGTCTTACTCCCTTCCCAACCACTGCTTCCCTTTCATGTCCCTCGACTCTTATAACTGCCTTCTGGTTTCTGTACAAATTGTAAATAGCCTTTCGCTCCCTGTATTTTACCCCTGCCACCTTTAGAATTTGAAAGAGAGTATTCCAGTCAACATTGTCAAAAGCTTTCTCTAAGTCTACAAATGCTAGAAACGTAGGTTTGCCTTTCCTTAATCTTTCTTCTAAGATAAGTCGTAAGGTCAGTATTGCCTCACGTGTTCCAGTGTTTCTACGGAATCCAAACTGATCTTCCCCGAGGTTGGCTTCTACTAGTTTTTCCATTCGTCTGTAAAGAATTCGTGTTAGTATTTTGCAGCTGTGACTTATTAAGCTGATAGTTCGGTAATTTTCACATCTGTCAACACCTGCTTTCTTTGGGATTGGAATTATTATATTCTTCTTGAAGTCTGCGGGTATTTCGCCTGTCTCATACATCTTCCTCACCAGATGGTAGAGTTTTGTCAGGACTGGCTCTCCCACGGCCGTCAGTAGTTCCAATGGAATATTGTCTACTCCGGGGGCTTTGTTTCGACTCAGGTCTTTCAGTGCTCTGTCAAACTCTTCACGCAGTATCATATCTCCCATTTCATCTTCAGCTACATCCTCTTCCATTTCCATAATATTGTCCTCAAGTACATCGCCCTTGTATAGACCCTCTATATACTCCTTCCACCTTTCTGCTTTCCCTTCTTTGCTTAGAACTGGGTTTCCATCTGAGCTCTTGATATTCATACAAGTCGTTCTCTTATCTCCAAAGGTCTCTTTAATTTTCCTGTAGGCGGTATCTATCTTACCCCTAGTGAGATAGGCCTCTACATCCTTACATTTGTCCTCTAGCCATCCCTGCTTAGCCATTTTGCACTTCCTGTCGATCTCATTTTTGAAACGTTTGTATTCCTTTTTGCCTGTTTCACTTACTGCATTTTTATATTTTCTCCTTTCATCAATTAAATTCAATATTTCTTCTGTTACCCAAGGATTTCTACTAGCCCTCGTCTTTTTACCTACTTGATCCTCTGCTGCCTTCACTACTTTATCCCTCAAAGCTACCCATTCTTCTTCTACTGTATTTATTTCCCCCATTCCTGTCAATTGCTCCCTTATGCTCTCCCCGAATCTCTGTACAACCTCTGGTTCTTTTAGTTTATCCAGGTCCCATCTCCTTAAATTCCTACCTTTTTGCAGTTTCTTCAGTTTTAATCTACAGTTCATAACCAATAGATTGTGGTCAGAGTCCACATCTGCCCCTGGAAATGTCTTACAATTTAAAACCTGGTTCCTAAATCTCTGTCTTACCATTATATAATCTATCTGATACCTTTTAGTATCTCCAGGGTTCTTCCATGTATACAACCTTCTTTCATGATTCTTAAACCAAGTGTTAGTTATGATTATGTTGTGCTCTGTGCAAAATTCTACCAGGCGGCTTCCTCTTTCATTTCTGACCCCCAATCCATATTCACCTACTATGTTTCCTTCTCTCCCTTTTCCTACACTCGAATTCCAGTCACCCATGATGATTAAATTTTCGTCTCCCTTCACAATCTGAATAATTTCTTTTATTTCATCATACATTTCTTCAATTTCTTCATCATCTGCAGAGCTAGTTGGCATATAAACTTGTACTACTGTAGTAGGTGTGGGCTTCGTATCTATCTTGGCCACAATAATGCGTTCACTATGCTGTTTGTAGTAGCTTACCCGCATTCCTATTTTCCTATTCATTATTAAACCTACTCCTGCATTACCCCTATTTGATTTTGTGTTTATAACCCTGTAGTCACCTGACCAGAAGTCTTGTTCCTCCTGCCACCGAACTTCACTAATTCCCACTATATCTAACTTCAACCTGTCCATTTCCCTTTTTAAATTTTCTAACCTACCTGCCCGATTAAGGGATCTGACATTCCACGCTCCGATCCGTAGAACGCCAGTTTTCTTTCTCCTGATAACAACATCCTCTTGAGTAGTCCCCGCCCGGAGATCCGAATGGGGGACTATTTTACCTCCGGAATATTTTACCCAAGAGGACGCCATCATCATGTAATCATACAGTAAAGCTGCATGGCCTCGGGAAAAATTACGGCTGTAGTTTCCCCTTGCTTTCAGCCGTTCGCAGTACCGGCACGGCAAGACCGTTTTGGTTATTGTTACAAGGCCAGATCAGTCAATCATCCAGACTGTTGCCCTTGCAACTACTGAAAAGGCTGCTGCCCCTCTTCAGGAACCACACGTTTGTCTGGCCTCTCAACAGATACCCCTCCGTTGTGGTTGCACCTACGGTACGGCTATCTGTATCGCTGAGGCACGCAAGCCTCCCCACCAACGGCAAGGTCCATTGTTCATGGGGGGAAAAAAGAATGATAGGAGAAAGAAATTAGCACAATTGAGGAAGTTAATACTTTGATTAAAATGACATGACAAAGGAACACAAATTAAAAAAAAAAATTATTACTATTTTTAAAGCTATACAATATTATGTGAAATTCTGAAATGTTTTTTCATTGACTATTTGCAAAACGATAGTCCACCAGGGTGAAAGAATGCAAGATGTAATACCTGGGACCTTAACCTACATCAGCGTATAGATTGTTTTAAAAAGTCAACACCACCACTAAGGACCTTTTCTTGTCAGTGCAAAGCATGCTGAGCTAAGTTTCTTGAGAAGCTGATCAATTTCCTCATTCCATCTTTAACTGATTGTACATACAGGTGTCTAGGAATTTCATATGTGTGCCTTTCATTAACTTTCTGGTTGTTAATTTCCGTTTTAGGAAGTTGAAGTTCTTTATTTGTTTTTGAAACTGTGTAATCTTAGTTTTTGAAACATTTAGGGTCAGGCAATTTGCTGTGAATTATCTGTATCCTTGGTTAGTAGCTATCTGGGCTGCACCCTGCACTGTGGAATTGGGCCCTTTCATCAGAATATTTGTCTCATCAGCAACCATCATTATTTTTCCTCTGTTATTAATTGTAATAGGTATATCATCATTGTACATCAAGAAAATCAGTGGCACAAGGATCATGCCCTTGAGGACTTTGTGTTTTATACTTCCCCAGTCTGAGTTTATTGTTACACCTGCCTCTGGTGAGACAACTCTTTGTTTCCTGTCGTGTGAGAATGGTTTGCCTTTGATGCCAAACTATGGAAACTTTTCAAGCAATGTGTTATGATGTACACAGAAGAATGCCTTAGCAAGGTAAGAGAAGATTCCCATTGGATATCTTCTGAAATTTCATTTGGCTGGAGTTTCATCTGTTGGACTAAGTATAGGTATCTCTGTGTGAAAGCCTCTGCAAAAACCAAACTGTGTAGATGTCAGTAAACCACTTTGTGTAGTGCAGCTATAAATCCTACCATACAATATTCTCTCAAATGTCTTTGAGAATACTGGTAGCACACAGATGGGCTGATAGTTAGCTATTGCATGCTTCTCTTCACTTCTGTGGATTGGCATCACTATTGCATGTTTTAGTCAAACCATAGATATTCCAATTTTCATTGATCAATTAGACAAGTTCCACAATATATTACTGATATGTATGTAAATGATTTTTAAAGCCTGCTTGATACACCATCATAACCAGAGGATTGAGTGCTTTAAAGTAATTTTATGATTCTTAGAATTTTTTAGGAGTTGTGTTTTTGAAATGAAGTATTTCATTTAGTGCAGTTTATATGTGATTAAGCAGCTCTAAGGCTTCTGTGGAAGAGTGGTTATTATGGTTCCCTATTTTTTCAGCTGCAGTTTTAAAAATTCATTGAATTCAGAGGCTGTAATGTTTTGATTATTCTAGTCTGTACTAGAGAACTGTGGTATCTCTGCTTGTTCTGCTTTTAGGTTCGTATTAGTCTCACTTTTGATGATGTTCCATCTCCCATCTCTTTGACCTACTAATTTTCTGTGCATAATGCATGAATTTCGCTTCCTGATTACACATGTTCTGATTTTACAGTATTTCTTGTGTTGCAATTTCACTGACAGGTTTGTACAAGCTCTCTGGATCCCTTTTTGACACACGATATTTTAAAGACTTTTGTTAACCACTCTTTTCTTCCATCTAGGACTGGTCTGATTTTAGTCTATCTTTGGGAGAAGTGAGCTGCAAAGTGTTTGAGAAATAAGATCAAGACTAAAATGAATATCTGAATCACAGTGTCTGCCTGGCATATATCCTCCTATTGTTCCTGATGTAAACAATTTCTGAACTGTAACTCTTCAGGCTTTCCTGGCGATCTAATGACATCTTGGGTTGTCGGGTGTTCTGCCGGATATCAGCGTCGTACTTGCACGATATTTCGGTCATGTAGCTCGTAACCTTCATCAGGTGCGACCTGAGAGTGCTCCTCGAGTGGACCTGGTCCAGTATTTATGCCTATGGCCTTCCCCCTCCACCAACGGCTGCAGGCGCTTCCTCTGTGGTCCGCGCCCATTCCCTGCGACCTGCTGGAGCGTTGCTGCTCCGTTTTCCGTACGCTGCGGTTCTAGGTGTTCCCTCTGCGGTCCGCGCCCACCAACCCCGCTCCTGGGGGTTTCATCTACGGTCTGGGGTACCAAGCGTTCCCCCTGCGGTCCGCGCCCGCTCACCACGACCTGTTGGAGCGTTGCCGCTCCGTTTTTCGTCCACTGCGGCTCTGGATGTTCCCTCTGCGGTCTGCGCCCACCAGTCCCACTTCTGGGTGCTCCATCTTCGGTCTGGTGCTCCTGGCAGTCCGTCAGGGGCTCGTTTTCCATCTCCATGTCTCTGGTTCTTCTGTTTGTGCAGTGTTGCAGCTGGCCCCGTTGCTCCTTTAACAATTCCAGAGCCGGATCCCAGGCTCTGCTTAGCTGGTACCCCGTGTCATGGTTCATAAGATCGTCAGCCATTTTAATTTCTATCGATTCTCTTATAACACTGTCCCAAAATCTGGTTGTTTGTGCTAGAATCCTGGTATCCTCATACTTCATGGCATGATCTAGTTCTAGACAGTGTTCAGCAATGGCTGACTTAGTCACCTGTCTTAATCTAGTGTGCCTCTGATGTTCTTTGCACCTGATCTCCACAGTTCTTGTCGTCTGGCCAATGTAGGAACTGCCACATTGACAAGGTATATTGTAAATCCCTGGTTTTCGTAACCCCAGGTCGTCTTTGACACTCCCCAGCAGTCTCCCAATCTTGTTGGATGGACAGAAAACACACTTGATATTGTGTTTACGGAGGATCCTACTGATTCTGGCAGAAATAGAGCCAGCATAGGGCAGATATGCCACCTTCTTTGTTTCATCTTGGTCTTCTTCAGGAACCTGTGGTATGGTGGCTGGTTGGAGTGCCCTCTCAATTTGTCTGTCTGATACAAGGAGTTAAGATATCACTGACTTCTAGAAAGATGCGAAAATCACATGTCTGTTTTAAATACTGTTGAACCAAAGAGCAGTTACACATGAAACAGAAAAATGAAAAAATCTTATTAATGACAATATTATTGCTTTTCAAGATAACCAAGCATAGACTTTGGTTGATCATCATGCACTATAACAGGTCACTGATAATTGATGGGTGTGCAAAATCAAGAATGCCAGTAATGATAACACTCCACATTAGAAGGCAAGACTTGTAGCTAGATGTTTCAAGCAAGTTTCAAGTATAGATTATAATGAAACATACAGCCCAGTAAATAGATAGTTTAATTCACAAATTTCGGACGTATTATAGTATTTGTGAGTTGTAGCATTGCGTTTTAGTACCTGAATAGTGTAAATTCGCGTAGTTGTCAGTCATCTGTTTTTGTTTTGAATGGTCAGTGTCGGTTGGTCACAGCCAGTGAGCTCCCTGCCGCCGTTGGATAAGCAGATGCCAGCAGCAAGTCGCACTCTTAGCTCATTATTTGCTTTATAGTTTAATTTTTAATTTCTTTGCGTGTTTTTGGGTTCTTGCACAGTTTAATTCACAAATTTTGGGCGTATTATAGTATTTGAGAGTTGAAGTATTGCATTTTAGTACCTGTATTCGCGTAGTCGTCAGTTATATGTTTTGTTTTGAACGGCTTGTGAGATAAAAGACAGGGGGAAAAAAAATTGTTAGGGATGGATAGGGACTGCACCTGTTGTGTACGGATTCAGGGGGAACTGGCCACCAGTAAACAGCTGGAAGCTGTGGTCAACAGACTCCAAGCTGTTGCCCTGGGCTGCGGTGACAATGGGACACGCAAGGCGAGCGCTTTGGCGCCTCTGGAACCTACAGCATCTGATGCCACTGTGCCCTCAGATTTGGACGTCCCTGCCGATGGACACTTGCCTGATGGTGATTGGCGAACTGTGGCGGGGTCGCAAACCTCTGGGTGGAAGGCGAAAGTTGGTGCTGGCCGCAAGGCTGTACCCTTACGCCTCTGTAACAGGTTTGAGGCACTGCCCACTGCTGAAAGTACTTCTGAACCAGCAAGGGCAGCCTCACCTGTTGCGGCAGTGGCAGGTCTTCCTTAGAGGTCCAGACAAGCGCAGAGCGTGGGATTGCTTGTCATTTGGAACTCCAATGTTAGGCGGGTGATGGAGCCCCCTAGGGATATGGCAGCTAAGGACAGGAAGAAAGCCAATGTGCACTCCATGTGCATACCGCGGGGAGTCATCCAAGATGTGGAAAGCGTCCTTCCGGATGCCACAAAGGGAACAGGGTGCAGCCAACTGCAGGTGGTGGCTTATGTCGGCACTAATGGCGTGTGTCGCTATGGATCGGAAGAGATTCTCTCTGGTTTCCGGCAGCTGTCTGAATTGGTGAAGACTGCCAGTCTTGCTAGCAAGATGAATGCAGAGCTCACCATCTGCAGCATCATCGACAGGACCGACTGCAAACCTTTGGTATAGAGCCGAGTGGAGGGACTGAATCAGAGGCTCAGACAGTTCTGCGACCATGTAGGCTGCAGATTCCCTGACTTGCTTCACAGGGTGGTGCGGTTTCGGTTCTGCTAAATGGGTCAGTTGGCCACTACACACAGGAGGTGGCTACATGGGTAGCAGGGGCTGTGTGGCATGGAATGGGTGGTTTTTTAGGTTAGACAGTCTCGGGAAAGATCAAAAAGGGCTCCAGTCTCAAAGGGTACAGGGCAAAGAAACGACAAGAATTGGCCAAGCAACAGTCAGTATTGTAGTTGTAAATTGTCATAGTTGCGTTGGAAAAGTACCAGAGCTTGAAGCGCTGATAGAAAGCACTGAAGCTGAAATCATTATAGGAACAGAAAGCTGGCAAAAGCCTGAGATAAATTCTGCCGAAATTTTTACAGAGGCGCAACCTGTGTTCAGAAAGGCTAGATTAAATAAGATAGGTGGTGGTGCGATTGTGTCTGTTGGTAGCAGTTCATCTTGTAGTGAAGTTGAAATAGATAGTTCCTGCGAATTACTGTGGGTAGAGGTTATACTCAACAGCCGTACCAAAACAATAATTGTCTCCTTCTACCGACCTCCCTACTCAGATGATATAATAGCTGAACGGTTCAAAGAAAACTTGAATCTCATTACAAATAAGTACCCCACTCATACGGTTGTAATTGGTGAAGACTTCAGTCTACCCTCGATTTGTTGGCGAAAATACATGTTCAAAGGTGGTGGTAGACAGAAAACATCTTCTGAAATTGTACTAAATGCTTTGTCTGAGAATTACTTTGAACAATTAGTTCATGAGCCCACACCAATTGTAAATGGTTGCGAAAACACACTTGACCTCTTAGCCACAAATAATCGTGATCTTATAGAGAGCGTCAGGACAGATTCAGGGATTAGTGAACATAAGGTCATCGTAGAGAGGCTCAAAACCATATTAACCAAAACCACTAAAAATAAACATAAAATATATCTATTTAAAACAGCAGATAAAAATTTGTTTGATACCTTCCTAAGAGAGAGTCTCCATTCCTTCCAAGCTAATTATGTAAGTGTAGACCAGATATGGCTCAAATTCAAAGATACAGTATCGACAGCAATAGATAGATCCATACCGCATAAGTTAATAAGATACGGGACTGATCCATCATGGCACACAAAAAACGTCAGAACACTGTTGCAGAAGAAACAAAAAAAGCATCCCAAATTCAGAAGAACGCAAAATCCCCAAGACTGGTTAAGTTTCACAGAAGATTGAAATTTAGTGCGGACATCATTGGGAGATGCTTTTAATAGTTTCTACAATGAAACATTGTATCAAAATATAGTAGAAAACCCAAAGAGATTCTGGTCGCATGTAAAATACACCAGTGGCAAAAAAACAGTCAATACCGTCACTGCGCGATAGTGATGGAAATGTTACCATGACGGTGCCACTAAAGCGGAGTTACTAAATGCAGTTTTCCATAATTCCTTCACGAAAGAAGATGAAGTAAATATTCCAGAATTCGAAACCAGAACAACTGTTAGCACGAATGGCATAAAAGTAGATATCTTAGGGGTTGCGAAACAACTCAAATCGCTTAAGAAAGGCAATTCTTCCAGTCCAGATGGTATACCAATCAGGTTCCTTTCAGAGTATGGAGACACAGTAGCGCCTTTCTTAGCAATCATATACAACTGCTCACTTGACGAAAGGTCTGTTCCTAAATACTGGAAAGTAGCACAGGTCAAACCAATATTCAAGAAAGGTAATAGGAGTAACCCATTGAATTACTGATCCATAACACTGACTTCAATTTGCAGTAGGATTTTGGAGCATATACTGTACTCGAACATTATGAATCACCTTGAAGGAAATGACTTATTGATACATAACCCACATGGATTCAGAAAATATCATTCTTATGCAACACAGCTCTTTATTACCATGAAGAAATGCGTGCTGTCAACAAGGGATCTCAGATCAATTCCACATTCCTAGGTTTCCAGAAGGCTTTTGATACCATTCCTCACAAGTGAATATTAATCAAATTGCGTGCACATGGAGTATCGTCTCCGTTGTGTGACTGGATTCGTGATTTCCTCTCGGAGAGGTCACAGTTCGTAGTGATAGTAAATCACCGAGTAGAACAGAAGTGATATCTGGCGTTCCGCGAGGTAGTGTCATAGGCCCTCTGCTGTTCCTGATTTACATAAATGATCTAGGTGATAATCTGAGCTGCCCCCTTAGATTGTTTGCAGATGACGCTGTAATTTACTTTCTAGTAAAATCATCAGACGATCAATTCCAATTACAAAATAATCTAGAGAGAATGTCTGTAAGTTGCGAAAGTGGCAATTGGCACTAAACAAACAAAAGTGCGAGGTCATCCACGTGGGTACTAAAAGAAATCTGAGAAATTTTGGGTATATGATAAATCACACAAATCTTAGGGCTGTCAATTCGACTAAATACCTAGGAATTACAATCACGAGCAACTTAAATTAGAAAGACCACATAGATAATATTGCGGGGAAGGCGAAACAAAGACTGTATTTTGTTGGTATAACACTTAGAAGATTCGACAAACCCACTAAACAGACAGCCTACATTACACTTGTCTGTCCTCTGCTGGAGTCTTGCTATGCGACCAGGTAGGACCGACGGAGGACATCGAAAAAGTGCAAAGAAGGGCAGCTCGTTTCGTGTTTTTGCGCAATAGGGGTGAGAGGGTCACTAACATGATATGCAAGTTGGGTGGCAGTCACTGAAACAAAGGCAGTTCCCCCCCCCCCCGGTGAGCTCTATTTATGAAATTTCAATCACCAACTTTCTCTTCCGAATGTGAAAATATTTTGTTGACACCCACCTACGTAGGGAGAAATGATCATCATAATAAAATAAGAGAAATCAGAGCTCGGACTGAAAGATTTAAGTGTTCCTTTTTCCCACATGCCATTCAAGAGTGGAATGGTAGAGAAGCAGTATGAAAATGGTTTGATGAACCCTCTGCCAGGTACTTAAGTGTGAATTGCAGAGTAACCATGTAGATGTATATGTAGATGTAGATCTGATTCAGTTCACATATAAGGGCCCATCAAAAAGTTTCTGTTTGAGGGCATTGCTGCAGCATATATGAAGCACATCATGACTACAATGTGGACGTAAAAGCATTGACATGAAGGCAAGGGATTAGTACGGCATTCACAACTTTCTGATGTGCATGTGGTAAATGCAGAAACATGAACTTGGTAATGTTATTACCAAATGTGTCCAAAGAGGACCAATGTGTTGTTACTCTTTTCTTGGCTGCCAGAGGACAAACCCTGGTAGATATCAATCAGAGAGTGAAGTATGTGTATGGTGCAGCATGTCTGTCAAAAACCACCACTGTGGAATGGTGCACCAAGTTCTCCAGTGCCTTTATTTTGCAATTACCATTGCCTACTTTAGACCATGGTGGCCTTGAAGCTTTTGCCGACTCTAACATCTTGGCTTGGAAGACGTGGAGTATAGCAGAGAGTACAGGACTTCTTGCTAAGCTTCCTTATAGGACTTTGGTGCCAGACAAGACGTTTACTCTGTCTACAAGAAAAAAGAAGAAGCTCAATGCAGACGAGTATCTGTTCCAGATAGATGAGGATGTGCACTAGGCATTTACAGACTTCAAGGAAACTTTTAAAATTTTTGATTACCTCTTATAGTATTATTCAGTGCTTTTCTTTAAGGAAATTTAGCTGAAACCACTCATATAAATTAACCACAAGGACTTGAAGATGGGACTTAACATGTGGCTTAAAGTTAACATGTGGATTAAAGTTCGAATGGCCTAAAACAAGCTTCAAGATATTGTAAGCAACTTTTCACAGCAGTTTTATGCAAGTTTGTAAACCACTCAACAAATGGAGATCCATATGTATTCACCAACCAGGTCACAAATGTTGTTGTTGTTGTTATTGTTGTCTTCAGTCCTGAGACTGGATTGATGCAGCTCTCCATGCTACTCTATCCTGTGCAAGCTTCTTCATCTGCCAGTACCTACTGCAGCGTACATCTTTCTGAATCTGCTTAGTGTATTCATCTCTTGGTCTCCCTCTACAGTTTTTACCCTCCACGCTGCCCTCCAATACTAAATTGGTGATACCTCGATGCCTCAGAACATGTCCGAGCAACCAATCCCTTCTTCTAGTCAAGCTGTGCCACAAACTCCTCCTCTCCCCAACCCTGTTCAATACCTCCTCATTAGTTATGTGATCCACCCGTCTAATCTTCAGCATTCTTCTGTAGCACCACATTTTGAAAGCTTCTCTTCTCTTCTTGTCCAAACTATTTATAGTCCATGTTTCACTTCCATACATGGCCACACTCCGTACAAATACTTTCAGAAATGACTTCCTGAGACTTAAATCTATACTCGATGTTAACAAATTTCTCTTCTTCAGAAACGCTTTCCTTGCCATTGCCAGTCTGCATTTTATATCCTCTCTACTTCGACCATCATCAGTTATTTTGCTCCCCAAATAGCAAAACTCCTTTACTACTTTAAGTGTCTCATTTCCTAATCTAATTCCCTCAGATCACCCGACTTAATTCGACTACACTCCATTATCCTCATTTTGCTTTTGTTGATGTTCATCTTATACCCCCCTTTCAAGACACTGTCCATTCCGTTCACCTGCTCTTCCAAGTCCTTTGCTGTCTCTGACAGAATCACAATGTCATTGGCAAACCTCAAAGTTTTTATTTCTTCTCCATGGATTTTAATACCTACACCGAATTTTTCTTTTGTTTCCTTTACTGCTTGCTCAATATACAGATTGAATAACACTGGGGAGAGGCTACAACCCTGTCTCACTCCCTTCCCAACCACTGCTTCCCTTTCATGTCTCTCGACTCTTATAACTGCCATCTGGTTTCTGTACAAATTGTAAATAGCCTTTCTCTCCCTGTATTTTATTCCTGCCACCTTCAGAATTTGAAAGAGAGTATTCCAGTCAACATTGTCAAAAGCTTTCTCCAAGTCTACAAATGCTAGAAATGTAGGTTTGCCTTTTCTTAATCTAGCTACTAAGATAAGTCGTAGGATCAGTATTGTCTCATGTGTTCCCATATTTCTATGGAATACAAACTGATCTTCCCCGAGGTTGGCTTCTACCAGTTTTTCCATATGTCTGTAAAGAATTTGCGTTAGTATTTTTCAGCCGTGACTTATTAAACTGATAGTAGATCTGTCAACGCCTGCTTTCTTTGGGATTGGAATTATTATATTCTTCTTGAAGTCTGAAGGTATTTCGCCTGTCTCATACATTTTGCTCACCAGATGGTAGAGTTTTGTCAGGACTGGCTCTCCCAAGGCTGTCAGTAGTTCTAAAGGGATGTTGTCTACTCCCGGGGCCTTGTTTCGAATTAGGTCTCTCAGTGCTCTATCAAACTCTTCACGCAGTATTGTATCTCCCATTTCATCTTCAACTACATCCTCTTCCCTTTCTATAACATTGCCCTCAAGAACATCGCCCTTGTATAGTCCCTCTATATACTCCTTCCACCTTTCTGCTTTCCCTCCTTTGCTTAGAACTGGGTTTCCATCTGAGCTCTTGATATTCATACAAGAGGTTCTCTTTTCTCCAAAGGTCTCTTTAATTTTCCTGTAGGCAATATCTATCTTACCCCTAGTGAGATAAGCCTCTACATCCTTGCATTTGTCCTCTAGCCATCCCTGCTTAGCCATTTTCCACTTCCTGTCAATCTCATTTTTGAGACGTTTGTATTCCTTTTTGCCTGCTTCATTTACTGCATTTTTATATTTTCTCCTTTCATCAATTAAATTCAGAATACTTCTGTCACCCAAGGATTTCTACTAGCCCTTGTCTTTTTACCTACTTGATCCTCTGCTGCCTTCACTATTTCATCCCTCAGAGCTACCCATTCTTCTTCTACTGTATTTATTTCCCCCATTCTTGCTAATTGTTACCTTATGCTCTCCCTGAAACTCTGTACAACCTCTGGTTTAGTCAGTTCATCCAGGTCCCATCTCCTTAAATTCCCACCTTTTTGCAGTTTCTTCAGTTTTAATCTACAGTTCATAACCAACAGATTGTGGACAGAGTCCACATCTGCCCCTGGAAATGTCTTACAATTTAAAACCTGGTTCCTAAATCTCTGTCTTACCATTATATAATCTATCTGAAATCTGTCAGTATCTCCTGGCTTCTTCCATGTATACAACCTTCTTTCGTGATTCTTGAACCAAGTGTTAGCTATGATTAAGTTGTGCTCTGTACAAAATTCTACCAGGCGGCTTCCTCTTTCATTTCTTACCCCCAATCCATATTCACCTACTACGTTTCCTTCTCTTCCTTTTCCTGATCCAGTCACCCATGACTATTAAATTTTCATCTCCCTTCACTACCTGAATAATTTCTTTTATCTCATCATACATTTCATCAATTTCTTCATCATCTGCAGAGCTAGTTGGCATATAAACTTGTACTACTGTAGTCGGCATGGGCTTCGTGTCTATATTGGCCACAATAACGCGTTCACTATGTTGTTTGTAGTAGCTTACCCAAACTCCTATTTTTTTATTCATTATTAAACCTACTCCTGCATTTCCCCTATTTGATTTTGTATTTATAACCCTGTATTCACCTGAGCAAAAGTCTTGTTCCTCCTGCCACCGAACTTCACTAATTCCCACGAGATCTAACTTTAACCTATCCATTTCCCTTTTTAAATTTTCTAATCCACCTGCCCAATTAAGGGATCTGACATTCCACGCTCCGATCCGTAGAACGCCAGTTTTCTTTCTCCTGATAACAACGTCCTATTGAGTAGTCCCCGCCCGGAGATCTGAATGGGGGACTATTTTACCTCTGGAATATTTTACCCAAGAGGACGCCATCATCATTTATCCATACAGTAAAGCTGCATGCCCTCAGGAAAAATTACGGCTGTAGTTTCCCCTTGCTTTCAGCCGTTTGCAGTACCAGCACAGCAAGGCCGTTTTGGTTAGTGTTACAAGGCCAGATCAGTCAATCATCCAGACTGTGGCCCCTGCAACTACTGAAAAGGCTGCTGCCCCTCTTCAGGAACCTTACGTTTGTCTGGCCTCTCAAGAGATACCCCTCCGTTGTGGTTGCACCTACGGTACGGCTATCTGTATCGCTGAGGCACGCAAGCCTCCCTACCAACGGCAAGGTCTACGGTTCATGGGGCCACAAATAACCTATTCATATTGACGGTACATGTCAATTATGGTTATTTATTTATTAGTCCTTCAAATCCTGTATGTATAGAATATATACAAGGATATTGGACATGGTTAGGTATTTACAAGATAAAATACAGTTTGTATTGCAATCCTAAGGACTAGATACTGAAGTAATTTAGCAAAGATTCATACATACAACAAACATTACAGGCAACATACAAAGTAGAATATTAATAATGCATCTTTATTTTTGTTGTTTGGCTTTTATATATTCTGTCAGACTGTAAAAGCAATGATCAATGAAATATGCCTTTACTTCAGCCTTAAAACTACAGAGTTTACCTATTGATTTAATATGGTTAGGTAGATTATTGAAAATCTTTATCCCAGTATGTAGTGTGCCTTTTTGGCACAATGATGTTCTCACCTGTTTCATATGAAGGTCAGATTTTTGCCTTGTATTGTGTGCATGTATATCTTCATTTTTTAATAAGATATCTGGGTGTCTATCGATATATTGTTCGATGAAAACTGATGTTTCGTAGATAAAAATGCAAGGAAGAGGAAGAACTGACAGTTTTTTGAATATGGATCTGCATGATTTCATATTTTTTACCCCTTCAATAATTCTTAGTATTCTCTTTTGCATCCTGAAAAGTTTAATACTTGTTGTTGTATTGCCCCAGAAGATTATGCCATATTTAATTACAGAATGCACGTAGGAGTAGTATACATTTAACAGGCTGGCTTTGCTGCAACAAGTTTTTAAGATCCGTATCATGTAACAGGTTTTGCTTAGTTTTCTTTGCAAATATTCAATATGTACCTCCCATTTTGTGTTTTTCTGGAGCCAGAGTCCCAGAAATTTAGTGCTGTCAACACTTTCAAGAACTCTGTCCCTAAGTTCTGTTTCTATGTTTGGGTGGTGTCTTCCTTTTACATTATAGAAGTTCAGTGCTACTGTCTTTTCTTTGTTTATAATTAGCTTGTTGTAGCTGAACCACTGTTCTACACAGTTCATTGTTTGGATAGCGGAGTCTTTTAAGTTTTTCTTCTGTTTTACCACTAATAAGGAAGCTTGTATCATCTGCAAATTGGAGGGTAGTTTGGCAGTACTTGTTGTACATAAGATCCTTGACATATAGGAGAAACAGAATGGGTCCTAATACTGATCCTTGAGGGACGCCATGTTTCACATTTTCAGATCCTGAATAGTAGTAGCTGATTTTTTTATGGTCAGTATATTGCACTTCAACCACCTGTTTGCGACCATATAGGTATGTCTTGAGCCACTCATTGGATATATCTCTAATCACTAATTGATCAAGCTTCTGCAGTAGGGCATTATGGTAAATGACGTCAAAGGCTTTAGATAAATCAAGACATATGCCCGTCACAAACTCACTTGCATTCAGTTTAGTATAGATTTCATTAAGAAATTCAAATATTGCACTTTCAGTTGAATAGCCTTTCCTGAAGCCATGCAGTGAAGGAGAGAGAATTTTATTTTTACTTAGGAAATCAGACAATCTCTTATAAAAGACTTTTTCTAAAATTTTTGAAAATACAGGCAGTAGGGTTATTGGTCTATAATTTGAAACAAATTCGGGATTTCCTTTTTTGAACAGTGGTTTCAGTTTTGCTGTTTTCAAGCATGAAGGGAAGGTTCCTGATGCCAGTGAGCTGTTGCACAAGTGTGTCAAGGGTTCAGCTAAGGCAAGACAGTATTTTTTAATAATTGCATCTTGTATTCCATCAATTCCACATGAGTACCCTGTTTTCAAGGTTTTTATAACTGATAAAATTTCTTCCATATTTGTGGGTGAAAGGAACAAAGATGTAGACACATTTCTCACACTATTGCATGATGGAGGTGATATTTTGTTGTGTTCTTCCAGTCCACTTACCAACTGTTCACTTATGTTTGCAAAATATTTGTTGAAGGTCCCTGCAATTTCTGTTGGGCAAGAAATCATTTGTCCTTCATGACATAAGTTCATATTTTTATATTGTTTAGTTTCACTTGTTGTTTGATTTTTTATAACTTCCCATATAGCTTTAGATTTGTTTTTTGAATTTTCAATGTATTTGTCATTTGCCATTGTTTTAGCTTTCCTTAGAACATTTTTGAGGATCCTCTTGTAATTCTTCAGGTACAAATGAAATTCAGGAGGCATGTTCTGTGTCTTTGCTATATTGTGTAATCTTCTTTTCTCTGCACAAGAGATTCTAATACCTGTTGTAATCCATTAGTTCTTTTTGAAGTTAGGTTGACATTTTTGTTTTTTTAATGGAAATGGAGCTTCAAAGTATGACATGAAGATTTCCATGAATTTTTCAAACTTTTTGTTAGTATTTTCACAAGTATACACTTCACTTCATACCAAGTTTCTTCACTTAGTCTCTGTACAAAAAGGTTTATTTGTATGTTAGTGAATTTCCTTGCTTCTTTTATAAGTTCCTCTTTCTCAGGTGTTTCACTTGGGATGTGCAAAGCAATAAACTGTGCATAGTGATCACTGAAGCAAGTATTAAGATTTCTGGCACAGAAATTGTGATTTACATTTGTGTTTATTAATATCTGATCAATTGTTGAGCTAGTTGTTGGTGTAACTCTTGTAGGAGAGTCTATGGTGGCTTTATGTTATATGTTTCCAGTAGGGTCATCAAGCTTTGCTGGTCTTTTGAGATTTCTTGAAAATCAATATTAAAATATCCACATATGATCACTGTTTTGTTGAAGTTTTTTATAGTATTTAAAGCTGCTTCTAGTTGATGACAGAAATCATTTAAGTTCCCATCAGGGCTCCTATATACACAGATGATTATTAATTTTAATGCAGAGAGTTCAACTGCGGATACTTCAAAAACTTTCTCTTCAGCTAACAGTTCAATGGGTTTTATATTACAATAATCAATGCCACTTTTAACAAATATACATGACCCTCCATGACTGGATGTAATTCTAGAACTACTAATAAGTTTGTTATTACTGACATTTTGCCAAGCAAACTATGTAGAGAATTTGACATCAGATCCATAAAATTGTTTACAGATTTGAGCTTACAGGCAGAAAACTTAGCTGACATTTCTATTTTTCTAAATCAAGAGGTGAACAAACCATAAAGATTCGGTGCCACTTCAAAATGGAGGCTATTAGTCCTGTGCAATACCAGGAAACCATCACAGTTTTCATACGTGTGGCTACACACCTAAAAAAACCACACAGGAGATCTGTGGGTAGTCTGATTATTTGCTGATAGGACCATGGCCAGACATTACCTCTGCAGTCTGCAGTGCCAGTCAGCATCTTAAGAAACAAATGAAGATTCATTGGAACACTGTGGAAAGGATCATGAATCATATTAAGGGCACTATGAACTTTGTATTTTCCTTCAAAACAGGAAAATCAACTTCAGATCTATAGTGATCCAGACTAAGCTGGTGATGTGGAAATCAGGAAATCCACAACTAGTGTGCTGTTAAAGCTTGGTGAATTCACTGTTACATGGGGTTCACCAAAACAAAGAGTAGAAGCACACTCTACGAAGGGCCTATTGTACTCTATTTGTACTCTATTGTACTCTATTTGTACTAGGACATGTCCCACTCAAGGACCTGCACGCTGACTTATTAATGGAGCCAGTACCAAAGGGATGCTTCATACACAGAGAAAGAAGCCAAATGTCTAAAGTATCATGACATTTGAATAAGACTCCCAAACACATAATAACAAATTTGAGTCATCTTTAGGAGGTGTACTAAAAATGGAAAATCAGGATGAATGTATTTTTTAACCAAAAGTCAATACTTTCTTTAGTGATTTCCATTTTTGGTTGGATATCACAAAAATCTTTGCAGTGTGCACTTTCCTTGTATGTTACACCATCTTTATGTGTCCCACTGTAAGTATTCCAGAGCTTGTGTGTCTAGCAAATAAAAATCCAAATTCCTGATGTTTAATTTGCTTATTACCAAAGTACAAAGGACAACTAAAACAAGCAGAAGTTCAGCAAACATATCTCAATGAGGAACTTGAAACTTTCAGCACATGTCAGGAGCATCTACAGAAATTCTGGCTCAAAGAATAATTGACCATGCACTGGACAGATATATATCCAGTAGAACAGTTCATAATGGGAGGGAACTTCCGTGTTGTACAGTCACTGTAACAGGGTCTATATGTGGACGAGGAAAAAAAATTCCCGTATTTTCCGGTTAAAAATACACCTTCTCCCAGGTGAAAATACACTTTTTCCGTGTTTAGTGACAGTATAATTTTCCTTGGAACTATAAAACTTATCAATCTTTTGAATGGTTATTGTTTAATACACCGGCGTAGAATTTCCCGGCACTTCAGGAAACAAAACTCAGGGGGGAAAAAAACATGTTATGAAAAGATATCTGATGCACAGCAATATGTACACTGCATATTTTCGTATTCGACCAAACACCACATGTTGCTTCCCAAAGCATTGAAATTGAGATTATGATGTGCTTTTGTAAGCCAGTCATAGCTCATGTCACATGATCTCGCCAGCCAATGACGGTGGACATTCAGAGCATATGACAAAGGATATTCAGAGCATAGGACACATGATGTAGTCAGCCAATAGCAACACCACTGTTAAATAGCCTGAAGACATAAATAGGAAAAGTTAATGGTTTAAATTAATATACACAGTGTTGCTACAAGAAAAGAAAAGCTTTCACTTATAATATTGGTCTCAAAGATTAATAAGCTGCAAGAGAAGCTAAGCTTTCACATATAATGTTGATCTTTTTTGTGTGTGTTACACTTTAAGATACATCACACAATTGTGCCAGTAAAATTTTTAACGACATAAATGTCTGATCTTCTGGGCTCGAAATTATTCTAAATGATTGTCCTCAAAGAGTTGATTTTTAAATGAGAGTCAAACACTCTGTGATTTAAGAAATTCATCATACATTATCGCACATAGTTCATCTTGCATAAAAGGAAATTTTCTTTGCAAGTAATGTTTTTCAAACAACCATTCGCAATATTTTCCCGCAACCTGTTAGAAATAGGTTTGTTTCGGCAGTTTCCAGAGGGCATCAGATAAAAGGCATCATCTCATTTGCGCAGCTACGATGACGCAGGAAGCCCGTATATTCGTACCTGTAAAACATTAAGAGATCTTACATTATGTCACAAAAGAAACAAGACATTAAGACGATACTCCAAGAGCATGGGAATTTCGTGAACGATACCAAAATGCATAATTCAGCTTAAGGTGCACATTCGTATGTCCAGATTGGGACATAAATTTTCTTGGAGTACCAGTACCATATTATCTCATGTTTGGTTCTTTATTATGGCATAATGCCATACGTGCTTGAAGACGAAAATGTGCACTTGAAATGCAGCGAACAGTTCAAACTAGCCAATAGTGTGCGATTCAAAAACTTCGTTTCAAATAAATTGACTGCCTCAGAGGAAAGGATTAATAAAAGCCTAATTTCTTTAGCAAACTGACAAAAATAACTTCATTGTTCTGCAAGGCGATTAAAGCTTGACCATCGGAAAGGTGGAAATAAAATAAAATCTGAAACTAATAACATATTTTAGCCTTCCATAATTATGTGAATGTATTTTAATTCACTCGATAGCTCCCAGCCACAGAAATCCATTTTGTTTTCACTTGACGTGAGAGCAATAAATGAAGAGGAAACAGCAAAATCACTAAATGTAAGCACAGGACATGTGGAGACTACCCACCTCCCCATTACAACTCAGACTGGTCTGTGGATCAGCCCCGGATCTATGATATTTCCAAACCCGGGCAATACAAGATAGTGCCCCACCCTCCCCCCCTCAAGCGTTTGAGGTGGGATGCCAAAAATTTTAGAAATTGACTTTCCAAAAATATGTTCATTTTGTTGCACACATCTTTCTGAAGAGCCTGAGACATAAAACATATGGGTCCGAGGAAATGTGAGAATGTTATTTGGTCGTAAGTGTGCCAAAGTGCAGTGCCACGCCTCTTCACACAGCATTCTTCTATCGCATGTCGCTGTATTTTGCTCCGTGGAATTCAAACATGTAATATTTTGTAATGGGTGACATCAAACTATATTCAGGTCAGTGGAAATTAAAATGTCCTGTGGTGCCTCTCCTGCTCCCAGTTGGCCGGTTTGAAATCCTGCTCCTCTTAAAAAAAACTTGCAATTAATACTGGATTGGGATTATTTGTAACAGGGAGAACAAGAACTCTTCAGAAAATTTGCACTCTTTATTGCCTATTATCTAATAACTTTCTGTTCTGTGTGACATACAATTAAATATAGGATACATAAAACCAGTAAAAACAATAGACAAGCAAGACAGTACACATGTCTTCAACCCTTAAGTCCTAGCATTTTTTCTCTTTAATCTTGCCACAGCTTTACATGGTGTACTTTCCTTTCTGGGAAAGAATCTACTAACTCATCAAAGTTCGTCAAACATTTTGCTACATGAAAGAACAAAATGCCATTTTTTAATACTGAAAAAGCTATTAATACAAATAGTACCCAAGACTGGTGTGGTTTCTCAATCTGATTATGTGTATTTTGTCACTGTCTGCTAGATAAAACGAAATAGGCCTGCCTAACATTGCAGCAATTGTAACACACATCAAATAAATGAGACTGTTTTGGTACAAATGGTCATTTTTACAACACGACAGAATATAATTCACAAAGTACCAACATCAAATGCCTATTAGGCCTACTACAAGCAAAATGTTTTATGTCAGAAAACAGTTTCACATTTCATTCATATGCTCTAGCTTCTGAAGCCGGAGATATAAAAGTAGTAGCACGAAATTTTTATCATATTCTTCCTTAATTTGTGTGATGTCCCTGTTTCTTCTCCTTCCTCATTCTAACAACCTTGTCATCACTAATTCTGTAACTATTCCTGAAAGTGTCAAAACTTATTCTCCAGTTAACTTCTTTAACCCTGCCACAATCACCGTTTTAGTTATCCTATGTCTATTCACCGGTTAGGCATTATTACGTGTTCGTACAACATGTTTTCCACACTTCTTCCAGAATAGAACTTTAGCGGCTGCTAGCTGGGGACTGTACAACTGGCCCTTACTAGTATAGTGGTCTGCCCAAAAACTTTATGTCAAAATTTCTTTTTCTTGGATACACCAGGAAGATAATATGTAATCTTTCTCATCTGTTATTCCTATTAGTCATTTATTTGCACTCTGGCTGTCTGGATTTTGCTAATAATTATAAAATGCTGAACCTTCGCAAACCCAGTCAATCACATAAATAGTTACTGGCATTCACCCAATAGGCTTTATTCCTCTCAGATCATATAACCCTGCTCCTTTTGTCTGCAGGAAAATTTATTTCTAGAGGCAATGGAAATTATCCTGGCAGAGACATCATATACACTATCCATGCATTCAAAAATCAGCTTAAGAATTAATTCAGAAGTCAACTTAGAATTTGTTCAAAAAATGTTCAAAAACCAACAGGGATGGATTTCAAAATCATATGAATAATCGATAGACCAACGTGCTGGATGCTAGGCACTTTGTAAGATAAGGTCTTTTTCCTCAAGAATATGAATTTGCCCCCCCCCCCCCAACCCCTTAAATTGCTGCCCTGGGCAGATACCCCAGTTTGCTTCACATCCTCTAGATCCGGGCCTGTTGCGCATGTGTGAATCTGGCAGCTTAGGCACACCAGTAAAATTTTTCTGTGTAACATCTAGCTGCTTGCTGCTATTCCTTATACAGCTAACTGCCACACATCTGTAGCCAGAAGCAGGAGAAGGTACTACTCATACATGACTCAACTGCGCATGCGCATGAGCTCGCTCGCAACTGGACAAACGAATCTAATGTAAGCAGTTGTGATGTCATGCTCATTGGAATCAATTTGTTATTAGGAAGCATTGCATAGTCTTCCTAATGCTGTTGACACATTTTGCTGTTGGCTGACACTTGTATGAACATTGTGTTTTGTTGCTGCATATGGCACATTTCCTTTGCAACTAAAGTTTTTATTTTTTTCCCTCACGTTCATGTTTTATTGCTGCCGTATTATTCTGCAGTAGCAGCATACACTAATATCCTTTGTTAGAATATTGGTTCTTATCAGTCAAAGTTACAAAAATTTAACTGAAAACTAAAACAATGAAAAATTCCTGGGTTCTTTCAAGTTTTCACGTGGATGAAAAAATTCCTGGGTTTTTCCTGGATCTCCCAGTTGTCATGGTTCGTATACACCCTGTGTAAGGATACTTCTAAAGAAACAGAGATTACTGCTTAATAACTGTAAAACAAAGTGTAGGGCTATAGATAGAGATATGCTGAATGAAACACATTTGGCTGTCAAGAGAGCAGTGCATGATGCTTTCAATGACTACTGTAACAGAATACTGTCAAGTGATCTTTCACAGAACCCAAAGAAATTCTTGTCATATGTAAAGGCTATTACTGGCACCAAAGTTAGTGTCCAGTTCCCAGTGAATGAGACAGGAACTGAAACAGATAGTAACAAAGCAAAAGCTGAAATGCTTAACTCCATTCCCTAATGTTCCTTTACAAAGGAAAACACAGGAGAATTGCCCCAATGTAATCCTCGTACCACTGAAAAGATGAGTGTCAGTGGTGCTGAGAAACAGCTGAAATCTTTAAAATAGAACAATGCTCCAGGCCCCGATGGATGTCAGATTCTATACAGAATTTGTGGCTGAGTTAGCCCCTCTTCCAACTGTAATCTGTCGTAGATCCCTTGGCAAAAGGCACAGGTGGCACCTGTCTATAAAGAGGGTAGCAGGAGTGACCCACAAAATACCGTCCAATATCCCTGACATTGGTTTGTTGTAGAATCTTGGAACATATTCTGAGCTCAAACACAATGACGTATCTCAAACAGAATGACCTTCTCAATGCCAACCAGCATGGATTTCTAACACATCGATCATCTGAAACCCAACTCGTACTTTTCTCACAAAACATACTGAAAGCTTTGGATCAAGGCAGTCAGGTAGATGCAATATTTCTTGATTTTCAAAAACCATTTGACTCAGCCCCACACCTACAGCTATTGCCAAAAGTACAATCATGTGGGCTATAATGTGAAATTTGTAACTGGATGAGGACTTTTTGATAGGGAAACACAACATGTTATCTTGGATGGAGAGTCAGTGTCAGATGTAGAAGTAACTTCGGGTGTTTTCCAGGAAAGTGTGCTGGGACCCTTGCTGTTCATGTTGTGTATTGATGACCTTGCAGACAATATTAATAGTAAAATCAGGCTTTTTGCAGATTTTGCAGTTATCTGTAATGAAGTACTATCTGAAAGACACTGCATAAATATTCAGTCGGATCTTTATAAAATTTCAAAGTGGTGCAGAGATTGATAACTTGCTTTAAATATTCAGAAATGTAACATTGTGCACTTCACAAAAACAAAAAACATGTAATTCCTATGACTATAATACCAATGAGTCACTGTTGGAATCAGGAATCAGCCAACCCACGCAAATATCTGTGAAATGGAATGATCACATAGGTTCAGTCATGGGTAAAGGAAGTGGTAGAATTCTGTTTATTGGTAGAATGCTGAGGAAGTGCAATCAATCTATGAAGAAGATTGCTTACAAATCATTCATGTGACCAGCACTAGAATACTGCTCAATACTGCTCTTGACTTTAACAGGTCCTAAATGACAAACAGATAAGAAATACTAGTGAGATTAAGCAGCTATGTGAAGCACCTGTGATTATTCAATATAAAATTTGTTAACAGGACAAGAGAGTAACTGCAGTAAAGAAGAAAATGGTCCATGTAACGGGGGTAATTTCCAACATGCCATGGATGGATTATGAGCAGCACCTGCACTTAGAAGTGGCATGTACGGGAACTGTGTCTGGTCATTCAGTGCTAAGCTTGGCCTGACAGACATATGTTTACCAATTTCCATTATTTCAAGGTAGTTCATCTTCCTTCCTTTGTGCATGTGACACTTCATGTTGCATCTTATAACTGTGCCTTCTTTAAACAGGTGGTCTACAAAAAGTAGAGTCTCCTTCTCTAAGTTTCCATCTTCTATGGTGTTCCTTCAAGTGGGTGCATATTGCCCTGTGAGACAGATGTATAAAGAATTTGTCACAATTACAAGTGATTTTGTATAATCCATTCTTTTCCAAAGATGAAGTGCTGTTTTTACCATTGGGCAAAAAGTATCGAACAGCGTTGTACACATAAACTGATGTTTTAAAGTTACTGGATTTAAGCTTTCTGGCTACATCCAGCGAGACTTTTCCATTATATGGAATTGCGTACCATTTATCGCACTCTTGAGGTGGTGGTTCAAGAACAGGATAAAAGAGCACATCTGCTGTTCCTGCTTTTCGTACATTATGGAGTTCACCAATGTTGCAGGGTAGCCATTGTTTGATATTATTTGTCTGATTGTATTTAATTCAATTTGGAAATTGTCTTCACTAATGGAGTATTACATCACATCCGTAAACGAAGATGAATTACCTTGCAATAATGGAAATTAATACACATATGACTATCTGGCCAAGCTTAGTACTGAATGACCAGACACAGTTCCCTTACTCGCCATTGCTAACTGCAGATACTACTCATAATCCTAGCCATGTCATATTGTACATTACCCCTGTTACACACATGTCCCATTTCTCCTTTACTGCAGTTACTCTCCTGTTCCGTTAACAAATTTTATATTGAATAATCACAGGTGCTTCACTTAGCTGCTTAATCTCTCTAGTATTTCTCATCTGTCTGACATTTAGGACCTGTTAAAGTCAAGATTATTTTGTTCAGCCACTCCCCTGGAACATATCACCAAAGTTTATTGATCAGTTTATTTTCTTTTAAGAACAAAGTTGTAATTTGTTATATAGTTCATTACTTAATGTGTCACATATTTTACCTTAATTAAATAATTGCATTTTCACTAAAATAATTTCCCTTCTTTTATTCCTAAAAATTACATTAATAATCTTTGGAAATGAAGATACTCTTTGATCCTGCAAAAAATGCACTGCACCATATATTTATCTTTGTACCTAATGATGGTGTAACAGCCAAAAACCAGTTTGTGAAGTAAATAACAACTATTATACAATGTTACACCAGTGTTGTGTGTGTTTTCATCCATAACAATAAAATATTCAACCAAGAACTGACAGAACAATCAATCAACGTAATATCAAGTTATTTAAAAAAATACATTTCCATGCCATCTACGGACTGATGTTGACTTTTCTCAGGACCTAGGTTGCCCTCCCTGGTGTTGAAAATCACAGTCCTGTGACAACATACATGCTGTTGAACAAACTTATATGAAGTTTGTTACATTTTCATTATTGTAGAACTTATCAAACTATGAATAACTTGTTTCAATTATCCACAAAGTGTTTTACTTTTGTTAATACAATGAAACTGCACTGCTTGCATGTTCACTATGCACAAATTAGTCCAAGCAACTGCCTTGGTTGCTCTATGGACATAATTCACATCACTGAGCTGCATGTAACTCTTTCAACACACAACAACAATGGAATCTGCAGTAGTTATGTGCCTTCTAAACATTCATCCAGCTGTTTATTGCTGTTATCCATGGTCAATAACAGAACTCAACATCCTTTTTAAAAATTATTATCTCCTGTAATAGCACAGACTTCAGTACCTGAAGCAACCATACATACAAATCCAACTGATTTGAAAGATTTAAGCACACTGTATTGTTTTGAAATGAAAACTAAAGTGACTTACCAATTCAAATAACATACTGAAATAGGAAAACAAAATGTGAACTACTCCAAAATAAACGCTGAAAGGTAGGATGGGTATTCTCAGAAAATAAAATAATAATTATGGTATTGTAAACAAGAAAAGACAAAATAATTCTTGATCTCAATCTTTCAATACCTAGTCTCTAATTAAGGAAACAGAGCAAACAAATATGTTATGAAGTGGTATACAGTGTAATGCACAAAATTTGTCAGGAAGAAATTAGTTTGATTTCAAGTTGTGTTTCATGAGATTCTCATAGATATCTATTAATTGATTACTCGAGTATCCTAAACATCAGTACTCATTTTGAAATGCTGCTACAAACAAAAGCAAAATGGCTCACCCTTAAAGCTTCTGGATACATTCCAAGATAAAAGTAGCAGCACGCAAGATTAACAAATACACCATCTGGAGGATTCTTTAAATGTCTCAAGGATTCATATACAGACATTGCTCTTTTGTAATCACCCAAATGAAATGCGCAATAGCCAATCCACATCTCTGTCTCCTCATTGTTTTTACGTCCTGTAAACTAGAAACATAGTTCTGAAGCACATATTAAATTACTATTCTATAACAGTTAATTTGTGATAACTGCCCACTTATCTGTCTAAAGTATAAAGCTAATTACAAAGTAAACAGTAGAAAAAATGACAGAAAAAAAGAAGATAATGCTGTTATCTCACATCAAGAACGGTTAATGCTCCAGTATAGTCCCGTTTGGCCAAAAAGTCTTCTAATTTTGGTATTTCTTTTCGACCTGATGGCTGACTGCTTGCAGTGTGGGTAACACCACTAGCTGGTTTTGCTCTGGATAGAATCTGTAACCATTAAAGTGGTTTATTTCACCATAGATAGTGTTTAAAATATGGTGTTATTTTTTGTTTCTATGAAAATGTAAATTTAAACTACAGTAAAATTGCATCACTATTCATAAAGAGATTCATTAAGAAAATAGAGATTTTCAATAAATTCTTTTTTGACAAAAATACAAAATGCTACAAAAGCAATAAAACAATAACATATTTTTTGATAGATATTTTATATGTTTATGCCCAATGACATTTAAAATCTCAAAAAATTCAGTATATATCGTTTTTCCACTTGCTCGAGTTTCTCTTATTATCTCTGTTAACGTAAGAGTTTAATTAATACAGAGCAGTGACTTCTAAGACTTGGGACATCAACCAGAGACTAAATCACTTCTGAAGTACTCAGTATTTGTTTATGTACATTAGGAGAAAAAACAGATACTTTGAAGAAAGCCACTGCTTCTCTTCTTCTACTAATCAAATGATGTCTTCATGTAACACTTCAAAGCATTTATATAGCTTTACACAAAATGCTATCAGTTGTTTACATACTGAGGAAGTGAAAACTTGTTTAATATAAACATTGTAGATATACAGAATTTACATCCCTGAGTCCAAATATTCTGACAAATTGCAGAGATAGTGGCTAGTGGCTTAATGAGATATTCTTTTACTTCTTTGTGTAATACATGGGAATTTTCAATTTTCTGCCTGTGTCTACTGCAGAACACAATGAGAAAGATTTCACAGTGCAAAGCAGACAAAATGGCGATTTTTCATTAACACTTATGCATGTACTAGTTCCACTTCAGTTTATTATCCTTCTTTATGCTTAGAAATTCCACACATTGTGTCTCATTCCAGTATGTGCTCATCAGTCTCTACTTCTGGTGCCTGTAAGCAACTCTGATTTGTCTAGAATTGCACAATAATCACACTAAATGAAAACTAAGTCACCCCAGGAGATATCACACTAGTATCACAAAACACTCCCTCTAGCCTGATAGTAGCCTCAATTTTGTGAGGCAGAGAGGCCACGGGTTTCTTCAGGTATGACTCATTCATCTGAAACCATTCACTCATTGATGATTGGATTCCATAGAGCTACTGAATTGCATGGACGCTGATTGCTGTATTTCATCTACTGATCCAAATACTTCCGGGCATTTTATATGGGGTTAAGACTGGTTGAGTTAGTTGGGCAGTTGAGGTGTGATAGGGTACCTCAGTGTGCGTCTAACCAGAAATGTATTCACGTAGTCAGTGTACACAGCTGTTGTCATCTTCTAAGGTGAAAGAGTCCATAGCATTCTCACCTTGATACTGTAGAAGAAAGCACAATATGTAGTCACTAAAAATGTAGAAATAAGCACTCTGGTTTACATTCATGGTAACAGGAATGATTGGGTCCAAGTCACTGAAAAAAAAAAAAAAAAAAAAAAATGCCCCCAAAACATTATAAAACCACCCCCAGGCTGAACTACACCTTCCAAATGAAGAAGGTTAAACATCCCAATGGGCCATTAGTGTATGCAACACCTTGCATCATTTGAAAAGGGCCAAAATTGTAAGTTATCAGACTACACTATATGCCTCCAGTGAGTTACTGTATAGTTTTTGTGTTGCTTGTGCCGTTGAAGAGGTGCAGTGCAGTGTTGTTTTTCGTTGGCCACAATTTAATTAATAAAGATTTAATACTGTTTCTCTATTACCTTTGCTCGCTCAACCGTGCCTTGTATGCAGCTATGAAAGACTTCGTCTTCTCCTCATGTAGTTATTGCTACAAGGAAATGTAATACTGCTACTCTACTTATTTTATCAATATATGAACACCTTTAGTATATATAATCTGTATTGTTCATAAATATACACAACATCAACTGAAACACACACACATTCACACAAACAAGCACATCACTTCCACCAGCAGCTCCAACCGGAATGTGACTTTTGTGAATTTCAATCTGGAGTGGGGCAGGGAAAGGGGAGAGACAGCAGGGTATTGGTGGGGGGAGAAGAGAGTGCTGCCTGGTGAGCGTTGCATGGACTAAAGACTGCCAGGCACAGTGCCAGAAGAGGGGATGTGACGGTTGGGAGCAGAATGCTCCCACCACCCCTAAGAGCCAGTTACAACAGGATACAGCCTTCATCACCCTATACCATTCCGGACAGGAACAACTGAATCACAGCCTTTGTTATGACTTTGATTATCTATCATCATGCCCTGAAATGATGGACAGCATACACAAGATCTTTCACACCCCTCCAAAAGTGGTGTTCAGTCACCCGCCCAGCCTCCACAACATCCTAGTCTATCTTTGTGCCACTCCCAATCCCACCCCAGGGATCATATCCTTGTGGAAGACCCAGGTGCAAGACCTGCCCACTCCACCCACCCTGAAGCTCCTATTCAAGTCTTCTCACAGGCTTACCTTACCTCATCAAAGGCCGGGCCAGCTGCGAAAGCAGCCATCTTGAATACAAGCTCTGCTGCAACCATAGCACAGCTTTTTATATTGGTATGACTACCAACCAGCTGTCCACCAAGATGGTCACCAGCAAACTGTGGCACAACATGCAGCTGAATATAACATGCTTAATTTCAATGGCTGCTTGAAGACAAGGGTGATCTGGATCCTCCCCTCCATCACCAGATTTTCTAAACTGCACAGATGCGAGTTATCCTTCCAACACATTCTCTGCTTCCGAAACTATCCCGGCCTCAACCTATGGTAACCTACCGTCCCCACACCCGAAAGCTTCAGACCCATCACTTTCTCCCTTTTCACATTACCTCATTCTCTTAGTGTGCCCCCCATTCTCTCCCCTTCCTTGCTTCTTTCTCTTTCTACTCCTCTCCTTTTCCACTCCCTGCTTGCCCCCCACCCCTTTCACACACATCTCAACTCCTGATGCTGTGTCTGGCAATCTCTAGTCCCCTGCATGTCCTGCCAGATTGAGCTCTTCTCTCCCCCCACCCATACAATGCTATCCTTACCCCTTTCCCTGCCCCATTCCAAATTGCTGTTCACTTTACAGTTGCATTCCAGTTGGAACTGCCAGTTGCTGCATGAGGTTCACTTGCTTGCGTGAATGTGAATTGCTCAAGAAGGTTTTGGATGAAAGCTATAATTTGTAACAGTCATTTTGTTGTACCAGGTTATCTTTACAGTGAGTAGCAAATCTACCCTTTTCTAAATATTGCTGATATTCCAACCTCTTGATATCCCAACCTGAAGTTTCCATTATTTGATTCCAACATCAACTGAATAGTACCAAACTTCTGTCAAATCATAATGTCCAGTGCAGAACCTCTGCACAAATCATAATGTCCAGTGCAGAACCTCTACACAAAAGTATATCCAAAGAATGAATGAATCTGAATGACATTCCATTTATCTGAATGAACACCACAACTAGTGTCAAAAATATAATGTATATTTTCCAAGGACTTCACACTTCTCTAAAGTATGCTGGTGATGCTAGTAGCTTCTATATTCACACCCATCCATGTACTTCCTTTCACAAAGTTACTGCAACGACTGTCCAATCTCGAAGGCACTTGTTGCCCTTCAGTATGCTTCTCCACAGGCAAATAAAGTATCAAATTCACACAATATTTGTGCTCTCTTCTATGATAACTTTTTTATGGTTTTCATTTGTGCTGTTTGCTGTGAACCAGTTGTAAGTTCATGCCACTATTCTCATCGCTGAGTCTGGTATGGAGATGCTTATGCCCTTTGTCAATCTACTACTGTCATCAGAAAACATCTCAGTTTCTGAAGAGAGCTCCATCATCCCAGGTAAATCGTTTGTGTAAGCCAATAAAAGGAGCAGGGCAAATGCTGAAACTCGCAGTCCATCAGATTTAATATTTTCCCCACCCTGAATTTGGTCTTGTTCCCTCCATTTTCTATTGTTAAGATACAGCTCCATCCACTTTGAGGGAAAGCCTTTAATGTCATACTATTTTAGTTTCTCTAGTAGACTTTTATGATATACATAATCAAAGGTCTTGGTAAGACCGGAGGAAATGGTGAAAGGATAATTTTTCTTGTTTATTCTACTAGAAATGAGTTCATGATATTATAGATAGCTTTCTCAGTAGAGAAGCCTTTACAGATCTCAACCTGAACTGTTGTTAGTTATTTGCAGAGAAGTTGTTCAATATTTTGTTGTAAACTAGCTTCTCAAAAATCTTTGAGGACACAGGAAGGAGGAAGATGGGTGTTGCTTATTTCCACTTCTACATGTGAGTGGTACTGCTGCATTCTTGAGTCTCTCAGGTAATGCACCTGACTCATTCAAAGGTGATCAAGGTAACTTAAGGAGGGAGGATGTCATTACCAAGTCAGCACGATGAGTACATGACAAGTATCAAGTACATTAACAAAGCACCAAAGTGAATGCCATTTCAAAAGGAGAACACAACTTGAAAAAAATTCTGCTAAGAATATTAGCAATTCTTGAGCTACAATTAGAAACAAGAGTGAGGCCAACTACCAGTAGAAACTGTTATGGTAAGAGTTAGGAAAGGTAACTCATAATTCCTGACATGTTGACCGAAAATACAGTCACAGCACTGGATCAAAATAAGGTAATATACATCAAACAGACATCACCTGCAGGGTGCCTGGAGCTCTTAAGGCAACTATTTAAACAGTGAGTTTGGAAAGACATCAAACACCAAGGATTGCCACTGATTAAAAAATGCAACACTGAGTTCTGTTCTAACAAAAATTACAAGCAAGAGTTAAGAGCGGTTATTACAAAAATACTTTTTTGGATATTGAATATGGGAAAGTGGCAGATGCTCCATAATGGTACATATGATTTCAGCACATTACTTTCCTCTCTACATGAGGAAATGATAGCACGAAGAAATTTATTCTCTTAGTAGTCATTATACAGAATGCCAAAAGGCTGATAAGATTTTTAAACTAGAACATCTTTTCTACACAGGGACAATAGTAGAAAAATATAAGTGGCCTAGAAGTCACATGCAATGTCACTACTCCTAGGAATTTGGTCAGAGCACGCACAGTTGCTTGCTATGTGCCAAAAATGTTAGGTGAGCTAGCAAAAGCTTTACAGGTTTTTGACCCAACAGTAGCAAAAGATGCACATGGTTTTTCATTGCATCAGAGACAGTGTGGTATGGAGCGCAAGGCACTGGAGGATAGCCCTTGTCACTGCTTCAGCAGCTAAAAAAAAACATAAGTTTACAATGAGGCCTCAAATTACCCAGAACCACCCATCTGCCAAGCATTTACATAACCCTCTCCCCTTTCCAGTTAGATCACCACAGAAGGGAACAAGATAAATAGCACTAACAATGAAAACAAAAGTTACATTGTTTCTAGAAATTTCAATCCATCACACTCAAGTAGCATTTGTATCAAAAACTTAAGCTTCAGAAAATATATAAGTAGACTGAATTACATGTCTGTTATACAACTACGTATTAACACACTAAACAAAGCGATGTGATGATGAACATACACTCCTGGAAATTGAAATAAGAACACCGTGAATTCACTGTCCCAGGAAGGGGAAACTTTATTGACACATTCCTGGGGTCAGATACATCACATGATCACACTGACAGAACCACAGGCACATAGACACAGGCAACAGAGCATGCACAATGTCGGCACTAGTACAGTGTATATCCACCTTTCGCAGCAATGCAGGCTGCTATTCTCCCATGGAGACAATCGTAGAGATGCTGGATGTAGTCCTGTGGAACGGCTTGCCATGCCATTTCCACCTGGCGCCTCAGTTGGACCAGCGTTCGTGCTGGACGTGCAGACCGCGTGAGACAACGATTCATCCAGTCCCAAACATGCTCAATGGGGGACAGATCCGGAGATCTTGCTGGCCAGGGTAGTTGACTTACACCTTCTAGAGCACGTTGGGTGGCACGGGATACATGCGGACGTGCATTGTCCTGTTGGAACAGCAAGTTCCCTTGCCGGTCTAGGAATGGTAGAACGATGGGTTCGATGACGGTTTGGATGTACCGCGCACTATTCAGTGTCCCCTCGACGATCACCAGTGGTGTACGGCCAGTGTAGGAGATCGCTCCACACACCATGATGCCGGGTGTTGGCCCTGTGTGCCTCGGTCGTATGCAGTCCTGATTGTGGCGCTCACCTGCACGGCGCCAAACACGCATACGACCATCATTGGCACCAAGGCAGAAGCGACTCTCATCGCTGAAGACGACACGTCTCCATTCGTCCCTCCATTCACGCCTATCGCGACGCCACTGGAGGCGGGCTGCACGATGTTGGGGCGTGAGCGGAAGTCGGCCTAACGGTGTGCGGGACCGTAGCCCAGCTTCATGGAGACGGTTGCGAATGGTCCTCGCCGATACCCCAGGAGCAACAGTGTCCCTAATTTGCTGGGAAGTGGCGGTGCGGTCCCCTACGGCACTGCGTAGGATCCTACGGTCTTGGCGTGCATCCGTGCGTTGCTGCGGTCCGGTCCCAGGTCGACGGGCACGTGCACCTTCCGCCGACCACTGGCGACAACATCGATGTACTGTGGAGACCTCACGCCCCACGTGTTGAGCAATTCGGCGGTACGTCCACCCGGCCTCCCGCATGCCCACTATACGCCCTCGCTCAAAGTCCGTCCACTGCACATACGGTTCACGTCCACGCTGTCGCGGCATGCTAGCAGTGTTAAAGACTGCGATGGAGCTCCGTATGCCACAGCAAACTGGCTGACACTGACGGCGGCGGTGCACAAATGCTGCGCAGCTAGCGCCATTCGACGGCCAACACCGCGGTTCCTGGTGTGTCCGCTGTGCCGTGCGTGTGATCATTGCTTGTACAGCCCTCTCGCAGTGTCCGGAGCAAGTATGGTGGGTCTGACACACCGGTGTCAATGTGTTCTTTTTTCCATTTCCAGGAGTGTATATTTGGTGCAACAAATAACGTAACTGCTATAATGTAATTCCTAAGAGACTGGAAAAAGGATAAGCAACCATAAAACAGAAAGTAATACAGCAAAAATGTATGTATGAGTGTTTGATAAAAATGATTTTTAGTTTCTTGGCCATTCAAATCTAAACTAAAAGTTTGGTTTGTGGCTGCAGGATGATATGTAAGCAGAGTGGGATGCTATAGGTTGTTTGGTGACAATAATATGGGAGATCTGAGTAATGCATCAACCCACAAAGACTGTTCTCTCTTCAGCACTAGTCATAAGCAAGCATGATGTAGAACTGTACACAACACTGTTGTGAAACAGATTATTGTCCATTTCCTCACAAAGGAAGGTATCAAACCTTGTGAGATATTGCTGCACAATGAATTGTTCTTCTTGTCACTATGTTGCCCAGTGTTTGAATGTGTCAAAATATTTTATAGGGGTTGTTCAAAACAAATCTCAGAAACTATGTTTATGGTCAAATGTAGTTCATGACAACACATTTGTCCTTTTGAAATCTTGTGGTAGATGACTAATATTTAGCCTCCTAAATGAGCAACAGAGAAATACTCATTTAGGCACCTGCCAGCTGCTTTTGAGTCTGATAGATAATGAGAGATGCTTTTACAATGAGTTTTGAGCTGCAAGTATATTTGGCTACATCACTAAACATCAAAGGCCATGATGACAAGTATGGATTGGAGGGAAAAAAAGGAGTGAGGGCTCCAGCACAGGCCAGTCCTTGCCTGTCAGCATGTAAATTTCTAATAACAATATTATGAAAAGGTTAGTTGCTACTCACCGTATAGCGGAGATGCTGAGTCGCAGATAGGCAAAACACAAAGACTGTCACAAAATGAGGTTTCAGCCATAAAAGCCTTTATCAAAAATAAAAAAAGGCCTTGTTGACCGGAAGCTTATTTTATGACAGTCTTTTTACTGTGCCTATCTGCAACTCAGCATCTCCGCTCTATGGTGAACAGCAGTTATCATTTTCGTAATATTGTTACATCCCATCCTGGATTTTCTAAAGTTCTAATAATTGTCTTTTGGAATTCGAAAGATATGTAACTCAATGATTTTCCTCATGGTAACCACATACAGAACCCTTAACTCCATGGAATACACTAGACATCCCTTGAATCTTTCTTACAGACTGATTTATCCTCTGTGACACTCAGATGTTTGTGTCCTGAAAGAGGTGTCAGGCAAACAAAACTTCATTGATGATGCAGCAGACTAGTATGTAAGCCATTATCTATTGGACTGCCCCTTTTATTTTGGGATGAAGGGATCATAAAGCTCTCTATTTAATGGGAAACCTGCATTTATGCTGAAAGAAACCATACAGATAAATAATTCACTACTTTTGACATGTCATAACCAATTCAAGCCACAAACAACTATATCTGGAACAGAACTATGCACAATTTCATTGTTTATTAGATTTATCACCAATGTCAGTAAACTTAGTACAACATCAAATCCAGGAATTTTTACTTAGTAGGTAATTGATTGGAGGAAGGCAATGGAAAACCACCTCCACTAGGACCTTGCCTAGTCGGCGGTGTGGGTCTCCCGCATTGTCCCCTACGCTCCTCAGAGTATGGGACCTCATCATCATCATCATCATCATCAGGTAATTGATGGGCCAAATAAACATTTCTCTCTGCATCACTAGGGACACTTGTGTCCAGTCTTACTGATACCTATTGATACCAAATGTGCAATTATCTTGAAGATCATGTCCAACATTTAATTAAACCCCTACCATATTAAACGACTTTTCCTAAAATATGTTCTTTTACAGAGACAATGAATATCTCCAGTAGAATGTAGTGGACAAAAATGGTGGAACACAAAATAAGGATAACTACTTGCCAATTTCAAATGTAATTCCTCAAATATGCACAGAGATGAACAGCAGTTTAAGTAACACATAGCATTAAAGGGAAGAAAAGGGTCACAAGAACAACATATTAAGTAGCTTCAGACATCTCAGAAGTTTTGGTGATCATGAAATTCTGGTTATAAAGCTCAATAATGGGGTATAAAGGACTTGTCAAAAGTGTATACATCTGTCCTTATAAACCAAAATGTGAAAGGAGCATCCCCAAAGAGTGCAAAATTATAATACTCAGGCATTCCCAGGAAATTGTGATCCACCGGTCAATCCTCCTATCCCAGAAGTACGAGTGAAAGATGAATTTAGTCAAATTGTTCCCTTTAGCGCTTACTGTAAGTATTACACCCATAAATACTGAAAGCTTGTCTACAGCTAATGAACAATTTTTCCACAACTTATGCAGTCGAGAAACACATTGAGTTTCCCTACACAGATGTCCAAAGATTCGTAGATGGTTCAAATCAATGCAATCAATAAGGGAGGTGCTTCTCTTTGTCAAGCCAAACCTAATGGTAAGTTGTGTCTATCATAAGAAAACATATGAAAATTAACTTACTTCATTTCTGGAGAGTTTAGCAACATCCTAGTTACTTCCATTTATGAACCTTCAAATGAAAAGTTTGGAATTATGCCATCTTTAAAATTTAATACAAACAAGAGATCTGGTGTGACAAGTGATTTGGCTCTGATCATATGAGAGCCGAAGGCAGTGAAGGGGTTATAATCTAGATTTCACATTTGCATGTTGATGTAGTGCTCAAAGTCAATGTGAACACCTACACCAAACACATAACACAGCTACGTCCATAAAATTCTGGGTGCCTTTTTTGTGCAACCAAGCTAAACTGTTCAGTCTGCATGACTAGGAAAGAATGTAGGCCACTCATATGCATAAGTCGGTTGAAGAACATGTGTACAGATTTATGGTCTAATATCCCTAAAGTCTGTGTGTGGCAGAAATTTTGTTGCACGAAAAATACAGGCATATATCACAAATGGATGACTAATCATTAACCACAAAAATCTTCTAAATCATAAATGGTTTATGACAAACCAAGGAACGATGGCTTGCTAACACTCGAAAGGATCTCGTGGAAGTTGCAGCTGAACTACAGGCAATCACACTTTCTACATTCAGAAAAAAATTTACAGTCATATTTTTCACATTCAAACAATTGACCCTGAAATTCAAAAATGCACTGATATCAGAAAAAACTTTGAGCGAGATACTAAAGAAATTTTGGGAAGATATGATGAACATGAAGATTAAAGCTAATGAATTGCCCTACACAATTTTTAAAAGCTCAGTCAAACAAAAACATGGAAAAAAAGGGTGATGATTCGGGTATCATAAGATGCTTTGTTATCTTTGGAAAAAGTTAGTATAATCTGATTTCTTTTGCAGTTATCTCTGATACACCAAGTCAGTCAGACTAAATGAGATGCACAGTATTTCCCTGTAGTGAAGCAAGTCTGTTCTGAAGTCAGGATCATTTCAATATTTTGTATTAGTATTTGCAAAGCCTTGTAAATATGGCATAACCAGAAAATTGACTGATGATCTTTTGGATTATTCGATCTTTGTCAAATTTTAATTTGGCTATAATCTTAGCTCTCCTCCAATGCACGATTGGACACAGTTTATCTGCAAATGTAATTGTCAGTTCATTATGATGGGACCAAAATGTTTTATCTGTTCAGTTCACAGAACTAAATCTACATCCATACACTACAAACTGCTGTGAAGTGTTTGGCAGAGGGTTCTTGCCAGTGCCCCACTTACTACGATTTCTTCCCATTCCATTTGAGTATGGAGTGTGGAAGGAATGACCACTTAAATGCATCTGTGTGCACTATAATTAGTCTAATCTTGTTTTTGCTCTCCCTATCAGAACAATAAATAGGCTGTACTATACACCTAGAGTCTTTACTTAGTACTGTTTTTATTATCATTATTATTATTATTATATTTAAACTTTGTAAGTGGGTTTTATGGTGTAGTAAATGTCTACCTTTGAGTGTCTCCCAGTTCAGGTTTTTCATCATTTACACAGCGCTCTCCTTTGAGTCAAACAAACATGTTCATTCATTCATTCATTCACTCACTCACACATTATGTTCTGTCAAACCCATCAAAGCCTTCAGAGAGGTGAAACGAGTCGAGTTATACATTAACAGGCAGAAGCAACTATGGCTGGCTACTTCTGTAAAGTAGCCTACACTAACAACAAACTGTGACTACTGCTAATCAACTCAAACTGATACTTATCATAATTATGTCTAGATTACTTTAAACACGTAAGTCTGGGAGAGGAGGGGGGGGAACCACCTACTGTCAGCTGGGGTAATACTGGCAAAGAGGAAGAGAATGTTCTTTGCTACACAGATCACATATACATTAATGAATATTCATGCTTCTTGTCTTAAACAAATGGTAGCAGCACTAGCTATGTAGCTTGTGCATTATTTCTGTATTTCATGAATCTGCTGCTGCTGTTATCGGAGTCATTTTAATGTTTGTAAGGAGTTTTTATTACTGCTTCATTTTTTTAGACTGAGATGTAAAACAGAAATTTCTAATTCTTCATTTTGCTATGACATAAAGACACTATTTCTCAGTGGTGTAACATTATCCCATGTTTTGGAGTGACGCTCACCTGAACAATTTTAGGACAAAGTTTTATTTACTTTGTTACCTACCAGTATTTATTTTAAAAATTTCTTACCATTTTAACAGAATTCTTTTCCATGAAGCAGACAAGCATTTCCTGGCTATCAAATGAACTGATGAAGCACCTGAAGAAGATCATGATCCAAAACTTTATCTCCAGGTTCAAAAAGTGTCGAACTGTCCCACTAAGCAGGCAAAAGACTCTTCAGTGCTTGCCAATGACAAAACATGAAGTCGTGATGGAACAACAGGCATTGGGTCATTCCATGCCAAGTGGTCTATAGGCTCCCACATGACCCTCATGGATTTTGATGAAATTTTGTATGAACATTCACACATGTTCTCAATGAACACTAGTAAAGTTTCAGTTTCAGAAATTCAATACTTTCGGAGATACAGTCACTTGTTTAAGACCATAGCACAGCTTTCTATAGTGCTTCCTTGAATTTTCAGCAACTTTGAGATGAGATATCTCTGTAAGTATTTGCATGAAAGAAATAAAACTTGGCCATCTTATACAACTTTTAGAGCTCTTTAAAGTAAAATATTAAGAAAAGGATTTCTGAGCAATTTTCATATAGATAATTTGAAGCAAAGTTGGGCGAAAAAATAGCTGTTTAAAAAAAAAGTGAACTTTAGTTTTTTAAATCTCCAAAAGTAATTGTGGGATGTACGTGAAACTTTGCACACCATAACTCACCAACACAAGGTCTTAGAATATAAAATTTCATTCTCCTATTGCTTTCCATTATTTCACAAATCTAGGGTGAAGTTGACGATTTTTCAAAAAGTGCTAAAAATGGGTATGTTTATTAAAATTTTTCAAAAAAGTGTTTTCTCCAAACTCTTCTGAACTATGGTCATTAGAAAGAGCATATTCTAAACTATCTAGAAAAGTGGATTTGGTTTTGCAATGCAAGCATACAAGGCCCTAAAAAGTAGCATCATCAAAGAGGCGCACTGGAAGTTTGAACACATTTTTCTGGCACTCAAATTATACCTGAAATATTTTATTTTGCCTTATACATGTTTATTAATGTCTGAAATAAGAAGTCCTGATGAATAGGACCCAGCTTAAGTCCGAATAGCAAAAGAATAAAAATAGAAACAATGTTATTTCTTAATTGTCACCCCCCCCCCCCAACTCTCTCTCTCTCTCTCTCTCTCTCTCTCTCTCTCTCTCTCACACACACACACACACACACACACACACACACACACACACACACACACACAATTATTATCAAGAATGAATGTAAATCGTAAAACTGATTTGCATAATCATCTCATTATTAGTGGCCTGTTTAATGAACAACACCAGCTTACTGATGGAAAAGAAGTGTATAAATGAGTTGCTATGGTCCATGGTGGCTTAACCACTGCCAGTTTCATTTCACCTCAGAAAACCAGTATTCCCATTGCCGTAGATGCCACGCCCGATAGCTTAGCAACAACAGTCACGGGTGGGTTTCTTTACCACAGGATCCCAAGCCTGATAAGGGTTTCTTTACACAGGTTCACAAGCCTGATAGTAAAATTATTTAAGTGCCCTGCGTAAAATTAGAAGGCACTCTTGGGTACCTTAAGATTATTTCCTCTAACCTATTTCAATTTTTGATATGCTACATTAATTTTCTGATGAATATCAAGAGGAATGGTGTATTGCCGGCCAGACGAATTTACTGATGGAGCTGGAATAACTGCAATAATGTGGTGTTCCGGAACCCAGCACTTGTCACTTCTTGGTGGCCAATAAAATGAATTTGCTGGAACATGTGGGTGCATAAAGTTTATTAATGCACCTCTTTGCTCTGTGGAGGTCTCACAGATATTCCCAATCCACCACACGTTTTCATAGATGCATGCAACATATTGTCCTGGTTAGAGAGCAGACATTAATATGCCTCCTTCATTACTGTGACCCATTTTAGCTAGAAAAGATGAACAATCATTTGAAACTCTGCTGACCTGAATTGCTGTTTCATTAATAGGTAAAAAGCGATGATTTTCTCTAGTGCCTGCTACAGTTTGTCCCAGTTTAAACCTCTCTTCTTGTGACACAATATTTTTTTCAATTTCATCTTTACTGACGAAAGCAAATTTAATTCCATTAATGTTTTCAGAGCAGAAGTGAAACAGATCTAGGGGAGTAAGAATTTGTCCATTAAGTGGCCATTGCAAGCTTGCTCTTGCTGCTAACCGCTTTGTTGTACCTCCAATCCCATCACAAGGTGATTTCCCGTGACTAGTAGCAAAAAAATTCCACTCGACTGTCATTCCAAAATCACTCTTATGATAGCACAAATTTATGAAATTCTTGAAATTTTTATATTGAGCACTGGAGCCATCACTGAAATAATGAATGTGGGATATCTGTGCAAACCGTGCTTTTATATATTTGATGAGCTCCTTAACAAAAACGTGAACTGTGATAGTGTCATGCCGCAAACAATCACTGATAATGCAAAAACTTAAAGATTCTACTTTCTCATTTTGACGAAAGTAGATAATAAATGAAAGAATTGTTGCTTGACTATTGTCCCAGTGGAAGCCTTGCACAGCATCCTGAATGATAAAAGAATAATTTTCTGCAAAATCCATTAGGACAACAAGCTCTTCGTCTTTCAGATGGCATTTAAGGCCTTTAAGATGCAAGCTTTGATGCTTGGCAATGTAATGATGGCATGACAGACTCCATATTTTATTTTTTACATTGTCAATAAATTCATCCACTACCATTTGCTTTGTGTCCAGTGTGGCCCGATCGGTAAGTATCCATTGCTTAAACACAATAACTTCCTGTGGCTCATGATCTAGGAAATAGCTGGCAATTTCAGATGCTATAGCTTCGGGCCCAGGACACCTTTCACAGCGATGTAGCGTGCACCGTTTAGAGTTCAAACTGCAAACTGCCTTGCTGAGACTCTCCTTATAATTTTCACGTATACCAACTCCGCTAAGCATAAGCTTAACATTTTGGTGAATTGCACAGACGCAAACTGCATGCATTCCAGCTGATCCTATTGTTACGCACCATTTGGGTCTAAGTTCACAAAACTTTGAGAACCCTATTTCTGGACCATTTATATTCTTATAGATAACATACATTGCAAAGTAACAATCTTTTCTGCATGTATGTCTTTCTATCTAAAAGTCTAACTGAAACACTATCTTTTTTTCCAGGGCACACCCTACTATACTCATCATCTTCAAAAAAATTTCGCGCTCTACTAGCAACTTCTGCTGGTAATTTCCTGCTTTGCCTATTTTTGGGAAGAGCCAGAATGCCCTTCTCTGTCTTAAGCTTCCGAGCATTCTTCACCATTCTTTCGGACACGCTGAACTGAGCTGCTGTTTGTCTGACTGTCCAACTTACAGGTGCCAAGGTTAAAATTTGCATCTGTTCTTTATGAATCGCATTCTGCACCTTGGCTTTCAGTTCAGTCAGCAAATGTGCATAGTCGGCACAGTTTCCACATTCCTTAATATCACTAGCATCTTCAATTTGTCGGTTTACTCCCACTGCATTTACAATTCTGTTTTTAATCACATTTTGAGCCTTTTGAATTTTCTTCTTCACATATTGGGGCTTATCTCTGTAGCTTACTGTTCTCTTCAGGGGTGAAATACCGATAGACAATAAGCTACTATTTAATTCTTCTTTTGGTGTAAAGTCCTCATCAGAATGTGATGATGAGGCCGATAAAGCTTCGTCCAAGTGTTTATTTAAGGTAGTCCTGCAAGCCGGACAAATTTTCTGACCTGGCTTTATGTTATTAACAAGCTGCTTCTTCAACATATCAGAAGCCTTATTAGCTGTTTCAGTATCAAGAGTACGAATTCCTGCCTTAACATTAGATTCACCTTCCCAAAGGGATTGAAGCATTTTTTTTGTAACCTCTCATATTGTGTCAATAACAGGGCTATAGGCAAACTTGAGGGGTATTGTCCAGCTTTGCATCAGAACATCGGACCAACAACTCTTTTTCCTCATCACTAAAATTCGCAAACCATCTTAAAGCAACTTTTTTGGCAAAGAAAGTGACATGACATTTTGTTCCACTATCTCCTTGCCCAACTGAGCAGGAAGGTATGCTGTTCCCTTCTGCATCCATCTCTAATCAGTAACTAAATAATGTATTTGGCCTCTAAGTGCAAATTATAATCTGCTTAAATTTCAGACAAATTGTTACTGAATGAAATTATACACAATGTATAATACCAATGAAAAAATCTAATAAGAGATATATGCTATAAAAGACACAATCAAAACATTTGATGGTCTTACGAATCACTTAACAAGCCACACTCAGTCAAGAGAACCCACTCACTATGCTGCAGACACACCACTGAAATACTGATTGTTCAAACAAGGCTCACAATAATGAAACAATCTGATTGTTGAAGTAATTGTTGCCATTATATTTTCTATAAACAGTGAATCTTGTGAATTTTCTCTGTGAAACTTGTGGTTACGTATTTACCAAGGTAGTAGGCTACATTTAAGTGTGATTAAATACAAAATTAAAACTCTTAGATGTTTAACCAACCAATTTCAAATGTTTCCCTAATAACTTTAAGACAAAAATTCACAGGTTACAACACCTAGGTATTAAAATCTCTGCAATACTGATTGATAAATTTACATCACTTGATGCACGATTCAAGCAAACCGATTCTTTTTCGGAAAAATGTTTTATACAATTGAATCCAAAAATTAGGTCTCCATTTTCCACCTGTAAATATTTACAATTTTGAGGAGTACAAAAAATATGAAGCTACTATTCAATGAATAGTCTCTCTCTCTCTCTCTCTCTCTCTTACTAATGAGAAGAGTTTTATGCAGATGAACACTTATGATTGCCTATTTACCAGATCTTTTTATTTCAATTATTCAAGGCACTAATAAACATTTATTAGGCATAATAAAAGGTTTCAGGTATAATTTGAGTGCCAGAAAAAATGTGTTCAAACTTCCAGTGCGCCTCTTTGATGATGCTACTTTTTAGGGCCTTATATGCTTGCATTGCAAAACCAAATCCACTTTTCTAGATAGTTTAGAATATGCTCTTTCTAATGACCATAGTTCAGAAGAGTTTGGAGAAAAAACTTTTTTGAAAAATTTTAATAAACATACCCATTTTTAGCACTTTTTGAAAAATCATCAACTTCAGCCTAGATTTGTGAAATAATGGAAAGCAATAGGAGAATGAAATTTTATATTCTAAGACCGTGTGTTGGTGAGTTATGGTGTGCAAAGTTTCATGTACATCCCACAATTACTTTTGGAGATTTAAAAAACTAAAGTTCGCATTTTTTTAAACAGCTATTTTTTCGCCCAACTTTGCTTCAAATTATCTATATGAAAATTGCTCAGAAATCCTTTTCTTAATATTTTACTTTAAAGAGCTCTAAAAGTTGTATAAGATGGCCAAGTTTTGTTTCTTTCATGCAAATACTTACAGAGATATCTCATCTCAAAGTTGCTGAAAATTCAAGGACGCACTATAGAAAGCTGTGCTATGGTCTTAAACAAGTGACTGTATCTCCGAAAGTATTGAATTTCTGAAACTGAAACTTTACCAGTGTACATTGAGAACATGTGTGAATGTTCATACAAAATTTCATCAATATCCATGATGGACATGTGGGAACATTTCTTGATATTAGACCACTTGGCACGGAATTGCCCCATTCTTAAAACAGCTAGAGATAAGAAGAAGTAACTATTTAACATCTTCAACTAATGCTAAGAAGATGCAGTACTGTGAGGATGTTGTGCAAATAAATCAACACAAAAAGTCTCTAAAGGAAACCTATTTCCTTGTTGCAACTTGACAGTCTTGTTAACATTTAAATATGTGTTGTACTTTTCAAATGATTAACCCAATAAAAAATAAACTAATTAATATTTTCCTTGTTCATTTTACCTCTTTAAACTTTAATTATTTAACTCAGTTTTTGGTAGTAAATGATCACTGAACTTTTGTAACACCATATTAAATATATATTCATTTTTGGTTGGGCTCAGTGTTTTTTTGGTGATTATGAACGGATCTGAACACGTATGATAAAGTCACTGTAAGTAAAGATAACACTGCCACATATGTTTGAAAAAATATCATGGGCATAAACAGTTTCTAAAATACACTGAGATAACAAAAGTTATGGGATACCTCTAAATATAGTGTCAGACCTTGCCTGGTGTAGCAGAACAACTCGACGTGGCACAGACTCAACAAGCTGCTGTAAGTCCTCAGTAGAAATTCTAAGCCATGCTGACAGCCATCTATAATCGTGGACAGGTTGCCGAAGCAGGATTTTGTGCACGAACTAACCTCCCTATTATGTCCAAAAAATGTTTGATGAGATTGATGTCAGGCGATCTGGGTGGCCAAATCATTTGCTCAAACTATCCAGAATGTCCTACAAACCAATCACATAAAATTGTGGCGCAGTGACACGGTACACAGTCATACATAAAAATTCCATCTTTCCTTGGGAACAAGAAGGCCATAAATGGTTGTAAATGGTCTCCAAGTAGCCGAACATAACCATGTCCAATCAATGATTGGATCACTTGGACCAGAGGATCCAGTCCATTCCATGTAAACACAGCCCACGTCATTATGGAGCCACCACCAGCTTGCACGGTGTCTTATTGACAATGTAGGTCCATGGCTTCATGGGGTCTGTGCCACACTTGAACCCTACCATCAGCTCTTATCAACTGAAAGCAGGACTTATCTGACCAGGCCATGGTTTACCAGTCATCTAATGTCCAATTGATATGGTCACGAGCCCAAGAGAGGAGCTGCAGGCGATGTCATGCTGTTAATGAAGGCAGTCGCTTCAATTGTCTGCTACCATTAACTCCAAAATTTTCCACATTGTCCTAACAGATATGTTCATCGTATGTTCCACGTTGATTTCTGTGGTTATTTAATGCAGCGTTGCTTGTCTGTTAGTATTGACAACTCTATGCAAAAGCTACTGCTCTGAGTCATCAAGTGAAGGCCATTGACCACTGCATTGTCTGCAGTTAGAGGTAATGCCTGAAATATGGCATTCCTGGCACACTCTTGACACTGTGGAGCTCAGAATACTGAATTCCCTAATGATTCAGAAATGAAATGTCTCATGCATCTAGCTACAACTACCATTTTGCATTCGAAGTCTGTTAATTCCCATCACTTGGCCATAATCACATCAGAAACCTTTTCACGTGAATCATCTCAGTACAAATGACAGGTCTACCAATGCACTGCCCTTTTATACTTCATGTACACGATACTACTGCCATCTGTACATGTGCATGTTGTTATCAGATGAGTTGTGTCATCCCAGTCTATGATGTCACCACATTGATTTAGGCACACATGATATACAAATGCTAAAAACCTTGTACTACAGTTTACAAGTGGTGCCACTTCTACTCCTCTTATACTACTCAGCTGCTGTTATTATATAATACTATAACACAAAGTATTTTTAATTTTGCAGGGATCACTATTGCCTGTCCGTATACTAACAAAATCAGTATCTATCTGAAACAAAAATATTGCTTAGGCTAGATTTACATTTGTGTGTCCAAGTATTCAGATACACCAGACTCTCACTAATCCGGCCATTTCTGGAACATATGGGTGCCGGATTAGCGGGAGTGCCGGATTATTGAGTGCCTGAAATTTATTTTTCATTTATTTTGTTTTATATTTATTTTGAAAACACAGGGGATATAGTGCACTGTACTTTATTAAACAGAAGGATACAATGTTAAAACATAGAGGATATACTTTATTAAATCCAAAAACACATTAATTTTCAAAGAAAACTTAGTCCTTGAGTGTATGCTGTACATAATTATACAGTCGTGTCACAGTCGTGTCACTCACTATGAAACATGTCCTTAATTTTAACTGTCGCAATGATGAAATTCGAGCGTGCACGGAGGCTTTCCGGCAATCGTTCTTCCCACGAATCACACGCGACTGGAACAGGAAAGGGAGGTAATGACAGTGGCATGTAAAGTGCCCTGCGCCACACACCGTTGGGTGGCTTGCCGAGTATAGATGTAGATGATACGCGATGGTGGCATGCTTTATCAAGCAACCTCTTTACAAGCATTACATCAGTACTGCATATATCTGGTTGTTGCATAATGTACTCCAGGAAGACCTCAGCAGCTTCAGCACCAGCATTGTGAGAAATCTTCATGCTCTCTCCTCCTGTGTCCTCTTCTTCATCACTTTCATCATTACTTTCTTGCATGCTTTTGATTATTTCTTCATCTGTTAAAGTTTGGTCTGTATCACAGTTTTCCTCATACAGCCACTTAGTAACATTTTCATCATCAATTTCTCCTCCTGGAAGGTTGTGAAACATGTCAGTGTACAATGTAATTGATAATTCCGAACTGACTGGCTCATCGCTGTCACTCACTACCGGATCCAATTTGGCATCAATGGACGGCCACAATTGTCTCCAGCTCTTCATTATGGTAGTGCTCTCCACTTTATCCCTTGCTTTGGCTGCTTGGAAAACAACATCACAAATGGCAATTGCTTTTCACACCTTCAGCATAGTCTCGATAAAGTCGTTTTTACTTTCTTTCAGCAAGGAGACGAGAAGTGAATGTCAATGACGTTCAGTTGATTCCAAAATTTCCTGGTCCATGGGCTGAATTAGGGTTGTCACACTGGGTGAGAGAAAGAGTGCTTGTATACCATTGGACTTTAGAGAAACATCTGAAGGGTGACTGGGAGCATTGTCAATTATAAGGATAGCTTTCAGTGGAAGCTTTTTCTTCTTTAGCTCTTTTCTCGCTGCTGGTACAAACATTTCATGGAACCACTAAGAGAATATTTGTCTGTCCATCCACGCTTTCCTCTGAGCACAATACTGCACTGGTAGAGTATTTATGTCAGTGTGTTGAAAATGGCGTGGATGTTGGGATTTTCCAGTCATCATAAGCGGTAGTTTATGGCTCTCGTTTGCATTACAACACACCATTAATGTTACGCGCTGTTTCTGTTGCTTGTAACCATGAGCTTCCTTCTCGTTCTTGGCAGCTAATGTTTCTGAAAGAAGCATCTTGTAAAACATTCCTGTTTCATCAGCATTATATAAGGCATCAGCAGTTAAATCTTCTTCCTCTACTATCTTCTGTTTCTTACTTACAAACTCATCAGCATCCTTATCATTAGCTGAGTGACTTTCTCCGATAATTGTCAGCTGCCGAATGCCATGTCGTTTTTTTCCAGTTTGATAGCCAACCCTCGCTCACTGCAAATAAGTTACCACTGTCAAGTTGTTTGTTAAATGCAGCTGCTTTTTGCTTTATAATTGGGCCACTGACTGGAATTCCTTTACTGCGTTGTTGTTCCATTTTCCCAACTCACTATCCATTTGTGTTGAGTACTGTTGAATAACATCTTCTTTCTTTTTGATGTCGTAAACAGTTGCCCAGCCAACATTGCAGTCAGCAGCAATGGCTTTTTGTGAAGAATCTCGATTTAACTTATCTAAAATTTCGAATTTTTTGAGGTCTGCGTAAGGTGTTTCCTTTTAGAAAACATGATTCTGAACTGTAAAGAAAGCTACAATTTCAAATATAGTATATAAAGCATTGTTTAACTAAGCATTGTTGTGCATATTCATTGTGCACATGTTTTTGGATGTGCGCCGGATTACTGAGAGCCGGACTACTGAGGGCCGGATTAGTGAGAGTCTAGTGCACATTACAGGAGTAGCCAGTAAGTGTTTTTTTTTGTGTTAAATATTTTGGGATTTTCAATTTCCTGCCTAATGTCCATTGGTAACGTGCTACAGAATTCCGCCCGAGAATATGAAACTTAAAACTCCATTCTGGAGTCTAGAGAGATATGCTTAGTCTATGTGGGAATTATTTCTTCTTCGGGTATTATGGTTGTCAGTTACTTGGGGTCACTGAAGAAGCTTATTGTTAGCTTTAGTACCCCAGGAGATTATACCATGGGACACAACTTAGTAAATGTATGCTAGCAATCAATCCTATCCATAGGTCAAAACAGTCACAGAGATTTCTGAATACAAAGAGGGCAGAAGTAAGCCTTGTGGTTTATGTGCCCACATGCTCGTGCTACCTCAGTTTACTATCTACGAGGGTAAGTCAATTATTATCCGCAACATAGTTATAAAATTTTATTGTAATCAAAAGGAAACTTACAAGAACATCATTTTTCGACATAGTCCCCTTGCGTTTCAACGCACTTGGCCCACTGTTGTACAAGCTTCCTGGTGCCCTCATAAAAGAAGGTTCTTGATTGAGCTGTGAGCCAGGAATGTACTGCTTCTTTCACTGCTTCGTCCGAGGCAAATTGACAGCCCCTTAATGTCTGTTTGAGTGGACCAAACAAGTGATAGTCAGAAGGGGCAAGATCGGGACTACATGGAGGATGATTCAGTACTTCAAATTTGTTTCTCTGGAGCATTTCAGCAGTTTGGGCAGCAGTATGTGGGCGGGCATTGTCGTGCAACAACACAACACCTTTTGACAGCAATCCTCGGCGTCTGCTTCGAATTGCAGGCTTTAGCCTGGCAGTAAGCATCTCACTATAACATACACTGTTTATTGTTGTGCCCCTTTCCCCATAATGTTCTAGTACTGGACATTGTGCACCCCAAAAAACCGTAAGCATCAGTTTTCCTGTAGACGGTTGGGTCTTGAACTTTTTCTTGCATGGAGAATTTGGATGTTTCTATAGCATACTCTGCTGTTTACTCTCCGGCTCGTAATAATGGATCCATGTTTCATCACTAGTAATGATCTTGTCTAAGAAGTTGTTCCCTTCGTTACCACAGTGATTGAAATGTTTTCTGCAGATGTCCAAGCACGTTTGTTTATGCAACTGTGTGAGTTGTTTCGGGACCCATCTTGCACAAATTTAATAACTGTATAACAGTGCACAAATAACTTTGTCAATACTTAGCTTTATAACTGCTACAGCTGCAACCCACACACTGCAAAATGTAAGCAGCTGATACCACAGAAAATGATGCCCTAGAATCAACTAGTGCTGGCACAGACTGGTATTGATGGTGACATTGCTGTTTTCCCAGAGTTGGTCATCTCATGTAGTTTTCCTGATTTTGGCAGCTGGAAGTATGGTGATGGGAAATGATTGAGATGTATTGGAAACGTATCAGCATGTTGTCCTTCTGTTCCCTAAGTCTGCTTTTCTGTGTGGTGATCGAACTGCAAGAAAACCGGCTGCATCTCTGTTGTTATCTGATGATTGTAGCATAAATCTATGGTTTCATAGCCAACTCCTCCAAGTTGGTTTACCTAGTACATATCAGTACCAATGACTGATGACCTCCTTCTTCAATACTACTTCCTCCTGGCTGAGTTCACCATCCACTGCTGCTACTTCTAGCCTCTGCATTTTACACTGAAACATATGATAAACTGTCATTTCTCATCTCATATTAGCAATTCTATTGGTCTTCCATGACTTCCAGGGTATGACAATCAGAAGTCTGCCAAACATCTTTTGTTTGGTATACTCATTTCTAATGCATTTCATCAAGGTGCTAGCACATTTGATGAAGTCCTCTGTTGTGATGGCATCCCTCAAAAAGAGCACTTGTAGATGTCGTCTTCTACGTCATTCATCGCATGTGAAATATTGTCAGCTGCTGTCATATTTCAGAACTCTGTGTAAGACACAGTCCTAAAACACTCTGTAAATACAGGTGTGTCATCTCCTACACCCTCTCCCCCCACCCCTCTCCTCCAACCCACCCATAGCATTGGACTCTGTTCTTGGGATATGCCACTGGTTGTCGGCAATGTCTTCTTAATTCTCACCTGAAATTTTTCCCAGTTACTGAACTTTTACTCTTCATTCTTGAACCGCTGCTGTGCTGTACCATCCAAAAGAAAGTATACTTTGGCAAGACACATCGTGCCATCACACCTGTTGTATTTATTGACACAATCAAATACCTTTAGTCATTTAGTCTGACCCTGGGCAAACGTTAGGCCCTACATCACGCACCACTACACACCTATCATCATCAGTGCACCCACCACAAAATATGTGTATGGTACACATGAAGAATTACTGTAAGTAGACCTTTGCATCATCTTGAATTTTCATGGGTTTAGTATCATGATCATAGCCATGGTCATCTGATGAGACTTATATAAAGGAAATCATATGTTGCTTACCTCTCCTTGGATCATGCTATATCAGTCAATGAATTCTTAGTCAGTGTAAAAGAGTTTCAGAAATGTTCAGCAATCTCCCATGCGATTCAAAATATGTTGGCATAGGATGGTGCCATGTGGCTGCCCACAGCCATGTCAACACATTGATGGGGCACCTAGAGGAATCCTTCCTACACACCCAGAATCCTAAGCCCCTAACCTGGTTTGGATTCATTGATGACATCTTTGTGATCTGGATTGAGGGTGAGGACACCCTATCCACATTCCTCCACAACCTCAACAACTTCTCCCACAATTACTTCACCAGGTCCTACTCAACCCAACAAGCCACCTTCCTAGATGTTGACCTCCACCTCAAAGATGGCTACATCAGTACCTACTAACCATAAGCAATACCTCCACTTCGACAGCTGCCACCCATTCCATACCAAGAAGTCCCTCGATACAGCCTAGCGACCCATGGTCGTCACATCTGTCATGACAAGTGGTCTCTCTCAAAATGTACCAAGGGTCTCACTGAAGCCTTCACAGACTGTAATTATCCTCCCAACCCTGTACAGAAACCCTGCATTATCTTTCCAGTCTCCCACCACCTCCCAAACTCCCATCGTCCGGCCACAGAGAAGCATTCCCCTCATAACTCAGTACCACCCAGGGCTGAAGCAACTGAATTACATTCTCCACCAGGGTTTCCACTACCTCTCATTGTGCCCTAAAATGAGAAATGTCCTGCCCACTACCCTTCCCAACCCTCCCACAGTGGTATTCTGCCATCCTCCACACCTATGCAATATACTCGTCCATCTCTACACAATCCCTGCTTCCAACCCCTTACCTCATGGCTCATACCCTTGTAACAGACCTAGATGCAAGACGTGTCCAATACATCATCCCTTCACCACCTACTCCAATCCGATCACAAATGTCACCTATCCCATCAAAGACAGCGCTACCTGTGAAACCAGTCACCTGATCTACAAGCTATACTGCAACCACTGCACTGCATTCTATGTGGACATGACAACCAGCAAACTGCCTGTACGCAAGACCACCGACAAACTGTGGCCAAGAAACAAGTGAACCACCCGGTTGCTGAGCATGCTGCCATACATATCCTTCATTTCAATGACTGCTTCACAGCCTGTGCCATATGGATCCTTCCCACCAACACTAGCTTTTCTGAACTGCATAGGTGGGAACTTTCCCTACAATATATCCTACATTCCTGTAACCCTCTTGGCCTCAACCTTTGTTAGTCATTGCCCTTGCCCTGTTCCCATTCCACCACTGCACCGAGTCTTTTTAGTTCTCTCCTTTTCCGTTACCCCCCTCTCCCCACTTCTCCCCTATCCTCTGTGTAACCTCCCGACTGCACATAGCTGCCCTACCCTGTCCACCTCATCCCTGCACGCTCTCCAGCAGCATTGCACTGTCCACCACCCCGACCCTACTATCCCTTCCCTGCCCATCCCAGCCTCCTCCTTACCCCCACCCAGTCGCAACTCCCATCGTGCACTGGTGCTCCTGCTCACGGTGTGGCTACTGTTGCCTCAGACTGTAGTCACGTGTGTATGAGTTGCGTTTGTGTGTGTGTGTGTGTGTGTGTGTGTGTGTGTGTGTGTGTGTGTTTGTCCTGTCTATTTTTGACGAAGGCCTTATGGGCCGAAAGCTTTATTTGGAACAGTCTTTTTGTTGTGTCTATCGGTGATTGCGTGATTCTTAGAAAAGGTAATAAATTTGTACTTGCTTCCACATAATTATAGATAGTGAACATGACAGTGGAATAAGAGAAATTCAGGATTGTATGGAGCTTTTAAACAGTTAGATTCTTATGCAAATTTGCCAGTGGAGTAGGAAGTGGGTAAAATGATACTCTTACTTCATGTGCGAACGGCTGAAAGCAAGGGGAAACTACAGCCGTAATTTTTCCCGAGGGCATGCAGCTCTACTGTATGGTTAAATGATGATGGCATCCTCTTGGGTAAAATATTCCGGAGCAGTTGAACAGAATGGATAGTGTCTTAAAGGGAGCATATAAGATGAACATCAACAAAAGCAAAACGAGGATAATGGAATGTAGTCAAATTAAGTCGGGTGATGCTGAGGGAACTAGATTAGGAAATGAGACACTTACAGTAGTAAAGGAGTTTTGCTATTTGGGGAGCAAAATAACTGATGATGGTCGAAGTAGAGAGGATATAAAATGTAGACTGGCAATGGCAAGGAAAGCAATTCTGAAGAAGAGAAATTTGTTAACATCGAGTATAGATTTAAGTGTCAGGAAGGCGTTTCTGAAAATATTTGTATGGAGTGTAGCCATGTACGGAAGTGAAACATGGACGATAACTAGTTTGAACAAGAAGAGAATAGAAGCTTTTGAAATGTGGTGCTACAGAAGAATGCTAAAGATTAGATGGGTAGATCACGTAACTAATGAGGAGGTATTGAATAGGATTGGGGAGAAGAGAAGTTTGTGGCACAACTTGACCAGAAGAAGGGATCAGTTGGTAGGACATGTTCTGAGGCATCAAGGGATCACCAATTTGGTATTGGAGGGCAGCATGGAGGGTAAAAATCGTAGAGGGAGACCAAGAGATGAATACACTAAACAGATACAGAAGGATGTAGGTTGCAGTAGGTACTGGGAGATGAAGAAGCTTGCACAGGATAGAGTAGCATGGGGCATGGAGAGCTGCATCAAACCAGTCTCAGGACTGAAGACCACAACAACAACAACAACAACAACAACTTCATGTACAGTATCCTAGGAGCTGCACTAAGGTTTGGGGTCCATGTGAAACTGTGGGTTCCCTTGTAACTGGCTAGGTGAATCAGTTCAAAGGTCAGAGGAAGGTGGGGTACAACATTTCCAATTAAACCACATCTAGTAAAGAGAGAAAGTGATATCATGAGAAGGAAAGTTGCTACTCACCATATAGCGGAGATGATGAGTCGCAGATAGACACAACAAAAGACCCTCACAATTAATGCTTTCGGCCATTAAGGCCTTCATCAACAATAATCACACACTCATATGCACGTACGTACACACACACACACACACACACACACACACACACACACACACACACACACACAACTTACGCAAATGCAACTCACAGACATGAATGCAGACTCTGGTAACTGAAACCACACTGCAAGCAGCAGCACCAGTGCATGATGGGAGTGGCGACGGGGTGGGGGTAAGGAGGAGGCTGGGGCAAGAAGGGGGAGGGATAGTATGATGGGGGTGACGGAAAGTGAAATGCTGCAGGTTGGACGGAGGGTAGGGGAAAGGTGGGGAGGGGTGGTGGGGGAAGGGGCGAAAAAGGAGAGAAATAAAAAGACTGGGTGTGGTAGTGGAATGACGGCTGTGTAGTGCTGGAATGGGAACAGGGAAGGGGTTGGATGGGTGAGGACAGTGACTAAAAGCAAGAAAGATTAGCGTTTAACTTCTGGTAGACAATGATGTCATCAGAGACAGAGCACTGCTCAGATTAGGATTGGAAATCAGCCATGCCTCCCCCCCCCCCCCCCCCCAAAAAAAAAAAAACTGCGTCTGCCTTAAATTATTTAGGGAAATGATGGGAAACCTAAGACCAGATGGCTGCACCTTGATTTGACCTGTTGTCCTTCAGGATGTAAGTCCAGTGTGCCTATTACAGCACTGCAGTGTTCAAACTGACTTCCTTTAGGTGCTGACAGCTTTACTTTACATTCTGCCACACACTCTGAAGTGGGTGGCAGAGGCCATAAGCAGAATTTTATTTACGTACATACCCACTGAATAATTTTTATGATTTGATGTGCTATTAAAAATGTGAAATGGAGCATTACAATAATTTTCATAAATATTTGTGGTATGGTTATTTAAAGTTGCAGTAACAGTTAACTACAGAAATTTGAGAGCTGAGTAGAACTGATGATGGGGGTAAAAACAGGTTCCGCTAACATCCTTCCTAATTAGTTCTCTTGTTTATACACAGGGCCTTGCACTTATAAAATACTATCACATGACATTAATTTAGGAAGGGTTTTTTTCTTTAAAAACACTCAAAGCAACTATAAATTGAAGGATGGGCACTAACACAACTGATCCCCAGCTGTTTTTTTATGTTCACATTGGTCTTCATTATTTTATGGAGCATATGATAGTGTCTTCAGAACTAATGGGGGCCAGATGGTGAAAAGTACAAATAAAGTTTCACTTTGTGATGTTTGCCTGCTTTATTTCTTCATTGATAGTCCTATTCAACTGTTAAGTTGATGCATTGTTGTTAATTTAACCAATACATCATTCCTGTTTGACAATCGGCCGTGGGCTGACTGTCTCTGGACCAAAAATCTGTTCCTTATACATCCTCACAATAAAAGGCACTGAAACTACACATTGTTTGATGTTTAAGTTACAGAAATTACAATTAAAACATAACTCATTCAATTAACAGAATACACCCAAAAATTCCTTCTTTTTAACAGTTTCTTCTACCACGAAGGTTAGGCCAAATTATTTGTTTAAATAATTAAATTAACAGATATAGTTATACAAATCGTACCTTTGACAAACCTGGTAATTATTCTGGAATTAATTAAGGGCTAGATTGGCTAATACGTTTTCAAACAGAGCCAAGTAAATACTTTAAGACTCATAGTAGTTCTTCCTCCCAATGTTTATAATTAGTACAGAATTTATATTTGTTTATAAGTCAACAATACAGCATAAGTCATGAAACAATTACTAATTTCAACCTATAATAAAAGGTATTAACTAGAAATGGTCAAAATAAATTACGAGATTAGTTACATACACAAAACTAAGAACAAAATTAGACCTGGTGCTACATTCCTTAAGACTGAGGGCCAACCTCACTCTTTTATGGAAATGCAGATTATAATCATGCATGTTAATGGTAATTAGGCAAAAATAAAAATAAAATGAATTTAAGGAGGCAGATGACAAAACAAGAAAGGAAGTAAAGAGATCCCACCTTGCTTCATCACAACTTATCTTCCGAAAGGTGCTTGTATTATTATTATTTTCATTTTACTAGAATTTACGGACTTCCTGTAGCTGACATCTCACAGGGATGACTGTATGTTAATTAATTTGGGGATCATATCATGTGTAAATCTGTTAACAAAGGACAAGGAAACCACAGAAACTTAAATTTATGTACTTTATTAGCAACAAACTATTACAATACTGCTAAGTACTGTTCATGCTTGAGCCACCTCACTTTAAACAAATAAATGCTGCACACCTTAATGTAAGCTACAAAAGTCGATCACAGTGTCTACTGAAGAGAATGATCGCAATTCCAGAAGGAACTACCGGGGTTATCAATTTGGTTTCAGAAGGAACAGATTGACTACAGTAAAGACCAGCTTTCTACACTCAGACAGGTAACTGAGTAAGACTGGGAACATAACACTGATATTTACAAGGTTTTATTGACTTCAGAAAAGTTTATGGCAGCCTACACAGGGGTGCAATACTACTGCCTTGAAAGAGTTTCAATTTCCACAAAAGTTAATATGTCTAGTACAGATGTGTTTAGAGGACATCTATTACGGAGTAAAGATCATTACAGGAATGTCAGAGCATTCTGAAGCCAGAGCTAAGCTTAGACAAGGAGACACATTATATCCAATACCTGTTAATATAATTTTAGAAAAGATACACCAAAAATGAAACCAATCTGGAATAAAATTGGGTAACAACACAATAAATCAGCTCGCATATGCATATGATGATGTCCTAATAAGAGGTAGTGAAGACAAATTGCTGCTCATGACAAGTTCTTACACAAATATTGCAAGAAAATGTATTTATTTACAAATTAATGAGGCAAATACCTATAAATGGTCATGACTAGGCACCCAATGATGGTGCCCTATTGACAGTTCATGAAGAAACTTTTACAAGAATAAACATATTTAAATATTTGGGAAGCATTTATAGTGAGTAGCATAGAATGAAAATGGAGATTAAGGCAAGGATCACAGCGGCAAACAGAAGCACGTTTTTGCTTACAGGTCATTCTCAAAAATTGTGCATATTTAGGTCCCAGGTAATAACATGCATTATTTAAATGCACTCACGTTTTTTTCAAATATCTTGAGTTTAGTTTAAAATTATGTAAAATCATTAATTTACTTATTTTTAAATAAAATTATTCAATTTTGTTAAAAATTTGATTAATGGTATGAGAGATCTCACCTCCGTTACTTACCCCTTCACCTATCTTGATTACATTACATTAAATTGTACAAGGCATTATTAAGGGTTTTAATTTTTAAGCATTTTAACAACTAGAAAATTTATTCAGAATAAGATATTTCTGTATTTTTCAATTAAACCATTTTTTAAAGTTCTTTAAAAATTGTTCAAACCGAGTCCCATGCTACAGCCTCACCTCCGTGAATAACAGTTATCAGTTCAATAATTTTTTCTCTTGAAGCTTTCTTCTTCATGTACGGGGAACTGAAAGCAGCCATCTTGATTCTTGGGCAGTTATACTGTGGCTTGTACGATTGTAACAGTTTGAGTTAAATTATTATGGTGCGAGGATGAAATATTGACATTAATGATCATCACCTCCATCACGCCATAGCTATATGTAAGTTTTAATAATTTATAATTGTTATTTTTATCAACTAATTACACATTAATTGTAGATTATCACTACGGAAGCAGGATACCTCAAAAGAAGCACCTCGACATCTACTTTTACTCTCAAGTCCGTGAAAAATGATCTTCATAGAGGTGAGAATGTAATAACGGAGTGTTGGTCAGTGATTAAATGATAAAATAAGCTCTCTTATTTATCAAATTGGAAAAGCTATGTCCACGTAAGAGTGAGAAATCTATCTTTTAACTAGACATTAATTTTTTTAAGGACAGTTTAGGCTCTAACTTACGTTTTTCAACATATTAAAAGGTTAGCCTCTTGCATCAAAATGATCTTATTTTCTTTACTTTTTAAAAAGTAGTGATGAGTTTATCTAGCTTATATATGCTTGCTGAGTAGGTTTATATTAATGTTACATACAACAGCCTAATGGTTTTTAGTTTTTAAAGCTGTTCACCGCACTCAAAACCTTGCTTTGGGCTAAGGCCTGAGATTTTTAGGGTAATTTGTCTGCATTCCCTAAAAACGAGGTCTCTCATGAAGAATGATGTGAAATCTTGACAGTTTTAAATCCACCAACCATCACTAACTGAGGACAGTACTACTTTGATGATTTGAAAAATTATAATATTTCAGCTTGATGTACCATTTGTATCTTGATCTATTCGTACACTAACAGCAAAAATAACAAATAATGATTCACTTTATTTTTCAGTGACCATTATTAACCTCTAACTTATCCAATATTCAGACATTTTAGGCAGTTATCATCTCCATTATTACCAAGCTCACCTGCATTACTATTCTAAATAAATTCTTTAGTTTTTTTCAAAAAGAGCAATCTTTTTTGGAACCACTATTCAAGTATTTATTTACTTCACTGTGCTAACATAAAAATAAATAAAAGATGATTCTTTCCAAAATTATAAAAAAAAAAAAAATACAAAATATGCCCAATTTTTTAGAATTACCCTTATGGGACACACTGTGCAGTAGTGCAGTTCTGAGAAGTTTTATATCAGACTATACCAGTGTGTAGCTCTACATGGCTGTCAAACACTTACGTTAAGGAAAACTGATGAAGAGAAACTGCTAGTCTTTGACAGAAAGATACTAAAAAAATGTTCGGCGCCATCTCAATCACAGGAATGGAGGCTATATTGAAAAATGTGGGACTGGCAGACCTACATTCACAAGCTGATATTGTCCAAAGGGTGAAGAAAAGTAGATCGATGTGGACCAGATACCTAATTAGAATGGGAGAGGTAAGACTACCACGAGTGGCTTCTCAGGATCGAATAAATGCAGAAGGGGCTCAGAAAGACCACAGACGAAACTAAATAACGATATTAACTGGGATATTGGAGCAATGGGCATTAAAAGCAGAGAAAGGTCCATAAAAAGCCAAAAACGGACATGATTGGTGGAGGAATGTTGAGCATGCATATGGTTTCCAGGGCCAGGAGAAATGTTGAGCAAGCATATTGTCTCCCAGGCCAAAGTGACAATATAGAAGAAGAAATCATAAATAAAACTGTTGCTTCCTCAGTTACAATAAATAGTTGCGTTTGTCTGTTATTTGTAACTTAATGTTTAGGTTTACTATACGTGCTTACAACGGCATTTTCCCACAAAAAAGAATAAAATATAAAAAAAACTAATAAAAAACTGTGTAAATCTGATCTGTGTTTCGCTAAGATTGGTTTTCATTTTCAGCAACAAAAGCCATTAAGGAGTAAGTGTATGAATCCCAAGATCCTTAAAAAGATTTGGGAAGAAATACTTTACACATATTATTCCTCGATTCCTCGGAATAAATATTTTATTTATTGCGTTAACTTACATGAAGTTCCTGACAGCTGAAATACGGCAAGCCGGAAAGTATATGAGTGGTGAATATCACGGTCAAAACGAAAGCTTTCCTTGACTTACTGAGCTACGTATCACGGTGCACGCTACAAATAATATGTCGCTTCGGAATCTTGTTTTGTATGTAAAATTCAATGTTTAACAGAGATTGAAAAATCACGTTTAATTACAAACGCATGGCATTCTCTAAATTCCAAATAGGAAGAAACGCTTTACTGGCTCCGTTGCGTTATTAAAAAAAAATACTAGTAGCATAATACTTACCATAAGTAATGAAAAATATGATCAGGTAGCGATGACACAAAAAGGTGACTGTCTTAGTACTTCCCAATCACTCGCACGTGCCTTCGGCCCAAACAACGTACCACGCGCACGCAGTCGTATTTCGCTCTGTGGAATTTGTTTGACAACCGTCTCCCATAGCAACGGCAACATTGTTGCCAACAGGCTCTTCCAACTGCTTGTTGTTATGTAGTTTCTGTCTCAGGTCACACCATTGGCAAGATACCTTTGAGTGATCTGAGCCCGAAATATACAATTAAATTAAACAAGACGATCACAATGTTTCTCTAAGGCAGTGTGCTTAGCCCCGCTTTTTTTCCTTTGGGAAATACCCAAGTACATCCAAACTCTCGCGACACATCTCTGATTTATTTTCTAAGTGGAGAAAGCAAACACGTTAAGTGCATACAGTACATTTTTTTTAAAAATTATGCAACGACTATGAGATACAAATTTATTACGTAAGACTGTCGAATAGGAACAGTTTTTTTTATGTTATAAATATTTTATCTGCAGAAGATAAGAAGACACTAAAAATCTCGCTACTCAACTGACATGTAATCGCGACACACTAGATGTGTCATATGCCCTCAGCGACAAAGAGCCGCTTTGGGACTCCAGTCCCTAACTACAACGAAGAGACCCGAGCAGTGGAGAGTATCCGAGAGTGCAGTGGCAGCAGCGTACAGAATGAATGCAGACAGGAAGATGTGGTCACGAATTTCACCACTTTATTGTAAATAACACGCAACTGTATTAATAAACAATTGATTACTAACTTAGTTATAATTTTTATAATGCTCTTTTTGTCTCAGCCGGTTTTCTCGCAAATTTAGTTTGTGTACTGCTCATTTGCTTACAAACTTCAGTTTGACTTTTTATGTAACGTCAGTTACTTCATTTCAGTCTAGGGGCAAGAAACCTTCACTGTTGTTAAAGTATTGTGAGCAGAATGGTTAGAGAAGTTGTTTTCTCATATATTTGGGCTTTAGATGAGTGACTTATCGTTCTGCGTGCGGACTGCAGCTAACGTTGCTATTAAGGAAGCCATGAGCTTTTCTAGGGCTTCTAGTTCCTTAGCTGTATAGATATACTTAAAGAAGATCGACATTTTTGAAGCGATTCTGTCACTTCGTTCTGTCAAGGCCACATGATGTTGGTTTTGACATGTATTGGCTTGTGCAAATACTCCTTTTCTTTCTTTCAAACTCGAAAGACCCTCAGTTACAACTTATCGGCATTTTTCGCATTTGCTGGAGGCTCAGAGCCATCAGTACTGATTTAACACACGCTCTGCATGTGTTACTATAGAACAAATTTATGAAAAAACCAGATACACAACACATTACCATTACATCCAGTACGGTATAGCAAGACAGTTGGCATTCAAAACACGTTCCAGTTGTCTCGGAATAGATAAATACATGCCCTATATTGTTTTCAAGGGTATTTTGAACCATTCATCCAGCGAAATAGTGGCACGTTCAGGTGGCGATGATGGAGACGGATACTGATCACGCTCCCTTCTCTCAAAACTAGATCATAAAGGCTCTATAATATTGAGATCTTGTGACTGTGGAGATGCGACAGTTCATCTTCGTGGTCATAACATCAGACCTGGACGATGGAAGCTGTGTGAACAGGTGCCCTATCATCTTAGTACAACACCATTGCCGGCCGGAGTGGCCTGGACCCGCGCGACCGCTACAATCGCAGGTTCGTATCCTGCCTCGGGCGTGGATGTGTGTGATGTCCTTAGGTTAGTTAGGTTTAAGTAGTTCTAAGTTCTAGGGGATTGACGACCTCAGAAGTTAAGTCCCATAGTGCTCAGAGCCATTTTGAACAACACCATTGAGGTGGACATACATTTTAGCATGGGATCGATCTGATCAGCCAAAATGCTCACATAATTCTCGGTAGTGATGCTACCTTGCAGAGTAACCATAGGGGTCCATGGAATACAACGATATGGCAGCCCAAATAATCACTGAATCCCCGAACCGTGTTTCACACTTGGGACGCCAACTTGGCCAGAAGTTGGAAACAGTGCGAAACAAGGCTTAGTCGACCAAATTACTTTCTTCCACTGCTCCATAGTCAAGGTTTGATGGCTTTGGCACCACGCTTTCCTCCTATGAGCTTTTGTATAACTGATGAATGATTCTGGAATTCCAGCTGTCACGGGACATCCTCCTCTGGCGTACCTTTCCTCAACAGTAGTTGTCGATACCAGTATTATTTTTCGAATTTTGGACTGGTCAACATTACCTCAGCTGCTGTTCTGAAAATTTTCATATAGTTTTATACACAAGATGTTATATTTCAAACTAAAATTTATGAAAAGGAATTAATTTGTAAAATATTTTAGTTTTGATGTTGTAATCGATAAGTACTAGTTCTGAATGTACAGTTAAAATTATTTTTTTAGAAAAATTTGAAATTATGAAGAATTTGCACCCTTAAAATTTCTGTTATTAATTACACAATCCTGTACTGTTTACTATATTTATTTCTGGATTCACTTATGAAATAATAATCGAAATTAATAATATAACGAAAACTAGTAGGAATTCATTTGTTAAGAAAAACTGTAAACCTTTTGGAATAATACTTCCACAGTGTGTGGGAGTCATAAGCTTGCCTCCGATATGATCGGAAGTATTTTAGTATAACAGGTGCGAACAATGTAATTTCGGCTTTGTTAATGTGGAAAATCGAAATACTGTATGATATACTAAAATGTGAGAGAATCAGTGGAAAATATATTTCCATAGAAAATTGTACTGCAGCAATCTTCCAATTTATTCAGTTCAGACGAGATGTGAGGACTTAGTGATAGATTTTCAGCTTCAAGACTCAGACCCCTAGACAAAAAGGACTGGAGCCATCTCAACAAGACACATTAAGAAAACTTGAAAGTTTATTGTAATCTTCGTGCCTCTTAAATCTTCATAAAAGAATTTGCTTATTAATTACTTGTACTGGGTATTGATTAATGTGAACAATAGATGGAGGAAGGAAGGACAAGGAAGATTACACAGTTCACCCTGCGATTCTCTGCTTCTGGAATTACCTTGGTATTGTTTTGGCGATTACAAGTTCAGCAAGTGCGATATTCAGTTCTGAAGTGCCTTTTGCAGCTGTCGTTTCTTATTTTCGTCACAATCCTCTTCCATGACCGTCTATCACAATCACGCAACACACCCTTTCGTCTGTTGTGTTATAGCAGAGGAAATTTTTCCGCTTTCCTTGTATATGTGGTATAAATGTTCGATGTGGTGCCTCCTGAAAACAATTGGGCTGCCTTGGTTATGGAGCACCCACCTTGCCAGCACCAACCATTGCCTACATTCAAATTCACCTAACTCCGACATAACGCGCTCAAAACGATGCAGATCACTGTTCTGACCATGACTAACGCTTACAACGTATTGAGGATATCGCACAGATACTGTCTGTGGTCAAACAGTACAGCGCAACCTGCAGACTTGGTTTGCATTTGTATTTGCGTTCAATAATGCAATTCTCGTGGTGTTTTCATATTTTATTCCAATAGCTGTACATGTTCAGTTTTCACACGAATCGACATATGGCCATAAATATCTGTTGATGCAAGTGTTTTCTCTTAGGTCACATAAATATGCAGCACCACTTCACCCTATGGAATACACTATCTTGTCATATGAAGCAGATGATACTTGCCATCTACAGTCATCCACAGTAATCAAATTTTCTTCATTGTTGCACTGGATTTATCTGTGGGAAAAGTGCCCTGCAGTTTGTTTTTGAGTTTGCGTTTCAGAAGCATAATAATCTGATGAAACATTTTGTCTTGGACGAAAGACATAAGGCCAAATACGGCTTTATCCAGTAGATTTACGCGGGTTTTCTCCATACAGATATATTTTAAGGAGTGGTGAATTCTCTCGCTGCAGTTGATAATTGCGTGTGGCTCAATAGCCGCTCTTTTGATGGGACGCTACTTCGTTGATGTGTGTGTCTCTAATCTATCCGTTATCAAAGAAGGGAAAGAGGACCTATATTTTAACATGGAATCCGAATCACGTGCCATTCTTGCTGACACACACACATCATTGTGAGGTGAAGTCTAGTTTAAAGATGGACTGAAAATTGGTTCAACTGTGATTCTGTTCTGTAACCGCTCGGTTTCCAGGCACACGCTTTACTGGTAGACCATAAGGCCCAACATTCCTCTCACTGTACTTGTTTGAGCTCGCTGTGACTTGCAGTCAGTGCCAATACGCCCAGCAGTACTTGTAATCTCCAGAAAGTAGGTCCCAAACTTTGTTGTATCAGAATCACATTTTAAGTTTTCAGTTACAGGTAGAATAATCGCGAATGCGTCAGCTTTTCTGTCCAGTACTTGCATAATGTGAGATGTTCTCTTGGTCTCTTACAGCTCTCCTCTCGGCCTTGCCTACATGCTATATATAACAGAGGCTTGTTTTTCGTGCTTCCACGGTACCCCTCAACGAGCTAAAGGAAGCTTCCACTAAGTCTATCATAAATTTCAGTAAAAGCATCGCAAACCGGAAATTCTTTACTTTTGTTGGATATTAGAAACCGAAGGGTAAATTCTTGCCTCACGTCGTCCAATACTAGTGAATGTCGTAAATTGAAAGTCATAGTTCCATTAACATAAATTCCTGCACTTCAAAATATTTTCTTTGGCGTTTTCTCGTTATTAACATGAAGTCTGTATTTTTAAGCTCCCGAAAAATCCCCGTTAAAAATCTTTGTTTAGAGGCGCTGTACAATTTACCATTAAAAAAAGTATTGTATCAAATATGTACAAACTCGGTGCAGTTGATATTTTAAGTTCTTGAATTTGTTTTTGCAGTGGTGCTAGTTTTGTTATGCATCTGATGGCTTTCTTTTGAAGTTTTAAAATTCTCTGAATGTGCACATCTGCTGTATACATTCACAATAGGGTACAAAATAAGACCATAGTATATTTTACTAAGGTTCCTGTGTCCATTGTATAGTACTTTTTATCATTAACAATGTATTTGTACTTATTTTCGAACAGATCTTATCAATGTGGTTTTCCCATGTCAGAAATTTGTCCATCTCTAATCCCAGAAACATATTACAGACCAAATAAAGTCCTCTGAGCTGTTAGTTCTGTTTGTTTCAAATTTTATACACATTGTTTTCTCCCTGTTCAAACGTGTGTGACATCTTATGAGACTTAACTGCTAAGGCATCAGTCCCTAAGCTTACACATTACTTAACCTAAACTATCCTAAGGACAAACACACACACCCATGCCCGAGGGAGGATTCGAACCTCCGCCGTGACCAGTCCATGACTGCAGCCCCTTAGACCGCTTGGCTAATCCCAGGCGGCTTTCTTCCTGTTGACTAATAAATTATTTTCTCTGAAAGACCATTATTCAGTCTGCTCACTAAGTTATTACATACTAGTAAGGTTGTGTCACTGGCAAACAAAATCATTTTTCCATTTACTGCAGTGAGCATACCGTTTATGTAGAAGGTAAAGAGCAGAGGTCCTAATCCTGAACCCTGGGCCTCCATATGCTTTACCTGCTGAAAATCAGAGTAGACATTTTTTCTCTGTATTTCTGGGTTTATGTTTTATTTCAACACACTGCCATGCTGTTGTGTGTTTTCAACAAAGGATTTTATAATATCTGCAGTGTTAGCTCTTATACTGTAGCAGTCCAGTTTTTCTAGAATGCACTAGATACTTTTCTTTGACAATCTAGGACCTCAGTGATGTATGTTACGAAGATTGCCGTGCAGTCTTAGTGGATCTCTCCTTTCTAAACCTATGGTGTGCTTCATTTAAGATGTTTCATTTCTCTAAGAAGTTTATAATTCTATCTTTAATCACTGCTACTACTATTTTAGACACATCCATTATGATTGTAATGGACCTATAGTTTTCTGGATATCTTTTTCTTCCCTTGTTTAAATGCTGACACTAACTTGCTCCTATTTAGACATTTTGGAAATACTCTTTCCTTCTCTGTTGAATTTATCAGGATTGTCAGAGGCTTTGCAAGATATCTAGCATAGTGTTTCACTATTTTTGCTAAGATGCCATCCAGATCTGCTATATTTTTTAGTCTCCAATTATTTTTGAAACTTCGAATTCATTTATATCGGGTAGGTATAAAGTCTCAGCCATCCTTTTGGAACTTTCCATACTCTTTGTTACTGTTATGTTTCATTTTAGAAGTTTGTCCACTATAGCTATGTAGTGCTGATTGAAAATACTACACATTTGTCTACCAATCTGTTATTTCTTCCACACTCCTTGTCAGTATTATACTTGTATCTTTTGAGACACATGAATCTTTTCTGTTTTCATTTCTATAAATCCAGTCTGTTTTAGAGACGTTAGAAGAATTATGTATTTCAACTTTTTTGGTGGATAGCCTTTGCTTCTGTTATCATCTCACAATTTCTATGGTGTATATTTTTTTTGTTTTGTTTACCCCTAATAGTTCTGCATATTTTCAGACAAGCTATGTCTATGTGTTGTCTTAAAACATCACAGAAAGATTTGTAAACATCATCCTATGTTTCAGCGTTTAGCAAAATTTCTAGCCTACTCAACTTTCCAAGTTTAGTCTGTCTAAACTCAGTCACTACGTTCTCATTTTTAGATCATCTTGCAGTTCAGTTGTTTGTCCAAAACGGCCTGCAATAACAATATTTACAATTTGAAATTTTTGTCTGTTTGCAGGTATGTTTGAGAGAACATGGACTATGAAGTGGTTGATGTTTCTGTATATCTTATTGAATTTTTTACATGTAACTGGAGACTATCTGTCCTCATAATGTCATGAAAACTTCTTGTGTCATTCAGAATATTTATATTGCCATTATCACAATAATGTATTTCTTTGTGTCTTTATGCAGAAGCACATTAACTTCCAATGCAAAGCTTTCAATACTTGAGCTAGGTGATCGACTTACTCCTATTGAAAGGTATTTTTCTCCCATGAACTTTATTTATACTGCTTCTGCTTCAGTGCATACATCTGTGCAATTTGTAGACCAAGATAAGTTTAAGGACATAAATGCTTATCCTGTTGAGAATGGTCTTTCAGATCATGGTGCACAGCTAGTTACAGTACGTGACATAGCTCCATGCAGTATATTAAATCAGAATTTCAAAGCAGTGCGTTCCACTAAGAATATAAATATTGCAAACTTTAGGGAAAGCCTGCAGCAGCTAGACTGGGATGAAGTGTATAAGGAACCTGATGCAAACTTGAAATATAACTTATTTCACGATACATTTTTAAGGGTATTTGAAAATTGTTTTCCCAAGAAAATAGTTAAACATAATTCCAAGAAAGCATATAAAAAACCTTGGCTAACTAAAGGAATAAGAATATCTTGCAACCATAAAAGAGAACTGTAGCTAACAGCAAGAGGGAGTACTGACCCCAAAATTATTCAATATTATAAAAACTATAGTGCGGTACTAAGAAAAGTTATTAAAAAGTCCAGAAGCATGTGTATCATGTCTGAGATCAGTAACTGTGATAATAAAATTAAAGCAATTTGGAATATTACTGAAAGGGAAACAGGACAACCAAGAGCACAGGAAGACTTTAGTGCCATAAAACTGAATGACAAGTGTACTAACAAACAATCAGAAATTGAAAATATTTTCAATAATCATTTTTTAAATGTTTTGGAGAAAATAGGATCTAGATCTTCACTAGAAGAGGCAAGGCTACTAATAGAAGAGGCCATACCTGTGCAATTTGAAACAACTGTATTTCCACCAACCTCTCCCTCTGAAATCAGTAAAATAATAAACTCACTGAAAAGTAAAAGCTCTTACGGAATTGATGGCATTTCCAGCAAGGTACTTAAAGCTTGATCCCCACAGATAAGTAGGATTCTCAGCAACGTATGCAACAGCTCTTTGGAGCAGGGTGTTTTCCCCGATAGACCTAAATATGCCATTGTAAAACCATTGCATAAAAAGGGGGATACGTCGGATGTCAACAACTATCGCCCAATCTCTCCTCTGAGAGCTCTATCAAAAATTTTTGAGAAAGTAATGTATTCAAGAGTAGCCTCCCATATTTGTAAAAATAAAGTACTAACAAAATGTCAGTTTGGTTTTCAGAAAGGCTTTTCAACAGAAAATGCTATATACACTTTCACTGATCAAATATTAAATGCTCTGAATAACTGGACCTCACCCATTGGTATTTTTTGTGATCTCTCAAAGGCCTTTGATTGTGTAAATCATGGAATTCTTTTAGATAAGCTAAATCATTATAGTTTGAGGGGGGCAGTGCACAAATGGTTTAATTCATACTTAACTGGAAGAATGCAGAAAGTTGAAATAAGTGGTTCATGTAATGTTAAAACAACAGCTGATTCCTCAGACTGGGGGGCAATCAAGTACGGGGTCCCAAAGCGTTCGGTCTTAGGTCTTTTACATTAATGACTTACCATTCCACATTGATGAGGATGTAAAGTTAGTTCTTTTTGCTGATGATACAAGTATAGTAATAACATCCAAAAACCAAGAACTAACTGATGTAATTGTAAATGATGTTTTTCACAAAATTATTATGTGGTTCTCAGCAAACGGTCTCTCTTTAAATTTTGATAAAACACAGTATATACAGTTCTGTACAGTAAATGGCACAACTCCAGTAATAAATATAGACTTTGAACAGAAGTCTGTAGCTAAGGTAGAATTTTCAAAATTTTTAGGTGTGTCCATTGGTGAGAGGTTGAACTGGAAGCAACACATTGATGGTCTGCTGAAATGTCTGAGTTCAGCTACGTATGCTATTAGGGTTATTGCAAATTTTGGTGATAAGAATCTCAGTAAATTAGCTTACTATGCCTACTTTCATTCACTGCTTTCGTATGGCATCATATTCTGGGGTAATTCATCGTTGAGTAGAAAAGTATTCATTGCTCAAAAACATGTAATAGGAATAATTGCTGGAGTCCACCTGCGGTCATCCTGCAGACATGTATTTAAGGATCTAGGAATCCTGACAGTAACCTCACAGTATATATATTCACTTATGAAATTTGTTGTTAATAATCCAACTCAGTTCAAAAGTAATAGCAGTGTGCATAGCTATAACACCAGGAGAAAGGATGATCTTCACTATACAGGGTTAAATCTGACTTTGGCACGGAAAGGGGTAAATTATGCTGTCACAAAAGTCTTTGGTCACCTACCAAACAGCATCAAAAGCCTGACAGATAGCCAACCAACATTTAAAAATAAATTAAAAGAATTTCTAGATGACAACTCCTTCTACTCATTGGCTGAATTTTTAGATACAAATTAAGGGAGGAAAAAAAAACAACTTAAACATTAGTGTCATGCAATATTTTGTGTAATGTAATATCTTGTACAGATATTTTTTATTAACGTGACACGTTCCACATCATTACGAAGTGTCGTATTCATGATCTATGGAACAAGTATTAATCTAATCTAATCTCTAATCTAATGTTAAATACAGTTCCCTACTTTACTGCGTACATCTATTTGTTAGCGAAGAAATATGTTCACATAAGAATATCAAACCATGTTTGTAATAGAATAAATACAGCCTGTTTAACTTATCCATTATGTTTTTTCCCATTTACGAAACTAATTACGTCATAAGTACTTGCATTTTTCTCCTTTATTAGAGCTGACTTTTTCACTTAAAATGTTATTTAATAAAAACTATTTCATCAAGTTATGTTCTTATTTACATGCATTGTGAGCATGAGCTATGTTCTGTTATTGTATTTTATTATTTTTCGCTTTCAAATCTCTGGCCTCGCTTTTGGCGGAACACTCAATGGAAAAAATATCCAAATCGTAGTGAAATATTTACAATTTGCCACGAAAACAAGTGGACAATAACAAAACAAAAATTAAGAAGATAAAAAGCACAAAATAAACTACCATACAACCAATGAGCGCGACAATAATATGTTAATTTCCGATGTCACCAGACGACGACGCCGTCAAGACTTTCTTCCCGAGAAACCTTGACGGGACGTCGCATAACGCATTGGTCTGTTGGCAGGCTATGTGAATTCTGCCACTTGAAACTCATTGCAGCAAGAATAAGTGAATGATCATATGGCTTGATTGGACGGTAGACCCCATGTGGTCTACTGTAGAAAGTTTAGTCGTGGCACGATGTGACAGCCAGTGTGGATTGGCCTCTATCGGCAAACCAACAAACAATTTGTGAGTATGCAAGCTTGTTAGGCGACCGGTAGACCAATTTTGCTTTCTACGGGGTTGGCTGAGTCTGATGATCCGACAGCCCTCCTCCCTCCCCTCTCCCCACCCACAATTACAACCAGCAAATTATGCCATGAGTAGTACTGTTATCCCAACCGCCAGAGAAAAGTTCATACCAACTGTGCATGGCAATCAGTGCTATTGAAATATGGCAAACACGATTGAGTACAAGGCAGACGAAACTTGATGACATTTTCTGGAGAAATTTAACGACTTCAAATATTTGTGCAACAGTTTGCGCGAGGAGTACAGCAGTAGAGATGCACTTCATTTGTTCTTAACGAATCCATAATGGTTTCATGTGGCACACAGAGACAGAAAAAGACAGACATTATGAAAAAAACATCGACTGTCTATATTTTGGTTTTTAGATTTTATTTATGACACATATAGGGAATAAAATCTAAAAACTGAAATGTAGACAGTTGACACACACTTTTATTCGTAAAATATACTTGCTTCATTATTAGAAGTGTTATCAAAAACAGCCAAACAACTTGTCATCTGCTGTAAAAAGCAGGATGACTGCAATTTTGTTTACATTTCTAACAGACGCTAAATGCTTCATTTCTTCTTTACTGTATCTGTTGTGTTTGTTACATGATGTGTACCACAATCATTTGTAGTCATTCTGCTTATTATTTGAAATAAGTTTCTGAAACTTATAGGGGACATGTCTAAAGCTATATAGTTAAAAAAATAAATAGATAAAGTTTACATGCACATAATTTGTTTTATTTGCTTTGCTCTACCACAGTTTTTTTCTTGAGGCACTTGTAACCAATATTGCAGGTTTTAGGAATATTTTACTTAGTAATTGTCGAGACACAGCTGCACAGAGTTAGAGATCCTGACAAGTTCTGACAGTAATTAGAAACTTTTATTTATTTTCCCTATTGACCATATGTAGTAAAATGTGAAAGATGATACTGGACTTAAGTCACTACAGAGAACAATAATCAAGTTACAAGTTACATCTATTGAACTTAATGTATTCACTTACTGAACAGTCGCAGTGATACTGTAGATATGCTCTAACAGATCTTTCAAAAGCTTTTATAATTAATAACATATTTTAAATTTGGAAAGTTACTGAAGAAGCCTAGTTTTATCTTCATACACCATTTACCTCTCTGATACAAACTCATATTGACTGGGAGCACATGCAAGTTACCTTTTAATCTAATATGTGATTATAAAAGAGCTGTACCAGTGTTTCTAGAAATATGTTGACTTTTTATCCAGACTTTTCATTTCATAGACAGCATACCAATCCTCACAGTGCAATAATAAGTAAAAGTGGTCATGTTGTAGTATTAGACTGAGTGTTCATCTTGCCAGCTCCAGACTGGGGGACTCAAGTGATCAGGGTGGATAATAGGGACAGGTAGATTGGTTTGAATATGTTGTCCAAAAATTATTTTCAGCGTTAATCAGAGCATTGACTCATGAAGGCAACATCTTAGGTCTGCTAGTGACAAACAGACCTGAGCCTTCCAACTCAGACCCAAATAGGGAATCAGTGATCGTAAGGCCATTATAGCATCACTGTATATGGCTGTAAATACGAAGAACAATGAATCAGAATGGGGAATCAGCGATCATAATGCCATTACAGCATCACTGAATACAGCTCTAAATACAAGGGTAGGTGGGAAGATCTTCCTGTTTAGCAAGATTGACAAGAAATAAATTTCAGATTACCCGAGTGATCAGCATGAATATTTCATCTCCAGGACTAACAACGTTAAGTGTCAATGTTCGAGGTTCAAGAGTAATGTACAACACTCTTTAGACAGGTATGCGCCAAACAAAGTTGTGAGGGATGGAAAAGACCCACCACGATTTGGCAGCCATGTTAGAAAGCTGCTGCAAAAGCAAAGAGGGCTTCACTGCAAATTTAAACGTAGTTAAAGCCTCACAGACAAACAATAATCAAATGAAGCCAAAATTAATGTAAGGAGAGCCATCCATCAGTGTTCAACGAAATCGAAAGTAAGAGTGTGTCTACCGACTATGTAGAAAATCCTAAGAAGTTTTGGTGCGTGTTAAAGCAGTAAACGGATCTAAATCATCTGTCTAGACACTTTGTGCACATAATTGCGCTGAAACCGAAGACGAAACAGAGAAGTTTGAAATACTAAACATATTTTTCCAAATTGTTATCAGAGAGGAAGGTCATCCAACAGTTCAAAATGGTTCAAATGGATCGAAGCACTATGGGCCTTAACATCTGAGGTCATCAGTCCCCTAGACTTAGAACTACTTAAATCTAATTAACCGAAGGACATCACACACATCCATGCCTGAGGCAGGATTCAAACCTGCAACCGTAGCAGCAGCGCGGTTCTGGACTGAAGCGCCTAGAACCGCTCGGTCACAGCGGCCAGATTCACCCAAAAATACCTCCTTTAAACTGACACACTATTGACAAAATGGCTGAAATTGAAATAAGTGACAATGAGAAAGGATAGCGGCTAAAATCGTTCAACAGAGGTAAGGCTACTGGATCTGATGTGATACCAACACAATTCTACAAAGAGTATGCGAAAGAACTTCTCCTTCTTCCGCCAGCAGTTATTGTGGGTCTCTCGAGGAGCGAAATGTTCCTGATGATTGGAAAAAAAGCACAGGTCCTTTCCAAGGTAGTTGAACAGCTAAATAAAACTATAGGCAATATGTCTCTGATGTTGGTCAGCTGTAGAATTTTGAAACATATTAGTATGAACACAGGGGGAGGGTTCTGGTACAAAATCAGACATCAATGACGTTATCAAAGACGTTATCGATAAGTCATTGGATTACCCATCTTCCTATGAAACAGACCACTCTCTCTATGTATAAATTGGCCTGAAAGTCGAATTTTTGTGGGTGTTTTCCCCCACTACAGTGGAAGTAGGGCTGTGGTCCTAAGTATAAACTGGTGGGAAGTCATAAATCAAGATGGCGATCCAACATTGCGACCAGCGCATCCTGGCACAGATCTATGACATCAGGATCCAAGATGATAGGACAAAGGGAAGCAACTTGCCTGTAGCGTCTTGTTAGACTATTCCAAATGTGTAATTATGTACTGCTTGCCATAAGTTCAGCAATCCCCCTCTGGTATCCATTTAAACAGTTGTTAAAATGGCCAACACATATATTATAGAGCATTGTGTTACTTCAGTTCAAAAACTGGGAGCCCACATTTCCCCTTGAACAAATTCCCCTCTACAACAGTTTCCATAAGTTCATAATGGTGAGAAAATCCACTTACCCCAAGCTGAAAATGATGTGAAGTCTGCTGGCTGTCAAAACTATAGAGTACGTGCCCTAACTTTAAAACTGTAGAGCCAACATGTATGACTGTCACTATGATGTTTAGTAGGAATAAGAGAGGGACAAATGCTCTTTATTTAAACAGACACTGGGGGCGAGAAAGGGCCTTCCAACATGGCACCTTCCCCGCTCTCACTGCTGGGCTCACTTTCACCACCACCCCCATCCCACCATCACCACTATGAGCAGTATGTGTGCACTGGCCACCTCAGGAGGGCTGGGTCTGGTAGCAGACTGCCACCTACCATGCCATATGGAAAGAGGTGTCTGAAGTGCAGGCAAAACAAATGGGTAAACTGCTTCAGATTATGAACCTGTAGCCCAGCTGGTGGTAAACTGCAAACTATAGGCACAAGACATGAATTGGGCACATGAAGTTGAGTATACAAGTGCTGATTCCCAAAGCTAGTATGCTGTTGTGATGATACTGTAGGCATATCCCACATGACCTTAGTTAAAAGATGGAAAACATAAAAATGCAGGAAGAACGCTTATATTTTAACTAAAAAAATGACAGGGACTCAAAATTCACATAATCTGAAAATAAACTATACCCCATACATACATTCTTCATGAAAAATAAAGAGAAGGGAAATTCAAAAATTGAGTGATTCACATTGGTCCTCCTAAAAAAAGTTCTGGTTCTATGCTCGTAAAATTCACCACAAAAAAATTGTGAGATTGTAATGAAATCCCTGACCATTAGCTCCTTACAGACGTTTATGAATATCAATGGGGATAGGTGAAAATGTATGTGCTGACTGGGACCAGAACCCGGGATCTCCAGCTTACATGGTAGATGCTTTTCAACTGTCCCCGTCGATATTTATCAAGGCCCGTAAGCAGCTAATTGTCTAAACTTCATTGTAATTTCATTCTTCGAGAGCTGCAGGATCACCAATGGTATTTGTTTTTTCGGACTTCAGACAATCTTTGTTGTTGTTGTTGTTGTTGTTGTGGACTTCAGTCCTGAGACTGGTTTGATGCAGCTCTCCATGCTACTCTATTCTGTGCAAGCTTCTTCATCTCCCAGTAACTACTGCAACCTACATCCTTCTGAATCTGCTTAGTGAATTCATCTCTTGGTCTCCCTCTACGATTTTTACCCTCCATGCTGCCCTCCAATACTAAACTGGCGATCCCTTGATGTCTTAGAACATGTCCTACCAACCGTTCCCTCCTTCTAGTCAAGTTGGGCCACAAACTTCTCTTCTCCCCAATCCTATTCAATACCTCCTCATTAGTTATGTGATCTACCCATCTAATCTTCAGCATTCTACGTATTCATACAAAAATTTGTGTTTGGAATGGACGGTGGCTATTTCAACAACACTAATATAGCCAATCACCATAAAGTTGTCCAACATGTGAACTGATATGTATTATACATGTAGTAACAACATTTGAGAATGTATCATAAATCGAACTGTAGCCAACAAAAACATGAGACATACATATGATGCGAAAGTATGATATTTTCTGTGAGAGTAGTGGTCAATACCCTGCTTGTACACCACATTTCAAGATAAAAAATTGAAATGCCAACACCAGCAAAACTATCGCCATCTACTGTATGTGGTATGTAGTCAAAAATCTCCAGCACCAGCCATATAGTGGGCCCATCACGTTTGCAGTGCAGGAGAAAGCTGTACACCTCCATAATACACTGCTCGCCATGTCCCACAGGTGCTGGCTGCTCACACAGTGCCCTGCTGGCTGGCTGTTTGCTACAGGCAATACCTCCATTTGGTGGATGGAATTTGAACGCTACACCTCGCGAGTGCAGTGAGAGGTGTAATGGGAAGTCACACATCACTAGCGCAGTAGAAATCTGCTCCATGCGGGTGTGAACACAATAACGCTACTTAGCCAGATATCGGCACGTCCAGCTGACTGCTCATAGATTACGCTGCATTGCCCTGTGCCTGTACAGCCTGCTCCCCACAGACGATCTCCTACTGCAGCTGTGTTATAGTGCCTTATATTGCACACATAACATCAGATGTCTCCATAAGATTTCTAAATGAAGGCAGCCATCATATGTACAGCAAATAATTGAATTTTCGCGTCAATTTTATGGTGAAATCTACGAATATTGTACCTAAATCAATGAAATTCCACCTAAAGAAGCTTAAAACACTTCTACAAGTGTAGTCTTACGCCTTTAAAACAAATGTTGTACCAACAACACTGAATGTTTATGTTGAAATAGCGAATATACAGTGTGTTCCATTTATCCGATGACCATCTGTGTGGGGTATTGCAGGCCGGTCACAGAAGCCGCACCTGCCGGTGAAAGGAGTCTCATGTGACCGCACTATGCCCCCTCCCCCTTTTTTTGTGGGCTTTAGCCTGAAGGCTGTACAGACACACGCCTTGTTGGCCACTGTCATTTGAGGAGTGAAACAGGGATCACGGGTATAACAGTGAAGTTTGCAAATGCAACAATGGCAAGAGAGCATTAGTCAAGTCCACACGAGTGTTTACTTATAATTCATATGCGCATACAGAGTCCGCTCGTACTGTTTGGAGATTGTTTGAACAGAAGTTTCGGGGTGTTCGGGTTATGAGTCATGATGCAGTTACATATTAGTGAATAAATTTCGAGAAACAGTAAGTGTTCAAGACTAGAAGCATAAACGATGACGTACAGTGCTCACAAAAGCTTGTCTCAATGACATTGCATATAGCCCGGAAAATTCCCCTAAAATGTCTCTTAGATGCTTTTCACAGCAGACGCAAATAGCGTGCACCTCTGTACAAAGAGGTGCTTTGAGGCTTGGGCTAAGGACCTATAAGGGATCAGTAGTACAAGAACTTCGACCTGGTGATCCTGCACACAGGGTTCAGTTTTGCTAATGGGTTTTTAAACAAATGCATGACAGTGAAATGGATCCTTACCTCATTCTGTTTTAAGACCAGGTTTGGTTCCATTTACACAGGTATGTTGATTCCCAAAACTGTCGACGCTGGAGTGCTGATAGACCTGTTGTGCTTCATGAGGAACCCCTTCATGATCAGAAAATAGGGGTGTGGTGAGCAATTATGGTGACAGAATGATAGGCCCATTTTTTTTTAAATACACAGTTACAAGTGAAAGATATGTGCAAAACATTTTGCAACCGTTTTTTAATGAACTGAGTAAAAGAGAACTAAGCTTTGCAATTTTTCAACAAGATTTGGTAAGGGCTTAGATGACCAATGTTTCTTTGCATTCAATACACGATGTGTTCGATGAAAGAGGATTAGCAACAAAATCTGGCCCACTAGAAGTCCTGATTTAACTTTGTGCGATTCTTATTTGTGGGGTGCACTGAAGGACAAAAGTGCATGCAATAAATCTTCGCATGATAAAGGAAGTCAAGGATAATATCCATGAATCAATTAATTCAATATCTCAGACAGAATTACATTGTGTGATTAATAATCTGTATGCAGATGTCAGAAATGCATGGAAAATAATGGCAGGGAGTTATAGCATCTCCTTGTGTAACGTGGGTGACTAAAAATTTGTTTGCTTATATTTTAAATGTAGTCATGTCATACTGCAGCAGTAGATGGGCGACACGGCATCTGATCACTGGGGAATGGAGTGCTCGCTGCCCAGTGTCTACAGCGGTCATCAGATAAATGGAACACCCTGTAGTACCGAAATCAATGAAATTTATACCTAAAGAAATGTAAAGTCACTCTCCTAGTGCAGTCTTAAACTTTTAAAACGAAAATTGTACCGGCAATACTGAATTTTGTGTTTAAAGTAGCGAATACAGTACTGAAATCAATGAAATTAGTACCCACCATTAAGGACAGAATGTATTTGCTAGAATCTCTGCAATCCAGTCATAAATACAAAATGATATTTCTTATTTAGCTCGTGTGCTGACATGCCAGAACTGTATTTAACACCAATCAGAATTCAGGAACCCTAACTTCATGTTCCAACATGTTCTGACAATATAATCGAAGATTTGTTTAAGATATGTCTACCATAGATTGACTCTCTCCGTAGCAATCTGTATTTCAGATTACAAGTTGCTCAGATTTATGACACTTGAACGCTTAAAAGTTACTTGGCAGAGAACACTTAATAAATGGAACATAATCGTTCTCCCATTGCTTGGTTTGCAAGTGGATTAGGAGAGGGGACAACTTGCAGTGATATTGGATATACTACAAAATTCCGTGTTTACAGAGTATATGTAGTTGCTTTTGTAAGATTTGAGGCTTATCGGAAGCAACACCAAACTCTTTAATACCACACACATCACAGCCTACCAGACACACCACAAACCACACACTAAACACAACACCACATGCAACCCACACAACACACAAACACAACAACACACCATAAACCACACTGCACATGATGCCACACCACACACATGCAATGTACCACTTACCAAACGCCACAGCCCAGCACAGAGAACATACCACAGACAACATGAAATACCACAGATGACAAACCACCCACGCACAATCACATCCTAGCACCCCCCCCCCCCACCCCTCCACCCCCCACACACACATATACCAGAAGCCACACATCATATACCCAACACAACTCACACAGCACACATAAAACCCACTACACACACTACACATCACACACCACCAACATCGTGCACCACACACCACAAACACCACTCAACATCACACATAACACAGAAAACACCACACCAGGCCACACCACACACCAAACGTACCACAGACAACATACCACATACACCATACACAATACACACCAGAAACCTCACATAGCACAAGAAGCCACACATCATACACCCAACACACCTCACACAGAATACACAACACCCACAACACACACTACACCCAACACACCACCTACACCATATACACTGCACACCATATTTCTCATTTGTGATGAATTGTAAGGATGCTTATACAGTAAAATGTTCCATAATAGTTCATATATATGTGTGGGTCCCTGTAGCTATGGTGCTATAGTATTAGCGATTGCAGTAGTAGTAATAGTAGTAGTAGTAGTAGTAGTAGTAGTAAGTAGCAGTAGTAGATTCAGTACATTCGAACAGCAGGTCCCATGGAGAATTCAAATTACAGTAGGTTCCCAACAAGATGTAGTAGGATTCTCAGCCAACTGTACTGCAGTGGCCTACACAATCTTTTGGTGGGTGACAGTATTATTTATTAACTAAGAACGATTTTCACTGTAGATGTGCCTTGATGTGATGGAAATTTGATATTCATGTAGACAAATAGATAAATACCAACCATTCTTCTTATGGCAAGAATGACCTAATGTCCAGGCTAGCAAAGCATTTTCATGTGATTCCTGACATAAGTTATGAGTATTTGATGTAATATGTAGGTCACCTGTCATTTCCAGCATATCTCCATCCACCACTTACATGTAGCGTCCAGACTTACTAGCCACTAAGAATGTGTTGGAGCAGCATGCAAAACTGTTTCCAGACAAGGACCATGATACACAAAATTGTTTCCAGACTTTGAGTTTCCACTACTTCCAATATCAACACCAGTACCTTCACATAGTGCAGCAGTGTACGTTGTGTTACACTCTGCGACATTAAATGAGTTGTTATAGGATTGTCATTAGATTGAAAGTTCATTGTAGTGTAAACTTATGAAAATTCACGATTTGATGACGTGAAAGTAGTAGTGTCAGATTATGACTGTTATCAATTATATCAGAATTCTGCACAAATTAGCCAGCTGTTGTGGCCGAACGGTTCTAGGCACTTCAGTCTGGATCCGCACTGCTGCTATGGTCGCAGGTTCGAATTCTGCCTCGGGCATGGATGTGTGTGATGTCCTTAGGTTAGTTAGGTTTAAGTAGTTCTAAGTCTAGGGGACTGATGACCTCATAGTCCCATAGTGCTTAGAGCCATTTTCTGCGCAAATAACTACAATGTTCAACTCTCAAGACTGATAGTGGTACTGGATTACTGTAAGAGCCACCCAGTAACAATGAAAATATACTCTTCAGCGAGAATACCACACAGTGCACTCTCTTTCAGAAACCTGTCATATGTCAGCAGAACCATCCTTTCTGTGATAGCCTTTTGTGTGTACAAAATTTATGGAATCATTTGGAGAAACCTTATAGACCCCAAACATCAGAATATTTTAGGAGAAGTCCCTGCTATGAATTTCTAGCATGTTATTCACACTTCACATGGCAACACCGAGCAGGGTAACAGTATTTCATGATATCACCCTATAGGCATGGATCTAAGTTTAGAATCCAAGGTGTCGACCCATGACATCTTTGATGACGTCAGAATCCATGATGACTTTCCTGGGGATATGGGTGCAGTTCAAAATAGTTTTTGCACTTTTCCATGGCTCTGTTGCCATCTACTCCAACATTCATTCTCAGCACCCAGGCCACCACTTCTACTCTGCACTCCATAGTGAAAAGTTGATCATCAGCAGAGTTCTACCACTTCCAGGCCGAAAAAACTGACACACACACTGGGCTGTAGATACTGAATCATTTTTCTCTCTCATTCTTCATTATTTGTTATGAGCATATGTGAATGTATGTGATTTTCGTGATTTCCTTTTATTTCTCCCTCAGTTCAACAGATCCCTGATATAGATGATGTAGTGCTTGATACATACGAGCAGCAGCAGAAGCAGCAGCTTCAGCGGTATCAAGACGACATGCAGGCACGCTCTCTGATGCAACTCTCAACACACTGGATTGCAAATAAAGTACGTTCGAGCATCAGCAGCAGAAATCAAGTCATCAGCCAGACAAGCTCTCTGATGCAACTCCCGCCATGCAGGAGGGGAAATCAAATTAACAAGGACCTTGTTTTCAGATTTTGAGTTTCCACTATATCCATCACTGGCACAACTAAGTCAGCATGCAGACAAGCTCTCTGATGCAGTGCCCAATATATCAGAGCAGGACATGGAAGTTACCACCACACCCAACTGCTCATGAAACAAAGTCGTTACAGACTACTGTTGTTCAACTCTACTTATCAGTCGACTGCTAATAGACTGAAGCACGTTAAAACTGGCTTGTCGCTTGACATAGACTTCCAACTTATAGGAAAAATAGAGTGTGTCTGGCAGGGTCGAAGGGCCGTTCAGTGATATTGAATGCTATCTACTTTGCAGCAAGCTGAAATAAATCAAGGACTGCATCACAACTGAGTAAAAACCATTCCCTTGAGACATCAGTATCTTTGGCAGCAACAATGTATCCATTGTCAACATGCCTGTGGGTGATAACATGAAGTTATCATATCAAGACTCAATGCAACGTATGTATTTAAAGCCTCCAATTGTCAGGATCCCCACGGATAGACTCATTCTATGGCGAAGGCACCTTAAACTGCTCTTCGATGATTTTTTTAAGTGTCTGTAGAATATAAAGACGAGGAGTCAAATGTCTGCTAGTATTAATCCTATAAACAGAAATTCCATACAAGTAGAGTATGCAGATGGCATTCCTAAGTCTATTAGTGCTCCAATTGTTTTGTGTGAAATACATGCTGAATTCAGAGCATATAAAAAAGAGTTAGTTGGAAAGTATTACAGAGTGATAGTGGTGGTGTTAGGGTTGATGTAGAAAAAAGTGAATGACATTATTTTTAACAATGATTACTTATTTCCCACATTGTACAAAGTTGCACCAAAATACGTAACAGTAAAAAATATTTTTTTATAATTTCAATGTGTCTCATTCCATCACACACATACACCATGAGACTTAACAGTTCAGATGTTGGTGGGAGAGTCTTAGTAGTTCATACAACTGCGGTGTCAGAGAGACTTCACAATTCAGTTGTTGCTATATCTAACAGACTTAGGATATTTCTGGCCTTCACAGTCACATACTGTTCAGATAACAATACACTTGATGCTTTAGGACTAAAAACCGTTACCGGTTCCTGAAGTTTAATATTAGCTGCATCCCTTGCCGTCATTAATATGTCAGTATCTATAAAATACCTTCTTCATGAAACTTACTCTGTGTATGACTTCTACGACATTCATCCATTACAGGTGACAAAATTTTATGCAGGTCTTCAATATGTCTATGGAAGTGAATCAGCAGCATGCAGGATCGCCATTTACAAGTTGGTGGTGCATTGGGCCGGCGTCATTGCCACAACCACGTATTGTGCTCGGGGTGTATGCTGTGATGACGGAAATTGACAAAGAACATGTCTGCAAAATAATACATCTATTTGTCATAAAGGAATATACTACTACTTAACAATATTTTCTGATAGCGAATGTCTGCACACTGATGATCGCGTGATTGTAGTTACAGGCACTGAACAATATTTCTGCTCGAACACTGTTCCCAGAGGGTATACACTCCACAGTGACTGAGACATTGGCCGATCACAAAACTGCGGGAAAACGAAAGACACATGAGCGGATGAAACCTATAATCATCTTCTCAACTTGTGCTGTGCATCATGTTTCATGATTACAATGAAACGAGATGGACGAATGGACAAGTTGTGGGGAGCTCACATTGTGATCAACTGACCTGGCCCATGGCAAGTAGAATCAGACTCCTGGAGAAATGATTACACCGTTCCATTGCTCAGCTTGCACTGACCTCTCCTTTGTCTCCTGCATGCCTGTGTCTGTCATACCATTGGCAAAATTTGGCCTAACAGTAAATCTGCATGTGTGATGCAGAATGCCAGGCACTGCTAACTCATGCTGGTCGCAACTATAGCTCTAACTTTAATGTATTTCTCTTAGCGGCTGCCATGCAGATTCACACTAGGAGAATTAGCTTGGGAGCCGTGTGAAGGCACTGGTGACCAGACACGATGTATCGCTGTTCATATTTCATTGAGTTTACGGACACCATCTGACATGGAAACACAGTGGGGCACTCGATGCTCGAGACAATGGAGGCAGGGGAAATGCACAAAGCATCTTAACTCAGGCAAGTACAGTGTTATTGCGACTAAAATGTGGGTCCCAGAACTGCAGTAGAGTAGCCCAGCAACACGGAGGGCAAAGTCTGGAGTTCGTCAGGAATGCAAACACTGAAATCAGTGTGGCAGTTGATCTGCCCTCAGTGCCTGATGTGGTAGAGGCATAAGGGTGCAAATGTGGCAGAAAGCTGTCAGTGAGACAAGAGGTATGACTGGACCTCGACTGGAGATCAGCTGATGATGAAGCCCACTGGAGACAGGGTCTCTACAGCAAGCAGCTGCTTGTGGGCCGTATTCCAACTCCATATGGCAGCTGAGGAACATGCGGTCTGTATCACATGGTGTGATGTTGTTATTACGCTGCACGAGGGTTTCAGCAGATGTGGCAGCCAGCGTTTGTGACATAGTCCACTAGCGCCTGTGTTGGGTGCAGCCTGGGAAGGTTGCACTGGCTGCTTGGGTGAGTTTGGAGGAGGTTGAGATGCATGTGGCAGTGCAATGATAGCTGGTAGCATCTGAGGATCACCAGTGGGTGGAGAAGCAAGCTTTGCTGTAGGGCTTCCTTTTATTGTAGCAGGGGAAGTGTCGTCCATCGACAGACCGTCTTCTGCAGGGTCGAATAAATGACCAGCTGCAGGAGCTGACAAGACACAGACAGCTTGAGTCAGTCGACCTAGACTTTAGTTGACTTGCCATTGTACTCAGTATCTGGTGTTTTGCCGCTGTAGGTGGCCCCAAGTAGGGCAGCTGAAGTGGTGATTCTATTGTGCTGGTCTGCAGCATTGCAGATCAGTATGTACGAATTTTTTTCTGGTGGCCTGCTGTGTCAGTGCACATTGCTGGAGGCTCGCCATATGGGTGCAGAGACATTATGCCAATAGTAGGGTTAAGGCATCATGTGGTGGTTGTATTTCCTCCATGAGATCCCCACGAATGGCGAGTTGTTATCCATAGACGTGATCGCCAAGTGAAAGGCCAATGTCTTTCCTTTGTTACTTGCAGGCCGAGAAGTACCAGTGGGAGTGCTTCCTTCCAGGCGGTGTTGTGGCAGGCTAGAGAGGCTTTCAGTGTCCTATAGAGTCGCTCGACCATTCCATTATGTACCAGGGATTGGCTAGCAGTTTTGTGGAACTGCACGCAACATAGTCGGGCGAAATGTGCGAACAGCATGCTGTAAAACTGGCGACCTCAGCCTGTTGTGATGGGACAGGTGACAACAAGAGTGGCAGCAATGTTCTAGGTAGTGATATCCACTATGGGCCGATGAGTGAAATGGTTCATCATCGTCAGTAGGTACCACTTGCCATAGGACAGAGCAAGTGGGCGCATGATGTCCATGTGGATGTGTAATGGAAGGTACTGATGTGTGCATCGGAGTGCCTCCCGACTTTGGGATGTTAGCATGCAGTGCAGGTTTGTGCACATTGATGGCAGTCTTTCCAGAGTTCTGGGCAGATGAAACATAAGTCGATGAGAGACACAACTGAGATGACATTGTACTGTCACAGTCCATGGAAGTGGTCAGAGGTGCTGCTCTGGAATTTCTCTGATAGAAATGAGTGGTATGTGCCTGTAGATACGTCCCACCTAGTCTTATGGGTGGAGCCAGGAATGGGCACTAGTTCGAGCCATAGGCCACTGGAGGTTTCATGGCGGAGGTTGTTCAGTTGTTTGTCACTCTCCTGTTCTTGTGTGACATCCTCAAATTTCACAGCTGGCGAGACAATGGCACAAGTGCAGGAGAAGCTGTTGGCGACGATATTGTCTGTTCTGGAAATATGACGAATGTCCATAGAGAAACGCGACACATACTCCAACTTAGCTCGCCAGCTCTGAGCCACCTCACTGCTGAGCCAAAAGATCAGTAAGTAGCGTTGCAGACCTACTAAAGCGAGCAGCAGAAAGAGAGCACGAAGTCGAATTGACACATTGCTGGCGAGCCACACAGCTCACACTGATAGCTGGATTGGCAGCCGCTATGGTTCCCACTGCCCTCTGTCTGTGAAGCACTAACAGGCTGATATGCATCCTGAATAGCCAGATTCTGTAGTATGTGGTGTATGTCAGCATTCAAGGTGGGAGGTGCAGTAGGCATGTGTCGCCACAGAGTGAAAGCCGCCAGAGCTGCGGCTTCGTAGGCTGAAGTATTGGGCGCTGTTGTCATCAAATCGTGCACCCTATTGAACAAGTCAGTGACAGCTTCCAGCTGCATGTCTGTCTGCACGACTATGACTGCTTGCACTTGAACTGGGAGACTGTGCACCCAGACATCACAAAGCAGCGAGTCCAGAATCATGTTTGTCTGTATGAGGCGCAGGAACTGAGATGGTCTCTTGTCGCCGCATTCTGATTGGTGCAGCAACTGACATACTCTTGTGACTACGAAATCCGACAGATCAACTCTTCCTTTAACAGCTTATTTAAGAAACGCGTCGGTGGGGTGGTGATTATGTCCCGAGATTTACCTTGTAATGGTACTTGAATTACGTAACCATTACTGCACTTCACCTCAACCTCTCGATACCAGCAATATTCTACTGTGTTTCTGTAAAATAGTTATCATATTTCTGTGACAACATTCAGATTTGATTTCATTAATGTAGAGGTACTTTGATACGTCGATATGTATATACACTCCTGGAAATTGAAATAAGAACACCGTGAATTCATTGTCCCAGGAAGGGGAAACTTTATTGACACATTCCTGGGGTCAGATACATCACATGATCACACTGACAGAACCACAGGCACATAGACACAGGCAACAGAGCATGCACAATGTCGGCACTAGTACAGTGTATATCCACCTTTCGCAGCAATGCAGGCTGCTATTCTCCCATGGAGACGATCGTAGAGATGCTGGATGTAGTCCTGTGGAACGGCTTGCCATGCCATTTCCACCTGGCGCCTCAGTTGGACCAGCGTTCGTGCTGGACGTGCAGACCGCGTGAGACGACGCTTCATCCAGTCCCAAACATGCTCAATGGGGGACAGATCCGGAGATCTTGCTGGCCAGGGTAGTTGACTTACACCTTCTAGAGCACGTTGGGTGGCACGGGATACATGCGGACGTGCATTGTCCTGTTGGAACAGCAAGTTCCCTTGCCGGTCTAGGAATGGTAGAACGATGGGTTCGATGACGGTTTGGATGTACCGTGCACTATTCAGTGTCCCCTCGACGATCACCAGTGGTGTACGGCCAGTGTAGGAGATCGCTCCCCACACCATGATGCCGGGTGTTGGCCCTGTGTGCCTCGATCGTATGCAGTCCTGATTGTGGCGCTCACCTGCACGGCGCCAAAAACGCATACGACCATCATTGGCACCAAGGCTGCACGATGTTGGGGCGTGAACGGAAGACGGCCTAACGGTGTGCGGGACCGTAGCCCAGCTTCATGGAGACGGTTGCGAATGGTCCTCGCCGATACCCCAGGAGCAACAGTGTCCCTAATTTGCTGGGAAGTGGCGGTGCGGTCCCCTACGGCACTGCGTAGGATCCTACGGTCTTGGCGTGCATCCGTGCGTCGCTGCGGTCCGGTCCCAGGTCGACGGGCACGTGCACCTTCCGCCGACCACTGGCGACAACATCGATGTACTGTGGAGACCTCACGCCCCACGTGTTGAGCAATTCGGCGGTACGTCCACCCAGCCTCCCGCATGCCCACTATACGCCCTCGCTCAAAGTCCGTCAACTGCACATACGGTTCACGTCCACGCTGTAGCGGCATGCTACCAGTGTTAAAGACTGCGATGGAGCTCCGTATGCCACGACAAACTGGCTGACACTGACGGCGGCGATGCACAAATGCTGCGCAGCTAGCGCCATTCGACGGCCAACACCGCGGTTCCTGGTGTGTCCGCTGTGCCGTGCGTGTGATCATTTCTTGTACAGCCCTCTCGCAGTGTCCGGAGCAAGTATGGTGGGTCTGACACACCGGTGTCAAAGTGTTCTTTTTTCCATTTCCAGGAGTGTGTTTAAATGATATTATTCTTATGTGTATTCTTTCTTTTGTCACTATGATCTTTGACGTACTTGTAACTCAGATTTTTGGGCGCGTAAGCAGTTATTAGAGAGTCAAGACGCAAATTGCAGTCAGTTTATGAAATGTGAACTTTAACAGTGAGGAAGATATTTTCAACTATGTTTTATATTGTGTAGTGATGTTTTGGAATGAGTTACGTGATATTGCAACAAAAGTAATAAAAAAGAAGTGTAACTTAAATTTGGAGTGCTGATTACTTTTTTACATCACCATTGTCCTAACTTGCAAAAGTTTAATCTTCAAGAATGGTTTATGAAACACATCTATAAAACTTTTGAATATTGCAGAATAACACTTAGGCCTCTTTGCATCTGAACTTGGAATCATCACTACCTAGATTTTCGACGATTGAGCCATGAGTTCACAACGAGACCAGCGTGGGAAACACGAAAAGATGAGTGCCTAGTTTTTCCATTATTTCAATAAATGACTTTATTAACTGTGTTCTAATATTACCTGCCACATAATATAACTTTGTTGTTGCCCATAAATGCAATATTTAGCAGCGTGAGCAACAGTACAATCATAATTAATTTTTGACCTTTGTTGTGCTAGGGTTGTTAGAACCTGCATAGTTTTTGGACGAACTGGCTCACGAAATGCCTGAGTTTAGCGAGTTTGTAGGTGATGCTGTTGTTTAGGGACACCACCTCCACTTGGCTGAACCACATGAATGGGTCGTGAGTCCAAAATGGCAGCAACCTAACCAAAACCCATCCTGTGCTTGCATGTAACATTGAGAGGAGTCGATGTAGTGGTGCTTTACACGCCGAAATTTTCCTGGGCTGTCTCCTCGTACAGGTGTGCGGAGTCCGTGCACAAAGGGTGTGTCTGTAACTCGTTCTCCAGCGTTTGGTTGCATCCTAGCAGCCGGCCGCGGTGGTCTAGCGGTTCTAGGCGCTCAGTCCGGAACCGCGCGACTGCTACGGTCGCAGGTTCGAATCCTGCCTCGGGCATGGATGTGTGTGATGTCCTTAGGTTGGATAGGTTTAAGTAGTTCTAAGTTCTAGGGGACTGATGACCTCAGATGTTAAGTCCCATAGTGCTCAGAGCCATTTGAACCATTTTTTTGCATCCTAGCAGTTCCTCTATCCTCTTCTGTAATTCCTCCAAAGTCGCCATCTTGGCTTCGAGTAAAGTTCTAGTGTAAGGGGAAAGCACACATAAAAGTAACACGACATGATAAGATACACACATAAAATAAACTTTCGAAGTTCAAATATTTTTCACATGTGACTACGGAGAGCACTGAATTGTTTGTTCGCTAAAAAAGTACTGATCACACATGAGGACGTTAGAGTCACTCCACTAGCGGCTCTACATCATGCATGACAATGAAAGTTCATACCATATGTTTAGCCTATGGATCACCTCGGTGTCACCAGTGAAGTGCGAACATGTAGGATCACTGTTTACAAGTTAGTGCAGAAACGGGCCAGCTTTATTGCCACATCCACACACTATGCGATGGTGATGGTAATTGACAAAGGATATGTCTGCAGTGTGATACATTTATTTGTCGTAAATGAATCACTATCACTTAATAATATTTTCTGATAGTGAAAGTTTGTGTTCTCGTGATAACCGGAGTTGCACAGTAGATCTGCTGAAACACTGTCCCCGGAGAGTGTACACTCTTCAGTGATCGAGTATGCCGTCCAATCGAATAACCACAGGTGAATGATGGACATGTGGGCGGATGAAACTGGTAACTGTCTTCACGAACTGCAGGGTACTATCTATGTCATGGTTGTGATGAAATGAGATGGACAAATGAATGGTACCGACTAAATAATCCCATATGCGTTGTGGGGAGCTGGCATTAAGATCGACTCACATGGCCCAAGCCAAGGCAGGGTCAGACTCTTGAGAAGTGTATACACTGGTCTATCGCTCAGCTTGCACTGGCCTCTTCTTTGTCTCCAGCATTCTGTGCACCTCGCATCGTTGCCAAAATTTGACCTCCTGGTAAGCACATGAGCACGCCAACAACTGCTGGGCACCTACAACTTGGGCTGGCTGTAACGACCGCTCTGGCATTCATGGATTTCTCAGGACGGCTGTCACAGAAATGACTACCATCACAGACTACATGTTCCTATGTGCAGCACAACAGACAAAATACCAAGCAGTTAACGTGTAAACTGTCTCACATTATTCTTCATCTGCAAACTGCACTCCCTTCTTATTATTTTTAGACAAAGTGAAATGTGTATTGAAGATTTAAGGTTTCTTACATATACTCAAAATCCAAGATGACAACATCTCCAATGATAGATGGTTGATCCTATATATAGGGTAAATCACCTAAAACTTGCACTGGAAATATTGTGGAAATGGAAAGTGCTATTGATGTGTTGTCTTTAACAGAATGGATAAGTGTTCATTGACTCGTATTGTTAGGCACTCAGCAGACTGTAATAATAATTATAAAGTGTATTTTTTGTTGAAACATACGCTTTTTAAATGGAACAGTGCCTATTTACAGTAACAAACTAAAAGTAAGGCAAATTAGAATATCAGTGGTGTTTGCTAACGAATTATAGTGCGAGTCGTTCACGAAATATCGTACTTTCAAAAGTTCCCACATGACACTTGGACAATACCTGAGGTAGCACACACTTACGAACAACACAAGTGCGTGCAGTAGTTATATGGATTCTGACCAGTAACGAGTCAATCGACCACCACAGATTGTCTTCAAAATGATCACAGGCAGCTCCAATACACGTTTCCAGTCTGGTATGGAACGACTGATGCACATGTGCTAGCATTTCAGCGGAGATGCCTGAGCAGGCTGCAGTAATATGTTGTTGCTATCACCAGGTGTAGTTGGCTTGTCCTTGTAGACAGCGTCTTTCAAATTTCTCCACAGAAAAAAGTCTACATATGTCAAATTCCAGGAATGGGCCACCCAAGGTACGGGTCCTCTGCGTCCAAACCAATGATTTGGAAACAATTTGTGAAGACATGCCGTAGTTATTCGTGCACTATGGGCTGGGCAGCCATCATGTAGGTACCACAGGTTCCTCCTATTGTGCGGTGGAATCTCTTCTAGTATCCATGGAAGATGGTCTGTCAGGAGACTGCGATACTCAAGCACGTTCAGTGTTCTGTCTATGAAACAGGGGCCTATAAGCTGATGGTTCACTATGCCACACCACACGTTTACACTCCAAGGACTCTGACATTCCACCAGACGAACAGACGAATAGTGCATGTTTGAGCGGTTTACCTGGTCATGATTGATAAATGTAGCTTCATCTCTAAACAAGGTACATGGCACATCTGGAGCATCCTGTCTAAAGGCCAATGTATGTAAGTGCTTGAGTAATGAAAGAAAGTGCAGCCTTCCAATTTTTTCGAAAACATCTAGGAGAAGCCTGGCTGCTCCCACCGTCTTTCTGCATTCACTTATCGCAATGTAAGCACTGTGGGCTGCAGCTGCAAATGATTTCATAATATGCGAGTTTATCTTTTCTTTCTTGTTAACCCACCAGACCTCAGGTTCATTTCACAATTTATTGTATTACGAGTTCTATTTTTCAGAATTTCTAGCAGGGAAGATGCAATACCTCGATGTGGCAACGATCCGCCATTGGCGTAATTTCATTACTAACTTGCAGTGTTCTTTTTTACATACTGTGTGTGCGGAACCTGTAGTAAAGCAGAGAAGTTCAAGTTTTTCAAATTAGCCGTACAGCATAGAGCAGTTATTGCCAAATCTCAATATGCAGAGTACACTATTTTCGAATTACATCGGTCCACATCCTCTGTTGCGCCGCTTCGAACACCAATCTGCGATTACAGCCATCACACTCTTTACTCTGCTAAAAACATTTTGAAATATTTGGCTTGGCAAAGGTGGATGTCAGCTCATATACTTTAGTCTGTAAGTTTGGATATCGTACACGCTGGAAATGAGGCATCATTATTAAAATTGTTGATTGTTCTCTTTATTTGATTTGGGATCCCTCTGGTGAGCATAAACGACATCGAAACAAATTCGCGCTTACTGTAGACATGATACCGATTCAAGTTACTTTGTTCCACAGATGGTACCACGAAGGATCTCGCCGCCTCAGTTGCCCTTACCCTCCTTGTGTCAAGTGCCACCGGCGTCGGGAAAGGAACCAATGGGGGTTGACACAGCACTGCTGACGTCACCGCGGCGCCCGCAGTACACGACGATGGGGTCGGACCTCTTCGTTCCCCTCTTCGTCTATTTAAAATTGATACAATGTTATGTACATAAAGCTAATATCAATGAATAAATAGTGTACATCTGATAACTGGTATTCCAACTACGCAAATGCACTGCTGAGACGATTTTTGGACCTGATGATGGTCTGATTTTAGACCGAAATCGATTGTCTCAAATAAAATATACTGTTACTGCTATGTAATAAATAACCCAGTTCTTAACATTTATTATAACTGTACAACACCATCTCCATGAAATAATATTGCTTATTTATTTTTACAAAAATATCTTTCCGATTTATCCTTGCTCATGCTAACAACTTTCCTAAACTGTACACTATCATATATTAACTATCTGCAGAGCCTCCGACACTCTTTTAGCATATATATATATAATTTTAGCTGCATGTACACTGCGCATGGCTCCATTAGACTTTTTACTTAAGTCATTGGTATCTGCTGCATGCACGTAGCTTAGGTAATTTCTGTTTGACCAATATATTTTCGCCAGACGGCTTTGTGGCGCTTTACGTAGTTGTCGCTATTCTTATTACCTTTACAGAGACTGATCTGTCACTTCTTTTACTTTCTAGATGACTTCAGTTCCGTATCTTCTTATGTTTTCAGTTCTTCTTCCTAATCTTTTATTCCCTTGTGTTCATTTGACTGCTGGAATATCAACTTCTTCCTTTCCCTTTTCCTGTTCATTGCTATAACATCTTTAGTATCGTATATTTATAGACTATTCTGATCACAAACTATTGGTTATGAACTGTAGATTAAAACTGAAGAAACTGCAAAAAGGTGGCAATTTAAGGAGATGGGACCTGGAAAAACTGAAAGAACCAGAGGTTGTACAGAGTTTCAGGGCTGAGCATAAGGGAACAATTGACAGGAATGGGGGAAAGAAATACAGTAGAAGAAGAATGGGTAGCTTTGAGGGATGAAACAGTGAAGGCAGCAGAGGATCAAATAGGTGAAAAGACGAGGGCTAGTAGAAACCCTTGGGTAACAGAAGAAATATTGAATTAAATTGATGAAAGGAGAAAATATAAAAATGCAGTAAATGAAGCAGGCAAAAGGAATACAAACGTCTCAAAAATGAGATCGACAGGAAGTGCAAAATGGCTAAGCAGGGATGGCCAGAGGACAAATGTAAGGATGTAGACGCTTATCTCACTAGGGATAAGATAGATACTGCCTACAGGAAAATTAAAGAGACCTTTGGAGAAAGGAGAATCACTTGCATGAATATCAAGAGCTTTGATGGAAACCCAGTTCTAAGCAAAGAAGGGAAAGCAGAAAGGTGGAAGGAGTGTATAGAGGGTCTATACAAGGGCGATGTACTTGAGGACAGTATTATGGAAATGGAATAGGATGTAGATGAAGATGAAATGGGAGATATGAGACTGCGTGAAGAGTTTGACAAAGCACTGAAAGACCTGAGTCGACACAAGGCCCCCGGAGTAGACAACATTCCATTAGAACTACTGACAGCCTTGGGAGAGCCAGGCCTAACAAGACTCTACCATCTGGTGAGTAAGATGTATGAGACAGGCGAAATACCCTCAGACTTCAAGAAGAATATAATAATTCCAATCCCAAAGAAAGCAGGTGTTGACAGATGTGAAAATTACCGAACTATCAGTTTAATAAGTCACAACTGCAAAATACTAACCCGAATTCTTTACAGACGAATGGAAAAACTGATAGAAGCCGACCTCGGGGAAGATCAGTTTGGATTCCGTAGAAATGTTGGAACACGTGAGGCAATACTGACCCTACGACTTATCTTAGAAGAAAGATTAAGGAAAGGCGAACCTACGTTTTTGGCATTTGTAAACTTAGAGAAAGCTTTTGACAATGTTGACTGGAATACTCTCTTTCAAATTCTGAAGGTGGCAGGGGTAAAATACAGGGAGCGAAAGGCTATTTATAATTTGTACCGAAACCAGATGGCAGTTATAAGAGTCGAGGGGTATGAAAGGGAAGCGGTGGTTGGGAAGGGAGTGAGACAGGGTTGTACCCTATCCCTGATGTATTCAATCTTTATATTGAGCAAGCAATAAAGGAAACAAAATAAAAGTTCGGAGTAGGTATTAAAATCCATGGAGAAGAAATAAGAACTTTGAGGTTCGCCGATGACATTGTAATTCTGTCAGAGACAGCGAAGGACTTGGAAGAGCAGCTGAACGGCATGGACAGTGTCTTGAAAGGAGGGTATAAGATGAACATCAACAAAAGCAAAACGAAGATAATGGAATGTAGTCGAATTAAGTCAGGTGATGCTGAGGGAATTAGATTAGGAAATGAGACACTTAAAGTAGTAAAGGAGTTTTGCTATTTGGGGAGAAAAATAACTGACGATGGTCGAAGTAGAGAGGATATAAAATGAGACTGGCAATGGGAAGGAAAGCGTTTCTGAAGAAGAGAAATTTGGTAACATCGAGTATAGATTTAAGTGTCAGGAAGTCGTTTCGTTCTGGAGTGTAGCCATGTATGGAAGTGAAACTTGGACGATAAATAGTTTAGACAAGAAGAGAATAGAAGCTTTCGAAATGTGGTGCTACAGAAGAATGTTGAAGATTAGATGGGTAGATCACGTAACTAATGAGGAGGTATTGAACAGAATTGGGGAGAAGAGGAGCTTGTGGCACAACTTGACTAGAAGAAGGGGTCGGTTGGTAGGACATGGTCTGAGACATCGAGGGATCACCAATTTAGTATTGGAGGGCAGCGTGGAGGGTAAAAATCGTAGAGGGAGACCAACAGATGAATACACTAAGCAGATTCAGAAGGATGTAGGCTGCAGTAGGTACTGGGAGATGAAAAAGCTTGCACAGGATAGAGTAGCATGGAGAGCTGCATCAAACCAGTCTCAGGACTGAAGACCAGAACAACAACAACAACAACATTTGATCACATTCACCCCATACTTCATTGCATTTTAGAATATTATGGCTTCAAATTTCTTCTTTCCATATTTACTTATCGCTGTTTTAGGGTTCAGTGTACTCAGAAGGATGACATTTTTATTCCTCTTTCCTTGGTGTAATGTCATGGTGCACACTGTTTTGCCAGGCTAACACAGGGTAATGGTGAGGCATGTTTCAGCATTTGGCTTCTTTACCTCATCAGGGATTTCACGGCGAAGTTCATAGTCTACCGTATCTTCCTTCGCCGTCGGCGTTGTCGTGGTTACCGTGAGACACCGTTATACCAAGAGGAAAGGCGCGTCGATCTTAGAGCATGAGATATGATGACCTTAAGCCATAGACAACACACAACGGTCACGGTAGATCCTGATTCCAGAATAGCTGCAGTAGTTAAGATTTACAAACTATCCCCTGTTGACCAGGTCCCCAAAACTTAACTCGTAACGAGATCCCTTCAAAGCAAATTGTCATAACGATCGTCTATAAAGGCTTCGCACAACGAGAGTACATGTTACGGTTTATGGAATAATAACAGATACGACCAAACTGTCTTGTCTCTTCTGCTTTATTTAACATAACTTCGTTCACAGTTTCATTTCGCATTCACCACTCATTCACCGAAACCCTTTGATGAACAGTTTTGGTTGCATAACACCAACAGTCAATGATAATGATACAGCTTTTCTCCTTTTTATAAACTGAAGCCCGCTCTCCGTGATATAATAAAAAAAACCGGTCTCAATACCGCGTGCCTCGTGAGACGCGAATAGACTTATCCTGGAATTGACCGCCCTGTAGGTGTACTCAATTTAATGACCACACTTCACTGACCGCTATTTCGCGTAACTGAATGTCTATTTGTTAGTCTGATTATACACTGTAGCTATTTAAAATTCGCCCCTATATTTTTCACAACGCACAATTAGCACTTCGTTACTGGTTTTCTTTTTTTCTTCTAAGAGTAAACGGAAAAAAAAGACGCCGTATCATCGTCTTAGTCGATATAAAGCAAAACACCTTAATATGCCCAATTTTACCTCTTCTTTAGGATGGGCTACCTTAATCATTAATTTATTACATATTATTTCCAATAGCACTAAACAGGTATCGCCGTGATATTTTAATTGTATTCAAAAGCATGTTACTACTATTATGACCGACCAAATCATAACAAATCGCGCGGCGTGCGTTTTTAACGATAACTTTACGCTATTCAAGTTCCGTTACAGCTGTCTTGACTCGTAATGTTAGACGGCCCCCCAGACTGTGATGTCTTGAAGAGGGTTCCAGACAGAACAGGCTTATTTTTTTTTTTTTTTTTTTTTTTTTTTTTTGTGTACTGTGACAGGAGAGGGTATTTGTTTCGGCGAATACACTCACTCTCAGATTCACTCAACAAGTCAGTACATACATTCTACAATATTTAAGTTGAGTTAATGGGCCTAGACAAAATACCCTTAACTAAATTCCACATTTGTTTATAGGTTGTCTTAGAAGCACTTCGCACTAATCACTTCATATTCACACCACATTTTTTTTTTTCTTGGATGAAGCCCTCAGTTCTTCAACCGACTGTGCAAGGCAGGGATCACAGCCGGGTTCGACGATTGGCATCCTAGGCCAAAACCCTTATCAGGCCACTTGTTTAACCAGAGAGGATTTGGTCCTTTTCTTTTCCTCTTAATTCCACTTTCAAATCATCCATCCTCGCCGTTCAGTGAGAGGATAAATCGTATTTCAGCGTCGTCATTGTTGCTGATACCAAGAAGGTATCTCATGGAAATCATCAGTACATCCTTTAATTTTCTTTGTAAGTTAGTATTAGTACGTATTTATCCATTGGTGCTTTTACTTAGTCCACTGAGTGTAGTCTTGGTATCATTCAGTGTTTCTTGAATCTATATTTTGCTCATTATTGATAATACTTCTTCAGGTCTATGTGAGGGAACAAGCCTTTAATTACATCAGTATCACAATCTGCCAGGAGGTAGCTCCCTTCATGAGGTATTTTCATTATTTTATATGGACCTGAATATAAATATTGCCATTTCTTATTCAGTCTTTTCCTGGTTGATGCTTTTGGGTGATTTCTCAATAAAATTTCTTCCCCTACATCATATGTGACTACTTTCTTCACATTTTTATCAAAACGGGTTTTTCTCAATTGTGCTTGATGCTTCAGGTTTTCATAGACCTTCTTCACCATATCTTCTTTCTTGGTAATCTTTTGTTCTATTGCAGGTAATTTCTTCATCCATTCTGGCACAATACTTTCACCAAATACTATTTGGTTCAGTGAATAACCTGTCGATAAGTGTGGTAAGTCATTATACACTTTCTCAAGTTCATAAATCCAATCGATCCATTTATAATGTTGTTTGGGTATGTACATCCGTAAAAATCGGTTCAACTCTCGGAAGATTCTTTCAACCGGATTTCCACAAGGGTAAAATCTTGAGATGTAAATGTGCTGGATTCCTTGTTCTTTCATAGTGTCTCTCCATACTTTGCTTGTATAATAAGCAGCGTTGTCTGTCAAGATCATTATAGGTTTGCCAAGCTCAGTTATATAGTTGTTGATAAATTTGTGTAACATGGGTCGAACGTGGAGATTTTTCAAAGGATATAATATCACATATTTTGAAAAGAGATCATAGAAAGCCAATACATATTTGAACCGTCCACGTGTCATGGGACATGGCCAATAGACGTCCCATGACACCAACATTAAAGGTTCTTGTGGGATGATAGGATGTAATTCTATCTTCCGACAATAGTTTATGGGTTTCGCCTTCTGACATATTTTGCACTTCTTAATAATATTTGTAGCTATACGTCCCAAATTTGGATGATAGCAGTATTGTGCTATTTTGGCTGTACATTTAGCGGCACCAAAATGACCCCAATTCAAGTGAGTGTAGCATACTAGTGATTCTAAATATTTATTTGGAACACAAACTTTCCAAACATCTTCTTCATCCTTCCTCCGATACAATATTCCGGATTTTAATTGATACTGTTCTTGAGGGTGACTTAGCGTGTTGCTTTCAACAGCATGCCTAATGGCTTTCCACAACTTATCATCTTCTTGCAGTTGTGGAAGACTTCGAGATAGCTGTGAAATCTGCCTCTCACAATATTGCCTTGATAAATTCATGACTTTAAAGTCAATAGTCCGTTCTTCACACTCGTCAGCATTCTTTTTTTTCGGTAATCTTGAAAGAGCATCGGCTATGATGTTGTCTTTCCCTCTGATGTATTTGAGCATAATATCATATTCTTGCAGTAGCAAGGCCCACCGGGTTAAACGTGAATGGAACATCCTTCCTGTTAAAATAAAAGATAGAGCTTTGTGGTCGCAGAATACAATGATCTTCTTTCCATATACAAAATAGCGAAACTTTCTAAGTGACCAGACCACGGCCAGTACTTCCAATTCAGTAGTACAATATGCACGTTCACAGCTAGAGAGTGTTCTGCTGGCAAACCCAATTATCTTGATGGTACTGATATCTTCTGGATTGTCCATCTGGAAAAGAGTGGCACCCAATCCTGTTTCAGAAGCATCCGCAGCAATATAAAAATCTTGATCAAGTCTCGGATGATGTAACAGTGGAGCATTAGTCAAAGCATTGCGGATGTTATCAAAAGCTTGCGTGCATTCGGAATTCCACTCCCACATGACATTTTTTCTTAACAGCTGTAACAAACAGTCTTGGCTTCCTAACTGATTGGGTAAAAATCGTCGAAAAAATGAAACTAAGCCGATAAATGACTTTAATTCCGTTCTATTCTTTGGATAAGCACATCTGTTAATCGCATCCATCTTTTTAGGATTTGGTTTTATCCCTTCAGGAGTGATTATATGTCCAAGAAATTTCAATTGGTTATGAGCAAACTTGGATTTGCTCAAATTTACAGTAACTCCGTATTCCAAAAATTTCGCAAAAACTCTTCTTAATAAGTCCAAATGTTCCTCCCAAGTTTCAGAAGCAATTAGCAAATCATCCACATATAAAGTAACTTCATTCAAAAGGTCTCTGCCCAGTACAGTATCTAATGTCGATATGAAAACACCACCGCTTATTTTCAACCCGCTTGACAGTAAACTGGTAACTTCGGCCCAGAAAAACGAATGCAGTATATTTTCTAGATTCTTTCGATATTCTAGTTTGCCAATATGAACTACGCATATCCAAAGAAGTTAAGAAGCGGGCACCATAAAACTTTTGTACAAACTCTTCTAGGTTCTCCGGTCACGTTTGTACAGGTATAATGATCTTATTGATCTCTCTGTCATCCAACACCAATCTGATGTCACCATTGGGTTTAATTACCGCCACAAGAGGGTTACAATATTCAGAATCTGAGGGCTCAATAATACCCCATTCTAACATTTTATTGATTTCCTTTCTGACTACTTCTTTCTTTGTCCATGGGATAGAATAGGAAGTACGACAAAAGGGTTTATGTGCATACGTCTTTATATGGTATTCAAAGTATTTTATTATACCCGGACGTTTACTAAAAATTGACTGATATGCTTCCAACAAGTGGTACAGTTCATCCCTTTGGATAACAGATAAATATTCTGATTCTAACACCTTTTCCTGCAATGACATTTTATCCTTCATTTCTTCAGAACATTCAATAAGGCATATATCATGCACATTTTCATCATCAATACTGACATATTTTACCATTAGATTCATACACAATTGATTTAGAATTACTTGGCCCTTTCTCAGGGTGGCTGTCAAAACATTACCATTGGAATTAAATATACATTCACCTTTCTCTAAATTAATGATTGCACCGGTCTCACATAAAAAATCCAAACCCCAGATACATGGTACTGTCATTTTAGGAACAACCAGGAATGTACTTTCTATTTGAGCCCCCTGTATTGTAACGTCAACACGTACCTGTTTCACAACTTTTTGCATTTTTATGCTGAACGCGCCAGACACGGTACATCCTGTGATAGGAAAAGTGGGCATTTTTACCCCTCGGCTTACCTGTTTTAAACAGTCCAACGTCATGACACTAATAGTTGCTCCAGTATCAATTAATATTTCAACATCAACATTATTTATACTTGTTGGAATTATTGCCTGTAAAATTTGTCCACATTTATTAGAAACTTCAGGTTTTTCTTCAATTAATTCATTCCTTATATCCTGATCATTATGGTACCTTAATACTCTCAGTTCAAATTGATGCCTGCCTTCCTTCTCCTTTCCAGTCATCCTAGGAAGGCATTTGGTGACTGGTATTAGTTTAATCTATCTCGTTGAGTCATCGGTGGGGTTCATGAACTTCCACAATCCGTACAGTATGATCCGAGTTATGGTATTCACCCCGTCGCACATTGGAGGCTCCTTCGCCCATTGGTATAACTCCTTGTGCTGGATGAGGACTCGAGGCATTTGTTCGATCCTACCGATGAACATCATGCTTCGAATTATCTTCCCAAGGTTGAATGCAATTGGGTTCATCACTTGGGTACCTGTTACTCTTATTAATATCACTACTATGCACATTCGCGTCACCATATCGAGGTTTACCTCTAGCACAGTAAGTATCTCTTCTATATTTATTATAATCATTGTTTTTATTGCAACCATAGGATGAAGATTGTCCACGCTCCTGTGATGCAGGTTTGACCTGGTTTTCGGTATTATTATTATCATACGTTAAATTATTATTATAATTATTCGTATTACTATGAGTGTGAGTCGACATTTGATTACTACTCATTTGTCTTGCGTCTTCCATAATCATATCTATAGAGTCAATCACCGACAAGAATTGTTCTACGTCGTGGTCAGGAACATTTATTAACTTTTCACGTATATTTATGGGCAACCTTCCCTTCAAAATTCTGATCACTTCCTTGTGAGAAATTGGATCACTCCAATAACGTTTCTTATTTATGTGCTTTTCAAAATATTGCCTTAAAGTACTCCTTTTACTGTTAAAATACTCAGGTTGGTAAACCTCTTTTCTTAATTTCTCTTGTTTACTCGACGACCAGTATTTAGTCAAAAAAAGTTGTTCAAACTCAGCGCAAGTATGGCAACTTTCACTTACTTCGGCGGCCCATAATGCGGCTTCTCCGGTAATTTTGGATACTATAAATTGAAGTCGGTCGTGTTCTGACCAGCTACGCGGAAATATTCTTTTGAAATTATTGATAAAGATTTTCGGATGCAGGTCGTTCTTTTCAGTGGAGAATGTTGGGAATTGTCTACTTTTAAAAATGCTGTTCTCCACCTTTAAAGAAGACAAATATCCTCGCTGACCAAAAGAATCATCATCTTTACCAACCGAATCATCAACTTCCCAATGCAAATTTTCACCACAATTGTACTTCGTATTATCACATGTTCGGTTGTTTTTCGACCTATTCTCCGAACGTTCGTCCTCTGTCAACAAATTTTGTGATGACTTTCGTTCTAACTCCGCCAATTTATGATTGGTTTCCTTTTGCCATTTAGGTAACTCATCAACTATTTTGTCTTTTATTTTCTGAAATTCGCTAGTGAAGAGCTTAATTAATTCATCATTTCTACTTAGGTGCTCATTGATATTTTCATTTGGCTGGGATCCAATAGTAGTCTTAACCTTGTCTACAATTTCATCTCCTTTTATTTCTATCCATTCAGATAGATCTTCGTCAAGTCTTTTAGTTTGATCTACTAAATACTTGTCAATCCCCTTACGAGCATCAGACTCAAACTCGACTATTTGTTTCGAAAGCTCTTCTATCTGTGCGCTAGCATTGAAACAGCTGCTTTCACACTTAACCATCCTATTGGACAGGCCATCATAACTCTTCGAAAGTACCTCATATTTCTTTTCTACGTCATGAAGTTTTCCCATTAAATTATTATATTGCCTTTCTAAGGTGTTAGAAAACTCTACATCTAGTTCTCCAAATTTCGCATTTAATTGAGTCTCCCAGTCCGCCTTTAATTCTTTCTTAGTATTTACCAGTTTATAATCAAAGGTGTTCAGTTTGCTTTCCAAAGAATCCATTTTAACTTCTAATGAACCAAATTTGGCCTCAAATTTTTCATTTAACTTTTGATTGTCCTCTTTTAATTGCTTATTATCTTTTTCTAGTGAACCAAGTCTTCCATTCATTACACCCATTTGAGTATTTATTGATACCAGCATATCAAACATTTTTTGATTAATATTTCCATTTTGAGGATAAACTTGCTGATCTACTTCCGAAACCTCAAGATCTTTATGTTCTCCCACGCTGCTTACCTTACTTATCATTGTATTTGAATCTCCTAACGGCTCTAAATCAATAACTGTATTATTATCTGTACATGTCTCCTGTTCCACATTGAGCTCATGGGATACATCATCCCTTTCCTCTTCACTTTCCTCTCTCTCTCTACTCATTACTCTACTCAACTGCACATTATCATGTATTCTTTTCGTTCGTTTTGACATGATTATTCACTACCAAGACATACACTTATTTTCACTATGTATTTATATATATTTATCTACCGAAATCACAAGTCTCAACTTCCCTTTTTTTATAATTATACAGTTATTTTAATCATACCTGGTAGTATCGCTCACTTTTAGCGATTATTGAAGAATACCTCTTTCATTGGACAGACTCACTGGCTGCTACAATATTTTCCAACTCTAGGGTTCGTGAATGCGGATGACACTCGACTCGATGCAGCAATCCTGCTCGATCGAGCCGCACGTTGTGGCGCCACTTCTACCGTATCTTCCTTCGCCGTCGGCGTTGTCGTGGTTACCGTGAGACACCGTTATACCAAGAGGAAAGGCGCGTCGATCTTAGAGCATGAGATATGATGACCTTAAGCCATAGACAACACACAACGGTCACGGTAGATCCTGATTCCAGAATAGCTGCAGTAGTTAAGATTTACAAACTATCCCCTGTTGACCAGGTCCCCAAAACTTAACTCGTAACGAGATCCCTTCAAAGCAAATTGTCATAACGATCGTCTATAAAGGCTTCGTACAACGAGAGTACATGTCACGGTTTATGGAATAATAACAGATACGACCAAACTGTCTTGTCTCTTCTGCTTTATTTAACATAACTTCGTTCACAGTTTCATTTCGCATTCACCACTCATTCACCGAAACCCTTTGATGAACAGTTTTGGTTGCATAACACCAACAGTCAATGATAATGATACAGCTTTCCTCCTTTTTATAAATTGAAGCCCGCTCTCCGTGATATAATAAAAAAAACCGGTCTCAATACCGCGTGCCTCGTGAGAGGCGAATAGACTTATCCTGGAATTGACCGCCCTGTAGGTGTACTCAATTTAATGACCACACTTCACTGACCGCTATTTCGCGTAACTGAATGTCCATTTGTTAGTCTGATTATACACTGTAGCTTTTAAAATTCGCCCCTATATTTTTCACAACGCACAATTAGCACTTCATTACTGGTTTTCTTTTTTTTCTTCTAAGAGTAAACGGAAAAAAAAGACGCCGTATCATCGGCTTAGTCGATATAAAGCAAAACACCTTAATATGCCCAATTTTACCTCTTCTTATAGGATGGGCTACCTTAATCATTAATTTATTACATATTATTTCCAATAACGCTAAACAGGTATCGCCGTGATATTTTAATTGTATTCAAAAGCATGTTACTACTATTATGACCGACCAAATCATAACAAATCGCGCGGCGTGCGTTTTTAACGATAACTTTACGCTATTCAAGTTCCGTTACAGCTGTCTTGACTCGTAATGTTACAATAGCACCAGTTAGTGAAATTTTCTTTCTTTGAGCTTCTTAGCAAATTGAAGAGACGTGAAGAAGTCACCTGTCATCACGTTTCTTCCTTTTCTGATGTATGGGAAAGTATTGCATATATATTTTGTCACTATATCAGTACCAATTTAGACATTCATACCATATTTGTTGCATCTGTTGGTTATGAACCGAATGAACCCGCATCTTATTTTGCTTGATAGTGGTTGCTCGTCTATACTCTCCAGTGTGGTGAAATCGTATACTTTCTGTGAACTTTTCCCAAATTTCAGATACAAACACCAATTTGTTTGCTAGAAGGCGTTCACTATGGGTTGATTTTTCATTGAAATGGAGAAATCTGAGATGCTAATGAAGTCTGTTCCTTGGCTTAATGTCTTTGTGGAAAGTAGGTCCCCAAGAATGCAATCAAAGAGCATCTGTAGACACATCTTTTTATACAACTGACACCCTGAACGTATTTGATGGGTATTAGTTTTTGCAGTTCCAGAAATGACACTGTTCCATCATTGATTTTTAATACTTTTCGGGTATTTGATTCTGTGAGACATAGCACTGATTCATCATAACTAAGACAGAAGTACGTGATGACAGAGTTGTCTACTCATTGGCAAGTGTAAGTAGTAGGAATTCTTCTCACCTTGAGAACATTCACTGCTAACCTTCTTCAAGAAGAAGAAAAATTGGCAATCTCTCATTCAGTTCCATCACTATTGACCATCGTTGCAGGGGCCTACTGCAGTAGACGAGGACTGATATAAATCGGTGTCTGAATCCTCCTCTAGTAGTTGCTCCTCATTTATAATGTCTTCACCCTCACCTTGATTTGTCTCTGGTACAAAATATTCAACTACATCAGTGTAGTCAGTTTCCGATTCAACTTAAGAATTCTCTTAGAAACATAACATTTCATCATCAGAATATACATGCTGACGAGACATGTTCGAAAACGTCTTTTATGGACAAAGAATATTATTGAATGACACGATATAAACTGTCAAAGATTGGAAAATATACCTGTCAAAACACAACAACGAGCGGCAACAACGCTGCATGATTGCTGACTGTTGCCACATTATTTTTGTATTATTACTTATATTCAGAGGAGAAAGAACAGTATCACATTGACCCGTATCGCCATTCTAGATGTATCGAATGAAATGTCCAAGAAAATATAAATATTTTGTAAACCTAAATACATCATCGTAAAGAGGAGAAAAATTTGGGAAAATCGTATGATTTCATATATGAAGTAAAGAAAGTGAATATGACACTGATGAAAAATTAATGACTGGGATCATTTTGACTGCTTTTCCCATTCCATTGTTGATCTGTCCTATTGAGCTAACAGGTCATAAAAATGTAAATCTCGTGTGAATAGGGTATCCCGTCGGGTAGGCCGTTCGGCGGTTGCAAGTCTTTCGAGTTGACGCCACTTCGGCGACTAGCGCGTCGAACAGGTCATGAAATGCAGTGAAACAACGATGACAGCCCTCAAACCACAACCAATAATATTATATTTTGCACCATTTGCATGGGTGCCTTATAAAGTAGCGGATTCTGGGGGGGGAATGGGAAGCCCATACCGAACTTCTGGTCTCCGTTCCGCGGTTGCAAGTCTTTCGAGTTGACGCCACTTCGGCGACTAGCGCGTCGAACAGGTCATGAAATGCAGTGAAACAACGATGACAGCCCTCAAACCACAACCAATAATATTATATTTTGCACCATTTGCATGGGTGCCTTATAAAGTAGCGGATTCTGGGGGGGGGGGGGGAATGGGAAGCCCATACCGGACTTCTGGTCCTGAGAGTGCTGGGGTGCCTCCATATTTAGAGGGCCTCAATATTTGGAGGCCTCTCAGGACCAGACGGCTTTTAATCAAAGCCAAACCAAGGCCAAAATCCATACATATTATAAAAAATGAATATTTGTGTGTGTATGTGTGTGTGTGTTCCGCACCTCCTCCTAAACCACGGGACCGGTTTCAACCAAACTTAATACACATATGCCTTACTGTCAGGCGACAATCGCTGTGTGGATGAGAACCATCTGCCTATCAAAAAGAACCGTAGCTTGCGATTCGTGAACTCCCAGACTTTATTCATATAGTATTTGTGAATGAGAGCACTTAGTGACATGCTACACGCTTTGCGCATGATTTAAAACCTTGGCCAAATTTTTACTCGCTAAAAACTCCACAAAATGGTAAACAGAAAAATGGGTGTCGGTTACCACTTTTCCGTTGTTCATGCAGTAAAACTGCCCCATCAGACACGGCGTTTTAGTTTATTATTTCTTTAATATTAACTATATTCACGAAACAATTTAAAGACAGTTTGCACATATAACACTGAATGGAAGTGCAAAATTGGCATTGTACGTCACATAGCCCAGGAGATATGACGTTATAAAGAATGAGATGCGTGAGAAACTGCCATATGACGTTTAAATTTATTACTTCTTTGCTACCAACTTTACTCCTAATAAATTTCGCAGACAATATCTACATATGCTGCTGAATGTACCGATAGTAGTACATCATTGTACGATACGCAGTTCAGGAGATACGACGTCATAAACATGAAGGACAAGGTCAGACGCTGCGTGGGGTGGGCGTGGATGCACAGCTATAAACAGATACCTGAGCAACGCCTGGTATCTCCGCTAGTACGTTCAATAAATAAGAGGCAGTTTGCAGTTACAAGGCCCATGCATACGCAAAATACAAACATAGGTACCTGTTTACCTGTTTTCAGGCCATGGTCGTTGTCAGTGGATGTGTTCAGAAATTTTAGAATTTTTGTAAAACGTTGCATGAAACTTAAAAACTGCGGAATGATAACCAGTTGTCTTTTAGACGCAATTACTCTACATGAAATACTGTGGTTGTAGCACTGAAAAATCTGGTAGAAATTTACAATGAGTCTGATAAGATGCAGGTGCTAGACAGAGTAAAAAACTATCCTAGGCAGTGAGTTTTTCTAAACTGAAACTAGTAAAAATTATGTACACTTATAATGAAACAACAGCGATTAGCCAACATATCCATTTTGTCAACTGAAAGAAACGTTTCAGATGAAATCGAATTTATTGATGTCATTGCGAATTTCAGTAAAATAAAGGCACAAAAACGTGGACAATAGTAACTACTATCTTGTACTGAGGTTATGAAAGTAACTGATAGTAGAATTTTAGATGCTTTGTAGTCAGACATTTAAAATAAAAGACAATCTTCTTGGTCTATTCTTTGTTATTTCTTAGCATTCTACCTGATGGCTGTTGTGTTAACTGCTGATTTGTATTCTGTTTCTCACCTATATTTTAAAATGTATAAATTACAATTAGCATTGAGTGTACTCATTATAAATATTTGATCTTTGTCAGCCATTATATATATATTAATTATATTCTACAAAATGTGCACTACAAATACCTCAATTTTTAAAGCAGATGGGGGGGCCTCATTTAGTTCTGCTGTCTCAGGCCTCTGATGGTATTAGTTTGTTGTTGGCCTTATGGTCCATTATCTTCTTCAGAAAATAATTATCATACTTTGGTTTTCTTTTTTGTGTAACCACTGTAAATCTCCTTAGAGCTACTTAAATGTAAGAAAAATGAATAATCTTTGTTTACCAGTCAGTTTGACTTTTTTTTCAAATGCTTTTGAGCACGTGATCTATAACAGAAGATTAAAAGTATGCAACACTTTCCTAGTTTTTGGAACTATTAGTTTCTTAGGCTGGAGAAATGTATAGGTTTGGGATGGGTAGAAAAGTAGGGTAGGATACTCAGACTTCAAGATGAGATGGACTAACCTCTACTGAGGACATCCTTATTATGATCAACTTAGCTTTTAGCTAACACATGGGTTTGGACGTTTCAAAAGCTGGATAGTGATGTATACTTTGACATTATTGGCAGTAACAAATATTTCATTTTCTGAAGTTATGACTAGTCAGATTTGTATCATTATTTAACAGTTTTCTTGGTTGACGTTCCTTTCGATGCAGTAGAGTACTAACTCATCATTCTGAGTGAAACATGTTAACTGCTGTTCAGGCTGGCACGTAAAGGATTTTTCATGGAGAAAGTGATACATTACCCTGGAAACTAAATCCTGAAGCTAAACAAGAAAAATGATCTTGTTTGTATATTTCGTAGCTTCCTAAGAAAGTTATTTACAGTGTGCTTCATAAATTGTTGATTGCTAATACAGTGAACAGATTAAATTTTTAATAGTTGCTACTCTTTTGTTACTGTATACTTTAGCATCCTTGAAGGTTCTTGATGTGATCTACAGCACAGAGTTAATGAACAAAGTAATGGAATCATTTGTTAACTGATTCCAATATAGTTTCACAGGAGATGAAATACAAAGGTTTTGTTAATTAGTTTTTGACCTCAGAAAATTTACTATGTACAGGAAATACATGTTGTGGATTATAGTCACAACAACTGCGTTTTATAAGTCCCAGAGGTTGTATTAATGTTTTGTGAGTTGTAAACCATGTGTTGGAAGCTTTTTTTCAAATGTAGAAAGTAAGTATATTTTACAAAATATAATGGTTTACAGAATTAGTTGATTCTTAAACTGCTTGATATTTTAATAGTTTCAGTCATTTGTGCCACAAACTCTGATACTGTGGGATGTCCTTTGACCAAGTAGACATTAAGAAATTACAAGAACAGTTTATGACTCTTCGTTTAACAAAGTTCAATAACACATTTTCAAGTGTAAGTGGCGCAACAATCTCTGGAAAGTGTAACAATAAATTTGTTTTAATGATGAGTTATAATTAGAAATAAATACAGTATACAGATAATAGTTAAAAAAGTAAGATAAAAAATACTGTGCTTCTTGTAAAATATCTATGATAAAGGTCTGTATATAGCACTTGAAAATAATAAGTCTAGTCACATAATAATATTGTTATTTAAAAAAATTGTATTATCACTAAAAGAGAGAACATGTTTAGTTCTCTTTACATCCAATCAGTCTTTGTTGAACAGTAGTGGTAGAAACTTCATCAAATTATAGTGCAGCATTCTCTGGGGCGTGGAGGAGGAGGACCATGATGTGGTCCATGATGATGAGGGGGGCCAAAATGAGGAGGGCCATGGTGAGGTGGTCCATGGTGAGGTGGTCCATGGTGAGGTGGTCCATGGTGAGGTGGTCCATGGTGAGGTGGTCCATGGTGAGGTGGCCAATGATGTGGTGGTCCATGGTGAGGGGGCCCATGGTGAGGTGGCCCATGGTGATGGGACTCATGGTGGTGAGGACCAGGCATTGTTTGATGCTCAGCTTCTTACTGTGAGAGAAAGTCAAAACACATATAATTTGAATAATGAAGCACGATTAGGAAATATATTATGCAGAATAAAATAATAATGGAATTAATATTTCTCTGTGAAACAGAGTTTTCTGTGTTGATTTATATGTTATCTACAGGTCTGAAATTGAAAATGTAGTAAATCGTCTGGTTTTTCAGCAGCTGTTATGAGGTTGCTGCTTCAAAAATGTAGGAACATAGGCACAAATAATTTTTAACTTCTAAAATTTCTCCATCTCGTTTTAAGAATCTCTCATATCAGATCTAATTTAACAGTAGGGATAATAACGCAAGTTTGAATTAGATCAGTTTGGAACATTTTGCTGAGATCTTAAAATACCAGATTCTTCTGCTCAAACGACAGTAACGCCAACTTATCTTTTAGCTACAATATGTATTGGGACATTTCAAAAGCAATTCTGTAATCACCAATATAGAAATGTGATGAGCTGTGAAGTCCTTTTCTTTGTAATGTATAGTATAATTATGTATCTATAATCCTCTTAGGATTGGAAAATCTTTGTTTCTTTGTATTACATTCACAAAGTGCTTTGTATGGCATTGGCAATTCTTTCCTTCATAGTGACAGGCTGGCCTGGAGGGCATGTTGGAAAACATGTCGGTTAACGTTATTAACGTTTTTTTTCAGTTAATGTGCACACCTTTCTGCTGCAGGAATAGCAACGGAATAGAAAGGATAATGATGCTCAAATCTGCTTTTTCAGGTTTCCTCAAGAAACTCCAGACACCACATGTGTATCCTTGTGGCTCCCTAAGGTATTACGCCTAGAGATAGTCACTTATGTCACTGTGATATGCATTTCTGTAGCTGCCACTTTCTTGTGCACTACTACATATGTGAATGATCATAACTGGTATCGAGACATACTCCGTCTCAATTTTCACTGCTCCACAAGTCAGGCTGAACATGATGATTGATGAGATAGGAAGAAACCTGGAAAATGGCACCCTTGATCATTAGCATATATTTAAGAAGATATCGATGGGGGGCATGGTGGTCACTGTAGGTGCTACATTGGTCCTTGACAGGTGCTGCAGTTACTGTCCAATCTGCTGTGACTGCTCAATGGGTGCAGTGCTCCAGGCATGAATTTGTTTGTAGCTACTATCCAGAACCTCAGTGAGAGGCATAGACACCTTCCTAGGATTATCAACACCAACAGTGCTACAAATTTGACATATCACACTCAGTGTGTAAGATACTGTAGGTTTTCAAAACGGCCACCTTGCTTATTGCACTCTAAAATAACACTGTCTCACTGAAATTCAGTTGAATGCATGAATTTTTTTCATTAGCTGTGTCACTTCTTCCCTACAGTGTTTAACATCTTAATATAATACTTGAAGTAACAACCATCCTTTCAGCAAATTAAAGAAATTCAGTTTTCATAGGATCCATGTTTCATGATCTTTAATAATCTACACCATACTTTTTGAATCCATTGTTTTACTACTCTGCACCTACACCTACATCTATACTGTGCAGTTAATAGGGTTTCTTCTTATCCCATCCATGTGTAGAGCACGGAAAGAATGCTGTAAATAATCTAACCTTGCTTTTGTGATCCCTGTGGGAGCCATATGTAGGGAGTTGTAATATATACCCATATGAGAATCGGGGTCCTCACTGAACACGATGTCTGGATTCTGTGGGTATGTAAGGTGTGAAGGGTGAAATGGATGGGTAAAGCAGGGTAATAATGTAACACAAAGACGTCCAGATACAACGCAGTTCCTTTATTGGAACAATAATAGCAGAATTAATTGCAGAACGCATTTACAAAGGTAAGTTGCCATGAAAATGTCCATGAACAAACACTATCAATTGAGTAATCCCCAGCATTCATGCAGGAGTTACGAGTGTCCACCATCCGTGTGTGGTGGTATCAGTTTTAATACTTCTTAAGACAACATGAGACACATCGTTAATGTTTTTAAAGTATGGTAAACTAAGCTAATCTAACACTGTAATCAAGGAACTATGCAAATACAAATACACTGAAGACCCAATGAAACTACCTAATATCGTGTAGGGCCCCTGTGAGCATGCAGAAGTGCCCCAACAAGATGTGGCATGGACTTGACTAATGTCTGAAGTAGTGCTGGAAGGAATTTACACCATGAATCCGCAAGGGCTGTCCATAAATCCGTAACAGTACGAAGGGGTGGAGCTTTCTTCTGAACAGAACGTTTGCAAGACCACCCAGACATGCTCAATAATGTTCATGTCTGGGGAGTTTGGTGGCCAGCAGAAGCATTTAAACTCAGAAGAGTGTTCCTGGAGCCACTCTGTAGCAATTCTGGACGTGTGGGGTGTCGCTTTGTCCTGCTGGAATTGACCAAGTCTGTCAGAATGCACAATAGACATGAATGGATGCAAGTGGTAGGCAGGATGCTTACATATGTGTCACCTATTAGAGTCGTATCAGGGGTCCCACATCACTCCAACTGCACATGCCCCAAACCATTACAGAGCCTCTAACAGCTTGAACAGTCCCCTGCTGACTTGCAGGATCCATGGATTCATGAGGTTGTCTCCATACCCTTACATGTTCATCCGCTCGACACAATTTGAAAGGAGACTCGTCTGAGCAGGCAACATGTTTCAGACATCAACAGTCCAATGTTGGTATTGATGGGCGATGGCGAGGCATAAAGCTTTGTGTTGTGCAGTCATAAATGGTACGTGAGTGAGCCTTCAGCTCCAAAAGTCTATATTGATGATTTTTGTTGAATGGTTCACTCGCTGACACTTGTTGATGGCCCAGCATTGAAATCTGCAGCAATTTGCAGAAGGGTTGCACTTCTATCACGTTGAACGATTCTCTTCAATCGTCGTTGGTCCTCTTCTTGCAGGATCTTTTTTGCGCAGCAGTGTCAGAGTTTTGATGTTTTGCCAGACTCCTGATATTCACAGTGCACCCGTGAAATGGTAATACGGAAAAATCCCCACTTCATGAAAAAGGTTCATATGGCTCTAAGCACTATGGGACTTAACATCTGAGGTCATCAGTCCCCTAGACTTAGAACTACTTAAACCTAACTAACCTAAGGACATCACACACATCCATGCCCTAGGCAAGATTCGAACCTGTGACCCAATTCATCGCTACCTTGGAGATGGTGTGACCCTTCGCTTGTGTGCCGAATATAACACCACATTCAGACTCACTGAAATCTTGATAACCTGCCATTGTAGCAGCAGTGACCTATCTAACAGCTGTGCCAGACACTTATGTTATATAGGTGTTGTCAGCCGCTGCGCCGTATTCGACCTGTTTACATATCTCTGTATTTGAATATGCATGCCTATACCAGTTTCTTTGGCGCTTAAGTGTAAATAAACTTGGACATACTGTTAGAATCTAATCGAACACAATGATCGAAGAAAATACAAATAAACGGACTTGAGGCACTGTGGGTGAAGCTAATATAGCTCAGTGATTAGAGCAAATACAGAATACAATAAATGTACTTGAGGTACTGTAGGTAAAGCTGATGTAACAGAGTTGGGGATTTCAGTCTCTAATACCTGTACACGTGACACTGCAGTGGTTTGTATATAGTTCTGTAAACACTTGTCCTCCACAGGTGTCGTGGGAGCCTGCAGTGGTGTTCGCTTTATAAGACCGACTCACCATTGATGTCTTCATGAGCTGTGCATAAGCCGTTAAGTTCTGATAATGAAGTAACTTGCGCATAAAGTTAACACCAAAGCCTCTGCTAATGCGATGTTTCTGTCTCATGCTTTGAGGTGCCCATTTTCCACATTCCAGTGACGTATTTCAGTCTCATAAACTAGATGTTTCAGAACTGTAAACAAATGAATGCTAGATAATGCTGGTACAAGCTGTTAAATTTAATTGTAATTCTATCTTGGGAGGACAGTCCCCACTATGACAATCAGTGCAGATGTTCACTAGATTGATTTTTTAAATTCAGCTCAGGCTCTTTATACATGACATTCTAAAAACTTTGGAAAGGTAACTAGATAAATTCAGTGTTCTCTACACATCTGAAAATATTTTATCTAGTGGAAAGCTATAATCTGTTAACAAATGTAGATTAAACTTTTATGAATCAGTCGCTAGTGCAGAATAGAACCTATAGAATGTGAAAGCCAGAATAAATCATTTAAATAATAGGAAACTGCCAATTAAAATGTGTGTTCTGACAGCATGTGATCTTATGATCAACTCTTTGATATATACAAAAATAATGCTGCTTAATGCTCAAACATGCACTAAATTGCTATAAATAATCGAAAACTGCCCAGTAAGAGTTATTAGATCTCATCAACATCAAAGAGCATTCTGTCTAAGTGGTTCCCAGGTGCCCAGGTGGATGGAATCATAGAAATCATATGATATTTTGGCGTCCTACCCCATAGCTAAAATATCATTTAGATTTCTGCAGTTTCATCTAACTGAACTCTGAGAACAAGTCAGGTATGTAACACATAAGGAAAGATATAACAGATGTGTGCACATCTCATAAGACTTCCTCACTGTCTAATGGTCCAGCCCGGCTGAAATTTTACATGGGCACAGGTCCCACACCTTCTGCAATCTGCTGCATTCGTCTCAGCAGGCCCACTGCCTATGCACACAGCCACATTACTGGCGTGTCCCACATCTGAGCTCATTCTTTCAGTTGGAACTGTGGGTGGACCTAAGGCATCATCATCAGCCATAGGGGGCAGCAAATGTTTGAGGTCACGCCCAACCAGGAGAATCTAGTCAGGTAATGGAATCAATTCCAGGCACAATGGATCATACCGGCACCCCTTCCATTCAGTTGTCGTGTCGGTGATGTCTACACAACTATGAACGTGACATGTCTGCACAAAAGCCTGCCTGCTACAGCTGTAGCCATCACACTCATGTTTGGTGTCAACAGGGGTCCGACAGCAACCAGTGATGGGAGCCAATGGAGGTGGAACCACTTCCGCACCCTAGGCCACTTTTGGCATCCACTGACAGCAGAGATCCCTCTCAATACACAGTCAATGGAGGCGTAGCGTTTTCAGACTCAGGTGCCCATGGAGACTGAATTGTTGTTCCCATCCCCTATGCAGCAAGCACCAATTCCCCTGCAGGCAGACCATGCTGCACCTCACAACCCATTGATCAGTTGGCAATCTGATCACCTTCGCTAGCATCTGACGTAAGCACTCTCGTCCATGACTTTCCACAGGAACATTTGGTGGGGGTTTCCAGTATCTCTCTCTGTGTCACTCTCTCTGTCTTTCTCTCTCCTTCCTTGAGAAGGTCAGGATAGGCTGGGCCATTTCCGGCATTACGCGCCGTTTTTTTTTGAGGGGGGGGTGGGAGGGGTTTAGTATCCGACAGTGATTCGGATTCCTCACCCAGCTTAATTATCTATATGGAGAACAGGTCTGGTTACATACTCCAGCCGCAAATTGATTCGACGCAAGGTGCCGCCACAGCCGCAAGCATGTTACACGTAGCCATCCACTGACGCGAGACTGCCTGTAAACACCGCTGCGTTAGTTCATTGAAGGGTTATCTATGTGCCATTGATTAATAGAGTTTTGATCATGTCTGCATTACGTTTTCAGATCGAATTGCTCCCTGGACTGTTGGTATACGCTTAAGACGACTTTGCTGTTCTCTGGGTTTGTTTTTGGTGAGCTATTCGCTGCCTACAGGAAAATTAAAGAGACATTTGGAGAAAAGAGAACCACTTGCATGAATATCAAGAGCTCAGATGGAAACCCAGTTCTCAGCAAAGAAGGGAAAGCAGAAAGGTGGAAGGAGTATGTAGAGGGTCTATACAAGGGCGATGAACTTGAGGACAGTATTGTGGAATAGAAGAGGACGTAGATGAAGATGAAATGGGAGATAAGATACTGTGTGAAGAGTTTGACAGAGCACTGAGAGACCTGAGTCGAAACAAGGCCCCAGAAGTAGACAACATTCCATTAGAACTACTGACGGCCTTGGGAGAGCCAGTCCTGACAAAACTCTACCATCTGGTGCGCAAGATGTATGAAACAGGCGAAATACCCTCAGACTTCAAGAAGAATATAATAATTCCAATCCCAAAGATAAGATACTGTGTGAAGAGTTTGACAGAGCACTGAGAGACCTGAGTCGAAACAAGGCCCCAGGAGTAGACAACATTCCATTAGAACTACTGACGGCCTTGGGAGAGCCAGTCCTGACAAAACTCTACCATCTGGTGCGCAAGATGTATGAAACAGGCGAAATACCCTCAGACTTCAAGAAGAATATAATAATTCCAATCCCAAAGAAAGCAGGTGTTGACAGATGTGAAAATTACTGAACTATCAGTTTAATAAGTCACAGCTGCAAAATACTAACCCGAATTCTTTACAGACGAATGGAAAAACTGGTAGAAGCCGACGTTGGGGAATACCAGGTTTGATTCCGTAGAAATTTTGGAACACGTGAGGCAATACTGACCTTATGACTTACCTTAGAAGAAAGGTTAAGGAAAGGCAAACCTACATTTCTAGCATTTGTAGACTTAGAGAGAAAGCTTTTGACAATGTTGACAGGAATACTCTCTTTCAAATTCTGAAGGTGGCAGGGGTAAAATACAGGGAGCGAAAGGCTATTTACAATTTGTATAGAAACCAAATGGCAGTTATAAGAGTTGAGGGGCATGAAAGAGAAGCAGTGGTTGGGAAGGAAGTGAGATAGGGTTGTAGCCTCTCCCTGATCTTATTCAATCTGTATATACAGCAAGCAGTAAAGGAAACAAAAGAAAAATTTGGAGTAGGTATTAAAATCCATGGAGAAGAAATAAAAACTTTTGAGGTATGCCGATGACATTGTAATTCTGTCAGAGACAGCAAAGGACTTCAGTTGAACGGAATGGACAGTGTCTTGAAAGGAGGATATAAGATGAACATCAACAAAAGCAAAACGAGGATAATGGAATGTAGTTAAATTAAGTCGGGTGAGGCTGAGGGAATTAGATTAGGAAATGAGACACTTAAAGTAGTAAAGGAGTTTTGCTATTTGGAGAGCAAAATAACTGATAATGGTCGAAGTAGAGAGGATATAAAATGTAGACTGGCAATGGCAAGGAAAGCGTTTCTGAAGAAGAGAAATTTGTTAAAATAGAGTATTGATTTAAGTGTCAGGAAGTCGTTTCTGAAAGAATTTGTTTGGAGTGTAGCCATGTATGGAAGTGAAGCATGGGCGATAAATAGTTTAGACAAGAAGAGAATAGAAGCTTTCGAAATGTGGTGCTACTGAAGAGAAGGTATTGAATAGAATTGGGGAGAAGAGGAGTTTGTGGCACAACTTGACAAGAAGAAGGGACCAGTTGGTAGGACATGTTCTGAGGCATCAAGGGATCACAAATTTAGCATTGGAGGGTAGCATAGAGGTTAAAAATAGTAGAGGAAGACCAAGAGATGAATACACTAAGCAGATTCAGTAGGATGTAGGATGCAGTAAGTACTGGAGCTTGCACAGGATAGGGTAGCACGGAGAGCTGCAAAAAACCAGTATCAGGACTGAAGACAAGAACAACAACAACATTCACTTCGTGAGCTTTGCCGCCATCGACCTCTGGAATCCGCTGTTTGTTTCATTGGGCTTTGTATTACCACGAGTATAAGTGAATATAATACAGAGTAGGATGGGAAATCCATTTACTGTTGTTTCTTAACTATAGGTGTGTTCATGTGTACTTCTTACAGTTAATGAATCAGTTGAAAGGAAGAAATACCATTATGCGCGCTAGAAGAAGGTAAAAAAAGTTCGGAATCTTTCCAAACTGTATGGGGTGCAACACAGCACAATGTAAGGCGGAAAAAAATTGAGACACCAAGAAGGAGTTCTGCAGCATAAACGAAATTTGGTAGGCTGAGAGATGATGTCTATTCACATTTCGTGCCAGTCAAAAAAGGAGACGCTCGTAGGGATGAGGATGCAAATCAGATTTCGTTTAAACAAACTCTGTTAACTGTTGTGGGCGTTACTTATCTTTGAGAGTGGACATGGTAAGTTGACGCTAGTGAAAAATACCTTTATGACGTCATTATCAACACTTTACTGAATTTGAAGCAGGTCGTGTAATAGGGCTGTGAGAAGTTTATTTTTCTTTCTGCCATACTGCAAACAGACGTGCCAGGAATGTAGGCACGGTACACGATTGCTGGCAGCGGTGGTCACGAAAATCTACGGTCATAAGAAAATTAGGCTCTGGTCGCCTAAGTGGCACTACCGCGACGGAAGACCATTGCGTTTGGCGTATGCAGGTGGTGCATCATACTGTTCCTCCTGTAGCAATCTGAGCAGCAGTGACACAACGAAGTTACAGATCGGTTACTTCAAGGACAGCTCCGAGCCAGACGCCCTGTAGTGTGGGTTCCACTGCCCCCAAACATCGCCCTTTACGACTTCAGTGGTGTCTAGCAAGGGCTCATTGGAGGGCAGAGTGAAGGTCTGTTGCGTTTTCTGATGAAAGCTGGTTCTGGCTCAGTGCCCGTGACGCTCTTGTTTTGGTTAGAAGGACGCCAGTTCAGGGCCTGCAACCAGCCTGTCTCAGAGGTAGACACACTGGACCTACACCTCGAGTTATGGTCAGGGCTGCGATATCATATGACAGCAGGAGCACTCTCGTGGTCATCCCACGCACCCAGACTGCAAAATTTGTACATCAGTCTGGTGATTCGACCTGTTGTGCTGCCGTTCATGAACAGCATTCAAGGGGGTGTTGTCCAATACGATAACGTTCGCCCACATACTGCTGTTGTAGCCCGACATGCTATAGAGAGTGCCGCCATGTTGCCTTGGCCTGCTCGTTCACCAGATCTATCTCCAACTGAGAACATATGGGACATTACCGAGCGATTACTCGAGCGTTAGCCACAACCAGCATTAACCATCCCTGTACTGAATGACCAAGTGAAACAGGCATGCAACTCCATCCCACAAACTGACATCTGGCACCTGTACAACGCAATGCATACACGTTTGCATGCTTGCATTTAACATTGTGGTGGCTATACCGGTAATTAACGTACCAGCATTTCGCATTTGCAATGGCTTACCTCGTTTGTACGTTAATCTGTGAACTTGGAATGTTAATCACTTGAACATGTTACCTAGACAAATGTATTCCCAAAATTCCATTACTATTCCTGTGAACATGTGTCCGGAAAGGCACCATTGTCACAATATACGGAGCTGACGAATAACAGTTCCTCTGAGCACGTGCCGTGTGTTCCTTTTGTTTTGCAGGCTGTGTAATTGACGCAGCATGGTATTCATGTCGGGAAGAAGCCGCTATGGTGTTTGTGTACGGCCAAACAGATGGAAAAGATGGAGAGGCAGCACGGCTACACCAAAACAAGTACCTTCACAGACACCAACCACATCACACGACATTTCAAGGCCTTTTTGGGCGTTTATGCGATCATGGGTCCTTTCAGACGAACGCGCAGGAAGGCGGCAGGCCATGCATACATCAGATGGAGAATCGTGTTCTACAGGACATTGAGACAAAGCTTAGTACAAGCTCCAGCGAAGTGGCCCTCCAACATGGTGTACGCTAGGGTACGATTATGTGTATCCTGCATAACCGCTACAACCGTATCCCATGGAGGCCCCTTTGAACATCTGTGGTAATGTAGATGCGATGCAGTTCTGTAGTCTGATCCAGTGCGGTTTGTTGTCGGCACGCACACCATCCATTTCCGGACACATTTCATAGAACCTTTTTTTCTCCGTTTCCAGTCAGGAATTCGTTCCTGCAGTTTGTCGGTTTTGTTAATGTTCACCCTGTACTATTGACATTTAAGACAATACCAAAATTAACATCGAGATTGAAGCTCTAGCTGAAAAAAAAGGCAAACGAATATCTACTCATATTGCAATGAAATTTTAAAGTGGTGCAAATATCGAAAACTTACTTTAAATGGAGGTGGGATCTGGATAAACTGAATAAACCAGAGGTTGTACAGAGTTTCAGGGAGAGCATAATGGAACAATTGACAGGAATGGGGGAAAGAAATACAGTAGAAGAAGAATGGGTAGCTTTGAGGGATGAAGTAGTGAAGGCAGCAGAGGATCAAGTAGGTAAAAAGACGAGGGCTAGTAGAAATTCTTGGGTGACAGAAGAAATACTGAATTTAATTGATGAAAGGAGAAAATATAAAAATGTAGTAAATGAAGCAGGCAAAAAGGAATACAAACGTCTCAAAAATGAGATCGACAGGAAGTGCAAAATGGCTAAGCAGGGATGGCTAGAGGACAAATGTAAGGATATAGAGGCTTATCTCACTAGGGGTAAGATAGATACTGCCTACAGGAAAATTAAAGAGACCTTTGAAGAAAAGAGAACCACTTGTATGAATATCAAGAGCTCAGATGGAAACCCAGTTGTAAGCAAAGGAGGGAAATCAGAAAGGTGGATGAGTATATAGAGGGTCTATACAAGGGCGATGTACTTGAGGGCAATGTTATATAAAGGGAAGAGGATGTAGATGAAGATGAAATGGGAGATATGATACTGCGTGAAGAGTTTGATAGAGCACTGAATGACCTAAGTCGAAACAAGGCCCCGGGAGTAGACAACATTCCATGAGAACTACTGACAGCCTTGGGAGAGCCAGTCCTGACAAAACTCTATCATCTGGTGAGCAAGATGTATGAGACAGGCGAAATACCCTCAGACTTCAAGAGGAATATAGTAATTCCAATCCCAAAGAAAGCAGGCGTTGACAGATGTGAAAATTACCGAACTATCAGTTTAATAAGTCACGGCTGCAAAATACTAACGCGAATTCTTTACAGACGAATGGAAAAATTCGTAGAAGCTGACCTCAGGGAAGATCAATTTGGTTTCCGTAGAAATATGGGAACACGTGAGGCAATACTGACCCTACGACTTATCTTAGTAGCTAGATTAAGAAAAGGCAAACCTACGTTTCTAGCATTTGCAGACTTAGAGAAAGATTTTGACAATGTTGACTGGAATACTCTCTTTCAAATTCTGAAGGTGGCAGGGGTAAAATACAGGGAGCGAAAGGCTATTTACAATTTGTACAGAAACCAGATGGCAGTCGAGGGACATGAAAGTGAAGCAGAGGTTTGGAAGGGAGTGAGACAGGGTTGTAGCCTCTCCCCGATGTTATTCAATCCGTATATTGAGCAAGCAGTAAAGGAAACAATAGAAAAATTCGGAGTAGGTATTAAAATCCATGGAGAAGAAATAAAAACTTTGAGGTTCGCCGATGACATTGTAATTCTGTCAGAGACAGCAAAGGACTTGGAAGAGCAGTTGAACGGAATGGACAGCGTCTTGAAAGGAGGATATAAGATGAACATCAACAAAAGCAAAACGAGGATAATGGAATGTAGTTAAATTAAGTCGGGTGAGGCTGAGGGAATTAGATTAGGAAATGAGACACTTACAGTAGTAAAGGAGTTTTGCTGTTTGGGGAGCAAAATAATTGATAATGGTCGAAGTAGAGAGGATATAAAATGTAGACTGGCAATGGCAAGGAAAGCGTTTCTGAAGAAGAGAAATTTGTTAACATCGAGTATAGATTTAAGTGTCAGGAAGTCGTTTCTGAAAGTATTTGTATGGAGTGTAGCCATGTATGGAAGTGAAACATGGACGATAAATTGTGTGGACAAGATGAGAATAGAAGCTTTCGAAATGTGGTGCTACAGAAGAATGCTGAAGATTAGATGGGTAGATCACATAACTGATGGGGGGGTATTGAATAGAATTGGGGAGAAGAGGAGTTTGTGGCACAACTTGACTAGAAGAATGGACCAGTTGGTAGGACATGGTCTGAGGCATCAAGGGATCACAAATTTAGCATTGGAGGGCAGCGTGGAGGGTAAAAATTGTAGAGGGAGACCGAGAGATGAACACACTAAGCAGATTCTAAAGGATGTAGGTTGCAGTAAGTACTGGGAGATGAAGAAACTTGCACAGGGTAGGGTAGCATGGAGAGCTGCATCAAACCAGTCTCAGGACTGAAGACCACAACAACAACAACAACTTTAAATGTAAAAATGGGAAATTATGCACATTCGAACACACAAAACTGCAGTATCCTAAAGCTAAAATATCGATAAGTCCCAACTGGAATCAATCAATTCACACAAATAAGTGGGTGCAACTATTTGTGGGAATGGTCACATAGATTCAGTCGTGGGTAAACGAGGTGGCAGACACAGATTCATTGTAGCAGACAAAGATTCATTGGTAGAAAATGGGAAAACGCAGTCCATCTACCAGTCTCCAAAGGAAATGGTTTACAAAACGCTTGTGCGATCCGTCGTAGAACTTTGCTGAAGTGTATGGGAAAGAAACGAATTAGGTCTAGCAGGGGATATTGAACTGTAGAAGGAAGGGCACTACGAATATCACAGTTTTGTGTGATTCAATGGAAGTGTAACGGAGATGCTGAAAACATGAACTGGCAGATGATTGAAGATAGATGACAACTGTCCCGCAAAAGCGCAGTTACAAACTTATCAAAAGCTATACTTATATGCTGAGTGAGGAATCTAGGAATACATTACAGAGTTCCATACATCGCTGCTGTAATGTGTTTGAAGACAAGATTACAGGAATTATCTCGAACACGGAGACAGGTAATCAGTCATTCTTGGCGCGTTACATGCGCCTATGGATCGGGAAGAAACTCTAGTACATGACGCAATGGAAAGCTCCATCTGCCATTCACTTCACTTTGGCTGGCAGAGTATGGATATAGATGTAGATGACAGGATATCTAATGCGCGTTAATGCGCTCAGTTCAAAATTATTCGACCACACCGTGTTTCCATGAGCACCCTCTGTCCTCACTGAATGTAAACAAGCCACTGAAATAAGCAGTTGCATTTTCAAGCGCATGCAAGACGATATCTATGGCGATACATCATCTTCGTGACTGGCGTGGCTTTCATCTCATCAGAGTGCAGAGAAAAGGCACCATGGAAGATCACTGATCCGTTTAGTTCACTCAACAATGTTGCAGAAATGTTGAACTATGTCAGCTGACGGACATTCTTTAAACAATACCACATGATATGGAAAGGTGATCGCAAAATTTCGCGAGGTAATATACAGCGAGCAATGTGGTGAGCCTTCGGACCTACCCACTGCGCGCGAAATGATCGCGGAGAAATGATTACACTGTTTACAGAAAACGAAACCCAATACACCAAGAGACGAACTTTTGTTCAAATGCAGCTTCCTGAACGCTTGACACCCACATGTTATTAACTGAAGTGAGCGCACCGAAACGTCGGTCATAAACAGCCATCAAAGCAAATGAATACCAGCATAAGACTCACCACATCCATGTCACTGATTGAGCAGCAGCTATTCATTTCGCCATAGTTAGGTGTACGTGTTTCCATAACTTTATTCGTCTGCACGTAGTAAGGGAAAGTGAGCTGGAAAAACACTAAACAATGTTTTCACATATAAAGATGCCCCATTTATGCACTTCCCAATATTTGTAGGAATGGCAGAAATTTTAAAGAGTAAATAAAGTCCTACCCGACCGAAGTTGGTGTTCATTGTAAAGAAACTGATGAAGGATATAAATTTCCTGAAATGACTAAATGACTAATGAAATCAAAATAAAACACTCTCATACTTGGTTAACGTCACACCTTTCAAGCGTTTTTCTGGTCGCAGTAAATAGCTTCCCTCTAAAGGTAAAACCACTGAACACAGAGAACTCACCTGTGCGTGCTTCCTTTGCAGACTTCGGTGGCAGTTGCCTTTTTGCGGTGTTTAACGCCGATCATTTCCTGTGTGCGTTATCTTTCTTATCGCTCTGTAATCAGTGGGACCTCAGGCAAGAGGTAAGGGAAAGCCAATCGCACTGACGTGTAACATTTTGCAAATATGCGAGACAAGTATGCTCTATGAGACTGTTTGTTATATCTTAAAAAACAAAACAAAAAGTAATCGTAGTCAATATGTATCGTTTTTACGGAGACGTCTTCTTACTAGCTGACAAAAGTACGGAAACTGCGAAAACAGAGCAAATACGGTACGCTGTTGTTGAATGTCAGTTCCTCACACCTGGCCTCGACGTAAGAGTGAACGTGGCATCTGTCTCACGCGATAGGAATTGAAAAGTTACTTCTTCAGAAATTAGGAATTTTATACGACACCATTTGAAATTACGATATCAGTTCTTTTTGCAATCACCAAATTTCTCCTCCGGATGTGGAAAGATTTTGTTAACGCCCACTTACAGACGGAGAGATATTCTTCAGAACAATATAAGAGAAATCGGAGCTCGCACGGAAAGATTTAAGTGTTCATTTCTCCAGCGCTCTGTTCGAGAGTGGAACGGTACAGAAATATGAGTCTAAAGGTGATTCGATGAACCGTCTGCCAAGCACTTAAACAATACAAAATACACTCTGTACAAGGTATACTATTCTATACAATACTATATTATATTACAGTATAGCTTATTGCATTAATTTTAGAAACTATCCTGGTGTAATTTGGTACACTGTCATGCTTAAAATGTATACTATAACGTACTGACACTAGTTTTTGTTACTTTTAAGTATGCACTACTACATCCTGTATGATGAAGCCAATATCATTGTGAAATGATCTATGGTGAACAAAATCCTGGATTCTTGATTCGTTGCAGAGTTCTCATGTGAATAGTGATGTTGATGGGTAAGTTGATGAGGACTCTATCACGACGAATTTCGAATTTCTCCGACATCTCTAGAGATGATGCTACGTGAACTATGACACTGCTTCCCTAGAGCGTTCTGCAGGCACGTCTGTTGAACTAGACTCGCTTGGTCATTTTTTTAGGTTGACAACAGAGACGGAAGTTCACGCTGTTTTTGTAACAGTTTTTCCTATGGTTTAAATAAGTTTCATGTTAGTAATACTTTTATATTAATTAATATTAGTTGATTCTTCTTAAACCTTGTAGATTTACACTTTAATGATATTGTTCTGCAAAATTTTGAGCGTGTTTAAGTCCGTATCCAAAATGTCGACTGCGGTTAAGATGCCGAATTTTGCAGAGGCTAAGATGACGAATCACTCTCTCTGTTGCCACACTACTTCTCTGTTCAGTATAGTGGTGTCATTTTGATTGCAGGCTACATAATAAACGTGGAGGAAATGTACACTCCTGGAAATGGAAAAAAGAACACATTGACACCGGTGTGTCAGACCCACCATACTTGCTCCGGACACTGCGAGAGGGCTGTACAAGCAATGATCACACGCACGGCACAGCGGACACACCAGGAACCGCGGTGTTGGCCGTCGAATGGCGCTAGCTGCGCAGCATTTGTGCACCGCCGCCGTCAGTGTCAGCCAGTTTGCCGTGGCATACGGAGCTCCATCGCAGTCTTTAACACTGGTAGCATGCCGCGACAGCGTGGACGTGAACCGTATGTGCAGTTGACGGACTTTGAGCGAGGGCGTATAGTGGACATGCGGGAGGCCGGGTGGACGTACCGCCGAACTGCTCAACACTTGGGGCGTGAGGTCTCCACAGTACATCGATGTTGTCGCCAGTGGTCGGCGGAAGGTGCACGTGCCCGTCGACCTGGGACCGGACCGCAGCGACGCACGGATGCACGCCAAGACCGTAGGATCCTACGCAGTGCCGTAGGGGACCGCACCGCCACTTCCCAGCAAATTAGGGACACTGTTGCTCCTGGGGTATCGGCGAGGACCATTCGCAACCGTCTCCATGAAGCTGGGCTACGGTCCCGCACACCGTTAGGCCGTCTTCCGCTCACGCCCCAACATCGTGCAGCCCGCCTCCAATGGTGTCGCGACAGGCGTGAATGGAGGGACGAATGGAGACGTGTCGTCTTCAGCGATGAGAGTCGCTTCTGCCTTGGTGCCAATGATGGTCGTATGCGTGTTTGGCGCCGTGCAGGTGAGCGCCACAATCAGGACTCCATACGACCGAGGCACACAGGCCCAACACCCGGCATCATGGTGTGGGGAGCGATCTCCTACACTGGCCGTACACCACTGGTGATCGTCGAGGGGACACTGAATAGTGCACGGTACATCCAAACCGTCATCGAACCCATCGTTCTACCATTCCTAGACCGGCAAGGGAACTTGCTGTTCCAACAGGACAATGCACGTCCGCATGTATCCCGTGCCACCCAACGTGCTCTAGAAGGTGTAAGTCAACTACCCTGGCCAGCAAGATCTCCGGATCTGTCCCCCATTGAGCATGTTTGGGACTGGATGAAGCGTCGTCTCACGCGGTCTGCACGTCCAGCACGAACGCTGGTCCAACTGAGGCGCCAGGTGGAAATGGCATGGCAAGCCGTTCCACAGGACTACATCCAGCATCTCTACGATCGTCTCCATGGGAGAATAGCAGCCTGCATTGCTGCGAAAGGTGGATATACACTGTACTAGTGCCGACATTGTGCATGCTCTGTTGCCTGTGTCTATGTGCCTGTGGTTCTGTCAGTGTGATCATGTGATGTATCTGACCCCAGGAATGTGTCAATAAAGTTTCCCCTTCCTGGGACAATGAATTCACGGTGTTCTTATTTCAATTTCCAGGAGTGTATATAAGGAAGAATGACTGATGGAAATGGAGCAAGGAATCAATGGAAGAGGCAGTGAAGCATTAAGAAATGGAAATCCTATTAATATCGCCGCTAGGAAGCTCAGCCTCCATGAAGCTACATTACGTCACTATGTAAAAAAAAAAAAAAAAAAAAAAAAAAAAAAAAACTTACTGATGAAGTAAGCTCTGCTTTTAATCCTATTTAAACATATCTGAAAATCTAATTTTAAGATGATATTTTATCTATTTGGTTTTCAAAGAAAATTAAAATAAAATCATTGTCTTCTATTTTTTAGAAAATCTCATTGTGAATTCAATAATTCACACAGTTTATTTTATTTCAGGATTTGCCACAAAATTTGGGCAGGTTTAAAAATACATTTAATGAGGACCAATTACAAAAATTGGAGCAATATGTCACAGATTTTGACAGAAGACCTTTTGGACTGACAAGGTCTGACTTTGCTCCAGTTGTCTGCTATTATGCTGAATTTAAGAATATAGAGCGTAAGTTGAGCAAAGCTAAAAAGATGGCAGGGAAAGATTTTATTCATAATTTCATAACACAGTTCAAGCTTTCTTTTGGTAAAATGTGCTGGCGTAAGCTGTCGTCAACACACCAGTCGGCAAAGATGAAGTGCGAAGATCAATAAGTAGGTGCAGGATCAAGTGCGCTTATAATGAGATAGGCCAGAGAGACACACCGACAAGCAACTTGCCGCCAACGCCCTCTCAACAGCATGCATTTAGCTGCCGCCCCTATCTGGAGGGCCTCACTGACTGACTCACTCCAGTTGAAGTCTGTTAGTATATTAGCCAAGCGGGTCACAGGCTGCGACAGTACATACCGACCAGATTAGTGACTACAATGGGACTTGTACCTTACATCAGTCTGCAAGAGAATTATTACTGAGGAGCTTGTACCACAACACATGGACTCTATTCAAGTTAAGTAGATGTTCATGTAAATATAGAACGGTATTAATCCACGTGTGTATTTGTGTTGTAGAAGGAGGATACCAGCCACCCATAACAACATCCTCTCCCTTGCTTCCTTGCAGTACAAGACTCTACATAAAGCAGCTAGACAGACTGCACTTAATAAAGTGAATGTAGAGGAATTCTTTAATGTATACAGAGGAATAAGAACAAAATACAGGTTTGGGCCTCGCGAGATTTTTAATGTTGGTGAGACAGGATGTTCAACTGTTCCCACAAAGGTACCACCAGTACCGAGATCTACTGACAAGGGAAGGGTAATAAAGGTTTCCTCTATTGTGAGGGGAACAAATGTCAGAGTTGCTTGCTGTTATAGTGCCACAGGTCAGTTCATACCTCCATTTTTTATTTATCTGAGGGTTAGAATGCAGCCAGCTTATCTTGATGGTGCACCACCAGCATTTGTTGGAGTTGGCCATAAATATGGGTGCTGAGAGCTTTGTAAAATAGCTGGAGAATTTCATTAAACAAGTTAGATCATCAGAAAGAAATCCAATCCTTTTGTTTATGGATAAGCATACTTTTCATCTCACTTTGGAAGCCGTTACTCTCCGCAAAGATAATTTCATAATTCTTCTAGGTTTCCCGTCTCATACAAGCCACTGATTGCAACTGTTGGATGTGTCATTTTATGGACGTCTGAAGACTGCCTATAGCAGAGCTTGTACTGACTACCTTGTTAATCATCCAGGCCAAGTGATAACAATACAAGTCACTGCAATACTGTTCAACATTGCCTTTAGCAAAGGTGCAGCTATGACGGCGAGCAACCAACTGCAGGTGGTTGCTCAAGTCGGTACCAATGATTTGTGTCACTTTGGATCAGAAGAGCTTCTGTTTGGTTTCGAGCGGCTAACAGAAGTGGTAAAGGTTGTCAGTCTTGTTTGAAAGATGAAAGCAGAGCTGACCATTTTAAGCATAGTCGACAGGACCGATTGCGAACCTCTGGTACAGAGCCGAGTGGAGGGTCTGAATCAGAGGCTCAGACGGTTCTTGACCGTGTAGGCTGCAGATTCCTCGACTTGCGCCAAAGGGTGATTGGGTTTCGGGTTCTGCTGAATAGGTCAGGTGTCCACTATAAGCATGAGGCGCACACGGTACAGGGGCTGTGTGGCGTGGACTGGGCGGTTTTTTAGGTTAGAAGGTCTCCGGAAAACACAAGAAAGGCTTCAGGCACAAAGGGTGCAGGCCGAACACAGGAAGAATGTAGATAGAGAAACCATCGTTATAACAGTTGTAAATTGTCGTAGCTGTGTTGGGAAAGTACCAGAGCTCCAAGCGCTAATAGAAAGCACTGATGCTCAAATCGTTATAGGCACTGAAAGCTGGCTAAAGTCGGAGATAAGCTCAGCCGAAATTTTTGCGAAGAACCTAACGGTGTTCCGAAAGGATAGGCTAAACACGGTTGGCGGTGCTGTGTTTGTTGCTGTTAGAAGTAGCTTATCTTGTCGCGAAATCGAAGTAGATAGTTCCTGTGAGTTAGTGGGTAGAGGTCACTTGGCAACCGGAATAAAATAATAATTGGATCATTTTACCGACCACCCAGTTCACATGATACAGTTACTGAAAGGTTCAAAGAAAACTTGAGTTTGATTTCAAACACGTACCTGACTCATGCAAATTAGTTGGTGGTGACTTTAATTACCCTCGATATGTTGGCGAAAATACATGTTTAATTCCGGAGGTACCCATAAAACATCATCCGAAATTGTGCTAGACGCATTTTTTGAAAATTATTGCAAGCAATTAGTTCTTGAACCCAAGCGAATAGTACACGGTTGTGAAAACACGCCTGACCTCTTAGCAACAAATAATCCTGAGTTAATAACGAGCATCAAAACGGATACAGGGATTAGTGAACACAGGGTTGCCGTAGCGAGATTGAATATTGTAACCCCCAAATCCTCCAAAAACAAACGAAAAATATACCTATTCAAAAAAAGCAGACAAAAATTCATTTGACACCTTTCTGAGACACAATCTCCACTCTTTCCAAATTAATGATATAAGTGTAGACCAGATGTGGGTTGAATTCAGAGAAATAGTACGGGCAGAAATTGAGAGATTTATACCAAATAAATTAACAAACGACGGAGCCGATCCTCCGGGTCAGAACACTGTTTCAGAAGCAACGAAACAAACACGCCAAATTTAAACAGATGCTAAGTCCCCAAGATTGGCGATCTTTTACAGAGCTCGAAATTTAGCATGGACTTCAATACGAGATGCTTATAACAGTTTCCACAACAAAACTTTATCTCGAAACCTGGCAGTAAATCCAAAGAGATTCTGGTCGTATGTGAAGTATGCTAGCGGCAAGACACAATCAATGCCTTCTCTGCACGATTGCAATGGAGATACTATCGAAGACAGTGCTGCCAAAGCAGAGTTACTAAACACAGCCTTCCGAAATGCCTTCAGAAAAGAAGACAAAGCAAATATTTCAGAATTCGAATCAAGAACAGCTGCCAAAATGAGTAACGTAGAAGTAAATGTCATCTGGTCCAGTCTGTATACCAATTAGGTTCCTTTCGGAGTATGCTAAAGCATTAGCTCCATACTTAACAATCATATACAACCGTTCGCTCGACGAAAGATCCGTACCCAAAGACTGGAAAGTTGCAGAGGTCACTCCAATATATAAGAAAGGTAGTAGGAGTAATCCACTTAATTACAGGCGTATATCATTGACGTCGATATGCAGCAGGATTCTGGAACATATACAGGGTGTTACAAAATGGTACGGCCAAACTTTCAGGAAACATTCCTCACACACAAAGAAAGAAAATATGTTATGTGGACATGTGTCCAGAAACGCTTACTTTCCATGTTCGAGCTCATTTTATTACTTCTCTTCAAATCACATTAATCATGGAATGGAAACACACAGCAACAGAACGTACCAGCGTGACTTCAAACACTTTGTTACAGGAAATGTTCAAAATGTCCTCCGTTAGCGAGGATACATACATCCACCCTCCGTCGCATGGAATCCCTGATGCGCTGATGCAGCCCTGGAGAATGGCGTATTGTATCACAGCCGTCCACAATACGAGCACGAAGAGTCTCTACATTTGGTGCCGGGGTTGCGTAGACAAAAGCTTTCAAATGCCCCCATAAGTGAGAGTCAAGAGGGTTGAGGTCAGGAGAGCGTGGAGGCCATAGAATTGGTCTGCTTCTACCAATCCATCGCTCACCGAATCTGTTGTTGAGAAGCGTACGAACACTTTGACTGAAATTTGCAGGAGCTCCATCGTACATGAACCACATGTTGTGTCGTACTTGTAAAGGCACATGTTCTAGCAGCACCAGTAGAGTATCCCGTATGAAATCATGGCGGTGAATCGAGGAAGTACAATACATACTGATGAAACTAAAATGAGCTCTAACATGGAAATTAAGCGTTTCCGGACACATGTCCACATAACATCTTTTCTTTATTTGTGTGTGAGGAATGTTTCCTGGAAGTTTGGCCGTACCTTTTTGTAACACCCTGTATTGTGTTCGAACGTTACGAATTACCTCGAAGAAAACGGTATATTGAAACACAGTCAACATGGGTTTAGAAAACATCGTTCTCGTCAAACACAACTAGCTCTTTATTCGCGTGAAGTGTTGAGTGCTATTGACAAGGGATTTCGGATCGATTCCGTATTTCTGGGTTTCCAGAATGCTTTTGACACTGTACCACACAAGCGGCTTATAGTGAAATTGCATGCTTGTGGAATATCGTCTCAGTTATGTGACTTCCTGTCAGAGAGGTCACAGTTCGTAGTAACTGACGGAAAGTTATCTACTAAAACAGAAATGATTTATGGCGTTCCTCAAGGAAGTGTTATAGGCCCTTAGCTGTTCCTTATCTATATAAACGATTTGGGAAACAATCTGAGCAGCCGTCTTAGTTTGTTTGCAGAAGACGCTATCGTTTATCGACTAATAAAGTCATCAGAAGATCAAAACAAATTGCAAAACGATTTACAAAAGATATCTGAATGGTGCGAAAATTGGCAATGGACCCTAAATAACGAAAGTGTGAGGTCATCCATTTGAGTGCTAAAAGGATACACATAAATCATTCAAATATAAAGTCCATAAATTAAACTAAATACCTAGGAATTACAATTACGATCAACTTAAATTGAAAGGAACACACAGAAAATGTTGTGGGGAAGGCTAACCAAAGACTGTGTTTTATTGGCAGGACACTTAGAAAATGTACCAGATCTACTAAGGAGACTGCCTACACTACGTTTGTCCGTCCTTTTTTAGAATTCTGCTGAGCGGTGTGGGATCTTTACCAGATGGGGCTGACGGAATAAACCTAAAAAGTTCAAAGAAGGGCAGCACGTTTTGTATTATCGCGAAGTATGGGAGAGAGTGTCACTGAAATGATACAGGATTTGGGCTGGGCGTCATTAAAAGAAAAGCATTTTCCGTTACGACGGAATGCTCTCACGAAATTCCAATCACCAACTTTCTCTCCGAATACGAAAATATTTTGTTGACACCGACCTACATAGGGAGAAACGATCACCACGATAAAATAAGGGAAATCAGAGCTCGTACGGAAAGATATAGGTGTTCGTTCTTTTCGCGCGCTACACGAGATTGGAATAATATAGAATTGTAAAGGTGGTTCGATGACCCATCTGCCAGGCACTTAAACGTGATTACCAGAGTATCCTTGTAGATGAATGCGATCAAGGGCTTTATGGACACAGGAATTGAGCCATTAAATCCATAGATACTCAATGATGAACACTTTGCACCCTCACTAACAGTGGACAATGCCATCAATGAAATTTTGTCAGCGATATATCCTGTACATGGGACATCAGCAAACCAAACAGCAAAAGATACGCTAGCAGGGCATTCACCTAACTCTACAACTGCCTCTAATTTACCTCCGTTACCCTAAGCAGAACCTCTGCCAGGGTCTTCAATTGACCCTACACCTACTTCAATTTTATCTCCATTATCCCATTCAGAACTTGGTATATTATGAGTGCCCTCAGATCCCTCTAATTCTAAATTTACTTCTGCTTTACCTCTGTTACCGCAAGCTGTGTCAAAGTGAGGTCCAAACAAATAAAGAAATAAGCTGCCATCTCTACACACAACCCATGAAAATAGTTCTGGAAGAAAAGAGACAAAAATAAGAGGAACATGGGAAGAAGAGACAAGAAACAAAAATGAAGAGAGATAAAAAATTAATAATGAAAGCAAATGCAGAGGCAAAAAAGAACAAAGGTCCTAAATGTAAACTTGTTTTCAAAATAGAATTTGGAATGAAACAAGTAAAAAAAGAAACCTAGAATAGACTTCTGTGACACATATTGAAATATATCGAGCAAAATTGATTACATTGGTTGTGATTCTGAATATGTCGATGAAAGAGGCTGCTTCCTTTGTGATGAGTTTGGAAAGACAGGGATGTAGTATCAGAGTTCATTATGCCAACAGTGGGCTTGTGCGCAGTGAACGGGCTGAAAGTACAGGGAAGCAAAGGAGAAATGGGCTTAAAGTATTGGGAAGCAAAGGAGAAATGTTAGATTTGTGACTTTTGTGGCAAACATATAACTGTCAATAAAATGTCTTTGTTTTGTAGGGCCCGCATCTCGTGGTCGTGCGGTAGCGTTCTCGCTTCCCACGCCCGGGTTCCCGGGTTCGATTCCCGGCGGGGTCAGGGATTTTCTCTGCCTCGTGATGGCTGGGTGTTGCGTGCTGTCCTTAGGTTAGTTAGGTTTAAGTAGTTCTAAGTTCTAGGGGACTGATGACCATAGCTGTTAAGTCCCATAGTGCTCAGAGCCATTTGAACCATTTGTTTTGTAGGCAAAATGTGCTTTTCATCGTCTTACCAATACCCCAATGTCATCTGACCCTCCCTGTAGGGTAAGTTCAAGAGTGGTACTATCACTAACAAAAATAGGTCTATCTAAAAAAAATCCTTCGTTTTAGGATATGTTTAAGAACTTGAATCTGAAGTGAAGACATGAAGTATAGATTTTTTCTTAAATAAACTATTTGAATTCAAAATAAAGGCCAGCGAAATCATAATATAACTTACTGTTGGCAAATTACCTGACAGTCACCTAAATTACAAACAGAAGAACTCTAAGCTCATTCTACATAACATTAGTAACTCCATTAGCATAGCGTGCTGGTCGCTTTGGAGTGTTGCAAATGGTGTAGAACTATTACCAGCTGCTCATGTGAGTCCCCACAACTGAAGTAAATCATGGCAGTGAGGTGGTGTTTATGTGCATGTCGGCTGCATGCAATCAGCGCGCTAAGGGCCCCTTCAGAGGTAGCCAATGTGCAGTGCTGCCAATGGCGAACGCTGCAAGGTGTATGTGCCGTTTCACACGCAGCCACAGCTACGAATGGTGGCGCTCCAGGCTGTCTCGAAAGTCCGATTCGCCACCAGTGGCGACCACAAAAAGTGGCGCCACTTGTGACTCTGCAAGGAACTTCATGGTAGCATTCAGACTTCTCCACAGCCACACCACTATTTTCAAACGCGCGAGCACAGCGCTGCTGACACTCCCGAGACGTGGTCCGCTTTGTTCCTGGGGCAGTGTAAAGCGGTAGCAGTTGGTTGTGCACTGTCGTAAGACACTGGCGGTTGGAAATGGGAATTAATGGACCAAATAAAAACGCGGAAGATTTTGTTATTGAGACTGAAACGTGGCCAGCAATACGACATCTGAAACCCGACGATTACAGCAATTCGATCACAAAGAGGAATGCATGGTAGTCTATCATACCAGAAATTCGAAACAAATTTCATTGATATGTCCCGTATAGAAAAATTAAGGAAAATAGTGGTTCTTTCCACGAGAGATCAATAATATGGGAAGTACTGTAGCAGATAAAGTGCTTTACAAATTCAGTACATGCAAACGTATATCCCAGTCTACCATCTCAGTTGCATGTTAATTCCTATTTCCGAAGTGATGTACGTTTAAAAGATTTCCAAGACCCTTCATTCATGAAATAATCAGCAAATGCTGTTCGGATGCATTGACTGCAGTAGCTTATCCAGGTAGAGAGATGCCTACAGCCATCTCATTCTCTAGTCCAGCAGCACAAAGTGTGTCAGACATATACCCTTCTCTTTCCCTGCTAGAGTTATACAAAGGCCAGCAAGTTTCTATTGTAATTTCTGCCAGATCTGCTTGAACATTAAATGAAATACGCTCCACTACTGAGGAGCGCTGCATAGTGGCCCCATATGAAGCTGTCATAAGATGGCAGAAAGGAGAAATCATGTTCGGACCTGTCCATGAACAGACTGTGAATGAAGCTGCCCGAGTTTATTGGAGTATCAATGCAGACTGTTCAGCATGTCTACAAGGAGTGATGTATCACTCTCAGTCATGTAACTCACGAAGTTAACCAAGGGATACATTTAGATTTTGATTGGCTTTGAATATGTTGTAGTGTAAAGCAAAATAAGACACACACGTTTCTTTATATGTATCCATATTTCCATTAAGGGGATGAAACACCTCTCTGAAAAAAATTTATTTCAGTATATCTGAATGAATACCGTTGAAATCGTAAAATATACAAAAAAAGGATTCAAATAAAAGTTCTATCGTTTTTAATGTGTGTTGCAGTGGTGCACCCAGATTTGTCAAAAAGGTCATTTTTCTCGAAGTCACCTGTGCTTGATATACAAAGTGCATCCAGTATTTTTTAACCCAAACAACTCTGCCGTTTCTTATTGTTTTATATATTTACAATAATCCTACAACATCAGTGTACAAACAATGTCAAATATGAAACAATTAAATGTGTAAATGTTACAACATGAAACAAAAAAATGGCAAATGAAAAAAGAAAACACAAATGCAACACAATAGTGAAACACAAATAAAATTAAAAATATATGTAAATGTAGAATATACAGTTAGAATATATTTATCTGGGAAATACTTTTATAACAACTCAACATGACAACTGCCCCTGAAGCGGTCACACATCATGCGCATGTACAGTGATATGGAAATATTCTTAGCTTATTTCTGACAACATGCCTCTTTTAATACCATTTTATCATATATTTCTGGATCTGGCGTTGAAGTTGCTATACATTTTGGAATTCATCAAACATTCAAATGAAAATCAAAATACTAGAGCGAAGGGAATTGTGACATATCTGGGTGCAACTTTGTAACGTACATTTAAAACAAACTTTTATTTCAATTGTTTAATTTTGTATCTGTTACCTTTTTAATACTGTTCATTCCCAAATATTAAAACTCACTTTTTTTCAGGGGGATGTTTCACTCTCTTAACCACCATATGAGCATATATCAAAATCGAAGTTATTTTTTCTTTTAGGAATTGAAAGAATTGTAAACTTCTCCTTGATTCTGTAGCTATTAGATCCTTGGTGTTTTGACATTGTGTGTGGCCAACAGATGTACTGAAGTGCCTTATAGACAGGAGCAGAAGTCCATAAAAATCGTCCATTTAGAGAGGTGGTTTCATAGTAGTAGTAGTTGCAAGCTACTAACACATGGAGCTGTACAGGTAATATCGGCCTGCAAAAATGTATTCGTCCTTTGCAAGGAGTTCTTGCAATCACACCACAATCATTTCAAAAGATCCACCGCCTGCAATAGAGACATTGCGCAAACGAGCAGTGAAATTCACAATCACATGTCGCAGTGTCTCAACGGATCAGTTGCCACACGGATCGACCATTGCTGCTCGTCTAACGTGGTGTTGTAGTTCCGGTATACAGTATCCTTCAATGCGTTCCACAAAAAGCAGTCATATGGAGCGAGGTCTCGTGCGTATGGAGGCCAATGGACGCCAGCACCAGAAAATTTGCGACAAGCAAACAAAATAACTCTATTCCAAAAGTATTCATCAAGAAAGTGAAACACTGGTGCAGTAAGGTCGGGTCCTATCTTGCATGAACTGCTCGGTCCCTCATCAGGCCAACACTTCATGTATGGAGACAAATTGTTCCAAAATTGTAACGTAACTTTCACTAGTTATCGATTCTCGCGCGAAAAAAATGATTGGTAGTGTCTCTGCTGCACACCATTGTCCCAACAGTAACTTTGGAAGAAGTGGTTTTGCTTCATACAAATGGTAAGTTTCCGAAACTTCAAAACTCTCAGCCTGCTGTTTCTTTCTATTGAGAGGCCAATGTCAGAATACGCAGACTCCTGAAAGGGGTCGACAAGAGGTTCGTGAACATACACCGCCCGTTTCTGAGCCAAAAATATCCTTTTAGAATGGGAAAAGTTACCCCAAAATAAAATACCATACGACATAAATGAATGAAAATAAGCAAAGTAGACTAATTTTTGTGTCGAGCGATCACTCACTTCTGATACCGTTGAAATAGTAAAAGTGGCAGTATTAAGTCTTTGAACAAGATCCTGAATGTGGGCTTTCCACGACAGCTTACTATCTATCTGAACACCTAGAAATTGGAACTGTTCAGTTTCACTAATCACATGCCCGTTCTGTGAAATTAAAACGTCAGGTTTTGTTGAATTGTGGGTTAGAAACTGTTAAACCTGAGTCTTACTGTGATTTAGCGTTAGTTTATTTTCTACAAGCCATGAACTTGCGTCATGTACTGTACTATTTGAAATCGAGCCAATGTTGCACACAACATCATTTACTTCCAAGCTAGTGTCATCAGCAAACAGAAATATTTTAGAGTTAACTGTAATACTAGAGGGCATATCATTTGTATAAATAAGGAACAGGTGTGGTCCCAGCACTGTTCCTTGGGGCACCCCCCACTTGACAGTAGCCCACACAGACCCCACATCACAGCCATTATCAACATTGTGAATAATGACCTTTTCTGCCTGTTGCTAAAGTAAGAGGTGGACCAATTGTGTTCTACTCCCCGTATTCCAGAATGGTCCAACTTCTGGAGCAATATTTTGCCATCAACACGATCAGATGCCTTAGTCAAATAAAAATATATGCCTAGCGTTCGAAACCTTCTGTTTAATCCATCCAGTAACCGACAGAGAAAACAGAATAAAGCATTTTCAGTTGTTAAACGACTTCTTAGGCTGAAATGTACATTTGATAGGAACTCGTGAGGTATAAAATGATTAATTATCCTTACATACACAGCTTTTTCAATAACTTTTACAAACACTGATGGCACAGAAATAGGTCTAAAATTATCTACATTATCCCTTTCTCCCTCTTTATAAAGCGGCTTTATTACTGAGTACTTTAATAGCTCAGGAAACTGACCATTCCTAAAGGAAAAATTACAAATATGGCTGAATACAGGGCTAACTGTGCAGCACAGTACTTTAATATTCTGCTAGACACTCCATCATAACCATGAGAGTCCTTAGTCTTCAGTGATATAATTATTGGCTCAATCTCTCTCTTGTCTGTATCACAGAGGAGTATTTCAGACATCAATCTTGGAAAGCCATTCACCAAGAAAGTTATATGATGTCATTTAGAAACTAAATTTTTAAGTAATTCACAAGCAATGCTCAGAAAATGATTGTTAAATACTGCACATATATCTGATTTATCAGTAACGAAAATATTTTTACTGCGAACTGACTTTATATTGTCGACCTTGTGCTGATGACCAGACACTTCCTTCACAACTGACCATATGGTTTTAATTTTGTCCTGTGAATTAGCTATTCCATTTTCATACCACATGCTCTTTGCCTTCCTAATAAAAGTTTTAAGTTCCTTACAATGCTGTTTGTAATGGGCTACTGTAGCTTGATTGTGACTACTTCTAACATTTTGATATAATTCCTGCTTTGTTCTACAAGATATCCCACTAGTCAGCCACCCAGACTGCTTGTTACTGCTAGTACCCCATTTAAAGCGTTCTAATGGAAATCAACTCTCAAAGAACATGAGAAATGTGCTAACGAAAGCATTGTATTTATCATCTATGTTATCGGCGCTATAAATATCCTGTCACTCTTGTCACTTGACATGGTTTAAAAAACTCTCTATTGTTGTTGGATTAACTTTCCTACATAGTTTGTAATGAAATATGACATTGGTTTGAGTACAAAAGGCGTTTAGTGTTAAAAATTGTGGATTATGTTCTGAATGGCCATTCACCCTTTTACTAACAGAATGCCCATCCAGTAATGAAGAATGAACAAATATATTGTCTATGGCTGTGCTACTGTTCCCCTGCACCCTAGTTGGAAAAAATACAGTCTGATCAGATACTACTATTTCGAAACTTCTGTATCAAATTCTTACAGCCTGCACAAGAAACACGCTCTTCATTGCATTTTTCTATAGATAACTGTTTTCATCATATTTAATTTCAAAATCAGGGAGTCCTTTGTTGGACACCCTTTGCGTTTGTGATCCTGACATCCAGACATTCTAGAAATTGTTGTTAAAGTGACTGAGATTTGCTACCATCAGTTCGATCCGTAGAATCACAGACAACCATCTGCGTAACAGTGTATTACACTCCGCACCACGAACGTGCTAACACTTATGGTACAATGCTTCGCTAAATTCGAAAGAAGCCTTCACTTTTATTCTGAAGCGCCGAGGAAACTTGTATAGGTCGAATACGGCGCTGCGGCCGGCAATGCCCATATAAGACAAAAAGCGTCCGCGGCAGTTGGTAGATCGGTTACTGCTGCTACAATCGCAGGTTATCAAGATTTAAGTGAGTTTGAACGTGGAGTTATAGTCGGCGCACGAGCGATGGGACACACTACCTCCGAAGTAGCGATGACGTGGGGATTTTTCTGTACGACCATTTCACGAGTGTACCGTGAATATCAGGTATCCAGTAAGAAATCGAATCTCCGACATCACTGCGGTCGAAGAAAGATCATTCAGGAACGGGACCAATAACGACTGAGAAGAATCGTTCAAGTGACAGAAGTGCAAACCTTCTGCAAATTGCTGCAGATTTCAATTCTGGGCCATCAACAAGTGTCAGCGTGCGAAGCATTCAACGAAACATCATCGATATGGTCTTTTGGAGCCGAAGGTCGCCACTCGTGTACCCTTGATGACTGCACGACAGCCGGCCGGAGTGGCCGTGCGGTTCCAGGCGCTACAGTCTGGAGCCGAGCGACTGCTCCGGTCGCAGGTTCGAATCCTGCCTCGGGCATGGATGTGTGTGATGTCCTTAGGTTAGTTAGGTTTAATTAGTTCTAAGTTCTAGGCGCATAGTGCTCAGAGCCATTTGAGCCATTTTTGAACTGCACGACACAAAGCTTTACACCTTGCCCGGCCTGTCAACACCAACATTGAACTGTTGATGACTGGAAACATATTGCCTGGTCGGACGAGTCTGGTTTCAGATTGTATTGAGGCAACGAATGTGTAAGGGTATGGAGACAACCTCATGAATCCTTGGAACCTGCATGTCAGCAAGGGATTATTCAAGTTGGCGGAAGCTCTGTAATGTTGTGTAGCATGAGCAGTTGGAGTGATATGGGGCCCCTAATACACCAAAATACGACTCTGACAGGTGACACGTACGTTAGCATCCTACCTGATCACCTGCATCCTTTCATGTCCATTCTGCATTCTGCCAGACCTGGGCAATTCCAGCAGGATAATGCGACACCCCTCAGTGGCTCCAGGAACACTTTCCTGAGTTTAAACACTACCGCTGGCCCCCAAACGCACCAGACATGAACATTATTGAGCATATCTGGGATGCCTTGCAACGTGCTGTTCAGAAGAGATCTCCACCCCTTCGTACTCTTACGGATTTATGGACAGCCCTGCAAGATTAATGGTGTCAGTTCCCTCGAGAGTCCATGCCACGTAGTGTTGCGGCACTTCTGCATGCTCGCGCTGGCCTTACACGATATTAGGCAGGGGTACCAGTTTCTTTGGCTCTTCAGTGTAGTTTTGCCAGAAATGTGTTGGCCCCTAAATTTTATAAGCACCTTGTATTAAGTACTATAATTGGCGTTCGTTAACATCTACATTTACATACAGAGTTTGGACAAAAATGTGGGAACACAACAAGAAATTATTCAAAAGCCAAGATCGCTTAAACACTGTTTACTAGATGACCGATTTCAACGCACTAAAGGTGACATCATAGGATCTGGTTTGAGGGAGGTCTTATATGAGTTACACTATATACATTACTATTAGTACAGTACCACATACTTGAATATAGTTTAACATGTATAAATAACTTGGATATAACGATACAAGAGGCAGACCAGCTATAGAATCATTGTCGCAGAAATATAAACTAAAAAACAACTGCTCTCATGTTCATTCTACAACAGAGTGATCGCCCCACAACACACTATGTGTTCACTGAAAAACCACAAGAAATGCATCGTTGCTCATGAACGTAGATGCTAGACAAGCCTGCAGGTTTCGGTGCTGCATTTGACAATGAACGCACTTGTGCAGCATCGTCAGTATGTTCCAAGCGTCAGTCGTATCAGGACGGTGTTCTGTGTGCATTATGTCGGAGTTAATCGAACAGAACGTCGGCAAGTTGTTGGTTCTAATACGGTGTATGTTTCCATGACGAAGGTAGCAGAAGTATTTGGCATTTCATGAGGCACCGTATGGAAGAATTGTGCTGCGTACAGGGAAAGTGGAAAAACAACATCCAACAAGTCACAACGCGGACGAAATTGGGTTTTGAGTGATCGCGACAGACCGTCATTGGAGCGGACTACGACGAAAAATATGAGGATGACAGCTCAAAAAGTCACTGCAGAACTGAACGTCGGACTCGCTAACCCTGTCACCACCAGCGCCACATGAAGGGAGCTCCATCAGCTGGAAATTGCTTAAATTCCAAAATCAATCATTAGTAATGCACATGCCCCTAATAGGGAAACGTGGTGTTGAAGCCATCAAACCTGGACTATGGGGCAATGTTTCCAACTTCTGGCCGAGTTTACGTCCAGAGATTGAAACGTGCCAGACGTTCGGTGATGATTTGGTCAGACATATCGTGGTATTCCATGGGCCCCCTGGCTACCCTCCAAGGTCGCATTACTGTCTAGGGTATGTGACGATTTTGGCTCACCAGGTCCACTATACATGACAACGTTCTCCAGCGGTGATATCGTGTTTCAACACGGCAGGGCACATGTTCGCACAGATTGCATCGTCTATTACTGGTTCTGGGAGCACTAAGATGAATTGTCGCATATCCCCAGGCCACCACCGTCACCAGATCTCAAAACTGTTGAGCCTTCGTGATCTACTTTGGAAAGAAGAGTGGTGGTCGGCATTCACGTCCATCATCGTTACCTGAACGTGCCACTGTTTCGCAGAAAGAATGGGACATGGTTCCCTTGAAAACTAACAAAACCTGTACTTATGCATTCCGGGACAAGGGGAAGCTGTTTTGAATCCCAACGATTTTGTTGCTCCTTATTACGTATTGCGATGTACTATGTGTTTGTTGTTACACATTTACGCCCAACCGCTGTATATAATCTGCAACCATTTTACAGTTCGTGGTGGAGGATATCTCGTACCAAAGTATGGGAATTTATGCCCTAATTCGTTCGCGTACTGGTGTGGGAAAAATGAATGTCTATATGCTTACGTGCGCGTCCTAATCTTCTTTAATTTATTGTCGTGGTACTTGCACGAAGTATACTATGGCGACAGCAAGAATATTAGGTTTCTCAGATATTAGTTCTCTAAATTTACGAATCAGGCTTTCGCGAAAACAAAGTCGCATTTCTTCCAAAGATCCGCATTTGAGTTTCTGTAGTATCTTTGTTACACTCGTGACCTATGCCACCTATTCAACCCCAGAAGTGCGTGTCAACTTATTTCAACTTCCGCTGTTACGACTACCAGAGATCTTCATGAGGACGCCAAACGCTGGAATAGTATTCTGGTATTTGTCTCTCGAGCGTCTTCTGTTCGATCTCCTTTACAAACGCTCGGCAAATTCCCACAGTTCTTTCAATAAATCTATGCCTTGCACATTTACTTCTCCTAATATCTATGCTACGTGTTAGTCCCGTTTCACATCGCCTCTTGATATATGTGTTGACATTTGTAATATGTGTTGTGCTTCCGGTGTCCACCACTAATCTTGTGATCGGATTCTTTCTCCCTGTTACGGACGTCACATACCATTTAGATTCACTGAAGGACGGACAGCACTGAGTCTACATTTCGATTGTCCAGGGGTGAGACTTTCCTGTAGACAATACCATATCACTGAGCAATAGGATGGTGCTGCTGATTCTGCCTGATGTATCACATGTGTACATTAAGTACGTTAGAGATTCTGTTATGCTTCTTTGGGGCATACACGATGTTTATCTGGATCTATCTTTTGCAAGGCATCGCGTGTGAATAAAAGAAGGTGTGTTTCACATGAGAGATTTTTCCTAGATTAGCAGTCAGTAACAACTATATTCAGGTGCATGTGTTACTGTAGAATGTGTCTATACAGGTATAACGTGATTGATGTTGAAATATGAATGAATAGCTTCGAAGAACGTTGCGCACTTCCGGTGCTTACATTCACTTGTCGGTCAGATAAAAAAATTTATCTGTTAAGATTACACATTCTGCTGTTAAACTGTTCGCGTAAGCGCACGTGATAATCGCAGAATGAGTCAAGACTGGAATTACCAAAGATTAGTCGGGAACGTGACTGCGGAGAATGTGAGTTCATTCCTTGAGGTCAGACAAAGTGAACGAATGCCTGGCAATAGTGAAATAACAATGAAACCAGTTTTTTCGTGGAGGATGAAGGGCGATCGATTATCTGTGTAAGCGACGCCTCTCTACATGGACAATTTTTACGGATTTCTGCTCTTGTCCATAAGGCACTTCAGTACAATTGTTGGCCACACACAATCTCAAAATACCAAGAATCTAACCGATACAGAATCAAGGAGAAGTTTACAATTATTTCAATTCCTAAAAGAAAAAATAGTAAAAAAGTAAAAAAAAACTGGTGGGTAAACCTACCCAAAGGACACACTTCGGTTTTGATATATGCCCATAGGGTGCTTAAGAGGGTGAAACATTCCACTGAAAAAAAAGTGTGTTTAATAGTATTAAAAAGGTAACAGATACAAAACAAAACATTTGAAATAAAACTTCCGTTGTTTTAAATGTGCGTTACAAAGTTCCACCCACATTTGTCAAAATTTCTTTGCCTCTCGTATTTTGTTTTTCATTTGAATGCTTGACGAATACCAAAATGAATAGCAACTTCAACACAAGATCCAGAAATATATGATAAAGTGGTATTCAAAAGAGGCATTTATCAGAAATAAGCTAAGAATATTTCCATATCACTGTACATGCGCAAGATGTATGACCGCTTCAGGGGCAGATGTCATGTTGAGTTGCTATCAAAGAATTTCCCAGATAAATATATTCTAACTATGTATTCTACATGTACATATATTTTTAGTTTTATTTGTGTTTCACAATTGTGTTACATTTGAGTTTTCTTTTTTCATTTGTCTTTTTTTTCAAATTGTAACATTTACAGATGTAATTGTTTTATATTTGATTTTGTTTATACATTGCCATTTTAGGATTATTGTAAATATAAAAAATAATAAGAAACTGCAGAGTTGTTTGGGTTTAAAAAATTCTGGATGCACTTTGCACATCAAGCACAGGTGATTTCGAGAAAAATAATCTTTTTGACAAAACTGGGTGCACTATTGTAACACACATTAAAAACTATGGAACTTTTATTTGAAGCCTTTTTTTGTATCTTTTACCAGTTCAACAGTTTTCATTCAGATATACTAAACTAAATGTTTTTCAAAGGGGTGTTTCATCCCCTTAATGGAAGTATGGATACATATAAAGAAACATATGTCTCATATTTTGCTTTACACTACAACATATTTAAAGCCAATCAAAATCTAAGTGTATTCCTTGGGTAGCTTTGTGAGTTACATGACTGGGAGTTTTACACCACTCTTTGTAGACATGCTGGACAGTCTGTGATGATCCTCCAACAAACCCGGCCAGCTTCATTCACAGTCTGTTCATGGACAGGTCCGAACATGATTTCTCCTTTCTGCCAACCTATGCAGGCTTCAGATGGGGCCATTATGCAGCACCGCTCAGTCGTGGAGCATATTTCATTTAATGTTCAAGCAGATCTGGCAGAAATTACAATAGAAACTTACTGGCCTTTGTATAACTCTAGCAGGGAAAGAGAAGGGTATATGTCTGACACACTTTGTGCTGCTGGACTAGAGAATGAGATGGTTGTAGGCATCTCTCTACCTGGATAAGCTACTGCAGTGACTGCATCCGAATAGCATTTGCTGATTATTTCATGAATTAAGGGTCTTGGAAATCTTTTAAACGTACATCACATCGGAAATAGGAATTAACATGCCACTGAGATGGTTGACTGGGATACACTTTTGCATGTACTGAATTTGTAAAGCACTTTGTCTACTACAGTACTTCACATATTATTGATCTCTCGTGGAAATAATCATTACTTTCCTTACTTTTTTCTGTTGGGGACATATCAGTGAAATTTGTTTCGAATTTCTGGTATGATGGACTACCACGCATTCCTCTTTGTGATCGAATTGCTGTAATCGTCGGGTTTCAGATGTCATATTGCTGGCCACGTTTCAATCTCAGTAACAAAATCTTCTGTGTTGATGTTTGGTTCTTGAATTGCCATATCCAACCACCAGTTTTACGACAGTGCACAACCAACTGCTTCCTCTTTAACAGCAGTGTTGGTCGATTCCAACAGTGGCTCATTGATATTTTAATCATAGGATACTACGTTTTTTCGTTTTGTGAAGTGGAAAATTTTCGATTTCTTAACATTTAGAGCAAGTTTGACAATCTCTGAACCACATTGAGATCTTGTTAAGTTCTGACTGAGTTTTTATGCAGCTTCTCTCAGATGGTACCTCATTATAGATAACTGCATCATTTGCAAAAATTCCTGATTTTACTACTAATATGGTCTGCTAGGTTATTAATACACCACATGAACAGCAAGGGTTCCTTCACATTTCCGTGGGGCACACACGCAGTTGCATCTACATCTGACTATGACTTTCCATCCAAGACAACATGCTGTGTCCTCCCTACCAAAAAGTCCTCAGTCCAGTCACAAATTTCACTTGATACCTATATTATCGTACTTATGTCAATATGCCTAGGTGCGGGACTGAATAAAATGGTTTTCGGAAATCAAGAAACACTGCATCTAAAAGTGAGTGTGAGTTGAGTTTCACATGATCGAGGTTTTCGGAAACCATGCTGGCTGGCATTGATAAGGTCATTCTGTTCAAGACACCTCATTATGTTTGAGCTCAGAATATGTTCTAATATTCTACAACAAATCAGTGTCAAGGACATTAGTCGGCAGTTTTGTGTATCATTTCTACTACCCTTCTTGTAGACGGGTGTGACCTGTGCCTTTCTCCAAGAAGTGGCCACGGTGTTTTGTTCGGCGGATGCACAATAGATTACAGTGAGAAGATGGGGTAACTCAGGCGCAAATTCAGTATAGAATTTGACAGGGAACTTTGTTCAATTTTAACCATTACAGCTGTTTCTCAACACCACTGACACTAATACTTATTTCATTCATCTTGTCAGTGGTACGAGGATTAAATTGTGGCAGTTCCTCTGGGTTTTCATTTGCAAAAGGAACATCTGAAAACGGTGTTAACCATTTCAGCTTTTGCTTTGCTAACCTCAATTTCAATCCCTGCCATATTACCTAGGGACAGGGCAATATCTTTGGTGCCATTAACAACCTTTACAAGTTAACACAATTTCTTCGGTTCCATTAAAGATCATTTGTAAATATTCTGCTACCATATTCAGTGAAGGCATTATACGTTGCTCTCTTGACAGCCAAACACGTTTCATTCAGCATCTCTCTATCTATAGCCCAACGCTTTGTTTTACACCTATTATGCAGTAATATGTTTCTTTAGGAGTTTATTTACAGTGACTATATACCTTGGAGGTCCTCTCCCATTATGGACTGTTCTACTGGGTATGTATACAGGGTGTTACAAAAAGGTACGGCCAAACTTTCAGGAAACATTCCTCACACACAAATACAGAAAAGATGTTATGTGGACATGTGTCCGGAAACGCTTAATTTCCATGTTAGAGCTCATTTTAGTTTCGTCAGTATGTACTGTACTTCCTCGATTCACCGCCAGTTGGCCCAATTGAAGGAAGGTAATGTTGACTTCGGTGCTTGTGTTAACATGCGACTCATTGCTCTACAGTACTAGCATCAAGCACATCAGTACGTAGCATCAACAGGTTAGTGTTCATCACGAACGTGGTTTTGCAGTCAGTGCAATGTTTACAAATGCGGAGTTGGCAGATGCCCATTTGATGTATGGATTAGCACGGGGCAATAGCCGTGGCGCGGTACGTTTGTATCGAGACAGATTTCCAGAACGAAGGTGTCCCGACAGGAAGACGTTCGAAGCAATTGATCGGCGTCTTAGGGAGCACGGAACATTTCAGCCTATGACTCGCGACGGGAAGACCTAGAACGACGAGGACACCTGCAATGGACGAGACAATTCTTCGTTCAGTTGACGATAACCCTAATGTCAGCGTCAGAGAAGTTACTGCTGTACAAGGTAACGTTGACCACGTCACTGTATTGAGAGTGCTACGGGAGAAGCAGTTGTTTCCGTACCATGTACAGTGTGTGCAGGCACTATCAGCAGCTGATTGGCCTCCAACGGTACACTTCTGCGAATGGTTCATCCAACAATGTGTCAATCCTCATTTCAGTGCAAATGAGGCTTCATTCCAACGTGATCAAATTGTAAATTTTCACAATCAACATGTGTGGGCTGACGAGAATCCGCACGCAATTGTGCAATCACGTCATCAACACAGATTTTCTGTGAACGTTTGGGCAGACATTGTTGGTGATGTCTTGATTGGGCCCCATGTTCTTCCACCTACGCTCAATGGAGCACGTTATCATGATTTCATACGGGATATTCTACCTGTGCTGCTAGAACATGTGCCTTTACAAGCATGACACAACATATGGTTCATGCACGATGGAGCTCCTGCACATTTCAGTCGAAGTGTTCGTATGCCTCTCAACAACAGATTCGGTGACCGATGGATTGGTAGAGGCGGACCAATTCCATGGCCTCCACGCTCTCCTGACCTCAACCCTCTTGACTTTCATTTATGGGGGCATTTGAAAGCTCTTGTCTACGCAACCCCAGTACCAAATGTAGAGACTCTTCGTGCTCGTATTGTGGACGGCTGTGATACAATACGCCATTCTCCAGGGCTGCATCAGCGCATCAGGGATTCCATGCGACGGAGGGTGGATGCATGTATCCTCGCTAACGGAGGACATTTTGAACATTTCCTGTAACAAAGTGTTTGAAGTCACGCTGGTACGTTCTGTTGCTGTGTGTTTCCATTCCATGATTAATGTGATTTGAAGAGAAGTAATAAAATGAGCTCTAACATGGAAAGCAAGCGTTTCCGGACATATGTCCACATAACATATCTTCTTTCTTTGTGTGTGAGGAATGTTTCCTGAAAGTTTGGCAGTACCTTTTTGTAACACCCTGTATAACCAGTGCATGGTCAACTATCTTTTAAACTTGAGCCAGAATTGCTCTACATGCCCCTGCCCTGTGGTGAAAGTTTTAAGTTCCTTATTGAGATATGACACTATTTACTTTTTATCTAGGTTACTGAACATATATATCTTCCTGGTTGTTTCAGCTGTCGTTTGTACTTTGGTAATCATTGTCGCCACAACCGTGTCATGGTCACTGATACCAGTTTCGATGTGGATGTCCTCAAAGAGCCCAGGTCCATTTGTTGCCATTAGATCCAATATGTTGCCATCATGAATGGGTTTCCTAACTATCTTTTCTATATAGTTTTCAGAGAAGGCATTTAATACTCTTTCACAGGATGTCTTATAACGCCCACAACTAACAAAACTGTAATTTTCCCAATTAATTGTTGGATGATTAAGGTCTCCACCAATGATTACAATATGACTATGCAACTTACGTACTGGTGAACTGAGGTTTTCTCTGAAGTTTTCGGTTACATCAGGAGAGGCGTCAGATGGGCGATACAAGGATCCAATTATCATTTTATGCCCACCCCTGATACTGAGTCTTGCCCAAAGAATCTCACATGCAGCTTGAATTTCTATTTTTGTGGATTTGAGTTTTTTTTTTTTTTGTCTACTGTAACAAATACACCACCTCCATTTTCCATTTGCCTACCCTTTCGATATACACTTAAATTTTCTCCAAAAATCTCATTGCTATCAATTTCAGGTTTCAACCAGCTTTCTGTACCTGTTATTATGTGACTTTCACTGCTTATTACGAGCGTTGCTTCGGCAGTTTACCATTAGGATTTTAATACTGTAACCTGTTAGAGGCATTTCTTTCGATCTTACACTGATACTTCTGGGTTTCCTGCAGCTATCGTGATATATTTTGGATAGAGAGTCGCATAATCTAAAAAACCTTGCCTGCACTCCACACACAGTCAGCTATCTGAGTAGCAGCGTCTGATGTGTAGTGTACACCTGAGCTATTTAGGCGGACCCTACAGTTCTCAATCGTATGGTGCAAGTTCAGGAAGTCCGAGCCTAGATTGTCACAGAACTTTCGAAGTCTCTGGTTCAGTTCTTCCACTCGACTCAGAACCAAAGGGCCATGATCACTTCTGGGTACAATGCAGCAAATTGTGAGCTCCGTTGGAACTTCACACGTAAGGCTGGTCTCCTCAACCTCCTCTGTCAGTCGCTGGAATGACCCAAGAATGACTTCGGACTCCAGATGGCAGGCATCGTTTGTTCCAACATGCGCCACAATCAGCATTGGCTGCAAACTGTTCTCTCATGGGCCGAACCGCACAATAAACCTAGGTTCGGTGTGGGGCGGCGGTGGTGTGGGTGGACTGCTGTGGCCTGTTGTGTGTTTGTGAACCACTGAAGGCTACGGCGAGACGAAGCCTCTCCGTCGTTTTTAGGTCCCCAGTTTAATACACAATACACAAACACGGTTGTATTTATGATGAATAAACAATTCAGGTTTAAGCGTATCCACTATGTTGCCTAACTTGAGTGTTATAAACAACTTCAGCTACATTAGTTTATTGAAATTTCAATTTACAGCTTCGCAAAGAGAATATAAAATTATAAACTTTAAAAAAGGGAACTGTTTTGCAGCAGGTCGCTAGACTACATGTGACGAGCCAGAATCAGGTAAATCTGATCGTACATTTACTTTCCCATCCCAAGAGAACATGTATCAAAACTGGGAGGCAACTGGCAACCAACAAACTAACCGAAGCCTGCATCTGTACTGGCTCTCCGCTGCGAGAAGGTATTACTGACCATTGTGGCCTGCACAAAGAATGCAACAATTCACCAAAGATAGCATCGCATAAACTCTGCAGTGGGGGTCTGCTGCAGCGCCTGCACAAAACGCAATCGCGGATTCGTGCAGTGAAATCCTACAGATGCACATCATCCTGTTTCAAGGCCACATGGGGACTGTCGACGTCTAGAGGGGTAGTCAACGATGACAGAAAGTTATGGGAGAGGACGAGCTAATCTCAGATAATGCGATAACTTTGGTGACAACAGAGGCCAGCGTCATTGATTGGCGAACGGTTTACCAGAGCGGCTGGATCAAAGAGAAAGGTTTTACCGGGAAGAGACGACAAAACGAGAGTTTCTGAGGAGACCCGTTCACAAACTGACAATGCGAACGGGTCAAAAAAATCAAATGGCTCTGAGCACCATGGGACTTAACATCTGAGATCATCAGTCCCCTAGAACTTAAAAACTACTTAAACCTAACTAATCTAAGGACATCACATACATCCATGCCCGAGGCAGGATTCGAACCTGCGACCGTAGCGGTCGCGCGGTTCCAGATTGAAGCGCCTAGAACCTTCGGCAACCGCGGCCGGCCAACGGGTCAAAGCTACTCATAAATACTATACGATGTTCACACGAAGAAGACTTACACGTTTGGGATAACTTAATTCAGGCAGAAGAACAAATCACGAAAGACTTCTTGATGCCAATCTTAAAAGCTGAGATCTATACTATAATAGATAGTGTGTGGAGATTAGAGGGACAGCATCCACACTATAACCTATTACAGAAGAGGCTTTAAGTTTTATTTGTGAGTCCATGAGTTCGAATACGTCGTCGCCGTCGTAGATAAATTTGGCACGAATTTCGTTTTAGCTGTTTCGGGAGCTGAGAGCAAAGACCGATTTTGATTTAGGGTGTCTAATTTTGAAAGTCGCCGTTAGTTTGCCGATAAAAGGCTTGAAAGATAAACGAGAGGAAGACACCGAGTGCACTGTTTTGTGGACTTGTTAAGTACGGAAGAATTCGTAAATTGTGGACCTGATTAGTGACGATATACATGAATCTCTCTGGCTTAAGAGAAATGCAGTGACGACAGCTGGATTTGCTTGAAGCAAAATACAGTGATGACATCCGAACACAAATTCATGAGAAGATCACGAAACGTAAGAAACTATTGCAAGCACGAAAGCAAAAACTCGCAGAAGTATTGAGGTGTAACTAGACAGTCATTTCAAAGAAAGCATGAAGAATGCGTGATGCACCGGTCATTTTGAAGTGCCTGAAGAAGAGCCATTTCACCCCAGGTCTTCCTCGATACCATCTGCTACAAGTTCTGACATGGAAGCTGAACTACCACATATGCTACAGCAAGAAATCATTGACCGATCTAGTAGCAGCTATTGCTCATAGTTAACAGTGAAAGATGGAGTGGTGACAGCGGTCATCGACATGAGAGCGACAAATCGTTAAATTTTGCGTCGAAGATATCAGAATCGACATCTGGAACAGTTCGCTCATTTCATATGCTGCAGCAACTGTTCCAGATGTCGATTCTGATCTCTCTCTCTCTCTCTCTCTCTCTCTCTCTCTCTATATATATATATATATATATATATATATATATATATATATATATATATATACAGGGTGTTTCAAAAATGACCGGTATATTTGAAACGGCAATAAAAACTAAACGAGCAGCTATAGAAATACACCGTTTGTTGTAATATGCTTGGGACAACAGTACATTTTCAGGCAGACAAACTTTGGAAATTACAGTAGTTACAATTTTCAACAACAGATGGCGCTGCAAGTGATGTGAAAGATATAGAAGACAACGCAGTCTGTGGGTGCGCCATTCTGTACGTCGTCTTTCTGCTGTAAGCGTGTGCTGCTCACAACGTGGAAGTGTGCTGTAGACAACATGGTTTATTCCTTAGAACAGAGGATTTTTCTGGTGTTGGAATTCCACCGCCTAGAACACAGTGTTGTTGCAACAAGACGAAGTTTTCAACGGAGGTTTAATGTAACCAAAGGACCGAAAAGCGATACAATAAAGGATCTGTTTGAAAAATTTCAACGGACTGGGAACGTGACGGATGAACGAGCTGGAAAGGTAGGGCGACTGCGTACGGCAACCACAGAGGGCAACGCGCAGCTAGTGCAGCAGGTGATCCAGCAGCGGCCTCGGGTTTCCGTTCGCCGTGTTGCAGCTGCGGTCCAAATGACGCCAACGTCCACGTATCGTCTCATGCGCCAGAGTTTACACCTCTATCCATACAAAATTCAAACGCGGCAACCCCTCAGCGCCGCTACCATTGCTGCATGAGAGACATTCGCTAACGATATAGTGCACAGGATTGATGACGGCGATATGCATGTGGGCAGCATTTGGTTTACTGACGAAGCTTATTTTTACCTATACGGCTTCGTCAATAAACAGAACTGGCGCATATGGGGAACCGAAAAGCCCCATGTTGCAGTCCCAACGTCCCTGCATCCTCAAAAAGTACTGGTCTGGGCCGCCATTTCTTCCAAAGGAATCATTGGCCCATTTTTCAGATCCGAAACGATTACTGCATCACGCTATCTGGACATTCTTCCTGAATTTGTGGCGGTACAAACTGCCTTAGACGACACTGCGAACACCTCGTGGTTTATGCAAGATGGTGCCCGGCCACATCGCACGGCCGACGTCTTTAATTTCCTGAATGAATATTTCGATGATCGTGTGATTGCTTTGGGCTATCCGAAACATACAGACATGAACCCCTGTGACTTCTTTCTGTGGGGACACTTGAAAGACCAGGTGTACCGCCAGAATCCAGAAACAATTGAACAGCTGAAGCAGTACATCTCATCTGCATGTGAAGCCATTCCGCAAGACACGTTGTCAAAGGTTTCGGGTAATTTAATTCAGAGACTACGCCATATTATTGCTACGCATGGTGGATATGTGGAAAATATCGTACTATAGAGTTTCCCAGACCGCAGTGCCATCTGTTGTTGAAAATTGTAACTACTGTAATTTCGAAAGTTTGTCTGCCTGAAAATGTACTGTTGTCCCAAGCATATTGCAACAAACGGTGTATTTCTATCGCTGCTTGTTTAGTTTTTATTGCCGTTTCAAATATACCGGTCATTTTTGAAATACCCTGTGTATATATATATATATATATATATATATATATATATATATATATATATATAGAGAGAGAGAGAGAGAGAGAGAGAGAGAGAGAGAGAGCTAGATTCTGATCCCTCTCTCTCTCTCTCTCTATATATATATATATATATCAAGATCTTACTGATAGTTATTGGCAATGGGAATTAGCACCAGGGGTGAGAAAGTATACAGCTTTTGTCTATAGAGAAAGGTGCTGCAGCTTAAAGTAATACCTTTTGGCTTGTCTGCATCAGCAGCCACTCTCAATGTGTGTATTGGATGAGGTGCAGATGATGATATTTACATAATACAGGATGAGCATAAAGACTTCCCTGACCACAAAAATTTATTTCCAAAGAACTGTACTAAATACAGCTATGCAGTTTGATGCAGATGATGGCTTGACTCACAAAGATTTTATGGATACACTTCCACGTGTGCTCTGCTTGTTTCCCATAGAATGTCTCTGTGATATTCAAGTTCCCTCCAAATCTGCCAAGATCTCTTCTGTCGCAAAATCCACGACATCTCACTTTCGTGCCATAACAGTCTGTGCATCAGGAACTGGTGAACTGAACGCTTTATCCTCAGTATAATTCCCACAAAAAAGTGAAGAGGGATTATATCTAGTGAACATGGTGGCCATGATGCTGGACGATCTCTTCCTATCCATCTGTCTGGAAATGTTTGATGCAAGAACTGGTGAACAAATAACTGCCAGTGTGGCAGTGCACTATCTTGTTGAACCACAATCCATGGTTGAAATTTCTGTAACGGAGTTGCAACGTGAAGTTCCGATATATCTAGTTAAAGTGTTTCCAGAAAGGTAGTCTCACTGAAAAAGAATGGTCCAATAATTGTGCTGTGCATGAAGACACACCATACATTCACTTTCGGGCTGCTCCTTATCTGCCATACCACAATGTGTGGGATCTCTGAGCCTCAGATCCGGACATTATGTCTGGTTGGTTGATTTGGAGGAAGGGACCAAACAGTGAAGTCGTCGATCCCATTGGATTAGGGAATGATGGGATTGGAAGTCGGTTTTGCCCTTTCAAAGGAACCATCCCAGCACTTGCCTGAAGAGATTTAAGGAAATCATGGAAAACCTAAATCAGGATGGCCAGATGCGGATTTGAACCGTCGTCCTCCCGAATGCGAGTCCAGAGTGCTAATCACTGCGCCATCTCGCTCGGTGGAAATTATGCCTGTCTACTTTCCCAGAGTCGTGAACAGTCGCTTCATCCCAAAACAGACTTCACGAAGATGATAACTGTCATTCGTTCTTGAATGTTCCCGGCGAATTCAGCATGTCTGAACCTATCATCTGGCTACAAAGCTTGTGGAGACTGAACTTTGTCAAGCATGGAAATGTAGCAATTTGCGTAAAATTTTCACCACATTGCTCCAGAGTATGCCTGTTTTTCTGGAAATACGGTGCGTCGTTTTCCGTGGACTGTGGTGAAATGCTGTGCACACGGTATCAACAGCGTCGCCATTCACTCCATATGTATGCAACTAAAAGAAGACAAGAACATCTTCCCCAGATTTACCAGAAAATAGTGCTATCATCAAGGAATGTGTAGAGTCACTCTAGAAGTTGACTGTTACCTTCTTTCACCCTTTAAACGATCTATTTCCCTATACAAAGTTTCACTATCAGCTTGAACTTTAGCTGCCTCATCCAGCAAATGATGAATTGTCACCTGGGTTGTCACTCTCGTACTGACGGGCATTTTGCTTACTAATGCCACCAAAAGAGTACAACGTACCCACTGGAAAAGCGGAAGGGAAAAAACGCAACCAGACTGGCCCAAAAGAACTTAAAAGTCGACACTTAATTGAATTCTTGCGCTGACTGATACTGATGCTGCATCCTTTTCGTTTCTGCCAGCCATTGGTCCATCATTACAGCCTCCCACTGTTCATCTGACACCAATGTAATGGGAGCCAATAGGAAGATGTGAGCAATGGGCTGCCTGCCAGAGATGAATGGAAATGCTCGTGATTTAGTAACCATCTTGTTGCTAAAATCCTTTATTAACAATGATAGACAAAGGTAGAGCAATATGTCTTCAGTGACACATAGCAGGAGGCAGACGATAGCCCTCAGACCTGAGTGCACTGGCACAGATGAATCGAAAGATGTGTTCTTCGAGGATAGCAGAGCAGAGCTTCTGTAACCTCTGCATCGTGGCTAGCAGCTGCTGACTACATCAGTATGGCAGGGTGGTGGAGCGGCTACTGGTGACCTTAGATAGACAAGCTCACCCAGTGGGACTGCCCCACGCATTGTATATGGACTCCACAGGATGGGGAATGGCAGTGCCGAGTTGGTTCGATCTCACTGTGTGATTCGGAACAAGTGACAGTGGCTGCCAGGAGCCCAGAAGATCAGTCAGTGGTCGGTGGTTCTCGCCCAAGAGATGGTGATGACGGCTGCATCGGAAGTATGGCACTGATCAACATAGACTAGAGTCATACTACCCCCCTGTTGTTCGAATGATAATGGGCTGGTCCTGGGGGGTTTAAATACTACTGTCTCGCACTGACTGCAAAAGAAGCCAGATTTTGTCATATCGAAACGTCTCGAAATGGGCAAGTGTCCTTGGTGTTCGTGTTGTCACTCTAAAGTAGGTGGACACGAAAGTAGCCCAACAGTGAAAGTTATTGCATTAACAGGTCTCCCCTTCTGTGGCTGCTGATGGTGACAGTAGCCTGGTTACAGCTCCCGACTGTGGCGGAAGTTCGTACCATTACTAAAGGATGTAATATATGTATGGCTGCCAGTTTATTAATTGCTTGAAAGGGTGCTGCGTGGCCTAGCTTGTCTGCATTCGTAAACGTTTGCTCCTGCAAGTGAATGCCCTCTCTCCGCCGTTATAAAGTTTAACTGTTAGTGGGCAATTGTCTAATAGCATCTTAGAAATTTTATTATTTCGAGCAAATGTATCTGCTGTTGGCACTGAATTATCACATTTACAATTATAAAGGTACTCCTCAAGCCATCCTTCCTTTTCTGTTCCATTCACAAATAGAGCAAGGGAAAAACTAGTGCCTGTATGCCCCAGTATGAGCCCGAATTTCTCATATTTTAGCGGTTCTTAAGTCGAATGTATGTTGGCGACAGTAGAATTCTTCTGCAGTTAACTTCAAATGCCGGTTCTCTGAATTTTATCAATAGTGTTCCTCAAAAAGAACGGCTTCTTTCCTCCAGAGATTCCCATTCCAGTTCCCAGGGAATCTCCTTAACATTACTTACTTGTTCGGAGCTACTGATAACAAATCTAGCAGCGCACCTCTGAATGGCATTGATGTCTTTCTTTAATCCGACCTGGTACAGGTCTCAAACACTCGAGCAGTATTCAAGAATAAGTCGCACCAGCGCCCTATGTGCGACCTTCTTTACAAATGAACCACTCTTTCCTAAAATTCTCCCAATAAACCGAAACCATTAGCCTACCCTACCACAATCCTCACATGCTCGTTCCATCTCATATCGCTTTGCAACGTTGCGTCCTGATATTTAAACGACGTGATTATGTCAAGTAGGACACCATTAATGCTGTATCCGAACATTACGGGTGTTATTTTCCTCCTCATCCACATTAACTTACATTTTTCTACATTAAGAGCCAGCTGCCACTCATCACACCGACTAGAAATTTTACTAGGTCACCTTCTAACAACTTACAGTCACTTACGTTCGACACCTTCTTGTACACCACAGCATCTCCAGCGGACAACGGCACATTGCTGCCGACCCTGTCTGCCAGATAATTTATGTATACAGAAAACAGCAATGGCCCTATCACACTTCCTTGGGGAACTCCTGATGTTACCCTGTCTCCGATGAACACTCGCCGTCGATGACAACATAATGGGTTCTATCACTTAAGAAGTTTTCGAACCAGTCACGTATCTGGGAGTTTATTCCGTATGCACATACCTTCGTTAACAGTCTGCAGTGGTGTTCCGTGTCGAATACTTTTCGGAAATCTAGAAATATGGAGGAGGAGGAGATTAGTGTTTAACGTCCCGTCGACAACGAGGTCATTAGAGACGGAGCGCAAGCTCGGGTGAGGGAAGGATGGGGAAAGAAATCGGCCGTGCCCTTTCAAAGGAACCATCCCGGCATTTGCCTGAAGCGATTTAGGGAAATCACGGAAAACCTAAATCAGGATGGCCGGAGACGGGATTGAACCGTCGTCCTCCCGAATGCGAGTCCAGTGTGCTAACCACTGCGCCACCTCGCTCGGTGTATAAATATGGAATCAGCCTGTTGCCTTTCATCCATACTTCGCAGTATATCACGTGAGAAAAGTGAGAGGTGAGTTTTGCACGAGCGATACTTTCTAAAACCGTGACGAATCTTAGACAAGCTTCTCGATCTCAAGAAAATTTATTATATTCGAACTAAGAATATGTTCAATGATTCTGAAGCACACCGAAGTTAGGGATACTTGTGTACAATTCTGTAGGTCCGTTCTCTTACCCTTCTTATATACTGGAGTCACCTGCGCCTTTTCCCAGTCGCTTGGGACTTTGCGCTGGGCGAGAGATTCGCGATAAATGCGAGCTAGATACGGGGGGCCAAATGCCGTAGTGTACTCTTTGTAAAAGCGAATTGGGATTCCATCCGGACCTGGTCGCTTATTTACTTTCAAATATTTCGGTTGTTTCTCTACGCTATGGGTGCTTATTACTATGTCGTCCTTACGGGAGTCTGTTCAATGGTCGAATGATGGCATGTTTGTACCATTATGAACCTGCATGAACTGTTTCTTGAACGCGAAATTTAAAACCACGGCTTTCGTTTTGCAGAAAGAAATATCCACTTAGCTGCGGATAGTATCACTTTACTGAGAGTTTTAAAACATCACAAATGGGCTGGACTCCGGATCCCATATTATTCTGACATTAATACATTTACTGTGGGTAGCATTTAAACTTAAAGATTCACAGAAAACTGATTTTTCGCCCTCTTGTGATGGTAACTTGATCTCATCACTCGGAAAATGAAATGACAATAATGATTTAAACCTCTCTCTCTCTCTCTCTCTCTCTCTCTCTCTCACACACACACACACACACTCACACACACACACCACACACCCTCGATACCTGTTATTATCGGCAATATTTCCATGATGCAGGTTTTTGCTGCTGCTGCTTCGGTGTGGAACACTTCATAGCAGTGTTAAGCCTTTGACATTTCGTTTTTAACAGAACACGTTCTTTAAATATTATTTTTGCCTCGCATAGTGGGTAACCTCATGCCGACAAAACGTGTGTGCTAAATTCAGCCCAGCTGGTAGGTGGGGTCTATTTTTTTGTGTATGAATCTATGGAGAAAGATTATAACCTACTTTTCCACTTAAGAATCTATTCCTACCTTACTGACTGTGACACAACTCCCACATATTTCTATCTCCCTTGATGGGCGTGTTTTCTCTCCACAGGTGGTTGTTTGTCTAAGAGAAAAACTCTAACTGTTTGGTTATCTGCTTTGAGTTTCTTTATTTGCTCAGTCACTTTACAAATCTCTTTTTACAGGTATCATAAATGTTCTATTAGATTATAAAATGGTTCAAATGGCTCTAAGCACCATGGGACTTAACATCTGAGGTCATCAGTCCCCTAGACTTATAACTACTTAAACCTAACTAACCTAAGGACATCACACACATCCATGCCCGAGGCAGGATTCGAACCTGCGACCGTAGCAGCAGTGCGGTTCCGGACTGAAGCGCCTAGAACCGCTCGGCCACATCGGCCGGCTCTATTAGATTATATCAGAGATCTGGATCAATAAATTCTTTCTTTAATGTTTTGGTAAGTTTAATAGTTAAACTGATATCTAAAAGTTTCGACCTTCAAAGTTAATTTTTTCAATAAATTTGTTTATTGAGGAAGGTAGAGGGATTGCTTGGGCTGACTGCGCAGCACACTGTCGTACTACGAAACTTATCCATTTTGTGTGTGTAGAATGAGTTGAAGCTCTATATGTAGATAAAAAACTTTTGGAAACTTGTTGAACTCTTCTCGTCTCGATATGTCACTAGATAATTGAAAGTATGTGCGTTCTGACGAGCTTGGCGCTGTCTCACTACAAATAGCATAACTTAAGTGCATTGCACTGGCAGAAAGTGGAAAGCAGTCTGCAGAAATAGCTCTTAGGAATGCACCCATGACACTTGCAGAGTACAGTCCCGTAGATATCGGCATGATCGCAATGTGCTCATGTGACTAGTAAGAGCATATGTGCTCTGAGGACATCTGATGCATGGCCGGCAGTGTGAACTGCCCGGTGTCATCTGCTTCCGTTTGGGTAGCCGGGTAGCCTGTGTCAGTTACAAAGATGACCTTGGAGTGGCCGACTGTCACGGCATGACTCTGCAGGAATCAAGCAGGCAGCCAGCGGTTGTCGGCCTGCTGCTCGAGTCATCAAGGTGGCATAGTGCTCACACACTCGGTGGTAACCGTTTAAACATCTTCAGCTCTCACAAAAGGCTGAACTGATGGTGGCTAGGAACTCTGAAGTGTGAAAAACTGTTCATATATTAAACATGTTAGGTACCATTAAATCAGTTGAAATTATAAATAGCAGTGCCATTTTAACTTATCGCAAGTGGATTTCACACCATTTTAACTTGTCACATGTGGGTTTCTTAAATTTACCACAAACACAAGTAGAATTTTGCATGTTTTATATTTCCCACCATTTCTCGTTCCATGATCTTGGATTGTGATATTGGAGGAGGGGAAAGTGGAGGGGGTGACTGAGGGAGCAAAACTGACAACATGACATTACGTCATACGGAAAGTAGGCCACAGTAATCTGGCAACAATACAAGCTGTAATTGTACTGTCCAGAACACCCTACTCACAACTGTGTTACTCTTTGGGTCACAGTGTGGGAACCATTAGATATGACTGGAGCTCACAGATGGTAATGATTGAGGGGACCCAGGGGGGCACAATGGTAAATCACAGACGATCTACATCCTATTGTGTTACCTCTTGTGTGACAGATCTGTGGAGCCATTTTTCAACAGATCAATGCTCATCGACACAGGCGCTTGTCCCTGTGAACTGACTGTGCCTCATGACCAGCAAGATCCCCAGATCTCTCCCGAGCTGAACATGTGTGCGCCCAGCTGGAACGTTAAGTCTGTCTCAGAGCTAGTATCCAGGATATCGAGGACCAGTTACAACAACTGTGCACACGCTTACCTCGGGAGAGGAGTCAACAGACTTATGAGACACTTACCAACAGAATCGGTGTAATCTAGGCCAGAGGGGGTATAATTTCATACTGATAAGACTGTTAATAGTGACAGGTTCTTTGAAAATTTCGCCCGATTTTGTAATCAACACTACATCACATTCCCTCTTACCAAGTGGAATGTCATGTCGTTTCTTCCTACCTTTCTGATTGTTTCACTTATTTGTCAGGAAATGTATGCTTTAGGCAACAGCTAAAATTAAGGCAGGGGTTACAGGCAGAGTGCTACTACTAATAGAATAATGGAAACTATGTTGAGATTTCGAGATTGCCATCTATTGTTTACTGTTTACATCATACCACAGACATCAAAGAATTGCATGGTGTAGATCCAGAGTTAACTGGGACTTTCAGTGGTTTGATGTGGTTGTCAACTGATGCCTATGTGTCTGTAGATTGGTCAACGGAGGCAGCGATGCTCGAGATCTGTACCTATCCAACTCATAAAATCATTATGTGGGGAGCTACTGAAAATAACAGGACTGATTTTCTCATTGTTGAAGGAAGGCCAATTGCTGCCAGATCGTGCCAAGAGTAGAAAATCCTTTTGTCATACCTTTCACAATCAGGTGTAACGTAGCAAATTATCAGGAGTTGTCACATTGCACTGAAAGGATAGCTTGGCGTGGAGCCGGGAAGAGAGCAGATTTTGGTTCTCAGGCTCGCACAGCTGCGTGCAATACGTTACATATACTCTCTATGAATCCGAAAAAGTATTATTAAATATTAATCGATATTTTTCATACCAATTATACTAAACTCTATAGATAATACAACCATACTGTTAAAATTTCAAATCAATAACTTCATTAATTTCGGAGATATAAATGTTTACCTAAAACACACAATAATCCTGCTGGTAAACCGAGTGAGGGACTCAAGGGTATTCGTCTATAGTATCTATTGCAACTACAAATAGGAGGATGGGATTATACACTGAAGTGTCAAAGAAACTGATACACTTGCGTAATATCGTGTAGGGCGCCCGCGAGCACGCAGAACTGCCGCAACACAAAGTGGCGTGGACTCGACTAAAGTCTGAAGTAGTGCTGGAGGGTATTGACACCTTGAATCCTGCAGGGCTGACGATAAATTTGTAAGAGTACTAAGGGGTGCAGAACTCTTCTGAACAGCAGGTTGCGAGGCATCCCAGATACGCTCAGCAATGGTCATGTCTGGGGAGTCTGGTGGCCAGCGGAAGTGTTTAAACGCAGAATAGTGTTCCTGGAGTCACTCTATAGCAATTCCGGACGAGTGGGGTTTTGTCCTGCTGGAATTGCCCAAGTCTGTCGGAATGCACAATGTACATGAATGAATGCTTACGTACATGTCTGTCACCTGTCAGAGTCGTATTTAGACGTATCAGAGACAGCATATCACTCCAACTGCACATGCCCCATATCATTACAGAGCCTCTACCAGCTTGAACAATCCCCGGCAGGATCCATGGATTCCTGACGTTGTCTCCTTACCCGTACACGTTCATCCCCTCAATAAAATCTGAAACGAGATTCGTCCGATCAGGCAACATGTTTCCAGTCTTCAAAGTCCAATGTTGGTGTTGGCGGGCCCAGGTGAGGCGTAAAACTTTGTCTCGAGCAGTCATCAAACCCATATCGAAGATGTTTCGTTGAATGGTTCGCACGCTGACACTTGTTGATGGCCCATCACTGAAATCTGCTGCAATGTGCGGAAGGGTTTCATTTCTGTCACGTTGAACGATTCTCTTCAGTCGTCGTAGCTGCCGCTCTTGCAAGATACACTACTAGCCATTAAAATTACTACACCACGAAGATGACATGCTACAGACGCGAAATTTAACCGACAGGAAGAAGATGCTGTGATATGCAAATGATTAGCTTTTCAGAGCATTCACACAAGGTTGGCACCTTTGGTGACACCTACATCGTGCTGACATGAGGAAAGTTTCCAACCGATTTCTCATACACGAACAGCAGTTGACCGGCGTTGCCTGGTGAAACGTTGTTGTGATACCTCGTGTAAGGAGGAGAAATGCGTACCATCACGTTTCCGACTTTGATAAAAGTCAGATTGTAGCCTGTCGCGATTGCGGTTTATCGTATCGCGACATTGCTGCTCGCGTTGGTCGAGATCCAATGACTGTTAGTATAATATGGAATTGGTGGGTTCAGGAGGGTAATACGGAACGCCGTGCTGGATCCCAACGGCCTCGTATCACTAGCAGTCGAGATGACAGGCATCTTATCCGCATGGCTGTAACGGATCGTGCAGCCATGACTCGATCCCTGAGTCAACAGATGAGGACGTTTGCAAGACACCAACCATCTGCACGAACAGTTCGACGACGTTTGCAGCAGCATGGACTATCAGCTCGGAGACCATGGCTGCGGTTACCCTTGATGCCGCATCACAGACAGGAGGCCTGCGATGGTGTACTCAACGACGAACCTGGGTGCACGAATGGCAAAACACAATGTTTTCGGATGAATCAGGTTCTGTTTACTGTATCATGATGGTTGCATCCGTGTTTGATGACATGGTGGTGAACGCACGTTGGAAGCGTGTATTCGTCATCGCCATACTGGCGTATCACCCGGCGTGATGGTATGGGGTACCATTGGTTACACGTCTCGGTCACCTGTTCTTCGCATTGACGGCACGTTGCATTTCAGATGTGTTACGACCCGTGGCTCTACCCTTCATTCGATCCCTGCGAAACCCTACATTTCAGCAGGATAATGCACGACCGCATTTTGAAGGTTCAGTACGGGCCTTTCTGGATACAGAAAATGTTCAGCTGCTGTCCTGGCCAGCACATTCTCCAGATCTCTCACCAATTGAAAACGTCTGATCAATGGTGGCCGAGCAACTGGCTCGTCACAATACGCCAGTCACTACTCTTGACGAACTGTGGTATCGTGTTGAAGCTGCATGGGCAACTGTACCTGTACACGCCATCCAAGCTCTGTTTGACTCAATGCCCAGGCGTATCAAGGCAGTTATTAGGACCAGAGGTGGTTGTTCTGGGTACTGATTTCTCAGGATCTATGCACCCAAATTGCGTGAAAATGTAATCACATGTCAGTTCTAGTATAATATATTTGTCCAATGAATACCCGTTTATCGTCTGCATTTCTTCTTGGTGTAGCAATTTTAATGGCGAGTAGTGTATTTTTCCGGCCGCAGCGATGTCGGAGATTTGATGTTTTACCGGATTCCTGATGTCCATGGCACACTCGTGAAATGGTCGAACAGGAAAATCTCCACTTCATAGATGTCTCGGAGATTCTGTGTCCCATCGATCATGCGCCGACTATAGCACCACGTTCAAATTTGCTTAAATCTTGATTACCTGCCATTACAGGAGTAACCGATCTAAAAACTGCGCCATTCACTTGTTGTCATAGGCGTTGACGACCGCAGAGTGGTTCTCTGCCTGTTTGCATATGTCTATATTAGAATACGCATGCCTATACCAGTTTCTTTGACGCTTCAGTGTATGACATAATTATCTGGAATTTTCTTAAGTTCGTTACCACAGATTACTGACGTAATAAAAAGTACTTTGGAAAATTACTATTTAATAGTGTTTGGCTGTGTGAATGTTTCGGAGAGACCGAGAGAGACAATGGAGAACATACGTAAAATTAGAATGTGATATTTCATTAAATGTTTTATTAAAACTATGCAAATGTGTGCATGAGAAAGTTGTTGTGCATTAGGGTACTTTATGATGCATGTCCATGTGAGTTTGATTTTGTAAAAGGCAGCCAGAAGAGGTGTGGAGTACTAAATTTATTAGTAGTTTATTTTGAGGAAAGATTTTTTTTCATAAAATTTTGTTGAGTTTAGGAATTGTGAGATTTCTAGTCTAAAATACATGCGGTAATATGATTGGCTGACATTAGAATTTCCGCGTGTATAGAAGTGCTCGAGATGATCTGATTGGCTGCTTAAAATACTAGCCAATAGGGTTTCAGCGTTTCGCACACGTTTGAGAAGGGCTTTTACCTCAGATTTATGAGTCGAGATAGTCGCTCGGGCGCCATCTTCTGGAAAGCATTTATGATAAATCGCGCTGATCAAATTTGTACCAAAATGGGGAAATTCGCGTGTTTGATCGATTCTCGTATCGCTGACGAAAAGCGACTACAGTGTTGATTATTTTGTGATAGTTCGAACTTTGTGAGTGGTTTATTTAGGAGATATTCATATGTGAACATTTCAAGTCGTACACAAACTCCGCGTGGCGTGTTTCGAGCAGATTACGAGACATTATAGCGAGTACTTCTTTATAGGAGGTCTACTGAACGACTGAATGTGTTAACTCGTAAGTAGCCGTGGATCAGTGACTTTTCAGGACGTTAAAAATTTCTGGTTGGACTAAATATCTTCTAGGTGATTTCAAGTGCGAACTTGTTACAGAGACAATCAGTAACACTGTATAATTAAATACGAAATTGATAGCAATTTTCTTGTTTTAAAGACAGTAATACAACTTGAAGGAAATTTTAGATATTTTTTTTCAAACGACTCTTACAAGAATCCCGAATGCTCTATAGTTTAACTAACTTTCAGCTACTGCCCATGGACTGGAGTTATGTGGCCTTTGCGTGGTAAGTATTTAGTCGAATTTTTGTCAACGCTGCTTTTGTCGGCTAAACCAGTATCTACCATCACAGAGTGAAGGAGCAGACAACCTGAAACCTAACCAGGTAGGTGGATAGATTGTTCAAAGTGTAGTAAGAGCACAACCCGCCCCACAGCACAGGATATCAAATGGCATATTCCAGCAGGATAATGTGAGATCTCACACTGCAGTTCACACCACAAACGCCTTAACATAGGTACAGACCCTAAAACTGGCCCACCCAATCTTTTGATTTGTCAACAAATTCTTTCATACCAGCCTCCAGCCTCCAGTTTTCAAGAACTGACGTAACATGTGTTTCAGTCATGACAAGAAATTCCTCAAGACACATTCAGAGGCTGTTTGCTTCCATGGAACACTGATCACAAGAGTTTATTCGTGCCTGTGAGGGTCACAACTCATAATGTTGTTGGTGATTGACACCAGTTCTGAACTGAATCAATGTCTAAACATTTAATACCCTTTATAATGATGAAAATTTCCACTAAGTTTGATAAATATCCGACTGATGTTTCATGGTGTAACACCTTCCATTCCCATCAGTGTATTATGAGTAATGTCATGATCACATTTGTGAGAAAACCATATAATTGGGGAAATAATTTCGTTCCACCAGGGACTATATCCAGTGAACATGTCAGTATAAGAATGATTTTCAGTAGAGAATAAGATTATTATTCTCAACTGGCCACCTTGTTGGACTGGACCTCAATCCTGTTGTGTACTACTTCATATACAATGGTAAGGGGAGGTGGGCTACAGGGTGCTGCATCAGCCATCATCGTAGGAAAAATGGACAGGAGCAGAAATGATTAGCGAGCAAGTAAATACAGTAAACAGAAGCTCCACTTAACTGGCAGCTTTCTCCTACAATACAAATACTGTTTGCAGTTGAATACGGAGCAATAAAGGCCAACTAATACAATAGCAACAAGAACATCGTAGGGAGAGGCTCTCTTAACTAATGCACTAACAATAGTGTCAGTTGCGACTGGGCTGCGTCTCGATGCAAATGGGCTGGCTGGCTGCCATCGACCCTGTATTGTGGCAGCAGATGGCGCTCAGGGTACATAGATGCTGGAGGCGTGGCTCAGTAGGTGTGCTCCATTGGGTCCGGCACAGCCTGAAAGATCACTATCGGCATGTGACAGAAACTAGCATTGCTGTTACCAGCTTTGGGACGTCAGTGGAGTAGTATCGATCTGCGATAACACATCCCTCCCCCCCCCCCCCTCCTCAAACCTCCTCACCATCTTCGTGTTGCATAGATGAGTGAACGATGGTTTGGGGGGGGGGGGGGGGGGCTCGATGCAGGTGTCAATGAGGAGACGGGAACTGAAACTGAGGCTGGTGCCAAACTCTCGCCTGCATCCCAGTATACATCTTGAGCCTGCCTGGGAACATCAGCCAAAACACCAAACAGAGGGCACACACTTACATCCGGACGTGAACCAGCAAACAAAGACGCATCTCAAAGACTGCGGAGAGACCTGAGGTGTCATGTCACTAGGAAGAAGAGCCCAACCCCTAGACGACGGTGGCTGTCGAGACGGCGACGACAGTAAAGGGTGTCAATTTCCATCAGCTCTAGGACCAGTGCCGACATTGTGATGCCCACAGGAGCCAGATGCAGCGAGGGCTACTGCGTTGATGCAGGTACGTAATCAGAAAGCACAAAGCCTGCAGCAAGGTCACACAGTTCACATGTACATGTTTGATTCTGATGGCATTGCAGCAATCCTCTCTGTCCCCGCAGTAAAAACATAGAGTATCCAAGAAGTCGTACAACTGTGCCTCGCTCCCAGCGCCTCCTCCCGCCTTACAATCTGTAAAAGACCGACTTGTTAGTGTGATACCTTGCCTGTCTGGGTGCAATGGGCGCCACCCATCGGGGTGGTTGTAGCAACTGAGCAAAGGTATGATGGAGCCGTCCATGTACGTAATAGCACCACTAGCAATGGTCCATCGCGTGGCTGGGAGCGGTAGGAAGACAAGAATAGCAACATAGCTTGATCTGATGTGTGGGATGCACGAAGTTTGTCCATCTGTTGCTTAAATGTTTGTATGAAGCGTTCAGCTTTGCTGTTGACTGCGGCTGGAACAGTGCACTCGTGATGTGTTTGCTGCTGAAAGCGATGCAAAATTGTTTAGACACGGTGGCAACAAATTGAGATCAGTCGTCAGTCACAGTCACTTCAGGCGATCCCTCGAGCGAAAGATCGACGACAAGGCATGGATTGTGGAATGAGCCATAGTCGAGAGCATAGGAACCACGAAGGGAAATTTGGTTAAAACGTCGATGACGACGAGCCAACGGTGTATTTGAAGTGTTGCATGCCGTTTTGGCAACGACATTTCACATTCCTTGTGTAGACCAAGGAATGATGACCGTGACAACATAATATTAAGTAAGGAGTAAGTCACGGAACACATACTGTGCGCGGTCACTTGTTTTCGTATGTGCAGACAATAAACGGGAGGTGTGGAATACGAGAAAACGACAAGGTGTGACGACAAGTAAATGGCTTCACCTGCTGTGGACGGGACCTTTTACGTGTTGGCGTCGCAGCTTGGAGGTGGCTTAACCGTCAAAGAGCAACCACATTCTCCAAGAATGAAAACAAGAAACAAAAAGGTTTTGTGAAAAATAAAATATATTGTAAGCTTGGATGTTATGTTGAGCCTTCGAGGCGTATGTCGTATGAAAAGTTGTGTTCTACTCGAATTCACGAGCCACTCTGATGATATGTACACCCATTCAAGGAAATATATGTTTGTGAAACGAAAGTAGTTTCGTGTTATGAGCAGAAGTTATCTTCCTTTGCTCCAATAACGGCTGCAGAATGTGAAGAAGTCAAACCTTTCCTCGCTTATACACGGGATTTCAGAGGCACTGATTAGCGGGACCTCTACTTCAAGAGAATCAACTACGGCGGCCGGATAGAAAAAAAATGTAAATAAGTCAAATGTTACGTCAGGTGACAGATCCCATGAAGTGTTCTGACTCAGCTTCAACTACAAGAAGTGAGTCAGTAGCTACTTAAAACCCTAAACCAACAAGAAAAACACTTCATACTCTGGTGAGGACCCGCAAAATCCCAGTGCAGACGTTGCCAAGGTGATTGAGGCTTGGACCATTCAAATAACTGCTGAGGTGGGGTTGACTGATGTTCAACGCAGCCGTGGCACTGCGAAGTCAGCTGTTCAGTTTGTGCATCCAGACCACGCAAAGTGCTTGGTGTGAACGACACTCCAGTGACGTTGGTGTAGCAAACGAAGCACTCCAGGCTAGAGAGCCGGCGATACCACAACACGTGACTGGTCATTATCGGTGGGGAGCAAAATGACACCTTATTGAACTCCAAGAGGGAGCCGACAGTCAAAATATCGACGAACCACTGGGCTAGGAATCTGTCTGGTTGAAAGCAGCCAACCATTACGTATGTAGTGCAACACTATCAGCAAATCAGGATCCGCAGCTGTGGCCTGGGCAATTTTCCCGTGATTAAGCGAAAAGCTATACAGAGCTTCCGTGTCTTGTGCATCAGTGTAGCAACAAGAAGCAGAGGACTCGTCAAATGTTGGATCTGGGCCAGCAGGGAGGCGAGAGAGAATATGTGCATTGACATAACTTACAAGTGGGCCGATACACGGTTCCATATTGGTAATTTGACACAAGAAGAGCCCACCGCTGCAGCTTCTGCATTGTGCGAGTTGAGACTGACTGAGAAGCGCTAAACAAAAGCTGTGGAGGTTTATGGTCAATCACGAAATAAAATTTTCCGCCGAAAAGATATTTGAGAAACTGAGTGACACCATAGACAATGACAAGAGCCTCCTTTTTACTTTTGCGTATAATTACACTGAGCTTTGTTCAATAACTTCAAAGCAGAGGCAATCGACCTGTCAACAGCAACAAATTTATGCGAAAAAAGTCCTCCAATTCCGTAAGGGAAAGCATCAACAGCCAAGACCACAGGTTTGGCTGGATCAAAATGAACATGGCTTCGACCACTAAGCAAAACATCTTTCAACTTTTGGAAAGCAGACTCTTCTGGCCGAACAAAAGGAACGTTCTTCGTCATAACTACTCAGGTTCAGTCTGATAAAACACAGGTTTGTCTCTGCTACATTTCAGTCCAGCTGCAGCCGACACCTGAAACAGAGTGCAAGGATCGTGAACTTTTGCAGTCAGCTGTTCCAAAAAGCGCTGAAGTATGGCAGATACAGAAGCACTGCCAAACAGCAATCTCAAAAACTTGAAGAGACCCAGATGAGTGTTGATGACAAAGACCTCTTGCGGCTGCTCATCCAGAGGGATTTGCAAGTAATCGTCACACAAATCAATTTTGAGAAAGTAACGACATGCACCAAGTTTATCCATCAGTTCTTCCAGATAAAGCAAGACATGACTGTCAATGACTCTTTGAGGATACACAGCTTTCTTAAAATCAGCGCACAACCAGAGTCTACCGGATGGCTTCCTTAGATAACAAGAGGGAACACCCACTAACAAAAATTAATGATTGCTACAAGCCCACTGTCTTGCAAAACAGTAACTTCCTGAGTCATCTGGTCTCGAAGAGCATGAGGAACAGGACCAGCTCTAATTAAAAAAAGAGGCTATGAATTGTCCTTCATTGTGACATGGGCAATAAAATTATTGTCTTTGTCTAAACCCTCAGAAAACAAATCCATAAAACTGGCACATAATTTTGCAACACTATCCCGAGGATCAAAGGAAGAAATAGACAGTACATTGTCCTTAATGTTTAACTCAGACAAATGAAAAGAGTCTAGACCAAAAATATTAACACTACCTAGGGAGGAAAGCAATGTAGCTACCTGTATCACTGTCTTTGGCAAATATCGAAAAGTTGTAGGACTGCTGCAAGTGCCTAAGACAGGAATGCTTTGGCCGTTATATGTCGTCAGCGTATGGTGCGATGTGCACAACTTAGGTTTTGCCAAGCAATTCGTAAGTGCTACGGTTGAGCAAAGTCACTGAAGCTCCAGTGTCAATTTGCAAACGGACTGACTGCCCAACAACAGACACAAAAGGTTTGTCACTGTATATGAGTTGGGTGCCATTCCTGGACAACTACTACATTGGTGTTTTGCTCTAACGACACTGTAGAGCTTTGAAAACCACTACACTTTGTTTGTGACTTAGACTTGGCGTGAAGGAGTAGCAGAAAGTGGTGCCTTACGCTTCTGTGAGCACACAGGCTGTACATCTCCCTGTTTTCTACAAAAAAAGCAAGTCTCTTTTCGCGAGAGGCAAGATTGGTGATCATGTGCCGCATTACAGCGAGGGCACGACGCAATAGATGTGTACATGAGCGCTATGGCTCAGGTCTGTTTGCTGTGTTTCTGTACCAAAGAAACAGGCACTACCTCAAAACTGTCTGCTGCGCTTTCGCAGGAATCGTGTAGTCATAGATTTGCAGAACTTCTTGCAGGGAAGGGTCTGGGTACTTAAAAATCTGTTCCCGAATTCGAGAATCAGCCACATTGTGCGTGATGGCATCAAGAATCATTGCATCGCTGTAGCATTTGCCACATCACGTTTTAATCTACACTGTCTAGTAAGGCCTAGCAATTAAGTCACCCACTGACGGTATGTTTGTCCTTGCCGTTTACGCAGCCTAAAGAATTTGTTAAGGGCAGCAACCACTCATATCCTGTCCTCATAATACACTGTGGCCATTAAAACTGCTACACCACGAAGACGAAGTGCTACAGACGCGAAATTTAACCGACAGGAAGAAGGTGCTGTGATATGCAAATGATTAGCTTTTCAGAACATTCACACAAAGGTGACGCCGGTGGCGACACCTAAAACCTGCTGACACGAGGAAAGTTTCCAACCGATTCCTGATACACAAACAGCAGTTGACCGGCGTTGCCTGGTGAAACGTTGTTGTGATGCCTCTTGTAAGGAGGATAAATGCGTACCATCACGTTTCCGACTTTGATAAAGGTCGGATTGTAGCCTATCGCGATTGCGGTTTATCGTATCGCGACATTGCTGCTCACGTTGGTTGACACCCATTGACTGTTAGTAGAATATGGAATCGGTGGGTTCAGGAGGGTAATACGGAACGCCGTGCTGGATCCCAACGGCCTCGTATCACTAGTAGTCGAGATGACAGGCATCTTATCCGCATGGCTTTAACGGACCGTGCAGCCATGTCTCGATCCCTGAGTCAACAGATGGGGACGTTTGCAAGACAACAACCATCTGCACGTTTGCAGCAGCATGGACTATCAGCTCGGAGACCATGGCTGCGGTTACCCTTGAGGCTGCATCACAGACGGGAGCGCCTGCGATGGTGTACTCAACGACGCACCTGGGTCCACAAATGGCAAAACGTCATTTTTTCGGATGAATCCAGGTTCTGTTTACAGCATCATGATGGTCGCATCCGTGTTTGGCGACATCGCGGTGAACGTGCATTGGAAGCGTGTATTCGTCATCACCATACTGGCGTATCACACGGCGTGATGGTATGGGGTGCCATTGGTTATACGTCTCGGCCACCTCTTGTTCGCATTGACTGCACTTTGAACAGTAGACGTTACATTTCAGATGTGTTCGTCTCGTGGCTCTACCCTTCATTCTGACCCTGCGAAACCCTACATCTCAGCAGGATAATGCACGACCGCAAGTTGTAGGTCCTGAAGGGGCCTTTCTGGATACAGAAAATTTTCGACTGTTGCCCTGGCCAGCACATTCTCCAGATCTCTCACCAATTGAAAACGTCTGGTCAATGGTGGCCGAGCAATTGGCTCGTCACAATACGCCAGTCACTACTCTTGATGAACTGTGGTATCGTGTTGAAGCTGCATGGGCAGCTGTACCTGTAGACACCATCCAAGCACTGTTTGACTCAACGCCCAGGCGTATCAAGGCCGCTATTACGGCCAGAGGTGGTTGTTCTGGGTACTGATTTCTCAGGATCTATGCACCCAAATTACGTGAAAATGTAATCACATGTCAGTTGTAGTATAATATATTTGTCCAATGAATACCCGTTTATCGTCTGCATTTCTTCTTGGTGTAGCAATTTTAATGGCCAGTGTTGTATTTTGTGAGCGCCTGCAGTGTGTCCTTATATTGTACCATCTCAGGGCACAACATGGAAAAAAATGTTCACACACAAGCGATACGCAGTCACTCCCATAGTGTACAAGAAATAAGAATGCCTGTAAGTACCTGGTACGTGATGTGCTGCGATGTGCACATTGAACTGTGCGAGGTAATCCATCCAGTCTTCTTTCCCTCGTCAAGCTCACGAAATGGAGGCACATATGCAGGCAGTGGCGCTGCCACTGGGTCCGGCGCCTTGTGTGAAGTCATCTGTGCTCTCATGAAAGGATTCATCACGAGAAGCAGCCATTTGTTGACTCCGAAACTGAATAAACTGAGTTAGACCAACTGCAGGCGGCACTGCAGGCGACTGTTGTAGCCATACTAGCTAAGCAATACACAAATACAAACAGCAAGCACCCAAAATAGCATAAAGGGAAAAAAGGGAGGCGGTGCAAAATCAGAAACATCGGAACCTATAACATAAAGAGCACAATCAAGGCAAACACTGGGGCACAAAAGAGAAACAACCGATAGAGAAAAGGACCAAGTCAACAAGACTTGAAGCCTGCAACACTAGGAACTACTTCTCGTCCCCAGGTTTGTCGTGTATTAAAATGGCTCTGAGCACTATGGGACTTAACTTCTGAGGTCATCAGTCCCCTAGAACTTAGAACTACTTAAACCTAACTAACCTAAGGACATCACACACATCCGTGCCCGAGGCAGGATTCGAACCACTCCGGCTGGCTGTCGTGTACTACTTCGTACACAATGGTAAGGAGAGGTAGACTTCAGAGCGGCGCAGCAGCTGTCGTCATAGGAAAGCTGGATTGGAGCAGAAATGATTAGCAAACAAATAAATACAGCAAACAGAAGCTTTATTTAACTTGTAACTTTCTGCAAGCGTATGAAGACTCTTTACAAATGAATGGAGCAATAAACTCCAGTTAATACGATAGCAACAAGAGTATCGCAGGGAGAGGCTTAAGTAATGGACGAGTGAATATCAGAGCTGCGACTGGGGTGTGTCTCGGTAGCGGCTCCACTTGTACTGTATCTCTCCTCATTGCGAGTGACCGGTGTGGCCGCCACCGAGCGTCCTGTATTACGGCAGCAGAGGTCTCATGGTACGGAACCGCTGGAGGTATGGTTCACCAAGTGCGCTCCATTGGGTCTGCTGGATCCCGTACGAAGCTATCGGCGGCTGACGGAAATTTGCGTTGCCGTTGCCAACTGTGGGACGCCAATGTGGTGGTATCGAACTACACTGGTGTCCAAAATTAAAGCAACAATCTTCCGTTTCCCCGTCCTGCGTCTAATTCACGATATAATAACACGAACTGTCGACAGATGTCCATACGATCGTGTTCTGTGCGGAAGATAGCATTCTGATCAATGGACAACCACTCCAACAATGATGTCAGGACAGCTATCAAACTGGCTAGTGTTTGACATACAGTGCCACATCCACAATCGCTGTGTTTACAGTCACAGTACAGTCACAGCATGGCACAGAGAAGTCGCGTATCAGGCTCTCTGCAGTGGATGGCGCTAGGAAGAATGGAAGCAGGACAGTCGCATACTCATCTGACCCTATGGCTTAATGTGAATCGTTGTGTCATTTCCTGGATGTGGTGATGGTTCATAGAGACAGAAACTGTATCCCGAACAGGACAGGTCCGACCATGTGTGACACCAAAAAGAAAGGACCGTTATTTGGCTGTAAGGGCATGATGGTACTGTAATTTTTCCTCCTATCTACGTAATTCTGTAGCTCTCAATTCGTTCGAGCAATCAATCATTCATGATAGGAAACACAGTCATAGCTCAGTCACTCAAAATGATTCTGAAATTTTACTTGTTAGAATGATTCTTTTTCTCTGCAGGCTCGTGCTTTGCGGCAGTCTGCTAATCTGTACAAATAAAATGCCTCGTAATTTTGGGAGCGTTGTATAATCAGTCGGGAAACCTCATATCAAGCGGATATTTGGCTTTGATGAAGTTTAACCTTCCGAAGAAGTAATGGAGCTCTTGGATTATTAAATGCAGGTTCGTGTCCAGTCTTTCGGAAGTTCCCATCTGACTAACAACTACGCAATATATCGATAAATATCATTAATTCTCAAATTTCAAATACACACCTTTTATGTGAAGGAGCAATCTATATATATTTCCTTTTAATCGTACAGTTCATATCAGTTATCTTCTGTGATAAATCTCAATAATCAGATTACAGTTCATCCAAACCAAGCTCAGGCTAATCGGCACGAAGACAATCTCGGAAGCTCCCTTTCTTTTTTTTTTTCTTTTCTAACAACCACCAGAGAGAGTACTACAAAGATTACTTATGCGCTCATGGCATAGCTATATTATGAACTACTTTTCGCATGGATTCTGCGAGTATGAAGATAGAAAATAAGTAAACGTCATTCAAGGGTAGAATTGTATCTGAATAATTCATCGAATATAAAGAGATATTACAGTACCACTTTAGTACTCCACGTCAACTGGCATCTGACCTTGCAGCATCCATCGAACATGTTATATCGAGGCAAACAGTGTACAGAAGGCTTCGGTAAAGTGATTTTTATTGTTAGAGACCTGCTGTAACTGTACCTCTGATGCATCTTCACAGAAGGGAGCGTCTAGATTGGGTTCTTTACCATGCTACCTGGACAGTCGGACAGTGGGCCAATGTTCTTTTCACAGATGAATGTCAATGTGGTCTCGAGAGTGATTCTCGATGGATTCGCATTTGGAGGGTACGTGGAACCTGATTTTGGGAACCAAACACTGTAGGAAGAGATCGATGTTGAGGAAGATCCCTAATGGTGTGAGCAGGGATTATGTTGACCACTCGAGCACCTCTTCATGAAATTGTATGGGCAAATCATTAAGATTTAACTGCTGTCACGTATTGTGATAAGATCTTCGAACCTCATGTGTGGTTGTCGTGAAGTGTTGTGGGTCCAGATTGGACGATAATACTCGACCTCATAGAGTACAGGTGGTTGATGTTTTCTTGGAAACGGAAGCTACTACAAGCATGGCGTGGTCTGCTCGCTCTCCCAATTTGAATCCCATAGAGCATGTCTGGGATGCACTAGGCAGACGAACTGCATCACGTCAGCATCCACAACCACTCTACAATACTTGCGAGCAGCTTTGCAGGAAGAATGGGCGTTATTGCCTCAACGTGAGACTGATGACAGCATTCACAGCATGCTCCGTCATTGTCAGGCCTGTATGCTGCCATACTGAGCACATTAACCAGTTGCTGGAATGTGTGTACAAATCCGTGAAGTTCGAAGAAAACGAAGAAGATTTTTGGCTACCGGCTATGCATGTTGTAGTTGTTTACGGTTTCTATTCTTTGCATTGGTTCAAATGGCGCTGAGCACTATGGGACTAACTTCTAAGGTCATCAGTCCCCTAGAATTTAGAACTACTTAAACCTAACTAACCTAAGGGCATCACACACATCCATACCCGAGGCAGGATTCGAACCTGCGACCGTAGCGGTCGCGCGGTTCCAGACTGTAGCACCTAGAACCGCTCGGCCACCCCGGCCGGCTATTCTTTGCATTGTTTCTACTTAAATATCACCTGTTTATACTGTTTTGTGGCAAAATCATTTCGAGTAAGTAAAGACGAAAACTTATACGTGAAACTCTTTCCGATAACGAAAGTTAATTTCGTGTACTTGCAGAGATGTGACTAGAGTTCTGTTAAAAAATCCAATACTAACATTAAAGATGCATTTTTGGCTCAAGTAAAACTAGAAGTGACATATTTGACAACTGGTGATCACATTTTTCCAGTAATAAGGCCTACACGACGTTCTAAAAAGTACAGTTTCAAAGTTTTTGAGTGATATGTTGGATGCTATTTATGATGCCCTAAAGATTAATTCGGGACCTAACATCTTCACTCGTGCACAGCAATTACTAGTAAATATTAAATTTATTCCATTCTGAATTTTGGAGCTATGGTTGATGCAAGTTCACTGAAGGAAACTATAACGTAGTTGATTTTCTGTATTAAAAGCTACACTATTCTAAAATAATACTGCCACCAGAAACCTCGTTACTTTCTTTCTCAAATCCAGTGCTAGAATCTGATTATCTGAATATACTACCAGTATTGCATTAATTTTTTCCGTTTTTGAACTAAAGTTAGTTGCTGTGATACCATAAATCACCCCCATTAATTAAATTATACTTGCTTACTCACACGCAGATTTCTTCCACGTATCAGGTAATAGAAACATCATCTGATTTCACAACGTAAATTAACCATTACGTCTTCGTAACCTAACTGGCAAAACCTTCAAACACCGAAGTCGCACATCCTAACATTGTAATACACTGAATAGCCAAAGAAACTGGTACACCTAATACCGCGTAGGGGCCCCGCGAACACGCAGAAGTGCCGCAACACGACGTGGCATGGACTCGACTAATGTGTGAAATAGTGCTGGAGGGAACTGACTCCATGAATCCTGCAGGGCTGTCCATAAATTCCATAAATCCGTAAGAGCACAGGGGGAGGGGGGAGGGGGGGAAGACATCTCTTCTGAACAGCACGTTGCAAGGCATTCCAGATATGCTCAATAATGTCCATGTCTGGGGAGTTTGGTGGCCAGCGGAAGTGTTTAAACCCAGACGAGTATTCCTGGAGCCACTCTGTAGCAATTCTGGACGTGTGGGGTGTCGCATTGTACTGCTGGAATTGTCAAAGTTTCTCGGAATTCACAATGGGCATGAATGATTCGACAGGGTCCTTCCATACATGTCACCTGTCAGAGTCGTATATAGACGTTTCAGGGGTCTCATATCACTCCAACTGCACATGCCCTACACCAGTAAAGAGCCTCCACCACCTTGAGAAGTCCCCTGCTGATATGTAGAACCCGCGATTCATGAGGTTGTCCCCATACATGTACACGTCCATCCGCTCGATACAATGTTAAACAAGACTCGTCCGCAACATGTTTCCAGTCATCAACAGTCCAATGTCAGTGTTAACGGGCCCAGGCGAGGCATAAAGCTTTGTGTCGTGCAGTCATCAAGGGTACACGAGTGGGCCCTTGGCTCTGAAAGCCCATATCGATGATGTTTCATTGAATGGTTCGTACGCTTACAATTGTTGATGGCGCAGTATTGAAATGTGCAGCAATTTCCGGAAGGGTTGCATTTCCGTCACGTTGAACGATTCTCTTCAGTCTTCGGTCGTTGGTCCTGTTCTTTCAGGATCTTTTTCCGGCCGCAGCGATGTCGGAGATTTGCTGTTTTACCGGATTCCTTATAGTCACGGTACACTCGTGAAATGGTCGTACGGGAAAATCTCCACTTCATCGCTACCTCGGAGATGGTGTGTGCCATTGCTCGTGCGCCCACTATAACACCACGTTCAAACTCACTTAAATCTTGATAACCTGCCATTGTAGAAGTAATAACCGATCTCACAACTGCACCAGACACTTGTTGTCTGACATGGGCGTTGCCAACCTCAGCGCCATATTCTGCCTGTTTACAAATCTCTGGATTTGAATACCCATGCCTACGCCAGTTCCTTTGGGGTTTCAGTGTATAATAAATCACACTCTGAATAATGTGTTTTGGAGAGATCCTTAATGCAGTGTATCTGTGGAACTACGTATTTTCCTAATACACACATATAAATATAAAAGACATCAAGTACTGCACGTTAGACTGGAAGGTGGCGACCTCTTCTGACGCTAATCAGTAGTGAGAGAAGGAAAGTGTTGTCACGGAGTTAAAGTGTTTTTAACTTTCGCAGCATGACGTTTTTCCCTTCACCTCCGATATTCTTAAAACATATCTGGTAATTCCCGTAACTGATGACAGAGTTTATGGTACTCGCCACGTTCTTTACGAGCTGGTAATTCCCGTAACTGATGACAGAGTTCACGGTACTCGCCACGTTGTTTACGAGATAAATACAGGGTGTTTCACTAAACGTGTTTGCCTCTGTAAGTTACGAAGTAATAGGTGACTGAAATATTTATTGTGCTAGGTCACCATAAGAAACTTTACACTGTCTGCAGAGCTATGAACTTAGTTTATTGTGTTATTATCCAGAGCTGGTAATTCCCGTAACTGATGACAGAGTTCACGGTACTCGCCACGTTATTTACGAGACAGATACAGGGTGTTTCACTAAACGTGTTTGCCTCTGTAAGTTACGAAGTAATAGGTGACTGAAATACTTATTGTGCTAGGTCACCATAAGAAACTTTACACTGTCTGCAGAGCTATGAACATAGTTTATTGTGTTATTATCCAAAGGGTTACAGCAAAAAAATACAATTTTTTAAATGGAACAATAGTCGTTTCTATCATGCACTGGAATCAGTAGCACCAGCTGCGTATACATCAATTTAAATTACATTCCTATCACTTTTAGTTTGGGAGCTACAAACAACCCTTCAAAGTTTCAGGGGCTGTGTGGTGGGTGATGGATGTTCTGGCGGTGGGAAGTTGATTAAAATGAGATGTTCAAATGTGTGTCCATGTTCCTGAATGCACAATTCAATGCACCTTGTAAAGGATCTGCGGATGAGATGTAGCATCGCCAGTGTCACGGAGCAACATGCGTCCTCGATGCGCCATTTTAGATTATCTGGGGATGTGGGCTCAGTGACATAAACATGATCCTTTAGATATCCCTACAAAAAGAAATCAAATGGTGTTAAATCGGGCGACCTTTCGGGCCATAAATGAGGACAATGGCGCCCCAACCACCTTCCTGCAAACCTGCTGTTTAGTTCTTCCACAATAGTATGCGCAGAATGGGCTGGGTGACCATCGTGCTGCATCCACATATGGACTCTCGTATGTAGACACACAAGTTCAAGGAGACCACGCAAACTGTCGACTATAAACCGGCGATATAGCTCACCTGTCAGGGTGCCTGGGAAGTAGTGTGTACCAATGATTTCATACCCAAGGATTCCACACCATACATTAATAGACCACCTACGTTGATGGTCGACAGATCATATCCACCGAGGATTGTCTGCAGCCCAGTGGTGCACGTTACAGCGATTCACTGCACCATAATTTGTGACTGTGGATTTATCAGAGAACATAACACCTTGTAAAGACTCCTGCGTGAAATTACGCATGGCCCATTCACAGAATGCAACTCTCGCACGGAAATTGTTCCCATGCAGCTCCTGGGTCAGTGACAGGTGGTACGGGTGAAACCTGTGGCTGTGTATTGTACGCCACACAGATGTGAGACTGACACCAGCGACTGCAGCAACGGCTCGTAAGTTGACATGAGGATCGTGGTGTATTGCAGCTAAAACGAACACCTCCGTCTCCTCACTTCTTGCAGTTCTTCGTCTGTTACCGCGGCGCATTACCAAGCTGCCTGTTTCCCGACTTCGTCGTTCGGCACGTAAGAACGTAATAGCTGCTGGAGCTCTTCGCCTAGGATACCTCACAGCATACACCGTAGCTGCTTCAGTGGCATCGTGTCGGCACTCGCCAAGCATCAGCAACATGTCAACGTACTCGTTGTCGTGTATGCCATCTTCATCCGATGTCAGTAACTGTGGTATACTGAACCCCGTTTGTTTGTGTGGCTCGAACGGCCGTGTGCGGCGTCAGTCGGCAGTCTAACAGCGCATCAAGGAAGCTACTCGCTCCGCGACACCGGCGACGTTAAAACTCGGCCGCACCACATTTAGAAGGCGCATTGCATTATGCGCAGCATGTGTGGTATCTGCTCCTGGAAGTTTGAAGGGTTGTAGCTCCCAAACTAAAAGTGATAGGAATGTAATTTAAATTGATGTATACACAGCTGGTTTTACTGATTCCGATGCATGATAGAAACAACTATTGTCCCATTTAAAAAAATTGTATCTTTTTGCTGTAACTCTTTGGATAATAACACAATAAAATACGTTCATAGCTCCGCAGACAGTGTAACGTTTCTTATGGTGACCTAGCACAATAAATATTTCCGTCGCCTATTACTTCGTAACTTACAGAGACAAACAAATTTAGTTATACACCATGTATAGTCCATTTACATGCATTAAGCATCTTTTTAATAGCAAACGCCACACTACAGCACTCGTCTCCAAGCACAGAGGCGTCGTGATATCCATCTCATTCGTGGAGGTTAAAATCTAACCGACTTTACACATATAATAGTTTCTAATCTTACCTAACCGCTTTGACGCCGCCACAAACTGATGAAGGAGATCGGACTCTCCGTGACCAAGCTGTCAACCTCTGGCGTTGTCGGTGGCACAACGAACGCAGCCTGAGTAGCATAGAAAAAATAAATTTAAAGGTGATGACGTCATCCCTGATGCGACAATTTTACAGCACGAACAGCGAAAACGTAGTAAGCGATAAACTTTTTTCCTTTCATCATTTTGTGGGGGTGACGGCGAGAAAAGTTTAGCAAGGTTTAGAAAATATGTATAAAGTTTGTTGCAAGACACCAAGCGCGCTCGATCTCAAATACTGCTTGAATAAAATCTGGGTATTCGCTCGACGTGGCCTATACTTCTCTTTCGCCAGCAGCTTTACCCCTCTGATAAGCAGGTGGTTCATACACGCACAGTGATTCTTTCCAGACAGTAACTTCTATGTGTACCAAGTTTGGTTGAAATCGGTCCAGTGGTTTTGGAGGAGTGTGCTAATTCCTAAGGGACCAAACTGCTGAGGGCATCGGTCCCTAGACTTACACACTACATAAACTAACTTAAACTGACTTATGCTAAGGACAACACACACACCCATGCCCGAGGGAGGACTCGAACCCCCAGAGGGAGGGGCCGTGTGATTCATGACATGGCGCCTCTAATCGCGCGGCGGTTTTGGGGGAGATGTGGAACATACATATATACGTACATTTTTATAATATGTAGGAATATATTTTTATAATATGCAGGAATATATTTTTTTCGTGATCCGATTTTCATGAACTAAAGCCTATAGGGCGCTCCAAACTATGCTCAAGTCATCTGCGAAAACCCCATGAAAATTCGTCTAGTAGTTTTGGAGATTAGTGTCTTCAAAGAGAAACAGATAGACATTACAGTTTTGTGGATTTATTATAAGCCAGATGTATGCGAGTGCAATGATCAACGCCCAAGATAGGTCGAATGAGTGTACATTATATGTGTGTCACGTCTTTAACTGATAATTAGCATTGGGTTGCTACTTGTGTTAGGATGGTTGCTGTATATGTGCTCCTCTTCCTGTGTAATTAGACTAAACTAAGTTAAATAAAAGGAAGTGTTCTCAGTTGTATGTTGCATATTTCATCATCCCACAGTAGTAAAGACATTGTAGATTATGCAGATATCCTTATGTGTTTTTAGAGAGTACATCCAAATACTGAGGAGCAATGAGTACATCTTTGTTCAATCACATTCACAACAACAGTTATTTTGTACTTTTATGAGCAGTAGTGCTACACTATCATGCAACTGGATACCAACTTACCATGAAACTTAGAAAGGAGCCCATATTTCAGTTCCAGTAACTTTTTTGTGCTCTAAAATGTGTGAATCACAAAAATAGAAGAAGTCACAAATCTTCTGATGACTAAGGTTTCGTTTCAAGCTGAAAAATCATGTTGATACCAATATTCACATATGACATATCTTGAACTCATTAATCAATTTATTCCTTGATCAAAGTCATATGTAACACTGAACAGTAAAGCCATAAATCAAAGCTACACTCTGATTAATCATAAACAAATTATCAAAATGGATAATTCAGCAACAATGACTAGGCTTACCATAAAACGAGTGAAAATGAAATTAATGTCTGCATTCTACCTTTTCCATGCCAGATTTATTGATTCTTCTTTTTTCCCTCTCTTTTCTTCTTTTTATTGGCCATTTAATTCCCCAGTGTTTCTTTTCAACTTCTGAAGACTAAAGGTGTTACTTCATTTGGAGTTTTGAAAAGATATATCAGTCATTCAAATATGAAAAACGATGATAGAGTAAGATGCCTGTAAGTGACATGGAGTTGTAAGACCCTTCCTGTTCATAATTTATTCAGCTAACAATTAGACTTAGCACAAAATCAAATTTTTATGTCTTCAATAGAAACAATATACAGTGCTTAGTTAACAGCATGTGTTCTGCAAGGACAAAATTATGATAATCAACAAAGCTCAGGCAATAATATTTTATTTTGCAACTTATTATTATCTTCAGCAAATAATTATCATATCTGGGTTTTCTTATTTTTTTGCATATGTGACATTGTAATTCTTCTTATAGGTGCATAGACATAAAAAATGAATGATTTTTGTTTACCAGCCAGTTTCACTTGTCTTTTCAAAAGTTTTTGGTCATATGACCCTCAATAGAACACTAAAAGTACTTGACATTATCCTAGCTTCCAGAACTATAAGTTCTTTCCTCAAGCAAGAGAAAGGGTTAGGCTGGGGAAGGTTAAAAAGAAAGGGCAGGACACTCAGACCCCAGCGTGAGCGAGACCCACCTTTAGTGAGGACATTCATTTCATAACACACTGAGCTTTTAGTTAAAACATATGCTTGGGCATTTCAAAAGCTAGGATATTGTTGTGTACTTTTACTTTTTATGTGGGTATTGGCAGTACTAAATATTTCGTCTCCTGAAGATAAACATAGACCAAAACTGTCTTGCAATTTAATGATTTTTGTAGCTGATTTTTCCTTTGACGAAAAAAACCACTGACTCTTTATTCTGAGCAAAATGAGTTAATTGCCCCTCAGTTTGGAACTGTAAAGAACGTTACAAAGAGAAAGAACATAATACCCTACAAATGAAATCCTAGCTGATCTAAACATCTGGCTGATCTGACCTTGTCAAATCATTAACTGTATGGTTCATGAACAGTTTATCGTTAATAGACCGTAAAGGTTACATTTCTCAAAGCTCCTCCTCTTTTGTTAATCTATACTTCGACTTGTTCAACAACCTTGAAGGTTCCCCTTTATGATAAGATGAATGGAGGAATGAATAAGGTCATTAGTTTACAGAAGGATCTGAAGGGAGTTTCAAAGGACATGAAATACATAGGTTTTATCAATTATTTTGTGATCTTGGAAAATGTTGGAAAATGTGTTAGCTACAGGAAAATATGAAGTGTTAAACACAGTAACAACTGGATTCAATAAGTCTGAAAGTTAACAGTGCTCACATTTTGTGTGTCGGAAATGGTGTGTCCAGTTTTTAAAAATTTTTTTATTTTGCAAATGTGGGAATGAAGTATTTTTCATGATATATTGACAAGTTTACAGATTTAGCTGATCCTCAAATGGCTTGGCCTTCTAATAATTTTACTCATTTGTGTCATATAGCCTGACATTATGGGATATCCTTTGAAGAAATAGTCAGTAACAAATTTACTAGCACAGTTTTATGATATTTCCTTTGAAAAAATTCAATGAACACAGTATCAAGTACCCGTGGATCTTGACAAAGTTACAATAATTTTGATTTAAGAATGAGTTGTAATTAGCATACATGAGTTTAATTAGCATACACAAATTTATAAATAAAATAAAAAAATATCCTGTACTTCTTGACAAATGTCTATGATAAATGTCTGAAGACAGCATTTCAAAACCATAAATTCAGTAATATAGTCATATTATAGTTTTTGGAAACTGTTGTAGTATCACTAGTCAAGGGAATATGTTTACTTCTTTTTATATTCCATAAGTCTTTGTTGAACAGTTGTGGTAGAAATTCCATCAAATTATTGTGCAGCAGCATGAGTCAGGTTCTGGAGGAGGTTCATGATGTGGTCCATGGTGAGGTGGGGGTCCAAAATGAGGAGGGCCATCATGAGGTGGTCCATGGTGTGGTGGTCCATCATGTGGTTGCCAATCATGAGGTGGTCCATCATGTGGTGGCCCATGATGAGGAGGCCCATGATGAGGGGGACCATCGTGAGGTGACCAATTGTCGTGAGGACCAGACATTGTTTGATGCTCGGCTGCTTACTATGAGAGAAACACAAAAGATGTATCATCTGAATAATCTAGTGTAGTTAAGAAATACATGCCAAAGAAAATAATAGTGGAATTCATTTTTCTTTGTGAAACACGATTTTATATTTTGGTTTACATGTTACCTACAGAAATGAAACAGAACTCATACTACAGCTTTTGTTCTTTAGGAGTTAATATTAGACTACAGAGTCAAATGAGTAGGAACAAAGGTGCTTATAACTTCAGCTTTTTTATTTTTTTCCCACTTTGCTTTCAGAATTTCTTGTACTTGGTCTAAATTGACAATCTGAGTAATAATGCAATTTTCATGCATATCAGTACAAGCTATTTGGAATTACTATGTTAGGATATTAAAAGTACGTGTGATGTTTTCACAGAAACTTGATTGTTCGAACATAAACAGCTCCACAGTCCATAGGAAAGTAGATAACGGAATCTGTTCTGTATGGTTTTACTGCATATTCTAACATAACCGTACTCTAATCAAATGAGAGTAATATAAAATTATCTTTTACTTATCATGTATAATTTTGACGTTTGAAAAGCAATAATGTTAGCGTTAACATAATTATGTCAGGCTAGAAATCCATATCTTTCTGGTGTTTAGTATCATTATGCAGTCTACAATCTTCTTTAAAATTGAAATTTTTTTTTTCTGTGTGACATTCAACATATCATTTGTATGACATGGACAAGCCCACAAGTTATGTTGGCCAGGAAGGTATGTTGAATAACATGTTGGTTAATGTGATTAATGTTTGTTCTAGTAAATATGCACATCTTGCTGATGCAGTAACAGCAACAGAACACGCTGAACACATTGTTCAGTTTTCCACAACAAACGTCAGACACTACACATGTTTTACCAAGGCTCCCTACAGAATTATGCCAAGAAAAAAAACACACACATGTCAATGTGGTAAACATGTCAATAGTTGCCACATTCCTGAGTACTAATGCATTTGTAAATGACTATAGTGGACTCCAAGATATAATCAATCCCCAACTTTCACTCTTTGATCATTCAGGCTGAATGTGATGACATAGGAGAAAACCCAGCAAATGACACCCTTGCTAAAAACAGATTTTTTAAAAAAAAGCTTTCAGTGGTCCTGGTGAGCACTGTAACAGCATTGGTGCTATTTGATGCTGTAATGGCTGCTCATTTCGTTTAGTACTTCTAGTTTACAGTAGTCTGTGACTGCTATCAGGAACCACAGTGTCTGGCATAGACTACTTTCTTGAATCATCAGCGCCAAAAGCGCACATACATCACATACAATGTGTAAGATAGGTTTTCACAAGGACAGCCTAGCTTAGCAGCACCCTTAAATACCGTCACAAGATAATTCAGCTGAATGCACAAATTGCGTTAACTGTCTCTGTCGTGTCTTTCCTCTGGTGTTTAGTATCCTAATATAAACCTGCAATAACAGCTCACTCTTTCAATCAACTGAATGGATGCAGTATTCGTGGCATCTTGGAACCATTGTTTTACTGCTCTGCATCTACATATCTCTGGAAACCACTGTGAAGTGCATGGCAGATAGTACTACCCATTGTAACAGATATTACAGCTTCTTCCCGTTTCGTTCACTTGCGTAGAATGGGAAGAATGATTGTTTAAACATCTCTGTGCGTTTAGTAATTAGTCTGATCCATATCTATCTCTACATCATTACTCTGCAATTCAAAATTAAGTGCCTGGCAGACGGTTCATCGAACCACCTTCAAGCTATTTCTCTGCCGTCCCACTGTCGAACAGCTTGCGGGAAAAACAAACACTTAAATCTCTCTGTGCGAGCTCTGATTTCTGTTATTACTCGTGTTCACAGTTGTTCTGGTTTCGAATTCTAGGATATTTACTCCGTTCTCTATGGTGAAGGATATTTCAGAAAAACTCCGCTTTACTGACACTATCACCTGTCATGTCATATTAACATTGGTGTCACGCAGTGGAGGTATTGATTGTATCTGGGCATTTGTGTACTTTACATACGACGAGAATCTCTTTGGGTTTTCTGTCGGGTTTCTAGACCGAGTTTCGTTGTGAAACTGAAGTTCGTGCTAAATTTCGAGCTTCTGTAAAACTCGCCAAGCGGGCCGGGGTGGCCGAGCGGTTCTAGGGACTACAGTCTGGAACCGAGCGACCGCTACGGTCGCAGGTTCGAATCCTGCCTCGGGCATGGACGTATGTGATGTCCTTAGGTTAGTTAGGTTTAAGTAGTTCAAAGTTCTAGGGGACTGATGACCTCAGAAGTTAAGTCCCATAGTGGTCAGAGTCATTTGAATTTGAAAACTCGCCAATCTTGTGGGGTTTGCGTTCTTTTATGTCATTGTATGTTTTTTTCGTTGCTTCTTCAACAATGTTCTCATCTGTGGTGTATTATGGGAGATGAGTACCATATCTCATTAATATATTTGGTATGTATGTTTCAAATGTAGTCGACACTATTTCTTTGAATTCAAACCTAATCAAACTGGAAGGAGATGAGACTGTCTCTGAGGAAGGCATCGATCGAATTTTCATTTATTTTTTTACACAGATGTGTTTTGCGATTTTTTTCGGTGGGTTTGCATGTTAAAGTATTCACTCTCGTTACAACAGCCTAGTGGTCACTATTCCCTATATCCATCGTATTGCTCCCTATCTGCTCAGAATTATTTGTTGTCAAGAGGTGAATATGTTTTCGCAAACATTTACGCTTTGGGTAGGCTCCTGAAATAATTTTCTGTGAACGCATCAGTGTGGTTTCAGACGACGTTTCATGTATACACCGACTTGAAACATGCATTTTCGTCAACATGTAGAGGGTAAATTGAAGTTGCCACCCACTGTAATTGTACGGATGGGGTGCCTATTTGAAATGAGACGTGAGACTTAAGTTTTGTTTGAACTGTTTAGCAACTATATGATCTGAGTTGGGAAGGGGGGTTGGTAAAAGAAATCAATTATTAATTTATTCCAGTTGTCACATATAACCTCTACCTATACTAACTCACAGGAACTGTCTACTTCAGTTTCATTAAAGGTAAACTACTTTTGACAGCAATAAACACTTCACCAGTAGCTGTATTTAATCTATCCTTTCTGAACACGGTAAAGTCTTTTGTAAAAATTTTGGCTAAACTTATTTCCTGCTTTAGACAGCTTTCTGGACCTGTGATGATTTAACCTTCAGTGTTTTTTATTAGCACTTGGACCTCCAGTTCTTTTCCACACAGCTTCGACATTTTCGAACTACAGTACTGACTGTTGCTACCTCTACCTTTCTGTGTTTGACCTCCATCCTTTTAGACTAATATCCTTTCTGTTGTTTCCCGAAACCCTCCTAGCCAAAAAGCGGCCAGTCCCCTGCACACAGCCCCGCAACCTGTGTAGCCATTTCCAGTGTATAGTCGATCCTTGACCTATTAAGTGAAACCCCGAAACCCTCAGTCCTGTAGCGCAGGTTGAGAAATCTGCAGCCTACACCATCGCAGAACCGTCTGAACCACTGATTCAGGCCCATCAATCGGCTCTGTACCAAAGAACCGAAGTTGGTTATGTCAACAGTGCTACAGATGGTGAGCTCTACCTTCATCTCGCAAGCAAGACTGGCAGTCTTTACCACTTGAACTAGCTACCTGAAACCAGAGAGAATCTCTTCCAATCCAAAGCAACACATATCGTCAGTACCGACATGCGCCACCACTGGCAGCTGGCTGTGCTGTTTGCTCTTCATGGTATCTGCATGCACCCTTTCTACATTTGGAATGACTACTCCCCTCGTGCACATTGAGTGCACACCGGGTTCCTTCCCCTTGGCTGTCAAAGCCATGTCCCTAAGGGATCCCATTACATGCCTAATGTCGGAGCTCCCAGCTGCCAATAAATGCCAATAAAATCCACTCTATGTGCATGCTCAGCCCTTGCAGGGCGAGAGGCTCCCTCTGCAACAGTGACTGCATCTGGCTCAGAGACTTGGTCAGCCACAGACAGCGCCTGAAATATTTTCGGCAGACGAACTGGGGAGGCTCTCCAATCGGCCCCCAAGAAAGCCTTCCGCTGCCTGCCACACCTTGGAATGACCTTTTACTCGACGACAGGTGAGGGATCATCCTCAGTAGTGGACAGTTCAGGGGACGTGGAACATGCTCAGTGTCCCTCAGATCCCCATGTCTGGCCTCCCATAGAGGTGCCCTTTGGCACCAGCCTCAAGATGTGTGACTGAAGTCAACACTGCCTGGTGCTGTGAATGAAGGATAACCAACCTAGCTTGCACCTGAACACAGCAATCAGAGTCACCATCCATACTAAAGACCACAAAACTCCAAACTGTTATTGTGCCTAGTAAGCATACAAAAATGCAAGAAATAAAAAAAAATTACCAATAAGCACACAGATAACTGAAAATAAGTAGTTCGTAAAAATAATTCACAAACTAACAGTGTATTCCTCTTATCTGCAGCAGGAACGCATCTACATCTATGTAGATACATCGCAAGCCATCATACGGCGCATGGTGCAGAGCACCCTGCACCACGACTTGTCATTTCCTTTCCTGTTCCACTCGCACATAGTGCGAGGAAAAACTACTGTCCGAATCGCTCTGTATAAGCCTTAATTTCGCAATGTACGATGGCGGCAGTAGAACCGTTCGGCAATTAAATTCAAATGTCGGTTCTCTAAATTTTCTCAATAGTTACAATGTAGGCTTTCACGGCCAGTACTGTCTTCACTTTAAACTTCCGGGCTGATAGGCCGTGGTCGATGTATAAAACTCTCCCCTGACGTTCCTTCTCCGACTGTGGGAGACATTCTCCGAGGTAAAGCGGCGAACTGCAAAGAGAACTCGGGGAAGTGCTGTTTATATAGGCAGCGCAGAGCGGCGCCACTGTCCATCACGTGGGTCGACTACGAGCCTGTCTCTGTACATACCAACATTCTCAATTGAAAGTAATCGATCGTCACACTGACATCCCAATTTTATGCAGTTTAGCATCTTCCTCTTTCCTGATAAACACTGCAATAATTTTAACAGGAAAGAGGGTGTTAACTGGATAAAATTTGGATGTCAGCGTTGCAGTGGAAGCGTGACGATCGATTACTTTTAATTGAGAATGTTGGTATTACCTGAGACATTCTTATAGTCAACGCCACGTGATGGACAGTGGCGCTCTCTGCACTGGCTATGTAATCAGCGCTTCTTCGAGTTCTGTTTGCCATTCGCCGCTACCTCGGAGTATGTCACCCGCAGTCGGAGACGAAACGTCAGGGGAGAGTTTTATACATCGACCACGGCCTGTCAGTCCGGAAGTTTTCAGAGAAGGTTTCTCAATAGTGTTTCTCAAAAAGAACGCAAGGTGTTGCTCACTCACGGTCTAACCAACACTGAACTGAGCTGTTCTAAGTGAAATAAACGCAGCCTGTACTACAAGAGGCTCGATAATAGTGACGGTACCTTGCATTAGACTGCCATTAAAATGAAAAACTGTGACTAGTAAACAGTCAAATACGCAATAAGTTAAGAAACTAAACAAGCAACCACACAGATAACTGAAAATAAGTCTCTCCTCCTTGAAGCTCGTAAAAATAATTCACAAACGAACGGTGCACTCGCCTTATCTGCAGCAGGAACGCAAATTGCCGTCACACTGACGATCTAACCGACACTGAGCTGTTCCAAGCCTCGAGGTTTTTTCCATTTTTGACCTGTTTCCGGGCCGAAAATTCGGAGTCAGCACCCTCGGAAACAAACAGAAAGCTTGTCAAAAAAATTTCTTCAAAACATTCCGCTATCTGGTTACTTTGAGCACTATTTGACTGGCCTGGTGTCATCCCCATAATTTTACTGGTCTGCCTGTAGTGATGCGAAGTGAACTGACAAAACGCTAAACAATACTGCCACATATAACGATGTTCCGTGTATGACCCAAAAGTCTGTTAACATTTGAAAATGCACTAATTGACGGACTAATGTAGGTAAAGAGATAAAAATTGACACACAAGCCTGAAATGTCATGAGATTTTATTGAAACGAAAAATGGGTGTAAAAACTGACCAACAGATGGCGCTGAACAGCAACATGTCAGAGACGCAGCGTGAAAGTCCTGTATAAAATGAGCTGTAATGAGATATGAGGTCTCCTTTCCCCTCTTCTGTACCTTTTGTATACGGCAGACATGCCGCCGCCTTCACCCCCCCATCCACCTTCTCCGGTACGCCGATGACACCGCCTTCCTTGCCCTCGCCCCCACCCTGCAGCGCTCCCAACACCTTCTCCAGTCCCATCTTGACCGGCTCACCACTTGGTGCAACCAGTGGTTGCTTAAGGTCAATCCTTCCAAACCCCAGGCGGTCATAGTGGGCAAAACCACCCCTTCCTTCTGCGTCCTCGATTTCTACGTCACCGTCTATGGCCGTCCTATCACCCTCACCCCCACCCTTAAGTACCTTGGTGTCACCCTTGACTGTCTCCTCTCCTGGACCCCCCGCCTCCGGACAATCCAAGCCAAGACACACTCACGACTCTGTCTCCCCAAGCTCCTTTCTGGCTGTACATGGGGTCTGGACCCCTCCACCATCCCCCATACCTATAAATCCCTCATGCGCCCTATCCTTTGCTACGCCCACACTGTCTGGATCTCCGCTCCCCCTACCTTTTACAAATCCCTTCAGATCCTAGAACGCCATGCTCTTTGCCTCGCCTATCGCATCCGTCTCCCCTTCCTCACGCTGATCCTGTATGACCTTATTCCGTTCCCCCACCTCCTCCTTTTCCTCGAACCGATACAGATCTTCTACACCTCCTGTAAACTCTGTCCTCCTCACCCGCTAGTCTCTCCCATCCTCTCCCGCCCCCGCCCACTGCCATGCCTGTATTTCCACGTCCCACCTGCTCTCCATCTCTCCACTCTCCATACCCTCTCCCAAGGTGGCTTTCGCCAGCTCCCCCTCCCTGATGATGCCCTCCTCCCCTCCATCTACCCCTCCTACCAACTTTGATGCTCCCTCCCTCTTCCTGTGTTTGTTCCTATGGGCACCCTCTCTCCCTTCTCTCCCTCTTCCATCCCTCCTCCCTTTCTCCCCCCTCCTCCCCTGGGCTTCCCCTACCCCCATACCTTCATTCCTCCTACCGTCTCCTCTGCCATTGGCATCTTTGCTCTCCCCTCTCCCTCTCCCAGCCCCTTCTTCCACTCTTAGAAGGTCCCCGGACTCACACACGTTCAGTAGACATTCGCATGCCAGAGATCATCGCCATCAGTTTCTCGTGTGTGTGCCGTCATGTTGTGATTTAGTGTTTTTCGCCGCCACGCTCCTTCGTTCACTTGTACCGTCTAAGTCATCAGTGATTGTGCGCAGTGCCATCTGTTTTTTGTGTTTTTTCGTCGAGTGTGAACGGCTTCGTGTTTTTAATTTTTGTGCCTACTGTTTTTAACCACCAATCTGTTACTTTTCTGTCTTCATTGTCTCTTTAATTGTAATGTTTGTGGCTGAAGAGTGGAGTAGATTTATCCGCTGCCAGCCCACCTTTTATGAGGTGAAAAATAACAATAAAAAAAAAGGATATGGGGTCAGAAGCGCGAGCAATCCCGGCATGTTGACTGTACCAGAAAAGGCACTTTTAGTAACGCTTAACTGTCATAATGGATAATACTGCAGATTTTCGATCCTATCGCCATAAGAAGGGTATTCGAATGGATAAAAGTAGCTGTGGTAAATACTGCTGTGAAGAAAACGATAGCAAAATTAGAAACCATAGCTTGTTTAGACGATTGGCCTCGTAGTGGGCGACCAGACACAATTGTTACTGTCGCTGGGACGTTTCAGGAAGAAATGAAGACATTAGCAGGTTCATCTCCGCATGGTTAAGTCAGCATCGGCATTCCACACACTATTGTTTGGAGAGATTTAAGGCGTACCCACCACAGCTATACGTAGGAAATCCGGCGTCATCATAAACTCTTAGTCACCGATTTTGTGGGACAGAGAGCATTTGCGGTGCGGTCACTTCAAAAAATGGGGGAAGATTACGACTGGTTGTCTAACGTGTTGTGGACCGATGAAGCCCATTTTTCATTCTGAGGGTCTGTCAACACCCACAACTGCAGAATTTGGACTACGTAAAATACTAGAACGTTCAAGGGAAGGCAATTGCAGGACGAGAAAGTCACGGTGCGAAGTGGATTTACCATATCAATTGTGATCGGAACCTTTTTCTTTGAGGAAATCGGAGGGAGGGGGGGGGGGGGTGTTGCTTCTTTTCAAAGTGTCACTACGACGGGTGCAAAGTACGCCGATATGATATAGAATTAGATCATCTCTAGTCTGGGTGATAAACACATGCTGGAAGGTACGACTTTTATGCAGGACGACGCTCCACCACATATTGCTACACATGTGTGAAAGATCTCTTGCATTCATGATTTGGCGAGGATCGCGTGCTGAGTCACCACTTCCATCATGCTTGACCTCCCAGGTCATCAGACCTCAATCTGAGTGATTATTGCTAGTGGAGTCACCTGAATTCGCAAGTCTACCGTGATCGTCGGATCTCATTAGGGATGCTAGAAGACAACATCCAATGGCAATTTATCGTCACACCTGCTGATACGCTGTACAGTGCTGTTCACAACATTGCCCCTCGACTACAGGTATTGTTGATCAATGACGGCCGACGTGTTGGGCATTTGTTATAAAGAACATTGCCTTTACTAAAAATTAATCGTTTTGCTGATTATTGCTCTTGTATCATATAAAGCGCTATCTTTTGGTTATTTTGTGAACTGTTTGATTTCAATAAAACGCCATGCCATTTCAAGCACGTGTAGGGCATTTGTTATAAAGAACATCGCCTTTGCTAAAAATTAATTGTTTTGCTAATTATTGCTCTTGTATCATATGAAGCACCATCTGTTGGTCATTTTGTGCCCTTTTTTGTGTTCAATAAAACCCCATATCATTTCAACCACGTGTATCAATTTTTACATCTCCACCCACATTATTCCGTGACTATTCAACTTTCAAATGTTAACATACCTTTGGGTCACCTTGTGCATCCGAATGCTTGTCAGAATTGCAGAAGTTTTGCATAGTACTCAGAGTTCTGTTCCGTCACTAACTGCAGTGCCCAGCGCTGCCCAGGATGTTTAATACCGTCCACACAAAGTGATTGGCCCTGTGCCTTGGGTGACTTTTGTTGGCACTATATCCACGATCAGCCTTGGCGTTTGTACGGCACTGAGGATTTTAATAAAAGAAATAACTGTGAAACACGGACTAAATTATCGGCTAGGGTAGATGTCACACGATGGCTGCCCAGAAAGTAACGCACCGCATTTTTTTTCTCATCCTAAAAGAATGCAACGAATGCGAAACGTTACGTATGTGTTATTTGAAGTCTCCTGAGTGAGTGCGCCAAGTTTCCGTCACTTCCGACAGATAGCGTAGCTGCGGGACAATTTCAAAATGGCGTCTGTAGGTGATGTACGTTACAAGTAACGTGCCGTCATTGAATTTCTCACTGCAGAGAAAGAAACTGTGGGGAATATTCACGAACGCTTGTGCAAAGTCCATGGAGCGCATTCTGTTTACAGCAACACAGATAGTCGCTGGGCACGGAGGGTGAGGTCATCAGAAGGCGGTTCGGCGGAGCTCCACAATTTGCAGCGGTCGGGGAGAACACCTATGGCTGTCACACCTGACACACCTGACCTAACCCCCTCGAACTTCCATTTGTTTGGGCCATTAAAGGATGCCATTCGTGGAAGAAAATTGAAATTTGTGGTAAGTTCCTATGGGACCAAACTACTGAGGTATCGGTCCCTAAGCTTACACACTATTTAATCTAACCTAAAACTAAGTTACGCTATGGACAACACACAAACCCATGCCCCATGGAGGACCCGAACCTCCGATGGGGGAGAGTCGCGCGAACCGTGGCAAGGTACCTCAGACCACGTGGCTACCCCGCGCAGCGTTCGTGGAAGACATTTTGAGGACGAGGAGGAAGTGATTCACATAGTGAAGTACTGGCTCTGCCTCCAGGACAAGGATTCATACCGACAGGGCATACACGCCCCCGTTTCACGCTGGAGGAAGGCAACAGAACGGGATGGAGATAACATGGCTAACTAGGTTGTGTAGATAAAACTCCGTGCTTTCGTGTGTGTAATTCTCATTATGTTCAATAAAGTCCGCCTGCTTAGCTGAGCGATAACATGCTTGCCTCCCATGCTGTGGGCCCGGGTTCGATTCCTTGCAGGATTGAAGATTTTTTTTCGTGGTCTGGGTGCTGTGTTGTCCTCATCATCATTTCATCCTCATCACCGGCACCCAAGTCGCCCAATGTGGCGTCGACTTAAATAAGAGTTGCGCATGGCGGCCGAACTTCCCTGAATGGGGCCTCCTAGCCAACAATGCCTCACGGTCATTTCATTTTTTTTTTGTTCAATAAAGAATCTTTGCAAAAAAAAAATGCCATGCGTTACCTCCTGGGCAACACTCGTACTTAACTACAGCAACTAATCAACAAATTAGAGTTCGCAATCTGTTTCTGTCAAATTATCGAGCTTTCGCTTGTCCTGTGATCTAGTAAAGTGTGATGGTACTGACTCCAAGGCGAGTATTAGCACGGTAATTTATTCTCCAGATAGAAATTACATTCAGCACCACGATATATTTCGTTTTCAGGCATTTAATTTTTCATTAATATTCATCATTCATTGTTTCATCCGAATATCAAACATTTGGGTGGACATAGGTTATATATTTTTAACAAACACACCTACACACAAACACTCACACACACACACACACACACACACATATATATATATATATATATATATATATATATATATATATATATATATATATATATATATATACGAGGGTTGGAAGTTTAATAGAGGCAACTATTTATTTACAGCTCGTACGAAATAGATACGTGATTCAAAGTTTTACTGACCTTCAAAGTAGTCACCAGCATTGTGTATAACCCGTTGCCAGTGATGTGGAAGTCGTAGGATGCTCTTAGCAGTACCAGTTGTGTCGACAGTTCGAGCGGCGCGGTCTATTGCCCGGCAAATTTGTAGCAGTTCTGAAGTGAATGCTGTGAAGTGTTTCCTTCAGTTTAGAAAACGAGTTGAGCCTACGAGGGCTTACGTCAGGGGAGTGCAGTAAGTGGAACAGCACTTATCAGCCCCATCAGTCAAACAAATCAGTAACTGCTTGCACTGTACGTGCTTGAGCATTTTTCTGCAAAATGATGGTCAGATCGTGCAGAAAGTGTCATCATTTCTGTCTCTATGCTGTTCATTTTTGTAACACCTACGACCAGCTTAGAGAAAGAAGTGATGACACTTTTTTCAGGTCCTGACTATCATCCTGCAGGACAATGCTCAAGCACGTACAGTGCAAACTGTTACTGATTTGGTTGACTGATGGGGCTGCTAAGTGCTATACCACCTACTGCACTCCCCTGACTTAAGCCCTCGAGAGTTCGACTCGATTTCTAAACTGAAGGAAATAACTCACGGCATTCGCTTCAGAACTGCTACAAATTCGTCGGGCAGTAGACCGCGCCGCTCGAACTGTCAACACTACTGGCACTGCTAAGAGTATCCTACGACTTCCGCATCGCTGGCAAAGGGTTATACACAGTGCTGGTGACTACTTTGAAGGTCATTAAAACTTTGAAACACGTATCTATTTTCTACGAGCTGTAAATAAATAGCTGACGCTATTGAAGTTCCAAACTTCGTATACATACGAGGGGTGTCTGAAAAGTCCGTGTAAAGTTTGATAGATGGCACCACCGGCGCGTATCGAGGTCATGTTTAGTTATTAGCAACTTTGGAAAGAATGCACACCAAGTTTCAGCCATATTGGTCTATTTCTTTGTGTTTGGCATTCGTATGAATCAAGGTAGTCGAGTGGTTGTCAAAAAAATGGACGAAAATGAATTTCGCGTGGTGATTAAGCATTACTTTATGAAAGACAAAACACCTCAAGAGACTAAAGAGAAGCTTGCTAATTTTAGGGTGACTCTGCACCTTCGATTAGAACAGTTTATAAATGGTTTCAAAATTTTCGGAGTGGCCATACGAGCACAAGTGATGCTGAACGTTCTGGACGTCCTGTCGAGGTTACGACTCCAGAAATCATTGAAAAAATCCATGATATAGTGATGGAAGACAGAAGAGTTAAGGTGCGTGAGATTGCTAGTGCTGGGGCATCTCGAATGAACGGGTACATAATATTTTGCATAAACATTTGGACATGAGGAACCTATCCGCAAAATGAGTTCCGCTTTGCTCACGCTTGACCAAAAACGGAATCGAGTGAAGTGTTGCAAGGATGGTTTGCAGCTGTTCAGGAAGAATCTGAAGGACTTTAAGCATCGTTTCGTCACTGTGGATGAAACATGGATACATTACTATACTCCTGAGAGCAAACAACAATCTAAACAATGGGTTACCATGGGCGAATCTGCACCAAAAATGGCGAAGACCATTCCTTCGGCCGGAAAGGTTATGGCGACTGTCTTTTTTGATTCACAAGCGATAATCCTCATCGACTATCTGGAAAAAGAGTAAAGCTATTACAAGTGCATATTATTCATCCTTACTGGGTATATATATATATATATATATATATATATATATATCCCCATGAACCATGGACCTTGCCGTAGGTGGAGACGCTTGCATGCCTCAGCGATACAGATAGCCGTACCGTAGGTGCAACCAGAACAGAGGGCTCCGTTGAGAGGCCAGACAAACGTGTGGTTCCTGAAGAGGAGCAGCCTTTTCAGTAGCCGCAGGGGCAACAGTCTGGATGATTGACTGAGCTGGCCTTGTGACACTAACCAAAACGGCCTTGCTGTGTTGGTACTGCGAACCGCTGAAAGCAAGGGGAAACTACAGCCGTAATTTTTCCCGAGGGCATGCAGCTTTACTGTATGGTTAAATGATGATGGCGTCCTCTTGGGTAAAATATTCCGGAGGTAAAATAGTCCCCCATTCGGATCTCCGGGCGGGGACTATTCAGGAGGACGTTGTTATCATGAGAAAGAAAACTGGCGTTCTACGGATCAGAGCGTGGAATGTCAGATGCCTTAATCGAGCAGGTAGGTTAGAAAACTGAAGAAGGGAAATGGATAGATTAAAGTTGGATATAGTGGGAATTAGTGAAGTTCGGTGGCAGGAGGAACAAGACTTTTGGTCAGGTGAATACAGGGTTATAAATACAAAATCAATTAGGCGTAATGCAGGAGTAGGTTTAATAATGAATAAAACAATAGGAGTGCGGGTAAGCTACTACAAACAGCATAGTGAACGCTTTATTGTGGCCAAAATAGATACGAAGTCCACGCCTACCACAGTATACAAGTTTATATGCCAACTAGCTCCGCGGATGACGAAGAGATTGATGAAATGTATGATGAGATAAAAGAAATTACTCATACAGTGAAGGGCGACGAAAATTTAATAGTCATGGGTGACTATAACTCCATAGTAGGAAAAGGAAGAGAAGGAACGTAGAAGATGAATATGGAATGGGAGTACGGAATTTTGCACAGAGCATTACTTAATAATAGCTAACACTTGGTTCAAGAATCATAAAAGAAGGTTGTATACATGGAAGAAGCCTGGAGATACTGGAAGGTCTCAGACAGATTATATAATGGTAAGACAGAGATTAAGGAAGCAGGTTTTAAATTGTAAGACGTTTCCAGGGGCATATGTAGACTCTGACGACAATCTATTGATTATGAACTGTAGATTAAAAGGGTGGGAATTTGAGGAGATGGAACCTGGATAAACTGAAAGAACCAGAGGTTGTAGAGAGCTTCATGGAGAGCATTAGGGAACGATTGACAAGAATGGGGGAAAGAAATACAGTAGAAGAAGAATGGGAAGTTTTGAGAGATGAAATAGTGAAGGTAGCAGAGGATGAAGTAGGTAAAAACACGAGGGCTAATAGATAACCTTGGGTAAGAGAAGAGACATTGAATTTAATTGATGAAAGGAGAAAATATAAAAATGCAGTAAATGAAGAAGTCAAAAAGGAATACAAACGTCTCAAAAATGAGATCGACAGGAAGTGCAAAAAGGCTACAAATGTAAGGATGTAGAGGCGCATATCACTAGGGGTAAGATAGATACTGCCTACAGGAAAATTAAAGAGACCTTAGGAGAAAAGAGAACCACTTGCTTGAATATCAAGAGCGCAGATGGAAACCCAGCTTTAAGCAAAGAAGGGAAAGCAGAAAGGCGGAAGGAGTGTATAGAGGGTCTATACAAGAACGATATTCTTGAGGACAATATTGTAGAAATGGAAGAGAATGTAGATTAAGATGAAATATGAGATATGATACTGCGCGAAGATTTTGACAGAGCACTGAAAGACCTAAGTCGAAACAAGGCCCCGGGAGTAGACAACATTCCATTATAACTACTGACAGCCTTGGGAGAGCCAGGCCCAACAAAACTCTACCATCTGGTGAGCAAGATGTATGAGACAGGCGAAATACCCTCAGACTTCAAGAAGAATAGAATAATTCCAATCCCAAAGAAAGGAGATGTTGACAGATGTGAAAATAAGCTATCAGTGTAATAAGCCACAACTGCAAAATACTAACACGAATTCTTTACAGACGAATGGAAAAATTGGTAGAAGCCGATCTCAGGGAAGATCAGTTTGGATTCCGCAGAAATGTTGGAACACGTGAGGCAATACTGACCCTACGACGTATCTTAGAAAATAGATTAAGGTAAAGCTACGTTTCTATGATTTGTAGACTTAGAGAAAGCTTTTGACAATGTTGACTGGAATATTCTCTTTCAAATTCTGAAGGTGGCAGGGTTAAAATACAGGGAGCGAAAGGCTATTTACAATTTGTACTGAAACCAGATGGCAGTTATAAGAGTCGGGGGGCATGAAAGGGAAGCAGTGGTTGGGAAGGGAGTGAGACAGGGTTGTAGCATATCCCCGATGTTATTCAATCTGTACGTTGAGCAAGCAGTAAAGGAAACAAAAGAAAAATTCGGAGTAGGAATTAAAATCCATGGAGAAGAAATAAAAACTTTGAGGTTCGCCGATGACATTGTAATTCTGTGAGACACAGCAAAGGACCTGGAAGAACAGCTGAACGGAATGGACAGTGTCTTGAAAGGAGACATAAGATAAACATCAACAAAAGAAAAACGTGGATAATGGAATGTAGTCGAATTAAACCGGGTGATGCTGAGGGAATTAGATTAGGAAATGAGACGTTTAAATAGTAAATGAGTTTTGCTATTTGGGGAGCAAAATAACTGATGATGGTCGACGTAGGGAGGATATAAAATGTAGACTGGTAATGGCAAGGAATGCGTTTCTGGAGAAGAGACATTTGTTAACATCGAGTATAGATTTAAGTGTAAGGAAGTCGTTTCTGAAAGAATTTGTGTGGTGTGTAGCCATGTATGGATGTGAAACGTGGACGATAAATAGTTTACACAAGAAGAGAATAGAAGCTTTCGAAATGTGGTGCTACAGAAGAATGCTGAAGATTAGATGGGTAGATCACATAACTAATGAGGAGGTACTGAACAGAATTGGGGAGAAGAGAAAGTTGTGACACAACTTGACTAGAAGAAGGGATCGGTTGGTAGGAGATGATCTGAGGCATGAAGGGGCCACCAGTTTAGTATTGGAGGGCAGCGTGGAGGGTAAAAATCGTAGAGGGAGACCAAGAAATAAATACACAAAACAGATCAGAAGGCTTTAGGCTGCAGTAGGTAATCGAAGAGGCTTGCACAAGATAGAGCAGCCTGGAGAGTTGCATCAAACCAGTCTTTGGACTGAACCCCCACAACAACAACATACATGTTTCAAGACATATTACGAAATTTTATGTACATTGCGATCTATTTCTTGTTTTGAAGGTAAAGTGTGTAAAATTTCATCAAGATCGGAAATAAAACTGTAGATTTGCATGAATTAAACAAACACACAAACAAACGGACCCACTTTTTCACATACAAAGACTGTGGTGTCCAGAGCGCAGAAACTGCTGAAAGATATAAGTTTAGTTCAAAGATTAAATTACTTATGAAACCGACATAAAAATGCCTTCGTGCTTATTCAAGGCACACATTTCATCTCTTCTCGTCGCAGTAAGTAGCTAATCTCAGGACTTACCGCTAAAGACAAAACCGATGAGCTCAGAGAACTGACCCGTGTGTGCTTCTTTTGCAGACTTGGCTGGAAGTTGCCACTTTTCTCAGACTTTAGCACCTTTCATGTCCTGCGTCCGCTATCTTTCTTATCGCTCCGTAATCTGTGAGACCACAACCCGAACGGAAGGGAAACCCAATCGCGTTGACTTGTGACATTTTCCAAATATGTGATAACAGTGTACGCCGTGAGACAGTTCGTTAGATTCGACAGAAACTAATCACAATTGTAATATATAATTTCCAGGGACTAATTTTGCTTATGTATAACTGACAAAATCGCAGGACAAAAAAAGGAAAGTAGGTCTACGAAAACTCGCTATTGCAGTTGTAAATTGTCGTAGCAGTATTGGTAAAGAACCAGAGCTCCAAGCGATTATAGAAAGCACCGAAACTAAAATCGTTATAAGTACGGAAAGCGTACTAAAGCTCGAAATACGTTTAGTCAAAATTTTTACAAATGACCTAACTGTGGTACAGAATGCAGTTTGTGGCAGGGCGTTTATTGCTATCAGAAACAGGCAAAAAATGTCGTCTAAAATCCTTGCGAATGCTTTCTCAGAAAATTATTTTGAACAATTAGTTGCCCACTCGAAGTGTAAATGATTACGAAAACATACTTCATCTCTGAACAGTAAATAATCCTGAGAAAATCGAGAGCATCATGATAGATACAGGGATTTGTGATCACAAGGTTGTTGTAGCGAGACTGAATAAAGTAACATCCAAAGCCTTCAAAAATAAACGCAAAATACATCTATTTAAAAAAGGCTGATTAAAAATTGGCTCGCACAGGCACATAGAGTCGACAACTGCGAAGTTCATCGCGCTGGATGAATATGTGGCTGGTTTTATGAACACTCCCTCACCCTGTTCAGCTCGACTAGCCTGTCTTGAACCCCAAAGAAAATCTTTGGGACGTATTGGAACAGCGGGTAAAACGCCGACATCAGCATCCACGGAATGTGGTAAAATTGCGCTATCAAATCAGCAGCGTATGGCTTTGGGTGTACAATTGATGAAAACTTGAACTGTAAGAAATGTATTACTGAGTTTCTCAAACAATAAAGTTCAGCTACTTTTGCTCTTCGTATCATTGCTAATCTTGAAAACAAACGCATCAATCTCCTGACACATTTTGTGTATTTCGATTCAGTCATGTCGTACGGAATATTTTCTGGAGGAACTCATCACTTAGAAAGAAAATATTGATTGCATAAAAGAGAGCAGTAAGAAAAATATGCGGTCTTCATCCACGGACGTCATGTAGGCAACTCTTCAAGGAACTAGACATTTTAATTGCGCCATCACAATACGTGTTCTCGCTAACGAAATGTGTCATAAATAATCCATCACAATTTGAGGAAAACAGTGATCTACATACCTACAACACTAGAGAGAAAATGACCTTCATTTCCCATTGTTAAAGCTATCGGTGGCTCAGAGAATTCAACATGTAGCAATAAAAACATTTAATCGTTTGCCCAATAAAATAAAATGTCTGACAGGCACTGAAGCAAGTTTTAAACCTAATTTAAAACCTTGTTTTATAAATAAATCCGCCTTTTCTTGCTGTAACGTAATTTATTTTTCCCAGATGCGTTTCGCCCTGTTCTTGTTCTAAGGCATCTTCAGTGGGATTGTTTGCTGTGATCTGCGTTTCCTCTCATCTGGTCTGGAGCTCGGACCACCACTTTACTCTCGAAACATAACCACAATTTTGTATTCCGAACTTTTACATACTGTTCACCATGTTTCTCCTTCCTTCTTGTGCTGTACTACTATTCTTTTGCCAGTACATAATTATACATACATCAAAAAGAGTTTTTCACTCCCTCGGTTCCTAGAGTTCCGGAACCTGTACAGAAAATTGGAATAGAGATCGTCATAAATATCATTTCTGCCTTTTTTATTGCTAATGAAAACCACACATTGCATGTTATACCATCATAGAGGGAGACCTTCAGAGGTGGTGGTCCAGATTGCTGTACTCAACGATACCTCTAATACCCAGTACCACGTCCTCTAGCATTGATGCATGCCTGTATTCGTCGTGGCATACTATCCACAAGTTCATCAAGGCACTGTCGGTCCAGATTGCTCCACTCCTCAACGGCGATTCGGCGTAGATCCCTCAGAGTGGTTGGTAGGTCACGTCGTCCACAAACAGCAATTTTCAATCTATCCCAGGCATGTTCGATAGGATTCATGTCTGGAGAATATGCTGGCCACTCTAGTCAAGCGACGTCGTTATCCTGAAGGAAGTCATTCACAAGATGTGGACAATGGGGGATCGACTTGTCGTCCATGAAGACGAATGCCTCGCCAATATGCTGCTGATATGGTTGGACTATCGGTCGGAGGATGGCATTCACCTATCGTACAGCCGTTACGGTGCCTTCCATGACCACCAGCGGCGTACGTGGGCCTCACATAATACCACCCCAAAACAGCAGGGAACCTCCACCTTGCTGCACTCGTTGGACAGTGTGTCTAAGCCGGTCAGCCTGACCGGGTTGCCTCCAAACAGGTCTCCGACGATTGTCTGGTTGAAGGCGTATTCGACTCTCATCGGTGAAGAGAACGTGATGCCAATCTTGGGCGGTCCATTCGGCATGTTTTTGGGTCCATCTGTACCGCGCTGCATGGTGTCGTGGTTGCAAAGATGGACCTCGCTATGGACGTCGGTAGTGAAGTTGCGCATCATGTAGCCTCCTGCGCACAGTTTGAGTCGTAACACGACGTCCTGTGGCTGCACGAAAAGCATTATTCAACATGGTGGCGTTGCTGTCAGGGTTCCTCCGAGCCATAAACCGCAGGTAGCGGTCATCCACTGCAGTAGTAACGGTTGGGCGGCCTGAGCGAGGCATTTCATAGACAGTTCCTGTATCTCTGTATCTCCTCCATTTTCGAACAACATCGCTTTGGGTCACTCCGATACGCCTGGACACTTCCCTTGTTGAGAGCCCTTCTTCGCACAAAGTAACAATGCTACGCGATCGAACCGGGCTATTGACCGTTAGTCACGGTTGAGCTCCTTCCTGTTGGAATGACTAGAGCTGATCGGCTGTCGGAACCCCTCCGTCTAATGGGCGCTGGAGCTCATGCTATTGCACTGACGAGTTTCTACTTAAAAATTGGTAGCCAGTATATATAAAAAATAAATAAATAAAACCACAGCCATGTTTTTAAGCGTAGTTGCATGAGTACGAATAAAATGATGATGTGTTCATTGATGTTAACTCTAATCATGCTTACATATTCCGATATCATTTAAACTGGCTATTTCAGCGTCATTCCAAATCGTTCACATGATTGATGAAACATGTAATTAATTAACTAACCTGGATGCGACGTATCTGCACAACATAGTTGACTCCTTCCCTGAGTGAATCTAGGTGGAATTACATGGTATTAAATGATGCTTGTACTGTTTTCCCTAGGGTAGACTAAGTTTTTGTCCGTTGAGCTTATCTTGACGTGGAGGCGTGTCAGTATCGTAGCAAGGAGATACGGTGTGGCCATGAACGTAAAGCGAATGAAGCTGCTGTATCAACGCAGACTGTCCAGTGTCCAACACTTTTCCACGGAGTGGTGTACCATTGACAGCCATGTAACTCAGTCTTCGTAAAAAGAAAATAACTTTTTGAGGCTCATTTATAGTACCTATATGAAACATCCTTATAAATATGACAATACTGTACTGTATTTAAAATACTTGTAAACTTCTCCTCGGGTGTGAAGAGGAGAGATGACCGCCATTTTGTCAGTGTCTTGTGGACTGAAGTACCTCATGGACAAGAGCATCGGTCTGTAAAAATCGTTCATATACACACATTTGCAAAGAGGCAGCACCCTCCACAAAAAACTAGTTTCATTTTCACCTCAGTGTTGCCAGGTATTCATACATTACATCTGACCTTCTTGAATAAACTCTTATTCTCCACAGCCGTTAGCTTCATTCTCCGTTGCCCCAGGTGTAGAGCCAAGAATCGTTATGTCGAATGCCTTTTCGTTTCCAGGTCATTGCTTAATGGTTCCACGTGCACCTGTTCTACAGATAACAGGATGGGGATGCTGCATATTTCTTTTAACGAAACCATGTTTCCAATAGCCTCGTTCCGGACTGTAACTGAGTATCTTTAACCTGCACTCACTGTGCTAGTACCACAGGAGCTTGCGTAATCGGTTTAGAAACAGAATGTGTTATCTTAACCAACAGAGTTTTATCTGACCTACAGCTGGATGAAAATAGCAGAGTTGCGCAATGTGCTTGGAAGCGATTCCATTCGCATTTCAAAATTAATCACGCTATCTGTATCTACCTTGTTATTGTACAGATAATATCTAGTCACACGTACATCGGAAGATATTCGTTACTGGTTCCTAATGTTTCTCAATCCCTCGTGTGAAACACGCCTTGTTTTATTCACACACGATGTATTATGCAAATGGAAGATACAGTTATAGAAGTGGATTCCGTTTCGCTAGATTTCTGAAATGTGTCCGATACTGTTCCGCGTCGTAGGCTTATAACGATCGGATGATGTACCTTCACAAAAATTTTTGAGTAATAGACGCCAGTACGTTGTACTGTACGGCAGTATTCACAGAAACGAAAGTAGCATCATGTGCGCCGTAAATAAGCATAACAGAAGCTCTGATGTGCTCAGTACACCAGGCAGAATCGACAGCATCGCCAGATTGTCCGTTGACCGTGCTACTGTCTATAGGAAAGTCTCGTCCCCGAACAGCCGAAAAGCAGATAGATTTGGACAGCCGGCCGCTGTGACCCTGCGGTTCTAGGCGCTTCAGTCTGGAACCGCGCGACCGCTACGGTCGCAGGTTCGAATCCTGCCTCGGGCATGGATGTGTTTGGTGTCCTTAGGTTAGTTAGGTTTAATTAGTTCTAAGTTCTAGGGGACTGATGACCACAGATGTTAAGTCCCATAGTGCTCAGAGCCATTTGAACCATTTTTGATTTGGACAGTTTCTATGTGGTGTAATGAAATCCCTCCTTCAGTGAAGATAAATGCAATATATGAAGGGGTACCAAAGCAAAACTGGAGTAACATTTCCGTGGGCGGAGCTTGTGTAGTACGCATTTCTGCCGCTATCCTTTATAGCGCGACTCATTGACAGTTCAGCGCCGCCTGTGTTGTCGACTTGGCTTGTCCTGTTCATCTGCAGTGATTGTTTTTGCTACCCGTGATTTGTCCTTGTTTGGTTTTTTATGATGAAAGTTTAAGTGAACAACGTACAGCTGTCAAAGTTTGTTTTCTACTCTGTAAAAATGCTCCTGAAAAAGTTTAAATGTCAAAACAGTTCAGCAAGATGACGCTATGGGAAAATCTCAAGTGTACCAGTGGTTTGCTCGACTTAAAAATGGTGACATGTCGATTGATGACAAAGCTCGTTCAGGACGTCCATCAGCTACTCGAATCGACGAAGATATTGAAAAAATTCGAGAGCTTGTGCTCACACACCGTTGACAGACAATTGGTCAACTGTCAGAGATTAATAGGTTACCTTGGAGCTCGATTCAGCGAATTTTAACAGGAGATTTGGGAATGAAAAGGGTTGCTGCCAACTTTGTTCCTCGGGTGCTGACTGAAAGTCAAAAGGAACGCCGAGTTGAAACATGTCGTGCTTTGAAACAACAGCTTGAAACGGATCCAGATTTTCTGTCATAGGTCATTACTGGTGATGAGTCATGGTGCTATGGTTACGAACCAGAAACAAAGTGACAGTGAAGCCAATGGAAGACGTAATCGTCACCCCATCCAAGAAAATGTCGCCAAGTCAGATCAAACATCAAAACAATGCCGATTTGTTTTTTTGAGGCCAAGGGCGTTGTTCATTCAGAGTTTGTTCCCCCAGATCAGACCGTCAATCAAACCTTTTATTTGGAAGTTTCAAGAAGATTGCGCAACAGTATTCGTCAAAAAAAAGATCCGACTTGTGACAGACAGGAGACTGGTTCTTCCACCACGACAACGCACCTGCACACACACCAGTCTCTGTTAGACAGTTTTCGGCTAAAAATGGCGTGGTTCCGTTGCTCCTCGCACCTTAGTCCCCTGATCTGGCTCCGCGCGACTTTTTCTTATTTTCATACATAAATAGGGACAATAAAGGACTTCTGTTTGACAACACTGAAGAAGTCAAGGAAAAAGAATTTCTAAAGATGAGTACAAAAAATGTTTCGAACAGCGGAAGCATCGGTGGGGACAATGCATTAATTGTAATATAGAGTATTGTCAAGGGGATAACGTTGTTTTCTAAACAATTTGAAAATATATAGCTTTTAAAAAATAATTCTGTTTCTTGGGTACTCTCTAGTAATGTCCGTAACAAGGCAAAAGAACCCAATAGTGTCCAATTTGAAGAATTGTGGTGAACTCCTGCAGCACAACACATCATGAAAGTGTTTAAGGATATAGCAGGAAGATGTATGAAATTTGACGAACACGTAAAATACACTACTGGCCATTAAAATTTCTACACCAAGAAGAAATGCAGATGATAAACGGGTATTCATTGGACAAATATATTATACTAGAACTGACATGAGATTACATTTTCATGCAATTTGGGTGCACAGATCCTGAGAAATCAGTGCCCAGAACAACCACCTCTGGCCGTAATAACGCCTGGGCATTGAGTCAAACAGAGCTTGGATGACGTGTACAGGTGCAGCTGCCCATGCAGCTTCAGCACGATACCACAGTTCATCAGGAGTAGTGACTGGCGTATTGTGACGAGCCAGTTGCTCGGCCACCATTGACCAGACGTTTTCAGTTGGTGAGAGATCTGGAGAATGTGCTGGCCAGGGCAGCAGTCGAACATTTTCTGTATCCAGAAAGGCCCGTACAGGACCTGCAACATTCGGTCGTACATTATCCTGCTGAAATGTCGGGTTTCGCAGGGATCGAATGAAGGATAGAGCCACGGGTCGTAACACATCTGAAATGTAACGTCCACTGTTCAAAGTGCCGTCAATGCGAACAAGAGGTCACCAAGAAGTGTAACTAATGACACCCCATACCATCACGCTGGGTGATTCGACAGTATGGCGATGACGAATACACGCTTCCAATGTGCGTTCACCGCGATGTCGCCAAACAGAGATACTATCATCATTATGCTGTTAAAAGGACATGGATTCGTGCGAAACAATGACGTTTTGCCATTCGTGCACCCAGGTCCGTCGTTTAGTACACCATGCAGCGTCAAGGATAACCGCAGCCATGATCTCCGAGCTGATAGTCCATGCTGCTGCAAACGTCGTCGAACTGTTCGTGCAGATGGTTGTTTTGTAAACGTCTCCATCTGTTGACTCAGGGATCAAGATGTGGCTGCACGATCCGTTACAGCCATGCCGATAAGATGCCTGTCATCTCGACTGCTAGTGATACGAGGCCGTTGGGATCCAGCACGGCGTTCCGTATTACCCTCCTGAACCCACCGATTCCATATTCTGCTAACAGTCATTGGATCTCGACCAACGCGAGCAGCAATGTCGCGATACGATAAACCGCAATCGCGATAGGCTACAATCCTACCTTTATCAAAGGTCCCTCCTTCCCCTCCTTACACGAGGCATCACAACAACGTTTCACCAGGCAATGCCGGTCAACTGCAGTTTGTGTTTGAAATCGTTTAGAAACTTTCCTTATGTCAGCACATTGTAGGTGTCGCCACCGGCGCCAACCTTGTCTGAATGCCCTGAAAAGCTAATCATTTGCATATCACAGCATCTTCTTTCTGTCGGATAAATTTCGCGTCTGTAGCACGTCATCTTCGTGGTTTAGCAATTTTAATGGCCAGTAGTGTAGTTTGGAGACGCACCACAATGCGTGCATTTCCCCCGAATGGTCAAAACACGGTCGTGTTGCACTAACTCAGGTCGTTCTGTTTCTACATGGATTGCAGAAGGTTCTGGATATGGCTTTTCCGACTTCTGCTCAGCTCTGACTTAAATTGGAATGATCACATGCGCAAAGCTGCAGAAATGGGGGCAGTTGCAGGATGCGTAGGGACTGACTAAAACCGATTTTACTATAGCAGACAGGTTCGAGAATGGTGTCTCGTTACGGGATATGTGAGTGCCAGGAATATGATTCACTAGTGACTGTAATCATTAGAGGACTTCTCCATAGGATCCAACACAGGTATGTGGTTGACTGGAGAGACTTGATTCCGAATCATAGACATCATTTATAGTAGATAGCGTATCACTAGAGATCTGAAAAACTACGGTACATTGCTTACGACCTCAATCAGCACACCATCTACGACTGTTTGTGATCCTTCTCAACCAGTCATCGCCTATAACTCAGTGGATATAAAGCAAAACCACTGACACGGTATCGAGACAGAATACGTTACACATACACGAAAAATATCTAGCAACGTGAGGGAGTTGCAGATAGCGTTTTCATACCACGTTCCTTAGCCGAAACACTTTAAAACTGAGCGATTTTATGACGAGGTTGCATCGTGGGTTACATGTAACCTGACTGCTGGTCTGATAATATATGCTCCTACGATCACCATCTCGGTATTTGTCGGAAAAACGACGTGATTCGAAGGTAATGCCATACCTCGATTTATAAAGCAGTATAGCTTTTAAAATGGATATTTGTATGCACCTGTAGAATCAAGACCGCTTGTGCCAGTAACATACAGTAGTTGTTGCGATCGGATTTTTTAACATTTGGCCGATTACGCCTCTCTTTCTCAGACACAGAGGTAACACTCGCAAGAGAAACTTATGAGACGTGTCCACCCATCGCTGATTCTCTCTCAGTATTATTTTGTGACATGTGGAATCATTTATTGGTCAAGTATTATACTTACTAATAGTAGGCGATGAATGATAGGTTCACCTTGAGCATCAGGCTTATGAAGTATGTGTTTGTGTTCTGACATGTCCTAAGGAGATGACTGTGGAATACTGTGATAGCAGAGGGAGGAGTATGTCAAGTCATAAGAATGGTACAGATATTTCTATTTCCAGAGACATAGCCATCAACAGGGTGTATTTCCAATACTTTGCTCATTGTCGAATGTCGTTCAATTGAGACTGCAATCGCAACATTTTAAATGTAAGTACAATGATAAAGCATATATGTGACCGGTTTTCTAGGATGATTCTGCCTATGCGTGGTCTGTGGTGGGCTGGATTCACGTTTCCTGTTAACAGTAGTATCTGTCTGAATGGAGAGGTCTATTGGACCGTAGGAATGTAGAAGAGTTTATGTTATCGTCCTCTAGACGGCAGAATAGCGAACTAATACTTAATATGTGTTGGATAGCTTTCGTGATCACGTGGAAATTTTACAAGATTCAGTACAGATGTGTGTTTGCACTGGGCCATTATTCCCACCCATGTAAACTGTTCAGTTCATTGTGAGCAGTGCGTGGCTCATGTTTGTGCCATCTTTATTTAACATCTTGTTTTTACCATACAGCCGCCTCGTCATTTTAATTTCAATTACTGGCGTCACTGTACTGCTGTCTTGTCTGCCCATGGGTGTCACAGTGTGTGTTTTGAATCAGTGTGATAAATTTACTACCTTTCAAAATCCATCCCTAAATAAATTATTCCAAAATAAATAAAGTACACTCCTTCCTTACTCTCTCCAGCAGCCCAGCGCAGGCTGAGTCATTTTCATGCCATTTTCCCCCTCCAGATCACCATCTTGGATTACATCACAGGAGGGATGACAGCACCCTCTGGTGGCAGTACTGTGTACTAGGTCAGGTGGACTCTAGATCTCGTGGTGGAGACACTGCCTACAAAATAAAGACTTATGTCCAGCACAGGCAGAGTCATTTTCCTGTCATTTCCCCCACCCCTTACCATCATCTTGGATTACATCACAGAACAGACGAAAGCACACTCTGGTGGTAGTACTGTGTACTAGACCCAGACCTCATGGTGAACCCATTGTTTCCCGCCATCTTGGATAATAATACTTTCGTCATCAGCTGACGCCATGGTGGCCATCTTGGATTATGTCACAGATGAGAGCGCCCTATGGTGGTGGTACTGTGTACTAGGTCAGTTGAAATCCAGACCCCATGGCGACCACACTGGATGATGGTAGTGTCTCTAATTGTTTAAATAAAATAGTGCATGCAAAATAATAACGACTTGTGTCAAGCACAGGTCGAGTGCTCTCCCCACCTGTCCCTACTAAGAGGTGGCGGTTGGGTGGCTTAGCTTAGTGGAGGTAGTCCAACTGCCCTTTCTTTCCTGCCAATTCCTTAGGTTAGCCCAATTGACCTATCTTCCTGCCAAAATTCAAACTTGGCGGTGGTGGTCAGATGACTTAGGTTAGTGGAGGAAGCCCAATTGATCGATCTTTCCGCCAAAATTCAAATCTCCCACCAAAATCCGCCATCTTGGACGATGTCATGGTAGCCATCATGGATGACATCATGCACTGTTGCCAAGACTACAGGCCACCATCTTGGATGACATCATCGCCGCCATCTTAGATACATCTGGCAACAAGGGAATGTGGGGCCATAACCACTTTGTCCCAATACTCATGGACAGGGAGTTCATGTCCATTTCTTTCTCTTCATGTTATGTAAGAAACAAATAAAAATAATTTCTGTAATTTTCTATGTTATGTAAATATAAATGCAATCTCTATCAGAAGTGAATTTGTTTGATTTAGTGAACTTTCTCCTGACTGGACACCTAACTTCTTTTTACTCTTATTATATGTTCACAGATATTGAAGTTTTTATGTATACACACGGAAAAAAAAGTTTTGCGTCACCCTTGTTCCCAGAACTCCTGAAGATAGACGTTGACTGTGGATATTGTATCACAGACACAGTCCCTTTGACTGTTCAGAGATGTCACTAAACCCAACCCAAAGATGAAAACAATCATGCATGAGCAGCGCCTATTAGATGGAGGGGTTCCGAAAGCCGATCAGTTCCAGTCATTCCAGCAGGAAGGAGGTACACGGCTAGTGTTGTCTGTAATTCAAGCATGCCTAACGGTCAATAGCGCGGTTCGATCGCGTATGCATTGTTACTTTGTGTGAAGAAGGGCTCTCAACAAGGGAAGTGTCCAGGCGTCTCAGAGTCAACCAGAGCAATGTTGTTAGAATATGGAGAAGATACAGAGAGACAGGAACTGTCGATGACATGCCTCGCTCAGGCCACCCAAGGGCTACTACTGCAGTGGATGACCGCTAGCTATGGTTCAGAGAAACCCTGACAGCAACGCCACCATGTTGCATAATGCTTTTCGTTCAGTCACAGGACGTCGTGTTATGGCTCATACTATGCGTAGAAGGCTGCATGATGAGCAACTTCACTCCTGCCGTCCAAGGCAAGGTCCATGTTTGCAACCACGATACCATGCCAGGTTAAATAAATCAATAAATAAAAATAAATAAAATAAAATGTCCGCCCGATAGCTGAGTGGTAAGCATGACGAATTGCAGTCCTATGGGCCCAGGTCTGATTCCCGGCTGTGTTGGGGATTTTCTCTGCTCAGGGACTGGTTGTTGTGTTGTCCTCATCATCATTTCATCCCCATCTGGCGTGCAGGTCGCCCATTGTGGCCTCAAATTTAATAAGACCTGCACCAAGGCGGCTGGACCTACCCCGCAAGGGGCCTCCCGGCCAGTGACGCCAAACGTTCATTTCCATTTTTACCATGACACCATGTAGCGCGGTACAGATGGGCCTGAAAACATGCCTAGTGAACTTTTCAGGATTGGCATCACATTCTCTTCACCTATGACTGTTGCATATGCCTTCAACCAGACAACCGTCGGAGATGAGCTTGGAGGCAACCCAGTCAGGCTGAACGCCTTAGACACACTGTCCAGCGAGTGCAGCTAGGTGGAAGTTCCCTGCTGTTTTGGGGTGGTGTTATGTGGGACCCACGTACGCCGCTGGTGGTCATGGAAGGCGTCGTAACGGCTGTACAATAAGTGAATGCTTTCCTCCGACCGATAGTGCAACCATATCGGCAGCATATTGGCGAGGCATTCGTCTTCATGGACAACAATTCGCGCCCCCATCGTGCACATCTTGTGAATGACTTCCTTCAGAATAACGACATCACTTCGACTAGAGTGGCCAGCGTATTCTTCACACATGGACCCTATCAAACATGCCTGTGATAGGCTGAAAAGGGATGTTTATGGACGACGTGACCTACCAACAACTCTGAGTGATCTACGCCGAATCGTCGTTGAGGAGTGGGACAGTCTGAACCAACAGTGCCCTGATGAACTTGTGGATAGTATGTCTCGACGAATATGGGCATGCATCATTGCAAGAGCACGTGCTACTGGGTGTAAGAGGTACGGGTGTGTACAGCAATCTGGACCACCATTTCTAAAGGTCTCGCTGTATGGTGATACAACATGCAATGTGTGGTTTTCATGAGCAATAAAATGGCCGGAAATGGTATTTATGATGATCTCTATTCCAATATTCTGTACAAGTTCTGGAACTATCGTAACCGAGGTGATGTAAAACTTTTTTGATGTGTGTATGTACCACAGACAGAACAACATGACTAGCATATGGACGAAGAAGGACATGTGTATTTTAATAGATCTAACATAGGAATCCTATGCATGTCCAATTTAGTGAACAAACTGTGTGGTTTGCGAGCCAACTAAAGTCGACAACAGCCGCTGGAGAGCGTTGAAAGCGCAAAATAACGTTAACTGTCTCGTCCCATGTGCCGACAGCGCTGCGACTCGTGACTCTGGGCATCCCGCCTGTGTGCACGTCAGCTTTAGGCTGAACTCCAAATTTTCCAACAAACTAAGTTTGTCTCCATTTCTGTTATTAACACTGTATGAAAGCATTACTCACAGAATACACCAGCCACTTGCGGTCCCAGTTAACAGTGCCATGCACCAGTACACAACGGCCTAATGGAAGCCTATATCTGCACTGGCTCGCCACGCAAAGAAGTATTACTTGTCGTTTTGTTCCTCACAAAGAATGTAAAAACTCAAAGAAGAAAACATCGCGTAAATTCTCCAATGCAGGTCTACTGCCGCGATTGTACCAAACTGAGGTGAGGATTTGAGCAGTGATACCCCGCAAATGTAAATCATTATCCACATGATGACTGTCAACATCTTCAAGAGGAGTCAAGGATGAATGAAAGTTATAGGAGAAGACAAGCTAATTACAGACAGTGCGATCAGTTGGGTGACAGCAGAGATCAACATAGCAGTTCGCTGAATTCACTACCAGAGTGGCTTGATCAAAGAGGAAGGTTGTAACAGGAAAGGAAGAAGAAAACGTCTCAGGAGACCCACCCAGTAACTGATAACGAGAAGGATCAAATCTGGTCATAAATACTACTGTAATCCTTATCTGAAGGATGTATAGAGGATGTATTATTCCAGGGAGAAGAGCAGATTACGAAAGACTTCTTGATGCCGGTCGTGGAAGCACACATATGTGTATTTACTTCCATGTGGTGAAATTTCTTGGTGTGTGAGTGTTGCTTCAAATTATGTGTATAAATGTACTTTTAAAAAGTGCATCATACAGTCTTCGTTGCTGCATGATCACAGGCAGTCAGCACTGAAACGCAATGGCGCGATTTTTTCAACGACACCACCATCCCAAGGAAATTTCATCATTTGGAAAAACAGAAAGTGAAAGCTACTGTAAAATGTATCTTAACTTGAACTAGCCGTCTGAAGATGAACCTTGTGGTTCGAAGCCAAGAACGGCCCTTTTGAATAAATAATTCACATTGTAAAAAGCAGCTGGTTGCTGTTGTCTTCTCTGTAAGAGTCAACCTATATTTTGCACACAGCCACCGGGTCAGAATGTCAGTTTTCGACAAAATAGTATTTGCGATATTTAATTTTTAAAGATGCTGATAAGGGAGGTAGACTGCCGATCAAAGAATTTATAAATAAACGAGAGGAAGACGCTTAGAACACAATTTGGTTTATGTGTTATGCAAGGAAGAAGTTGGAAGCTACGGCAGTAAATAGTGACAAGAGAAATGCACTGATGACATCTGGACTATTAACGAGGAGATCACGATACTTAATGAAATGTGGCAAGCACTGACGCAGGAACTCACATAAATACCGAGATGCAGTAACGCAAACTTTCTGAACAAAGCAGGAAGAATGCGTGGATGCACGTGTTACTTTCAAGAGGGTGAACATGAGCAGTTTTTCATTAGGCCGTACACGACACATATAGTAGAAAATCTGTCGTGGAAGCTGAAATACAATTTATGAAAACAGAAGATATTAGCTGAGGAATAGTGTAAAGACAACAACCGTGTGTGTGGGCGTACCATAACTGTGAGCATTGTGAAACACTCGTATGGCAATCTACGATTGTTTAAAAACATTCTTTATTTCGTAAACGCATTTGCTGTGTCATCACACATAAAATATTGTACCATTCAAAACATTTATTAGTGAATAAAGTACACTGACGTGACAAAAATCGTGTGTTAGCGATATGAACAAATACAAAAGGCGATAGTATCGGGTACACAAGATATAAAAGGGCAGTGCATTGGCGGAGCTGTCATTTGTAGTCAGGTGATTCATCTGAAAAGGTTCCCGACGTGACTATGGCCGCATGGCTGGAATTCACAGAATTTGAGCGCGGAATGGTAGTAGGAGCTAGACGCATGGGCATTCTATTTTGGAAATCGCCAGGGAATTCAATATTCCGAGACTCACCTCGTCAAGAATGTGCCGAGAATTCAAAATTCCGGGGATTAACTCTCACCACGGACAAAGCAGTGGCCGACGGCCTTCACTTAATGACCGAGATCAGCTGCGTTTCCATAGAGTTGTCAGTGCTGACAGACAGTCAACACTGCGTTCAATAACCGTAGAAACCAATGTGGGACGTACGACGAAAGAATCCGTTAGGAGAGGGCGGTGAAATCAGGCGTTAGTGGGCTATGGCAGCAGACACCCGACGCAAGTACTCTTGCGAAATGCGCGACAGCGCCTGCGGCGCCTCTCCGGGACTCGTGACCAATCGGTTGGACCTAGACGACTAGAAAACCAAGGCCTGGTCAGATGAGCCACAATTTCAGTCGTAAGAGATGATGGAAGCGTTCGATGGTTGATTGGTTGATTGGGGTTGAAGGGATCAAACAGCAAGGTCATCAGTCCCTTGTTTCAAATGTGGTCCATTTAGACGGACTGACATCTCAGAAAAGACAAAATGATAAAAGGTTAAAGGCTAAAAAACGTAAAAGTGCAGTCGTGTAGTCAATGGTGAAAACAAAGTGAAGGAAGTCAGCAAGTGAGCAACCCCAAGGCTATGCTAGAGGCAGGAAATATCCCATCTCTGATGCAGTACAGGCAAGATCACTTGCTATTCAAAAGCGTTCAACCGCTAGAATGTAAAAGTGCGTATTGTAAAAGGAGACTAACCAAACCTAAAAAGTTATAAAAACAGAGTAAAATGGAAAGAAAAGAGGCTCTTCGCCAGGGAGGGGAGTCAGCTTACAGTGGGAGACACCCTAACCCTCACCGCCCTGCCCCTACTCCGGAGTGAGATTAAAAACCTTAAAACTGAGAAGAAAAACCACTTTCACGGAGGAATCTGAGAACCAGTTCAACCATCCGGGAACCGTCTGCCAATGTTAAAGGTAAAGAGCGGGGAAGTCTGTACTTAGTACGCAGAGCCAAAAGAAGGAGGCATTTCACCAAAATGTGGGCTACTGATTGGAACGCTCCACAACCACAAAGTGGGGGTGGCTCATTACTCAAAAGAAAACCATATGACAGCCTGGTATGGGCAATGCGGAGACGACACAGGGTGGTTGAATCCTTTCAGGAGAGGCGCAAGGAAGAACGCCACGGGCCAGGTGTCACCTTAATCTCACGAAGTTTATTAGACAGAGAGGTAGCCTCCTAGGAGTTGGTCCATGATTGAGCGCAGCGGGAGTTGATATGAAGCCGTAAATCCGCCGCAGGAGGTGTTACAGGGAAGGGGGCGGGGGGGTAAGTGACTGCTCCCCCAGCCAAACGATCAGCAAGCTTATTATCTGGGATACCCATATGGCCAGAGACCCAAAGGAAGTCAACGGAACAAGCAGCACAGTGAAAATCAGCGAGATGGTCATAGATGGCCGAGAGGAAGCGTTCGAGTGTGGCACAGACCTCACGAACCTTGGACTTAAGTTGTCAACAAGGCACTGTGCAAGCTGGTGGTGACTCCGTAATGATGTGTGCTATGTTTACAATTGAACAGATAAATGTCTGGAAATGGTTGTGTTTGGCTACTTGGAGACCAGTAGCAGCTATTCAACGATGGAATTTTTACGGACGACAAGACGCAACGTGACAGACCACTAACTGTTCGCCATTGGCTTGAAGAAGATTACGCACAATTTGAGCAAATGGTTTGGCCACCCATCGAACATAATCAAGAGGTCACTGGCAACACTTTTGCAGTTACTGACTGCTACAGATGCAGTATGGCTCAATATTTCTGCAGGGGACTTCCAACGACTTGTTGCGTTCATCCCACGTCGAGTTGCTGCACTTCGCTGGGAAAAAGGAGGTCCGACACGATATTGGGAGGTATCCCGTGACTTGTTTCACCTCGGTGTATATACAGTACTTAACTCTTTCTGAAGAGCACCGACATTAGGCACCATGTGTGACTAGTGACCACTAATCAGGTTAACTTGCACTTCCAAGAAGTACTAAGTCCATTCGCTGAGCGACGAACGGGGTAGGTGAGCGTTAGCCGCATAGTGGCGATCCACGTACTAGATGGCAGGACGTCGGCTCCAAAAATAGAGCGACTGTCCAGCTTGTTATGCCAGAGCCAAGGTAGCCCCTGAGGGCTGGCAACTCATATTACACCACAGAGGACGGGGTTGTCTATGTCCAAGGCGTACCAAAAGTACCATGGTAAACACCGGCTATTTATACACCAGCTAATGGAAACAGACATTCCGAGCACCACTTCCTGCAGGGGGGGGGGGGGGGGGGGGTCGAGCCACGGCCTGCAGGAAGTATCGCTACGCCAAAACCTAACTGGCTGGAGACGGCTATATAGGGGCTAGAACCAGCCCCGAAGTTCAGTGAACTCCGGATGCCGACCTCGTGGACTTCGACCGCTGAAGATTACGTCTTCGTCTCTGAATTGGACTTTTACTAGTGTGTGTATGCGTTGCCACCAACCTTTGTGGAAAATTAGAAGTGAACTTTTGTTTGCCTCAATTAGGAGACTTTCACTGGCATCGTTATTGTTACCTTTCTTTTGTTGTTCGGTCTAAACCTTGTGAACTTAGATAAATAAAAGTTGTGTATGTGAAAAATTGTGAATTGTCAGTCACAGCACAGCTGACCTCTAGTCGACTTTCCAGCTTCCTCTGCTGTCGTTGGACTATGCAAGCCCCTAAAAATACGGTGGTGGGAAGGGTTCTGAGCTACGCCCTAATTCCGCCACGTGACGAGCGTAGCAAAATAGTGCGACAAAGTCAGCACTACTGTGTCGTTGCGCAGTGTAACGCCTGTGTTCACGCAACCCTTCTAACTCTGCTGTAGAGCGTGGTGCCTCAGTGCCCTGGGACTACAGCACCCTGTGAGAACCTACGAAAGGGAAGATCCGACTTCGAACGCTAGCCCAGCACCAATATTTTCAACTTCACAAGTTCAAATAAAACAAGAAATAATTGTCCTGTACCTTACATGACTATTGGTGCATTAAATACAATTGGAGAATGATACGTCAAAACAGGAAAGAATTAAATGAAATATTGAAACTGAACGACATAAATGGTGAATCATAGATTGCAAATTTAACAGGGTTGTATAAAGATAAAAAACCACCAGGAAAAAAGAGAGATCAGAAATTAGAATCAAGTAAATGATGATGTAACTGTTTCACATGCAGAAGTATGCTAAAATCTGCTATCGACAAGATTATCTCGCTTCAGCGGCAGATATTTATCGTACGTCGTAAAGACGCAGTCTTTATCAATGAAGATGTCGTGCTATAACCGTGGGAGCAAGTAAACAGCAGAAAAAGCTGTTGTCAAACTTCTCTCAATACGAGAAAGATTTGCTGTTGGAAACTGTGTTGGGCCAGTATAAAGATATAACTGAATGGAAAAAAAAATACGTAAAGTCAGGGTGACCAACAAGGTAAAGGCACGGAGAGAAGTTGTTGTTGACTTTAGTTCTCTCGTAAGGCCGACCCCTTATAGACAGCTCTGCAAACTGTTGTTATGCCTGCTTTAAACAGATCACCAGCCACTATTTGAAAGGTCTCTGCGGCGTAAACGTTAACAGCAACATGCACATTGGTTGGTTTCGGATAGTCTCTGAGCTTATTTGCAACTACTCTGCAGCACTTATCTCCAAACAGAACCTCAGCTTAAATGACTTGTTACTTAACTCCAAGAATGGATTCACCCTCCCACGACACGTACGGGGAGCTCGTTGGGTCTCGTCACTGTCGTCCTCTGTGGACACATCTGAATGCTCAGATATTTCTAAAGTAAACGAAAGGAGGCAATGTAATTCGCTTCGCGTAGGTTTTTTGCACACAGAATTTTGCCCAACAGTGGTCCAGAACGCTCGGAAAACGGAAAGTATGGCATGCTTTCAGTGCTGTGGAACAGCATGGTAATATTGTTATAATTATCTTTACGACCAATAGAGTAGAGAAACTAGTAACAAATAGAAAAAAATTCAAAACCTGACAGGGGTTCGAACATATGACTTCCAGCACCGGAGAGAATTACGCAACATCTAAGCCACCGAAGTTAATATGTGAGACTTTTGCAGTTAGCATATTTCAAAACACCTGCTTATGTTCTATTTATCAACGCACGAATTGTCATAGCAGTTTAAAGGCGTGTTCGGTAGCTAAAAATTTAATACGAATTGCATAGTTACTGCTACTCGAGCCGAAAAAGAACATATATAAGTGATGTTGAATCGTTATTTTATGCTGTCAGAATTCCCAAACGTAATTGTTCATTGTAAATATTTCGAATTTTCCTTTCGTACTCTGCTGCTAAGTGCTTATAAAAAGCCTTTGAACCAATCACGTAAATTGCGAGGTGTCTCCCAAGAGCTGTTACGAGACTGACAATCAACTACACACGGTAGCCGGTAACTTCCTTAACTTAACCTTCAACATTGAAAAAAATTATTTTCAGCATCTGCGGCTTGGGAATGGCCTAGTCATATGTTTTCTTGCCATTTTTTTGTGTTAATATCATCTTTTTTTATAATATCACTTATTATCTGCTAAAAACCGAAGCGATGAATCGTAGTGCCACTACACTATAAATTGACGATTAGAGCTGAAACTGACTTTGAACAGTGAATTTTCGCCAGTAAAATATCATCCGACTTCACAGCCATGTGATCAAGGATTAACGTTTAGACAACGCAGATTTCCAGGTTAGGCTTGATCTAAAGTCATTTGCTGTTTTAACCTAAGGTTAAATGCTTTATACAATCGACCGAAGACTTCCGGCATAAGAAGTCACCCTCATTCAGCCAACGACCTTGTCGAAAAGGGCGGATGAGCGGACTGAGGTTCAGGGCACTCTCTTGGGGTGGAAAACTGCACCTAAAGGCGGAAGAATCAGCAATGGTCAACAGCTTGAGGATGCAGAAGGCAATGGAAACCATTGCATTAAAGACACATAGCGTGTATCCACAGGACATGTGGCCTGTAACTGGTAAAGTGTCATGATGATCTCTCCATTGGCAAAAGATTCCGGAATAGTCCCCCATTCGTATCTCTGGGAGGGGACTGCCAAGGGGGAGGTGACCACGGGAAAAAGATTCAATAACCAACGAAAGTATAACGTTCTACGAGTCTTGCCGTGGAGTGTCAGAAGCTTGAACGTGGTAGGGAAGCTAGGAAATCTGAAAAGGAAAATGCAAAGGCTCAAGCTAGATGTATTAGGGGTCCGTGAAGTGAAACGGAAAGAAGAAAAGGATTTCCGGACAGGTGGGTATGGGGTGATATCAACAGCAGCAGAAAATCGTATAACGGGAGTAGGATTTGTTATGAATAGGATGGTAAGGCAGAGAGTGTGTTACTGTGAACACTTCAGTGATAGGGTTGTTCTTATCAGAATCGACAGCAAACCAACGCCGACAACGATAGTTCTGGTGTAGGCCTACATGCCGACGTCGCAACCTGAAGACGAGGAGATAGAGAAACTATATGAGGATACTGAAAGGGTAATACAGTACGTAAAGGGAGATGAAACTCTAATGGTAATGGGGGACTGAAATGCAGTTGTGGGGAAAGGAGTAGAAGAATAGATTCCAGGGGAATATGGGCTTGGGAGTTCTGTAATAAATTTCAGCTAGTAACAGCGAACGGCGAATACTTTGTTCAAGAATCGCAAGAGGATGAGGTACACTTGGAAAAGGCCGTGTGATACGGGAAGATTTCAGTTAGATTACATCATGGTCAGACAGAGATTCCGAAATCAGGTACTAGATTTTAAGGCTTATCCCGGAACAGATATAAACTCAGGTCACAATGTAGCAATGATGAAGAGTAGGCTGAAATTTAAGAGATTAGTCTGCGCAGAACCCTCAGTGCGCCAGTCGTACACCCAAATGGCCATTTTTTTTATTTTTTTATTTGATGCTGTAGTGTTGTTCTTGTGATTATTTACTGAATGCTGCATATTTCAAGCTACGAGGAGCGTTGCGTAAGTGTTAGAAAAAACAGAGCGTAAAACGGAAAAAGTCTAACATTTGTGAGATTTTGATCTCTTTGGATTTCAGAGAGGGTTGAAAGCAATGGGAACAGTCTGAAATATTTGTGCCACGTGTAGAAGAAATCACGCCAGGAAATAGTTTTCTCGTTGAAGCAGGATCGTTTTGACATAAATCATTCGCCACGTTCAGGAAGAGCTGAGGACTCCGATTAAGGACGTTTTGATCGTTTACCACTGTGGTCCATGTCAGTGTACCCTGTAGTCTGACTGGAAAATGTAATGAATTGCGACCGTTTACCTTTCGTGAGACATTAGCTTTCATTGAGCAATGCTGGACAAAATCAGAAGGAAGATTAGAGTTAAGCGGCCCATTGACAACGAGGCTATAGGAGGCGAACCAGAAGCTTGGTTTGGAAAACTCCAGAACCAATGCAGAGCTGAAAACAGCCATTCAGGAGGTGATCAACAGCATCGATGTTCCGACACTTCAGCAGGTCTTGCAGAATTTCGATATTCATCTGCGCCACACCATCGCCAATGATGGCATGCATATCGAACACGTCGTAACCTAAATCCGAACATCTGTAGTGAGGTTTAAATGTTGAAAAAAGTGTGTGCAGTCCGTAGTTTGTAACTAATTTACGTTAACTGTCACCCTGTAAAAAGAAAGTCATGGTTCAGCCCAAACAAAAGATACCTCAAGGAAAGGCCAGTGCGAGTCCACAAATTCTAATGTTTTGCAGCTGGTGGCACAAAAAAGGTGTTTTGTGTTATGAATAGCTTCTTATCGGTGTGTCCACAGAAGGTGACATTTGTTGCCAAAAACTGATACGCCTTGGAGTCACAACAGAAGAAAAACGACCACAAAGACTGCATTGAGTGTTGTTGCTAGAGCACGAGAACCCCCACCTGCACTCCGATTATTTCACAAAAGAAGCTAACCAGGAGCTTGGTTTGAATATTATGCATCAATTGTCGTATTCTTCTAATCTTATGCCCTCAAGTGTTTACCTCTCTCGCTCATTATCGAACAACCAGAACCTGTGGTCTAGGGGTAGTGTCTTTGATTCGTAATCGGAACGTCCTGGCTTCCGGGTTCGAACCTAGCAGTTCCTTAAAATTTGATAAAAATCATAAGCAACAGTAGCCGAAGACTCTCGTTCTGTCAACGGATTTGTCAAAGAGGGCTGAGGCAAGGAAGAATCAACAATGAATACCAGCATGACGGTGTAGGAGGCAATGCAAAGCACTGCATTAAAGCCACATATGCTGCAATTATAAAGTGTCAAAATGGTCTCTCCATTGACAAGAGATTCTCTATTAGCCTCCATTCAGATCTCCGGGAGTGGACTGGTAAGACGCAGGTGACAATAAGAAAAAGCTAGGATAACCAACGAAAGGGCGGCATGCTACGAGTCAGGGCGTGGAATGTGAGAAGTTTTAATGTGGTAAGGATGCTATAAAATCTGAAAAGAGAAATGCAATAGCTCAACCTAGATATAGAGAAATGGATAGAAGACAAGGATTTGTGGTCAGACGAATATAGGGTAATATCAATAACAGCGGAAAATGGTGTAACAGGAGTAACATTCGTTATAAATAGGGAGGCAGGGTAGAGAGTGAATTATGCGAACAGTTCAGTGAGAGGATAGTTCTCATTAGAATTGATACCAAATCAAAGCTGACAACAATAGTTCAGGTATACATGCCGATGTCCCACGCAGAAGATGAAAAAATAGAGAAAATATGTGCAGCTATTGAACAGGTAGCGCAGTATGTAAAGGGAGATGAAAATCTAATGATCATGAGGGATAGGAAATCGATTGTACGGGAAGAAGAGGAATAAAGAGTTACGGGAGAGTATGGGCTTGGTAATAGGAATGAGAGAGGAGAGAGACTAATTGATTTCAGCAATACGTGTCAGCTAGAAACAGCGAATACTCTGTTCAAGAATCACAAGAGGAGGAGCTGTACTCGTACTTGGAAAAGGACTTGAGACAAAGGTAGATTTTAGCAAGATTTCATCATGGTCAGACAGACATCCAAAAATCAGGTATTGGTTTGTGAGGTATACGCAGGATCAGATGTAGGCTCAGCTCACAATTTATTAACGATGAACAGCAGAGTGAATTTGAACAGAATAGTACGGAAGATGGATAATCGCTTGGTTCGTTGATTCGGGAGAGGGGACCAAACAGCTAGGTCAACGGTCCTATCGGATTAGCTAAGCATCGACAAGAAAGTCGGCCTTGGCCATTCACAGGAACCATCCCGGCATTCAGCTGAAGCGATTTAGAGAAATCGTGGAAAACTGAAATCAGAATGGCCGGACGCTAGTTTGAACCGTCGTCCTCCCAAATGCGATGATGATGATTTCGGTTTGTGGGGCGCTCAACGTTGTGGTTGTCAGCGCCCCTACTAATTCCCAATCTTTTCACGGTCCAGCCTCGCTATTCTCCTGAATGATGATGAAATGATGAGGACAACACAAACACCTAGTCCCCAGGTGAAGAAAATCCCCGACGCAACCCGGAATCCAACCCGAGCAGAGGCATCAACATTAAGAGTGTAAGGGAACTCCACTTTTAAGCGCGGAGGAGAGAGTGAATTTGTGAAAAGACTACACTGAAGTATCTGTGAGGAGGGCTTGTTCGCCGACGTGACAGAAGAATAAAATGGAGTCGATATGGACCCTGTAACCAAGAGGCAGCAACGCTAACCACTTTTTCTTTTTTTTTTGTTGATCCCATTTTGTTCGTTAGTGTTTGTTGTATTTGTTCGGGGCGGACGTCCCATGATGCTCGTTCAAGTTCATCGTTGACTCATTAACTCAGTTTTTTTTTATTATTACAGAAGTCAGCTAACCCTCTGACCGAACACGCTGAGCTACTGAACCGGCTAACCACTTGAGCACAAGCTGCGGACTCCGTCTAGTGTGCTAACCACTGCGCCACCTCGCTCCGTCAGTGTAGAAAGAAGTGGGATACTGGAGTACTGAGGAATGATGATACGCCTTTGCAGTTTGCTTAAGATGTCGATTCTGTGATAAGGAATACCACAGTAGGCAGTTCAGTTGAAGAGGAACGGACGTCTCTAAATGACTTAGGAGTGAAATAGGTAGGAAGTGCAGGAAAGCCAAAGCGAAATGGCTGCAGGAAAACTGTGTAGAAATCTAAGAAGAAACGATTGTCAGGACTGATTCCGCATATAGAAAAGTCAAAACGACCTCCGTTGGAATGAAAAGCAGAGGCATCAACATTAAGAGTGTAAGGGAACTCCACTTTTAAGCGCGGAGGAGAGAGTGAATTGGTGAAAAGACTACACTGAGGTATCTGTGAGGAGGGCTTGTTCGACGACGCGACAGAAGAATAAAATGGAGTCGATATGGAAGTTCAGTGTTAGAATCGGGATTTAAAAAGAGTTCTGGAAGAGATGAGATCAAATAAGACAGAAGGGATAGATAACATTTCATTGGAATTTCAAAAACATTGGTGGAAGTGACAACCAAACAACTATTCAGATTGGCGTGTGGCGTCTATGAGAACGGCGGCATATCATCAGACTTTCGGGAAAATATCATCCATACAATTACGAAAATATCAAAGGCAAGTAAAAGCGAAAACTACAGCACAGTCAGCTTAACAACTCATGCATTCAACTTTAGTTTTGAGATACGTAGAGGCAATGTGTTTCGTGAAAGTAAATAAAGATTTATTAAGCAACAACAGCTGAAAACAATTCAGTTTTATAATTTTTCCTCTTTTTCATTTTTCTCCTCATTTGCCCAACTTTTTCGCTGTTTGGATCGAAAGTAATTTTTTCCACCCTTTGCCATCCCTAAAATTTGTCGCCCTAGGCGGCTAGCTAGTCTTGCCTTATTATAGAATTGGCCCTGCAACTCCATTCTCGCCATTTTCCGAAGCCTTCGACAAGTGTCATTCAAAGCAAAGTGACTGACATTTGCCTGTGTTACATTTTCTACTCGGATCACTTTCTGGGCCATACGTTCCAGAAGGCTTTCGATACCGTTCATTACAGCGTCTTCTAGCCAAACTGCGTGCCTATGGAATATCGCTTCAGTTGTGCGACTGGATTCGTGATTTCCTGTCAGAAAGGACACAGTTCGTAGTAATAGACGCAAAGTCATCGAGTAAAACAGAAGTAAAATCCGGCGTTTCCCAAGGAAGTGTTACAGGCCCTCTATTCATCTATATTAACGATATAGGAGACAATCTTAGCAGCCGTCTTAGATTGTTTGCGGATGATGCTGTCATTTACCGTCTTATAAAGTCATCAGATGACCAAAACGAATTGCAAAATGTTTTAGATAAGATATCTGTATGGTGCGAAAAGTGGTAGTTGACCCTGAATAAAGAAAAGTGTGGTTATTCACATGAGTACTAAAAGAAATCCACTAACTTTCGATTACGCGATAAGTCACACAAATCTGAAGTCTGTAAATTTAACTAAATACTTAGGGGTTACAATTACAAATAACCTAAATATGGAACGATCACGTAGATAATGTTGTGGGTAGAGCAAAACAAAGACTGCGATTCATTGGCAGAACACTTAGAAGGTGTCACAGGTCTGCTAAAGAGACTGCTTACACCACGCTTGTCCCCCCTATTCTGGAGTATTGCTGTGCAGTGTGGGATCCAAATCAGGTGGGACTGACGGATGACATCGAAAAAGTACATAGAAGCGCGGCTCGTTTTGTATTATCGCGTAATAGAGGAGATAGTGCCACAGACGTGATACGCGAATTGGAGTGGCAATCATTAAAACAAAGGCGTTTTTCGTTGCAACGGTATCTTCTCATGAAATTTTAATCACCAGTTTTCTCCTCCAATCGCAGAAACATTCTGTTGGCACCCACCTACATAGGGAGAAATGATCATCGCGATAATATAATAGAAATCAGGGCTCGCACAGAAAAATTTAAGTGCTCGTTTATCCCGTTCGTGAATGGAACGCTCGAAGACAGCTAGAAGGTGGTTCATTGAACCCTCTGCCAGGCACTTTATTGTGAATAGCAGAGTAATCACGTAGATGTAGATGTTGATGACGAGAATAATATAGAGATGAAGCGAAAAGAAAACTGAGGATCTGTTAGATGACGTTCATTTTGCCTTGAGGAAAGAGGTAGTCCTGACGTTGTGCTTCATAATAGAAGCAGGCCCGAAGAAAAATTAAGGCACCTTCATAGGATATGTCGACTTGGAAAAAAATGGTGCAAGATCTTCGAGATTCTGAGAAAAATAGAAGTAAGCTATAGGGTAAGACGGCTAACGTACATTATGGACAAGAATCGACAGGCGACACTAAGAGTGGAAGACCAAGAAAGAGGCGCTCGGATTTAAAAAGGTGTAATGCAGGAAGTCAGTCTTTCGTGTCTACCGTTCAATCCTTACATCAAAGAAGCAATGACGGAAATAAAAGAAAGTTTCAAAAATGAGAATGAAATTCAGATTGAAAGGATATCAATGATAAGATTTGCTGATGACATTGTTATTTGCAGTATAATAATAAATAATGTCGTGTGACGAGGGCCTCCCGTCGGGTCGACCGCTCGCCTGGTGCAAGTCTTTCGAGTTGACACCACTTCGGCGACTTGCGCGTCGATGGGGATGAAATGATGATGATTAGGACAACACAACACCCGGTCCCTGAGCGGAGAAAATCTCCGACGCAGCCGGGAATCGAACCCGGGCCCTTAGGATTGACAGTTCGTCACGCTGACCACTAAGCTAGCGGGGGCGGACGTTATTTGCAGTGAAGGTGAAGAAAAATTACAGGATCTGTTGAACGAAATGAATGGCGTACTGAGTACAGAATAAGGGCTGAGAGTAAACCCAAGAAATGCGAAAGTAATGAGAAGTAGCAGAAATGAGAATAGTGAAAAGCTTAACATCAAAACCGGTGATCACGAAGGAGAAGAGGTTGACGAATTCGGCGATCTTGCAAGTAAAATAACCCGTACGGACGAAGCAAGGAGGACATAAAAAGAGTACTAGAAAAGGCAAAGGGGGCATTCCTGGCCAAAGGAAGTCTACTAGTTTCAAACATGGGCCTTCATACGAGAGAGAAATTTTTGAGAATCTGCGTGCCATACAGCATTGTATGGTAGTGAATCAGTGATTGTGGGAAAGCAAGAACAGAAGAGAATCGAAGCGTTTGAGGTGTGGTGCTACAGAAGAGAGTTGAAAATTAGTTGGCTTGTACACTCCTGGAAATTGAAATAAGAACACCGTGAATTCATTGTCCCAGGAAGGGGAAACTTTATTGACACATTCCTGGGGTCAGATACATCACATGATCACACTGACAGAACCACAGGCACATAGACACAGGCAACAGAGCATGCACAATGTCGGCACTAGTACAGTGTATATCCACCTTTCGCAGCAATGCAGGCTGCTATTCTCCCATGGAGACGATCGTAGAGATGCTGGATGTAGTCCTGTGGAACGGCTTGCCATGCCATTTCCACCTGGCGCCTCAGTTGGACCAGCGTTCGTGCTGGACGTGCAGACTGCGTGAGACGACGCTTCATCCAGTCCCAAACATGCTCAATGGGGGACAGATCCGGAGATCTTGCTGGCCAGGGTAGTTGACTTACACCTTCTAGAGCACGTTGGGTGGCACGGGATACATGCGGACGTGCATTGTCCTGTTGGAACAGCAAGTTCCCTTGCCGGTCTAGGAATGGTAGAACGATGGGTTCGATGACGGTTTGGATGTACCGTGCACTATTCAGTGTCCCCTCGACGATCACCAGTGGTGTACGGCCAGTGTAGGAGATCGCTCCCCACACCAGATGCCGGATGTTGGCCCTGTGTGCCTCGGTCGTATGCAGTCCTGATTGTGGCGCTCACCTGCACGGCGCCAAACACGCATACGACCATCATTGGCACCAAGGCAGAAGCGACTCTCATCGCTGAAGACGACACGTCTCCATTCGTCCCTCCATTCACGCCTGTCGCGACACCACTGGAGGCGGGCTGCACGAGGTTGGGGCGTGAGCGGAAGACGGCCTAACGGTGTGCGGGACCGTAGCCCAGCTTCATGGAGACGGTTGCGAATGGTCCTCGCCGATACCCCAGGAGCAACAGTGTCCCTAATTTGCTGGGAAGTGGCGGTGCGGTCCCCTACGGCACTGGGTAGGATCCTACGGTCTTGGCGTGCATCCGTGCGTCGCTGCGGTCCGGTCCCAGGTCGACGGGCACGTGCACCTTCCGCCGACCACTGGCGACAACATCGATGTACTGTGGAGACCTCACGCCCCACGTGTTGAGCAATTCGGCGGTACGTCCACCCGGCCTCCCGCATGCCCACTATACGCCCTCGCTCAAAGTCCGTCAACTGCACATACGGTTCACGTCCACGCTGTCGCGGCATGCTACCAGTGTTAAAGACTGCGATGGAGCTCCGTATGCCACGGCAAACTGGCTGACACTGACGGCGGCGGTGCACAAATGCTGCGCAGCTAGCGCCATTCGACGGCCAACACCGCGGTTCCTGGTGTGTCCGCTGTGCCGTGCATGTGATCATTGCTTGTACAGCCCTCTCGCAGTGTCCGGAGCAAGTATGGTGGGTCTGACACACCGGTGTCAATGTGTTCTTTTTTCCATTTCCAGGAGTGTATATTAAGACCTGAGAGAATAATTTCAGTCGTGCTACAGGGAGCTGTAGAAGGTAAACCTCTAGAGAAAGACAGAGATTGGAGTACATCTAACAAATAATTGGCGATTTGGGTGTAGTATCATTGCCACAGATACTACCAGAACGCCGCGCCAACACAAGGTTGGCAGCCCGTCGTCTGCCGAACACAGCGCACTCTAGCGGGCTGTGCAGCTCGACGGAACTGGAGTGTGGCTCGTTCACTTCTTAGCTAGATTTCAACCTAGGCAGACACGCTTTCATAATCGGCCCTCAGCCAGTTCAATAATGTTTGCATTGATTCTCTGAGGAGGGCCCATCAGGCTTAGTCCCTGAGAATATATTGTATTAGTTCATGGTATTCCATGTTACGAGATTGTCAGTTCATAGCCGCAGCTGCCGTCCTACAAACTACTGAAGATAAGTAATTCCATTGTACTATGTGTTTCTTGAATAATAATCCTTCTCTCTAACAGTGTGCCGTACCGCATATTATTGCAACCTGGACTGCTTCAGCTCCTATCAACTCGGCCTCCTACTTTTTGCATTTAGTAACGAGCTGAAAACACCCACGCGTTTTGTGCCTCTAAACAGTGAGACACAAAATAGTGGGATGTAAGTGCTACTCTGAGGTAAGAAGATTGGCACAAGAGAGAAATTCTAGGCGAACTGCATCAAACCAGTTAGAAGACAGATGACCTCCTCCTCCCACCCCCAACCCTCAAAAAATGAATCGACCATAAATGTCTTTGCGTACGGAAATATGCTTTAAGTTTTGATTGACAACAACGTTGACACCAGTCCAGGAGGTTTCTAGAGACGTGGAAACGAAAAAGTGCCTGAGCTTCGTTAGACCGTTTTAGAAAATGTGATAATAATGGTAATGGATAATAGTAATGAATATATTTTTGTTGAATAATTTCTTTCTTATTTTCATCTGATTTTGTTTTCAGTAAAATTACGCTTAAAGCTATAAAATTGCACCATACTGACACCAATGAATTACAACTTATCATAACAACCTTACAACAAAAGTCTGTTCTCATTTAATATAAAGCATCCATAAAACGAGAGTGTCTAAATTCTCATGAATTAGTAAAATACTAAATACTTTTGACGTTGAAACGGTCTGTGCACTTCTGTGTCACTTTCAAATAGCATTTCATAGCTACCACGTAAGTATGGAAATGTAGCAATGGGAGTAGACGCTTTAAGAAATCCTGTTAACAAACTATTCTGTGCCACAATGTCAACCATAAAATTGTGTATTCACAAAAAACTAATAATTGAGTGAACAGAAGCAAAAGAGATGGAGGCATTGACAAATTAACCTTTCTGCAATATCATAAGTTTTTAACCTTTAGTTGTACTGATTACTGAATGTAGTGAAAATATTCTGAATATTTATGTACTGATTTTCAAACAGGTTGCATGTATCTTCCTCACAGATGAGGTAAAAAGCTGGTCTCAAATGAGATTGGAACTGGCAGCTACGGTAGTGTTTGTTTTAGAGTGTGGTCATGTTACTACAGAGTTAGCAATAAACAGCAGCGATCAGCACTTACCCTGTGTCCTAATGATGGCTAAAACAGGTAACTTACAACATAAAAGACGACATTAATTGTGGTTTTTTCCTGGACTCAAAACATAAACTTGATGATTCGATGAAACCCCATAAGTGAAAATCGGTCAGAATATTTAATTGAAATGCAAAGAAAATATGAAGATAATTCACAGGCAATCCGGGAATTATATCGACTATCACAGAGTTGCCAGATGTATTCTTCAATGTTGCTAAATGTTCATCACAGAAACAGCAGGAAGAATATGTTACCACAGCCAATTTTTTTCTTGAGCAGGCTAACAATTCAGGAACAAAGCTTTCACTTCTACGACGCTGTGCAAACAGTCTCCAAACTGATGGTGGTCTGAAAGATGAAAAGCGTAAGCCAATGGTTGTGAGCCAACGAGAAAATTAATTGGGAGATCCTCCACTTCAACAGCTATTACAATTACTTTCGCTTTAGTCTCTAGGACATCAGAATGTTCAGTGGAAATCATCGACCTGTAATTGTTACAACAGATTGCTACATTACGTGCAAATAATAAAATAATTTAATGCTCATTCTCCTGAAGAGCTCAATGACAAACGAACCCAAAGAACGTGTTAAAAAACGTAGCTTGAATTTGCGTTTATACATAGCAACCAACAGCAATGTTACGGAGATACAGACAGAGGGGCAGATGGTGCTGGACTATGTGGAAACTGTCCACATACCGCTGAGTCAACACTCTTTGTATCCAACACACAGTACCAATTCCTATCTTATGTTACTTAATCAAAACAATATGCCCCATGCTTACATCTTTCTTGCCGCGCGGGATTAGCCGAGCAGTTTAGGCGCTGCAGTCATGGACTGTGCCGCTGGTCCCGGCGGAGGTTCGTGTCCTCCCTCGGGCATGGGTGTGTGTATTTGTCATTAGGATAATTTAGGTTAAGTAGTATGTAAGCTTAGGGGCTGATGACCTTAGCAGTTAAGTCCCATGAGATTACACGCACATTTGAACATTTTGAACACATCTTTCTTCCTCAAGAGACAGTCAGACTCTTTGCGGAGACGAGCTTGATCAACCACTTTGGACCTCAGGTGTTTCTCGTATGAAAGTAGTATACTACTGAAATTAATCACCATGTACTGTGCTACTCTGGGAACTAGGACCTTCGTTCTACTGTCAACCAGGGATAACCATCGACTCCTTGATTCTACAATTTCAAAGCAGCCCCTGAGTTTGTTTATGATCTACGGATTAATACTAGAACAGATGTCCTGACATTACTGGAAACCCTCACTTCAATTCAAGGACAGGTGAGAAGAGTGGAATCCCATCACTGATAGGTGTATACAAACGGATGCGTCCAGCTTCTGAATCCTCAGCTTCTAGGAATCCAAATTTACTTGAAGATCTCATAGTTTATTCTGTCGTTAAGAACACTCACTTTTCAACTGGAATTATTAACTGATTAGGACAAATTGCTCCTCCATCAACTCATTCGTATAGACTCAGAAACGAAATCTCACACACTAGCCTCGTATTCGCAAAGCAGTCACCTACGATTTCTCATACAATATGCTGAATGTAGGTTGTCAGGGGACTTGTGAATCGTTTTCAATATCATACGTCAAAATGTCAGTGCCTCTGGGATTTTCACAAAGGCATCAGAATCTCAGTGTCGTATAATGTTGTCTGCGATTTGTCAGTTGAGTGGAGGCAACAGTTGAAACAACAGAAAACCACTCTGGGCTATTCAAAGTCATACATTCTGTTAGCTTTGGGCATACTACTCATTCATTAATTGGGTGACATTCTTCGACGTTAATTTGTTTGTCGTCATGGTAATGAATCATGAGAAATGGTTGGAGATTTAACCAGGAGGACCATGTTCCCGTCATCCGCTTTTCTGACTGGATGTTCCGCTTTTACCCCAAAAATTAAATGAAAAGCCAAGGTAAATAGAAAACTGTACGTAGTGAACATCCAATGGTTCTATCCGTCCATCTCTACCATTTAATAAAATAATTAAAACAACCGATAGAAAATGTTCTAATAACTAATAAATAATAATAGCACTAGTAATAGTATGCAATTAATTAATGTTGTTTGGCAGAGTCCATCAGTTTGCTGAGGAGTATCAAAAGCCGGCCACCCCGGTTCTAGGCGCTACAGTCTGGAACCACGTGACCGCTACGGTCGCAGGTTCGAATCCTGCCTCAGGCATGGATGTGTGTGATGTCCTTAGGTTAGTTAGGTTTAAGTAGTTCTAAGTTCTAGGGGACTGATGACCTTAGAAGTTAAGTCCCACAGTGCTCAGAGCCATTTGAACCAGCCATTTTGATTATCAAAAGTTGCCTGTTCAGTCTACACAAAAACTGCAGAATGCGCTCGGAGGTTTTCTTAAGATTCCGTAAACTGAATTTCGTTCATGTCCTTTTCAGCTGCGTTAGAGAAGGGGAGAAAAGCATCTGACTTTATTTGTACCACTTGTACAGCGATATATCTCCCTATGGCTGCAGCTGAATTCACATGGGTAAACGAGCGCGATATCCCAGAGCTTTAACAGAGTCAACGAAAGAAGACACGTAATAGCTGCTATGTGCTTTCTGCGGCAGCTTCGCGCGCCTGTATCAACCAATCACGTAACGCGATTATGTATGAGACTCCACGGCAAAATCTCAGTGTTGTCGCAGTTCTATAGACGACAGTTATCGTTTTTCGCCTGCGTGCATTTGCACTTCGCAGTTGAAAGCTGGCAACAGCGCTGCCAGCTGTCAGGCGTCTTAGGCCGACTCTACTGTATGAGGCACAAATGCCGTGAACAATATCTCACTTTTGTATGAGGGGTAGGGTGACCAGACGTTCGGATTAATCCGGACATGTCCTTTTTTTTAGCTCTTTGTCCGGGGTGCGGGAGGATTTTTACACTGTCCGGCTTTTTCGCGAAGTTGAGCCTAATAAAGTTAGATTTAGAATTCGTCCCGTTCTATTGCGCTTTTCTTAAATACTTTAACTATTGGCACAGCCTTCGTGATAAACATGCACGAAGGCGGTGTTAGTAGGTGGCACCAGGATCGTCAATGTTGTCGTTTATCGACCTATAATATCGATTATTTAAAATTTTCGCTTCGTATTTTCGCTCTGTATTGGCTTGGCTTCCTGTAGTGCACGTGTGATTTGTGAGTGTAATTTTTAACTGAGTGAGTTACGCAAAATATTTGGCTATGCTTAAACGAAAGTGTATATTTTCTGATGTCCTATCCTGCAAATAACCGGCTTTCAAGAAAGGGAGAAATGAATTTGAAGCGGAATGTAAGATATGTGGAGCTGGAACGTACGTCTCAGTGGTCAATAAAGGTAAGAAATAACTCGACAGATTAACTGTCATGGTTTTATATCATTGTTTCACATTCATTCAATTTATTTTTATTCGGAAGGTTAAAGTGCAGTTTACATGTCGTCACCCGCTGCTTGAATTGTAGATGTTGGTAGCGGTGCGTCGAATGAAGGGAGGTGAATGGTCTTACGTTTTTCGCTTTGTAAACAATACCGTGTTGTTGACATATTTGAAGCCACACTGTCACCACAATCAATGTTTCTAATTTAAAATAAAATAAAAATATTGCTCTGGGAATCACCATCCGACCACCAGTATCAATTAACTACTAGTTTTACCGGTAATTCCCGGCAGTCACGTGACTTGTCCAAAGCTGACGGGTGGTATCCTCATCTGTAGTTGACCCGTTTGATGTGTCCTCTTTTTTCTTCCTTTGTCCACCTTTTTGAAGCTGTTTGTCCTCCTTTTTAAACAACTACATCTGGTCACCCTAATGAGGGGCGTTCAACGAGCAACGCAGCACATTTTTTTTCACTCTGCTAGTTTCAGTTGAAAAAAGGCGGAATTTGTTGTGGGACGTCATGAAACGCTCCTGCTTCAGCCCTTATGGTTTCATGGAATTCTGATAGTTGGTGGCGGTATACACAGCCTTCAAAATGGCGTCTGTAACAAAGTTACGTTCCAAACAGAGAGCTGCCATTGAGTTTCTTTTAGCGACAAACCAGAATACTGCAAATATACATAGGCACTTGTAGAATGCCAAGGGGGAGCCTAGCAGTGAACAAAAGCACGGCGATTCTCTAGATTCTCTAGATTGTCGCACAGATGACAAAATGGTAGATACCGAAATAGACGACAGAGGGATATAGAAACAATTAAAATCTCTCAAAAGAGGAAAGTCCGCTGGACCTGAAGGGATACCACTTCGATTTTACACAGAGTACGCGAAGGAACTTTGCCCCCCTTCTTGCAGCGATGTACCGTAGGTCTCTAGAAGAGCGTTGCGTTCCAAAGGATTGGAAAAGGGCACAGGTCATCCCCGTTTTCAAGAAGGGACGTCGAACAGATGTGCAGAAGTATAGACTTATACCTCTAACGTCTATCAGCTGTAGAATTTTGGGACACGTATTATGTTCGAGTATAATGACTTTTCTGGAGACTAGAAATCTACTCTGTAGGAATCAGCAGGGGTTTCGAAAAAGACGATCGTGTGAAAACCAGCTCGCGCTATTCGTCCACGAGACTCAGAGGGCCATAGACATGGGTTCCCAGGTAGATGCCGTGTTTCTTGACTTCCGCAAGGCGTTCGATACAGTTCCCCACAGTCGTTCAATGAACAAAGTAAGAGCATGTGGACTATCAGACCAATTGTGTGATTGGATTGAAGAGTTCCTAGATAACAGAGCGCAGCATGTCATTCTCAATGGACAGAAGTCTTCCGAAGTAAGAGTGATTTCAGGTGTGCCGCAGGGGAGTGTTGTAGGACCGTTGCTATTCACGATATACATAAATGACCTTGTGGATGACATCGGAAGTTCACTGAGGCTTTTTGCGGATGATGCTGTGGTATATCGAGAGGTTGTAACAATAGAAAATTGTACTGAAATGCAAGAGGATCTGCAACGAATTGGCGCATGGTGCAGGGAATGGCAACTGAATCTCAATGTAGACAAGTGTAATGTGCTGCGAATACATAAAAAGAAAGATCTCTTGTCATTTAACTACAACATAGCAGGTCAGCAACTGGAAGCAGTTGTTGTTGTTGTGGTCTTCAGTCCTGAGACTGGTTTGATGCAGCTCTCCATGCTACTCTATCCTGTGCAAGCTTTTTCATCTCCCAGTACCTACTGCAACCTACATCCTTCTGAATCTGCTTAGTGTATTCATCTCTTGGTCTCCCTCTACGATTTTTACCCTCCACACTGCCCTCCAATACTAAATTGGTGATCCCTTGATGCCTCAGAACATGTCCTACCAACCGATCCCTTCTTCTGGTCAAGTTGTGCCACAAACTTCTCTTCTCCCCAATCCTATTCAATACTTCCTCATTAGTTATGTGATCTACCCATCTAATCTTCAACATTCTTCTGTAGCACCACATTTCGAAAGCTTCTATTCTCTTCTTGTCCAAACTATTTATCGTCCATGTTTCACTTCCATACATGGCTACACTCCAAACGAATACTTTCAGAAATGACTTCCTGACACTTAAATCAATACTGAATGTTAACAAATTTCTCTTCTTCAGAAACGCTTTCCTTGCCATTGCCAGCCTACATTTTATATCCTCTCTACTTCGACCATCATCAGTTATTTTGCTCCCCAAATAGCAAAACTCCTTTACTACTTTAAGTGCCTCATTTCCTAATCTAATTCCCTCAGCATCACCCGACTTAATTCGACTACATTCCATTATCCTCGTTTTGCTTTTGTTGATGTTCATCTTATATCCTCCTTTCAAGACACTGTCCATTCCATTCAACTGCTCTTCCAAGTCCTTTGCTGTCTCTGACAGAATTACAATGTCATCGGCGAACCTCAAAGTTTTTATTTCTTCTCCATGAATTTTAATACCTACTCCGAATTTTTCTTTCGTTTCCTTTACTGCTTGCTCAATATACAGATTGAACAACATCGGGGAGAGGCTACAACCCTGTCTTACTCCCTTCCCAACCACTGCTTCCCTTTCATGTCCCTCGACTCTTATAACTGCCATCTGGTTTCTGTACAAATTGTAAATAGCCTTTAGCTCCCTGTATTTTACCCCTGCCACCTTTAGAATTTGAAAGAGAGTATTCCAGTCAACGTTGTCAAAAGCTTTCTCTAAGTCTACAAATGCTAGAAACGTAGGTTTGCCTTTCCTTAATCTTTCTTCTAAGATAAGTCGTAAGGTCAGTATTGCCTCACGTGTTCCAGTGTTTCTACGGAATCCAAACTGATCTTCCCCGAGGTTGGCTTCTACTAGTTTTTCCATTCGTCTGTAAAGAATTCGTGTTAGTATTTTGCAGCTGTGACTTATTAAACTGATAGTTCGGTAATTTTCACATCTGTCAACACCTGCTTTCTTTGGGATTGGAATTATTATATTCTTCTTGAAGTCTGAGGGTATTTCGCCTGTTTCATACATCTTGCTCACCAGATGGTAGAGTTTTGTCAGGACTGGCTCTCCCACGGCCGTCAGTAGTTCCAATGGAATATTATCTACTCCGGGGGCCTTGTTTCGACTCAGGTCTTTCAGTGCTCTGTCAAACTCTTCACGCAATATCATATCTCCCATTTCATCTTCATCTACATCCTCTTCCATTTCCATAATATTGTCCTCAAGTACACCACCCTTGTATAGACCCTCTATATACTCCTTCCACCTTTCTGCTTTCCCTTCTTTGCTTAGAACTGGGTTTCCATCTGAGCTCTTGATATTCATACAAGTCGTTCTCTTATCTCCAAAAGTCTCTTTAATTTTCCTGTAGGCGGTATCTATCTTACCCCTAGTGAGATAGGCCTCTACATCCTTACATTTGTCCTCTAGCCATCCCTGCTTAGCCATTTTGCACTTCCTGTCGATCTCATTTTTGAGACGTTTGTATTCCTTTTTGCCTGTTTCACTTACTGCATTTTTATATTTTCTCCTTTCATCAATTAAATTCAATATTTCTTCTGTTACCCAAGGATTTCTACTAGCCCTCGTCTTTTTACCTACTTGATCCTCTGCTGCCTTCACTACTTCATCCCTCAAAGCTACCCATTCTTCTTCTACTGTATTTATTTCCCCCATTCCTGTCAATTGCTCCCTTATGCTCTCCCTGAATCTCTGTACAACCTCTGGTTCTTTTAGTTTATCCAGGTCCCATCTCCTTAAATTCCCACCTTTTTGCAGTTTCTTCAGTTTTAATCTACAGGTCATAACCAATAGATTGTGGTCAGAGTCCACATCCGCCCGTGGAAATGTCTTACAATTTAAAACCTGTTTCCTAAATCTCTGTCTTACCATTATATAATCTATCTGATACCTTTTAGTATCTCAAGGGTTCTTCCATGTATACAACCTTCTTTCATGATTCTTAAACCAAGTGTTAGTTATGATTATGTTGTGCTCTGTGCAAAATTCTACCAGGCGGCTTCCTCTTTCATTTCTGTCCCCCAATCCATATTCACCTACTATGTTTCCTTCTCTCCCTTTTCCTACACTCGAATTCCAGTCACCCATGACTATTAAATTTTCGTCTCCCTTCACAATCTGAATAATTTCTTTTATTTCATCATACATTTCTTCAATTTCTTCGTGGAAGCAGTTAATGCCATAAATTATCTGCGAGTACGCATTAGGAGTGATTTAAAATGGAATGATCATATAAAGTTGATCGGCGGTAAAGCAGATGCCAGAATGAGATTCATTGGAAGAATCCTAAGGAGATGCAATCTGAAAACAAAGGAAGTAGGTTACAGTACACTTGTTCGCCCACTGCTTGAATACTGCTCACCAGTGTGGGTCCGTCCCACATTAGGGTTGATAGAAGAGATAAAAAGATCCAACGGAGAGCAGCGCGCTTCGTTACAGGATCATTTAGTAATCGCAAAAGCGTTACGGAGATGATAGATAAACTCCAGTGGAAGACTGCAGGAGAGATGCTCAGTAGCTAGGTGCGGGCTTTTGTTGAAGTTTCGAGAACATACCTTCACAGAGGAGTCAAGCAGTATATTGCTCCCTCCTACGTATATCTCGACAAGAGACCATGAGGATAAAATCAGAGAGATTAGAGCCCACACAGAGGCATACCGACAATCCTTCTTTCCACGAACAATACGAGACTAGAATAGAAGGGAGAACCGATAGAGGTACTCAAGGTACCCTCCGCCACATACCGTCAGGTGGCTTGCGGAGTATGGATGTAGATGTAGATTCATTAGGAGGCGTCTGTCATCATCGCAACAAAGTGGCGCGAACCAGTTCGATCTCCCGCGTGCCTTCCCGGTCGCATATACCTGATGCTCGACGGATCACACTGAAAGACGTCACTGATCAACTGTACGTCTCTGTTGGTAGTGCTGACTCGCTCGTACACCAGGCGGGGGACTGGAAGGTGTGTGCGGACTGGCTTCCTCGCCGTCCAACAGAACACTGTAAAGAGTAACGAACGGCCATCTGTGCGGCATTGCTTGTACCTTACTGGCCTGATTGTGAATTTTTTTCGAACATCGTCACAGGCGATGCAACATGGGTGCATCACTTCGAACCGAAACAAAACAGCAGTCCAGGGAGTGGCGCCACACCACATCTCCTCCGAAGAAAAAGTTCAAAGCCGCACGCTCACTCGGAAAAGTCAGAGCGACGGTCTTCTGGGATTCTGAAGGAGTTATTCTAATCTACATCTAAATCCCGTTCACCGGAACAAGAGACGTACTGTAAACATAGAAAGGCGCGTGACCACAGCGCTGCCGTCGAGGGGTGTACAAGGCAGGGGCGTCAGAAATTAAAAAATGAAAGTCGCGTTTTTTATGATTTGGCACCTGAACATGATAAAGTGATCCGAGAACTACCTTCCGACACCTTTTTTTACATTACATTAAAATTTATTGTCACTGAAAAAGAGAAATATTTAAGTTTTCAGGAAAAGCTGTTTTTTCGCGTTACTCTATATTTATCACGTCATATCTCCTAAACTGTGTCTCGCACAGCAAAATAATTTTATAATTGCCTTCAGTACTATATGTTGATGACGTCTGCAAATTTTCTGCCCAAGAGAGTCAGTAATAGTGAAGTAATAAATTAAAATCTCACGTCTGATGCAGAACTTTTACCAAATCATCATCCGAAATATAGTAAGCGACAAACTTTTCCCCTTTAAATCTTTTTGTGGGGTTGTAAGCGAGAAAAGTTTTAAAAAGGTTTGAATTTAATTTTGTAGTTTGTTCGAATGCGATGGGTGCAACCGTTTGCCCTTTATGAGCGATGCATTGTGCGGTTCGTAGGCGCGGCGCTCAGTCAGTGTGGCCGTCTCAGTTGCAGGTGTGAGCTCGTTAGTGCTGTTGTACAGCGGCGATTTCATCTGTAAAGACGCTTGAAAGACTAGTTGTTGATTATTAGAGTAAGTATATGTGTTTGTAGTCGCGCTGAGCATTCACTATTTATGTGCGCATCCAATAGCATCGCATGTTTCTTATTTTATATATTCACTTATTTCATTAGCATCACATACGGCTGTCTTCATTATGCCATCCACGGATTCAGCGAGCGAGGGCGACGTGTCAGTTCCGGGTCCACCAAAGAAGCGAGTAAAGAAGAAATCATTAAGTTCTTCTGAGAAGCACATGGTGCTTAATGTGTATAAAACGGAACTTTTACATCCAGAGCAGTCGATGAGTGACATTGTTTCGAAAACAGCTGCAGCTACAGGTGTTGGACGTTCTTCAGTGTATCGTGTGATAAGTGAGTACAAGGCCACAAACACTTTGAAGTCTCCCAAGAAAGGAAAATTACGACAGAAACTTTCTGAAAGTGTTGATGACTTCGATAGAAATGCGATACGAAGGAAAGTACACGATTTTTTTTTTCGTAACGAATTGCCAACAATTGACAAAGTGCTTACAGTCGTGAACGAAGATGCAGATCTGGGCAATTTTCGTAGAACTACATTTTATAAGTTATTGAGAGAAATGAATTTCAAATATGTCCGGCGTGGGCGCGATAGCACAGGGATGACGTCATTTTATGGAGGCGGCGTTATCTTCGAACCGTTAAACGGTTGAGGGATGAAGGCAGACCCATTTACTATTTGGACGAGACGTGGGTGAACGCAGGACGTACCCGATGTTACGTCTGTGTAGATGACACTATAAATTCCTCAAAACAAGCATTTCTGTCCGGATTATCCACCAGAAGCAAGGGCCCATCAGGTAAAGGGAAACATCTGATTATCGCACACATTGGCAGCAAAGCAGGGTTCGCTGAAATATGTTTGTGGACTTTCGAATCCAAGAAAAGTGGAGATTATCATGAAAAGATGTGCGCCGAAAGCTTCGAGAAGTGGTTTCAAGATGTTCTTCCTCGGCTTCAGGAAAATGCAGTTATTGTTCTTGATAACGCACCATACCATTCTCGGAGAAAAGAAAAAGTTTCCAATGCGAATTCCAATAAGCACGAAATATGAGAGTGGGTAAAATCTAAAAACATCGATTTCCAAGACGGTATGTTGAAGAAAGAACTTTTAGATATAGTTAAAAATCACAGAACAGCGCACAGCGAATATGCAATAGATGAAATGGCGAAGAATGCAGGGAAAACTGTTCTCAGAATTCCTCCGTGCCACTGTGAACTAAACGCCATCGAGTTAGTGTGGGCCAGAATCAAAGGCTATGTTGCACCGAAAAACAAAACACACGAATTGCCGGAAGTTAAAGTACTGCTAGAAGAAGCACTAAGAACAATGAATGCAGAGGATTGGAGTAAGTGCGTCCTCCATGTCGTAGAAAAAGTGGAAACTCAAATGTGCAAATTAGACTGCATTATAGACGAGAGGAGCGGTTAGTTATAAACCTCAATGAAAACAGTTCAAGTTCGACAGAGGGAACCTTGTTTCGTCCTTTATCATTATTATTACTGGTATCGTTAATAAAATTAACAATTAATTGTGTTTGAATGGAGCGTTTTTTTTAGCAACCTGAATGAAAATGAATCTGCTTCGACAGAATGAACTCAGTTTAACATTATTTTAACATTATTGTTAAATTTATTTCCTACATTGTTGCCCAGGTTTCTCACGGTCCGCTGAGACAGCTCAGCAGCCAGCCGAACGCCGCCATCTGCAAAGCGTGCGCCAAGGATTTTCCACACCCCTACGTATCACATGAACACCGAATGCTTTCTCTGGAAACGAGCGTAGTCGCTCACGTGACACTGTTTATGTTTCGTCCCAGCGCTCGGTGAGTAGACTTTACATCTACATATATACTCCGCAAGCCACCCAACGGTGTGTGGCGGAGGGCACTTTACGTGCCACTGTCATTACCTCCATTTCCAGTTCCAGTCGCGTATGGTTCGCAGGAAGAACAACTGCCGGAAAGCCTCCGTGAGCGCTCGAATCTCTCTAATTTTACATTCGTGATCTCCTCGGGAGGTATAAGTAGGGGGAAGCAATATATTCGATTTCTCATCCAGAAACGCACTCTCTCGAAACCTGGACAGCAAGCTACACTGCGAAGCAGAGCACCTCTCCTGCAGAGTCTGCCACTTGAGTTTGCTAAACATCTCCGAAACGCTATCGCGCTTACCAAATAACCCTGTGACGAAACGCGCCGCTCTTCTTTGGATCTTCTCTATCTCCTCTGTCAACCCGACCTGGTACGGATCCCACACTGATGAGCAATACTCAAGTATAGATCGAACGAGTGTTTTGTAAGCCACCTCCTTTGTTGATGGACTACATTTTCTAAGGACTCTCGCAAAGAATCTCAACCTGGCACCCACCTTACCAACAATTAATTTTATATGATCATTCCACTTCAAATCGTTCCGTACGCATACTCCCAGATATTTTACAGACGTAACTGCTACCAGTGTTTGTTCCGCTATCATATAATCATACAATAAAGGATCCTTCTTTCTACGTATTCGCAATACATTACATTTGTCTATGTTAAGGGTCAGTTGCCACTCCCTGCACCAAGTGCCTATCCGCTGTAGATCTTCCTTCATTCCGCTGCAATTTTCTAATGCTGCAACTTCTCTGTATACCACAGAATCATCCGCGAAAAGCCGCACGGAACTTCTGACACTATCTACTAGGTCATTTATATATATTGTGAAAAGCAATGGTCCCACAACACTCTCCTGTGGCACGCCAGAGGCTACTTTAACGTCTGTTGACATCTCTCCATTGAGAACAACATTCGCTACGACGTCCTGTTTTATGGCGCAACAGTCAACTCTGAAGTGTATTGTACTACCCTCAGTAAATTGAAAAAACGACTTCAGCGTGTTTGTCGTCAAAAAGATGCAGACGAACGTCTTATTCTCCATGACAACACAAGGCCTCACGCAGGTCTGAGCACCCGTCAGGAGCTCACAGAACTTCGTTGGACTGTTCTTCACCACGCGGGATTAGCCGAGTGGTCTTAGGCACTGCAATCATGGACTGTGCGGCTGGTCCCGGCGGAGGTTCGAGTCCTCCCTCAGGCATGGGTGTGTATGTTTGTCCTTCGGATAATGTAGGTTAATTAGTGTGTAAGCTGATGACCTTAGTAGTTAACTCCCATAAGATTTCAGATACATTTGAACATTTGACTAGCGACCGCTACAGTCGCAGGTTCGAATCCTGCCTCGGGCATGGATGTGTGTGATGTCCTTAGGTTAGTTGGGTTTAAGTAGTTCTAATTTCTAGGGGACTGATGACCTCAGAAGTTAAGTCCCATAGTGCTCAGAGCCATTTGAACATTTGACTGTTCTTCCTCATCCACCCTACAGCTCGGATCTTGCATCTTCCGATATCCATCTGTTTGGCCCACTTACGGATACACTCCACAGGAGGCAGTATTTGGATGATGAGTTGACTACTGCTACAGCAAGACGTCGGCTCCGACTTCGACCATTAGAATGGTACCATGCGGGCATACAGGTCCTCTCAGTAAGATGGCCTAAGGCCGTTGCATTGAAAGTAGTTGATGTTGAAGAATAAGGTTTGTAGACAAAAGATTAGGGAATAATATGGTATATTGGAATCCTAAATAAAACCAACCTGATTTCATTTTTTAAAAAAGTGTGTGCGAGGTGCGAAATAAAGTAATGAGACAAAAGTGGAAAAAAGTCAAGTTTAGTGTTGTCTCCTTCAAAGTAGTTCCCTTCTGTTAGCACACACTTTTTCCAGCGCTTCTGCCATTGATGGTAACATTTCTGGAACTCATCTTCTGTAATATCCTTCAAGACCCTCGTCACAGCTTTTTTGACATCTTGTGTTGTTTGAAAATGGTGTCCCTTGACCGCCGTTTTGACTCTTGCAAATAGAAAAAAGTCGCATGGAGCGATATCTGGTGAATAAGGTGGCTCTGGTAGTACTGAAATTTGTTTCAAGGTTAAAAATTGCTGTACTGACAGAGCAGTATGAGATGGCACATTACCGTGATGCAGAATCTTCAGTTATTATTATACGAACCGTTTCTCGATTGATGTTCAGTTCTTCATTTTCATGGATAATCTTCGATCAGATCGTATGAGTTCACGCACCCTGGCTAAGTTGACATCCTTCCGTGAGGTTGATGGTCGTCCACTGCGATCTTCATCTTCAACATTCATTCTGCCTTCACTAAACATTTTATGCCAACGAAAAACTTGAGCTCTTGACATAACCTCCTCTCCAAAAGCCTTCTGAAGCTTACCGTAAGTTGTCTTCGCGTCTTCACCCAGTTTAAAGCAAAAAGAAATATCATACCGTTACGCGATATTATCCGGTTCCATTTCCGTGATGAGAGACACAAACACGTGTTAACTTATTACAGCACAACTCACGACTGAGCAGTTGCATAAAAAAATGGTAAAAATAGCTCTAACCACTATGGGACTTACCTGAGGTCATCAGTCCCCTAGTCTTAGAATTACTGAAACCTAACTAACCTAAGGACAGCACACACATCCATGCCTAAGGCAGCATTCGAACCTGCGACCGTAGCAGCAGCGGGGTTCCGGACTGAAGCGCCTAGAACCGCTCAGCTACAGCAGATGGCGCAGTTGCATCAATGTGCCGCCTGGACCAGAAGCAGCTTATAGACCAAGATCAAAGATATTGTGCCTACGCAAGCCTGCAGAGTTGCCACATCTTGCAAAGAAAATCGGTCTCATTACTTTATTGTCGCACCTCGTATATTACTTATTAAACACCCCTCTTAGTAGCAACTAAGGCGCAAAAGATGGCAGATATCTCAGAAAGTGAAAGATGAGTGTGTAAAATGGCCTTCTTGCTGTGGGCACCTTACATTTTCTAACGCATTGTCGTTTATTGCCTAATAATTCTTTAAAATACATCAAAACTACAAGAAAGTATCTAATGAAAGAAATGGTTCAAATGGCTCTGAGCACTATGAGACTTAACATCTATGGTCATCAGTCCCGTAGAACTTAGAACTACTTAAACCTAACTAACCTAAGGACATCACACACATCCATGCCCGAGGCAGGATTCGAACCTGCGACCGTAGCAGTCACGCGGTTCCAGACTGAAGCGCCTAGAACCACACGGCCACACCGGCCGGCATCTAATGAATCTGGAAGGATAATTTAGCTTCAGTCCTGAAAGTAAGTCGATGATACGAACACTGAGGTTCCAAACCACATCCAAGATGTTTCAAAGTGTCAACTATTCCAGCAGCAGGAAGACATTTTTGTACAGCTCTCAAAATCCCATTCTACTCCCGCTACACAAACCTATTCTTCAATGCACCTGCAGAATACACCACTGAGTTTTAAATCAATTCTACTTAGTAATTACAATTATCTTCGTAGGTGTAGTACTGTAGAAACGTTGTAAATACAATTAAAATATCTTGTGTTGTAACGTCATATTGTCGTCAGTCGATGTAGGTACTGTGCCTTCTGTACATTGACAAAAGCCTACAAGGTGCCGCTAATATGTCTGCATGAACTGTGCAAGATCCCCTCGCTTCTAAACTGGTACTGTTATTACTCAGCTTAGCCGCGAGTCCGTAGAGGGTGGTATATGTGACGTACTGTATAACTGGTCAGCATTTCCACCCGGAATTTGCGAGTGTAAGTCGGACCTTCCTTGATCCGCCTTGGTGGGTCGTGTCGTCGGATTTCCTCCTACCTGTGTGCGGTGCAGCTCTCGTAAATGTCGTCCCGTGCAGATTCTGCATTGGCGTATTGGATGTCTCTTTCAGTGGAATCTGAAATTGCTGTTGACCAACTTTGGGGTCTCTATTTACTCGAAATTAACATTCAGAATGCCGTAATATTACTTTTATTCCTATTACATCAACAATGAAACACTCATGTCGCAACCGAGAGCATGGCTACCATCAAACAAGACAGGAAGAGCTCTTAACGCCGACTGCCGACTTTGCCGCGCAGTCTGTATCTCTTACTAGTTTCGTCACATTTCGTGGATTTCCGATCAAGTTCGTACTTACTAAGATATGCATTTGTTAATGAACGGGTGTGAATTTTAACGAGGCAAAACTATGATAAATAGTTTTAAACATCCAGAGGCTCCTCCTAGTATTCATGTTGTCATAAATGACTTTATAATTATTAAATATAAATAAACAAAATCGGTGACTTTGGCGCCAAGATGGCGGTACTTCCCGTCATGTATATTTACCAGGCTGACGCTTGTTGCTAAGGTCCAGCGCCGAGCCCCACCCCATTACGCGCGACATATGGTCGCTTCGTCACCTAGCCAGCCAGCGTGGGAAATGCTCTCCGACTCATGACCGGCTACGGATTACAGCACTTCCTAATTATCTTGAATACATCAATACCAGACAATAATTTATTACAACTGGTAAAAATGTCTTCCTCACGTAAGAGGCACCTTGCAACAGGAGCGTATCTCTCAGTAAATACTGTCAGGTGTGTGTAACATAAGTATTACAACTACTGAAGTAACTACGAATGTCTATGGTCAAAACATTCATTTATTAACACAGATACGCAACTTTCATGGTGTCCTAGACTGTGTCAGTGTCCCGTTCAGAGACTGAGGCCAAATTGGTGAATACATCTCCTTCCCTTCGTACACACTGCACTGTAGTGTTGCCTTGCATTGGCACTGCGCTGCTGACTTCACGTCGAACACAAGGTCAGCAAGTATGGCGATCCCTTCGGCGAACAGGTCAGTCCTCCTCAGAAGGTGAAGGGTGATGCAACTGCTCTATTAGATGGAGCTTGTACTGCCTCCTAAGATGTGGAATATGGCTTATATCTTTGTTTGTGCAGTGATATGAAACTGCACCCAACTTGCTCCACCTGACTACTGACATGCGTCAAAGTTGCTGTTTTACTGGTGACCTCTGTTGCCAGCCACTCGAATGGCTACAGGTATCGCTTCGCCTGGCGAGTACGCTAACCCGCGCAACACGCATTGCTAGAGGGACAGGAAGTTACGGCTACACGACTCACGGTCACAGCAATGTAGTCGTAGCATAAAAGCAATCGAAAGAAAACGAGACAGTCCTTATAACTAGCATGGAGCAGGTGTAGGTTACCCAGGGAAGTATGTGTATAGAAGTGCGCTCTATTGGGAATCAGGCAGGAACAGCATGAACCATCACAGCTGCGCCGTTTGTCTGTTAAATGTGCCGCGCGTGAGATCAGACACTCGTGTGTGTTTGACCGACTTCACAACGGAGAGGGGAATGAAGAACAGAGAGCTGTTTTTCAATGTGAGGGTTTTCACTGTGGAAGGTGTGGTGTCAACGTTAGACACCACGCTAGAGGTTGCGATAATCGATAGCAGTCCAGCACTTGCAACCTCTCTGTACTCGCTGGCGCTTGCAGCGCCGCCGTACGGCACGAACAGAGACTTGCAGATCGCACCGGCCGAGTCAGCTACAGGTCGTGAGCGGAGTCAGATTACAAAAGCCTTCAGCTCGCTAGGTTCGCTGCCTCTAGTTCGCGCATGTATTACGCGCGTAATACCAGAATTGTGTTATCTTGCTTTTTGTATAATTCAGTTAATCTTTGTTAATGAGTCATTTGTATTCAAGAAAGGTAGTTGTTATTAGTTATGTTCCTGGAGTGCAGTAGCAGGACGAAGTTAAGTAAAAGTTATTTACAAAAGTATTCCAGTACTTATTATTATAGAATGTTCCAGATTCCTACAACCTCTATCCTTCCACTACAAATCAGGGGTACCGATCGTAAAGCATCTTGTATTTGTGTGAGGTATGACATGCTGCCATCGACCTTCACATCAGAAGGAATGTCAGGAGATGATTTCGAGGTGGATGTCCTTGAAAGAAAGCTGTCGGCCAAGAGAGGCTCATCATGTTATTACCCATTCTGTCATTGCTGCTATATCAGAAATGACTGACGGCAGACGATGGGAGACACACAGCCCATTCTGGGGATCAGTCACAGTACCTCTGACGCCTTAGTGGCAGAGATTCTGAAGTTCCGGAAAATCTGTGCACAGTGGGTTCCCCACAACCTGATGGAGGACCAGGAGCTGAACAGAATGTTGGCATCGCTGCTACATCTGGAACGGTATCCCTATGAAGGATACCGTTTCCTGTGCCATATTGTCACAGTAGATGAAACACAGTGTCATCATTTTGAGCTGGAGAGCAAGAATCAGAGCCAACGATGGGAGCACATGGATTCATCCCCTCAGAAAAGATCCGAAGTCATGCCCACCAGCTCCGGGAAAGTGATGATGACCTTCTTCTGAGACAGCAAGTATCCGCTGCTCAATGAATTCGCGAAACCTAGCGTCCAGCCGCCGGTGTGGTTGAGCGGTTCTAGGCGCTTCAGTCTGCAACCGTGCGACCGCTATGGTCGCAGGTTCGAATCCTGCCTCGGGCATGGATGTGTGTGATGTCCTTAGGTTAGTTAGGTTTAAGTAGTTATAAGTTCTAGGGGACTGAAGGCCTCAGATGTTAAGTCCCATAGTGCTCAGAGCCATTTGAACCATTTTTGAACCTAGCGTCACAGTTAAAACAGTTAACGCACAGTGGTACATGGACTCTTTGCAAACATTGAAGCACACCATCATGTTCGAAAGCCTAGGGATATTGAAGGATGGCACCTTTCTGTTGCAGGATAATGCCCACCCAAATGTTTGCCAAGGTTGGTTCGAGTACGCTGCAGACATTTCGCTAGGAAGCCCTTACATATCCTCTGTACAGTCCTGATCTCTCCCCATTTGATTTTGTTATTTGTATACATTAAATGTATTCGCAACTCGGAATATGGACAACCATCGGCTGTTGATTGGAATGGAAACAGTGAAGATTTGTACCTGACCGGGACTGGAACCTGCATTTCCCACTCATCGCAAGCAGCTGCCTTACCATTTGGCTGTCCGTGCACGATTCACGGCCAGGCACAAACTTATACATGTCGTCAACCATGCGTCTACAACCTGTACTCGTATATTCATTGTGTATATGCCCGTACAGGTGAGATATTTTACTTGAAAGACGCATTGTTGACGTCACATGGCAGTCTGGGTCTGGCCATGAGTCGTCCAAAGACAGTTCAGCGTGCAACGTAGGTCAGCGAGTTCGGTCAGAGGGTTAGGTGCCTTCGGTAATAAAAAAAAACTGAGTTAATGGATCAACGATGAACATGAACGAGCATCATGGGACGTCCGCCCCAAACAAATACAACGAACAATATAGAACAAAATGAGACCAAGAAAGAAAAAAAAAGAAAAAGGTTGTTACGGTACGTCCGCCCTGAAAAAATGCAATGAACAAAACGAAATTTTTAAAAAAAGGCAAGGCGAACGCTCGCGATAAGAGGGAGGGAGATCCGGGTTCGAGTCCCGGTCTGGCACAAATTTTCATTGTTGTCATTCCATTTACAGCTGATAGTTGTCCATATTCGCAACTGCGAATAAGTTTGACGTATTTCATAACGGCTGTAGTCGCCGCAGTGCCTCTTAAGAAATTTTGCATCGTAATTCAGAACAACACAGGCTCTCCAATACCATATTCATTACTTTTGGAACCCTCAAGAAAGATATTCGAGGCCGTCGGTTTGCTTCAGACGAAGAGGCGCACGCCTGGGCATAATCACAGTTCCATAGGCAAACGCAAACATTTTTCAATGAATGTACTCACCGTATTGTCCCAAAGCGAAATAAATGTATCAACAGCTATGGCGGTATATTTTGAAATAATGAACAGTTTACTTACTTTTTTCCATCTGTCTCGTTTTCGTCTGCGTGCCCCTCATATTATATATTTTTGTTAAGGGAAGATTTAATTGTGTCATGAAAATTATCAAGGACGAAAGCTCTTATGTAAAATTCGTGAAATGGACCATTCCTAAGGTGATGATAATTAGTCATTTGCCTAGGACTGTAAAATGACCACGTGAGCCAGCATCTCAGCTTTTGACAGCTGTTTGCTAAGGGATGCATCAGTTGAGTTGGAGCTGGTGCTAGAAAAGTGAACAATAGATGGAAACGGGCTTCTATCATACATACTTTTACCATACAGACGAACTGCGACTTAAAAAATAAATGACTGGGATTGATATCTCGACTTTGCGTTCACTACTTGTGAAAAATAATTTTTGTTTTTAAGATCCTTTCGTGGGTTGTAAACAATAACGATAGGTGCCGGCTTCGACCTCTAGTGGGATACAAAAGCTCGCATCACATCATCACATCATTTCAGGTTCCAACATCCCACTCTCAGGTGCCGATGAAAAAGAATTCGATAGTTAATGTCTATTCTTATATTGTCAACAACTACGACATATGCAGAACAAATAAAGGGCCCAGAATCGCCTATCCACAGCGAGAGGGAGAGGGTATGCCGTCTAAATGACAAGACAGGCTGAAAGATCCTTCGAACCCGCTGAGAAACTGTACGTACTGATAATTTTCCCTTTTGTGGATTCCGAAGGGGATTCGTAGGCGACATTTCGCAATCATAGTGAGAGTAATAGGCGCGATTCAATTCGACGAAAAATTAGCGAGTAGTTATATGAACGGGAAAGTTTTCGTACTGTGCGATACACAGGGTGTTCAGAAATTGCCTCTCTCCCGGAAAGATGCTACAGGTGCCGTACAGGATGGCTAAGAGTCAGTGCAGAATAGTGTGCAGAGATTTATGCAGATTCTGAGAATGTACTTTACTTGTGTTAATATTATTAGCAACTCATCCGTATTTCATGTAGTGCTAATGCACTTTGTGGAAAATAAACATGTCTGCACACTGCTTGTTTTTTGCGACTTAGTGCGGTAGAGAGAATGGTGAATCACCTGTTCGCCCTTCATTTTGTAAACCTACATACAGAAGGGAGTTGCATGACCAGTTAAGCCGGCAACCTGCCTCCCCTTACAAGCTTGTAATGCCCCCCCCCCCCCCCCCCCCCCGGTTACACACCCAGAACACACTTCATTTTACAGTAAACAATTATTAGTACACAAAAGCAATACAGACGTTGGCTGCGTGCGGGCGTTGACTGAAATCAAAATTTTCATGTTTCCGCATTGATTTGAGTCAATGCCCGCTCGCAGTGAATGCCTGTAAATCCTTTGTGTTTTAATTCAGAATGTCTGTTGGATCAAAATGGTATCTGTTCTTTCGGAAATGTCCGAAAGAACAGACACGACATATATGTAGCAAACAGCAAATTTATACCATTCAAACACTATTTCTACTAGTTTGTGGTTCTTCCATCTCCTTCAAAATATTAGTCCTAGAGAAAAATTTAATTAGACCTTTTTTTGTGCAAAATTTAATGTAGTTTAATTTTGCACTGGGAAATACATTTGCTAGAAGCAGCGGATTTCGAGTAATTTAAAAAAAATTTAAAAAAACTCTTTAAAGGCCCTTCAACCCTACACTCTCACCCCCACGCTCACATTCCACGCTAAAGCATGTAATCTTACCCTTCCACACATCAACATTAAGCTTTCCGGTCTCTTCATTAGTTTCAAAAGCTTCGAGAGGCGTAAGACATACAAAAAATATTTTTACTTATCTACATTTTCTCGTTGTTGGCTGCAGGCACGTCTAGGGGCTGATTCTTGAAGCTGAAATTTCTTTAACTTTGTGGGTTCCAGTTGACATGTTTGAAGATTTGCCTGTCTTACTCTTGAATTTTATTTTTTTGTCAGATTCTTTAAAAACCACACAGTCTTTGCAATTTCCACTTCTATAACACCAAAAATTACATTTTATTTCCAATCATAAAAATACGTCCGATTCCATCAGAGGCGTGCCCACTACTACTTTACATTCTGCGGTACTAACAATATTCTAAAGAGTCTACCAAACAAAAGAGTTTACAAACTTTATTGACAAAACAAGAATCTTCACCAAGTTATATCATTATTTTATAAATGAATCTGGAAATAAATTTAATAATTAGCGTTAGATTGTGCAATTAATGATATGAGTTTTAGGTGTGCCAGATATTTCCTAACTTCAAATATTTCTAAAAGAAGAATAATTTTAGCTGTATCGATTGCAACAAGTTAATTTCTTTTTATACGTTTTAGCCTGAAATATAATACATCGTATACAGAATCATATGAAATTCTTTGAGTGAAATAGCTGACATAATTTTAACCTGTGCAAGATTCTAAATTATTCCTGGTATCGGCTACTTCTATTTAAAAAAGGCAACGTTAGAGGAGGGTGTCCCATTACACGCTCCACTGAAAGAGATTTTTAGTAATTTTGGTCATGACACTCCCTCCTACCACTGTAAAAACCTTCCGAATACACGCATTTTTCCCCTCTTCGTCCTTTTTTGGTCTTGATTGACTGCTCTAAAAGGAGGCAGATAGAACATGTATAAATTCTACGGCACTAACTACAGCAAAAGTGCGTTATTGTCAGCGAAACACAATGACACATTTACTCTAAAAATAAATTAATTGCGACCATGTTGGACACTGTTGCGTATTCATATGCGACGTTCATCACTTTCTGAGAAAACAGAAGAAACGATGTGTGAATTCTGGACAGTAAAGCAACAGACCACATGACTTACCAACGTGATAAATTCGTCACTTTCACTGAACGGGGAAAGGCATTAAAATTAGCAGGTGATGAATATTTATGGATATTTATTAAATGCTGGTTTCGGCACTGTACGCTTGTACCTATCGGAAATGAGCGGAGAACAAGCAGTCGACTTCCACAATACGTCGTACATTCCAGACGTCACGTGTTATTTGATATCAGTCAGTCAAGCAACCGATAAAGTAGTGATGGTATCGTTAAGACAATCTGAAGCTAGAATCATGAAACAAAACGGGGAAATAATCGCGAAAGCTTCAAAGAAAGGCAATCTGTACTACTTTAATGAAGACAAGTCAGTATTTCAGTGGGTAAAAGTGGCTCTGTAAAAAATCTTACCACTAGTAGGGAAATGAATTTATGGCACTGTACTGAAGGTTGGGCCACATTCACAAAGAAATAGCTAAGTAACAAGTCAATGGAATAACTCTCGAAGCGTCAAACGACCGGATACATCACTTGTGCAGTATGTGCATTGAAGGCAAGATGAAAGTCTACCCTTTCTCCAAAGAGACTGAAAACAGGACAAATGTACTACTACGATATTAGAATTATATTAATACCTTCAGCTGCTGACGGGCGTTAATAGACATATCCATATAAGTATAATGTACTACTACGTTTGGGATAAATGGTGATGTGTGTGTCTGATCCGCAACTACTTGTTGGAGAGAAATGTGTTGTGAAATTCATTGATTATTGTAATGAAGTGTTACTCTTATCCAAAAAATGTTAAGCGTATGCAGAAATTAAGAAAAGAAAAGGGGGAACCGAACATCGTCTTCTGCTGTTATTCGGGTGTCTTGCATGGGCAAAAATGAAAGACTGACAGGACAAATTTGAACCAAAAGGACATCCTCACGTAACAGTTGGATTTTCAGAAATTATGAAAGCCTACAGCTTGTGGATGGGTGACTATCTAGTCTGCCGAGCGCTAGTGGGGTGCACTCAGCAGTCAGCCCTTGTGAGGCAAATTGAGGAGCTACTCGATTGAGAAGTAGCGGCTCCGGTCTCGTAAACTGACACACTGCCAAGAGAGCGATGCGCTGACCACATGCCCCTCCGTATCCGCATCAAATGACGCCTGTGGGCTGAGAATGACACGGGGGCCGGTTGGTGCCGTTGGGCCTTCATGACCTGTTCGGGCGGAGTTCAGTTTTTTTTACAGCATGTAACATCCAGAAACATGAAATCTAACGATTGCCGGAGATATTGTATTTGATGAAAATATCTCTCCTGAAGAATTGGAGATAGGCATTAGAAAAGTGATTGGTTTGAAGACCACAGCTATCACAGATGATGAAGGAGCATTACAGAATGTAAATGTTATGGAAATAGGAAAAGCAAAGGATGCCGAACAACATGAAGATTTGGAAACATACCTGCCTACCGAAAATATCGACGTAGAAAAGGAGATTGAAGGGGAGGATTAAACTACTGAGAATCACTACTTTACAAGAGATGATAATGACTGTAAACTACAAGAACTTCCAACAAATGAAAACTACAGAACACGTTCTGGGCGACAGATAAAACCACCATAATGTCTGACATACTACACGACGAAAGAAAAGAAGAAGGCGTGTGCAGTTAAAAAGGACAGTACATTAAGAGAAAGAGAGGCAGGAAGCGTACAGGAAGCCATGCCAGCTAATCATAGAAACAAATTGTTAGAAGCCATGTCAAAAGAACTGGAAAACCTAATGCATAAAGGAACCTGAACATTTCTACCGCGCACTAGCAACAAAAACACGATACCAAAAAAACGGATTTTCAAACGAAAATGTGATGAGAATGAAAGAACTGCCTGACAGAGAGCGCGAATATTGGTTTTAGGTAATAAGCAAAGAACAGAAAATTATTTCGATAAATATTGCAGCCCAGTTGTGAAAATGAAAGTTGTGAAGTTCATGTGGAAGTACCCACCCGTTTACAGATGCCAATGACAAACTAAGTGGAAAATTCAATGGCACACCAGATAAGGAGGAATTGCTCAACGGCGAGTGCATCTGCAGACTTGAAAAGTGGATATATGGATTGCATTAGCCTGGCAGAAGATGGAATGAAACACTTGACAAGTTCTGTGCGAAAGCAAGTAATGCTGTGGTCACTATTTGACTCGTGTGTTTCATACGATCTACGGCGTGAATTCATAGTAACTGCATGTATGCATGATATAATGTTGTATGGAGAGAAAAATTACATAAAAAAAATTGAAAAATATCTTAAGCACCGAATCTGAAGTAAGGGACCTCGCAGTAGCACGACATGTACAGTCACTTCGAGTTACGAAAAAAGGTGGAACACTGATTATTGACGAAAAAGCATAAACAAAAGAAATCTTAAAAGAATTCTAAATGGAAAACTGCAAACCTGTGAAAACACTTCACATTATGAATGTAAAGCAACAAAATGCGAGAGATTTAGCTTAGCCAACGAAGTATTTAAGGCAATCTAGCAGCAATCCGAATGATGAGCACTGGCGTGCGGTCGAACAAACGCTACGTCATTCGCAAGGTAGAATAAAGGACTTGTTCGCTTACCGCAAGAAATTGAAATGTATACCAATGCAGTCTGGGGAGCTAATCTAAGTGCAGCTATAAGCTAGAGCAGCAGAAAACAAGGAACTGTTGCGATAAACACTGTTTAAATGGTTTGTCACACTGAGTAAATCTTTAAGAGAAGTGAAGTGGATGAATAGGTTTGTTCTGTCCCATTCTATGTAGATTTTCATCGATAATCAAGACATGAAGAAAGAAAATCATGAGTCTTCGGAAAGAACCAATCATATATAGCTGAAGATGTTTTTCGTGTAAGAGGAGGTGGAAGCCAACAAGATAAGACTGTATTGCACGTTAGAAGAACGTAGCTGACTGTCTAGCAAACGCCTCTGCAACCTGAGGTTGAAAACCTATCGAAGAAAGTTAATGGTGGTCAATGACCGGAGTGGGGGGGAGGGGGTGGCAGTGATGTTGATTATTAAATGCTGTTGTACTGTATTTCTTGTTGCCGTGTATTTGTGAAAGGTAGGTAGGTTGGTTGGTTTGGGAGAGGGGACCAAACAGCGAGGTCATTGGTCCCATCGGGTTAGGGAATAAAGTCGGCCGTGCCCTTTCAAAGGAATCATCGCGGCATTTGCCTAAAGCGATTTAGGGAAATCACAGAAAACCTAAATCAGGATGGCCGGGCGCAGGTTTCAACCGTCGTCCTCCAGACTGCGAGTCCAGTGTGCTAACCATTGCGCCACCTTGCTCGGTCTGAAAGGAGGGTATCTGTCCCTGTATACAGGGTGTTCTGGAAATGTTGCGAAAAACTTAGAGGGGCTGTAGAGAGTGTCCTGAAGAACAAATCGGGAGAGGGAACACATGTCTGGAAACGTCATCCAACGACGCTACAGAGCGTCGAAATTATAGGTGCCAGAGCCTGCTAGTAGGCCATCATTTCGGCAGCAAACGTGACTTTTCACGCTGACGGACAGTAGGAACGTTCGCAATGTCGTTTGTTGTTCAATGGGTGCGACTGAATGCAACGGTAGCCAGTGGAGAAGACGGAAATGACTGCTGCGTAGCCAGGCCTTGTCTCCTATGAATGCGATGCTCTGTTCGCTCAGTGGATGACGATGTCCGACGCGGGTTTCCATCTGCAGTCTATCTTCTCTTGTGTACCTAAAAACACTGAACATTTTAGATGGTTCCAGGAGGAAACTAAACTGTAAAAGGAAACCCGTGTCTGAAACCGTCATCCAGCAACTTCTCCACTTTCGATAGTGGCATCAGTCGCGATCGCTAAATAACAAACAACATTGTGAGACAACCCACCTACAGCCTGTCAGCATAAGAAGTCACGTTTGCTGTCGAAGGGGTAGCCTAGCGGCAGGCGCCAGAGCCTATAATTTAAACGTTCTGTAATGTCGTTGGATGATATTCTCGGTCACGGGTTCCTAGCCTCGATTTGTTCCTCAAGACACTCTCCACAAGGCCTCGATGTTTGTCACAACATTTCTGGACATCCTTTATATGTTCAGATATAATATGTTCTTTCAACTGTGATGTACTGTATATTTGTGTGGGCTCCCTACAGTTTTCTAAAGGAGGTTAACAATGTATATCGAAAGGATGGGTTAGACACCGGTAGTTCGTTACCATAAAAATACTCCGTAATGATGAAGGAGATAAATATTGATTAAGTCGCTGCTGGAATACTGGTCATTCGTGGCGTTTTACTGTCCCTGTATCGGGAAAAAAAATATCAGACTAGATTAATTTGGGAATGCTGTTTCGAATGGTCTCGTGACATGAATTTTATCCATAATGACTTCCAGTTTAAAAATCATTTTGTTTGTAATGGGAACCAAACCGACGCTTTCCGTCGACACTGTGCGTTGCAAGAAAGACGTGAGGAGCAGTAGTTGTTTGGGTTCACTCCAGTTACACAACGCAAAAACAAAATTACAAATTTGCCGAAACACCACTCTTAGGAGGGACACCTGTGTATCAGAGAAGAAAATGCAGTATGATCAGTCATTTCTTTACCACTGAGGTATATAGATTCAAAAATGGCTCTGAGCACTATGGGACTTAACTTCTAAGGTCATCAGTCCCCTAGAAATTAGAACTACTTAAACCTAACTAACCTAAGGACATCACACACATCCAGGCCCGAGGCAGGATTGGAACCTGCGACCGTAGCGGTCGCGCGTTTCCAGACTGTAGCGCCTAGTACCACTCGGCCACCTCGGTCGGCAGATATATAGGTCCCACTTCAAAATACTGGTGGGAAACATGTATCCCATCCCTCCCGGCGCTGGATAACAAAACGGCGGGAAACCTTTTCTTTTTTTCTTTCGAAGCGTCATTTATGACTGCGACATTGTAAGAAATGATCTGCTCTGCTTGCTGGTGATTCGAGAGATGGTAAAAATCTAGAACGATAGTTACCCTGTTTTTCACAGAGTAGAAGCACCTTTCTCACTTCCTCAGTTTCATTGTATACGCAGCCTAATTATGTTGTCGTCCAACAATAATACTTTTATTTTATGACAGAGGCACTTAATATTCGTAAACAGAGATTTTTCCTTGGTATGTAAATGGAGCTAATAAGAGTCACCTTTGGCGATTAGTTTTAGTAGCTTGCATAGTGCTGATTATGCTGTACAGATAGTGGTTCAAAATTAAAGTGCACACCATTTTTAGTCTTTCAATGAGTCAAATAAATTTTTATTCAGTGTTACCACCACGCATTACATGAAAGTAAAATAATACGAGTAAAACAATAAGAATACATGTTGCTATACAATGCTATTGCATTTCCACAATGCCCTGTGCAGCTGGAAGTCACGAATTCCCATCCATACCTTCCGTTTCTTTCCCCATTCTTTTACTTCAAAACAAAATATCCATGATGCTCTCATAGCTTATAAGCGACAGGAAACTGTACGTAGCTTCATTTACAGGTTAATCAGACGTAATATTTGCCACGTTTGTATTTCAGTGCTAGTCAAAAAAATGGTTCAAATGGCTCTGAGCACTATGGGACTTAACATCTGAGGTCATCAGTCCCCTAGAACTTAGAACTACTTAAACCTAACTAACCTAAGGACATCACACACATCCATGCCCGAGGCAGAATTCGAACCTGCGACCGTAGCGGTCGCGCGGTTCCAAACGGGAGCGCCTAGAACCGCTCGGCCACAACGGCCAGCCTCAGTGCTAATCGATCTACGGGAAAATATTTTGAATAACATTAATATTTTTCTCTAACAGCGTAAATTTTGACACCGAAGGTTTGCCCGCCAGGTGCAACCACGCACTGCGTATCGATAGAACCAGACCCTCCTTGAGATTAGAAACATTCCTGGAAGCGTAAACAAAACTTTTACCTGTTATCTCCGGAAAAAGAGCGGATAAGCAACGTGACTGCTTTTCACGTGCTGTTGAAATGAGACCTTAGTTAAATCTAGAGGGTATTTCTTATATTTTTGTTCTTGGTAAGTGAAAGGATCATTTGATAAAACAGTGCGTCAGCCAGATATGTTATCTGCTCAGATAAGACTGGATTTTCCCTTTCAAATTCCAATAAGAGTACAGACTGTTGTTTCAGCCTGCCTGCTTGAAACCACACGTAAGTTCGCAAGCGTGAGCTGAGGCCGCTCGCGTTGCTTTACTTGTAAATTAGTGAGTACCGTTTCTGCCTGTACCGCATTGAGAATCTAGTGTGCTCGCAAAGCGGCTGATCGCGGCTGTCTTAAAAGTCTGACGTAACACGTAAGACAATCGGTTATTTGATACTTTACTGAAGCATACTGACAGATTAAAACTATATCAGATTAAACACCTTTCAGCCGTCAAGTTTCCAACCTTATTTTAGTTGGCAACCAGTTTCAGCGTTTTACTACGCCTTGTCCAGGCCCCTGGCCGACGTTCAGGAAGACTAAACTTAAATTCCTACACGTCGGTCAGGGCCTGAAAATGGCGTAGTAAAACGTTGAAATTGGTTGACAAATAAAATAAGGTTAGAAATTTAACGGCTGAAAGGTACTTAATCTGACATCCTCTATCGAACAACCATCTATAGAAAGATGGACATACAGAGGTGAAAACTATGTTTCCTTTCGCAGCAACCGCACGTAGCAAGTTTTAATCTGTCCGCAAGTCTTCGGTGTGGTGTGGAAGCTTTATTCAAGATAGTGTATAGCTATAGTCTGCATTTTGAGCTACTTGTTGCAACAGCTACAGTTCTTCTGCTCTCTTTGATTACTGAAAATACATACTGCAACAATACCTATCATGTCTCAATTAACGTGTCATAATGTGTGTCTTTTACAGTTGCGCTGCTGGCCTCATCTTTTTGACGGAGAGCTGGTTGTCGGTGATTTCTAGATTCTACTTGTAAGTATTTAAAAAAATAACGATTCTCGTCTAAAGAAATTTGCGCATGTTTTGTGGATTCACTCTCAATGCAACGATTTTTACAGTGGTACAGGTTTTGTAACGATCTGAACGTAATTTAAAAAATAATTTTTTCTGTGAACATGACCATCTGATGTAAATGTAAATGTCGTGTGACTATGGCCTCCCGTCGGGTAGACCGTTCGCCTGGTGCAAGTCTTTCGATTTGACGCCACTTCGGCGACTTGAGCGTCGATGGAGATGATATGATGATGATTAGGACAACACAACACCCAGTCCCTGAGCGGAGAAAAATCTCCAACCCAGACGGGTATCGAACCCGAGCCCTTAGGACTGACTTTCTGTCACGCTGACCACTTTCCCCCCCTCTCATGAATTTTGTTCGATATAGTTCGTTGCATTTGGTCTGGGCGGACGTCACAAGACATACGTTCAAGCTGATCGTCGATTCTTTAACTCAGTTTTTTTATTACAGAGAGCACTCAGCTCTCTAACCGAACACGCTGAGCTACCGTGCCGGCTAACCACTCATCTACCGGGGGCGGACACCGCGTGATGATGAACCTGCAATGACTTAGAAGCTAGATCATCTTTCAGAACAATAAATCGAGATCGATTGCTCTTTCGACCATTCTCTACACACACCACAGTCGCAGTGTTCACCAACATCCAAAATGGGCAAGATAAACTATATGTTCATGAGTAACATCTTTCTTTGGTTCGCCACATTACATTAGGACTAAATTTCAAGTTCTGGACAATATTCTTCGTTGGCTTAATCAATAAAAGATAATGCCGTCAATGAACTGGCGGAAACACACAGACGAGAATGCTGTACCAGCGTACCCTGACTCTAAGCTGGAGTTAATTATGGTACGTCGTCAGAAGCCTCCGGATCCACATCTCGAACTGTGGGGCATTCTTACCGAGTGAGGTGGAGCACTGACTTAGACGCTTTGTTATTGTTTTGTTCGGGCAAAGAGCACGTGACAACCAGGTCGTTAGCACTCGAGCTAAGTTACTACAGCCGGCCGGTGCGGCCGAGCGGTTCAAGGCGCTTCAGTCTGGAACCGTGCGAGCGCCACGGTTGCAGGTTCGAATCCTGCCTCGGGCATGGATGTGTGTGATGTACTTAGGTTAGATTAGATTAGATTAGATTAATACTAGTTCCATGGATCATGAATACGATATTTCGTAATGATGTGGAACGAGTCAAATTTTCCAATACATGACATAATTAAGTTAATTTAACAAAATACTTAAGTTAATATAACAACTTTTTTATTTTTTTGTGTTTCTTTAATTTTTTTATTTTTTTATAATTTTTTTCGTAATTTATATCTAAAAATTCCTCTCTTCTTCTTAAATACTTGTTGACCATCTGCCAGACTTTTGATACCATTTGGTAAGTGACCAAAGACTTTAGTGGCAGTATAATTCACCCCTTTCTGTGCCAAAGTTAGATTTAATCTTGAATAGTGAAGATCATCCTTTCTCCTAGTATTGTAGTTATGCACACTACTATTACTTTTGAATTGGGTTTGGTTGTTAATAACAAATTTCAGAAGAGAGTATATATACTGAGAAGCTACTGTAAATATCCCTAGATCCTTAAATAAATGTCTGCAGGATGATCTTGGGTGGACCAGCTATTATTCTGATTACACGCTTTTGTGCAATAAATACTTTATTCCTCTGTGATGAATTACCCCAAAATATGATACCATATGAAAGCAATGAGTGAAAATAGGCGTAGTAAGCTAATTTACTAAGATGTTTTATCACCAAAATTTGCAATGAGCCTTATCGCATAAGTAGCTGAACTCAAACGTTTCAGCAGATCATCAATGTGTTTCTTCCAATTTAATCTCTCATCAATGGACACACCTAAAAATTTGGAATATTCTACCTTAGCTATATGCTTCTGATTAAGGTCTATATTTATTAATGGTGTCATACCATTCACTGTACGGAACTGTATGTACTGTGTCTTATCAAAATTCAGTGAGAGTCCGTTTACGAGGAACCACATAGTAATTTTCTGAAAGACATTATTGACAATTTCATCAGTTAATTCTTGTTTGTCAGGCGTGATTACTATACTTGTATCATCAGCAAAGAGAACTAACTTTGCCTCTTCATGAATATAGAATGGCAAGTCATTAATATATATATTAAGAACAACAAAGGACCCAAGACTGACCCTTGTGGAACCCCATTCTTGATAGTTCCCCAGTTTGAGGAATGTGCTGATCTTTGCATATTATGAGAACTGCTTATTTCAACTTTCTGCACTCGTCCAGTTAGGTACGAATTGAACCATTTGTGCACTGTCCCACTCATGCCACAATATTTGAGCTTGTCTAGCAGAATTTAATGATTTACACAATCAAAAGCCTTTGAGAGATCACAAAAATATAACAATAGCATATTTCAGTCTATCAGGGAAAATGCCCTGTTCAAGAGAGCTATTACACAGGTGGCTGAAAATCTTACTTATCTGTTGAGAACAAGCTTTTAGTATTTTGCTGGAAATGCCATCAATTCCATGTGAGTTTTTGCTTTTAAGCAAGTTTATTATTTTCCTAATTTCAGAGGGAGCAGTGGGTGAGATTTCAATTGTATCAAATTGCTTAGGTATGGCCTCTTCCATTAACTGCCTAGCATCTTATAATGGACACCTGGATCCTACTATATCCACAACATTTAGAAAATGATTATTAAAAATATTTTCAACTTCTGACTTTTTGTTCGTAAAGTTTTCATTCAATTTGATGGTAATACTGTCTTCCTGTGCTCTTGGTTGACCTGTTTCTCTTTTAATAATATTCCATTTTAATAATATTCTACAGTGGTGTCCAATATTAAAGCAACAAACTTCCAAATTTGCAACGTTATGTTGATTTTGCCACAAAACAGTATAAAGAGATGATACTTTAGTAGAAACAATGCAAAGAAAAGAGAACATTAACAACTGCAAGATGCATAACGGTACACAAAAATGTTCTTCGTTTTCTCAAACTTAACGGATTTGCTCACAAATTCCGACAAGTGGTTAATGTGCTCAGTATGGGGTGTGACCAACCCTGGCAGCAATACAGTCCCAACAACCACGGGACATGCTGTGAATGATAGCATCAAACTCATTTTGAGGCAATTACGCCCATTCTTCCTGCAGAACTGCTGGCAGATCTTGGAGAGTGGTTGGTGGATGCTGACGTGATGGTACCCGTCCTCCTAGTGCACCCCAGACATGCTCTATGGGATTCAAATCGGGAGAGCGAACAGGCCAAGCCATGCGTGCAGTGTCTCCCATTTCCAAGACAACATCAGTCACCCGTGCTCTATGATGTCGAGCATTATCGTCCATCAGTACGAAGTCTGGGCCCACAGCACCTCCCTCATATCAGTTAAATCTTGCCAGTTCACCCAGAAAATTTCATGGAGAGGTGTTCGACTGGTCAACATAATCCCAGCCGATACCATTAAGGATCCTCCTCGAATCGGTCTCTTTCCACAATGTTTGGGTCCCGAAATCACGTTCCATGTTCCCTCTAGATGCGAATCCGTCGAGACACTCTCCAGACAAAATCGGGACTCATCTGTGAAAAGAACATTGGCCCACGGTTTGGCCTCTCAGGTGGCATGTTGACGACTCCATTCTAGACGTTCTCCTCTGTGAAGACGCGTCAGAGGTAGACACACAGCAGGTCTCTGACAATAAAGGCCATCCTACAGAAGCCTTCTATACGCCATTTGCCTCGATACAACGCGTCCAGTGGATGCCGCGAGGTCAGATGCCAGATGCCATGCAGTACAAAGGCGGTTATTTTGTAACAACACACTGTATCTTCAAGCCATACGACATAGATATACATACTAAAGCGGTGCCGTCGTGCACTTACAGCCAAATAATGGTCCTCTCTTTCTGATGTCACACGTGTTCAGCCCTGCCCTGGTCTTCGGGATACAATTTCGGTCTCTATAAACTGTCGCCACATTCGAGAAACAACAGAACGATTCACATTAAGCCACCGGGCCACATCAGTATGCTACTAACCTGTGCCAATTCTTCCTATGGCTCTCCACAGCAAACTGCCTGGTAGGCGTTTTCTCTGTGCCATATTACACCGTCTGTGACTGTGTACACAGCGATTGTGGATGTGGGACTACCCGGGAAACACTGCCCCGTTTGTTATACGCCCTGACGTCATCGTTGGCGTGATTGTCAGTTGACAGGAGTGCCGCCTTCCGCGCAGAACACGATCGTACGGACATCTATTGACAGTTTGTATGATTATATCGTTAATCAACCGCATGTCGAGGAAATAGCGATTTGTTGCTTTAATGACACCAGTGTATAACAAAAATAGAATACAGACCAGCAACTACGCCGTGGTAAACTCGCACCAGTCAACTGTCTTGAAACTATACCTCTTGCGAACGGGGACTCTGAGATCTCACGCCTGCGAAAATTCGTCATTGTTGGTCTGTCCTGTCTGTCTGCTGTGAGGACTGCAGATAGAGTTTGCTACAGGAGCTATTGAACAATCTTTCTCGGCTGCTGCATTCGCCAGGTCGCTGAAACGACTTCCCAGATCCCATGGTACCCAATCAAATATTACCGCCTTTCCTAGATGTCGTAGGTGAAGGAGGCACATGCATCTGATTCACACCTGAAATGAGTGCGCATGTTGAATTTCATGACTCCACGTGCTGCAGTATTCTCGGTTCCACATAATGTTTAAAAAAATGGCTCTGAGCACTACGGGATTTAACATCTATGGTCGTCAGTCCCCTAGAACTTAGAACTACTTAAACCTAACTAACCTAAGGACATCACACAACACCCAGTCATCAAGAGGCAGAGAAAATCCCTGACCCCGCCGGGAGTCGAACCCGGGAACCCGGGCGCGGGAAGCGAGAACGCATAATGTTCACATCATGAGCCAAGAATTAGTTCAGAGAGCGAAACTTGAGGACGTAATAGGAACAAATCACTGATCAGACAAGGTTATCCCTCTTCATCAAGCCGGCACTGAAAACTGGAAAATACTTGTGACGCAGGATTGAGATATTATGCAAAGAAAATTTATAGGTGAATCCCACAGCATTTCCTCTCATGTAGTCCAGGAAATGGGACCTATGACCGCTGTTTGGTCCCTTCCCCGAATAAACCAACCAACCAATGGAATATAATTACGGACGACTTGAAAGTTCAATCCTTGTCAAGAAAAGGAATCTGGTACACAAGAAGAGTGATTATATCTGTTTCTCTGCGAATAACAAATGGCTTAATTTCCAGTGGTTAGCCACCAGCTAGATCGAATACTGCAGACATAAACATATATAAGAACCTTCAACATCGTAGCGCGTCAGAAATCGTTAGTTAATATATTAAAAAACTATAAACCCGCCTCGATTGCGAAAAAAGCACCTAGTGTTAACCTAGGTTTCGGCGTAGATAACTACTCCTTCTTCAGAACAATAAAACCCACAAGTGCCTAAGAAGACCTTTGTCAATGATTAAAAGAACACCATAGCTATACATTTATAAACGAAAGAAAGGAAAACACAAACAGTACAAACAGTACACATGGTTTTGACTTTGTACATATGTACTGTTTGTGTTTTCCTTTTTTTGTTTATGAATGTATAGCCATGGTGTTCTTTTAATCATTGACAAAGGCCTTCTTAGGCACTTGTGGGTTTTATTGTTCTGAAGAAGGTGTCGTTATCTACACCGAAACCTAGGTTAACACTAAGTGCTTTTTTCGCAATCGAGGCGGGTTTATAGTTTTTTAATATAAACATATATGCTTGAAGAACTACGAGCAGCTATCGCTATATGAACGAGGGCAGATCGCAAGCCTTCATATGAAGGCCAACAACGCAGCGCATACAGTGGAAATATGTGACCATCTTCTGTAATCTCGTAATTCGAATAAGTCTTAGTGATCCATACACCTGACACTCCTAATACCCAGGATGTGTGAGTAACGCACTTCAAGATGTTCTGTGCCTTTAGGGCACCTAATTGATTGCAACCGTAATATACTATTGGTTACTAAAATTACTACAGGAAGGATGGCAAATAACGAAAATTTTTACTTACTATGCGAGTGAAGTGTAGTAGGAAAAACACATGATTAAATTTGTAGGTGATATTGTGATATACAGCGTGCGAAATTTAGAACACAGAGCTTCCATCTCGGGCACAGACAGTGGTTGTAACTTGGCTGAGTGCTGAGTCGAGCTGGGCATGACTGGCATATACAGATAGGCCATTCCACGCTGTTTTGACTCTGTGCCACAGTTTATTAATCTAAATGGCTGGGGACTGGCGAAGACTGGTCTCTCGAGAATGCATGATCAAATGTTTTCATTGGGTGAGAGACGTGGAATACTTGCTAGCTAGAACAACGGCCAAACACCCCCCGTGTCAAGATATGTCAGGACAACACAGGCAACATGCAGTCTTGCGTTATCTAGTTGAAAGACAATGTCATGGGGACGTCAAGACAGGGCACAGCCACTGCCCTCAACACGCCACTAACGTAACGCCCGCTGTCCCAGTTGACGATTATACGAATCAGAGCTGATTGGTGCCGTGTATCCTGTGACACCTCGTACCATCACGTCAGGTGCTTGGTCTTTATGACGGTGACAAATGCAGTCTGGCATCGTTCGTTCCCCTCCGACCCTTTACACACAGAAATTTCGTGCTGCTGTACGTAGAACCGAGACTCTTGTGAAAAGACAGCGTTGTGCCCCTCCTGGGGCGTGTCTAACGTCATTAAAACGTTTCGGACCGGAAGCCAGCATCACGCGACTAGATACTTTACGCATCTAGCTGCAGCGACAGATGGACAGCTGACTCGGAACTCCCTGCTGAGTGGAATGTGATTGTACACTGAAGAGCCAAAGAAACTGGTACACCTGCCTAATATCGTGTAGGGCCCCCCGCGAGCACGCAGAAGTGCCGCAACACGACGTGGCATGGACTCGACAAATGTCTGAGGTAGTGCTGGAGGGAATTGACGCCATGAATCTTGCAGAGCTGTCAACAAATCATTAAGAGTACGAGGGGCTGGAGACCTTCTCTGAAGAGCACGTTGCAAGGCATCAATAATGTTCATGTCTGGGGTGTTAGGTGGCCAGAGGAAACGTTTAAACTCAGAAGTGTGTTCCTGGAGCCTCTCTGTAGAAATTCTGGACGTATGGAGCGTCGTATTGTCCTGCTGGAATTGCCCAAGTCCGTCGGAATGCACAATTGGCATGAATGGATGGAGGTGATCAGAGACGATGCTTACGTACGTGTCACCTGTCAGATTCGTATCTAGACGTATCATGGATCCCATATCACTCCAACTGCATACGCCCCTTACTATTAGCCTTCAGCAGCCTGAGCAGTCCCTGCAGACATGCAGGATCCATGGATTCATGAGGTTGTCTCTGTATCTGTACACGACAATCCGCTCGATACAATTTGAAACGAAACTCGTCCGACCAGGCAACATGTTTCCAGTCATCAACAGTCCAATGTCGGTGTTGACAGGCCTAGACGAGGCGTAAAGCTTTGTGTCGTGCAGTCATCAAGGGTACACAAGTATGCCTTCGGCTCCGAAAGCCCATATCGATGATGTTTCATTGAATGGTCCGTACGCTGATACTTGCTGATGGCCCAACATTGAAATCTGCAGCAATTTGCGGAAGGGATGCACTTACGTCGCTGAACGATTCTCTTCAGTCTTCGTCGGTACTGTTTTTGCAGGATCTTTTCCCGGCCGCAGCGATGTTTTACCGGATTCCTGATACTCATGCTACACTCCTAAAATGGTAGTACGGGAAAATCCCCACTTCATCGCTACCTCGGAGATGCTGTGTCCCATCGCTTGGCGCCGACTATAATACCACTTTCAAACTCACTTAAATCTTGATAACTTACCACTGCAGCAGAAGTAACCGATCTAACAACTGCACCAGACACTTGTCTTATATAGGCTTCCGACCGCAGCCTGTTTACATATCTCTGTATTTGAATACGCATGCCTGTACCACTTTCTTTGGCGCTTCAGTGTATATCTGAGGGGAATTACTTTGAAGGGGACGAAGTTGACGTTGATAAATAAATAAAGGTTCTTTTGATCATACCTCGTAGATCGCGTAACTCCCACCTCTTTTGCTTAAGCTGAAATGCTAATTTGCATATCGAAGTATGTAGCAAACTTCAGGCAGTTTGTCATTCGTTTCTCGCCGCGCCACGGTGTCGCAATTTCAATGCATGCTTATCTTCAGTTACCTCGAATGACGTCGTCATTGATGAGATCTTATATTCTTCCTTTCTATTTCCTATAGTCTCTCACCTCTAGCGCCCTCTTCCACTCATTTCTGTGTGTGCTGTCTGTATCTCCAATAGAGCTGTTAACACGCATTTTAATTTACTCAGCCTGTGTGATCCCCAAGTCTCAGTAATTTGAAGAGTATGCCAGAACCTTCACCTCGCAAACTTCCAACTGTTAATGAATTTTGCAACAGTTTCCGCAAGTTGTGATGAAGTACAAATACTACCTCTCCATATAAAAGGGCCACTGCGGTGGTGGCTAGCAAAGCTGCAGGCATTCCAGCATCACTCTGGCTCCCACCTACCAGTTTTGTTGGTCGAGTCTCCTAGCTCAGTGTCACTGCAACCTGTATAACCTACCCGCTTACCTTCACAGCACGAGCTCCTCCTACGCCACACACCTTCTGGTGACACGTTCGTGTCCTTTGAACGTAATAACAAGCCATAGAAGACGTTGGTTGGCCAATAAATAAGTAACAGACTCGTCTGAAAAATACAGACCTTATAGTTGAGGTCTTGTGTCCTCGAATTAAGTTGATATACAAAGCATCATAATTCTATTAAAGTAATATGTGTGTGACACCAATTTAACTCATGCTGTCAAAATATTCTCCCACATCAGACTACACTCATCAAACACCAGAATATTGAAATATTGCTTGGCACAGTTCCATGAAGGATTCTCCTCTCCTGTTATGTTTACACGCTCAATCGCGACCGTTAGATTATATTAGATTAGATGTACATTAATTCCAATTCGTCCGTAGTGAGGAGGTCCTCCAGGATATAGAACACGTCAGAAAAACAATAATACAGACGAATATTTACAACTAAGACAAATAAGCTAATGTACCTTCCACAGGTCCCAATTGGAATGATCGTCTTTCTTTTTTTTTTAAGTAACGCTATCTGAAAGGATCATTTTACAATTTTACAACTCTCATTTACTAAGATCGCATTAATGCACTGAATTTAAAATTAAAAAAATGGTTTTTTATTTATAAGATAATAAACATATAATAGAACTACTACAATACATATTTACAATGAACACATTACAGTTGGTTCTACTGAGAAATTCATCAATGGAGTAGGAGTTGGCCACCAATAAATCCTTTAGGCTTCCCTTAAACTGAATTTCTCAGTTATTGAAAATGTGTGTTCCTGAATAATGCACACCTTTTTGTACAAGAGTAAGTGACTTTAAATCCTTGTCAAGATTATTCTTATTTCTATTACTGATTCCATGAACTGAGCTGTTGGTTTGAAAAAGTGATATATTTTTAATTAAAAGTTTCCTTAAGGAATAAATATGTTGGGAAGCAGTAGTTAGTATCCATAGTTCCCTAAACAGGTCACTGCAGGATGTTCTTGAGTTCACGCCGCATATAACTCTTATTGTACATTTTTGTGCCTGGAAAACTTCAGCTTGGCTTCATGAATTACCCCAAAAAATAATCTCATATGACATTAGGTAGTGAAAGTAAGCATAGCATGCCAGCTTTTTCATTTTTATATCCCATATGTCTGACAGAATTCACAATGCAAATAGGATTTGTTTAGATGCTTCAGCCGCTCTGTAGTGTTTTCCCCTCACTTGAATTTATTATCAAGCTGTAATACCAAGAATTTAACACTGTCCACTACTTCTATCTGCTTGTCATTATATGTTAGGCATATACTCTTGGGACACCCCTTACAAGTTCTGAACTGCATGTAGTGTGTCTCTTCAAAGTTTAGTGACAAAGAATTTGCTAGGAGCCAGCGATTAATGTCCACTTGATTTGCTATTTATTGCAATGTTTGTATCATTGGCAAACAAAACAAACTTGGCATCTGGTAATGTTACTGATGGAAGGTCATTGAGATACACAAGAAAAAGTTAGGGCCCTAAGATGGAACCTTGTGGGACCTCACATGTAATTATTTCCCAGTTGAATGATGCCTGATAGCTTAATACTTATCTCTTTCCTAATAACACCCTTTGTTTCCTGCCAGAGATATAAGATTTGAAACATTTTGCTGTATTTCCTGTTGCACCATAATATTCTAATTTGCTTAAAAGGATATTGTGATTTACACAGTCAAATACCTTTGACAGATCACAAAATATATCAGTTGCCTGCAATTTTTTGTCTAATAAATTAAGTACATTTTCACTGTAAGTGTAGATAACCGTCTCACTCAGTATCAGAACCCTTCAGAATTCCAAACTGCAACTTTGATAATATGTTATTTGTGATAAGATGGTTATAAAGCCGATTGTATATTACCTTTTCTAAATTTTTTGAGAATGCTGGCAAAAGTAAAATTGTATGGAAATTTGACGCTATTTTTTTATCTCCCGTCTTAAACAGTGGCTTAACGTCAGCATATTTCAACCATTCAGGTTCAAATGGTTCAAATGGCTCTGAGCACTATGGGACTCAACTGCTGAGGTCATTAGTCCCCTAGAACTTAGAACTAGTTAAACCTAACTAACCTAAGGACATCACAAACATCCATGCCCGAGGCAGGATTCGAACCTGCGACCGTAGCGGTCTTGCGGTTGCAGACTGCAGCGCCTTTAACCGCACGGCCACTTCGGCCGGCAACCATTCAGGAAGTATTCCACTGTTAAAGGACTGGTTACACAGAGAGCTTAATATGTTACTCAACTCAGAATCACATTCTTTAATTAACTTTGTTGATATTTCATCACACCTACTAGATTTTAAAGATTTTATGATGGACATCGCCTCTGCTGGGTTAGTGGGGGTCAAATTCATATTATGGAAGTTACTTGAAATGTCTATTCAGTACTGCGAATATTATTCAGCGAGATAGACCCACTCACTATCATCGTTGCGAGCAATGACGCAATGGCGTTGAATGTGCTTTGTTCGTCATTATCTAATCACATCTAAAGCTGAAATTATTTTCATCATAAAAATTAAACATTTATTCATCACAGAAAGTCACTTCGAACTCGGTTTTACATATTTCGCTTAGCAACATCCATTCTACATCTATATCTAGATGGATACTCTGCAAATCACACTTAAGCGCCTGGTGGAGGGTTCATCGAACCACCTTCAAAAATAATTCCCTATTATTCCCCTCTCGAACAGCACACGGAAGAAACGAACACCTACATCTTCCAGTGCGAGTTCTTATTTCCCTTATTTTATTGTGATGATCGTTTCTCCCCATGTAGGTCGGCGTCAACAAAAAGATCCCTCCGCAACGAGAAACGCCTTTGTTTTAATGAAGTCGACGCCAAATCCTGTATCATATCCACAACACTTTCTCCTCTATTTATCGATACTACAATAGGTGCTGCCCTTCTTTGACCTTTCTCAATGTACTCTGTGAATCTTATCTGTAAGCATCCCACACCGCATGGTGGTACTCCAAAAGAGGACAGACAAGTGAAGTGTAGTGTAGGCAGTCTCTTTAGTAGAACTGTTGGATCTTCTAAGTGTTCTGCCAAATAAATCACAGTCTTTGGTCCGCCTTCCCCACAGCATTCTCCATATGTTCTTTCCAACGTAAGTTGTTGGCAACTGTAATTCGTAGGCATTTAGTTGAATTTACGGCCTTTAGATTTGATTGATTTATAGCGTAACCGAAGTTTATCGGATTCCTTTTACTACTTATGTAGATGACCTTCCACTTTTCATTACGAGCTTTTAGGGTCAATTGCCAATTTTCGCAACATGAAGACATCTTTTCTAAATTTGTTTTGATCTTATGATGACTTTACTAGACGATAAACGACAGCATCATCTACAAATAACCTAAGGCGGCTGCTTATATTGTCTCCTAAATCGTTTATATAAACAAGGAACAGCAGAGGGCCTATAACACTACCTTGGCGAACGCCAGAAATCACTTCTGTTTTATTCGATTATTTTCCATCTGTTACTTCGAACTGTGACCTCTCTGACGGGAAATCACGATTCCAGTCACATAACTGAGACGATCCTCCATAAGGACGCAATTTCACTACAATCCGCTTGTGTGGTACAGTGTCTAAAGCCTTCCGGATATTCAGAAATACGGAACCAATTTGAAATCCCTTGTCAATAGCACTCAACACTTCATGCAGGTAAAGAGCTAGTTGTGTCTCACAAGACCGATGTTTCCTAAATCCATGTTGACTGTGTGTCAACAGACCGTTTTCTTCGAGGTAATTCATAATGTTCGAACACAATAATGTTCCAAAACGCTGCTGCATATCTACGTTGGTGATATGGGCCTCTAATTTAGTGGATTAGTCATACTACCTTCTTGAATATTGGTGTGGCCTGTGCAGCTTTCCACTCATTGGGTACGGCTGTTTGGTCGATCGAACGGTTGTATACGATTGTTAATTATGGAGCTATTACATGAGCTAATGCATCAGCATACTCTGAAATGAACCTAATTGGTGTACAGTATGGACCAGAAGACTTGCTTTTATAAAGTGATTTGAGTTGCTTCGGTACTGTGAGGATATTTACTTCTATGTTACTTATGTTGGCAGCTGTTCTTGATTCGAATTCTGGACTATTTACTTCGTCTTCTTTTGCGAAGGAATTTCGGAAGGCTGTGTTTAGTAACTCTGATTTGGCAGCTCTGTCTTCGATAGTATCTCCATTGCTATCGTGCAGAGAAGGCACTGATTGTGTGTGTCTTGCCGCTAGCACACTTCACATACGACCAGAATCTCTTTGGATTTTCTGCCAGATTGAAAACTATTATAAGCATCTCGCATTGGAGTCCACGCTAAATTTCGAGCTCCTGTAGAAGATCGCCAATCTTGGGGATTTTGCGTCTGTTTAAATTTGGCATGTTTGTTTCGTTATTTCTGGCTCGTTTTGTGTACCAAGTAGGATCAGCTACGTCGTTTGTTAATTTATTTGGTGTAAATCTCTCAATTGATGCTGATGCTATTTTATAGAATTCAAGCCACACCTTGTCTGCACTTATAAGAAACGAGCCAGAGGCATAATTACAGAAAGCAGTACCTGTATGTTAGTAGTATTGACCCTGGCTGTTGAGACACTTGTCCCACAGTGACACAAGGCGGAGAATGGCTGTCTCATAAAATTCCTGGGGTTGCGATGTGAACCAGTTCCGCACGTACTGCTGGACGTCGTCGTCCACGCGAGTGCAGGGAAGGTTATGTTGACGTTCTTCTTTGACCAAGATGGCCCCCTTCTGTTTCACTTTCTGCACCACGGGAAAATAATGAATGCCCAGTGTTACTCGCAAACCTTGACCACCTTTCGCCAAGCGTTCAATTCAAAACAACCAGGCAACCTCACCTGCAGTGTCATTCTACTCCACGTCAATGTAAAGCCTCATACGGCCAACAAAGTCGCGCACTCCTGCGGGAATTCAAATGGGACGTTCTCGGCGGCCAGCCTCCATGCAGTCTGGACCTCTCTTCCTCCTTGAAAAGGCTATGAGAGGCAAACGATTCACCTCGGAACTTTTATGCAAATGCGCTGCCTGACAAAAAAAGTGAAACACTCTGAAGGGGAGGAGCAAACGAAATGAGACTTCGCCATTTAAGAAGGTATGTGACGTTATTTCAGTGATTATAAAGTCGACTCATATCTACAAAGAGCTTGGCAGTATGAGTCCACTTATGAATGTTTCTTTGTACCTTCCTCTGGCTTGGAGGCATGCACTTTTACCTCTTCTGAGGTAAGCTGGCCCACTACTGTAACTGGGGCTTCATATCCCAGATACTGACACTGGAATGAATTTGACATTCGAGCTGGTCCCACACACGTTCTATCGAGGACAAATGTGGAGATTACCTGGTGTGGGAGAACCCCAGCTTCACACAGATACTTCATACAGACATGTGCTATGTATGGACGAGCATTTTCCTGTTGAAAAATGGCACAACAACACTTTCGTGTAAGAGGTATCACATGGGGATGCATTATGTCTGTGACATACCACTGTGCCGTTAGAGTTCCCTAAGAGACCCAGTGGCTGCCCACACCAAGACATCAGGAGTAACACAGCTGTGCCTCTCAAACATTGGATGAATTGGATCTCTCCTCATGCGGCCGCGATACTCGTCGGCAATAGTCATCCAGAGTAGTGCAGAACCGTGATTCATCACGAGTCTAACAAGTAAGGCCCAATTTGCACACAATAGCATGGTGCCGACACCTGGCGGCGGCGAGGCAGGACGATCGTGCTGCTAATGGATCAGAACATGCCATCCTCATCAGACGAAGAGGGTGACACACTGGGTCGTTTGCAATTAGTAAATGTCCAGCAGCGAAGAAGTATTGTGTGCGTCCATTATGGTTGAACAAAGGGAAGAAATATGTCATTTTCGAAGTAATGGAAGGACTGAACATGTATTCCAACCATTTCCAGAATTTTTACACAATGTCTCAAAAGTGTTTCTATACTATGTTGAACAAAGTGAAGGACAGCATTCAGAAAAAAAGGAACGAAGGAAAAAAAGGAAAGAAGCTCGAACCTTCTGATCATCATTCCTATTTTTCATATGCATTCATTTGAATGTAAGCCTAAATATTGCAGATTTTGTGAGTGGTGTTCAACATATTAGGACACTTTTCCAAAATCCCATCATCTGCAAATATCTCTTTGCTGTAGACCCGAAATTCCTCATTACAGGGCATAGCTTCCTATCATTTGATACAGATTTTGCCCTTGTGGGTCTGAAAGTAGCCTCTCAACCAGGCGACTGGATTCCTGTCATTGCCAATGCAAAGGACAACAGATTCTTTGTTTGCAAGACGGCACCGGAGGATTGCAAGGATTTTGAGCGCACTAGAACAAGGGTTGCTCAGAGGCTCATTCAGAATAACTGAGGATGTCTGGCTACACATTACAGCTGACAACCCTACTACTCCAAGGCGAAGAAAAAATCGTAATATTCAGGAACCATAGATTTGTCAAAGCATTTCAAAGAAGCCAAGAGCTACTGGGATAATAAATTTGCCGCTAGATAGCATTTCAATTTTCCCTATTTTGTATGATATATTTCTGGCAGTAAAAATTGCCAAGACGAAAGCCTTACTTGGCAAGTGACAGTGTATCCCGCCTGATAAACGAAATTTCTTTGAGCAAGTACCAAGTCAATAGTGGATTTGCACACCTGTCTGGCAACATGTATTGAAAGAATATGAAATGTTGATTGCACGTAATTACTGTAGCTGAAACAGGAATAGTGTTAAAATTCTTCGTGTCTTCTGCTGCTGAGTGTGCAGATTTGTATTGCAATACACTGTGTGTTTTGATCCATATCGTTGTGCTTTCTCTAACTAAGCTTCCTACTTCTGCAATAAATGGTACAGAAAAAGCACAGTGTTTCAGCAACATAATATTGTAACTGCACAGGTTCAACATTGTCTGTCCAGGAAAATAAAAAATTGCTACTGCAAAAATATAGAAAATGGATTTTTACCTCATACACAATGCTTGCATCAAGAAAGCCCAAATAGGCTTATGAAACATCCATACAGTGTACTTTAGTTATATCAATAACAAAATCCCATTTCACATTCATTACTCGCTTGAACATAATCAATTAGTTCGAAATATGTGAGCAGAAACAGTAACTGAATGAATGTTTCTTGAATGAAAGTGAATGAAAGTGTTTGTGTAGACACGACAAATTGACATATACACAACAGCATATAACTTAACTATGCCGCAGTCCCCCCCATGAAGCATGGACCTTGCCGTCGGTGGGGAGGCTTGCGTGCTTGAGCGATACAGATAGCCATACCATAGATGCAACAACGGAGGGGTATCTGTTGAGAGGCCAGACAAACGTGTGGTCCCTGAATAGGGCAGCAGCCTTTTCAGTAGTTGCAGGGGCAACAGTCTGGATGATTGACTGATCTGGCCTTGTAATACTAACCAAAACAGCCTTGCTGTGCTGGTACTGCGAACGGCTGAAAGCAAGGGGAAACTACAGCTGTAATTTTTCCTGAGGGCATGCAGCTTTACTGTATGGTTAAATGATGATTGCTTCCTCTTGGGTAAAATATTCCGGAGGTAAAATAGTCTCCCATTCGGATCTCCAGGCAGAGACTACTCAGGAGGACGTTGTTATCAGGAGAAAGAAAACTGGCGTTCTACGGATTGGAGCGTGGAATGTCAGATCCCTTAATCGGGCAGGTAGGTTAGAAAATTTAAAAAGGGAAGTGGATAGGATAAAGTTAGATATAGTGGGAATTAGTGAAGTTCGGTGGTAGAGGAACAAGACTTCTGGTCATGTAAATACACAGTTATAAATACAAAATCAAATAGGGGTAATGCAGGAGCAGGTTTAATAATGAATTAAAAATAGGAATGCGAGTAAGCTACTACAAACAGTATAGTGAACGCATTATTGTGGCGAAGATAGAAGCCCACACCTACCACAGTAGTACAAGTTCATATGCCAACTAGCTCTGCAGATGACGAAGAGATTGATGAAATGTATGATGAGATAAAAGAAATTATTCAGATAGTGAAGGGAGACGAAAATTTGATAGTCTTTGGTGACTGGAATTCGATAGTAGGAAAAGGAAGAGAAGGAAACATAGTAGGTGAATTTGGAATAGGGGTAAGGAATGAGAGAGGAAGCCAGCTGGTAGAGTTTTGCGCAGAGCATAACTTAATCATAGCTAACACTTGGTTCAAGAATCATGAAAGAAGGTTGTATACATGGAAGAAGCCTGGAGATACTGGAAGATTTTAGATAGATTATATAATAGTTAGACAGAGATTTAGGAACCAGGTTTTAAATTGTAAGACATTTCCAGGGGCATATGTGGACTCTGATCACAATTTATTGGTTATGAACTGTAGAGTAAAACTGAAGAAACTGCAAATAGGTGGGAATTTAAGGATATGGGACCTTGATAAACTGAAAGAACCAGAGGTTGTAGAGAGTTTCAGAGAGAGCATTAGGGAACGATTGACAATAGCAGGGGAAAGAAATACGGTAGAAGAAGAATGGGTAGCTTTGAGAGATGAAATAGTGAAGGCAGCAGAGGATCAAGTAAGTAAAAAGACGAGGGGTAGTAGAAATCCTTGGGTAAAAGAAGAGATATTGAATTTAATTGATGAAAGGAGAAAATACAAAAATGCAGTAAATGAAGCAGACAAAAAGGAATAGAAACGTCTCAAAAATGAGACCGACAAGAAGTGCAAAATGGCTAAGCAGGGATGACTAGAGGACAAATGTAAGGATGTAGAGGCGTATATCACTAGGGGTAAGATAGATACTGCCTACAGGAAAATTAAAGAGGCCTTTGGAGAAAAGAGAACCACATGCATGAATATCAGGAGCTCAGATGGAAACCCAGTTCTAAGCAAAGAAGGGAAAGCAGAAAGGTGGAAGGAGTATATAGATTATAGAGGGTCTATACAAGGGCGATATTCTTGAGGACAATGTTATGGAAATGGAAGAGGATGTAGATGAATATGAAATAGGAGATATGATACTGCGTGAAGAGTTTGACAGAGCACTGAAAGGCCTAAGTCGAAACAAGGGCCCAGGAGTAGACAACATTCCATTAGAACTACTGATAGCCTTGGGAGAGCCAGGCCTGACGAAACTCTACCATCTGGTGAGCAAGATGTATGAGACAGGCGAAATAGTCTCAGACTTCAAGAAGAATGTAATAATTCCAATCCCAGAGAAAGCAAGTGTTGACAGATGTGAAAATTACCGAACTATCAGTTTAATAAGCCATGACTGCAAAATACTAACACGAACTTTTTACAGACGATTGGAAAAACTGGTAGAAGCCGGCCTCGGGGAAAATCAGTTTGGATTCCGTAGAAATGTTGGAACACGTGAGGCAATACTGACCTTACGACTTATCTTAGAAAATAGATTAAGGGGAGGCAAACCTACGTTTCTAGCATTAGAGAAAGATTTTGTCAATGTTGACTGGCATACCCTCTTTCAAGTTCTGAAGATGGAAGGGTTGAAATGCAAGGAGCGAAAGGCTATTTACAATTTGTACAGAAACCAGATGGCAGTTATAAGAGTCGAGGGGGATGAAAAGGAAGCAGTGGTTGCGAAGGGAGTGAGACAGGGTTGTAGCCTCTCTCCAATGTTATTCAATCTGTTTATTGAGCAAGCAATAAAGGAAACAAAAGAAAAATTCGGAGTAGGAATTAAAATCCATGGAGAAGAAATAAAAACTTTGAGGTTCGCCGAAGACATTGTAATTCTGTCAGAGACAGCAAAGAACCTGGAAGAGCAGTTGAATGGAATGGACCATGTGTTGAAAGGAGTATATAAGATGAACATCAACAAAAGCAAAACGAGGATATTGGAATGTAGTTAAAATAAATCGGGTGATGCTGCGAGAATTAGATTAGGAAATGAGACACTTAAAGTAGTAAATGTGTTTTGCTATTTGGGGAGCAAAATAACTGATGATGGTCGAAGTAGAGAGGATATAAAATGTAGACTGGCAATGGCAAGGAAAGCGTTTCTGAAGAAGAGAAATTTGTTAACATCGAGTATAGAGTTCAATGTCAGGAAGTCGATTCTGAAAGTATTTGTATGGAGCGTAGCCATCTATGGAAGTGAAACGTGGACGATAAATAGTTTAAACGAGAAGAGAATAGAAGTTTTCAATGTGGTGCTACAGAAGAATGCTGAAGATTAGATGGATAGATCACATAACTAATGAGGAGGTATTGAATAGAATTGGGGAGAAGAGAAATTTGTGGCACAACTTGACTAGAAGAAGGGATCGGTTGGTAGGACATGTTCTGAGGCATCAAGGGATCACCAATTTAGTACTGGAGGGCAGCGTGGAGGGTAAAAATCGTAGAGGGAGACCAAGAGATGAATACACTAAACAGATTCAGAAGGATGTAGGTTGCAGTAGGTACTGGGAGATGAAGAAGCTTGCACAGGATAGAGTAGCATGGAGAGCTGCAGCAAACCCATCTCTGAACTGAAGACCACAACAACAACATGCCACTGCATCTGTGATTATCTGTCTCTAGTTTTAAATTGAAAATAACTCTTACTGCAATGCTAACTTTAAATGTGATTCTCACTGACTTCATAACCAAACACAAAATAAATACGAACTGCAAATTCGTAAAATGCACGGCCACAATGTTGAGTGTGACGCGTCGTAACTCGTCATGGCCAATCGTCAAAATATATTACTCATTTACTCGGGATTGTAAATAGATACAACTCTCTTGCCATCCTTAAAAACCATTTCGGTACTGTGCGTTAGCTACATTTCGTATGAAGAAATGTATGTCCTAAAATCTACCAAACGTTAACTGGTCAGTGACTACATTCTTCATTGCTACCTTTTCAAAATATGTCCGGTGGTATACTTGTTTGCCAAGTATCACAATAACTATGGGCGATAACGAAAGTAAAGTCAGTCTACTGTCAAGCTGAGATGTCAGACTGCAAGATGTGTATTTTTTTACCGAATAGTTTCCTCGAAATCGAACGAGAAAAAATGTATAGTGGAGAAAAGATGAGAATCCGATCACAGTGATTTTTAATTTTTTACCCAAAAAGTAAAATTCTTACTGAGAAACCAACCACTGCGTCGGATGTAGCTTTAAACCATTTCGCATTTTGACACTTCGAGTGAGTGAGGATAACAGCGCGCGAGTTGATTTCCATCGCTTCGGTGTGCTACTGGTGGCTACAAATGAGTATGAAAGGAAGTGTTTTCATGACTGTATATAGTATATAGCATAGTCTAACATTATGTTCGACTGTGGTAAATAGTCACAGACTGTGGCTACGCTTCTGTCAAAGTTACACTTTGGCTTTCACGAACGCATCGGTAGATGTCTCTGGTGTCATTGACAAGTATCGTCGTATTCTAGCAGACTAGCAGAGCAGACGAATTACAGCAGCGGCACTTTGTATGTTCAGCTGGTGCATTTATATCAATTTTGGAAACTATTGCTGTCTTTTGTTTCTTTGAAAGTGATAACCTGCCCACTTCACACCCGTTATTTACCTAAGGGTGTGTAAGACGAAAACTACGATGATTAAGAAGCTCCCCAAAGCAAAATAAATGTGTTGGTTGTGTCAAGTATGTTGTAAATTGTGCCAAAAAATTACGGTTCAATGCTGGGAACGTAAATGTTTTCCTTTCCTTTTGAAAGTAACTGAAACAACGATTAAAAGAACAGCAGAATATGCCTTCCCAAAATCAGACTACAGTTTGCATACGTGCTTTATTTTAAGACGTTCTTGATTTTGAAAAAGAAGTCTCCTAAAAAACTAGCTCGTAAATTTTATTTTCTTTAATTGTGACTGACGGTGAGATTAAGTATCCTCTTAATTCTTTCTCGCATGTGTCAGTCTGTTTTTTTTTCAATGAGTCCTGGTTTGTTTTTACTAGAGAGTGAAGGTTTTACAATATACACCCGCATTTCTGAATTTCATGCTTAATTTGTAAATTATTGACGGTGACAGGTCCGAGAAGCCATCAGAAACGTGAATAATAAAAGTTTTGCCGGCCGGTGTGGCCGAGCAGTTCTAGGCGCTTCAGTCGAACCGCGCGACCGCTAAAGTCGCAGGCTCGAATACTGCCTAGGGCATGGATGTGTGTGATGTCCTTAGGTTAGTTAGGTTTAAGTAGTTCTAAGTTCTAGGGGACTGATGACCTCAGATGTAAGTCCCACAGTGCTCAGAGCCATTTGAATAAAAGTTTTCTCGACGGCAGGATTCAAGCCAAAATGATCATAATCGCAATTCTACATCTTCACCCACTACTGCAGATTACCACTATGTTGTCTCCGTTTTGTTCGCTATTGCTCTCAGCAATGGACAGACGTAACATAGAGGGCACTGGGCAGCTAGTTCGACTTGACACGCTGAACTACCAAGCTCTGGCACTACCACAGTCAGACTGTGGCACTACGCCGCAGCGTTAGCGTAGGACTTGTAATTTTGTCCTTTGTTACACGCCTCCTGCGACTTTTAACGCCGATAATTCGTTGTATGATATTTAATATCAATAAACTGTACATTTTCGAGAGATCTTCAATGTGCCAGTGTTTTGGAACAGCATTTATTTATAGGAAATAGGTTATAAAGTGGCTAGAATTTGCAAAACACCTAATACGATCTTGAGGAAATACAATGTGGCTTCACCCAGATGCTTCAGCCAAAATATAATTTTTGAAAGGGGAGCAGCTACAGAACCTATCATAAAGCATACGCAAATAAAGGCAAGTCTACAAACGGACGTTGTGCGGGCTATGAGGCAATGCGTCTCCGCCAAGGAACATAGAATAAAAAGTCTCCGCCACGTCACCACTGTGTGATTTAGTTAATTTGTGGCTTGAAGCAGCGCACCGTCCCCGTGAGACGATCGTGTCACGCCATTTCTGTGTGAATCGGCCCTAAGCCCTCCAGCCATGGGACCTCTCCAAATGCAGCCGTTTGTGTTGTGGTGTTAACGACTGACAACATCGTGCCACTGTCACATAAGAAAACCTCACAAATCTGGATATTGCACGATTCCAACAGCTGACCAATGAGTCTCCTTTCAAACCCTGTCAAGTGCTGATAACAGTGTCCTGCATGAGTATATGGCACTTAGTGTCCTTCACAGTGATAACTCAAGATCTGATGCTGTTCATATCACTTATATACCCTACCAAGCCAAGTAGCAACACTAAATATACCTGCCACAGAGAATTGTAACTCTAATTATTCACATACTCACTGACAGTATTTACATGTATGAAGTTACGTTGACATCCAAACATGTCTTTTGTGTACTTCACTTTTTTGTCAGGCAGTGCACGTCTGTGTCAACATACAAATAACTCTGGCAGGAAAGCAAAACCAAGCAGTAATGACAGAAAGATTGAGGGCTAAGAGTAATGTGGATATCATTGTTGTCAAAATCGAGTACAGTACTGTGAGTGAATGGAACACGATTATTTCCAAACAAGTCACAGCACATACCAATGGCAATTGCATTGATGTTCAAATATTTTCTGTGCAATACAGAGACAAAGATAAATGGGTGTTAGAAACCAAATTAAATGCAATTACTGTTTAATGAGTCATCAGAAACCAGGGACCCCTTATACCAAAATACTCAGATAATATTCTTGAACAATTTCTGAAATGCCAATAAGAGTTCAGGTTCACCCTGTACATTATTCATTTTTGGAGTGATATTAAAATTAATGTAAGAGACTACTGCTGGATCTCCCTTTGTAAAGTAAAGTTTGAAGCAGAATTCAGAATTTCTGCTTTTGCTATGCTGCCCTCAATTTTGTTTCCAGTGTTATCCTGAGAGTCTGGATATGGTGCCACTAATAGCTTTTACATATGCTGAGAATTTATTTGAGTTTTTGAGAGGGCCTGTGATAAGACTCTGCAATGGTAGGCACTGAATACTTAACACATTGATCTTTTGACAGCCACACACATTTCATTTAGCACCTGTCTGTGCATAGCCTTATGCTTCATTATATATAATGAAGCATAAGGCTATGCACAGACAGGTGTGTATGTTTGTGTTTGTGTGTCTATCGACCTGCCAGCGCTTTCGTTCGGTAAGTCACCTCATCTTTGTTTATATATATATATATATATAGCTTGGTCAACTAAATTGAGCCACAGTTCCTGTAAATGCTGCTGCCCAGTGCTAAATGTTTTGAGTTTCTCCTTGAGGTATGACACCCCTGCAGCAGCTTTATCTAGTACACTGAAAATTGGCCTTTGTACTTTGGTAATCATTACTGCTACAACTATATCATGATCATTTTACAGGTTTACCAGTTTCGATATCAACATCTTCACATTCACAATACATGTGACCTCCATTTAACACACAGCTGCAAAGTGAGAGAGCAAAATTTATATGCATACTTTTGGAGATGCGGCACACGTATTGAAGATATGATAAAGAGTTTCACTTTATTTGGTACAACAACTCCCATATGAATATCTCGCTTTAGAATGTAGCTCAACATACAGCTCATCAGGTTCTCGAAATCTTGGTTTAGTCACTCAGAAACTATTAAATATGGCACAGCCACAACAAAGTCAAAGCGATTTAGATATTTTTGTAGTGTTTCTATATGTTTTTGATCAGAAGAGCTTTTTGCATTTTATTTGATTCCTAGCTTAGATCTCATGTGACTAACAGTGGCATGTGGAAATAATTCTTGAATGTATTTTTGTCTTCAAGTTTTTAATTTTTTATGACACTTTAATACTTCTGTATAATTTGTGTCTGAAATCAATCCACATTTTGAACCAATGTTTGTGTTGCACTCTCTTCTTATTTAATATCTGACTTAGCTCTAATGCCATGGCCTGCACAACAGCTGTGCCTACCCATGATTTTAGTTAATGCCTTACTGAAAACTATGTCTCCAGAATTCTGAGGCAGTTTGTGGAAACCGTAGTTAACAGTCACTGCAGATGAAAGTACAAGTTGTCACAACACACATGATCTTGTTGGTTTATTGGCATGTGGAAACCCAATTTTAAGGTAATAACTTGGGCAAGAAACACAAAAAATAAACATTATTTATGGTTTTATAAATTTTTAAAATGTGAAAGTTTGCTGAACACTTTTGCTGTGCCTGTACTGTTTATTGTGTAGCTCCATTACCAAATTGCCTCCTGGTAGGACAAAAAAAATCTTCTTTATTAATACAAAACCCTTCATTGTCTAATAGGTTAGTGCAAATCAACAAGAAGTCTAGACCTGCATCAATACTCCACAAGCCATCTTATAGTCTGAGGTGCAGAAAGCTTCTGTATGAGCTCGAATTCCCTGATCTTCACATTGTGATCATTTCTCAAAATGTATGTGGGAAATATTAATTCCTTGACTGTCTCTGTGAGGTGCATCTCTTCTCTTGTAACATCCACCACTGGAGTTTGAGTGTTTCTGTATAACTCTCACATGTACTGTATGGATCCCCTATCAAAAGTGCCACTCTTCTTGAGATGTTATCTATCCATGAACCCTATCTCATACGAGCCCCACGCTGATAAGCAATACTTAAGAAATGGTTGAACAAGTACTTTGTAAACCACTTCTTTTTTGGATGAATTACTTTTAATTAGGGTTCTTCCAATGAATCTCTGCTTGGCTTTTGCTTTTTGTATGACTATATTTATTCAGTGTGATAACACTGATGTAGAATTGGGGCCAGGACAGCTAGGCCTGACACAAGCACCTCACTCGCACATGCGATATCTGGTTTCCCACGCCACATAAGCAGAGTCAGCGGCCTGCTTCTCTAACAAGGACTCTGTATGTCAGTGTTAAAACACCACTCTTTGGCACCTGTGCTTTTCAAATGAAGTAACATATAAATAGGCTAGCCACAGCAGGCAAGTCCAAGCCGCAACTGAGGATGACGACCAGCTATCTCCAGAAGATACTGTGCAGTTTAGACAATACCATCTGATGCTAATCCCCTGAATCTTTCAAGTTATGTTTATATAGCTGTTACACTTTAGGTTAGTCTGGCCTGTTAGTCCATGATATTTTAGAGCTTGTATTGTTCTGACTGACTTATTGCCATTAGTAAATTGAACAGCAGTGTGTCTTTCCAGCTATTTAGGAGGATGGTTTGATAAGTCTGGTAAATTTACATGAAGGAATGGAACATTTTTGTTAAGCCTTTAGGGTTGGTAAGCTTGATTATTCCAAGGACTGTACAATGAATTTTAACAACGTACAGCATACAGTTCATTGTTGACAGCCATCTGAATTGGTCAGTGCATCGAGTGTGATTGAAAATGGACCAAACCCAGTTTTGTGCTGTTATTAAACATTTTCATTTGAAGGATTGGACTGCCACATACACTCCTGGAAATTGAAATAAGAACACCGTGAATTCATTGTCCCAGGAAGGGGAAACTTTATTGACACATTCCTGGGGTCAGATACATCACATGATCACACTGACAGAACCACAGGCACATAGACACAGGCAACAGAGCATGCACAATGTCGGCACTAGTACAGTGTATATCCACCTTTCGCAGCAATGCAGGCTGCTATTCTCCCATGGAGACGATCGTAGAGATGCTGGATGTAGTCCTGTGGAACGACTTGCCATGCCATTTCCACCTGGTGCCTCAGTTGGACCAGCGTTCGTGCTGGACGTGCAGACCGCGTGAGACGACGCTTCATCCAGTCCCAAACATGCTCAATGGGGGACAGATCCGGAGATCTTGCTGGCCAGGGTAGTTGACTTACACCTTCTAGAGCACGTTGGGTGGCATGGGATACATGCGGACATGCATTGTCCTGTTGGAACAGCAAGTTCCCTTGCTGGTCTAGGAATGGTAGAACGATGGGTTCGATGACGGTTTGGATGTACCGTGCACTATTCAGTGTCCCCTCGACGATCACCAGTGGTGTACGGCCAGTGTAGGAGATCGCTCCCCACACCAGATGCCGGATGTTGGCCCTGTGTGCCTCGGTCGTATGCAGTCCTGATTGTGGCGCTCACCTGCACGGCGCCAAACACGCATACGACCATCATTGGCACCAAGGCAGAAGCGACTCTCATCGCTGAAGACGACACGTCTCCATTCGTCCCTCCATTCACGCCTGTCGCGACACCACTGGAGGCGGGCTGCACGAGGTTGGGGCGTGAGCGGAAGACGGCCTAACGGTGTGCGGGACCGTAGCCCAGCTTCATGGAGACGGTTGCGAATGGTCCTCGCCGATACCCCAGGAGCAACAGTGTCCCTAATTTGCTGGGAAGTGGCGGTGCGGTCCCCTACGGCACTGCGTAGGATCCTACGGTCTTGGCGTCCATCCGTGCGTCGCTGCGGTCCGGTCCCAGGTCGACGGGCACGTGCACCTTCCGCCGACCACTGGCGACAACATCGATGTACTGTGGAGACCTCACACCCCACATGTTGAGCAATTCGGCGGTACGTCCACCCGGCCTCCCGCATGCCCACTATACGCCCTCTCTCAAAGTCCGTCAACTGCACATACGGTTCACGTCCACGCTGTCGCGGCATGCTACCAGTGTTAAAGACTGCGATGGAGCTCCGTATGCCACGGCAAACTGGCTGACACTGACGGCGGCGGTGCACAAATGCTGCGCAGCTAGCGCCATTCGACGGCCAACACCGCGGTTCCTGGTGTGTCCGCTGTGCCGTGCGTGTGATCATTGCTTGTACAGCCCTCTCGCAGTGTCTGGAGCAAGTATGGTGGGTCTGACACACCGGTGTCAATGTGTTCTTTTTTCCATTTCCAGGAGTGTAGATCAGAACTGAATTGAATGAAGTTCATGCAGACTATGCACCATCATTGAAGACCATTTACTTTTGGATTACTCTTCATGAATTTAATCGTGGTCAGACAAGCACTAAAGATGAAGTGCACTCTGGCTGTCCAGTTGATGTAACCAGAAAGGGAACCATTGACAAAATCCATGATATTCTAATGCAAGCCTGCCGAATAAAAATTCATGAGATTGCTGAGACTGTAGGCATCTCAACTGACTGAGTGCATAATATCTGGAATGAAGAATTGGTTACAGAGAAACTGTGTTCGAAGTGGGTGCCGCGATTTCTCACAGTCGACCGAAAGTGCGTGTGGCACAACATTTCAACACAATGTCTGGTGATGTTTAACCACAATCTGCAAGAAATTTTGTGCTGATTTGTGACTGCTGCTGAAACCTGAATCCATCATTACACACCAGTGTCAAAGTAGCTGTCAAAACAATGAACAAGAGCTGGTGATAGTGCACCAAAGAAGGTAAAGACTATTTTGACAAGGAATAATCCTCACAGATTACTTGGAAAAAGGCAGATCCATAACTACACCCTATTAAGCCTGAATATTAGATCATCTGAAACTTGTGTTGGATAAAAAAACGACCAAGGTATGCACACAAAAAATTGCTCTTCCACCAGGATAATACACCATACCACAAATGAGCAATAACAATGGTAAGAGAACATGAATTGGGCTTTGAATTGGTTTCTCATCCACCCTGTTCATCAGACTTAGCCCCAAGTGACTTCTTCCTGTTCTCTAAGTCTTGTTGGAAAGAAATTTGCATCAAATGAGGAAGTGATATTTCCAGTCAATGAGTGTTTTACAGAGTTTACCAGAACCTATCTTTCTGATTATGTGAAACAAACGTTTTTTCTTTCTTTTTTTACCAGACTTATCAAACCACTCTCATATGCGCAACAATTCTTCTACACATGCATAAATCAAAGTCCCCTGCCATAGTTTCCATCTGCATGTAAAGGCTAAACTTAGGAACTACTGTACGGATTTTGATATAGTTTTCACTTAAAGACAAACTGATTCATGAGGAAGGTTTGTGTATGCGATTTATAAATTGTTCTCTGAATCTTAACCATAACTCTACTCAGTAGCACATAAACAAAATGAATTAAAGTTGCTGCCACTACGAAAACAATGCTGTTGTGATCAAGTGAAGACGGCAGAATTGCTTGTAATCACCACACATATTACGGGTGTAAAGCCGCCTGATGGCAGCACTAGGCTAGCAAAAGCTATTATTACCAAGAGGCTGGCATGAGCTACCACTGACTTTCTAAATGCATATCAGGGATGTGAAGGGAAATTAAAGAGAAATTCACACCAAAAATTTAGCTCGTCCCAGATGGGTGCTGGAGTCAGGCAGCTGGCAAGTGGCTGTAGTTCACCCCAAACTCTGTTGGGGTTGGGCAGACCACAACATACTGGCACTGCTGTCATGCAGCTGGCAAGTGCAATAGTTCACGCCGAATTTCTGTTGCTGCGGGTAGGACTGGATAGCGCGGCGTGGTAGCTTGCAACTTCCATCACTGCCATGATATGTCACCCCAGTCTCAAATTAAATATGGAACAGATAATATTAGTGCCTCCTAGCATGTGTTGCCTAAATTGTTTAAGTTACACTGTATGGAAGTGATTATAGTCGGTTACCTAATGTTGTTCTCTGAATCTTAACCATAACTCTACTCAGTAGCACATAAACAAAATTTTTACTATGCCAGGTAAGTCGCCCAGCCATAGATACTTAGTACTACCCATGCTAAGCCAGGACAGGTAACTAATTAAATTTATTTTGGTAAGGCAAACTTCCAGTCCCTGCAAGAAATGTTGATCTCCTGGAGGTCTTCTTTCATTTTGCTACAGTTTTCTGGCATTTCAAATTTCTTATTTAAGGCAGCATTATTCATGTACAACATTCTGACGTTATTTATCAAAGCATATAGCCAACATAGATAGGAAACAGCTGTGACCCTATGACACTCCCTTAGGGTGGTCCCGAAGTTACTTTTTATATCTTAAGATTTCGCCTCATTAAGAATGACATGTCGAGTTATATTTATCTAATAGCAAATTTCAGATTCAATCACAAAGCTGCTCTGATGTTTCAGAAGTGTGTAACAGTTCCCTAAATGACAATGCAGAGCTGTGTGGAGTTCTTTCTGACAGTAAAAGAACACAGCATCTACCTGGGTCTCATGGATGGACAAAGACGGAGATGTTTCACAGGGTCTCTGTCTATGGAATCTATTTTTGTTGTCCAAAATGGTCATTATATATGAGCATAAAATGTATTCCTTCCTCACACAGTTCCGTAATTCTATAATAGACTGACATTAGTGAACTAGTGACACAGTCATGTGCAGCTATCCAATGGCCCTTCTTAATAATGAGAATCTCCTGTCCCTTTTACCTGTCGATTGAAGACCTGTGCCTAAGACCTACGAAAACTGCTCCTAGAAGGGGAGCAAGATCTCTCCTGTAGTGTATATAGAGCACCCAGTTATCTCACCATTTAGTATTTTTTTTTTAAATTCTACAGTCACATACCACTATAACTGATATTTTAGTATTTGTACGATGATTGAGAAGAAGAACTGTATTATGATAAAACAATTTCAGAAGACTGAATTGAGTATTTCAGCATTCTTTCCACCATCCTCTGTTTCAGTGTCAGTAAGTTCGTTGAGCAACTGTGTAAATAATTTTGATCTGTTTACTGCCTCCAGAACTAACAAGAGTTTTTCAGCAGATGAGTTGTCAAAATTTTATTTTCACTATTGTACTTTTTTTCTATTAATAATAAAGTCAAGGACTGAAAAGTTCTGTTAGTTACATCCAGCAGTGTTCATTGTAAAGCTGCATGACAAATGATACTTTACAGCAAACATAACTATGTATTCAGAGTAACTATTTTCGTCGAAAAGTACCAATATAATATAGTGAATATTGTAGCGGGAGTCAAGGTGGATGGTGCAATAAAACACCACGATACAGGTAATGGTAATGGTGTGAGTTGATTAACAGGATGGCAGGTACGTGGAACCAGGTGGATTCCACTCACATAACATAAAAGTAGAAGAGACATTCATTTATTTATTCCATCAGATACAGAGACTGTGTTGTTGCAGTCATCAGCCACGGTTGAACACCGGTCCTGGTGCTGAAATTAACATGTGGCCTTCAGAGACAGCCAACTCAAAACTTTGCGATGCGGCAGAGTTACATCGTCAGCACTATAGTTGGTGAAGAAGCACAACAGCAGAGCTCAGGCAGGGGCACAGACAGCTATGCCAGCGTCTGCAGAAGTTCGCCCTGTTGGCTAGTGCAGATGTCAGCTCAGTGCAGGGTACACTCAAGCTTGTGGAGATGAACTGAGGGGCCCAGTGTAGGCAGCAGTGACAGTGGCCTCCAGTGGTTAAGTGTGCCCACACACAAGGCAGGCCAGCAGCAGCAGAGTGTGCCTGCACAAGGCAAGCAGCAGCTCAATGGCTAGTCGGTCCCAGGTAGGGACCACGAACCAATAAGTAGTACCCTGCAGTTGACAGAAGTCTGCCAGCAGGTGACCCACCAGCTGGAAGGCACCAGTCTAGCTCCCGGCAGCATCTGGATTTAGGTGCAACTCACAGCTCCTCAGCTAGTGGAAACAGTATCTAGTACAGCAGACTGGCTGGTGTGGAATACCTCTTGTAGCTGGCTGCAGGCAGACACACACACTGCATAGCTGAAATGGGCAGTATTTATAGTGGCATGTCTCACCCCTGCTTTGACAGGACAGCAGTCTGCATCACACAAACCTCAGTAGAGCCACACTGCAGGGCTGGGTTGTGTAGTAATGTCACCACTGCTACACTCTGGCTTGCATATGTTTGCTGCGGCTTTCTGACTTGGATGTGCGGCCACTTTTGCTACTGTATGGTCTAGTGTTGAGTCTTGCTGTGTCAGCACAGCCAACATGTAAGTTTCTTCTGTAAGAACACCTTACTGGCTCCAGTCTACCTCACTTCTCTAGCACTAATTGCATCAGCCTGCAATGACACTTCCTGTTAACTCAATTGTGAAGAAAAGAGCCTCAATGGTGCATTACTACTAACAGGCGATACAAATGATTTTGTATAACTGAGGAGACATTAGGTTTTTTTCGTCTGGAAATTATACCTCTGGTATCATTGAAATTTTAAAGTACTAGTAATGAAATGTTTTACCAAAGGTTTAGTACTCAGACTCATCGCTCATGAACGAATTTCTAACAAATTTAGCCACATACCAGGTGTGTTGATTTGACAGAGCAGTTCCTGGTAAAGTGAGTTACCCAGATTATGCTAGTAGCTGATGTTTATTGGTTGCTCGCTCTCCTACAATACCTGAAGAAAATGTTGTGGTAGTTTCTTGTTAATACACTGACCTACTAAATTTCTGTGATTAGCTTGTCTTTTCTTAAAATATAGCTTGACTTGCACCAGGTATTTACAGAATATAATGAATGGAGGACTTAAATAATTCATTAATTATAAATGTACTGCATAGGGAATTTTTAGCACCATATTTTCCACTAATGCTCACTAGTTCATTGACCTATCTAAAATTAAGATTTGAAAGATACCTTGATAATAACTGATTTGTATTGTATTGATCTTTTGTGCCTGTTTGTGCAGTTGCAAATCACAGCCTTCACCGCTGCAATGACAAGACACGGACACCACTGCCAGCACGGTCCACCCCCACCGCCGCATCACCACTGTCCCCACTGCCCGCATCACGGCCCACCACCTCACCACCACCACCATCATCATGGCCCACCACCTCACCACCACCACCACCACGGACCGCCACATCACCACCATGGACCACCGCCGCCACCACCACATCATGATCCACACCATCACCATCACCACCACCACGGACCACCACCACCGCCGCTGCATCATCACCACGGACCACCTCACCACCATCACTGAGCTTACCCTAACCTTGTCTAGTGGATACTAAATGCAAATTTTCATTCCTTCTATCCATCCTCCCTGAAATGTAGTTATATTCCATAAAAAACCTAATAGTAGGTGTTGCTAATCACACTCTAGAAAAATGTATCTGACAGTGCTGTGTAAGATTATGTAATTATTGGATCTTAAGCAAAAGCATAAAGGGAACTTTTTGTAATGCTATTTCATTTCTAAAAATATTGTGTCAGCATAATTGAAAAAAGTGCTAAAACAAACAATCACCCAAAGTTTGCTGTAAAACCAATGCAGATAACAACTAACGTTTTCAATATGTAATTCGTAAATAAACTGCTCTTCACAATGGTTCACAAATATCGCTTGCATATACTAAGTGTTTATAATCATCAATATTCTTACTGAAATATGATCCTTGTGCATTTGTACCAATTAAATTTGTACATATCAGCTTAACATAAAAGATTGGTACAGTGTGTATAGCACACAAGTCATATTACCTCCTGCAATCACCAACAATGAAAATGTCAAGTTTTTGATAAAGTAATTTAGATCATGTTCCAACTTATATAATACTGTACATGGTATATGATGGTGTACAATCAATGATAATATCTTGTATGTGACTACATGCCACAATGAATTAAATTAATAATGAAAATACAATGAATAATTTTAAAAACAATACATATGTCTCAAATGAATGACACTTCACAAAGACTACGTCTGATTCCTCCTTACTTTTTTTTATAACACTGTATATCAAAACATTTAGAATTTGATTTGCCACAAAGAAATAAGAAGAAAAGCTTATACAAATATGGAACTGGGAATGCTCAGTGTGTGTTTCGATACATCTAGGACACATTGTTCATGACTGCTATTAGGACATTTCTAAGGAAGGCTTTTAGAGGAGAACTGCAACCATTTCTCACTTGTTTAGGGATCGTCCCTCCTACATGAGTACAATGGGACACCCTCAAGTTCCTATTTTTCTGATTTACTTATACAGTTTCACTTTCTTTATGTTGTATGGCATAATTTTTAATTTCATATTCTTAAGTTTATCATCTTATTCTTGTTAGCCAAAGCCATTATGTGTAAAACACACAAGGGAGCAGCAAAACAATGAGTTTCAAAGTCAACTGTTTTGCTGCCTCATTTTCATAATAGTTAGTGTTGAAGAGGTAGTTGTTTATGTGATGTGACCGAGTGGAGGTGTAGTGACACTTTGTGTGCTATTACTGTTCTGTAAGAGCAAAACATGATTAATATTAAGGTGATTTTGGGGTTTTAAAATGATCAGTAGATTAATTGAAAATGCAAATAGCAGTAGCAGTCAGTGTAGTAATGACAATTATGTCAGTCAGAATGAAAACTGAAGGAAAAAATGGAAAGAATGAGCTCATTTTGTAATGAATGGTTAGAAGATAAACACTTTAAAAGTTGATTAGCTAAAGGGGATGGTGAAGGGACAGCAAACTGTACAGTGTGTACTGCTTCCTTTTCAATAAAAAGTAAGGGTATTGAGGCCATGAGAAAGTTTTTGTTATGAAAGAAACATAAAAGTTCTGTAGAATTAATGTTCAAAAGTAAATTGATTGCAATTTTTTTGTATAAAACATTCTTCTACTGACAATGAAGTTTCTACAGCCAAACTGCACTTGTATATCATGGGGTTATGCATAACTGTAGTTATCTTGCTACTGATTGTGAAATTAAGCTTGGAAGTACAATTTCAAAGTTAAGTCAAAACTTTATTGTGGGTGTTCAAAATGAAAGACGCTGGTACAAAGGTATTGGCTCTACATTTGGTAGAAGTAATAGAAAATGAATTAAAAGATGGCACATTTTTTTCTGGTTCAACAGATGCCTCCAATAAAGGTAATTTTCTGTATCAATAAAATATTTTTCTGGGATATCTGGTATGAGGAGAGTATAGCAACAATACAGCTGATGCTATTTTCAGAAAACTTAAGTTAATTTTAGATGATCACAGTTTTGAAGTTTCTAATATATCAAGTTTTGGTGCAAACAGTGCAGCAGTGAACTATGGAAAATACTACTCATTTTTTCCAAAATTTTGAACTGAAGCTAACTGTAACTGCAATGTTAATCATAATACAGACAAAAATTCATGCGAAATGATTAAATTCAACATTGAGAGAATAGTATTGAATGTCTTCAATGAGTTCTCATCTTCTAGTAAGAAAATACATAAGCTAAAAAAAGTTGGAGTTTGTTGAATGAGGATATTAAGCTTTGTAACAACATATTCCTGTACAGTGGTTGTTCTTGTTGCTGATTCTTTGAACCATTTACTAAGACGTTGGACAGATATTCAATGGTACTTTCTCTCTCAGGAGGATGAAAAGGCCAATCATGTGAATGGTGTGAACAAAGAAGATGAATGGTCACATCTCTTTTCATATGTAGTTTATAGATAACTGTATGAGTTTTGCTATATGAACAATTTTACAACATGAAAATCAGAAAATATGGTTTTCTAGGTTTTAATGTGGATCAAAACTTAAAGAGCTTGAGCATAACAGACAAAGACAAATTTATGAAATATGCTGCCAGTGTTCATCACAGAAGCCTAAACTAAGTGGTTTCTTTACAGATCTCACCTTTTAAGAGATTCACTGTCCTGAGCGAATGAGATGACCTTTGAAAGCCACAGATATTGTAAATGGTCATGTATAAAAGTCAATGATGACAGATTGTACAATGAATTTGCGGGATTAAGAACTTCCGATTTACCAATAGACAAAAAATAGGTTCATTCCTTTAGCAGAACTCCAGCCCCAAACTTATTAAAGATAGTGAAATTTGTGTTGTCTATTCCACTGAGCAATATACACATAGAATGAGCATTTTTTCTAATGAGAAACTTTTTGTGGACTGATTAGTGAAAACTGAACTTCTTGTTGAAATAAACTATAATATGAGCTACTCAGAGTTCTATCAGCATATTCTACATGAGAAGAAACTTGTAAAGGCTGCTACATCAGACGATAAGTACGTCTATAATCTACAGCTCCAGACCCACTGATTTTCATAAATGTATACGGTAAACACTATTAACTTTTAAACATTTTAAGTTTCAGGTACGGTATGTGTAAACTTGTTTTGTAAATAAAACAACCTTTTCCTGCTGCCACTTAATTTATTTATCCCAGACACTTTTCGCCTTTTTCTTGTTCTAATGCATCATCAGTGGGATGATTTGCTGATCTGCATTTCCCCTCACTTGGTCTGGAGGTCGCACTACCACTTTATTACTGACATATAAGCACAACTTCGCATTCTGACTTTCTTCACACTGTTCACCATGTTTCTCCTTCTTTTTTGTGGTGTACTATTGTCCTTTTTCCACTCAATATAACTATTTCGTCGGACACTGCTTTTAACAATGTAAATATTGCAACTCCATTACATGTTTCCTCCTCTTCCAAGTATTTCTATGCTTGATGCAGAGGATGGACATGCAAACAAACCTGTTATGGTAAATGTAGTTTAATTTTGGTGTGAGGGTAAAACTGATGAAAGTTAATAGGAATTGCACATTTATATCAAGTGATACCTCTGTGTGAACTGCGGACTTGCCAAATGTGCCAGTGTCCTGACTTTTGAAATGCCAAAGGTGGCAACCTAGTTGGAGTATAGTGGCGTAACTAGGATAACTGGTGTCCGGAACACAGTCCGACTTGACCCTCACCCCCACCCCCCACCTAAATCTCACCACTGCTTAGCTTAATCCTTGCCCCCTCTCATCCACCCATGTTAGTTTGCTATATTTGAATTCATCAATAAAGGAAAATTATTGTGTGCATACTTTACATTAGTTGTTGAGTATTTTTGGCAGGAGAAAGTTTAAGTCTGGAGCTCTCTGGTAAATATTTCGATAAGAAGTCACCAAACCTTCAGTGTCAAATTTGTATCCAATCACACCATCTAAACATGCAGGTATGTAAGTTGTAATGAAAAAGCAATGCACCAATGCTTAAATAATTGAGAATAATAAAACATGTTTCCTGTGAGTTACAATAGTAAACCTTAAAATTAAAGTTATATTCCCACAAAAAGAACACACAGTAAAATTCAGTTTTAAAAATAAATCTGTATAACATTTTAACACAAAGAGTATACAGTAAAAACTAACTTTTATACAAAAACATTTTTTCTGTTACCTCCTAAGAGTTGTCAGGCATATTTTCTCTGACATTTCAGCAAATATTTACAGTTTCATTTTTGCAATGTGTAGCTGAGCTCAACCCAGACAAATATTGCTCATCATGTCATTCACGCAATGCCCAGTGTTGACAGTAAACTTTGGTTTGTTTCCTGTTACAGATAAAATTATTTTTCATGCGGAATTTTACATGCCCTTACACAAGAGTGCTCCCAGATTAGACTAGCAGGATACTCGTTTCATTGAAACATATTAACAAGAATTGTAAAACATTTGGAATAACCACTGCTCCTGCAGCGACAGGACCACCCAGGCCTGTACTGACTGCTACAGCCACGCAGCAGCACTGCTCGGTAGAATAGACTTCTAGCAGCTGAGGACTGAACCAAGTCAATCCTTGTCCCTCCAGGTGGTCACACTATTGTGCAATCAGGCCAATAGGACAGCAGTAGTCATACTTTATGACTGCAAGTGGTAATGTATAACACCCGATAGAGCTGAGAAAATCCCAATTCCAGGAGAAGATACCTTTTCAGCCTTGAAATTTTACATTTTTTCTCTTCTAACACTTAAAATGGGAACTTCCCATTTTAACTGAAGCATTTGGACTCATAATGAAGTACAGATGGCTGTGCTCTTCAGACTCTACTGCAATAGCTCTTCCAAGCAAAACTGAATGTGGAGTTTGAAAGCAATCACGGGTCTTCTTTGCTCACAAAGACAAATGGTAAACTAGTACTGAGATTCCATTGTGCAGCACGAGGAGGAACAAGTTGAGATTTTTAATGGGTAATGTATATTGCTGGCAGAAACTATCACTGTGCCTCAATTTGTCATGAATGCTGGGGGGGGGGGAAAAAACCAAGAAAGGTAGCCACTGTTAAAATAACAGTACTTCCTATCATGCCAGGCAGTGTTAATCAGCAGTTTAGTAATGTTAAATACAGTCACTGCTAGAAATGAATAAAAATCCTGCACCCAGATTCCAGGAGAGGAAAAGACCACTTCTTGCCCCCCCCCCCCCCTTCCCCCTCCCGATCCTGCACCTCTTGCGGATACCTGCAGTGGTAAGTCCAGAACAGTACACTAAGAGCAGCAACAACACACAGTACAGATAACACTGGAACTCTTATAGTTTTTCTATGATGCAGCATCAGTCTTACAAGTACTGAAGGCTTCCTAAAGGTCAGTAAGCAGGAGAGTATTTAGCCACGAATGCCTGCAGTTTAAGGTGGAATCATGAACAGTTGTAAATTTACATATACAGGGTAGGGCAAATAAAAGTGGCCTGCATAAATGAATACATTTTGAAACCATTTGTTTCAGCATTAACGGAGGATGAAAAGACTTACAGTTAATTCAAATAGGATGGAGCAACTACAAGTAGAGATGGCTCAACCTTGGAGCACACAGTCCTCATGCCTGACAGAACTGTTAGCAGGGGTCAGTCTCGTTGTGGGCCTCACTGGCTACCCTGATCACCTGAACTGTCAGTGTGCAGTTACTTCGTGTGGGGAGCCCTCAAGTCTAAGATGCATCATAACAAACATCAGTCTTCAAGAACTGGCAGAACATTACAGCAGTCCAGCTTCAATCTTCCTTCAGCAACTTGCTGACCAGGGCCCAAAAGTGCCAAGTGGTCACTTTCAACATCTAATATAGTCACGTTAGTACTGTTTCCTTTCCTCTGCTGTGTTTCTCTGTACTCTGGTGCTCTGTTCTCTGGGCCACTTTTATTTGCCCAACCCTGTATAAAAGGCAGAGCCAAAAGTGAAAATTATTCTATCAAAATTCAGGAATTTAGTCTCATTGTGTTGAACCTGTAAGCTGATACCAATTGAGGAACAGAGGCATTTAATGATGTCAGTATAACTCTTAACAACACAAAGTCAATGTTGTTCTGACTAACTAGGCACCACAGTACTATTATATCATTTTTCAAGCAAACAAAATGTGAAAGGTGGAAATTAGTATTGTGTATTGAAACTGAAATAATAGTCTGATAATGACAATGTGTTGAAGTGACAGGCATATGGTGTTTATTAATGTTCATATTCTCTGGAATTACTATTTTCTCTCCTAAATTTTTTTAAATAAGCAAGAAACTAAGTGGGTCCACAGTAAAATGATCTTAAAAAACAGAAAGGGTATACAGGATAAACATCGTGGCTAAGTGTGACACTTGTTGAAGGACTGATGCAACATAAGGGACACATTATGACATTGTTCAACAAAATGGAATATCTTATGTGAACTTCTTTATTATTTTATGAAAAAGAGAACAGAGAACAAAACTTTGGCATCCACAATTTGGTAGCTACGTATCAGAAAAACACTCTTAAGCCAGGTCCTGCAACAAATATTGTTTAGCTCTGCCCTGTGTTCAATATACAAACAACTATCAGCAGAAAAATAAATACTTTACATTTGTTTGTTGTGTAGCATTAAAAAAATGCTACACACCATAGTGGAATGGTAACAAAGAAGTAATCTCAATTCACTTTCTGAACACAGTACAATTAACCTCTTTCACAAATAATCTCTACAACACTAGGTTCCATGAGAACTGGGTCTAAACAACGATGGACTGTGCTGCTTAAAATATCATCCAAAAGACGATGCACTAAACTGAAACAGATAGAAAAATATTGAGCTTGCTTTGAGTAATGGTCGACAATATTTAAAATGTTATTTTTGCAACATTTAATGGAATTTAATTTTAAAAAAATGAAAGTGAATACTTACTTTTCATCAGTAACAAAACGCCAGAGATAAAGTTGTAAGTAATGAGTATCAACTTGTATTTGTTGAAGCCCATACCGGCTAAATGTTCTTAACCGAACACATTCTAGGAAAGTCTGGAAAAATAGGTAAATTAACCATTTAACTTCGCAAGCATTTATATTTTTATTAAATATGTCACAGCACTAAAGGAAATAAAGTAGTAGTTTGTATCACATGATAGATTCTTACCTTGAGACTTATTTTTATGATGCCAGTTAGTATAGAAACTTTTGAAAAATCAACAGATGAGAAGATTTCTATACGTTCTGAGAACAATTTTTGTATGTTAGTTACAATACTTGATTCTAGCTGGCTAGGGGCATATGATGACCAATTGGACCGATGCCTTGAAAGACTGACACTGGAAAATGAAATAAGAAAACAAGCCATTTAGTACAAAGAGACAAGAAACTATAGAAATCACAATACAAATACATTACACCAGAAGAACAGTTTTAACCTGAGAAGTAGCAGTAAGACAGGTAACATTTTATCGGATTATTACTTCACTGAGGAAAATAAATATTAAAAGAAGTGTAACAGTCGCTTGTTCCATACTTTGGTTATAATGTGTAAATAAATGCAAATAAGCAACAGAAACAAATAAAAAGTGTCCAATTCCATGACTAAATGTTACTTTGACATGTGGCAGAAAATACTGGAGGACAAATTTGATCCTCCCTGACCAGTTTCTAGTGAACACTACAAATGGAACTGAATAGAATGTACATTTACCCCATAGGTTACACTAAAGGACCTTTTCCTCTTCTGCCATTAAAGTTGTCCAGGTGTCTTTTAGGTTAGGAGATGCTTCAAGATCCCATTAAAAAAAAACCGTATCATTTAAAACAGTAACCAGAATCAAATGAACAGCAAATTCAGAGTGTGAGAATCATAATTATTAGCTGCTGGAGCACTTACAGCAAACTCCCAGAAACCACATCTCTCTTAGAAAGTAGTCACATCCAAACCATATTAGGAGCTGCAAGCTGTTTGAAAACTGAAGAAGAGACAAAGGAAATTTTCAACAATATGTGGAACATAAATTGGAAGGACAGATTAGATTTCCTAAGAGGAGGAGTATTTAGAGCAACAAGCTTATGTATCAGATTTCATGAAGTCCAGAATGAATTTAACTACAAACTACCATGGATAAAGGTAAATGGGGTCGATGGACGTAGATGTTATTAACTGGATGTTTCTACAAACCATCACATTTAGACACAGTGGACATAGAGACATTCAAAGACAGCCTGAGTATATAATAGATTCTGGTGAAAGATCTATCAGAAAACTCTTAGGAAATTTTGGCCATACGTTACATCTATGAATTGGTCCCGATTTCTATTCGGTCTCTTATGAATCCAGCTGATGTTGAAACTGAAGACAGAAAGCATAAATATTTCATTATGCATTTAAAAATGTATTCACAAATGTGGATACTTCTCTACCAATGCTTCACCACTGCACACACAAATGAACAAAACTGAAACGAGCATCCTTGGTACCAAACAACAACTGAGGCTAATCTGAGTGGATAAGGTACCAGGTATTCTTTTTGATTTTACACTAAATACTCTGTGAAGTGTCATATCTTTCAAGAATATTTGTCATGGTGAATAGTTCCTTGTTCTCATGACTGGAGAAGAGAGCTGGTGATTGCTCTTGTGGCACTGATAGGTCATATCGACCATGAATAACATAATCTTTGGGACTCAGATGGCTCATCAGAGTCGCCATGTTAATTCAGTCTGTTCTTGTACCTTTTACTGTGTGCACGTGTATGATCATTGTCAAAACATATTTATGTGCAGATAAGGGGAAAGTTTATTCCGTACACGCTACTCGTATCTTGTTCCCATACTGGTGACCCTGAAGTTTCTATGTCTTCCGCGACTGCCGTGCCGGGTGTTGTAAATCAACAGGTTATGTGCACGCCGCCATGGCCACCTCATCCAACGCTTTTTTCAAAGATTTGGAAGCACAACAACGATCGCAGGACCTCTTCATTCCTTTGCCAATGACCGGTTCTACATTAATTCACAGTGTTTCGCGATCTCCAGCCATGTTACTCTACAATGTCGCTCTACAATGGTCGAGTGCCAAACCGCTAACACAAACAGTGGACTCGGGTTTCGTGTTGCCAGACTACACTCACCAACATGTGAAGTGTGAAGTGCATAATATTCAGAACTGTGTACCTACCGATCGATCATATAATGCTCAAAGCGATCTACATTTGCACAGATACTTTGACTCCCAACGGGCTGCAACAACAGTTACTGTTGCGTCGTGTGCAGTGCCGCCATTATTGCAAAATGCACCCGGCCACTATCAAATGCAACCTGTTCCGGTTTTGCCTCATTGGCAAACTAATCATTCTAGTGCGCACATTTCTCCATGCTCACTCCCCAAACTGGTTGCTCAAGTTTTCGACCATGTTGGTTCACGCGCATCATTCGGTGTTTTGCCTTCCAATGGCGTCTTACCACAGCGATGTGACTTCTCACAAGTTCCACCGGTCAGTTATAGCGCGACCTCACGGGGCGTGTTTTTAACCTGCACGGAGAACTTAAACTTTGGTCATACGAGTTACCGACCCCACCCCCTGCTCACCACCGCACTCACAGGGGGGGGCCGGTTCTGGCGGGGAATCGTCACTCTCGACGACTGAGTTCTCATTCAACTCACAGACACTGCGGCCTCGCTACCCAACGACCAGTTAAATGTCAGTGTTGTGCATAGCCTCACCCTCCCTTGTGAGTGCGACCCGACGACAATTCACGCCTTCATCTCATCTCACTGGACGGCTCGATTAGCATCCTGGCATGTCACAACTACACCCAGCCATCCGCCATTCCGCCCGCCTGCTCTCGGGCTGGCCGCCGCATCGCCTGTCCTCGCTGGCCGAACAACTTTGAGGCGGACCTGCCTCCGGTCGCAACGCCTCCGCACCCCACCCAGGTCAAGGTGGAGATCCCGGTTGTGCGTCTACCATCTCGTACGATCACCAACAACGACGATGCCCACATGGTCTTCCCTCAAGACTCATCCGCGATACTCCGTACTGCCCAGGGGACGGGGAGGGGAGTGAGGGTGGGGGGGGGGGTGGGGGGGTGGAGGGGTGAAGGGAGGTGGCTGTGTGGCGTCGATAGGTCATATTGACCATGATGAATAACATAATCTTTGGGACTCAGATTGCTCGTCAGAGCCATCATGTTAATTCAGTATGTTCTTGCACCTTGTACTATGTGCATGTGTGTGATCATTGTCGAAATATATGTATGTGCAGATATAAATGGGGACAATTTATTCCATACACCGCTACTCATATCCTGTTCCCATACACTGTTTACAATAAGGATAATACAACAAATGCAGACAATTACATATCAATAACATCCATCCACTATAGGATTCTCGAGAATATTTTAGCTCACACTTGGTGAGCAAATGACACTAGAAATATGATCAATAAAGATAGTGGTAAGGAAAGTGGCCCTGATTGTATGGGGTATACATATCTCCTGCAAGTATAAATGATAATTTCTTACATAATATGGAAAAATGTTGATAGTGCACAAAGGAAATGTAGCAAGATAGGAATTATTTCAGCTGGCTTTTTAATACAGACTCTTAAACTACACAAAAGATTGTGAACAACTGCATGGTATTCTGTGAAAACACAATTTGTTATACAGAAGATTCATGGACCAACTAGACTAAGAAAAGACAGCTCTACCTGAACACATTCTATCTATGTCACTTTAGGTAACTGTAGAGTTACTAAATAAACAGACACCTTGTAACGCCGGAAATGCATATCCTCCTATTTCCATCTATTGTACTATCATTTTTTTTCCTTATTTTGTTGCCTGAATATATGACATTTCTGTGCCTTTATATATTGTAATTGTTTTACTATTTGTATATATATATATTTATGCATCTATGTCGATGTATAATTGGTTGGTTTTGTAAATATTATTTGTATTTTACGCTGGGTCTAGCCTAGCGAAAACTATGCTGTCGAACGAATACATCGATAGGTCGTGTGGAGAACCAAAGTGTTTAGGATCTTTGGTAGTGTGAACTCTGCCGCGTGGAGCACGGGCAGAGCAGAGAAAGTCTGGCTGGAGGAGGGCAGTGGAGCAGGTGTGTTGTGTGATGCTCCCGTGAGTTGCCGCACTTTCAGGGTTTGGCAGCATGTAATTGCGCTCCACTTCCTATGTTAGTTTCTAACATGGTGTCGCGGACGGGAAGCGTTAGCTGGCACGCATCAAGAGCCCGTTTCGGCTGGAGACCGTGTCGAGAAGAAAGCGTGCCAACATCCAGCTTCTGCAACAGCTACGGTCGACAATGAGTGATTGTCCCCACCTCCTCGACCGACGACTTTAAACCTTCAATCAACCAACAAGGAAGACTGGAAACACGTAAAATTTTAGAACTGTATGGCAGACCTCAGCTTTTCAAACTGTCCAATCTGTCTCACAAATTACAGCAACGTAGCATGAAACTTTGTTGCTCATTGTCCCAATTGCAGTACCAAGCAGGGTCCCTTCCTTTTCCGGAATGAACCCGAGTGTCGTTGAAATTCATACGCCAGCATTAAAGTAATATCATTCCATTTCACTGCTTTAATTGCAAAGTTCAGTTAAAGTATTCATAGCTTGCTACAATATTTAGATTACACAAGCACAAATTAAGAGTGCGAGTTTTGTTACCATATTTTAGCTCACCTGTGACTGCAGCTCAGCTTGGTACGTACTAAATTTTACTATTGTTAATTGTTCAAAATCATTTAATTCAAGTTCAAAGTTAAATCTCTTATTTCTAAATTGCGTAGATTCAAGTAGCTTTTGAAATGATTACTGAGGTAGTCCAAGACTAACCTTATTTTACTGAATTTCTTAGTGCTTCAGAAACAAAGCTCACTATTAATTTCAGTCACTAAATTAACTTTCAGTTTTCCGGTTTTATTAATTCTTTTGCAAAATTAAGTCAGAGTGTAGCGAAATTTATTACTTCTGACAAACCACCAGTTTTCACACAACACGTGTCAATCTTCAGTTGCCACACTTTTAGTGCTAATTATATGTGCATTAATCTTTCATTTTCAGTTATTATAGTAGTTGTCCATAGGACTGGCGACCGTAATTTCCCCAAATCTCAAATATCTAATTAACGACAATTAATTGTTAACATAACGACCGCACATTTACTTTTTTTATTAATTTTAGCCTTTTCTCAAAATTAATTTCCACCAGTTTCATTTGCATTTTTCCTTTCATTTAGATGTAAACCTTTCCTCCCTCTTTACCGACAGATTAACTTCAGAGACGATTGTTTTTCCCAAATTTCCATTAGGTACACGCGGTTTAATTTTTCACTGTCATTAAGGTCGATAAGTGAGGAGGAGGTTACACATGGTGACCTGGTGACAGGACAATCTTCGGATTTGAGGTTGTTCTGGACACGAATTTTGCTTTGTGCATATCGCATAACAAAGTACTGGTTACGAACAGTTCATTACGTCAACGAGAATGAGTAGTGTGAGGAATCCTAATTAGATTTGAGATTTGGCATTTATATTGAAAATTGGTAAAATGAGTGAAGGCAACAATTACCAGAATTTGGTAGACTTGGGTACGGAACAATCGGTCGAACAGTGGGAAACACACACCGCGGAACCCATTGTTCTGGGGCAGGCGGCTAACATGAGACGTGACCGCCGAAACGCAACAAAGAGCAGAAATGGAATTCTAAACTTTAGAAAATGTTTCGGAATCGGAAGCGAAATACAAATCTGTACCCCTAGATGACGAATATGGGGGAATATATATAGAGGAACCAGCTACGGAAGTAAAACCGTAGTTTCCGGGAATTTAACTGACTTATTGAATGTTTTGATTAATGAAATCAAGAGTCAATCGGCAGAAATTAAAGCTCAGTCTGAAAAAAATTGACAGGAAGCTAGACAACCAGAACAAAGCTATTAATGTTGTTAACAACAATGTTGGAGTTGTTAACACAAAAGTTGATAAAATCAAAGAAGATATTGTTATGATTAATACCGAAATAGGTAATCTTAAACAGGAAATGATAGGAGTTCAGGTGGAAATTGCGAGCATAAATACTCGTTTTGATTCCGAAATTAGCAGAATCGAGAAAAGTGTAGGAGAAGCAGTTGCTCCGATCATCGAGAATAAGGTGACAGAACAAATTCAATTAGTGAGAAAAGAGGATCAACAGAAGGTGGAAACTTTAAAGGCTTTAGTATCCGAAGTAGATACTAAAGTGAGGAAGCAGGCTAATACCGGCGAAGAGAAAAAAAGGGAAGTAGAAACGCTTGCAACAACCACTTGCCAAGTAATTACGAGAGTGTCGGAATTAGAAAAGAAACTTAACGAAAAACAGAGCTATGTGCCAATCTGTGCACATAGTTCAGAATTTTTGACGAAAGAGGAGCAGTTCAACCCCTTGAAAAAAGGCAGTATACACGCGACAGATTTCATTAAAAATTGTGAAAGAGTTTTACCCAGATCATGGACTAATGAGAGAAAAATTAATGCGGTTATTGATGTGTTGGCTGGTGATGCCAAGCATTGGGGCTTAAACCTCATCATTACGAACCTGACTTTTGACGAGTTTAAAAATTTGTTTCTGGCTGAATACTGGTCAGAGCAAAAACAACAAAGTGTCTGATGCGAATTTGTCGTATCGAGGCCTTTCGATGCGAATTCGCGCGGCTCGATGGAGGAGTTTTGTGAGGGCTGGATCCGCAAGTTGGAATATTTGCGTGACCGCCGCACGGAATCCGAAATAGTTTGGGAACTCTACAAGAAGCTTCCAAATGATACAAAACGCTACGTAGGAAACAATTACAGGACAATCAATGATTTCCTGGAAAGAGTTGAGGACGAGGACAATTGGCGCAATAATCGCGACAGTGGTAGAGGCCGTGGTAACAAAAACGGGTACCACAGCAACCACAACAATGATAACTATGGGGAATAATGCATACCGCAATCTTGGCAGCAATAACAATAGTGGTTTGGGCCGTAATGACAATCGGTACAATGCAAATAATAACAGGAATGACGGAAACCAGTATCATACTAGTGTGATATGGGCTTCGCAGAATAGTAATAACGCCAGAGGGTGTGACCAGCCGCCTCAGCAGTATCCGGGGAGCGTATCTGCTGGGACAAGACAGGGAAACCATTAGCCGCGCCGGTGAGGGGCCGACCGGGCGTGGAGAAATTTTAGCAGCCCAATAACAGTAGAAAACCGAGGTGTCGCCGTTATGAAAATTCCGTATGGAATAACCAACGGCGGGAGAGTGTGCCAGTGTTAGGAGAAAGGAGTGCGCCCACAAGTAGTAGATCAGCTGTAGACACGGCAGCAGAAAATACATTCACTGCCAGTGAGAACAATTTAAGCAGTGTTCCGGAAATCGATTATAAAGTGGCAGCTGTAACACCCACAGCGGAACTGGAGATTGAGTTTAAGAATGATTCGCAAGTGTTGAGAGAAGATCAGATGTCGGATAAAACGTCCGTCATCGAGCGTGGGGATGCAGAGAGGGATGAGGTCTGGTTAAGGCAGTTCGGTCGCTTATGTGACGAACTAAGAGATTATAGGGGCCCGTATGGGAGAAGTGTTTATGGGGAGCGCGTGCAGGATTTTCCGCGTCTCGTCCCGCAGAAAGATAGTGTTTGTGAAATGATAGAAAGTTCTGGCCCTAACCAGCAGACTTTACCAGAGATAGTTGATGTTAATGGGGAGCACGAACAAGATTCGTCGTGTTTCATACCGCAAGAGTTGGATGTTGAAGTAGTAACGGAAAGTTCTGGCCCTGACCGGCAGACTTTACCTAAAGTTATAGTGTTAGAAGTGGCCGACCCATCTGACGCAAAACTCCAGTTTAAACACTGCGAAAGTATTGAGGAGAAAGATTACGAGAATTTTAGTGATAGCCAGACACGATTGGTAGAAAAGCACGTAGATTACAGCGTGTTTGAGGTTAGAGCTGACGTTATACGATCAGACGGTAGCAGTGTGGGTTGCGCAGATCCAGAGGAAGTAATTGCAGATACTACTGGGCACATTCCTCCAGGTAGATTGGCAGATGAGACCAATCTGGCCAAAGAGGAAATCCTGTTAGATGACAGAAGCAAAAGTTTAGTGGAAGAGATAATCAAATTCCCTCCACGGATTGACATTGGTATTGGTGTGAAAAAAGATCGTTTGCGAGAAATAATGAAGCTAAAAGCCGATGTTTGCATACGTCGTCATGACGCTAAAGTGCGTTTTGCTAAGTTTGCAATCGGAGACTTAGTACTTGTAAAAGCTCATGAGAAATCGAGTAAGATAGACAATAAAATCTCTAAATTTAAGTTTGTTTATAATGGACCATATAAAGTCATTGGTATACCTCACACAAATGCTTATTGCTTAGAGTATCCAAGCTCTGGAAAACTATTAGATATACGGAACATTGTAGACTTGAAATTGTACCAATCTAGGATTGATTAATAACACAGAATGGGTAATTTGTACAGTATGTAAATATAGAGTATAAGATTTAACGATTTGCTAGATTGCCATGCTTTTGCCTGACAAAGAGGACATTAAAGAAGTTGTAATTAATAAGTAATTAATTTTGACTAAATGATTTAAGAGTTACTGATTATTAATCAATTTAAAAATTCAAGCTGCTAGTTTAAGTTTTCAGCTGAGTCACAGTAGATTAAGCCATGTAAATATGATTTTGTAACTAGCTGTAAGATTTCATAAACATGTGATTTACTAGTCATTGCCGATGTACTTAGACGCTGTTTTAAGTTTCAGGCTAGTACATGCGTGTGATGATGGACAGTGTCGAGTTATCCACTGTGATAGTGTTAATGGGCTCCTTGAGATTACTCGGGAGTGAGTTTTTCTGAAAGAATTCAGTGAAACGGACGTTCTGGAAATGCCGTTACACAGGGCGAGTGAGATCAAGCGTGCCGCACAGGCGGGCGCAACAATACTGGCGAGGCAGAGCCGCTGTCGGCATTCTTTGTACTTGCGGGTACGGAAGGCGGAGTTGTTTTTCTTCCCGGACAGCTGATGTGAAAGAATTCTGCTGTTAATATCTATGTTTTTGTCGATCTGCTGTATATTATTTTCTTGTTTAGCGATAAGTGGACTCTCATGACGAGAATATCAATTATGAAAAGGTTATATAAAATGCGTATTCTATGTAATTAATTATTAATTTGTGTATTTTAATATACCTGTTTTTTATGACCATGTTCTCTGGTTAATTTTGTAAATAGAATTCCATTTCTTGATACTGTAAGGAATTTTGAGGATTTTAGAATTGCGAAACCATTTTCTATGTTTTCTATGAATTTTAATATATTGTCAACCTGTCTTCTTTTGTGTAAGATGACAGAGTGGAATAAGATTAGGAGTGTCTCCACTCAATTATTATGGTCTAAAAATTGGTTTATGGTTAATCAGCCTAATGCTAAATTTTCTTGATGTTTTGAGCATATGCATTTCCACTGGGTTTTTTTTCCTTTTTGGGACATTTTCTGAGTCTGTTTAGGTTACACAAACATCCTCAGACAATGTGGGGCACGTGTAACACCGGAAATGCATATCCCCCTATTTCCATCTATTGTACTATCATTTTTTTTCCTTATTTTGTTACCTGAATATATGACATTTCTGTGCCTTTATATATTGTAATTGTTTTACTATTTGTGTGTGTATATATATATATATATATACATATATATATATATATATATATATATATATATATATATGTATATATCCCCAAACCACCTTCCCTACCCTCTGGCTCCTACCCTTGTAACCGCCCCCGGTGTAAAACCTGTCCCATGCACCCTCCCACCACCACCTACTCCAGTCCTGTAACCCGGAAGGTGTACACGATCAAAGGCAGAGCCACGTGTGAAAGCACCCACGTGATCTACCAACTGACCTGCCTATACTGTGACGCATTCTATGTGGGAATGACCAGCAACAAACTGTCCATTCGCATGAATGGACACAGGCAGACAGTGTTTGTTGGTAATGAGGATCACCCTGTGGCTAAACATGCCTTTGTGCACGGCCAGCACATCTTGGCACAGTGTTACACCGTCCGGGTTATCTGGATACTTCCCACTAACACCAACCTATCCTAGCCCCGGAGATGGGAACTTGCTCTTCAATATATCCTCTCTTCCCGTTATCCACCAGGCCTCAATCTCCGCTAATTTCAAGTTGCCGCCACTCATACCTCACCTGTCATTCAACAACATCTTTGCCTCTGCACTTCTGCCTCGACTGACATCTCTGCCCAAACTCTTTGTCTTTAAATATGTCTGCTTGTGTCTGTATATGTGTGGATGGATATGCTTGTGTGTGTGCGAGTGTATACCTGTCCTTTTTTCCCCCTAAGGTAAGTCTTTCTGCTCCCGGGATTGGAATGACTCCTTACCCTCTCCCTTAAAACCCACATCCTTTCGTCTTTCCCTCTCCTTCCCTCTTTCCTGATGAGGCAACAGTTTGTTGCGAAAGCTTGAATTTTGTGTGTATGTTTGTGTTTGTTTGTGTGTCTGTCGACCTGCCAGCACTTTCATTTGGTAAGTCACATCATCTTTGTTTTTAGATATATTTTTCCTACGTGGAATGTTTCCCTCTATTATAACCATATCATTAATTTGAACTCGACAATTACGTTTGTTATTGTCGCTGTTGCATTTCCAAATCTTTCCTGTCGTCTTATTTTCTCTTTCTGTTTTTACCAGTAGTCTCACTTTGAATTCACCTTCCCCTTTTTACCGTAACACAATTTTATCCCGCCTATATATACTCAATAATACGTAACCCACTTCCAAACCATAACCAAAAAAATTTTTATTTTCCGCTTTCAACACTACCGCTGCTATAAAATCCACCGTTTCTAGTTCATAAACAGCTGCTTTCACGTATTAAACAACCATTTCGGCTAGTTCTAATAACTTTCACTTTATTTCCACTTCTGTTTTTCGCACATCACTGATCATTTTTAGCCGCTCCCCACAGGTTTTAACGTCATTATTTCTTCGTCAGACAATTGTTAGCCCCATTTTCGTAATCTTTCACCACAACACCACTCCTTTTAATACATTTACACGTTTTTTCGCAATTTTCCCGAATTTCTCCGTCCTTTAACGTGTTTTAGCGGCAACACAACCACCTAACCTTCATGCACATCGCTGTCTACCAACCCAAGTTCACCACAGGATCAACTTAACCAACACTTTTTCGCCTTTTTTCATACCAGATCTCCAGTTACTTTCTAGTTCACCCTTATCTCTCCCCATATATTTTTATCTTTCATTTTCATTTCAACCTCATGTTACACTTTCCACCTTCTAATACCATGTCACCCTCACAACACCCCCACAACGACCCCATTAAGTTTTATTTACATTCCCTCCGCAAACATGCCTTCACCCTAGCCAGATTACGCTCGCATATTTTATTTTCTCAGGCTTGTCTGACATATGGCATAACCCCCAAAGGCCTCACACTTAAAGTTCCCATCTCTGGCTGCAACCCTTCTTTCCATCAGTCCCTATACCAGTTCCAAACTGAAAAAACCATTGCCCTCACCCACCTAATCCTTCACCTACACGTCAACTCAGTCAATGAACACACCCGTCAACTCCTATCCTTAATAAAAGTCCTCAATCTTTCCTCTCCCACATCCACACCGGCTATTCAGAGCATCCTCCTACAGGCCAACCGCAAATTAGAACAGCATGCCACCCTTCACCTCAAAAAACTATCCAATCTCCTGGTTTCCCACCTCCGGAAAGGTAACTCACTCACCCTTCACAATCTTTCCAGCAAACCTCAACCACCTCTCATTGCACACAAACCCAGTCTCTCCCATCTACTCAGTCTCCCACTTCCAGCTCCACTCCCTCCAAAACCTCAAAATTCCAATCAACACAATCTGGCACCACAACACGCTAATTCAGTAGTTAACCTTTCCTCCAAACCTCTCTCCCAATCTGAAACCTCTGTCCTATCCAAAGGCCTCACCTTCAGCCCCACTCCCAGATTCAACCAAACAGCCCTTGTCAAAGATTTACTGTCCTACACTCGTACTCTCTGCAGGAAGTATCACTTTGCCATGAAGAAAAATGATCCTAATCCTACCCCTAATGATCCAACTCCCCAAGACACTATCCAAACTGAACCCTGCGTGGAACAGTTCTGTCCTCTGTCACAGCGGGACCCACCTCCTCTTCCTCAAAATCACCCTCTCCAAACCTTCCAGGTATTTCTGACTTCCAGCCTTGCCTCTCAATCCTTCTTAAAAAACCTTAATCCTACTCCCAACATCACCACTGCTGAAGCCCAGGCTATCCGTGATCTGAAGGCTGACCGGTCCATCGTCATTCTTCTGGCGGACAAGGGTTCCACGACCGTGGTACTTGATCGTCGGGAGTATGTGGCTGAGGTGCTGCGTCAGCTTTCAGACAATACCACATACAAAGTTTGCCAAGGTAATCCCATTCCTGATGTCCAGGCGGAGCTTCAAGGAATCCTCAGAACCTTAGGCCCCCTACAAAACCTTTCACCTGACTCCATCAACCTCCTGACCCCACCGACACCCCGCACCTCTACCTTCTTCCTAAAATTCACAAACCCAATCATCCCGCCCGCCCCATTGTAGCTGGTTACCAAGCCCCCACAGAACGTATCTCTGCCTACGTAGATCAACACCTTCAACCCATCACATGCAGTCTCCCATCCTTCATCAAAGACACCAACCACTTTCTCGAACGCCTGGAATCCTTACCCAATCCGTTACCCCCAGAAACCATCCTTGTAACCATTGATGCCACTTCCTTATACACAAATATACCGCACGTCCAGGGCCTCGCTGCGATGGAGCACTTCCCTTCACGCCGATCACCTGCCACACTACCTAAAACCTCTTTCCTCATTACCTTAGCCAGCTTCATCCTGACCCACAACTTCTTCACTTCTGAAGGCCAGACATACCAACAATTAAAGGGAACAGCCATGGGTACCAGGATGGCCCCCTCGTACGCCAACCTATTCATGGGTCGCTTAGAGGAAGCCTTCTTGGTTACCCAAGCCTGCCAACCCAAAGTTTGGTACAGATTTATTGATGACATCTTCATGATCTGGACTCACAGTGAAGAAGAACTCCAGAATTTCCTCTCCAACCTCAACTCCTTTGGTTCCATCAGATTCACCTGGTCCTACTCCAAATCCCATGCCACTTTCCTTGATGTTGACCTCCACCTGTCCAATGGCCAGCTTCACACGTCCGTCCACATCAAACCCACCAACAAGCAACAGTACCTCCATTACGACAGCTGCCACCCATTCCACATCAAACGGTCCCTTCTCTACAGCCTAGGTCTTCATGGCAAACGAATCTGCTCCAGTCCGGAATCCCTGAAGCATTACACCAACAACCTGACAACAGCTTTCGCATCCTGCAACTACCTTCCCGACCTGGTACAGAAGCAAATAACCAGAGCCACTTCCTCATCCTCTCAAACCCGGAACCTCCCACAGAAGAACCACAAAAGTGCCCCACTTGTGACAGGATACTTTCCGGGACTGGATCAGATTCTGAATGTGGCTCTCCAGCAGGGATACGACTTCCTCAAATCCTGCCCTGAAATGAGATCCATCCTTCATGAAATCCTCCCCACTCCACCAAGAGTGTCTTTCCGCCATCCACCTAACCTTCGTAACCTCTTAGTTCATCCCTATGAAATCCCCAAATCACCTTCCCTACCCTCTGGCTCCTACCCTTGTAACCGCCCCCGGTGTAAAACCTGTCCCATGCACCCTCCCACCACCACCTACTCCAGTCCTGTAACACGGAAGGTGTACACGATCAAAGGCAGAGCCACGTGTGAAAGCACCCACATGATCTACCAACTGACCTGCCTACACTGTGACGCATTCTATGTGGGAATGACCAGCAACAAACTGTCCATTCGCATGAATGGACACAGGCAGACAGTGTTTGTTGGTAATGAGGATCACCCTGTGGCCAAACATGCCTTGGTGCACGGCCAGCACATCTTGGCACAGTGTTACACCGTCCGGGTTATCTGGATACTTCCCACTAACACCAACCTATCCGAACTCCGGAGATGGGAACTTTCTCTTCAATATATCCTCTCTTCCCGTTATCCACCAGGCCTCAATCTCCGCTAATTTCAAGTTGCCGCCACTCATACCTCACCTGTCATTCAACAACATCTTTGCCTCTGCACTTCTGCCTCGACTGACATCTCTGCCCAAACTCTTTTTCTTTAAATATGTCTGCTTGTGTCTGTATATGTGTGGATGGATATGTGTGTGTGTGTGCGCGCGCGAGTGTATACCCGTCCTTTTTTCCCTCTAAGGTAAGTCTTTCCGCTCCCGGGATTGGAATGACTCCTTACCCTCTCCCTTAAAACCCACATCCTTTCGTCTTTCCCTCTCCTTCCCTCTTTCCTGATGAGGCAGCAGTTTGTTGCGAAAGCTTGAATTTTGTGTGTATGTTTGTGTTTGTTTGTGTGTCTGTCGACCTACCAGCACTTTCCTTTGGTAAGTCACATCATCTTTGTTTTATAATATGAAAATGTCTGCTTGTGTCTGTGTATGTGCGGATGGATATGAGTCTGTATGCGAGTGTATACCTGTCCTTTTTTCCCCCTAAGGTAAGTCTTTCGGCTCCCGTGATTGGAATGACTCCTTACCCTCTCCCTTAAAACCCACACCCTTTCATCTTTCCCTCTCCTTCCCTCTTTCCTGATGAGGCAACAGTTTGTTGCGAAAGCTTGAATTTATTTTGTGTGTATGCTTGTGTGATATATATAGAGTTGCCGCACTTTCGGGGTTTGGCAGTGTGTGTGTGTGTGTGTGTCTATATATATATATATATATATATATATATATATATATATATATATATATATATATATATCTCTGCTCTGCCCAAGCTCCATATATATATATATGGTCTTTAAATATGTCTGCTTGTGTCTGTATGTGTGGATGGATATGTGCGAGTGTATACCTGTCCTTTTTTCCCCCTAAGGTAAGTCTTTCCGCTCCCGGGATTGGAATGGCTCCTTACCCTCTCCCTTAAAACCCACTTCCTTTCGTCTTCCCCTCTCCTTCCCTCTTTCCTGATGAGGCAACAGTTTGTTGCGAAAGCTTGAATTTTGTGTGTATGTTTGTGTTTGTTTGTGTGTCTATCGACCTGCCAGCGCTTTCGTTCGGTAAGTCACCTCATCTTTGATTTTTTATATATGGAGCTTGGGCAGAGCAGAGAGATCTGGCTGGAGGAGCGCAGTGGAGCAGGTGTGTTGTGTGATGCTCCCGTGAGTTGCCGCACTTTCGGGGTTTGGCAGCATGTAATTGTGCTCCACTTCCTATGTTAGTTTCTGACATGGTGTCGCGGACGGGAAGCGTTAGCTGGTACACATCAGGAGCCCGTTTTGGCTGGAGACCGTGTCGAGAAGAAGGCGTGGCAACATCCAGCTTCTGCAACAGCTACGGCCGACAATGAGTGATTGTCCCCACCTCCTCGACCGACGACTTCAAACCTTCAATCAACCAACAAGGAAGACTGGAAACACGTAAAGTTTTAGAACTGTATGGCAGACCTCAGCTTTTCAAACTGTCCAATCTGTCTCACAAATTACAGCAACGTAGCATGAACCTTTGTTGCTCATTGTCCCAATTGCAGTACCAAGCAGGGTCCCTTCCTTTTCCGGAATGAACCCAAGTGTCGTTGAAATTCATACGCCAGCATTAAAGTAATATCATCATTTCACTGCTTTAATTTCAAAGTTCAGTTAAAGTATTCATAGCTTGCTACAATATTTAGATTACACAAGCACAAATTAAGAGTGCGAGTTTTGTTACCATATTTTAGCTTACCTGTGACTGCAGCTCAGCTTGGTACGTACTAAATTTTACTATTGTTAATTGTTCAGAATCATTTAATTCAAGTTCAAAGTTAAATCTCTTATTTCTAAATTGCGTAGATTCAAGTAGCTTTTGAAATGATTACTGAGGTAGTCCAAGACTAACCTTATTTTACTGAATTTCTTAGTGCTTCAGACACAAAGCTCACTATTAATTTCAGTCACTAAATTAACTTTCAGTTTTCCGGTTTTATTAATTCTTTTGCGAAATTAAGTCAGAGTGTAGCGAAATTTATTACTTCTGACAAACATTCAGTTTTCACACAACACATGTCAACCTTCAGTTGCCACGCTTTTAGTGCTAATTATATGTGCATTAATCTTTCATTTTCAGTTATTATAATAGTTGTCCATAGGACTGGCGACCGTAATTTTCCCCAAATCCCAAATATCTAATTAACACCAATTAATTGTTAATGTAACGACCACACATTTACTTTTTTTATTAATTTTACCTTTTTCTCAAAATTAATTTCCACCAGTTTCATTTGCATTTTTCCTTTCATTTAGATGTAACCCTTTCCTCCCTCTTTACCGACAGGTTAACTTCGGTGACGATTGCTTTTCCCAAATTTCCATTAGGTACACGCGGTTTAATTTTTCACTGTCATTAAGGTCGATAAGTGAGGAGGAGGTTACAACCTCTGTAATCAACTTTATCAGAAAACTGAAACACTGAGTGTATTCAACTCACAAAACAGGCATATGATGAAAGAAAACAGACATGTAAATGAAAAATCTTTACAGAAGTTGGAGTCCTCATTGCAGTTGGAAACTTGGAATTCTGTATGGCATGCAGACAAGTAACAAACACTTAGGATACATTCTTTTTACATCCCAATATGACAAGTCAAATTACTTCCAAAAGGGAAAAAAAAATTAAACTAAGTAAGGCTGCTTTACACAGTAAAACAGCTGAAGAAGGAAATGTTTATAACTTGAAAAATGTATTGAAAAATGCATCGTTTAAGGTACCATGCCAGTCTGTAAACAGTGGTCAGTTTGAACATTTGCTATGATACTTATGTTAATTAAGTGGTGGCAAGTAGGTGTGCAAGATAATACTCATTTTTCATTTACTCTGACCTTTTCAGGACATACTGACACATGAAACACGGACATGCAACTGTTTCATTTCTAAAGAAGTGCTGTATGGTATGTGAGCAAAGTGTGATACATGTTTATGTGAAGCTTTGTTTTCCTTGTTCTCATTGTGATGAACTGATAGTCAAAACATTTTGTTTATTTATACATTTTCTATGAGTTGTAGTTCATTTTGAGTAATGACGTCCATATGTCAGATTTCAATTACGTTCCTGTAGTGTTAAAAATATGCAACTTTGATTCTTAGTTCCTACACACACCTTCCTTTGTTCAATGGTGTCTTTCAGCCCTAGACTTTTGATCAATTTGTTATTCCACGCCCTGTATAACAAGTTCTCAGAGACAATGTCTAGAGGTAGCAATGAAGCTTCTCAAATGTTATAAACACTTGCTTTGAGTACACAGCAAGTGTTTATAATGTTTTAGAAGCTTCATTGTACCTGTTGATATCGCTGGCCAGTATGACCTCTGGCACTAAACCCATTTCCCCATGGGTTGTCTAGCTGCAGGGCCACAGGCTCTTCTCTTCCACAGACATCAGTCTTCTGTTAAACAGCAAACACATAGCGGTACTGTGGCTGCGGACCATTTCTTCATATTTGGTCACATGCCCACACATGCCTACAGCATGTAGACAGGTCCTGCTCTGACAATTACACTGGCCACAATCTGGTGCCCATTGACCAGAGCCAACTTGCACTGAACACTGCACCCATGCCGCAGCGTGATCACTGGGCATCAGCTGCATTCTCGCCGCAGCACTATGCCAGGCTCCTGGAAAGAGCACCTTGTTCCTGATCTAACGCGCTATTATTGTTACCCATCTTGGTTATGCAATAAATTATTGCAGATTTATACCTGGAAACACTGTTTATTCCTTGTGCTCTTGCCATCACACAAGGACACAAAAGCTGGCAACAATGCAGTCTCATCAGCATTTCTTTACCATTGCTCCTGGACATGGCTGCGACTGAATCCATTACCGTCTCCCGCCGACATCCCATCTAACCCCCCCCCCCCCCAAACTTTTGGATGAGCCCTCTGGTGTCATCACATTTCTGGCAGCTGCCCTCATTTGAGCTGGCTTACAATCAGCTGCTGGTGCCTCACTGATGTCCAATCTATCTGTCTGCTTCAGCCGAGCCCATAGGTCCCTGATATTCCACCAGCCGGTCAGCATCTGGCCAGTTTGAGCCCATGGCACTTCAATGTCTGCCTTGCGATTTTCCCCACCTACCTGGGTCTCTCACCAGTCTTTCTGGTGCTCTTCTATGTCACCTCCAGCATCCTGAACCCACTGCATGTTTTATGCCCACACTTCTCTACTGAGCAACATGCTATATTTCTTTCGGTGGTGTCTTTTCTGGTGCTTTCCACTTGGCTTGCTCCTCTGCATGTGGCACCTATGGTGATGTCTTTTTCCACTGCTTTTGAACTCCCTCCCAGCCCTCCTTTTACTCTACACATGTTTCTTCACATGCTGTGCATTCAGACTGCCATTGTGTCTCAGCCTGGCCACTGCTGGTTGAACCTTGCCACTGTACAGCCATCGACGCCTTTCTGACCTGTCCCTCCTTATCCTGCATTTCAGTGATCATGGAACACCCTCTGCCTAGGACCCTGTCTCCACCATCCAGGGGATCTCCTTTTCCCTTCCTGCCTCTTTCAATTCCAGCTGAGATGACACCACTGTCTCCTTCTGAGGGGGAAGGGGTACTGTACATGGCTGTATCCCCTGGCCAGTACAACTGCCCACACTACACCCACATGTTGCAAGTTGTCTAGTTGCAGGGATGTAGGTACTTCTCTTCCAGACTTCTCCTAAGCTAAAGGCTACACTACATGTGCACCGTTGATAGCAGCCCTGAGATCAAGGGCCATTCCTTCATCTGTGGTCATGTATCCACACGTGAATATCTGTTACCTGCCTGTATAGGCTGTGATATGACCACCAGCAGGCAGACGGGCTCCATCCCATACTCCATCGATCAGAGCCAACTCGTAGCCTGCTCTGGGCAGTTACACTGGGTGCATCCTGTGGCCCATCAGTAAGAGCTGTATAGTTCACCTCATCTGCTCATTGGCATCATTCCACACTGGGTGGACACTACTTGTTGAGCACTGCCTCCCAGTGGCCACCAAACCTGTCGGCACCAGCTCGCCAGTGTCATAACACCAGAGCTACATAGACTGCCTTGTTGGTCCATCAGCTGTCGTGTCATGTGTGCATGGCCACTGCTAGTTAGGCGCTGTTCCCAATAGCCACTGATGCCTGCTGCCACCATCACAGGCCTACTGGTTTCACCAGTGCTGCCAGTCTTGCTGAGCACCAGCCTCACCAATGCCACATCATCTCACCAGGTGTCAGCTGTGCCCAAGCTACAACATCAGTGCCATGTGCCAGCTGCACACACACCACAGCATTACACTGGGTTCTTGGAAGGAGCATTCTCTACTGTCTTTTCTAATGTCTATTTTATCAATTCAGATAGTTTATGTATGGACTCAAGTGTTTTCATTACAGGACTCATCAGTGTAAATGTATGAAACAGACACAACTGAAATAAACAATCATAAATAAAATGTAAGAACTTTTGACAGGATACAATGAAATGACCTCCATTATTTTTAAAAGATGCAAATATTTATTTACGTACTAGTTCACTTCTACTAACTAACCCACTTAATTTACAATATCTCATGCATTTCTCTCCAACATATGTGAAGCCACAAGATTAACTGTTTCATCAGTTTTTAAAAGCTGTATTATTAATGATGCTAGTAATACCCCATATAATTGCTATTGTTCCTTTCAAAAAATGTAAATGAGAAAAGGAAACCATTCACATGAAGCTGAGTGATATATGTTGCATAGAAACGCATACTGTGCAAAGATGTTACTAGCTTTTGAGTTATCACTCTTAGTGGAAAGTAAGTACACAATCTCACACAAAAAAGCACACAGGCATTCAAATACACCATTGCATACTTCAAGAAGCACATGATGTCAATGATTTAAATTATTAAAATACTGTGTCAAGAAGACACAAAAAACTTGTGACATACCCAAGAGAATATCATGAGCTGTCGGTGACAGCACAACGTGCAATCTTAATCTACGTCTACATCTACATGTATACTCTGCAAATCACACTTAAGTGCCTGGCACCTTTAGATTTGACTGATTTATTTTAGTACTCATGTGGATGATCCCTCATTTTTCACTATTTAGGGTCAATTGCCAATTTTTGCACCATGCAGATATCTTTTTTAAATCATTTTGCAATTTGTTTTGCTCTTCTGATGACTTTAATAGACAATAAATGACAGAATCATCTGCAAACAGCCTCAGACAGCTGCTCAGATTGTCTCCTAAATCATTTATACAGATAAGGAACAGCGGAGGGTCTATAATACTGTTTTGAGGAATGCCAGAAATCACTTATGTTTTACTTGATGACTTTCCATCAGTTATTATGAACAGTGACCTCTCTGGCAGGAAATCATGAATCCAGTCACATAACTGAGACAATATTCCATAAGCACGCAATTTCACTACAAGCCACTTCTGTGGTACAGTGTCGAAATCCATCTGGAAATATGGAATCAATTTTAAATCCTTTGTCAGTAGCACTCAACACATCATGTGAACTAGTTGTGTTTCACAAGAATGATGTTTCCTAAATCCATGTTGACTGTGTGTCAATAGATCATTCTCTTCGAGATAATTCATAATGTTCAAACACAATATATGTTCCAAAATCCTGCTACATATCAGTGTTAATGATATGGGGCTGTAATTTAGTGGATTGTTCATACTATATTTCTTGAATATTGGTGTGACCTGTGCAACTTTCCAGTCTTTGGGTGTGGATCTTTCGTTGAGCAAGCGTTTGTATATGATCGTTAAGTATGGAGCTATTGCATCAGCATACTCTGAAAGGAACCTAATTGGTATACAGTCTGGACTGAAAGACTTACTTTTATTAGGTGATTTAAGTTGCTTCACCATTCCCAGGATATCTACTTCTACGTTACTCAAGTTGGCACTTTCATAAACTATCCAGTGTGGCTGTTTTACCTACACTTAAGTCCAGGGGAAAAAAATAAGCAAATAATAAACCAGACACAGATGAAAACGATAAATTAAAAACAAATGTAGCCTTTGATTGGTCCACTGATATAGTCTGTCATAATGTAGTCCCCCCTCCCACACACTCGCACTCTAACTCTCTCTCTCTCTCTCTCTCTCTCTCTCTCTCTCTCTCTCTCTCTATCTCTATCTCTATCTCTGTCTCTATCTCTATCTCTGTCTCTCATTTTTAAAGGATATGAAAAGTAAATATGCAAGCAAAATATGATTTTACCTATGAGTTCGCCGACTGGAGTCTGAACTGTGTTCAGCTCGTGTACCCTCTTCAAATAAAGCACCCACTTGTCCATCTAGTGCTGCCACATCTTCCACAACACGCTTCATTACAGCACGCACTGTTCTGGGTTCTATTGTATGTAGCCAATCACGTGTTTCCACAGATTTTCGCAACATCTGAGATGCAGAATGTAACATGTTTAAACACGATAAGATTTAAATTACATAATCAATTATAATCAATAAAAAATAATAATATTAAGTAATAATATTTCAGGCAATTGAAGGGCAACATAGGGGTGTGTCTTATCAAAACAGAGAAAACTTGAGCTAGCATAATATGTGCACAGTGTTAATAACATGATGAATCTCCAGCTTTGAGAATGTCTTAAATTGTCATTGGGAGACATAAGGAAGATGAAAAATAAGTGGCTGCTGGAGAGAAGGATAACTTACCCTGAACTACTTTTCAGGAGAGAGAGAGATAAGGTGCACAGATTGTGGAGGGGGGGGGGGAGGGGGGGGTGTCAGCCAGAACTGCTGAATCCACCTTCACCTTTGATGTTTTCTCGCTCTCTTCCTTCTCTCTTTAATCTCCACAGAGTGTGTTATCTCGGGGTATAAGTCTGGACAGTAGTCCCAGAAAGAAAGTAACTGTCTGTTGGGATATGCCAGGGGTAGAACACTGAGGACCCCAATGCTGGTATAGTAGTGAGGATAGAGTGAGATGGGATCCTGTCACCTGCACATACAGATGTATTCAGATAACCATCAAGACCTGATAGTTACAAAGATGTGGGTATCTTCACCCTAGTTATAACCGGAAGCTTCATATTTTTTCTTTTGTCAAGTGGCTCATTGCAATTAGTCATCATTAAATGTTTGATAAAAAGCCAACCCTGTGGGTGATCGGTGACAGAGACTGTGAGATGAAATACTACTCAACACTTTTGCCAGCAATCTTGCTGTCAGGATCTACTGGTCACTTCTTGTGAAATAAGACAGCAAATTAATGATGGAGGAGCTTGCTTAGTTCATGCAAATGATAATATGACACTAGGAATATTTGTTCACTGGAAATCTTTTTCTTAGATAATATAAAATATAAATATTTCAATAAAAGAAGTGAGCCCCTCTATTACCCTCTGCACCCACTTCGGGGATGGCTACTTTAGGGAAAGTCAGGTTATCACTAAGGAAGCCATCATGAGAAAAATTATAGTTGGGAGAGGCAGAGGCACTAAACACTTTGATATTTTGTATAAAGTGAAATAGATTTGCAATTATTAATGAATGAATGGATGAACTTCAGAGCATTCAAACATTGCAGGCCAAAAGATAGACAACATTTGTTAACAATGGTATTACGGCTGCTTCTGCACCACAGCATTGTTTGTTTGCAAAATTTGGCAAAATCTGAAGTACGGACTTTGTCTGTATGAACAACTATGACCTCCACCAATCTGAACATGGGTAGCAGGAACACATATCGGATATGCTCACATTTATAGTTGGAGAATAGCACACATTTTTAAAAAAATATAAAAAAGATATTACCTGTGAAACATTAAGTCCTTGCATCCGCACATAATGATTTAGCAGGTCTTGTGCAGCTTCATGCATGGCTGCACACAGTTCAGAAGCTGGTGTTGTCTCATGTTGTTCTTCTATCCCAAACAGTTCATCAACAGTACTAAGCTAAAAATACCAAATATAGTTATTACTATGAATATGTGATACAATGTTTGATTTTTTGAAAATATTAATTCACATAACAGAAAATTAGTACTTGGTGCAATGATCAGTGAATGAACCTAAATGTGCTAAAGTTGTGTAGTGTGCGTAAGTAGATGAAACTTCCATATGTATGCCTTGCTCTTAGTCCTGCCTACAAAATGATTTATTTAACACTGCAGAAAATGACAGATTGCTACTTACCATAAAAAAGACACATAAATCACAGACAGGCACAATTAAAAGACACTTACATTAAGCATTCAGTCACAGCCTTCATCATTAAGATAGACACACATGCCATACGCACACAAGCAAGCACACATCATGCTCACGATTGCCAACTCCAGCGTCTTGGCCTGAGATGCTGGAGTTGTTGATCGTGTCAGCATGATATATGCTTGCTTGTGTGTGTGAATGGTGCACGTCTCTCTTTCACTGATGAAGGTTGTGGCTGCAAGCTTTAAGTAAGTGTCTTTTAATTGCGTCTGTCTGCAACCTGATGTGTCTTCTTTAGGGTAAATAGCAATCTGTCTTTTCCTACATTGTTGATATTTCTAGCTAGAGTTTCCATTGTTTGAAATGGTTTATTTATTTTCATGTCCTTTAAACCAGAAATTTCTTGAAAATAGCCCATACAATTAACTCATTGCTAACTTTAAAAAGTTCATTTAGTGTGCACGCTTCATCCAGTAGGTAGCACTGCAGCAGGTAACCTGGGTCTTGCAACTTGCCACATTTGTACAGAACATCTGTTTCATTCAGAAGGAACCTCCCCCCCCCCCCCCCTTCCTGCCGCCCTCCTCCACCACCCAACTTCTGCTTGTTGGGCTTGAAGTGCACCACTCCCATTCACATCGAGTTCAAAGTATGGCAGCTTACTGCCAGAAACAAATTCTATTCTTGGGAGGATGTCTGCATTCTCCAGTTCTATCACATGTCTTTGATTGAAGGTGCTCCCAAGCAGATTGCAATCTTTGTATTGGGTGGTGGGAGTCAGTTTCCATCTTCGTTCTCTCAGCATCCTGATCCGGGGTTCTGGATGACTTTTCTAAAATGTACCCCTTTCCCTAAAAACCTCTCCAGTCCTTTTCCTTCATCTCTTTTCCTTCCCCCTCAATTCTTCCACCAGAAAAAGGAGCAACTGGCTCCAAAAGCTTGTAAAGTTAAATCCTTTTAAGTGTGTGTGTTCCCATGCTGCCACTTGGTGAGTAGATCTTTTTTATCTGTCCATTTACAATATAATGCAATGTCCTGCTGCACATGGACATGGTCCCAATGAGGGGTAGAGTTTCTGCACTAGTGTTGGTTTCAGGTATTCTGTTGCAGTTTTCATTGACTCACTGACTGTGGTGTCGAGCTACTTCACCTACGCAGATGGCACAGACCCTGGCTTAGGTGTTGATACAATGTTATTTAAATGTCTGGATGCAATACTGGGTTGTGTGTCAATACACTATGTGATCGAAAGTATCCAGACACTCCCAAAGACATACATTTTTCATATTAGGTGCATTGCATTGTGCTGCCACCTACTGCCAGGTACTCCATTATCAGCGACTTAAGTAATCATTAGACATCATGAGAGAGCAGAATGGGGTGCTCCGTGGAACTCATGGACTTAGAACGTGGCCAGGTGATTGGGTGTCACTTGTGTCATACATCTGTATGCAAGGTTTCCACACTCCTAAACATCCCTAGGTCCACTGTTTCCAATGTGATAGTGAAGTGGAAATGTGAAGGGACACGTACAGCACAAAAGCGTACAGGCCAACCTCGACCGTTGACTGACAGAGACCGCTGGCACTTGAAGAGGGTTGTAATTTATAATAAGTAGACATCTACCCACACCATCACACAGGAATTCCAAACTGCAACAGGATCCACTGCAAGTACTATGAAAGTTAAGCAGGAGGTGAGAAAACATGGATTTCATGGTCGAGTGGCTGCTCATAAGCCACACATCATGCCGGTAAATGCCAAACGACGCCTCACTTGGTGTAATGAGCGTAAACATTGGATGACTGAACAACGGAAAAATGTTGTGTGGAGTGCTGAATCACAGAACACAATGTGGCGATCCGATGGCAGGGTGTGGGTATGGCGAATTCCCGATGAACATCATCTGCCAGTGTGTGTAGAGCCAAAAGTAAAATTTGGAGGTGGTGGTGTTATGATGGGGCCGGCCGGTGTGGCCATGCGGTTAAAGGCGCTTCAGTCTGGAACCGCGTGACCGCTACGGTCGCAGGTTCGAATCCTGCCTCGGGCATGGATGTGTGTGATGTCCTTAGGTTAGTTAGGTTTAAGTAGTTCTAAGTTCTAGGGGGCTGATGACCACAGATGTTAATTCCCATAGTGCTCAGAGCCATTTGAACCATTTTTTTGTTATGATGGGGTCGTGTTTTTCATGGGGGAGGCTTACACCCCTTGTTGTTTTGCATGGAACTATCACAGCACAGGCCCACATTGATGTTTTAGGCACGTTCGTGCTTCCCACTGTTGAAGAGCAATTCGGGGATGACGATTGCATGTTTCAACATGATCGAGCACTTTTTCATAAAGCATGACCTGTGGCAGAGTGGTTACATGGCAATAACATCCCTGTAAAGGACTAGCCTGCACAGAGTCCTGACATGAATCCTACAGAGCACCTTTGAGATGTTTTGGAATGCCGATTTCATGCCAGGCCTCACCGACCGACATCGATACCTCTCCTCAGTGCAGCACTCCATGAAGAATGGGCTCCCATTCCTCAAGAAACCTTCCAGCACCTGATTAAATATATGCCTGTGAGAGTGGAAGCAGTCATCAAGGCTAAGGGTGGGCCAACACCATACTGAATTCCAGGACTACCAGTGGAGGGTGCCACAAACTTTTAAGTCATTTTCAGCCAGCTGTCCGGATACTTTTGATCACAGAATGTATTTTGGCTGTGAGCAGTGCTGGAGTCATTCACCTTCACACATCACAGTAGATTCTCACCATGCTTCTCTTTTACTGAAACAGAAAATCAGGTATTTGTCTTGCTGGGACTTAGCTTCTGGTGGTTATTAGCATAATAGAGGCAGAGTGTGTACAAAGTTTGTGCCAATTTCTCTTCAATCCCTAAGAAGCCCGAGTCTTGCACTGCCACTGCTGTATCAACACTATGTATGACATGGCTAGTGTGATCTGGTATTGCCCAGTAATTTGTGTACACATTGTGCAATATTGGTGCCAGGATATTTCCTTCCTCATGGTAAACCATTCTTCTGATTCCTCCACCAACTGTTCTTTCCATAGAGACTAACATAGAGTCTCTTCAATCCCTAAGAAGCCCGAGTCTTGCACTGCCACTGCTGTATCAACACTATGTATGACATGGCTAGTGTGATCTGGTATTGCCCAGTAATTTGTGTACACATTGTGCAATATTGGTGCCAGGATATTTCCTTCCTCATGGTAAACCATTCTTCTGATTCCTCCACCAACTGTTCTTTCCATAGAGACTAACATAGAGTCTCTTGCTGAGGAGAACGGTGCCAACCAAGGATGTCAGATGATGGTCTCTTGTCCGATCATATAGTTTAATCAGTGTATTGTCAATTAGATGAAGACCACTTCAGTAATCAACTTTTTTTTCAAATCTGCCCTCAAGATGTTGTCTCCTGTTTAACAGCTGGTCAGTGCATAACTTTAAATGTCAGAAACCTGCTTGCTGGTGTACAGATTTCTCTTCTAGGATGCTTGTGATTCGATGAAGTATCAGGCATTCCATGATCTTCAAGGTATGGCAGAACACTGACACAGAATGGAAACTTTTTGGGTCATTTCACTCCTTTCTTGGTTTAAACAGTGTGGGGACTGTGGCCTTCTCTCCACATCTTTGAGATCTACAACTTGGCAATAAAGTTGTTCATCATATTCAGGTGTCATTTCCGTGTTTTTGGTCATATGTTTTCAGTTTTTTAAACCTTCAGTTTGTCAACACCAGCTGCTCTGTTGAGCTTCACATCATGGATGGACAATTCCAGCTCAGCCATGGTGACCACATTTTTGAGAAAATATCTTTCACTCCAAAGATCCCATGCTATGTGCTCTTGAGTCTTTGTAGTTACTTTGGGGATATTGTTCATAGAACATGCGGGATCTCTGATGAGGTTCTTGAGGAGCTCTGAGGCTCACTTCCTGTTCACTTCCATGTCATGACTTCCAACCATGTTGCTCCACTTTATCTTTTGGCTTTCAGCAATAGTTCACATCAGCTCAACTCTAGCTTGTACACTCTGTTCAGTGAAGGAGTTGTTCTGGCAGAAATCTTGATATTTCTGTAGTAGAGGTTTGGCAGTCTTACAAAGTTCTATTACATACTCTATCATACAGTCTCATTGTCTGTTATCTCCTTGAAAGTCATATGGTTATGTCAATGAAGTGTTCATACCCTTGGACTCACATGGTGGATCTGTGCTGTGTGTGAAAACTCATTCACCTGTTTCTATCGAGGGAGGCGGTGCAGTGGTTCGCACACTGGACTTGCATTCGGAAGGACAATGGTTCAAATCTGCATCCAGCCATCCAGATTTATGTTCATGATTTCCCTAAATTGCTTCAGGCAAATTCCAGGATGGTTCCTTTGAAAGGGAATGACCAATTTCCTTCCATAATCCAAGCTTGTGCTCCATATCCAATGACTTTGTTGTTGACAGGATGTTAAAAATTAATCTCCTCCTACTCCTTGTTTGTTTCTAAAATTAAGCTCTGGTCCCAGAAAAGACAAATATGATGTCAGGAGTGTATCCTATTCTACATCTGTCACTTTTGAAAGTGAAGTTGTCATGAATCAGCTGAAGGTCACGAGCACCTGTCCGAGAACGATCAGGGATGTGGAAAGTCTAGATATACATTAAGATAGAAAAGTATCTGTCAAACACTAATACTTGGTGCGCTTTCATTTCATTTAACAGTGAATCTTGTTATCACTTGTTCATGTTAATATAAAGATGGCCACCATAAAAAACTCAACACAACGATAGTAAGCTAGTTTCATTTATTTTTCCTCCAACATAGAAGTAACTTCCATCTGATGTTATATGCTTAGCACAAAATAAAATAACTGCAAGTAAATTATAGCAAGTACCTGACAAATATTTCAAAATGAGGTATCTTCTATTTTTTTATGGCTAACAGATTAAGTGAGTATTGCATGTACGCTTTATTATCTGCTGTCTAATGCCAGTAAATATTTCCTGATAAATATGAAAAATGGAAGTTTCCATCAAGGGAAGAACAATCTTAACATGTTACTATCAGTTTTTGTGTCTCTCCAAATCATCAACAAGTAACAAAGCCCTGACATTAATCAAATCTAACAAGCAGAAGATTTTTCCAAAGATGAAGCATATTACTTACCAAATAATGCACACTAGATGATTCCAGCTCAAGACAGGTCTTGGAAAGTAGCAAGAGCAGTGAGGGCAAAGGTACAGATTTCACTGAGTCACTGCAAAAGGATCGGGCTGTAGCTGTTAAATGATGCAGGAAACCTACAACCAGCTCCTCTCGTACACTGTCCACACAGAATGCATCACGAAAGTGAGGCTTCAGCCCAAATGTCAGTTCAGGTTGCACAAATACCTGTAGACCAGAATATGGCAAAAAATTAGTTTTATTCTTTTCCTGCAAATTAAAGTATTTTACATTATTCATACTTATACACCATATTCTACTGATAATAACTAAAGAGAATTGCTTATAAGTAAGTAGGAGTATACACACAAACTATAGCTTAATAATAACTGATAAGTGATACCCATTCTAATTTTTGTGTGTGGTAAAATTTAAATTACTTTATTTCAAAAATATTTAGTGAAACTGAAGTCAGATCTTTTATCACCTTAAATTTAATTGTGATGGAAGACCACTGACATGACCTTCATGCAGATGTGTAAGTTTCACATAAATATTAGAGACTTACGTTGACCTTGTGTGACTCATAAATACAGGTTCGAAATCAGAGACTTTCATTCACAAAATTTTTCCCAGGTGCAACAATTGGAAGTTTTAATGTAAATGGGGAGTCAAGCAGAATTAAAATGTGCTGCACTTCTCTTGAAAATGTTAAGATAGCCCGAAACTGTGCCCACAGATCCAGCTATCACAAAAGTTCAAAAAATGATACTGGAAAATCAGTATTTAAAGATGTATGAAATAGCCGTCACCATTAGCTTATCAAAAGAAAGAGTACAGTAAATATTATATGAAGTATCTATGAGAGAGCTTTGTGTATGGTGGATGCTGCATTTATTGCATAATGTCCAAAAGTAAATGGGAAAATGAATCTCTCAGGAATGTTCAGACTGTTGTAAAAAGATCGCTACTGATTTAGTCTGACTGACTGCTACTGTGGACATGGGACTTATGCAACAATTTACACCAGAAATGAAACCATAATTATAGCAGGTGATGGAAACTGGAGGCTCTGCATCATTAAAGGCGAAGTTTATTTCTGCTGAAAAGATATTGCAGGTGCTTTCTGTGATGAAAAATGTGTTGTTTTTATTAAGTACCTCCCAAAGAGGAAAATAATAATTTGTAAATTACATGCAAGACTTATGCATTTGCATTTTATAATAGCTGTTTTGCCATTTTAATGTATACCTCCACCCATTCCACATACCTGAAAGTTTCCCTTCATAGTGGGATTTATGGAACGCAAGTAACTGAATAAATTAGTTAATTAATGAAGATAGGAATTTTGTTGGCCTTATCAAATAGTCTTCATGAAAAGAATTTATTCACTGGAGAAACATTGGACAAAGTGTATTAACGTAAAAGAGTATTGTGTTGAAATAAAAGTGCATATTTTAATCCAAAATCTACAGTCTTTCAATGGCAAGCCGAGAAATTTTCACATAGTCCTCGTAGTTGATCCAATGTTCTCATGATGCACTGCTGAGGCATATAGTTATGAAGCTCAAACATATAAATAAACAGTTCATCAACACTGACCCATAACTGAATGAAAGTTTGCAAGTGATAAATCAATATACAACTGACACTTGACAAGATCCTTTATTATATTTGATCTGCATAAAATAGTGTGATATTACAGCCATATTGAACGGAAAAACAGACTTATGAATAAACAATGTGTTATGGGGTCAATAATAATAATGAAAAAGCCATTCTATAAGGAAGAAAAGCAATAAACTGCTACCCATACACAATGCCACAATATAGGAGCTAACTTATAGTACTCGACTTTCAAGCATTGCTTTACACATGAAATGTTGTTTGTGCAGTAATGCCCTCTGTATTTTTGCCTTCTGGAATGCATTTACTTCCTCTCACAGAGTTCTGTTCCCTGTTCGGCCTGTGAAGAACCTACGCTGACATTGCAGCGTAGAGACATTGACATAACAGTGTAGATACTAAAGTGGTGGTGAAGGATGTCCTTACGCATGTGATGCCCCTATTTTTTGTTTCCTTTACCTAGTGTTAATTTTCGACTACCAAGGACCCAGCATTTCTGCAATGCTGACAGGAATGGTCATGCCTAAAAAGGAACAAAAGCAGTGGCAGCTACCTCTTATGTACACTTGCTAATTCAGGGCATAATTGTCCAGTTAGTGCCTGATCCCAAAGTTCAGACTACGGTGTCGACCTATTCCAACCCTTCTTTAGCCTACACTGCTCAGATTGCAGACTTGCATGAGTTGATGGTGGCAACAACAGATATTCTTTCTGATAACTGGCAGGTGGCTCACTTAGGTGCATATGATTAACAGCACCCGGTGCCTTGCAGGGTATCCCAGATGGGCTTGCCATTCACCAAGTCACTGTATGGTGATGATTCCAGAGCAGTGACATTGCAGCACTGCCTCTCTTGACCAGTGCTGAGCTCAGTGGGTTTGCATCAGTCACAGTGTTGTAATTTCTGCCCACAGTTATCTTTGGGTCCTCAGCATAATTCTCCTTCTGCTAATTGGGTTAGCCAGTGGTCTAGTCAGGACTGTCATTTGCTGCACATTCATTGGGACGGTCTGTACCTGGAAGGCATGTGTGGGGTATGCTACGGGATAGGCCATTTTGCAACTGTTTGTGACAGCGAGCCATGAGTCAGTCTCTGGATGCCCTTGAGTTCTCGCTGGACTGTGAGGCCATCCCTGCCGCCCTGTGTGGGTTATCACAGCCTATTTTGCTGAAATTGTTTGTGGAGAGGTGGCCGGTTGAATTTCATGTCAACATGGGAGTGATGGTCAGCTCATTCATTGAGATACGTACAGGCTCCTCGGGTGCCCAGAGTCGCAATGGCCACTGTGTCAGGTTGTGTCTTGTAGTAAACAGTGCACTCCTTTGTGGGGGCAATTCTTTAATGTGGAACAGCAACTTACATCGATAATAATAAATTCACCATTGGCATAAAATATTTTTGGGCCTATTCTTTTTTTGGCTTCCAGTTTGTTGACAAAGTGCATTTAATGTCTCAATCCACTTATTTTCATGATTTGGACACCCTACTGCAGTTATACGACTCACTGTTTGAGAACACTTTGGGTTGGGCTGAAAATTTCAAGGCACATGCTTCACTTACACCATCAGTGGTACTGAAGTATTTTAGCCCGTGCCACAGTGCCTTCATGATGCATGACAATACAAAAGTCAGTTGCAGCACTGGCAAGATCAAGGCACCATGTTTTCTATTCCATTGAGTCCGTAGGCCATCCTTTAGGTGATGATGCACAAGCCCAACAGCACTATATGACTTTGCAGTGATTTTAAACAAATGGTCAATGTTAAATGTGCCTTTGATATGTATCCATGTCCACAGACAGTGAAGTATTTGGTGAAGTTGTCTGTAGGCTAGAATTTTTTATACTTCAATTTGCACATTGTCTACCTGCAGTTGCTGTAGATGCAGTCTCTTGGACTTTCTTGGTCCTCAACATTCTCTTTGGGCTTTACCAGATCAATTGCTTGCCTTTACGAATCTCGTCTGCACTGGGAATTTATAAACGGTATTTGGAGCAGTTGATTCAGGACATTCCCTGTTGTGTCAATACCTCGATGACATTGGGTAACAGGCCATAGCAGAGAGGTGCATTTATGAAACTTCTAGTCAGTTTTCCACTGCCTCCTTGAGAATGGCTTTTGTTGCAAGCTGGAAAAGTGCAGTTTTTCTCCCCAAAGGTGCATTTTCTGGGACATGTAATCACCAAAGATGGCATCATCCTGATAGATGACCACATCAAAACTATTGTCAACCTGTGGGTGCCCAAGAACCTAAAGGAGCTCCAATCCTTTTTGGATAAGATTTTGTATTATGCTCAGTTCATTCCCTGGGCCATGCACATCTGCCATCCTCTTCACCAACAACACCAGAAGTGCATTAATTTTGTTTAATCTGCAAATTGTCAATGGGCTTTACAGACCCTGAAGCACTGTTTGTGCTTTTCTCCCTGTCTGACTTCTTTTATGCTAGGTAAACCTGTAACCCTGGTGTCTGACAAAACCCAGTATGGCATTGGTGCAGTCCTGGCCCATCAGAACCCAGATGGCACAGAACGGCGCATTGCCTAAGCATCAGACACTTTCTGTTGTGCACTGTAATCACTCACAAGTGGAAGAGGAGACACTGGCTACTATTTTTGGAGTTAATAAGTTTCATATTTCCTTATATGGAGCAAGGTTCCTCCTCATCACTGACTACAAGCCGTTGGTTTCCTTATTTGGCCCTCATTCCAAGCAGCCCAACAGGACTGCCCACCAACTGCAGACATGGTACCTTGTTAGGTTTGGGCTTTGGTGTGATGGGTGCTGTAGTTTTTTCCATGTGGGTGACTGTAGTGGTGTGGGAATAGGGGAAGTAAATGAGACTCATTTGAGTTAGTAACACTATCATTCAACTTAATTCCCACTGTTAATTTCCCCACTAGGGTAGCCACTTGCTCACAATCAGCCATTGATAATATCTTTATAGAAAAGTCCAATGAACAAAATTATATTACAAAACCAATAGTCAGTGGCCTCTCAGACCATGACATGCAGTTCCTTCTGTTAAATTTTAATACTGAACAGGATATAAAATCTGTTAAATCTGAGCTCAAGAGTGTAATTAATAAGCCAAAAATTGATTATTTTAGGACACTCCTCAGAGACATTCACTGGACTGATGTTTACAGTGCTCACGGCATGAATGAAAAATATAACACTTTTGCTAATAAAGTGCTTACCTTATCCGAACACTGTTTTCCCCCAAAACTTACCAAGGTTAGAGCAAAGTCTACAAAGAAGCCATGGATTACTCGAGGAATAGGGGTATCTTGTAAAAAAGAAAACTGTATCTGTCAATCCGAAACAGTTCCAATGTTGATGCTATAGCACATTACAAGAAATACTGCAAAATATTAAAGACTGTAATACAGATGTCAAAGCAAATATATTACAAGGAAAAGATAGTCATATCAGGTAACAAAATAAAGACAATATGGGATATAGTGAAGGAGGGGACCGGTAGAACCAGACATGAAGAGGAACAAATAGCATTAAGAGTAAATGATACATTGGTGACAGATGTGTATAGTGTTGCAGAACTTTTTAACAAACATTTTATAACTGTTACTGAAAAGATGGGGTTGTCATGTTCGGTAGATGCTGCTATGGAATACCTCAGACCAGACATTTCAAGTAACTTCCATAATATGAATTTGACCCTCACTACCCCAACAGAAATAATGTCCATCATAAAATTTTTAAAATCAAAAACATCTAGTGGGTATGATGAAATATCAACAAAGTTAATTAAAGAATGTGATTCTGAGCTAAGTAACATATTAAGCTATCTGTGTAACCAGTCGTTTCTCAGTGGAATATTTCCTGAATGGCTGAAATATGCTGCAGTTAAGCCACTGTTTAAGAAGGGAGATAAAGAAATAGCATCAAATTTCCACCCAATTTCACTGTTGCCAGCATTCTCAAAAAATTTTGAAAAAGTAATGTACTGCCGGCTTTATAACCATCTTATCTCAAATAACATACTGTCAAAGTCACAGTTTGGATTTCTAAAAGGTTCTGATATAGAGAAGGCTATCTACACTTACAGTGAAAATGTGCTTAATTCATTAGACAAAAAATTGCAGGCTACTGGTACATTTTGTGATCTGTCAAAGGTATTTGACTGTGTAAATCACAATATCATTTTAAGTAAATTAGAATATTATAGTGTAACAGGAAATGCTGCAAAATGGTTCAAATCTTATATCTCTGGCAGGAAACAAAGGTTGTTATTAGGAAAGAGACAAGTATCAAGCTATCAGGCATCATCCAACTGGGACCTAATTACATGTGGGGTCCCACAAGGTTCCATTTTGGGGCCCTTACTTTTTCTTGTGTATATCAATGACCTTTCATCAGTAACATTACCAGATGCCAAGTTCGTTTTGTTTGCCGATGATACAAACATTGCAATAAATAGCAAATCAAGTGTAGTCTTAGAAAGATCAGCGAATAAAATATTTGTGGACAATAATAACTGGTTCCTAGCCAATTCTTTGTCACTAAACTTTGAAAAAACACACTACATGCAGTTCAGAACTTGTAACGGGTGCCCCACGAGTATATGTCTAACATATGATGACAAGAAGATAGAAGAAGTGGACAGTGTTAAATTCTTGGGATTACAGCTTGATAATAAATTCAACTGGGAGGAGCACACCACAGAACTGCTGAAGTGTCTTAACAAATCTCTGTTTGCAATGCGAATTTTGTCAGACATAGTGCAGTAGCCACCAGAAAGATCGCGGGAGGCGCACATCGGCACTGCGCGTCACGGACGGTAGTTGCCACAAGTAGAGTCCCGTCCACCAGAAGGCACGTGAGAATTCGGACGCGACCTCTGCCGGCATAACAACAACAACAACTCCGGCAGCACGGGCAGTGCCCAGTCAGTTAACATCGGGCATGCCTAGGACACAGTCCCGGTCTACGCTAAGTGAAGTGCGACGTAAACGTGAACAATGTTACTACACAATTGGCGACGAGTAGGGTCGTTCTTTCGCGTGTTGCGTCGTTGTTCCGGTTTCACAGCTTCTCCACGGCATGGAGGATTTAGTGCGAGTTTTGGTTGAGCAGCAGACGGAGCTCATGGCCACCATGAAACAAGTGCTTCCGGCATTGCTCTTCACGCTGTCTGCTCCAGCGCCGTTCCCTCCTCCCTTTCTCCCGTATGACGAGACAGTGGAGGATTGGGACGCATATGAACATCGCCTTCGGCAGCATTTTCAGGCGTTTCACGTTGCCGATGCGGAGGTATGTCGTGCTCTCTTCTTGTCTTGGATATCTCCCTCACTGTATCAAGTTTTGCCCCTGATAGGGAGGTCCAGCAACGGGCCCTGCAGTTAGAAGACCCTTCCCTCAAGGAAGTCCTGTCCATTGCTCAATCGTATGAAGTCTCTTACGCCGCAGGTCAACAGCTGGAAGCGTGGTACGACGTCACGGCGGTTCAGGGCGGCGCGGCCGTGTCCACTGTGTCCGGGGTGGACGACGTGCGAGCGGTACAATCCAGCCGTTACGGCCGCTCCCGCACGGCGCATAAACAGAATTCCGGCTGCCGGCTCCTGTTGCCATCCTGTGCGTCGTGCTATATACATCATGATCGGTCAGAGTGCCCCCAGCGTTGGGCCGTTTGCCGCAAATGTAATAAAAAGGGTCTCATTGCTAAAGTTTGCCGCTCAGCCTCAAAAGAATCGAAGGAAGCAGGTACAGAGGACATGGACGTTGACATTCAGGACGTTTCATCGGGCCAGGCTCCCGACGCATCGGCACGCAAACTCTTTATCGAGGTGTCGGTTCGGTCGTGCAGGTTACAGCTGCAAGTAGATACGGGCGCGGCAGTTTCCTTGTTGAATGCACAAACTTATTCCGACCTTGGATCGTCCCCGTTGGCGCCAGTTTACCGGCGTCTACGCGGTTATGGTAAACAGTTCATTCCCCTCCTGGGTCAATTCACTACCGACGTGACTTACAAATCAGTCACTCGGCCTATTACTTTTATTGTTGTCAGTGATGCGAGCTCCGCTAACCTTTTTGGCCTGGATGCCTTTCAAGCTTTTGGTTTTTCTATCGCTGACACCATACAGTTGGTCTCCGAAGACATTCCCTATCAATCATTGGAATCTTTGATCTCAGACTTTCCAGATATTTTTGAGGAGGGCCTGGGACGTGTTTCAGATTTTGAAGCTCACTTAACGTTGAAGGCGTTGGCTCGCCCGCATTTTCTACGCACGAGGCAGATTCCCTTGGCTCTCCGCCCTCAGGTAAAGGAAGAGCTAGACCGGCTGACAGCCCTAGGAGTCGTTCTTCCCATTTCTTCTAGTGAGTGGGCTTCACCCCTCGTTATTTTAAGGAAGTCCTTGGGAAAATTACGTCTTTGTGGCGATTTCAAGGCCACCATTAATTCCCAATTGGTGGTGGACACCTATCCTTTGCCTCGTGCTGATGAATTGTTCTCCGCCATGGCGGGAGGCCAATACTTTTCGAAAATCGATCTTTCGGAGGCTTATCATCAGATACCACTTGATGAGGACTCCAAACAGCTGGCAGTCATCAACACCCCGTTTGGCCTTTACCAATACCAGCGGTTGGCCTTCGGAATATCCAGTGCCCCGGCGATATTCCAGTGTTATCTTGAGCACATCACGTCGACAATCCCTCATTGTATTAATTACCTGGATGACATAATTGTCACAGGCCGCAGCACGAAGGAACACTTGCACAACCTTCACACCCTCTTTCTCAAATTCAGGTCTGTGGGCTTGCGATGCAACCTGCATAAGTCAAACTTCTTCCAACCGTCCATTGAGTATGTGGGCTACACCATCTCTCGGCATGGCATCCAGCCACTAGGAATTTTGGTCCAAGGTATCGTCGACCTTCCTCGACCCGCTTCGCTGAAAGAGTTACAAGCTTTTTTAGGCAAGATGGCCTATTACCACCGGTTAATTCCCCGGGCTTCCACCATAGCCCGCCCCCTGTACTGCCTTCTGCGCAAGGGTGTTCCTTTTGATTGGTCGCCTGCATGCGAGCGAGCGTTCACATCGTTGAAGGGCCTCCTCACATCAGCGCCTTGTTTGGCTACTTTTGATCCCCATAAGCCGTTGGTCCTGGCTACAGATGCTTTGCAGTATGGGGTGGAGCCGGTCCTGGCCCGTCGCAATGCAGATGGTTCCGAGCAACCACTGGCGTTTGCGTCTAAAACTCTTAGTCCCACACAGGCCCATTACTCCCAGGTGGAAAAAGAGGCTTTGGCCATTGTCTACGCTGTTACCAAGTTTCACCCTTTCTTGTATGGCACAAAGTTTCAGTTAATCACTGACCATAAGCCGTTAATATCGTTATTTGGCCCCGCCTCTCAGATTCCGGATAGGGCGGCCCACAGACTACAGCGCTGGGCCTTGTTCCTCTCTAAGTACCATTATGACATTCATTTTCGCCCTACCAGACAGCATGCCAACGCCGACGCTCTTTCCCGTCTTCCAGTGGGCCCGGATCCTATGTTCGATCGAGAGGAGATTATGTGTTTTCATTTGGATGTGGCGTCCCGCCAAGCGGTTGATGGCTTCCCGATCACTAGTTCTCGAGTCGCCAGGGAAACGGCAGCTGACCCGGTTCTCCGGCAAGTAGTTCGCCTCATTCAGCAGGGGTGGTCATCCCGCCCTCCGGGCCAAGCCTCGGACCCTCTTCGTAATTATTTTATTCTACGAGACCACCTCTCGGTCTTGAAAGGAGTTCTCCTTCTGACTACCGATGATACAGCTCCTCGCGCGGTTGTTCCTGCAAGTTTACGAAGGGAGGTCCTCACGTTATTACATGCGGGGCACTGGGGTGTTTCCCGTACTAAAACCTTGGCACGCAGACATGTGTACTGGCCTGGTATTGACAGAGAAATTGAGCACTTGGTGGCCGCCTGTTCCCAGTGTGCAAGCCAACAGGCATCTCCCAGGGCAGCGTTCTCTTCATGGCCGCCGGCAACCCAAGCATGGGAACGTGTTCACATCGATTTTGCGGGCCCGTTTCTCAATGGCTTTTGGCTCATTGTCATTGATGCTTATTCCCGATTCCCATATGTGGTTCGCTGCTCCTCAACCACTTCAGAAGTTGCAATCCAGGCACTAGCAAAAATCTTTTCTGTGGAAGGTCTGCCAATCACCCTGGTCTCGGACAATGGACTGCAGTTTATTTCGCAGACCTTCCAGGATTTTTGTAGGCGCTTCAGTATTTGGCACGTTTGCTCATCCCCCTTCCATCCACAATCAAATGGGGAAACTGAGTGCATGGTGCGCACATTTAAGATGCAGATGAAAAAGTATGTGCACGAATTTCCTGCGGAGGAAGCATTGACGTTTTTCCTGACGGCATACTGGACCACACCAATGGGAGAACGCAGCCCCGCAGAGCTCCTCCGTGGGCCTCAACCTAGGACTCTGCTGCACCTCCTCCGGCCTGGTCCTCGCCAGTCTTCGCAAAATGGAGTACCTGGCTTCCCGCTGGGTATGTCGGTCTGGGCCCGTGGGTTTGGTCGCAATCCACGTTGGATACTGGCGGTGGTCCTGTGCCGAAATGGCCGCCGGCTCTATACCTCGCAGGCAGGGGACAGGGTGGTACGTCGTCACCAAAATCAGCTACGTCCACGTTTGGGCACCCACCCTCTGACCTCTCGGACACCAGCTTCCCCATTGCCGGCACCTGTGTTGGTTTCGCAGGGGATGTTACCGCCTCTCCCCTCTGTGACTCTGCCGCACTGCGATGGTTCTCAGCCTTGGCAGCCTCCAGTAGCTCCAGCACCGGCATCGCCATGGTTCGAGATGCCCCAGCGAGAGCTGGCCCCCCTCGCAGGCCCGGTTTCTCAAGAGGCTGATTCACCTGTGGTCGTCCCTTCCCCATCGTCCCCGCCATTGGGTCTTGCCCCTCCCGAGGTGGAACAGGATCTGGAGTTCGACAGCTTGTCGCCCATTCTGTCCCGGGCTCCGGTTGTGGGACGACGGGGTCCTCTTCGTGTGGGTCACTTCCAGCCGTATTCGAAGGTTCTGGCTCGAGGGTTGGCAGATCTCCTCGACTCCAGCCTTCCAATGGATGTGGAGGTCATCGCTCCTGCCCGAAGCTCCACCTTCCGACGCAGTGGATCACAGTGGCGTCACTCCCCAAAGGAGGAGGAGTGCAGTAGCCACCAGAAATATCGCGGGAGGCACACATCGGCACGGCGCATCACGGACGGTAGTTGCCGCAAGTAGAGTCCCGTCCACCAGAGGGCAAGCGAGAATTCGGACGCGTCCTCTGCCAGCATAACAACAACAACAACTCCGGCAGCACGGGCCATGCCCAGTCAGTTAACATCGGGCATGCCTAGGACACAGTCCCGGTCTACACTAAGTGAAGTGCGATGTAAACGTGAACAGTGTTACTACACATAGGGGATATAAAAATGAAAAAGCTGGCATGCTATGCTTACTTTCATTCCATAATGTCATATGGGATTATTTTTTGGGGTAATTCATCAAGCCAAGCTAAAGTTTTCTGGGCACAAAAACGTGCAGTAAGAGTTATATGTGGTGTGAACTCAACAACATCTTGCAGAAGCCTGTTTAGGGAACTAGGTATACTAACTACTGCTTCCCAATATACTTATTCCTTAATGAAATTTGTCATTAAAAATATATCACTTTTTCAAACCAACAGCTCAATTCATGGAATCAATACTAGAAATAAGAATAATCTTCACAAGAATTTACAGTCACTTAGCCTTGTACAAAAAGGTGTGCATTATTCAGGAACACACATTTTCAATAACTTGCCAGCAGCCATAAAAAGCTTAGCAACCAATGAAATTCAGTTTAAGAGAAGCCTAAAGGATTTATTGGTGGTCTCCTTCCCTCTTTCCTGATGAGGCAACAGCTTGTTGCGAAAGCTTGAATTTCATGTGTATGTTTGTGTTTGTTTGTGTGTCTAACGACCTGCCAGCACTTTCGTTCGACACAAACATACACACAAAATTCAAGCTTTCGCAACAAACGGTTACTTCATCAGGAAAGAGAGAAGGAGAGGGAAAGACGAAAGGATGTGGGTTTTAACGGAGAGGGTAAGGAGTCATTCCAATCCCGGGAGCGGAAAGACTTACCTTAGGGGGAAAAAAGGACAGGTATACACTCGCACACACACACACACACACACACATATCCATCCGCACTCACTCATCCTTCACAACCTTTCCAGCAAACCTCAACCTCCTCTCATTGCACACAGACCCAGTCTCTCCCATCTACTCAATCTCCCACTTCCAGCTCCACTCCCTCCAAAACCTCAAAATTCCAATCAACACAATCTGGAACCACAACACCCTAATTCAGTAGTTAACCTTTCCTCCAAACCTATCTCCCAATCCGAAACCTCTGTCCTATCCAAAGGCCTCACCTTCAGCCCCACTCCCAGATTCAACCAAACAGCCCTTGTCAAAGATTTACTGTCCTACACTCGTACTCTCTGCTGGAAATATCACTTTGCCACGAAGAAAAATTATCCTAATCCCACTCCTAATGATCCAACTCCCCAAGACACTATCCAAACTGAACCCTGCCTGGAACAGTTCTGTCCTCTGTCACAGCGGGACCCACCTCCTCTTCCTCAAAATCACCCTCTCCAAACCTTCCAGGTATTTCTGACTTCCAGCCTTGCCTCTCAATCCTTCTTAAAAAACCTTAATCCTACTCCCAACATCACCACTGCTGAAGCCCAAGCTATCTGTGATCTGAAGGCTGACCGTTCCATCGTCATTCTTCCGGCGGACAAGGGTTCCACGACCGTGGTGCTTGATCTTCGGGAGTATGTGGCTGAGGGACTGTGTCAGCTTTCAGACAACACCACATACAAAGTTTGCCAAGGTAATCCCATTCCTGATGTCCAGGTGGAGCTTCAAGGAATCCTCAGAACCTTAGGCCCCCTACAAAACCTTTCACCTGACTCCATCAACCTCCTGACCCCACCGACACCCCGCACCCCTACCTTCTACCTTCTTCCTAAAATTCACAAACCCAATCATCCCGGCCGCCCCATTGTAGCTGGTTAACAAGCCCCCACAGAACGTATCTCTGCCTACGTAGATCAACACCTTCAACCCATCACATGCAGTCTCCCATCCTTCATCAAAGACACCAACCACTTTCTCGAACGCCTGGAATCCTTACCCAGTCTGTTACCCCCCAGAAACCATCCTTGTAACCATTGATGCCACTTCCTTATACACAAATATACCGCACGTCCAGGGCCTCGCTGCGATGGAGCACTTCCTTTCACGCCGATCACCTGCCACCCTACCTAAAACCTCTTTCCTCATTACCTTAGCCAGCTTCATCCTGACCCACAACTTCTTCACTTTTGAAGGCCAAACATACCAACAATTAAAGGGAACAGCCATGGGTACTAGGATGGCCCCCTTGTATGCCAACCTATTCATGGGTCGCTGAGAGGAAGCCTTCTTGTTTACCCAGGCCTGCCAACCCAAAGTTTGGTACAGATTTATTGATGACATCTTCATGATCTGGACTCACAGTGAAGAAGAACTCCAGAATTTCCTCTCCAACCTCAACTCCTTTGGTTCCATCAGATTCACCTGGTCCTACTCCAAATCCCATGCCACTTTCCTTGATGTTGACCTCCACCTGTCCAATGGCCAGCTTCACACGTCCGTCCACATCAAACCCACCAACAAGCAACAGTACCTCCATTACGACAGCTGCCACCCATTCCACATCAAACGGTCCCTTCCCTACAGCCTAGGTCTTCATGGCAAACGAATCTGCTCCAGTCCGGAATCCCTGAAGCATTACACCAACAACCTGACAACAGTTTTCGCATCCTGCAACTACCCTCCTGACCTGGTACAGAAGCAAATAACCAGAGCCACTTCCTCATCCCCTCAAACACAGAACCTCCCACAGAAGAACCACAAAAGTACCCCACTTGTGACAGGATACTTTCCGGCACTGGATCAGACTCTGAATGTGGCTCTCCAGCAGGGATATGACTTCCTCAAATCCTGCCCTGAAATGAGATCCATCCTTCACGAAATCCTCCCCACTCCACCAAGAGAGTCTTTCCGCCGTCCACCTAACCTTCGTAACCTCTTAGTTCATCCCTATGAAATCCCCAAACCACCTTCCCTACCCTCTGGCTCCTACCCTTGTAACCGCCCCCGGTGTAAAACCTGTCCCATGCACCCTCCCCCCCACCACCTACTCCAGTCCTGTAACCCGGAAGATGTACATGATCAAAGGCAGAGCCACGTGTGAAAGCACCCACGTGATTTACCAACTGACCTGCCTACATTGTGAAGCTTTCTATGTGGGAATGACCAGCAACAAACTGTCCATTCGCATGAATGGACACAGGCAGACAGTGTTTGTTGGTAATGAGGATCACCCTGTGGCTAAACATGCCTTGGTGCACGGCCAGCACATCTTGGCACAGTGTTACACCGTCCGGGTTATCTGGATACTTCCCACTAACACCAACATGTCAGAACTCCGGAGATGGGAACTTGCTCTTCAGTATATCCTTTCTTCTCGTTATCCGCCAGGCCTCAACCTCCGCTAATTTCAAGTTGCCGCCGCTCATACCGCACCTGTCTTTCAGCAACATCTTTCCCTCTTTACTTCCGCCCCGACTGACATCTCTGCCCAAGCTCTTTGCCTTTACAAATGTCTGCTTGTGTCTGTGTATGTGCGGATGGATATGTGTGTGTGTGTGTGTGTGTGTGCGAGTATATACCTGTCCTTTTTTCCCCCTAAGGCGAGTCTTTCCGCTCCCGGGATTGGAATGACTCCTTACCCTCTCCCTTAAAACCCACATCCTTTCGTCTTTCCCTCTCCTTCCCTCTTTCCTGATGAAGCAACCGTTTGTTGCGAAAGCTTGAATTTTGTGTGTATGTTTGTGTTTGTTTGTGTGTCTATCGACCTGCCAGCACTTTCGTTCGGTAAGTCACATCATCTGTGTTTTTAGATACATATATATATAGGGAAACATTCCACGTGGAAAAAAATTGTGTGTATATATATATATATAAAATAGAGGGGAAACATTCCACGTGGGAAAAATATATCTAAAAACACAGATGATGTGACTTACCGAACGAAAGTGCTGGCAGGTCGAAAGACACACAAACAAACACAAACATACACATGAAATTCAAGCTTTCGCAAGAAACCGTTGCTCCCTCTTTCCTTATGAGGCAACAGTTTGTTGCGAAAGCTTGAATTTCATGTGTATGTTTGTGTTTGTTTGTGTGTCTATCGACCTGCCAGCACTTTCGTTCGGTAAGTCACATCATCTGTGTTTTTAGATATATATACAAGTCAGTTGGTTTTACTGAGAAATTCATCAATGGAGTAGAAGGAGTTGATCACCAATAAATCCTTTAGGCTTCTCTTAAATTGAATTTCATTGGTTGCTAAGCTTTTTATGGCTGCTGGCAAGTTATTGAAAATGTGTGTTCCTGAATAACGCACACCTTTTTGTACAAGACTAAGTGACTTTAAATCCTTGTGAAGATTATTCTTATTTCTAGTATTGATTCCATGAATTGAGCTTTTGGTTTGAAAAAGTGATATATTTTTAATGGCAAATTTCATTAAGGAATAAATATATTGGGAAGCAGTAGTTAGTATGCCTAGTTCCCTAAACAGGCTTCTGCAGGATGTTCTGTGGAATGGTACATTAGCTTATTTGTTTTAGTTGTAAATATTTGTCATCTATTATTGTTTTTCTGACGTGTTCCACATCCTGGAGGACCACCTCACTACGGATCAATTGGAATGAAGTAAATCTAATCTAATCTCAGTAATTATTGCTATGATATTTGTTAATGCTCCACTGCCTAGCATGCCAATGATTATGCACTATCGCAGCTACTGGTGGGACCTAATCTAGAATTTGGTGAGCAAGAGGCTCTCATGTTCATGTCAAATGATGCCTTATAGCAAACCCTGTCGGATTTTTCCTTGACAGCACTGGAAGTCATGATCACCATGGCGGCTGACCCACTTTTCCCGAAAATCATTTCAGTAGTCCAGGTGGCTGGAGTGTTTCTCTTTGGATGTGGATCCAGTGTAGCATACACTTTTTTCTCCTGTGTGATCAATTCAAATTGTCCCTTGCCAAAGAGGAGTAATGCTGTTTAGTGGTTGTCCCCCTGGCATTGTGCCCTTGCATGTTCCAGCTGCTGCATGCATTGCACTGTGGTATGACTTGTATGGAGACACTGGCACAACGTCTCACCTATTGGTCTACGATCGATTGTGACATCGAATGTCTGGTGCATACTTGCGGGAATTGTGCACAAAAACAAGTTGCACTGTCACAATAGTTTCCTCCTTGGCTACTCCCAGTACACTCTTGGGACAGGGTGCTTGTCAATTTCAAATGTCAGCATGTAGCGGTTGTTGATGGATGATGCATTATCCAATTTCCCAGATGTAGCCAAGCTGGCCCCCACATCATCAACCGCCACTGCTCGTGAATTGTTGGTTATTTTTGCCACTGAGACATCCCCCAGGACTATAGTGCTTGATACCAACAGGCAATTTGTGTCACAGGAATCCGAAGACTTTTGCATTTGTAACAGAATCCAGCATCTGGATACTGCCCCAATTTACCTGGCTTCTAACTCAGAGGTGGAGTGCTTCATGCATACATTCAAGACCAAAATGAAGAAGTCAGTGTCTGCATGTTTGCATGAGGATGTATTGTCATCGACTTTTCTGGCTATGCACTGGGTGACGCCAGTCAATAGACGCAGTCCGGTACAGTGGTTGCATGGGCACCAGCTGAGGGGTCTAGTGGATTTGTTGCACCCTAAGTCACATGTCATGGGCAATCATGGCCCACTGCATTTTCATCCTGGGGCTGCTGTTAGGGCCTGGTCCTTTTGCCAACAGCAGAGGTGGCTGCCTGGTGCCACAAAGGTCGGCAGTTATTTGTGGTGGATGTCAGTAGGGAGCAGCTAACCTGCAATGCAAATCAGTTGCACCCTGTCCTATTAGGACATCACTGCCATTGTGTTCTGGTCCACCGGGTGGCAGCAATGGTCACGACGTCATTCCAAGAGTGGTCTCCCACTTGCAGGGGCGTGCTTCCATGTTGCCGCACTTTCCACTGTCCTCCTGTTGTCTGCAGCCTCAAGTCCCAGTCATGCTCACACCTGCTGATGTAGAGCCAATGGATTTTGATCCACCCTCCCCTCCTCCTGCTCCACCACCTTCACCTCGCCCCCCCCCCCTCCCCCCCCCTCACCAATCGAGATGGCCTCAATGGCCTCACCTCCAATGCTGCAGTGGAACTCCACTGCTTCAGCCTCTATGCCCTTCCGCCCTTCCAGTGGAAACAGCAGTGTCAGCATTGCCCCCTTTGGTGGTAAATCTGTTGTCATGTTCTCCAGCAGCCTCTCCAGTTCTGTGCCAGAGGTCATGGCTCAAGCCCAGCCATTTTCGGCTCTACGTGGCTGTCTCAGGTTTGAGGGATTTAGTATCTCCACCAGCGGACATTGTGATGGAGGAGACAGATGAGCTGGCCTTTGCAGCACTGCGGAACAGTGTGGAAACCTCCTATTGAAGGCGTGTGTGCCACGTTCCATGGGCAGGCCCTCTGACAGAGGTGTTTATCTGAAGGCAGCAGTAAACTGAGCAGGCCAGCGCTTACTCTGAGTTCAACTGCTGGGGATCTCATGCTGTTCATAATGCCTAATGTTGTTTCCTAGTACTCAGTTGATAGGCACCCATGCCAGCAGTGTCCTGAGTTATCCCCATGCACATCTCTACAAGGGTTCAGACTGTCTGCTTTTTGGATATTGACTCACATTGTGAGTTTTCATTTCCTCTTACAGATTTCTGCTCCCCAGTTATTACTGAACCACCATCAGCCCATGAAGTACTTGTACTGACTGTTGTGTAGTGGCATTGTTACACCCGTGCAGATACTAAACTATCTCACCTTTGAATGACATTCTGAGCCATGAATAATGTAGAATTCACATCCCACGTGTAGAAGGAGCTAGTTATGTATTAACTGATTTAAAAAACTAAGATGTGGGCACCTGATACAGCCAGTAGGCTCCTGGTACTAGTATGATGAATACTCATTATCACTGAGTGTCCCATGATCAAACCATTTACAAGTATTTCTTTACGTTTTCCAGTGGATAGAATATTACACCATCTTTCGGGCATGCATCCTTGGCAGTATTATTTCTTCTTCAGATATTTTGGCTGATAACCATACAGTAATGTTAAAGGTGAGTTGCTCACAGAATTAAAACAACTTGACACAATACTGTACAGTAACTGCATGTGTGTCGGAGAAGAGACTGTCAGCAACAAGATTGTCAGTCACAGATAAAACTTAATACATGCAAAAATAAACCATAGCAAGTGGCGAGTCAGTAAATCCATGGTGCTCACAAATCATGCGGATAATTATTTAAATGGAAGACTCAAGACAATAATTCCTCTGGGATAACAGATTTGAAATGAGTGATTGCTATGATTTGTCAACATGGAAACCCTCAACTCAGTTGAGCAGGTTGTCTGCTAATTGTATTTCCACAGCCTCCTTGACAATTGAATCCCAGTGGGATGAAGCCACTGCCAATATCTTGGCTTTCCTATGATCCATGGAATGGTCAGTGGAATTACAATGTTCAGCCACTGTGATTTATTGGGCTGCAAAAGCTGGATGTGTCCCTGGTCTCTGGTGCACCGTCCTAGTACAGCATGTAACTTTCACTAGACTGACAAGAAATTTCATAAATACCCACCTTTAATAAAAGCACATCATCTTTTACAGATCCCAGAAGATTTGTCATCTTGGGCAGTAGATGAAAGATTGCATCTATTTCAAGCTTCTTCATTATTCTGCCGATTCTTGAAGAACCATTTTACACATAAGGGGATACAAATCATGGAAACCATCCATTTCATGTCTATGCTCTCAGAGGAATTATTGTTTTGAGTCTTTACTGCCCAGTATTCAACATATGCCATCCTTTTTAAAGATTAATCACATCATTCGTAAGCACTGAGTATTTGCTGACTCAGCACTTGCTACGTTTTATTCTTAGGTGCATAAAGTTTTATCTATGACAGACGTTCTTGTGTTGACTATCTTATCTCTGATGCACATGCGATTACTTCACAGTGTTTCGTCAAGTAGTTCTAATTTTGTCACCAACTCACCCTGAAGATGGCTGTAAGATTAACAGCAGAAAAACTGGAAGAAGAAATTGTACTGTCCCAGATGCATACCCGAATGATGATGGAACATTTAAAGGCAATTTGGAAATGTTAGAATCCCATAAGCCAATTTAACTGCAATTGGTTACCCTGTCAGACTCATAAAAATTCCCTGCTGTTGTGAAAAAAGTGAATTTATGAACTCTCTCCACAATTTTTATTTCAGACATTTATTTCTTATAATTACATTCTCATACTCTGAAAAACTGCAAGATTCTCTATTAATACAAAATAGGTTCTCAGATATGCGAGTGGCTCAAAGACTTCTTAAGTAATAGAATCCAATACCTGTCCTGGATGGTGAGCGTTGAACAGTGGCAGGGTTATCACCAGGGGCACGCCAGGGAAGTGTGGTAAGACAGCTCTCATTCAACATATACATAAATGATCTGATGGATGTTCGTCCCCGGTAGCTGAGTGGTCAGCGTGACAGACTGTCAATCCTAAGGACCCGGGTTCGATTCCCGGCTGGGTCGGTGATTTTCTCCGCTCAGGGACTGGGTGTTGTGTTGTCCTAAACATCATCATTTCATCCCCATCGACGCACAGGTCGCCAAAGTGGCGTCAACTCTAAAGACTTGCACCAGGCGAACGGTCTACCTGATGGGAGGCCCTCGCCACACGACATTTATTTATTTATCTGATGGATGATATAGGATGCCTTAGACAGAATTTCTATTTGGTGTGATGGATGGCAGCTTGCTCTATATGTAGAAAAATGTAATTTAATGAAGATGACTATGAAAAACAATTTTTTAAAGTTCAAATACAGTTTTAGTGGTGTGCTGTTTGGCACAGTAACAGTGACTAAACATCTAGACATCACATCGCGAGGTGATATGAAACAGAGCAAGCACATAAGGCTGTAGTAAGGAAGGCAAATGACTGACTTTGATTTATTGCAAGATTTCTAGGAAGTTGTAGCTTATATATAAAGGAGACTGCATATAGAACACTAGTGCAGCCATTCCTGAGTACTGCTGGAGTATTTGTGATCCACACCAGGTCAGATTAAACGAAGACATCAAAGCCATTCAGAGGCAAGCTGCTAGATTTGTTACTGGTAGGTTTCACAAATGTGCAAGTATTACAGAAATGCTTTGTGAACTCGATTAGAAATCCCAGGAGGTAAGATGACATTCTTTTTGTGAACAGCTATTGAGAGAATGTAGAGAACCGGCATTTGCAACTGACTGCAGAACAATTATACTGCTGCCAACATAGATTTCATGTAATGACTGTGAAGACAAGGTAAGAGAAATTAGGGCTCATATGGAAGGATATATATAGACATTTTCCCTTGCTTTATTTGCCAGTACCGAGCGGGGTGGCGCAGTGGTCAGACACTGGACTCGCATTCGGGAGGACGACGGTTCAATCCCACGTCAGGCCATCCTGATTTAGGTTTTCTGCGATTTCCCTAAATCACTCCAGGCAAATGCCAGGATGGTTCCTTACAAAGGGCACGGCCGACTTCCTTCCCTGTCCTTCCCTAATCCGATGAGACCGATGACCACGCTGTCTGGTCTCCTTCCCCAAAACAACCCAACCCTTTATTTGCCAGTGTAACAGGAAAGGGAATGACTAGTAGTGGTACAAGGCACCTTCCACCATAAAACATGTGGTGGCTTGTAGTATATGTAAGTAGATGTAGACTGAAATACTCAGATATTAAATCACCTTAAATTTTTTTATCATCTTGACTCTGGATGGAAGCTCACACAAGGTTGATTCATCAGTTATCGAGTAAACAAATCCAAGATCCCCACTATCTACGACATATGATGTTTCTTCAATATTCCCACTTATGGTCACTGATCCACTGATACAAATAACAGTACTTGATAAACAGCACAGCTAATGCCAGCCCAAGGACCTAAGTTTTCCAAAATCACACTTAGCCAAAATTTGCCATATCACAAGTAAGTTGGACATTGGTGCAAATGGGGTGACAGAGTGGCTGGAGCGTAAGTACTCTTTGTAGTGTGCTAAGGATATGGTGAGTGTTTGACCCAGGAAGGAGTGAAGCATAATGTGTATTAATCGTCTTGCCTGTTTGAAGGGTATTTATTGCACTTGCTGTGTGCTGTATGACAAATAAATAATGGTGATAGTCTAATTCCAACAGTTACATACATCTATAAAACCTGCTACGTAGCATTAAATTACACATAAGAAAATGAGAAACATACCAATAAATCCTGCAGGATGCCTTTCACTTTTTCGACAGTGGCAAGCACTAGAGAGGCCTGCATCTCAGGTAAGGAACTGGAGAGTGTGTCGACTTGCCCAGACCCATTGGCTGATCCAACTCTGGCCAGAGGTGCAGGAGATGCCGCGAGGCCTTGCCTGACCCGAGACAATGCATCTGCCAGGTGGGCCTTCAGAGCTTGCGAATGGGCTCGACATTGGCGACGTGCAGCCTTCAGTACTATCTCTGTACCTGTCCTAACAAATTTAACAGCACTATGCATCAGTAACTGTGAAATCATTAAATACACATGGATTATAAACTACCAATTAGTTAAACTCTGTGTGAGCTGCAAATCTATGCTAACATAAAAATGTGCTGTTGTCTGCATCCATATTTTTGTTACTAAACAGCACATTAACTGCTGAACCACAGCTCAAAATTTGTGTGAATACAGCTAATTACATCTGGTTCCCACTTAGGCCTATTGCTGTTGTGAAAATTTTCACCATCTCAAGACGACAGACATTCATATGTCAGCACAAACTTCCAGCAAGAAATTTCCAATTACTTTTCTGTTTTGGATTATAGCTGACTCATTACTGTCATTTCTAACAGCAAAATTCAGGATTCTTAATGTAATTTTCTGCAGAAATGCACAAATGTATGTTTTCTGTACCTTCAGTCATCTAATAACAGAAAAGGTACATACATATTATTTTTTTATTACAGTCTATTGTTGTATCTTTCTTTACAAAGTATTAAAAATAAAGTAGTTGTCACAGATTTATCTCCACCTGACACTATGTCAAGCTTTCACAAAAAAGGTACATGCATTTTTTATGTATCTTCAACTGCTTCAGAGAAAATTGAAAGAAACAGCTTACTACATATTTAAAAAAAAATAAACTAGCTTAATGGCTTACTGCATTGATTTTTCTCAACCTTACCTCAGATTATATGCCCAACGAATGTCATTTGCTCTTTACCTGTATGTTTAATAGTTTAGACAATGGAAACTCCAGGTAGAAATATCAACTAGGTAGGAGAAGATAGATTGCTACTTACTGTAAAAAAGACACATTATGTTGCAGATGGGTAAAATTAAAAGATACTTACACAAAGCTTTCAGTCACAGCCTTCAACAGCAAAACAGGAACAGAGAAACACACAGCATTCATACACACAAGCAAGCACACCTGATGCGCACATGACTGCCAACTCCTACAACTCGGGGACACAATGCAGCTATCACATGTGATGAAAGCAGCAATCTGGAGGGGGCGGGCAAGGGGAAGGGATAGTAGTGTATGGGTGGGGGGAGAGAGGAATGCTGTCTGGTGGGAGTGTGCAGGGACAAGAGTGCCAACAGGTGAAGTGCCAGGAGGGTGTAGGGCAGGAAGATGAGGAAAAAAGGAACAAAAAGGAGAGGAGGGGGGAAAGATGGGTGGGTGAGTTGGCAGAGGGTGGCAAACAAAGAAGCTGGGAGATGAGAACGGGGAGGAGATAATATGACAGAGGGGGTGGAAACTGTTGGTGGAGGGTGTGGGGAGAGTATGATGCTTTAGGTTGTGTCTGGATTAATTACAGGAGTGGAGAATGTGTTGTAAGGATAACTCCCATCTGTACAATTCAGAAAAGCTGGTCACATTTGGCAGTGGCTGTTCATCCTGTAGGACAGCTGGTTGGTAGTCCTACCAATATAAAAACCTGTGCAATGATTGCAGCACAGCTGGTAAATGACATGGATGCTTTCAGGGAGGCCTGGCCCCTGATGGTGTAGAATAAACCTGTGACAGGACTGGAATAGGAAGTGCTGAGTGTGTGGACTGGTAAGGTCTTGCACCTGGGTCTCCCCTAGGGATATGATCCTTTTGGGCCGGCCGCAGTGGTCTCGTGGTTCTAGGCGCGCAGTCCGAAACCGTGCGACTGCTACGGTCGCAGGTTCGAATCCTGTCTCGGGCATGGATGTGTGTGATGTCCTTAGGTTAGTTAGGTTTAAGTAGTTCTAAGTTCTAGGGGACTGATAACCACAGCAGTTGAGTCCAATAGTGCTCAGAGCCATTTGATTTTTGATCCTTTTGGCAAGGGGTTGGGATTGGGAGAGACATAGGGATGGACTAGGATATTGTAGAGGTTGGGTGGATGAGAGAACACCAGCTTAGGGAGGGGTGGGAAGCACCTCTGGTAGAATGTCTCTCATTTCAGGGCATGATGATAGATAATCCAACACCCTGGTGAAGGATGTGGTTCAGCTGTCACAATCTAGATGATACTGAGTGACAAAGGAGACACCCCTTTGTGGCTGGTTCCTGGGGTGCGGTGTGAGGATTGGGGGTGTGAGGAGGACAGGAATGGGGGATCGGTTTGCGGACTAGGTATGGGGGATAGTGCATGTCTGTGGAGGCCTTGGTGAGACCCTTAGTATACTGAGCAAGGGAGTTCTTGTCACTGCCGATACATTGTACCCGGGTGGTCAGGCTGTATGGGATAGATTTTTTGGTGTGGAAGGTACGACAGCTCTCAAAGATGCAGGTACTGTCAGTGGCTGGTGGATTTAATATGGACAGAGGTGCTGATGGATCCATCAGAGAGGAGTAGGAGGTCAACATCTACAAAGGTGGCAAGTTGGGTTGAGGATTATCAGGTGAAGTGGGTGGGAGAGAAGACGTTGACGTTGTGAAGGAACGACGATAGGGTGTCTTGACCCTACGTCCAGATCATGAAGATCTAATCAATGAACCTGAAACCAGACTAAGAGTCTGGCGTTTTGGGAGGCTAGGAAGGTCTCCTCTAGATGGCCCATGAAAAGGTTGGCATAGGAGATTGCCCACAGCTGTGTTGTGGATTGTTTGCATACCTCCCTTCAAAGGAGAAGTAGTTGTGGGTTAGGATACAGTTGAAAGGTGTATGAGGAATGGGGTAGTAGGTCTGAAGGATGTTGGAAAAAGTAGTGATCAATAGCAGTAAGACCATTGGTATGAGGGATGCTGGTATACAGGGAGGTGACGTCAACAGTTATGACTAGGGATCCAGGGTAAAGGGGTTGGGATGGTGGAGAGTCAGTGAAAGAAGTGGTTGGTATCTTTGATGCAGGATGCTAGATTATGCGCAACTGGTTGGAGGTGTTGGTCAATGAGGGCTGAAATTATTTCAGTGGGGTCGCAAAAACAAGCCATAATGGGGCATCCAGGATTGCTGGGTTTGGAGATTTTGAGGAGCACATAGGAGGTGTGTGTGTGGAGAGTCACAGGGATTAGGAGGGAAATGGGTTCATGGGAGAGGATCTGGGAGGGGTCTAAGGCTTTAAGTAGGCATTGGATGTTGTGATGGACTTCTGGGATGAGATCACTCTGACAGAGTTTATAGGTGGAGGAGTCAGATAATTGGCAAACACCCTCTGCCAAATAGTCACCATGATTCATAATGATGGTGGTGGAACCCAGCTGCTTACCTGACATTTTCAACTTGCCATATCCCCTAAAACGCCCTACCAACACGCCACCAAATCCAGAGCTGAAACATTCCCGTAACACTGTTGTTAAGCTTTTCTCCTAAACTATCAGCTTCACAGAAGTTTCGTCCTAGCCAAAGACCTCATCTTTAGCTGTACACCCAAATTTAACCATGCTTGACTGATGAAAGATATACAATCCTCCCAATCCCTGCAGTAGAAGCACTTCTTTGCTGACAATCCCACCATCCAAAACCAACCTAATTCCAACATTGAACCCTGCCTCTGCCAGTTCACACCGCCATCCAGTAGTGATCCTGTCTCCCCCCAACTGCTCCCACCTTCCAGGAATTCCTTACCTCCAACTTAGCCTCACCATCCTTCCCCAGATCCCTTCTCAGAACACCACCCTTTTAGCAGAAGAAATAATAGCCATACACAACCTCAAAACACATCCTGACCTAATCATCCTACCTGCAGGCAAAGGTTCTACCACTGTTGTTACAAATTGGAGTGACTATCTAGCAGAGGGCCTCCACCAATTATCTGACTCTTCCACCTACAAACTCTGCCAGAGTGATCCCATTCCAGCAGCCCAACAAAACCTCCAATACCTGCTTAAAGCCTCAGGTCCTTCCCGGAACCTTTCCTCTGAATCCATTTCCCTCCTTACCCCTATGACATCCCGCGCACCTACCTTCTACATGCTCCCCAAAATTCATTCTGGACACCCCATTGTGCATGGTTATTGTGCCCCCACTGAAGGAATTTTGGCCATCACTGACTGACAGCTCCAACCAACTGCCTGTAATCTAGCCTGCATTTCGAAAGCTGTCATCCCTTTCAAACTTAAAATCCCTCCCACACAGCCTGGCCATCCGGGGACAGCATATCTGCAGTGACCAGAACTCTCTTGCTTAGTGTGCTGAGGGTATCACCAAGGCCTTCACAGACTGGCACTATCCCCCAAATCTAGTCCACAAACAGATCTCCTGTACCATTTCCCCTCACATCCCCAATCCTCCCACAACCCCTAACAACAGGCCACAAATGAGCGCCCCCTTCATCACCCAGTACCACCTACATTGGAACAACTGAACCACATCCTTTGCCAGGGCTTTGATTACCTATCATCATGCCCTGAAACGAGGGACATCCTACTTGAGATGTTTCCCACCCATCCTGAAGTGGTGTTCCAATGCCCACCCAAGCTCTACAACACCCTAGTCCATCCCTGTGCCATTCACAATTCCAACTCCTTGCTATGAGAATCATACCTCTGTGGAAGACCCACATGCAAGACCCACCCAGCACTTCCTATTCCAGTCATGTCAAAGGTTTATCCTATCCCATCACTGGATGGACCACCTGTGAAAGCAGTCATGTCATTTACCAGCTATGCTGTAATCATTGCACATCTTTTTATATTGGTGTGACTACTGACCAATTATGATGAACAGCGACTGCCAAACTGTGATCATGAACAAAGTAGACCACCCTGTTGCACAACGTGCAGCTGAGCATAGCATGCTTGATTTCAATGACTGCTTCACTATCTGAACCATTTGGATCCTCCCTTCCACCACCAGCTTTTCTCAACTGCACAGATGGGATTTATCCTTACAACACATTCTCCACTACTGTAATTATCCCAGCTTCAACCTATGGTGAATTACTGTCCCCACACCCTCCACCCAACAGTCCCACCCTCTCTGTCCTACCATCTCCTCCTCATTCTTGTCTCCCAGCCTCTTTGTATGCCACCCTCTGCCAACACACCTGCTCATCTTTCCGCATTCCTCTCCTTTTTTTCCCACCACCCAGCCTCACAACCTCCAGACACTGCACCTGTTGGCATTCTAGTCCTTGCACACACCACCAGGCACCGTTCCTCTCTCCCCCATACATATACTACTATCCCTTTCCCTTCCCTGCCCCCTCCAGACTCCTGCTTCCATCCCATGTGATAGTTGCATTGTGGCCTGAGGTGCAGGTGTTGGTGTTCACGTGTCCAGAAGGTGTGCTCGCTTGTGTGTATGAATGGTGTGTGTTTCTCTGTTTGTATTTTGCTGATGAAGGCTATGACTGAAAGCACTGTTTAAGTGTCCTTTAATTTTGCCTGTCTGGTAAGTAGCAATCTATCTTTACCTACATTGTTGCTTCATAATTTGCACATATTTGGAAAAAGTAATGTAAGGAAATAATGTTTCATTTTATTTGGCTGGTGGTGGGTATACTTACCATGCACCATATTATATAAATACAGGTGATAATAAAAGCAATTTTATTGCATTTTATAGAGAACACATAGTAGCTGGCAACAAATAAAATTCATTTACATCACTGAGGATGAGGGAGGAATATTACTTTTTGGCTGCATAAGGCCTTTTAGCAGATAAAAGATTAAGGAATAAATAAATACAGCGCTACCATTTGACAGACAATAGGTTATTTAGAAAAGACATTCTCCATGGGAACACATTCAGTTATATCTTCAAGTACAGTCTTGAAAAATGACATGATTATTTTATGAGTTGCATTTTTTGATGCAAAAATAGTGGTGATATTAATGGGAGATTGGTTATTTGGTTTGCATAGCCTCTTGCACAAGGGTACTTGCTGATGGTGACACTAATTACAGATAATAATATGTGATTCAAATAACTTTCTGTTGTTGAGTCAAATAAGCAAGTTGGGGAATCTCTAACATCTATCCCATGGGGGTAATTGGAGAAGACTGTTTCATGGAAGTACATCTGTGACATTAACATACTGTACCAACTGCTGCATTTCCAATCCATAAACCACAATCTTCTGAGAGTAGAAAGCAGGGGGGGGGGGGGGGGGGGGGGGGGTTGTCTATTGTGCTCAGAGATCATAACAGATAAAGTGCTGGCCACAAATGGTTGAATAGTTAACTTTCATCCATTAATGGATATTTTCACTGCATATTGGCACTGTGTCTGCATGGATGCTATGAATACGTTGTTCATGTCTGACATTTCATTTATGGAAAGTAAACAGATGTTGCACAAAGTGAGAAGCTGAGAAAAGAATTATTCCAGTGAAATGAGTAGTAATAAAACTTCCTGTTAAGTATGTTAAGTAGCAGTTACTACCCAGCACTATGCTTTTTATTTTAAGAGAGAAATGATAATTGTTCTAAAGAGGCTCCTGAACATCACTTATTAACTGAACAAGTGGGGGGGGGGGGGGGGTTTTCTCGAGTTTGAATTTTTGACAACCTTAAGTTATCTGTCAGGGAATTGCCTCCTTTAGCCAAGTCTCAAATAATTTTCCCAGTTAGCTATTTCACAATTACAACTTCTTGGCACAGCTATGTGAAGTGGAGGGGGCAAGACTGTTGTCAAAGCAATCAGGATGGGATAACGATCTGACCTCACTGAGTCATTTGAAACAGTCAAGTTTGTCTGATAAGATGGAAGTACCATCATGGACAAAATGTTGTATAACAACACAGCATTTTGCTCTTCCATTAGCGAAAGAACAGCCTCACTGTTTCAATCTGTTTCCTCACAGCCCCATCATGTATCACGAGAATTCAGATAATCACAAACTAATCAAGGTGGTTGGATCTGGTGAAATTTCCTGCCATACACCACTTGATATGACTGATGTGGTGGCTGCAGTATAAATATAAACTGAAATTCCTGGTAGATTAAAACTATGTGCCAGAACGGGACTCAAACCTGGGTCCCAGGTTCACATCCCTGTCTGCCACTATTAATTAGCAGTAGTAGTAGTAGTAGTAGTAGTAGTAGCTGATATGCTATAATTTCATGCATGAATAGGGCAGTGCCACCCTTCCCATCAAACCAGTCTTCTTGAATTATTTTATATCTCAGATTTAGGCTTGAAACACGTCTTTACAATCATCAACATTGATGGGATTGCCTGGAGAAGGCCTTCACCATCAGATCTGATTTATCATACATTCCACTGAAGGAATTAAGTCCCTTTCACAGACCTGAAATACAGAAGATTCAATCTCAAATGCTTAATATGGCATTTGGTTCCACTTGGTCTTCAGCAGCCACATATATCAATGCTAATACTCATACAAGGTTGCATATGTTGTCTGTCAGGTCTCGGGTGTTATTCTGACCAATAGTTGCTATTGCTTCACACTTGCTGTTCTGTAGAATCTGCCATCTTTTGAGAGACTGGTGAACACCGGTTTGGGACATTTTGAGACAATGTGAACAGTTACAGTCAATATAAATGTTGGTAATGTCTTTGGCAACCATTGTATTGCTTTGGAAATACGTGGTGCTGTGGAGGTCTCCTCTATTGTAGTCAGTTCACAACACCAGCTCATCGAGATTCCTAAAATGCACACCCGTCTACATCTGTGTTTACATCCATACTCTGCAAACCACTGTAAAATGAACAGCAGAAGCTATTTCACAATGTATCACTTATTATGGGGGAGTCCTGTGCAATTTGAGTATGGGGTGTCTGTGCACACTGCAACTAGTCTAATCAAGTCTTCATGGTCCCTATGAGAGCCATACATAAGTAAATTATGTATATTTCTAGATTCCATGCCTACTACTGGTTCTTGAAACATGCAGAGCAGGTGCATGCAAACTATAGTAGTTGCAGTGATGAAATCTGTTGTTGACACCAGCTGTGCTGTATGCACCTGGGATTTAACTGCTGGTCATGATGGTCAGCATGGCCAAATAATGTTTATCTCTTGTAACTGATTTATTGTATGAATAAGAATCCACTGTAGCTACCTTATTTACCTGATTATAAGATGAAGTTTTTCCCATACTTGTCATTAAAAACATATGGAGTCATCTTATAATCACAGATTAAATTACTGCTGCTGAGGTCATCATTTTTACATTGTTTAACAGATTAATATAGGGGTCATCTTACATTTACATATGAAGTTTTGACTATTAAGATTTTGTAAAAACTTATTTTGTGTAGTTCCATAGGGTTGGGATTAGCAAATGAGGCTTTCATGGGAATAGGCTTAAGATTTCCTGACACAAGCACTCGATGCAGTATCAACCTTGCTGGAACAATCACACGACATTTCACTAGCGGTGCTAGTGTGAGGTGTAGTAGAGAAACTATGAAATAGCCACAACAGCAATCTAATGCTCTGCTTTAAAACTCACAATTTTGTGAAACAGAGGAGGCAATAGCATTAAATTACATCAACATACAAACTTTTATTTTATTTGAACAAGATTGCAATAAAAGTTTTCGTACATGTATGGGTACCATACACATACATTTATGCGGATTTTGAGGTAAAGGTAACATTCATCTTGTCTTTCAAAAACCGTTAATTGATTCTGAACCCAAGTCAATATTCTATTTGGTTATGAACAATTGTAATGATTAACCAAGTGAGTTGCAAACAACAAATTCGGTTCCTGTCCACATATTAAATTACTGGGGAAAAATGTCACCAGCTTTTAATCATCTTTAGAACAAGATGGTGACATTAAGATGAAATGAGAAAGAAAATTAATCCATAATTAAATATCAACAAATGAAATAAATCCATTAAACTGATGGCAATTTTCAATGCAACAATAAATTACAGCCGGAAGACACATTGTGAAGGTACCACCAAGAGACTTCACTCTATCGCAGGAAGAGCAAAAGTTCGAGAATTGGACTGAACCTTGATTGCGATCTCTTATTTTTGTATTAGTTGCTGTTGTTACATATGACCTACACCCTAGAAGATATGGCCATCCATGTTTCACTGTTACTCAAGTACATCACTATGGAGGGTTGAAGGGGGACCTACGATCCGAGTGGAGAGGGAAGAGGTGAGTGGGCAGCAAATTTTGCAGTGCTGCAAATCATGGGAATCTGTTCTGCATGCTTTGACTTTTTCTGAATATGTGCCATGTTTAAACTACAGTTTGCCTGAACCAATTTGTACTTGGAATCAAACTGATTTTACAATTGGACAAATACTCAACAATAGCTCACATTTGCACAGAAAATGCCAAAAGTCTACATTGGGGCCAGTGGCATTATGACACGTTTTGTGCAGCAATGTTGTCAACGCTCAGTGTAGGATATGACAGGAATGACTGGGTTTTGTCAGATGCTGCTTCTACACAGCCAACGAAAGAGCGGCGGGCAGATGATATGGTCAGAAGCAAGAGACATTGTAACATTTTCACGTTAGTATTGAAGCAAAATCTGCTGTGTGTTCAGAGGGAAAGAAACAAGGTGGCTGTATTCTCAGGTCCCACCATAAGCACAACCTCAGACATTGCAACACATTCTTGTGGCAATGCAGATGTAAGGGTCTTAGCTGTCCTGTTAGGATGATGATGATGATGATGATGAATAAAAATAGTGATACCACAGACAACAGGCTAAGTGAACAAAAAAGGCAGTGAAGATAATTAATGAAATCAATTCCTTTTTGTTTATTTTATTTCTCCTTGTATTATCAAAAAGTAGACAGCGAATAAAAGCTGTAAGTTTAGAATACGCGTAATATTAACTTTTTAGGCAGATACCTTATGTCAATAAAGGTTTGCAATTTTGATTGGGTAGAATATGTTAAAAAATAAATTTTTCTCAAGGAGCCTCTTAAAAAAAAGGGGGAGGGGGTCATCTTATATTCAGGGTCATCTTGTACTCAGGTAAATATGGTACATCTTCTCATAATCAGATTTCTTTTAATAAGTTGAGTAATATTGGTTTTGTTACTTTCCACCAATTGCTCGGTAAATCATTTGATGCTGTCATCAGGCACACAGCAGTTTTTATTTTATTTATTTATTTTGTGGTTATGCTTTTATTGACATTTCAAATGACTCTCTAACTATGATGAGCAGCACTTTAACCTGCCAGGAAACCTTTCTCACTTTAGAGTTTGAAGTTAAGAGTACTAGATAACACATCCAATAAAGGAACAATGATGTCACTCAATAACTATGTGCAGGTTGTGAATCCTACCTGGTAGGAATTATTAAAACTTTATTTCATCCACTATGCATTTCATTGATCATGCTGTCATCATAAGGTAGGTTTCATTCTGTTTCATATATGTATTTTGCATTTGTATCATGCACATGTGACATGCTTTTAACAGCCAGTGATCATATGAGAAGATTAAATGCAACTCTGCACTACTGGTGAGATATTAACATTACTTATAGTTTTGAAAAGTGTAACACACATTTCTACAGAACTGAAAAATATCTACTTCCTGCATATCAAAAGTGAAATTGTTACTGTAGTGATAAACACAGATGATGTACTATGACAGCATACAGTAAGTGTTTCACATCTGTTACACAGTACATAAGGATACTATTTTTGTAGAAATATACATAATAGACTTCAGTGCTGTAATTAAAACACGTACTCCATAACTAGCGGAGGATGACACCTAACCTTCTCATCTCATTTTATCACAGGCTGCCAAAACACATCATGCATGTGCAACAAATGTAATTGTAATTGCAAAAAAGAATCAAACTCTCTTGACACTAACATAATACAAGGGCGTTCTGAAAACTAATGCCTCCAAATTTTTTATTCTGTTCTCAAAATCGACTGAGGTATTAAACATCATGCACATTACTCAGTTCACTTCCCCACTTTGCTGACAAGTTGCAACCCTCTGTCGCTAGAGGGCTCCAAATTGTAGAGTGTAACACAACAGTATATAATGAAACTATGTCCATACATGTGAGACAGCATGTTTTAATCGAGTTTCTGAAAGCACAAATTCAAAGAGTTTGTCAACACATGGAGCACCCTCTATTTCGGTATGACAATGTCAGACCACACACAAGCACTGCGACATCTGCAACAATCCAACGCCTTGGGTTCACTATTATCAATCGTTCTCCACACAGTCCTGACTTTGCATCGATTTTCACCTGTTCCAACAACTGAAGAACACTTTTACACTCTCCACTGTGATAGTAAGGAACCAGGGCAAGCAGATGTGAGGTTGTGGCTCCATTAACAAAGTCAAACATCCTATGGAGACAGTATTAATAAACTGGTTTCTCTTTGGGAGATATGTGTTTGTCATCAGGGTGACTACATAAAAAAATTTAGAGGTACTTCTTTAAGTTGTTTTAAAATTTTCAGACTTGAGTCCAGTTGTTTCCTGGTTAATTTGGGCACTGTACTAAGATTTTCTGACTCAGATTTTACAAATTTATGCAAATCAGAATTATTCTTTCCTTGTTCCACTATCTGATCATTATAATTGTTTTGCAACTAACTTACTTTCCTTGCTCATGGCAACAATAGGCAAAATGCATATGAACAGCCTGTCACTCTCCTTGTACATCTACTTTGCCACAGTACATCACATGAGATACGTCATGAGTGACATGCTGTAGACCACATATCTTGGAGGCAGCCATAATAATGTGACTTGACAGTGGAAATAGAAGTTATGAAATAACTTAGAACACAATCTAATATTAATTAGGTAAATCTCAGATCTGAACTGAAAGAGACTAACCTGGCAAAGTCTGATTCTGCCAGAAGAGTATTAACAGCCTGAAGACGCCGATGGAAACGATCAAGTGCACGGACCAAAACCGCTGTATCGCCTGTATCTTGTTCTTGTTCCACTCTGTTACTCATGAGCTCAAAGTAGTTCTGCATGTTTTGGAGCACAAAGTTGTTCAGTTGAGTTGTTGCAACTGAATCTAAATCATCACTGGATCAAGTATTACACCATCAGTCTTGATATGATATCATTAAAAATATACTGACATTACAGGTGGAGAAAAGAATGGCATACAGTTATCCTGGAGGAAACACACACAGTTCAGCTATACATACAATAGAAATACATATTGCACATCTTTTATCAACACCAACTAATTATCACTCATTTATTTGTTTAGGGCCCATTTTATTACATTCATGATATAGAACTTGTATTTTATTAGAGTATCTTAAGCATGACAGATCTTTATGATCAAAATTATACAGACAGTCAAGAATACTAAACTCGTTATTTCCAGGATGGAACCAAATGTCAAAAATTGATATTTTATGTGGTTCATCTTGAATGTGCAATGAGAGAGGAGCATATGTTTCTAAATGGCTTATGTTTCACAACAGACAATACAGAATGTAGTGCCTGTAAAGCTAAACACAAGAGCAGAGAAACGTTTTGTAACAAATGTCACCCTACTTTGAAGGAATTTATTATCATACACAGAAACATCATAGAAATTGGTTTGATAAAGCTACAAAGAGCTCGCTCGTAAAAAATGTTTGCACAGTAGAATTTGAGGAGATGGAATTGAATCATGTGGAAGAAGACTCGTAAATGAACACTTGTCAATTTGTCTGTGAAATGCATACTGCAAAAAATACACTGTGGAGAATATGGTGTAGCAGCAATTATTCCCCTATAAATAAACAATATGTGCAAGCAATGAGACAGGTTTGTCAATGGATTATCTGATACAATATTACAGTGGCAAACTTACTACAGTTTGAACTATTTATGTAGAAATAGCCATGTCTGGAGTAATGAAAATCCATACATAACTCATATCAGATTACTAGCAGCAATTCTCTACAAACCTTGGGCTGAAATTATGCAAGATAGATGAACAGGTCCTTATTTTCTGGCATCCATTTCAGTGGTCCACATTACATAGTATTCATTTGAAATGCACTGCTGTAGTTGTTGGGAACTTTAGCTCTTATTCCTCACGAGAGGGTGTGGTTTCAGTGCAACAGGATGCTGTACAACTTCAGTATTAATATTCCTGAGCATCTCGATAACAGATAATTTCATTATTGGACTGGACTGGAATCTTTTCCCCCTTTGGAGTTACACAGAATCATTGACGTGTGAAAAATCAGAAAAAAATTGGAGAGAAACTAGTTGGTAGTGTTCCAAGTGCCTGTCACATTCTGTAACAAGACGAGACATATTTGAGAGGACAAACAAAATTTTATGTGCCGATGTAATGCTTGCACTGAGATTGCAGTTGCCACTTTGAACAGTTTCTTTGAACTCAAGTTGTTCATAACAGCAAAAAATTTCCAGCCATTAGTTCCTAATGTTAAAGTACTCAGTACAGTATCCTGTACAAGCTATGTAATTATAGTCCTACATTTTGAGAACATCCCTTATATAACACTTAAAAATATTATGAAAAATAATGTCACACAAAGCATTAGCAAACATAAAATTAAAATTATTTTTCTTATTGCCTGCAAAGAACATTTGCTATGTATGAGTGAAGTTAATACGCATGCACCAAAATAAGCTAGGATAGTACATTTAAAGTAATGCCATCAACTGTATACTCAGTTCAGTGTTTTGAGGAATGCCTAGACATTACTGCTACTTTGAATCTGTTACTCATTATGGTGCAATCTCCTGCGCAAATTCAGCATCTTCATATAAAAACCAACACACACTTCACACTTTTCATTTCTGACACAACTACAGCATCTGCCACACAGAGAATTTAAAGCTTCCAACACGATATTTAACACCGGAGTATATGGAGTTAAAAACAGCAATAAAATAAAAGCCAGTAATAAATTTAACACGGAGCTCGGTTCCCTGAAAAGACTGGTCTTTACTCTTCTGGTGGAAAAATGTTGTTATTCTACTGACAAATTTGTAGACGACAGTTTTATAGTGCGAATAAGATAATTATTTATTTTATTTGTATACTGAAAACTAGTATGTATTTGTGTAGCTATGTGTCAGAAATGGATTTAAAATAATGTAAATATTTTTATTTCTGTTAAAAAATGTTCTTATTGCAAATCTTGACATGTCTCCTACATATCAATCATATGATCTGAAAATTGTAAGTAACAAGATGAATAAATCACATTTCATGTTTCTCCATAATTTCTCCTCTTAAGATACACAATATCAATTATAACAAGATAATGTTCATTACTAAGTCAGAAAGGTGCACAGCAGAGGATGAAATATGGTATTCAACATTGAACATAATATACAGCAAAAAACAAAATAAATATAACATTCTGTTGATGATGAAGCCATATTGAACAACCACAGAAGGAACTCACTCATAACCTTTTGCAACGAACTTTCTCAATATTCAATATAATCAATTCTGGGGATAGCAATTAATACCATCACCAGTCCTTAAAGTAACTTAAATGTAGTTGTTATATTTTCCTTTTTTATATGAAGATATTTGATTTACTTCTATAATATTCTGTAACAAGGTGCTATTATAATACTTAATCCTTTAGTATCGTACCTCTGATTGGGATCCTGAGAGCGTGGTCTATTCAGGAACATATCATTATATGATGCAACAACAAGGCAAAGGTCACTGAGAAATCCTGAACTACCAGCATCAACAAATTCTATCATATCCTAAAACAAACAAATTCAAAGTGCATGAGAATAAAACATTTACATACACACATAACAGCACGCAACAGTAAGACATTGACAAATATTAAGATAACTCATAAACATAACATTATGAGTAATATGAAAGATACTATTGTTATACAAGAAATCAGATCTCTAGTTCGTTTGTAGCAGCTCTCAATGGGCTCCAACCTTTTTTCATCATGATGTGATTTTTAAAATTACTGAAGACTAACAGGGAGTCTGCATTTCCTAATAGACAAAATATTTGCTAGCTGATATGACAAAGATAATTTTGAAGTTATAGTACTGACAAATATTTGAGATTAATTTTTAAATTACAAACCAACAATATTAAATTTTCTTAAAAAGTTATTTATTCAAGCAATTACCAGTTATGGATGTGTCTTCCAACCTTACTATGGTTACATATCCAGTTATTACAAAGTGAATAAAAATCAGACATTTAGGTTTTGGCCAAAGCCTTCTTCAGAAAAGGAAAAAAACACACACACACACACACACACACACACACACACACATATATATATATATATATATATATATATATATATTATATATAAATACAAAGATGAGGTGACTTACCGAACAAAAACGCTGGCAGGTCGATAGACACACAAACAAACACAAACATACACACAAAATTCAAGCTTTCGCAACAAATTGTTGCCTCATCAGGAAAGAGGGAAGGAGAGGGGAAGACGAAAGGAAGTGGGTTTTAAAGGAGAGGGTAAGGAGTCATTCCAATCCCGGGAGCGGAAAGACTTACCTTAGGGGGAAAAAAGGACAGGTATACACTCGCACACACGCACATATCCATCCACACATACAGACACAAGCAGATATATTGATATATATATATATATATATATATAATGGAAGGAAACATTCCACGTGGGAAAAATTATATATAAAAACAAAGATGAGTACCTACTCCTAATGATCCGACTCCTCAAGACACCATCCAAATTGAACCCTGCCTGGAACAGTTCCGTCCTCCGTCACAGCGGGACCCACCTCCTCTTCCTCAAAATCACCCTCTCCAAACCTTCCAGGAATATCTGACTTCCAGCCTTGCATCTCAATCCTTCTTAAAAAACCTTAATCCTACACCCAACATCACCACTGCTGAAGCCCAGGCTATCCGTGATCTGAAGGCTGACCGATCCATCATCATTCTTCCGGCAGACAAGGGTTCCACGACCGTGGTACTTGATCGTCGGGAGTATGTGGCTGAGGGACTGCGTCAGCTTTCAGACAACACCACATACAAAGTTTGCCAAGGTAACCCCATTCCCGATGTCCAGGCGGAGCTTCAAGGAATCCTCAGAACCTTAGGCCCCCTGCAAAACCTTTCACCTGACTCCATCAACCTCCTGACCCCACCGACACCCCGCACCCCTACCTTCTACCTTCTTCCTAAAATCCACAAACCCAATCATCCCGGCCGCCCCATTGTAGCTGGTTACCAAGCCCCCACAGAACGTATCTCTGCCTACGTAGATCAACACCTTCAACCCATTACATGCAGTCTCCCATCCTTCATCAAGGACACCAACCACTTCCTTGAACGCCTGGAATCCTTACCCAATCTGTTACCCCCGGAAACCATCCTTGTAACCATTGATGCCACGTCCTTATACACAAATATTCCGCACGTCCAGGGCCTCACTGCGATGGAGCATTTCCTTTCACGCCGATCACCTGCCACCCTACCTAAAACCTCTTTCCTCATCACCTTAGCCAGCTTCATCCTGACCCACAACTTCTTCACTTTTGAAGGCCAGACATACCAACAATTAAAGGGAACAGCCATGGGTACCAGGATGGCCCCCTCGTACGCCAACCTATTCATGGGTCGCTTAGAGGAAGCCTTCTTGGTTACCCAAGTCTGCCAACCCAAAGTTTGGTACAGATTTATTGATGACATCTTCATGATCTGGACTCACAGTGAAGAAGAACTCCAGAATTTCCTCTCCAACCTCAACTCCTTTGGTTCCATCAGTTTCACCTGGTCCTACTCCAAATCCCATGCCACTTTCCTTGACGTTGACCTCCACCTGTCCAATGGCCAACTTCACACGTCTGTCCACATCAAACCCACCAACAAGCAACAGTACCTCCATTATGACAGCTGCCACCCATTCCACATCAAACGGTCCCTTCCCTACAGACTAGGTCTTCGTGGCAAACGAATCTGCTCCAGTCCGGAATCCCTGAATCATTACACCAACAACCTGAAAACAGCTTTCGCATCCCGCAACTACCCTCCCGACCTGGTACAGAAGCAAATAACCAGAGCCACTTCCTCGTCCCCTCAAACCCAGAATCCCCCACAGAAGAACCACAAAAGTGCCCCACTTGTGACAGGATACTTTCCGGGACTGGACCAGACTCTGAATGTGGCTCTCCAGCAGGGATACGACTTCCTCAAATCCTGCCCTGAAATGAGATCCATCCTTCATGAAATCCTCCCCACTCCGCCAAGAGTGTCTTTCCGCCGTCCACCTAACCTTCGTAACCTGTTAGTTCATCCCTATGAAATCCCCAAACCACCTTCCCTACCCTCTGGCTCCTATCCTTGTAACCGCCCCCGATGCAAAACCTGTCCCATGCACCCTCCCACCACTACCTACTCCAGTCCTGTAACCCGGAAGGTGTACACGATCAAAGGCAGAGCCACGTGTGAAAGCACCCACGTGATTTACCAACTGACCTGTCTACACTGTGACGCATTCTATGTGGGAATGACCAGCAACAAACTGTCCATTCGCATGAATGGACACAGGCAGACAGTGTTTGTTGGTAATGAGGATCACCCTGTGGCTAAACATGCCTTGGTGCACGGCCAGCACATCTTGGCACAGTGTTACACCGTCCGGGTTATCTGGATACTTCCCACCAACACCAACCTATCCGAACTCCGGAGATGGGAACTTGCCCTTCAGTATATCCTCTCTTCTCGTCATCCGCCAGGCCTCAATCTCCGCTAATTTCAAGTTGCCGCCACTCATACCTCACCTGTCTTTCAACAACTTCTTTGCTTCTACACTTCTGCCTCGACTGACATCTCTGCCCAAACTCTTTGTCTTTAAATATGTCTGCTTGTGTCTGTATGTGTGGATGGATATGTGCGTGTGTGCGAGTGTATACCTGTCCTTTTTTCCCCCTAAGGTAAGTCTTTCCGCTCCCGGGATTGGAATGACTCCTTACCCTCTCCTTTAAAACCCACTTCCTTTCGTCTTCCCCTCTCCTTCCCTCTTTCCTGATGAGGCAACAATTTGTTGCGAAAGCTTGAATTTTGTGTGTATGTTTGTGTTTGTTTGTGTGTCTATCGACCTGCCAGCGCTTTTGTTTGGTAAGTTTCATCATCTTTCTTTTTAGATATATTTTTCCCACGTGGAATGTTTCCCTCGCAACCTCTTAGTTCATCCCTATGAAATCCCCAAACCACCTTCCCTACCCTCTGGCTCCTACCCCTGTAACCGCCCCCGGTGTGAAACCTGTCCCATGCACCCTCCCACCACCACCTATTCCAGTCCTGTAACCCGGAAGGTGTACACGATCAAAGGCAGAGCCACGTGTGAAAGCACCCACGTGATTTACCAACTGACCTGCCTACACTGTGAAGCGTTCTATGTGGGAATGACCAGCAACAAACTGTCCATTCGCATGAATGGACACAGGCAGACAGTGTTTGTTGGTAATGAGGATCACCCTGTGGCTAAACATGCCTTGGTGCACGGCCAGCACATCTTGGCACAGTGTTACACTGTCCGGGTTATCTGGATACTTCCCACTAACACCAACCTGTCAGAACTCCGGAGATGGGAACTTGCCCTTCAGCATATCCTTTCTTCTCGCTATCCGCCAGGCCTCAATCTCCGCTAATTTCTAATTTCAATTTGCCGCCGCTCATACCTCACCTGTCTTTCAACTTCACTCTGTACATCCGCCCCGACTGACATCTCTGCCCAAACTCTTTGCCTTTACAAATGTCTGCTTGTGTCTGTGTATGTGTGGATGGATATGTGTGTGTGTGTGTGCGCGAGTGTATACCTGTCCTTTTTTCCCCCTAAGGTAAGTCTTTCCGCTCCCGGGATTGGAATGACTCCTTACCCTCTCCCTTAAAACCCATATCCTTTTGTCTTTCCTTCTCCTTCCCTCTTTCCTGACGAGGCAACCATTGGTTGCGAAAGCTAGAATTTTGTGTGTATGTTTGTGTTTGTTTGTGTGTCTATCGACCTGCCAGCGCTTTTGTTTGGTAAGTTTCATCATCTTTCTTTTTAGATATATTTTTCCCACGTGGAATGTTTCCCTCTATTATATATATATATATATATATATATATATATATATATATATATGGATGGATATGTGCGTGTGTGCGAGTGTATACCTGTCCTTTTTTCCCCCTAAGGTAAGTCTTTCCGCTCCCGGGATTGGAATGACTCCTTACCCTCTCCCTTAAAACCCACTTCCTTTCGTCTTCCCCTCTCCTTCCCTCTTTCCTGATGAGGCAACAGTTTGTTGCGAAAGCTTGAATTTTGTGTGTATGTTTGTGTTTGTTTGTGTGTCTATCGACCTGCCAGCGCTTTTGTTCGGTAAGTCACCTCATCTTTGTTTTTATATATAATTTTTCCCACGTGGAATGTTTCCTTCCATTATATATATATATATATCAATATATCTGCTTGTGTCTGTATGTGTGGATGGATATGTGCGTGTGTGCGAGTGTATACCTGTCCTTTTTTCCCCCTAAGGTAAGTCTTTCCGCTCCCGGGATTGGAATGACTCCTTACCCTCTCCTTTAAAACCCACTTCCTTTCGTCTTCCCCTCTCCTTCCCTCTTTCCTGATGAGGCAACAATTTGTTGCGAAAGCTTGAATTTTGTGTGTATGTTTGTGTGTCTATCGACCTGCCAGCGTTTTTGTTCGGTAAGTCACCTCATCTTATATATATATATATATATATATATATATATATATATATATATATATATATATATATATATATATATATATTCATTCACACAAGCAAGAACATGTCATGTACACATGACTGCTAACTCCGTCAGCTTGGATTGGAATGTAACTGTCATGTTTAATGGAAGCAGCAATCAGGAGGGGGTGGGGAAGGGGAAGGAATAGCAGGGTGCAGGAGAGAGTACACAAACTAGAAGGACGTATAACAAGACAGCTAATAGATGCAGTGCTGCGAGGCTGCGAGGCATTGTGATGGGGAGGGGGTGGGAGCAGGAAGGAGAAAAAGAAAAATGGGAGGAGCAGACAAGGGAAGAGGCAGGTAGGTGCATTGGTAAAGGCAGCACACAAAGAGGTTGACGGAAGGTAAACTGGGAGAATATGTTGTAAAGATAGCTCCCATCTGCTCAGTTCAGAAAAGCTGGTGGTGGAGAGGATGATCCAGATGGTCTGGGTTGTGAAGCAGTCATTGATATCAAGCATATTATGTACAGCTGCCACATGGCTACTTTGCTCTTGGCCACAGTTTGGCTGCTGGAGAGCTAGTTGATAGTCATGCCAATATAAACAGCCAATATAAAAAGGAGCATGGCTGGATAGTGGTATCAGCTAGGAGAGGCAGGGGGCAAAGCTGGGATTAGGTTGGATTTGGTTGGAGGGATTGACGACAAAAAAGTGTTTCCATTGCAGAGATAAGGGGAAGAAGAGTAGGTCTTTGACAAGTCCAACATGGTTACATCCATCAATTTCACCTGGGCCTCCACAACCCAGTGTCCCACCTTCCTGGACGTCGACCTCCTCCTCAATAATGGCTCCACCCTCAACTCTGTCCACATCAACACCATAAACGATCAACAGCACCTGCATTTTGACAACTGTCATCCTTTCAACACCAAAAACTCCTTAACATACAGTCTGGCCATCCATGGACAGCATTTCTACAATGCAAGAACTCTTTTGCCCAGTAAGCTGAGAGTCTCACTGCAGCCTTCATAGACAGGCACTATCCCTCTGAACTTAGTCTGTATACAGATCTCCTGTGTCATTTTTACTCGCATCCCCTATCCTCCCACCTCCCCCAAGAACCAGCTACAAAGGAGTGCATCCTTTGTCACCAACCAACAAAACCATACCCTTCTTATGATTTTTATTACCTATCATCAAACCCTGAAATGAGGGACATTCTACCCGAGATACTTCCCACTCCTCAAAAAAATGGCTCTGAGCACTATGGGACTTAACTTCTGAGGTCATCAGTCCCTTAGAACTTAGAAGTACTTAAACCTGACTTAACCTAAGGACATCACACACATCCATACCCAAGGCAGGATTCGAATCTGCGACCGTAGCAGTCGCGCGGTTCCAGACGGTAGCGCCTAGAACCGCTCGGCCACTCCGGCCGGCTACTTCCCACTCGTTAAGTGGTGTTCCATCACCCACCCAACCTCCCCAACATCCTAGTCCATACGTATGCCACTCCCAATCTCAACCCCTTGCCACAGGGATCATATCCCTGTGGAAGACCCAGGTGCAAGACCTGCCAAATCCACCCACTAAGAACTTCTTATACCAGCCCTGTCACAGGCTTATCATGCCCTATCAGAGCTTGGGTCATCTGTGAAAGCAGCCTTTTGTATACCAGCTCTGCTGCAATCACTGCACATCTTTCCCCTTCCCTGCTCCTCTCTTTTTCCTTTTCCACTCCCCCCCCCACCACACTCCACTTCCCTGCCCCACAGCCTTCTGACGCTGCACCTGTTAGCAGTACTGTCCCACTTCTAGTCCCTGCATGGTAGGCAAGACGCCACTCTTCTCTTCTGCCACCCATATCCTGCTACCCCTTCTCATTCCTCACTTTCTCCAGATTGCTGCTTCCGTTCAATGATAAAGTCACATTTTGGTCCGTGCTGCTGGAGATGGCGATCATGTGTGCGGGAGGTGTTCTTGCTTGAGTGAATGATTGTGCATGTGTTTCCTTTTTGGAAGAAGGCTTTGGCCAAAAGTTAAATATGTAACAGTCTTTTCATTGTGCCTATCTGCAACTCTGTGTGTCATCTTTATGGTGAGTAGGAATCCAGCATTTCCCTTATATTGTTGATGTTAAAACGGATTTTTACATTGTTTGATTTTGCCTAATGGCTGTTTTTCCATCCCACGACTCTGTGATGTTTCCTTTGTTACTATTCTTTGAAGCATTACGCTTCTCAGTGTCCATTCTTTCTCTTCTTTCTGCGTTTATTCATCGCCTTCAAAACTGCATATGTTCTGACTTCTGAGTCACACTGTATCAATGATCTCATCCACACACAACACATGGCTATGTGACTGTGCAAATTGTTGATGCAGCATCTGATGCCCAAATTCTTGCCACAAATAATTATAACTGTTCCTATTGATCCCACTTCCTCCCTCATCCTCGTGTATTTTCGCATTTTATTTACCAAACCATTCGGTGCCACACGAACTTGCGATCCTTGACCTAACTAATCGCCCTTCTCCCTCTCTTCCCTTATCACAACACACACAAACTACCATATCTCATCCACACCCCCCCCCCCCCCCCCATGTTTTTAATGTATTTGTGTGTATTTTAATGCAGTATCACACATTTTTGCATATTTTTACATACCAATGAGTGTTTTGGCAGTCTTTATGTATTTTTACATGTCTTTTCTGTTATGTAACTCCCCTCACAATCATCTAACACCTTCATTCGACAATTTTTGCATCGTTTCCATTTCCCCTACGCCATACCTGCCACAATATACCCCTCTCCATCCTTCTGCAACAGTTCAGAAAAGTATCCCTCCCCTTCTACAAAACATAATTCCACATCCTGTGTCTTAAATGGTACTTAAACCATGGAGTCCCTCCCAAAGGCCTAGCCATAAAATTTCCACAAAACTTCTCAGACCCACAGAAACTTGAGTCCTATCCAAAGGCCTCACCTGTAGCCCTAAACCCAAATTTAACCTTGTTGGACGTGTCAAATAACTACTCTCCTTCTATCGATCCCTACAATGGAAACACTTATTTGCCACCAGTCACTCCAAATAAATCCAACCTAATCACAACAATGAATCCTGCCTCTCCCAGTTCACACTACCATCCAAATGCAATTCTCCCCTCCCCTAACCAACTCCGGTCTACCTTCCAAGAATTCCTTACCTCCGACTTGGCCTCACCCTCCTTCCTCACATCCCTTCCTAAGAATACCAACCTTTCAGCAGAACAAAGAACAGCCAAACACAACCTCAAAATGAATCCTGACCTAATCATCCTACCTGCAGACAAAGGTTCTGCCACTGTCATTAGGAACCGTGTTCACTATTAGGCAGAAGGCCTCTACCAATTGTTTGACTCTTCCACCTATAAACTTTGTCAGAGTGATCCCATCCCAGAAGACCAACATACCTTCCAATGCCTGCTTAAACCTTAGGCCCTTCCCAGAAACTCTCCCCTGAACCCCTTTTGTTCCTCATACCTCTGACCCTCCACACACCCACCTTCTACATGCTCCCCAAAATTCACAGACCCAACTTTGCTGGTTATTGTGCCCCCACTGAAACAATTTCAGCTCTCACTGAGCAACACCATCACACAAATGCACATAACCTAGCCTCCCACGTCAAAGACACAAGCCACTTCCTTCACCAACCCTCCGCCATCCCCACCCCTTTACCTCCTGGAGACCTACTCATCACTGATGATGCCACCTCCCTATACAAGATGCTACTCAAAACATCTGAGAATTTCACAGCGCCAGTCAAACCAGTAGCAGTAAGGCATTATGCCACTAGATGTCTCAAGGTACATGTCTTAGTTAGTGAAGCATAAAGTTGCGTCATCTTTGGCACACGCACTTGTGAGCTGTTGTGGTGTATGCCAGCACTTCTGCAAATTGTGAAATGGATAACATTGAGGGGCAACAGATTTGCATCAAATTCTGTTTCAAGTTGAAGAAAACTGCAGCTGAAACCCACCGCATGCTGACAGAGGCGTTTGGTGAGAGAACACTGAGTCAAGCAAGAATATTTGAGTGACTGAAGCACTTTGAGGAAGGTCACGAATCTGTGGAGATGACAAACATTCTGGTCGACCATCAACATGCTCAACACTGGACATGATCATGAAACTGCATGACACGATCTATGAAGACAGAAGATAGAAAATTCACAATGTCTGTAACAGACTTGAGCTGTCATACAGTACATTATGGTACATGACAACTATTTCTAGCCAGTGAACTGAACATGAGATGAATTACAACAAAGTTTGTCCCTTGTCTTGTCAGCATCAACTAATGAAACCTCAGGATTCAGACGTGCATTGAGCTGCACCAAAGAGTTTGAGAATGTCCCAAATTCTTATCCTGAGTCATAACAGGTGATGAATCTTGGGTCTAGGATTATGACTCTGAAACGAAGCAGCAATCATCATGATGGAAAACACCATCTTCCCCAAGATCTTCTGAAAAAAGCTCATTAAGTTCACAGGAACATAAAGCCAATGCTGATCATTTTCTTTTTTTTTTATGACATTTGGAGAGGACTTTGTTCCACCTCATCAGCCTGTCAATGGGCAGTTTTAGTGCAAGGTTTTGAGATGACTGAGGGGAAATGTTTGCCACAAATTGTCAGAGTGGTGGAAAAAGGAAGACTGGTTGCTCCACCATGGCAATGCAGCCACATAGATCTCGCTCACTCTGAAGAAATTCTTGGGCAAAAACAGCATTGGCAATAATCTCTCACCCTCCTTACTTGTCAGACCTAACCCATGCGACTTCTACCTGTTTCCAAAGATGAAAATCACATTTAAAGGCCAATGTTTTGAGTCAACTGAAGAGACACGAAAGTGGAATCACAATGGTGCTGGGGATGGTGGTCATGTGTATGGGGAGTGTTCTTGGTTGAGTGAATGAATGTGTGTGTGTGTGTGTGTGTGTGTGTGTGTGTGTGTGTGTTTCCTTTTTTGAAGGAGGCTCTAGGTACAAGCTAAATGTGGAACAGTCTTTTCATTGTGCCTGTCTGCAACTCAACATGTCATTTTTACAATGAGTAGCAGTCCATCATTTGCCTCATATTGTTTGAATAAGAATTAGTTATAAAAGGTACAATGAATGTTACAAACACATTTATTTAGGCTATCAAACTGTGTGAGCTGTTTCTTTCCTGTCTACAACATATCCTGTAAATACAGGTACATCTTTCTTTTTCCCCAGCATGCCACTTGCAGGGCATGACAAATTTTATGATGTTTTCCATTTGTACTATGCCGGCATTGATTGCACTAATTAACATAACAAAACTCTTTGGTCAGTGGATCAGCCATCTGCTGCAGGACTATCTCCACAGCAGTTTGATCTGAGCTCCTGCTAAATGCACATGTGTCTTTTCTTTGTATTGCTATGGACAATAAAGTTTCTATATTTCCAGCTTTCTGTCTCATCATTCAACAGTAATCATCTTCACTTGCATCCTCTTCACAAGTGACAAACATCAACAACTACTAAGGATTATCCTGCATCCTTCATCTCATCTCTTACGCGACAACAATGGGACCATTTCACAACTGTAGTACAATGTAGTGACTTATACAGTGTCCAGTTTAGTGCTTCCATCAATAGGAACAACCTTCACTTATTGTAAAACATGAAAGTGACTTTTTTTGGGGCTGAGCCGATGGCATCGACAATGACCTCCACATGTCTGAAGAATGTGTACAGACTACTGACCTTCTGGGTGACTTTGGTAATGAATACAGGAGAATGTCCAACAACTCTATCAATCAATGCCAAACCGAGTAACTGCTTGTATAAAGACCAGAGGTGGACTGACATTTTACTGACTTCCTCAATTTGTGAAGCTGTTTTCTTGAATGAATCATCCAATTTTTCTGAAATTGTAATCAGTTGTTTGACTTTAAATGTACATCACAACTAACAATTTCCATCCCATTTGGATACTTCCTTCAAGCTCTGTCTTTTTTTTTTTATCTGTATTTATCATGATGGGATCAATACCATAAAATGTAATGTTTTGAACATACAACTGAGGTAACCTGAGAACCGCTTAATGCTTCATTTATTTACTTTACTTTGAGCCTTGAACCTTATCCACTTCCTGTATGGCATTTGATTGGCAGTGTCATTTATAGGTGTCCAGGAATTCAAAGGGGCAGTGCACATCTACAGCACTGTTGCCCTAACACCAATACTGATTCTTTCATAAATGTCTGGGTGCAGTTCATAAATATGATGACTAATGTCCTTATTGTCCCAATCTCTTTGTCATGTAATAGTTCACTAGAACTTAAATTCAACTTTATTTGTGATTCGATCCACTGTGGTTGCCTCATCTGCTCACTGTCTCCTTTTATATTTAGTTCACCAAAAATTTCTCGGGTCATTTTTATTCTACCGTTTATTTCTTCTGCTATCCATCAAGTCATTGTCTCCAATGGCACTAAATATAAAAACTCAACTGTTTTACAATTTCACTGTTAATTTATACTAATTTATTTTTAATTACATTATTTTAGGCCAAATGTAATTGATTTTCAGATCTACATTCAAAAATGAACTATTAGATTCTATTCTGAGTTTGTTTTTAGTGTACCATTGCTGCATCAGCAAGATAACATTTATTGTTTTACCTCTACCTTTAACCCTCGACCTGTCATGTGGGGTTTTATTTATTTATTTATTGTTCTGTGGGACCAAATTAAGGAGAAGTCCCCATGGTCATGGAACGAGTCAATACATAAAATTATAACACGATAGTAGAAACAGATAAAATGAAATATAAGTTACATATTCAGGTGACAATTCGTAAGTTTACATAAAGAAAAGCAACAATGTAACACTGGAATTTGCTTAATTTTTCAGCTCTTCCAGAAATTCCTCGACAGAATTGAGGGAGTGAGCCATGAGGAAACTCTTCAGTTTAGACTTAAGTGTTTGGGCTACTGCTAAGATTTTTGAGTTCTTGTGGTAGCTTATTGAAAATGGATGCAGCAGAATACTGCACTCCTTTCTGCACAAGAGTCAAGGAAGTGCATTCCACATGCAGATTTGATTTCTATCTAGTATTAACTGAGTGAAAGCTGCTAACTCTTGGGAATAAGCTAATATTGCTAACAACAAACGACATTAAAGAAAATATATACTGTGAGGGCAATGTCAGAATTCCCAGACTATTGAATAGGGGTCGACAAGACGTTCTCGAACTTACACCACACATAGCTCGAACAGCCCGTTTTTGAGCCAAAAATACTCTTTTTGAATCAGAAGAATTACCTCAAAAAATAATACCATATGACATAAGCGTATGAAAATATGCGAAGTAGACTACTTTTCGTGTTGAGCTGTCACTTATTTCAGATACTGTTCTAATGGTAAATAAAGCAGCATTTAGTTTCTGAACAAGATCCTGAACATGGGCTTTCCACAACAGCTTACTATCTATCTGAACGCCTGGGAACTTGAACTGTTCTGTCTCGCTAATAATGCGCCCATTCTGTATGATCAAACTATCGGTTCTTGTTGAATTGTGAGTTAGAAACTGTAAAAACTGAGTCTTACTGTGATTTAGCATCAAATTATTTTCCACAAGCCATGAACTTATTTCATGAACTACATTATTTGATACTGTTTCAATATTACACACAAGATCCTTCACTACCAAGCTGGTGTCATCAGCAAACAGAAATATTTTTGAATCACCTGTAATACTAGAAGGCATATCATTTATATAAATAAGAAACAGCAGTGGCCCCAGCACCGACCCTTGGGGAATGCCCCACTTAACAGTGCCACATTGGGACTGAACATCACTACCACTCTAAATATTGCAAAGAATTACCTTCTGCTTTCTGTTCTTAAAGTAAGAGGCGAACCAATTGTAAGCTACTCCCCTTACTCCATAATGGTCCAACTCCTGCAGTAATATTTTGTGGTCAACACTGTCAAAAGCCATCATTCAATCAAAGAAAACAGCTAGCATTCGCAACCTTTTATTTAATCCATCCAAAACCTCACAGAGAAAAGATAATATAGCATTTTCAGTTGTTAAACCATTTCTAAAACCAACACTTGACAGCAAATTAAGTGAATTTAAATGCTCCAGTAACCTTGTATATACAACCCTCTCGATAACTTTAGCAAACACCGATGGCATAGAAATAGGTCTATAATTGTCAACATTATCCCTGTCTCCCTTTTTATAAAGTGGCTTCACTACCGAGTACTTTAATCGGTCAAGAAACCGACCACTCCTAAAGGAAAAGTTACAGATATGACTAAGTACTGAGCTAACATACATAGAACAATACTTCAGTATTATTCTAGATACCCCGTCATATCCATGAGAGTTCTTGGTCTTTAGTGATTTAATTATTAGCTCAATCTCCCTCTTGTCAGTATCATGGAGGGGCATTTCAGGTAACAGTCTCGGAACACTTTTTTCTACGAGCGCTATATGATTCCCTGTTGGGACTAGGTATCTATTTAGTTCACCTACTATATTCAGAAAGTGATTATTAAATACAGTACATATATGCGACTTATCAGTAACATGGACATTCCCACTACACACTGATTCTATATCCTCGACCTGTCTCTGCAGACCATCCACTTCCTTTACGACTGACCATGTTGTTGTTGTGGTCTTCAGTCCTGAGACTGGTTTGATGCAGCTCTCCATGCTACTCTATCCTGTGCAAGCTTTTTCATCTCCCAGTACCTACTGCAACCTACATCCTTCTGAATCTGCTTAGTGTATTCATCTCTTGGTCTCCCTCTACGATTTTTACCCTCCACGCTGCCCTCCAATACTAAATTGGTGATCCCTTGATGCCTCAGAACATGTCCTACCAACCGATCCCTTCTTCTGGTCAAGTTGTGCCACAAACTTCTCTTCTCCCCAATCCTATTCAATACTTCCTCATTAGTTATGTGATCTACCCATCTAATCTTCAGCATTCTTCTGTAGCACCACATTTCGAAAGCTTCTATTCTCTTCTTGTCCAAACTATTTATCGTCCATGTTTCACTTCCATACATGGCTACACTCCATACGAATACTTTCAGAAATGACTTCCTGACACTTAAATCAATACTGGATGTTAACAAATTTCTCTTCTTCAGAAACGCTTTCCTTGCCATTGCCAGCCTACATTTTATATCCTCTCTACTTCGACCATCATCAGTTGTTTTGCTCCCCAAATAGCAAAACTCCTTTACTACTTTAAGTGCCTCATTTCCTAATCTAATTCCCTCAGCATCACCCGACTTAATTAGGCTACATTCCATTATCCTTGTTTTGCTTTTGTTGATGTTCATCTTATATCCTCCTTTCAAGACACTGTCCATTCCATTCAACTGCTCTTCCAAGTCCTTTGCTGTCTCGGACAGAATTACAATGTCATCGGCCAACCTCAAAGTTTTTATTTCTTCTCCATGAATTTTAATACCTACTCCGAATTTTTCTTTTGTTTCCTTTACTGCTTGCTCAATATACAGATTGAACAACATCGGGGAGAGGCTACAACCCTGTCTTACTCCCTTCCCAACCACTGCTTCCCTTTCATGTCCCTCGTCTCTTATAACTGCCATCTGGTTTCTGTACAAATTGTAAATAGCCTTTCGCTCCCTGTATTTTACCCCTGCCACCTTTAGAATTTGAAAGAGAGTACTCCAGTCAACATTGTCAAAAGCTTTCTCTAAGTCTACAAATGCTAGAAACGTAGGTTTGCCTTTCCTTAATCTTTCTTCTAAGATAAGTCGTAAGGTCAGTATTGCCTCACGTGTTCCAGTGTTTCTACGGAATCCAAACTGATCTTCCCCGAGGTTGGCTTCTACTAGTTTTTCCATTCGTCTGTAAAGAATTCGTGTTAGTATTTTGCAGCTGTGACTTATTAAGCTGATAGTTCGGTAATTTTCACATCTGTCAACACCTGCTTTCTTTGGGATTGGAATTATTATATTCTTCTTGAAGTCTGAGGGTATTTCGCCTGTCTCATACATCTTCCTCACCAGATGGTAGAGTTTTGTCAGGACTGGCTCTCCCACGGCCGTCAGTAGTTCCAATGGAATATTGTCTACTCCGGGGGCTTTGTTTCGACTCAGGTCTTTCAGTGCTCTGTCAAACTCTTCACGCAGTATCATATCTCCCATTTCATCTTCATCTACATCCTCTTCCATTTCCATAATATTGTTCTCAAGTACATCACCCTTGTATAGACCCTCTATATACTCCTTCCACCTTTCTGCTTTCCCTTCTTTGCTTAGAACTGGGTTTCCATCTGAGCTCTTGATATTCATACAAGTCGTTCTCTTATCTCCAAAGGTCTCTTTAATTTTCCTGTAGGCGGTATCTATCTTACCCCTAGTGAGATAGGCCTCTACATCCTTACATTTGTCCTCTAGCCATCCCTGCTTAGCCATTTTGCACTTCCTGTCGATCTCATTTTTGAGACGTTTGTATTCCTTTTTGCCTGTTTCACTTACTGCATTTTTATATTTTCTCCTTTCATCAATTAAATTCAATATTTCTTCTGTTACCCAAGGATTTCTACTAGCCCTCGTCTTTTTACCTACTTGATCCTCTGCTGCCTTCACTACTTCATCCCTCAAAGCTACCCATTCTTCTTCTACTGTATTTATTTCCCCCATTCCTGTCAATTGCTCCCTTATGCTCTCCCTGGATCTCTGTACAACCTCTGGTTCTTTCAGTTTATCCAGGTCCCATCTCCTTAAATTCCCACCTTTTTGCAGTTTCTTCAGTTTTAATCTACAGGTCATAACCAATAGATTGTGGTCAGAGTCCACATCTGCCCCTGGAAATGTCTTACAATTTAAAACCTGGTTCCTAAATCTCTGTCTTACCATTATATAATCTATCTGATACCTTTTAGTATCTCCAGGGTTCTTCCATGTATACAACCTTCTTTCATGATTCTTAAACCAAGTGTTAGTTATGATTATGTTGTGCTCTGTGCAAAATTCTACCAGGCGGCTTCCTCTTTCATTTCTGTCCTGGCATATAAACTTGTACTACTGTAGTAGGTGTGGGCTTCGTATCTATCTTGGCCACAATAATGCGTTCACTATGCTGTTTGTTGTAGCTTACCCGCATTCCTATTTTCCTATTCATTATTAAACCTACTCCTGCATTACCCCTATTTGATTTTGTGTTTATAACCCTGTAGTCACCTGACCAGAAGTCTTGTTCCTCCTGCCACCGAACTTCACTAATTCCCACAATATCTAACTTCAACCTATCCATTTCCCTTTTTAAATTTTCTAACCTACCTGCCCGATTAAGGGATCTGACATTCCACGCTCCGATCCGTAGAACGCCAGTTTTCTTTCTCCTGATAACGACATCCTCTTGAGTAGTCCCCGCCCGGAGATCCGAATGGGGGACTATTTTACCTCCGGAATATTTTACCCAAGAGGACGCCATCATCATGTAATCATACAGTAAAGCTGCATGCCCTCGGGAAAAATTACGGCTGTAGTTTCCCCTTGCTTTCAGCCGTTCACAGTACCGGCACGGCAAGGCCGTTTCGGTTATTGTTACAAGGCCAGATCAGTCAATCATCCAGACTGTTGCCCTTGCAACTACTGAAAAGGCTGCTGCCCCTCTTCAGGAACCACACGTTTGTCTGGCCTCTCAACAGATACCCCTCCGTTGTGGTTGCACCTACGGTACGGCTATCTGTATCGCTGAGGCACGCAAGCCTCCCCACCAACGGCAAGGTCCATGGTTCATGGGGGGACGACTGACCATATGGTTTATTTAAAAACAAAGATGATGTGACTTACCATACGAAAGTGCAGGCAGGTCGATAGATACACAAACAAACACATACATACACACAAAATTGAAGCTTTCGCAACCAATGGTTGCTTCGTCAGGAAAGAGGGAAGGAGAGGGAAAGATGAAAGGATGTGGGTTTTGAGGGAGAGTGTAAGAAGTCATTCCAATCCCGGGAGCGGAAAGACTTACCTCAGGGGGACAAAAGGACAGGTACACACTCGCACACACACACATATCCATCCGCACATACACAGACACAAGCAGACATTTGTAAAGGCTTTTTAACTGGAGATCTGGTGTGAAAAAAGGCGAAAAAGTGTTGGTTAAAGCTGGGCTGTGTTGATCCTGTGGTGAACTTGGGTTGGTAGACAACGATGTGCATAAAGGTTAGGTGGTTGTGTTGCCGCCAAAACACGTTAAAGGGATGGAGAAATTCGCGAAAATTTCGAAAAAACTACGTGTAAATGTATTAAAAGGAGTGGTTTTGTGGTGGCAGATTATGAGAATGAGGCTAACAATTGTCTGACCAAGAAATAATGACGTTAAAACCTGTAGGAAGCGGCTAAAAATGATCAATGATGTGGGAAAAACGCAAATGGAAATACAGCGAAAGTTATTAGAACTAGCCGAAATGGTTGTTTAATAGGTGAAAGGAACTGTTTGTGAACTAGAAACGGCAGATTTTATAGCAGCAGTAGTGTTGAAAGTGGAAAAAAAATATTTTGGTTATGGTATGGAAGTGGGTTACGTATTATTGAGTATACATAGGCGGGATAAAATTGTATAGTAGATTACGGTAAAAAGGAGAAGGTGAATACAAAGTGAACCTACTGGCAAAAACAGAAAGAGAAAATAAGATGACAGAAAAGATTTTGAAATGCAACAGTGACAATAACAAACGTAATTGTTGGGTTCAAATTAATGATATGAATATAATAGAGGGAAACATTCCACGCGGGAAAAATATATTTAAAAACAAAGATGATGTGACTTACCATACGAAAGCACTGGCAGGTCGATAGATACACAAACAAACACATACATACACACAAAATTGAAGCTTTCGCAACCAATGGTTGCTTTGTCAGGAAAGAGGGAAGGAGAGGGAAAGATGAAAGGATGTGGGTTTTAAGGGAGAGGGTAAGGAGTCATTCCAATCCCGGGAGCGGAAAGACTTACCTTAGGGGGAAAAAAGGACAGGTATACACTCGCACACACACACATATACATCCACACATACACAGACACAAGCAGACATCCGCTCCCGGGATTGGAATGACTCCTTACCCTCTCCCTTAAAACCCACATCCTTTCGTCTTTCCCTCTCCTTCCCTCTTTCCTGATGAAGCAACCATTGGTTGCGAAAGCTTGAATTTTGTGTGTCTGTATGTGTGTGTTTGTGTATCTATCTACCTGCCAGCGCTTTCGTATGGTAAGTCACATCAACTTTGTTTTTAAATATATTTTACCCGCGTGGAATGTTTCCCTCTATTATATTCTGACCATATGGTTTTAATTTTATCCTGAGAGTTAGCTATTCTATCTGCATACCACATACTTTTTGCCTTCCTAACAACTTTTTTAAGCACCTTACAATACTGTTTGTAATGGGCTGCTGCATTCACATTTTGACTATTCCTAACGTTTTGATATAATTGCCACTTTGTTCTACAGGATATTCTTATCCCTCTAGTCAGCCACCCAGGCTGCCTGTTTGTGCTAGTACCCTGCTTTGAACGTTCTAACTGAAAGCAACTTTCAAAGAGCACGAGAAAAGTCTTGAGGAAAGCATTATATTTATCGTCTACTGTATCAGCACTATAAACATCTTGCCACTCTTGTTCCTTGATAAGGTTTACAAAGGTCTCTAAAGCAACTGGATCAGCTTTCCTAAAAAAGTTGATAACTATATTTAACATGTGTTGCAGCACAAAAATCTTTTAGAGTTAAAATTTGTGCATCATGATCTGAAAGGCCATTCACCTTTTTGCTAACAGAATGCCCTTCTAGTAATAAGGAATGAACAAAAATGTTGTCTATGGTTGTTCTACTGCTCCCTTGCACTCTCGTTGGAAAGAATATGGTTTGCATAAGATTATATGAATTAAGGAGGTCTACCAGCATCCTCTTCCTTGCACAATCACTTATACGATTAATATTGAAGTCACCACATATAACTAACTTTTTGTATTTTCTACAAAGTGAACCAAGAACCCCCTCTAGCTTTAGCAAAAATGTTGTGAAATCGGAGTCTGGGGATCTATAAATAACAACAGTTAGAAGTTTAGCTCCACTAAATTTAACCACACCTGCACAACATTCAAACACCTTTTCAGTGCAGTACTTTGAAACATCAATTGACTCAAATGGGATGCCGTTTGTCACATACATGGCTACTCCCCCACACCACAAAGAGCTCCTAGAAAAGCTGCCAGCAAACACCTGTATCCTGGTAAAGGAAGCCTCTGAATGATCTCCTTATTTAAGAAGTGTTCAGATATACCAATAATTTCAGAGTCAACATCTATAAGCAGTTCACTAACTTTGTCTCTAATACCTTGTATATTTGATGAAATATACTAAATCCCTCATTAATCGGATACCTAAGCTTAGTGTAAAGTGGTTTCTTTGTTAGAGAGACTTCCCTTAAGCAGGAATACCTATCAGCTGACTTCAATCTAAAAGAGGTACAGCTCTAACACCCATTACTACAGGAATTTTCCCATGAGTGATCCCACCATCCCCACATATGCTGTCACCTATAAGCTTTGCCAACCTCCCCTTTCCATACCTGTTGAGGTGCAGGCCATGTTTAGTGAAACCCGTCCTGCTGATAGACTCCACCGACACCACTGAAATGTGACTCATGCCTTCTGTCATCAGTGCACCCCCTAGTCTCATGTTATTATGCCTGACGGCTGTATTAAGATGAGGCCGATCGTGACGCTGAAACAGTCCCACGAAATGCACATTCGTGTTGCCAGTCTGAGTGGCTATCTTTTCCATGTCACCATCTATGTCATACTCCCCATCCCTGTCTTCAGAAGCCTAGCTTCTACATAAATGGCAATTACGTACTTTTAAAATTTTTCCAGCTGTCTATTACTCTTGACAGCTTCCTAAAAGGGACAATATTTAACAACCGCACTGGCAAGAATTAGTCTGTGCGTGTGTGCCATTTGGTGCAGATGTGTGTTTCTGCATGAGGTGTTGAGGGACCCCACGCGACGACTGGCATAAGTGAAATTCTAAAGGTTCCTTTATTTGTTTTTTTTTTTTTTTTTTTTTTTGTGTGTTACAGTGTTTATATTAATGATTCATTTTGTTGTAGAGCAGTTCAAATAAAATAAACATGGACAAATGACAGCGTGAATGAATTCTGAGATGGCTGGAAGAGGAAAACGACAAAATTATTGGTGGTGAAGGAGAGAATGTCGATTTTCCAGAGGAAGTTAGTGATCATGACACAGTGTCAGAGCGAGACTGAAAAGATAACAATCCTCAAGAACATCTTCAACTGCTAGAATCCTCAAATAGTAACGAAGATGACATTTCATTATCAAATTTATTATCGCATAATTTCTATTCTGTCAAAGAAAGACAAAGAGACGGAACGTACACTGTTCTTTGAAAATGGAAAAAAACTCCCTAGCAACAGGCTGTTAGATGATGACTTCATCCCTACCAATGGGCTGTCAGAAGACAACTACATAATACTGTCACAGAACAACCAGGTCCCCAAGGAACAGCACGCAAGTTTAGTAACCCTTTAGAATCTTGGTTATTGTTTATTGACTTAGAAATGTTGCAGCACATGGTAGACTGCATAAATATAAAAATAACATCAATGTGGATAAATTATGACAGAGAATGAGACTGTGGGCTTACTGATTTGACTGAGTTGAAAGCTTTGTTTGGCGTCATGTACATAACAGGGTTACATAAGTCGTCACATACTTCAATTGATGACATTTGGATTACTGATGGAACTGGCATTGATTTCTGTTGTGCTGTTATGTCTAAACATTGATTTCAGTTTTTACTTAAAGCTCTTAGATTTGACGACATTCGCACAGGTGGAGGCGAAGTCTAACAGACAAGTTGGCACAAATGAGGCAGTTATACAATATCTTTGTCAACAAATGTGAGAAACACTATAGAAGCAATGAGTAAGTTACAGTGGATGAGATGCTAGAGAATTACAGAGGATCACGATGATTTCATCAATACATGCCCAGCAAATCTGTGAAATATGCATTAGAGATTTATGTTGGTGAACAGCCGGAAAGACCTTTTTATCAAGACAGTTCGACCAACGCACTTGTCAAGCAGATAACTGCTCCCATATCAGGTACTGGACCAAATGTGACCATGGAAAATTGGTTCACAAGCATTCCTTTAGCAGAAGAACTACTGAAAGATCACAGATTGACAGTGGTTGGTACACTTCGAAAAAATAAACCAGAATTTCCAAGTGAATTCAAGCAGAAGGGTAGCAAGAATGTTTAACAATTTTTGGCTATCAATCAACAATCACTTTGCTGTTTTATTGCCCAAAGAAGAACAAAACAGTAATACTTCCTTCAACAATACATCATACTGGTGTCAGATGATAGTGCACACAGGAAAATTCCTTTAATTATAAGCTTTTACCATAAAACAAAATGGGGTGTTGATGTAGTGGACCAACTTACCCGCAGCTACTCTGTTGCATCAGTTTGCACACCCATGGCCACTGCAGCTGCTCTTTACTTTCCTGGACATTGGTGCACTGAATGCTCACATAATACTGGACACAGTAAATCAGGCATACAAAATGGAATGTAAAGTTTTCTTGAAAACACTGGCATTTGAACTGGGTCGCCCTCAACTGCATTTACGAGAAACTATAACAACTTTACCTCGTGAGTTGAAACAGTGTATAACATGATTCCTAACTGCTGTTTAGGATGTACCACCTGATGATGAGTTTGTACCAACGAGAAAGCGTTGCATTCATTGTCAAAGATGAGCACATAGAAAAATTCAAATCTATTTGTCATTTCTGCAAGGGTAATATATGCCCAGCTCATACCAAAGCACTGTTCATAGTCTGTATTCAAAACAAAAACTAGGCCCACTTAGATGTGTGAAAATTTATACATTTTTTATCAGTTCATGTTACTTTCTATTTTTTATTAGTATTATATCTGTGTTGAACTCAATTAATTGTTAGATTTAAAGAAATTGCTTGGTTTTCATAAAGAAATAAATATCATGATAAACTTGTTCCAAAGAGACAATGTTTACATAGTGTAAATAAATAAATAACATATAATTACCTCTTTATTTCATTATAGTCCTCTTACATAACTAAATCCTATAAAATAATACCCAAAATATATGTTATAACAGCAATTAGATACTGTTTATCCTTTTGGGGTCTCTCATGACCTCACGTTACAAGAAAGGCACGACAGGTCGAGGATTAACCTTAAGTCTGCTGAGGCAACTGCCAGTATGTCATGTTCATATGTGACATTATGTCTATATGATCATGCCCATTAAGTAACAGTTTCATCCCAACAAAAGGATAGCAGACAGAATTTTCTGGTTAGCCTTTGATAATGGTACTTCTAGCTGCCCATCTTGCCACTCAAGAGGTTCATTCACTGCAGCGGCAATATGAGATGCATCAAATGAACTTGTGAGTAAAATTTTGCTGAGTTATCTGATTAAACAGTTACATAATTCACAGAGTAAATACGGAAAAAGATTAAAATATGTTATATTTGAAAAGTCTGTTAACTGCATTAGAAAATGAAAACATCAATAAAAACTGTCATCATAATCATACAAAATTAAAATATCAAGTTAATTTTAATGTGAATATTGTAGCAATATCTTTTTCATTATGAAACTGTAATTATATCATCTCAACCAAGAAGTAAATTTTGTGGATTGTTAAGATGTCATAAAGGTGATCATGGTTGCAACTGGGAGAATCAGTAAGCCGAGGTGTTTTGTTCAGTTCAATTTTTCTTTCAATGTCAGTGAGATTATATGGTCTGTGAGCTACAAAGAGTTGTTATGAATAAATGATGAACCTAAAAAAGGGACTGAGTTGTCACCAGACTTTTATTAAGCAAATTCATCATAATGACATAAGGTCATTAAATTATACAAAAGAACACCTCAGGACTACTGGAGCAAAGATAAATAACATTTAAATATGACCAACAATCACAATCACCAGTGAGTCAACAAGTTAGGTAACTAATTATTTATAAAACATTTGCTTGCTCCAAATCATTTTTTTATCATTTTATAAGAATCACAATATTATAACGTAAATACTGCAAATGATTAAAATATTTAAACTAAAATTTTTACTTTATTTTTGCATCTGTAATGTGAGCAGAAGCAACTGACAGTAATTTTCATTTCAGCCAGTGTACAGGGAAAACAGAAAGTCTTACCTGATCTTTCATGTCTTGTAGCATATGTAGCTGTTCTGTCATGCGAACTTGTGCATGAGCAAGAAAATCAGAGCACAGTGAATCTGGAGGTTCTTTCAACTGTAGCAATAAATCAACTGATTCAGCTAGCTCTTTTGGTGATGCCTGTATTCAGTTAAATTGAAGAAAAATTATTATTGCACCAGTCGTAAATTACAGTATTTTTATTAAAAGTAAGTTAGGAGAAACTACACAAGGCCTATTTGTATTAACCTAGACCACAAACCCTCAAGGCTGAGAATTTCTTCCGAATTGTTGTAAATTTACACCTTCACCATACTCTTCGTATCTTACATATCCTTATCATTGATCCATATGGTCAATTACGTCTTTTACAGAATAATGAATGTAAATAAGAGAAAATTACAGAAATGTAAACATAGCTGTACTAATTTAATACTGTGGAACAACATAAGAACTGAAAGATCAGATGCAAAAAATTGAAGGTACAGATGTATTGTGATGTGTACTAAATGTGTGTATCATATTGTTCATTTGTGGCATCTCAGTCTATTACATTACACAGTCCCGGAGCTTCATGCTTAAGTTTATGTACAGAAAATTAAACCTTTTCTGTGTCAGAAATGTGTGGCTACTGGACAATTTGAATCAGCAGCAATCTTTATTTCTCATAGGAACCCCTGCAAAGAGTAATTGTTTGTACTGTTTATTTCATAAAAACATAATTGTCTAACTGTTTGTGTTGTAATCAACAAATGCTCTTGGTTGGTAGGTTGACATTGGGGAGGGAACCAAACAGTGAGGTCATTAGTCCCATCGGATTAGGGAAGTATGGGGAAGGAAGTTGGCCATGCCCTTTCAAAGGAACCATCTCAGCATTTGCCTGAAGTGATTTTAGGGAAATCACGGAAAACCTAAAGCAGGATGGCTGGATGTGCATTTGAACCATCTTCCTCCCAAATGCAAGTCCAGTGTACTGATCACTGCACCACCTCAGTCAGTAAAAATTCTCCTAGTGTCAAACACAAATATGTGGCATCAGTTTTATGTCGTTTCATCAGATTCTGTTGGTATCCTCTCAGGACGTGAAGGGATTACCTTTGACTGTATTCTGAGTTTGGTGAAAACTTAAATTTACAGCAAGCCACTTAAATTAATATAAAACATCACAAATGCATGTACACTGATCTTTAGCAGACGATATTTTATCAGATGGGTATGGAGAACTAAGTTATTGATGTGATATGGGTGCCATTTCTGTGAAACAATATGGCTATTTTTTCCAACTTGTACAAGGGCCTCTAGAGGGAAGCTTACTAATAACTGACTCAAATAACTGTAGCTACTGTAATTTAATAATTTGTCACATGAAATTTTTATCTCTGTAAATTCATGTTGTCATCGAAATGTGGTAGCTGAATGCTGTTCATTGTTTCTGTTTGCAAGTCTACAAACATCTGTGAAAAGTAGGTGAATTTTGATTGTTATAAACCTTTTAGTTTCTTTTAGAACACAGCAAAATGTCTCTTTTGTCTAGCAAATACAGAAGAGTATCACTATTATTTAGTTCAATAAGTAGCAAATGAAAGAAAGTTCCAACTGTTGCACGTGGTGTTTTCATACTAATATTATTAGTTTTTTCAGAACCAAAGTCCCATAATTTTCACACAAGTATTTTATGTATTTGATATTTCAGATACACATCAGCAATTGGGGAAAGGTTTTTACAAATACACCCATGAACAACTGAAATGGATACATTTACCTAGTCATGTAAAGAGTACCACCTTTCACCCTGTTGACATTTGCAATTCATTGTGTTACGGACAGCACTCCATATGATAATGAAAACATTGTTGAGTCACTCTGATATTGGACTGTTCAACCAGTGGTCACAACCCATTGTGACCGATCATAACTGGATCAAAGCGTGCACATATCACTTTATTTGTCATTAATTTGTTCAACAGGACTCAGATCAGTTGACCTGAGGTGCCACAAAAACACCTTCATAACTGTGGAGAGAATCTCAAACCAATTTGAAACAGTTCAGGAGCGTCCGAAATGTGCATTATCTTGCTGAAAGAAAGGGTTCCCACCTGAGTGCTCTAGGCAGGAGGACAGATGCACAGTTGACCAGAAGGTTCCTGAATCATTTGTTGGTGAGAGATGATGACAGACGTGGAAGGATCCTATTTCATTCCCTGTAAACATCCTGAAAATGAGCATACGTCCACCACCTACCTGAACAGCATCTTGTTGGCAGGTGGGTGCAACACTTAATGTGATTTTTGACATCTCGTACCACGCAGTTGGTGTGTAACAACTTAAATCATGACTCAGCAGTGCATGTGACCCTTTTTCATGTTTCAAGCAACCTATGACAGTGTTTCTGTGTCCCTGCAAATCTCTGTTCCCTGTACTGTGGTAAAAGCAGAGGTATAGGCATGGGCATGTGGATTCAGTATTGCATTATGATGAGCAAGTTCCGGATAGTATGTCCACTCACCAGACGTTGTCAAGCACTGAACTGGTGAGTAATTTGTTTCAGATTCTAACAGCAGGTAAATGGGATACAGTGCAATACTCAATGGCAACCTGTCATCAACATGTTGTTACTCATGGAAGATGACTCTTCACCTACAAGTACAAGCATGCAAATGAAGCAACAGAAATACAACTGTCTATATCTACCTTACAAGTCCTGATTTGTCTTATTCTGTCTTCACAGTCTTTCCATGAGATATATGTTAAGCATTTCCATAATACTTGCATGCTTATCAGATCTACTACAACAAATGTAGCAGCAGACCTCTGAATTGCTCCAAAGTCTTCCGTTAATCTGAACTGGTGGGGATTCCCAAACACATGAGTAGTACTCCAGAATGGGTCACAGGAGTTTTATGTAAACTGTCTCCTTTACAGGTGAACTACACTTTCCTAGAATTCTTCCAATAAACCAAAGTTGACCTTTCGCCTTCCCTCCGAAGAACATTATGTACTCATTGTGTTTTATGATGTTTTGCTATGTTGTGCCTGTGAGGTAACAGGTGAGTTGTGGCGCCCTGGAAATATTCTAAGTTCAGAGTTGGTGTGACCACACAGGCCACTCGGCAAGCCAGGGCCTGGGAGCAAACAAGTGGTGCCGAATGTTAGCTGGGGTCCAGGAACCGAGTGGCTGGGAATTCCATGGTGACGCTGTGTCGATGAAAGAGACTTGTATGCTGAGAGTGCCAAAGGTGGCACACTTTCTGAAACCTTAATGGCAGACAATTCACAGTTTGTATAGAAATTAATAGTAGCCAGATGAATCATGATACCTCAAAAAGAAATATCTACAGTACCACTATTTGCAGATCTGACTGTAAATTATACAAGTAACACCCAGCAACGAATTTCCAAAATCTAAACAGTTCATCTGATTGTGTTGATCTACATTTCTTTAGAAAGCGATTAGTGGAAGCCTAAATTGGTATAAATTACAGGGATGTAACTTGAATAGTACAGGAGTTATTGGAGGTGAAAGTGGCCGATTACTATCGATTGTGTCACAGTTACACGAAAAAATGGTAGCAGCATGCTTATAAATATATTTATTCATCTATGTCTTTGTTTATATCTGATATATACTATTCATGAAGAAATTGGTCAAATATTTACTGTGTTTTAGAAAGCACATAGACATTAGGCTACTGGCCTACTTTTGCTTGCTATTCCTTTGATATATGTTTATTTAATTTGTTTATGTATTTAACAATGTATGTTAGAGCATGTTACGGTCCAGCCATAGGAATATTTACTTAATTGCAAGTTATTTAAATGTAAATCCAGTATTTTGAACGTGTTACATTATGTTTGTGAATGTGCATTGGATTGAAGACATGGTGGGAGCACTCTAATCAATCACAGCACTCGTGAACAGGGAGACTGGATGGAAGTGGGAGAAGAGTACGGGCACAGGACGCGGAAAGTGCTGGAGACGATGGTGCGATGGACACACAGTCGCGGCAGGGACTTGGAGTGTGAAGCAGTTTGCGCGTGGTCGCTAGAGATAGAAATACTTCAGAGTGTGGACTTGTGAACTTGCGAGATTTCTGAGGTTTCTACAGTGAAGATGTAGTATGCGTTTAGAAGTGAATATCTCGCGAGCTACGTTGTCTTTCACAACTAATAACATGCAACAGGAATCTATTGTTTCCCTGTTATTCAACTTATATTTTATTTAATTGCTGGACCATCAACACCAATAAGTGTTTTGCAGAAATATACCACACTCTCAAAAGTACCACTATTATCATACTCACAATTTAAAGTCGTTAAGATAGTACCTGCAGATTTTATTTATTGCAATCTTTTCTTTATAAATTTCTACATTACATTCGTGGTTTCCAAGTGATAGGAACCTTCGACCATTTGATTCATGTGAATATTCATATTGTATACTGTAGACTCAGCAGTATTTGGCTTGTAATGCGGCAACTATGTATCCCAGCCCCTAGACAATGAAACCAGACAAAACTTTTAATATTGCAACTTTGAGTCTGAGGGTACGCAGCTGAGGGCCACACCATCATCACATTTAATATTTTTGAAAGCCCACATGCCTTGATGTTTAACAAAAGTGACAGTGTCAAGCAAGATACCTCTAATATTGTATTCAAACACCATATAAATGTCTGTCCTTTTCTTCTTCATTAACTTAGAATCTTCCACATTTAGAACAAGCTGCCATTCATTACATCAAATAGAAATTCTATACAAGTCATCTTGTATCCTCCTACAGTCATTCAAAGATGACAGTTTACCATACAATACAAAATCGCCAGCAAACAGTTGCAGATTGCTGCTCACTATATCCCTCAGATTGTTTTTGTATACAGAGAACAAGAGTGGCTGTATTACATATTGACCTCTGATGAACATTTGCCATCTGGTCATGGCAGTTTTCCCTGTATCTAAGCACTGACAGAATACCCTTGACACAGTAGCACCAAAAGTATCAGTGCCTGCACATCCTCAGAGGGGGATTGGCCAAAAATTTAGACACCTTGATCAAATGTGTGGTTGTAGCCAATTTTGACCAGCTGGCATTCAACTATCACACCAACAGCCACTACAAGATCTGACTACATACCAATCATGTGAGACAGGAAAGAAGACAATCTGATCATAGATATCTATTAGTGAACATTAATAAGGGGTGTGTCCACTCTTTCCCTTTATAATGGCTTGAACTCTTCTGGGGACACCTTCAGTGAAGTGTCTGAATACCTGTGGAGGAATGGCAGGTTGTTCTTACTCAAGGGCCAAAACCAGAGAGGGTAGTGATGTCGGATATTGAGTTATAGAGTGAAATTGACAGTCTAACTCACCCCAAAGGTGCACTACGGGGTTCAGGTTGGGACTCTGGCGAGGTCAGTCCATTTCAGGAATGTTATTGTCCACAAACCATTCCCTCACAGGTATTGCTTTATGACAGGGTCCCCTGTCATGCTGATACAAATAACCATAGTCTCCAAAATGTTCCTCTGAGTACTCAGTACACAATATTGTAAAATGTGTTCATATCCTTCTGCATTCAGTGTTTTCTTAAGCGCAATAAGAAGACACCCCTCCCCCCCCCCCCCCCCCCCCCCCCCAAACCACAAAAAGCACAACCATAACACCACCTGCTCCATGTGTTGGCACTATACATGACGGCAGGTAATGTTCTCCAGACACTTGCCAAACCCAAATCCTTTCATCAAGTTGCCACAGGGATATAGCATGATTCATTACTCCAAATCACTCATTTACGTCATCCACTGTCCAGTGGTGACACTTTTTACACTACTTCAAGTGTCATTAAACACTGACTAGAAACGTGTGGCTTATGAGAAACTGCTTGACCACTGTACCCCATTCTTTTCAACATCCTATGAACAGTCACTGTTCTAGCTGAACTGCTGGTAGCATTTTGGAACTCGTGTGAGATTCCTCCCACTGATTTCATGCCACTTTTTATACTTCCATCTGCAGTGATCGACTGTACATCTCAGTCAGTGCATGAGGTGTGCCTAGTCTTGGTTTGGTTTTGGTTGTTCTCTCATGTTTACACTACACAATCACATCACCAACAGTCAACTTTGGCAGCTTTAGAAGGTTTGAAATATCCCTGAAGGATACTCCCCACCTCCTTTTATACTGATTGATCTGCTTCTCATGATAACTAGTGGCCAATTCTACATTACATAGGGTGTCCGAATACTGTGATCAGATAGTGTATTTCATACACGGCAGTAAGTGTACCCTGTCTCTAGCACAGTAGCTGCCTCTAATTCAGTTGTTCATGAGCAAATTAAAAGATTCATAATAATTCATGCCTTATAGAAAAAGGTATATACAACTCTCTCTCTTATTCATTCACTCTCTCTCTCACACACACACACACACACACACACACACACACACACACACACACACACATTTTAAGGATATTACATGTGGCATCTACATAACAAATAAACATACATCTTTACTCCGAAATTGCCCTCTTAAATGAGTTTTAAGTTCCTCCACAATTACTTCACAGTCACTCTGTATTCCATGGAAAGAAGCCATGTCTCCATATTGGCGCAGGACTCTCTGCGCATGGATGTAATCTTGTACTGCCTGTTGTAACAAAAAAGCAAGGACCCATTTGCATATAAAAGATCTGTTTTTCAAATCATATTGTTACATAAGTAATTCATCCTAAATCTTGTAGTATATTCACATTACTTGAAGGATATAATCACCAATAAATAGAAAAATGATACCTTAATTGAAACTTTCATAACATTCAATTTTCTTTGTTGAAATCTATACACACAGTGTGTTACCAGTGGTTACACTATTAGCTGCAATGGTCTGGGCCATTTTATTGCATTTTAACCATCAAATAACACACTCACAAAATACAATGACTGATAAACAATTAGCAAGCAGAAAGTCTGAAATAATTTCACACCTCTTATTATTTAGCTCTGCATTACATTGAGGAAGAAAGAGGAAAACATGAAGCAAATATACATATCAAAATTCAAATGCCTATAGAGTGATAAGAACTGAGACAGGAGAAACAAAGAAGACAAAATAATGGTCTTCTCTTGGAGTATAAGATATTGCTGAAAGCAAAAAATGATTATTTGCACTAGTTTTCAACATGCATCTACATCTTTATAAATTAATTTGTTTCAAGAGTGGCTAAAATCTTCTCTGGTGCTTTATGGAATGTAAATTCCTCCTTTTCCCTTAATCACTGTGTTTTGTAATCTCTCTTGTTCCTCAAATTTTAGTGTATCTAACTCATGCATAAGTAACATTTTTTGGTTATGATCATTACTCCCTTATGCTTTGGTTGGGTCAACTTAGTCTCAGCCATTTAATAGGAACCTGATTCTTGATAGGTCTGTCAAAGGGCATACAATGCAAGATAAACAAAGATTTTCACAGCATAAGTAGTGAGGAGGAAAGACATCAGAAGTCAAGAGCATTTATGAAACTGTACTGGATTGACACAAGAGTAAAATCAAAATGTTTACTCAAGACAAACACTGATGATGACTTGTTATTCTGAAGAGGAAAGGGCAGGGGGGAGGGAGGGGGGGGGGCTGAAAAGACCAATAAGACTTTGTCAATCAGAAACAACTGTTGCTACTCACTGAAAGATTGGATTCAAGCCCTAGTCTCACACAATGTTTCAACTTGTCACATAAAAGGAATATAACATATTATCTTCTTACCTGAAGCAGGTCATGACACACACTGGTGAAACACCATTGATGGTGACATTACTCTGAAGAGAAAAAAGGGGTGGAAGAGGATTGAAAAAAACTATAAGGGTTCAGTCAATCTGAAATGACTATTGCTACTTGCTGAAAGACAATTACCAGTCAAATGTGTATACAGCACACACAAATTATACATAATAAGTCAAAACATTCATTAAAACACAGTAATGCCACACACTTTTTTCTTTTTTAGTATAACTGCATGTAAGTGAGCAAGTTCAAGCCCTACTCTGACACACTGTTCAACTTGTCACATATTCCTCCCACCATTCATCCCAAATGTTCTTTAATTTGCCTATAAGCAACATACACCTATCCTAAGACATGCATGCTTCCACAACTTTATATTTCTCCTCTAACCATTCCTGCTTTCCCATTTATCACTCATGTTATCCGAGGATTTCTACTGGACTTCAAATACACAAATGAATGATCATCTGCTGCCCTTTTTTATTTGATCTCTCCCATTCACATTCTCTCATATTTCTTACATTTATTTCAGTCAATCATTTTGCAATGGTTCCTCTGAAACTCTCAACAACCTTTTGATAGATAAAAAAACCTACTCAACAAGCAACAGCAGGAGAACGGGAAGGAAGAGGGGTGCAGGAAAAGGGCTGCTGAGATTCAGGAAAGAGGGTAGAGTTCAGAAAAGTTGGCCAGAACCACGAGTCAGGTGAGACTTACCATCTGGTAAGTTCCAGGTGACTTTTCAAAACTCTATCCCTTTTCTTAAAGCTTGCCAGTCCTTTTCCTTCACCCCTCTTCCTTCCCCTTCAATTCTACTACCAGATGGAGAAACTAGCTCTGAAAGCTAGCACACTGTAATACTGTTTAAATGTGCATTCTCCTGCTGCCACTTGGTGAGTAGATTTGTTATCAATCCATGTACTTATTTTTTCAAACAATGATTATTTTTGTTGATATATCTCAACAATCTTTGTTTGTTTTAAATTATTGAAGGCCCATCTCCTTAATCTCCAACCAGTCTGTACCATTCTGGTTTCTAATTTAGTTTAGCTTAAATTGTCATCACTATCTAACAGTACCTATAATTCACAACAATATCATCATATATTTTTGTGGCAGTATAATTTGCTTATATACAATTACATTTAAGTTATGAAAAGTGGAAGCCAATTTTGTTTCTTCCTAAAAAAACTGCTGTTATTTTCAAATTGTGCAGGCCAGTACCAAAGTCCCAACTCAGTCATCAGATTCACAAACATTTAGAAAAATTTTCCCTCACTTTCACATGAATAACACGCACACAGACAGTTGAGGTACATATAATCTGTCTTGTGGGGCAATGGGGTGGCAATAGGAAGGGTAACTGGCCACCCCTTAAATTAATCATACCAAATCTGTTCATAATCATGCCGACCCTGTGCCAATGCAGGTAGAAGAAGAAAATCAAAATATAACTTGCAGAAAATAAAACTTTAAGAGGGCAAGCTTGCATGTGACAGTGTTACAATGAATAAGGTTTAATCTGAACAATCAGTCTATATGGAACAAAAGTTAGCAGCTCAATGTATGGTCACTGAATGTGCAGCAACCCATAGGTAACTGGGATAAAAGTTCAGAGCTTATGTATCTTTGTATCTCTACATATAAAAGCCAATGTCCTGACTGACTGACTCATCACTGCCCAGCCCAAACCGTTAAGAAAAGAAACTTGAAAGTTGGAGGTGTGGATCTTATACTGTAGATGTCATTTAAGGAGAGATTTTTCATAATTCTGTCCCCAAGGGTGTAAAATAGTGGATGAAGAGCTTTTCTGAAAAATGAGAAGGAAATCTCATCCCGGCCGGTAAGTCTACCCTGACCCGAGGTTCCGGGTGACTTATCTAAATTGTATCCCCTTCTCTAAACCTCTCCAGTCCTTTTCCTTCACCCCTCTTCCTTCCCCTTCAACTCTTCCATGAGAAGGAGGAGCCACTGGCTCCATAAGTATGTAAAAGTTAAATCCTTTTGTGTGTGTGTTCCCCTGCCCCTGCTTGGTAAGTGGATTTTTTTATCCGTCCATTTACATTATATTATCAATAATTGATTATTTTTGTTACAATATATATGTAGAACATGCGTATGTGGGCGAAGCTGCAGGTAAAAACCTAGTTAGTACTATACACAAAACTACGACATCACTCATCAATATTGTACAACTTTTCACATATATAATTTCTTGAAATTTGGTTCTGCAGTAGAAAGCTGTTAGTTTATAACCTCAACATACAGCATTTCTATCCACAAGTTAATCTGGTGTTCAGAAAAGCACAATACATCAACAAGTTTTTGATTTCCTTCTTTGCTTAAGCAGTAGTTTTCTTAAGCCTCTAATTTTTTGGTGAATTATATTAACTGTATGCTCCAATTTTCCCTCCTTACTATTGTTCAGAACTTCAGTGACTTTAATTTCTATCAATACTCTTTGACTGCATGAACAGGTTAATCTTAAAAAGGCACCCAATGACACCAGTAAACAAAGGAATTTTATTACATATGACCACGGCTTCGCTTATTTCCTCAGCTAATAAATCTGCTAATCAGTCTTTCAGCTCCCTGTTAAAATGTGGACTGCACACTGAGTATTTCCACCTCTCAATAGCAGCATAACCCGCAGTTACAGTGTGAGCTCTCACGCAAGGTAGTGGCGACCTGTTCAGTCCCAGTTAACTCACTATACATATTTGTTGGTCACGCTATTGCAGAAACTTTAAAAGTGTTGAAAGAATAATATTTCAAATAAATAGTAACAACAATGGCAATACTAAAAATCTACATTAAATTATCTGTTTAAGTCAGCATGTTGTTTCATTGGTTCCTAACACTTATAAAAATGTTGTATACATAAAAATAAATTTCAAATGTGTCATTGAAACTTACTTGTGAATAATTTTCATCCTCTATATGTGCTTTCAATTGAGAAGGCAGTTTAAACAGAAACTGAAGCCTTTTTAATAATGAATGCACCCCGGAAAGTTCAGTAATCTGTTGCCTGGTCTCCTGCAACATTAAGAATATGAAATTAACATGAAGATGCAAAATGCTGGTGAAGATAGTATGGTTTAGACTGATTTAAATCAATGTTTAGACCATTTTGTGATAAATGGAATAGTTATTATAAGTTATAAAGGTAATAAAATTCAAACTAATGACAGTTTGCAATGCAAAAGGACGCAACATTAATCTAGCAACAACTCATTTTTCGTGTTCCCACTTTTTAAGTTTTGGCTGTACTTGTGAAATGTGGAACTAGCTTACCTTCTTGTATAGTTAGTATCCTTCCTCAACAGGTCTTGCAGGTTGCTTCAAACCTTTAGTTTCAAAAATTATACAGATAGTGTAGTATTAAGAAGTGAGTACTTTGAGATAAGGAAATAATGTCTTAGAAACAAATTTTCTTTTTTCTATTGACATAAATAACTTTCAGCTTAGAGCAATAATTTAAGCTTAAACTAACTGTTCAAAGTGATGATCGCCCATCTCAATGCATGTATTACATACCAAATAAAATTTTAGAACACTCCCTAAAATATCCCTGTTGTTATTGTCCGAAGAGATAAGTAACTAGAAACCTATAAAAAAGTTCTTCCATAGTTTCTATGGGGTTTTATACACCAATGATTTTACGTACTTCCAGAGAGGAAAATTCATAGGAGTGAGGTCTGATGATCATGCTGGCCAGGAACAAGACCTCTCCTTCCAGTTCAATGATGATGACAATGATAATGATGTCTGCTATTCAGACAGCCATGTACGATAAAATTAAAGAGCAAGGAGTGTACCACTGTATTGGAACCTCCATATGCCTGCAAATTCCTGTAATGAATAAGGCTTCAAAGATGTTGGCAATACACTCACTGCAAGGACCACTGAGATTTGCAAATTCCATTCACTACCTTTGATTATTTTAGTGGCTAAAAAGCTGCTGTACAAATAAAAGTCACTAGAAATTTAATTTTAGTGTACCTCCAGCTATAGTATTACAATATACCTGTTCACTGCAGTTAGTTGTACCATGGACAACAAAGATTGGCACTGTAGTATTATATAATGGGCATTCGAAAAGAAACAAGCCAGAGGTATAATTACAGAAACCAGTACCTTTATGTTAGAAGTATTGACCCTGGCTGTTGAGACACTTGTCCCACTGTGACACAAGGCAGTGAATGGCTGTCTCATAAAATTCCTGGGGCTGTGATGTTAACCAGTTCTGCACGTACAGCTAGACGTCGTCGACTGAGGTGAATTGTTTGCCCCTCAGAGCCTTTTTAAGGGGACCAAAAATGGCCCCCTTCTGATTCACTTCCTGCAGCCCGGGACAACAGTGGATTCCCAGCATTACTCACAAACCTTGACCACCCTTCACCAAGTGATCAAATCAAAACAACCAGGCAATCTCACCCATGGGGTCATTCTGCTCCACAACAATGCAAAGCCTCATATGGCCAACACAGTCACGGCACTCCTGCAGAAATTCAAATGGGAGGTTCTTGGCCACCCTCCATACAGTCCGGACCTCTCTCTCTGTGATTAGGTCATTTTTGGTCCCCTTAAAAAGGATCTGAGGGGTAAACAATTCACCTCGGACGACGACATCCAGCTGTACATGCAGAACTGGTAAACATCGCAGCCCCATGAATTTTATGAGACAGCCGTTCACCGCCTTGTGTCACAGTGGGACAAGTGTCTCAAAGTCAGGGTCAATACTTCTAACATACAGGTACTGGTTTCTGTAATTATGCCTCCAGCTCGTTTCTTTTTTAACGCCCCTCATAGTAAACAATAGTCAATATTTTATAAAGTGCTGATTTATAAATAATATTCATGAGCTTTTAATCAATTTACAGAAAAAACAATAACTAATTTCATTACTTCATTTTATTAAAAAGTTTGTTACTCTAAACTTGTGTACCAAATGCAGCTTACCCTACACTTAATCTTTGCTATAATGCCAGTTCAGTCACATATGGGAAACACCTTATTTGTTGAAAAATATTTGGCAACATAATATTTAGTTAATTCAGTAAGATTTATGTATTATATAGACATCTTTCTTCCATAATACAAGTGTCATAAGTAAGTCATTTTCGATCAAATAAAAAAGGGAAAATTTTCTTCACCACAGTTTTTTGTTCATCGGCTATTACTAAACAAATTGTCTAGAAAACACTATGTTGTCAAAATAGACAAATGTGTAAACAGGCAAAGAAGTAAGAAATGTCAGTGTGAATGATGACTGAACTGTTCTCAAACCTATTAACTAAACAAGAGGCTCAAGTGAGGCTGCAAGTCTTCCAACTTTAATCTAGATGTCTCCAACAGCTTCACTCTTTCAAGAATGGTGTACATAAGTGTCCAGACAACCCAAGGGGTTCAAGAACACTCTCACAAAACGGGAAGAAAAGTGCATATTAAGGTTGTTAGTAGTAGTAGTAGTAGTAGTAGTAGTAGTAGTAGTAGTCGTCAGAGAGTTAAAGAGACCAAGAGGTCCACCTGCTAGGAGTAACCACAGGGGACAATTGCCTGAACTAGTACAAAACTCCCTCAATAGTGCCTACCAAGTAAGCAGTATTCTTAGGGGAAATCCAGAGACAAGCAATATCATCTACATCCTCATCTACATGTACATCTACATCCATACTCCGCAAGCCACCTGACAGTGTGTGGCGGAGGGTACCCTGAGTACCTCTATCGGTTCTCCCTTCTATTCCACTCTCGTATTGCTCGTGGAAAGAAGGATTGTCGGTATGCTTCTGCGTGGGCTCTAATCTCTCTGACTTTATCCTCATGATCTCTTCGCGAGATATACGTAGGAGGGAGCAATATACTGCTTGACTCTTCGGTGAAGGTATGTTCCCAAAACTTTAGCAAAAGCCCGTACCGAGCTACTGAGCGTCTCTCCTGCAGAGTCTTCCACTGGAGTTTATCTATCATCTCCATAACGTTTTTGCGATTGCTAAATGATCCTGTAACGATGCGCGCTGCTCTCCGTTGGATCTTCTCTATCTCTTCTATCAACCCTATCTGGTACGGATCCCACACTGCTGAGCAGTATTCAAGCAGTGGGCGAACAAGCGTACTGTAACCTACTTCCTTTGCTTTCAGATTGCATTTCCTTAGGATTCTTCCAATGAATCTCAGTCTGGCATCTGCTTTACAGACGATCAACTTTATATGATCATTCCATTTTAAATCACTCCTAATGCATACTCCCAGATAATTTATGGAATTAACTGCTTCCAGTTGCTGACCTGCTATATTGTAGCTAAATGATTAGGGATCTATCTTTCTATGTATTCGCAGCACATTACACTTGTCTACATTGAGATTGAATTGCCATTCCCTGCACCATGTGTCAATTCGCTGCAGATCCTCCTGCATTTCAGTACAATTTTCCATTGTTACAACCTCTCGATACACCACAGCATCATCTGTAAAAAGCCGCAGTGAACTTCTGATGTCATCCACAAGGTCATTTATGTATATTGTGAATAGCAACGATCCTATGACACTCCCCTGCGGCACACCTGAAATCGCTCGTACTTCGGATGACTTCTCTCCATTGAGAATGACATGCTGCGTTCTGTTATCTAGGAACTCTTCAATCCAATCACACAATTGGTCTGTTAGTCCATATGCTCTTACTTTGTTCATTAAACGACTCTGCGGAACTGTATCGAACGCCTTGTAGAAGTCAAGAAACACGGCATCTACCTGTGAACCCGTGTCTATGGCCCTCTGATTCTCGTGGACAAATAGCGTGAGCTGGGTTTCACACGACCGTCTTTTTCGAAACCCATGCTGATTCCTACAGAGTAGATTTCTAGTCTCCAGAAAAGTCATTATTCTCGAACATAATACATGTTCCAAAATTCTACAACTGATCGACGTTAGAGATATAGGTCTATAGTTCTGCACATCTGTTTGACGTCCCTTCTTGAAAACGGGGATGACCTGTGCCCTTTTCCAACCCTTTGGAATGCTACGCTCTTCTAGAGACCTACGGTACATCACTGCCACAAGGGGGGCAAGTTCCTTCGCGTACTCTGTGTAAAATCGAACTGGTATCCCATCAGGTCCAGCGGCCTTTCCTCTTTTGAGCGATTTTAATTGTTTCTCTATCCCTCTGTCGTCTATTTCGATATCTACCATTTTGTCATCTGTACGACAATCTAGAGAAGCTACTACAGTGCAGTCTTCCTCTGTGAAACAGCTTTGGAAAAAGACATTTAGTATTTTGGCCTTTAGTCTGTCATCCTCTGAGTCAGTACCATTTTGGTCACTGTGTGCCTGGACATTTTGTTTTGATCCACCTACCGCTTTGACATAAGACCAAAATTTCTTAGGATTTTCTGCCAGTCAGTACATAGAACTTTACTTTCGAATTCATTGAACGCCTCTCGCATAGCCCTCCTCACACTACATTTCCCTTCACGTAATTTTTGTTTGTCTGCAAGGCTTTGGGTATGTTTATGTTTCTGTGGAGTTCTCTTTGCTTCCGCAGCAGTTTTCTAACTCGGTTGTTGTACCACAGCGGCTCTTTTCCATCGCTTAACGATCTTGCTTGGCACATACTCATCTAACGCATATTGTGCGATGGTTTTGAACTTTGTCCACTGATCCTCAACACTATCTGTACTTGAGACAAAACTTTTGTGTTGAGCCGTCAGGTACTCTGTAATCTGCTTTTTGTCACTTTTGCTAAACAGAAAAATCTTCCTATCTTTTTTAATATTTCTATTTACGGCTGAAATCATCGATGCCGTAACCGCTTTATGATCGCTGATTCCCTGTTCTGCGTTAACTGTTTCAAATAGTTCGGGTCTGTTTGTCACCAGAAGGACTAATATGTTATCGCCACGAGTCGGTTCTCTGTTTAACTGCTCAAGGTAGTTTTCAGATAAAGCACTTAAAAAAATTTCACTGGATTCATTGTCCCTGCCACCCGTTATGAATGTTTGAGTCTCCCAGTCTATATCTGGCAAATTAAAATCTCCACCCAGAACTATAACATGGTGGGGAAATCTACTCGAAATATTTTCCAAATTATCCTTCAGGTGCTCAGCCACAACAGCTGCTGAACCAGGGGGTCTATAGAGACATCCAATTACCATGTCTGAGCCTGCTTTAACCGTGACCTTCACCCAAATTATTTCACATTTCGGATCTCCGTCAATTTCTTTCGATACTATTGCACTTCTTATCGCTATAAACACGCCTCCCCCTTCACTGTCCAGCCTGTCTCTGCGGTATACATTCCAATCTGAGTTTAGGATTTCATTATTGTTTACATCTGGTTTCAGCCAACTTTCTGTCCCTAGTAATATATGAGCGTTGTGACCGTTTGTTAATGAGAGCAGTTCTGGGACCTTTCTATAGACGCTCCTGCAGTTTACTATTAGCACATTAATATTGTTATTCCCTGTTGCATTTTGCCTACTCCTACCTTGCCGCGTCTCAGGAGACGTCTTGTAGTGCCTCGGGAGGGAATTCTCTAACCTAAAAAACCCCTTGTAGCCGCTTCCAGTGTGTAGTGCACGCCTGACCTATTCAGGGGGACCCTACATTTCTCCACCTGATAGCGGAGGTCGAGAAATTTGCACCCCAGATCTCCACAGAATCGTCTGAGCCTCTGGTTTAAGCCTTCCACTCGGCTCCAAACCAGAGGACCGTGATCGGTTCTGGGAACGATACTACAAATAGTTAGCTCTGATTCCACCCCGCAAGCGAGGCTTTCCGCCTGTACAGACTGAGGATGACCTCTGAACCCAGATGGCAGGAGTCATTGGTGCCGAGATGAGCAACAATATGCAGTCGTGTGCACCCAGTGCTCTTTATTGCTGCCGGCAGGGCCTCCTCCACATCTCGGATGAGACCCCCCGGCAAGCAGACAGAGTGAACACTGGCCTCCTTCCCCGACCTTTCCACTATTTCCCAAAGGGGCTCCATCACCCGCCTAACGTTGGAGCTCCCAATAACTAATAAACCCCTCCCCCGTGTGCCTGCTTGGACCCTGCTGAAGGAGCAGCCACATGTCCACTCACAGGCAGAGCGGGCGATGCCACACGGCCAGCCTCCACATTTACCCTCCGCCTCATGCGCCGCGAACGCCGCTGAACCCGCCACTCCCCTTGGGGAGAGGGTGGCCCAACTGCGCCCGGTACCCGCGAAGATGTCTCAACAGCAGGGACAGTGGGTAAAGCATGTAACACCTGGGGTGTACCATGCGACGTACCAGACTCCCCACTGCCGCTACACTCCGAGGCAGCAGCCTGAAGACGGCTGACTGCGGCCATCAACACGCTCAGCTGTTCGCGAATAGTGGCCAGCTCCTCCTGCGTGCGTACACAGCAGTCACACATCCACATCATCTGTGAGTTACCATCTTTGAGAAGATAACATGGTAAAAAAGATAATGTAATGATTACTGGGGGGCACTGAGAACAGTTTGGACTGGAACCAATGCTACACAATTGAGGGCAACATTAGGCACCTTGTCAGCACTGTTCCTCCCAATTAATATGAAGATTCCGTCACTGTCTGGGAGATATAACAAACCCTGGAAGAGGAATTCTGTCAAATATGTAAATGCAAAGCTCCAAGAGTCACACAAAACAGTGGAGTAATCATACATGGGTGACTGGAAAAAAGCACACAACTCCTTTACATAAGAAAGGTAAAAGAATGAACCCATAAAATTACATACTAATATCCTTAACATCAGTTTGCTGTAGAATTCTTGAGCATATTCTACGTTTGTATAAAAAAAATTTCTTGAGAAAGGAAAACTTCTGTCCACAAATCAGAACGGATTTAGAAAGCATCTCTCGTGCGAAACTCATCTTGCCCTTTCCTCACACAGTATCCTTCAAACCACGGATGAAGGGCAAAAGGCAGATTCCATATCCTTAGATTTATGGAAAGCATCTGACACAGTACCCCACCGCAGACTGTTAACAAAGGTCCAAGTATACAGAATAGGTTGCCCGATGTGTGACTGGCTCGAAGACATATTAAGTAACAGAATCCAGTACATTTTCCTTGATGGCGAGTGCCCTTCAGAGACAAGGGTATCATCAGTGGTGCCCCAGCGAAGTGTGATAGGACTGCTCTTGTTCTCTATATACATAAAAAATTCGGCAGGTAGGGCGAGCAGCAATCTGTGATTGTTTGCTGATTACACTGCTAGCATAAGGGAAAATGTTGTCACTGAGTGATTGTAGGAGGTTACAGGATGACTTAGACAGACTATCTATTTTGTGATGAATAGTATCTTTCTCTAAATGTAAAGAAATGTAAGTTAATGTGGGTGAGTAAGAAAAACAATCCTGTAATGTTTGAACGCAATATTAGTGATGTGCAATCTCATCAATTAAATACAGGGTGGTTATAATTAAACTGACAGTGTTCCGAGTGCTGCGCTGTTGGCTGAAACGTCAAATGTATGTTCATTAATGGTCGCATTTGTGAAGTATGCTGCAAAAAGTAATAGTTCCACTTTCTGCCACCATGTGAAAATATGGCATTGTAAGCAGTCGGACTGTGAACTGTTTCCTGTTTTGACGTCAGTATGCTGTTTGTTGCTCATAAATGCATGCTGATGACTTTTGAGAAGTGACAGTTGGTGTAAAGGGCTAAGAAGGTTAAGGTTTTCCATACAAAACACAATGAGTAGTGAGAAGAAAGACACTGTACTGCTGGTAAAATTGTTCCATCAGAACAGCAGCAATAGCAGTGCTGCATTGTGGGAATATTGCTGACAGAAACAGCTGCAAAATGGCCCTGTGTCAATAAATGTGCTAAAGAATGTGATCAAGAATCTGAAGGAACATGTGAATTAGGTGGTGCAGCAGGGAGAGGGAGGCGACCCATTCCCTTGGCAATTCCTGATGAAGTTGCTGCAACTATAGCCGACTGTGCAGCACATGTCTCGAATTCTGCAGCCTGTGCCTGACCTGTGTCATCGGACTTGTTTCTCCCTGGTCAACTGTTCAAAAGATTTTGTGGTGCATTTCACACTGGTATCCTTGCATAATGTGCACCAAATGGAGCCCCAAGATTGGCTACAATGCTGTGGCTTTGCCCTTCATTTTTTGGCACGAATGGAAATGATGACACATGGCCGAGGAATATTCTTTGGATGGATGAGGTACATTTTACTCTGCACAGTGCCATGAATATACAGAACTGTCGTTTATGGGATTCTACTCCATCACATGTAGTGCAGAAGCTCCCACTGCACTCAGCATTTGTGACTGTGCAGTACGATTTCACAAGCTCCTTCATTCTCAGTCCATTCTTCTTTGAGGAGATGACACCTTGCAGGCCTGTTATGTGTACAGTGACATCTGCAAGTTATAAGGACCTCCTTGTGTAACACATGATTCCAGCTTTGCAAGAATGCAACTGTGTCCACACCACTACTTTCAAGCAAGATGGGGCAACACCACATTTTGCTTACTAGGTGAAATATCTGTTTCAAGAAACCTACAATAATGATCACATCATCTCTAGGTAATCTCAAGATGTGTTGCCTTCCAGATCCCCCCACCTAAACCCATGTGACATCTGGTTGTGGGAATATCTGAAAGATCATGTTTACCAGGGATGCATCCAGGCTCTTCCTGATCTGAAGCATACAACGACATATCACTCTGATTAAACTGGATATCCTACAATAATTGTTGACCATGCCGTGATATGGATGCAGCATGTTGGTGTGTTGAGAGACCATACGTAACACATTGGAACTCATGATCATATCCCAGTAAACATGCTAGAATCACTGTCATAATGTGTTTGATTATTTCTTCTCTTTTTCTGCACCCATACCACATTCTGACTAGTTACCGTGCCATATTTTTACCTGGTGGCAGAAAGTGGAACTATTATTTTTTTCAGCATACTTCATGAGTGTACCAGTTACTGAATATACCTATGATGTTTCAGTGTCCTGTAACATATAAGCCTATAGCCTGCAGAGTAGCACTCGGCACACCATTACTTTAATTATAACTACCCAGTACCTATGAATAACACTCTAAAGCGGTATGAAACAGAATGAGCAGGTAAGGTCATTGTAGGGAAGGCAAATGGTCAACTTTGGTTTATTGGGAGCCTTCTAGGAAAATGTAGTTTATCTATAAAGAAGTCTGTTTACAGAACACTGCTACAGCCCTTTCTTCAGTACTGCTGGGGGATCCCTGCCGTACATAGAAGTGATTCAGAGCCTTGCTACTAGATTTGTTACCAGTAGATTCAATCAAGATGTGAGTATTACAGATAGACTTCATGAACTCAAACAGGAATCCCTAGAGGGAAGATGAATTTCTTTCTGTGAAACACCATTGAGAAAATTTAGTGAACTGGCATTTGCAATTGACTGCACTACAATTCCACTGCCACCAACATACACTTTGCTTAAAGACCGCGAAGGCAAGGCAAGAAAAATTTGGGATCACATGGAGCTGTAAGACAGTCGTTCATCCCTCAGTCCATTTGTGAGTAGGACAGGAAAGGAAATAACTACTAGTGGTACAACATACCATTTGCTGTGCACCGTACAGTGACTTGAGGAGTATGTAGATGAACATGTAGATGACTGAAAGCATTAAGTGAAAACAGCACTGTAATCCAATACCTAATATTTTCATGACGCCTTTTTGTGGCAACTCTTTCTGAAATACAGAGGTGCCAAATAACTAAAATCACACATGCAACAATCAATGGAGAAACAAAAGGCATCAACTTTTGACAGCACAAAGGATAACAATCATAATACATTTGGACATTTGCATCACAACATAAGAAGCTTGTCAAGTAAGATAGATGAGCTTCTCATATCAGTCCTCTTAGTGTTATTTCCTAATGTATCATAAGACAGCAATAAACACCTTCCATCTGGTTCTACTGACAGTCAAATATTGCACTTCACTCCTACTTTACCAGCTTTCAGAGCTCCTTACTGTGCCATTCTTTTCCGGGTCTTTTTTGGGTAGCCATGACTGCATGTTCCTTGTAGGTTGCAATCCATTGTTGCCTTTTCAACAACTCCATGTCATTTGTGTATTGTGTGACAAATCCACCTCCATTTCCAAGTGCTTACAGATTGGTCATTAGTTTGTTATCTCCCACAATTTGTCATTTGATATTACATCTGGTCACATCATACTTATAAGCTGCCAAGGATACTGTCTAATGAAGACTTGCAGTAGATTTACAATCATGTTCGTTACCTTTTATGTTTTGCAGTTATGCAGGAGGACTTGACTTTTATGTTGGTATTGAGCAGTTGCAACTTGTTTGATCTTGAGATGTTCTTATTATGCTAGAGAAGGTATAGTTGGACAAAGGCTCCATTTGCCTTACGTATCCATTTCATTGCATCCTCCTCTGTCCCTCCACATTTCTAGATAGTACTTTCTAGGTACACAAAGGAGTCTATGTGTTTCAATTCCTCTCCATACACTGTTAAGTTTTTCCTGTTTTTCGGGTAAAATTCTGATTTTCTTAGTTTTCTAAACATTTACTTTTAGTCCTCCAATTTCAGCTTCCTCTTGTAGTCTTGCCAGCTTTACTCCCATGTCACAATATTTTTGTGAGAGCAGATGGTTATCATCAGCAAAATCAAAATGTTCAAGCCTGTCTTGCATCACCCATTGAATACCTGTTCTCCAACCACCAAAAACTCTTCATTACGTTGACCAGCACCAACAAAAATAATGTAGGTAACAGAATACATCTCTGCCTCCCCCCTACAGTTGTTTGGATAGGTTCAGTAAATTTCCTGTTGTGCAGCACCCTACATTGATACTCCTCACACACTGCTGTAACAATATTTATAATCTTTGTGGTCCACATTCTTCCAAGGTATGCCACCCAAATCCCCTATTAAGAGAGTCAAATGCCCTCTTGAAATCAATGAATGTAAGGTAGAGCGTGTTCTGCCAGTCTGCACTCTGCTCAAGTATTGTACATGGAGTGCTGACAAGTGTGACACAGCTTCAGTGTTCTCTCAATCCAGCTTGCTCTTTTCGTAGCTGTGCCTCTACAAAGTCTTTAATAAGATTTAGCAACAATCTACATAGTACTTTACTTGGTAGAGATAGGAGGGTGAAGCCTCAGCTGTTATTACAGTTGATAGTATTCACAATTTAATAATCAGCCCCTCTTTGCAATTTTTTGGTAGTTGCTCCTATGTTCATATCCTCTTAAACAATGGATAAGGTAGATTCATGGTGGTGTCAATGTCTGCTTTAAGCACCTCAAGTGCAATACTGCCCATTCCAGGAGCCTTCCTGTTCCTCATTTGTTTGAGGGTTATTTTGCATTAAGCCTTAATTGGTATATTTGAATTGATTCTGTCATTGGCATTTGCCACAGTCCATTGTCTCACCACCTCTTCAGATTGCTATCAGTTCAGGGCTTCAGAAAAATGTTCACTCCATCTTCTAATTTGGTCTCCTTCTGTCATCAACAATTGATCCTCCTTACTCTTCAAAGGTCCATTTTGTTGAAAACTTTTGTTGACAACATTCTAGTGATGCTGTACAGTTCTTTAGCTTCCGCTCTTGCTGCAGCTGTCTCTGGTCTCGGCACTTGTTTATCCATCCTCTTTCATCATTCCTCATACTCCTCTATATTACAGTCAGTAGCAGCATGCTTACAAATTATTAGAGTTTTATGTTGCCTTGTTTTACTCATATTTAATGTTTCCTTAATCTCCTCTCTACATGTACTCTCAGACATCTAATCTTTCTTCAAACAGTTTTTAAAGCCAAGGATCTGTTCACTAACATTGCAATACATGCCCTTTACCTCAGTCAATGTAGTATCAATATTACTTTGATCATTTTCCTGTGCTTCTTGCAGTGCCGCACAGCAGTTTCTTAGCTCAGTGAAGAATTCTTCTCATCTTGCTGTCTAAGTTTTCCCACATAGTATTTTTTGTTCCATCATTCGAACTTCCTATTTGTAGCCACAATTTTCAGTCTAAAATTTGCAATAAGAAGTGATGATCACTGCCAACATCAGCTCCATATTTAATCCTAACAACAATCTATCAACAACCCTCTAAATTTTTTTCTCAGCACTAAATGATCGAGTAGATTTTCCACTCTGTGATCAAAGGACATCCATGTAACCTTATGACAATAATTGTATCACAGTATGAAACTGAAAAATCTAAAGGTATTTCTACAGCTGTGCTGTGCATAACAGATGATCATCTGGAAAATGACAGAAAGGTAACATATGTCTGGATGTATACAGATTAATATCACAATATTATGAAAAGGATAGTTGATACCATATAGCGGAAATGGTGAGTCACAGATAGGGACAACAAAAAGTCTGTCAAACAAGTAAGCTTAAGGCCAATAAGACCTTCATTGGAATTAGATAAAACACACACACACACACACACACACACACACACACACACACACACACACACACACAACCACAGTCTCTGGCCAGCCAGAGACTGTGATCATGTGTGTGTGAGTTGTTTGCTGTGTGTGTGTGTGTGTGTGTGTGTGTGTGTGTGTGTGTGTGTGTGTGTGTGTAGTCAAATTCTGATGAAGGCCTTTTTGACCCCAAGCTTACTTGTTTGACCAGCTTTTTGTTGTCCCTATCTGCGACTCAGCATCTCTGCAATATGGTGAGTAGCAACTATCCTTTTCACAATACTGTCTTGGATTTTCCACTGTTCAAGTTAGTACAAATTACTGTAAATGTACTATATGGAAAGGGCAGGTAGTTATGCACACAATAATTGGAAAAAAAATCCCATGCTAGAGACCTCCATGAGTCGTGACCTGTAAAAGTCTTTCGCTGCTGTACTTCAGTATCAGGCTTGGAAACAAACAAGTTAGCAGTTGTTATAGTGCACCTCCTCCTCTCCCTTCCACCTAAAGTGTATAAACTTCATTAAGCAGTTACAGAGATTACTAAGAAGATTTAGTGCAAATATGTGGGAAGCATATATGGGTTTGAGTAACATGGTGCAAAGCAATACAAAATAAAGATGGAAATTCTCCCTTTTGCTCAACTCTGAAAACACGCAAAAAAACACACCTTTAATTATTATTACAAACATGTATATACCTGCAGTGTACATGATATTTGCTCTGAGAATGATGTTATAGATTCCATGTTGGTAGAAAGAAGATCCATTTCATCTTCCATTTTTTTGAAATCAGTTTTCATCTGAAATAAATAATGGTAATTATTAATGGTTATTATTAATAATTCAATGAGGAGTATGAAATACTGAAGTATACTCACCTTTTTAATAGTATCTGTAGCAGATATAAATTTGTTGTAGTTTTCATAAACAAGAGTTTGCATATCAGAATGTAGGACTTGTGTATCTTGAACAATTTCAATTTCCTGGTCCATTATTTGTTTTAGCGTGCATTCCTGAAATCATTGTTGCAAATAAGTTATAGAGCTGCTTATTGGGAAGTTTTTATAAAATATGCATCAATATCATCATTCAGATAACGACCACATGCAACAGTTGGTAAACCTTGGTCAGTATCACATGATGACATAGTCATATAGTCACATATCCATAATTTATTTATTTTTTATTTATTTTATTTATTTATTGGTAGTTGGCCTTGGGCACAGAAACATATGTTTACACACTTATCAATATTTATATAAGAAAACAGTGATACACAGAACACACACAGTCCTAATATGAACAAACAGTAAAGTGAAACTTCCTGGAAGATTAAAACTGTGTGTTGGACTGAAATTCGAACTCAGGACCTTTGCCTTTTGTGTGTGAGTGCTCTAATGATAATGACTGAGCTACCCTTCCTGAGAGTTTTACAGGAGAACTTCTGTGAAGTTCTAAAGGTAGGGCATGAGATACTGTTGGAAGTAAAGCTGTGAGGATGAGACATGAGTTGGTCAGTAGAGTACTTTCCCATGAAAGGTAAAGGTCTCAAGTTCAAGTGTTGGTCCACCACACAGTTTCAATTTTCCAGGTAGTTTCATATTAGTGCAAACTCTTCTGCAGAGTAAAAATTAATTCTGAAAGCAATCCCTTAGCCTGTGGCTAAGCCATCTCTCCACAATATCTTTCTTCCAGGAATTCTACTCCTCCAGGTTTCAGAGGAGAACTTCTGTGAAGTTTGGCAAGTAGGAGATGTGGTACTGGCAGAAGCAAAGCTTTGAGAAGGTGAATCATGCCTGGGTAGCTCAGTCAGTAGAGTAATTGCTCACAAAAGGTAAAGGTCCCAAGTTCAAGGATTGGTCTGGCACACGGTTTTAATCTGCCAAGAAGTTTCATGTCAGTACACGCTCTATTGCAGAAACAAATATTCATTCTGGAAACAATCCCCCAGTCTGTGGCTAAGCCATGTCTCTGCAATATCTTTTCTTCCAGAAGTGCTACTCCTGCAAGTTTTACAGGAGAACTTCTGTGAAGTTTGGAAGGTAGGAAATGAGGTACTGGTGGAAGTAAAGCTAAGAGGATGAGTTGTCAGTCCAGCTTGGGTAGATCTGTTGGAAGAGAACTTGTAGCAACAGGCAAAGGTCCCGAGTTTGTGTCTTGGTCCAGCACATAGTTTTGAGTTTCCAGGAAGATTCATATCAGTACACACTCTGGTGCAGAGTGAAAACGCATTCTGGAAACAGTAAAGTGTAGCCAGTGGGTTCAATCAAGAAGGAAACTTTCACATGGAATGGTCAGGAAAATATAGGCTACACATGAACGTGCCTTCTCACACGTACTTAAATGACTGCCTTGTAATCTCACTTGGCATACTGATTAATCAATCAATACAATTGTGCATATGTCTGATGAGGTCACTAGGTGTGGAATAGAGGAATATATCCTCCCATTCCAGGTCATATGGGAAAATACCTGTGCAAATTTAAAGGCTGTCATCGACCCCCTCAGCCTCGCTTATCACAACCAGCTAAAGTCCCTAGTATGCCTATTGAAAATGACCTTGTGCTAAATGGTGCTAATGGTGATTTGTACTTTGTTGTTACCTTCGATTGGCGTTTAGCTTGCAGACAGACTTGCTTGTCTGCCTAATGTGGGACAGCCTTCGCTAAACATTCAATTGAAAGTTATATTTTCTGTAAACAAACCAATCGCATATGGGTACACTGTGAGCATGGTTCATATTTGAATGCTTCGTAGTTAAACCTATAAATGAGAGTGGAAAAAAAAAAAATAGAATAACATTGCCATGGGCAGTGCTTGTGTAGTATGCATTCCCATTGCTAGGCTTGTATAGCGCAACTCATTGCCAGTTCAATGCTGCCTGTGCTGTTTTGTTCTTGTTTCATTATTTAAGTGAACAGCCAGCTGTGAAATTTTGTTTTCTACTTTGTAAAAATACTGCTGAAACTGTTTTAATATTGGAAACAGCTAACCAAGATGATACTATGACAAAAACTCAAGTGTACGATTGGTTTGCTTGATTTAAAAGTGGCGACATGTCAACTGATGACAAACCTTGTTCTGGATGTTCATCAACTGCCAGAATCGATGAAAACATTGAAAAAATTTGAGAGCTTGTGCTCACAGACTGTCGACAGACAATTGAGCAACTGTCAGAGATTAGAGGGTTACCTTAGGCCTCAGTTCAGTGAATTTTAATGGAAGATTTGGGATTGAAACAGGTTACTGCCAAGTTTGCTCCTCACGTTCTGATGACAGTCACAAGGAACATTAAGTTGAAACATGTTGTGCATTGAAACAAAAGCTTGAAACTGATCCAGATTTTCAGTCAAAGATCATTACTGCCGATGAGTCCTGGTGCTATGGCTGTAATCCAGAAACAAAGCAACAGTCAGGCCAATGGAAGACATCATCATCACCCCACCCACAAAAATGCCGTCAAGTCAAACCAAACATCAAAACAATGCTGATTTGATTTTTGATTTTTTTTATTTTTATTTTTTTTTATGCCAAGGGCGTAGTTTATTCAGAATTTGTTCCCCATGTCAGACCATCAATCAAACCTTTTATTTGGAAGCTATAAGAAGACTGCGCAACAGTGTTAATCAAAAAGGACCCAATTTGCAGCAGATTTGAGACTGGTTCTTCCACCATGAAAATGCACCTGCACACAAAGACAATTCTGTTAGACAGCTTTTGGCTAAAAATAGCATGGTTCCTCTGCCCCATACACCTTACTCATCTGACCTGGCTCTGTGTGACTTTCTTATTTCCCACATGAAAAGAGGCATGAAAGAACACTGATTTGACAACATTGAGGAAGTCAAGAAAAAAATGGGGGAGGATATGTCAGCAATTTCTAAAGATGACTAAAAAAAATTGTTTCAAGTGGAAGCACCAGTGGGACAAATGTATTACTTGTAATGGAGAGTATTTAGAAGGGGATAAGGTTGTTTTGTACACAATTTGAAAATATATAGCTTTTAAAAAATAATTCTAGTTTTTTTGAGTACCCCTCATACAATGTTATCCAGCATGGACAGGTGAGTTATTCAATAAACATTCAGAGTACTGTATTGATTATGAGCATCCTTGTCTAGAAATCTTTTGTTTTTTGTATTTTCAGAAGAGTCAGGAAATGTTACCTTCTTTGATTTAATTGTATGTAAATAGGCTTAATAAAGTCTGTGTTTGTGAACAAGTAGACTTAGAACAGTCACAATGAGGATTTTTGGAACTACAACCAACCCCATGTCAGAATAGGATTTGTCAGGCTGTTTTGCTGCGTTCTTCATCCATGATGGATTGGTAGTTCTTCAACTTTTGGAAACAACAGCTCGAGTACAAATGAGAATGTGGAAATGCTTGTACAGATGCTGATGGATCCAGCATGTCTACACCGTTCCAGTGATCCTGGTTTTCTGGCTGTTCAGTGGAGCTCAAGGGATTAAGAATTGTATCTAAAGTGTTTAGCATTCTATTTCCAGGCAAGTGACTGTAAATGCCTTTAGGGGCAGTGAGTCCTTCTGTTGTCTACAAATCCAGTGATCTATAATCTTGTGCAAAAACTGGCTTCTTTATATAACACTTCGCTGCTGCCCCTCCCCACTATTCACTTACTTTTAAGTGAACATTTTGCTACAAAAATGGATATGGAAGCTGCCCATTCAGAGTTCTCTCTACATCATAAGACAACATCAGATAGTTATGTATCATGAATCACAGACTGGCAAGGCCTGTGTAGAAAATGCAAATTCAGAGCACCCTGATCAATCTGGTGGTGAATTTGCATTGGAGTGGCTCCCACTTAACAGCATGGGAATCAAATCCAGCTCCACAATAATTTTCCCTACAGCTCTGGTAAAACTTTTACAGACTGCCCAGTTGTCCTGACTGTTTTTTCTATATACATTAGACATAGTTGCCTACACTATAATGATCTATGTCTGTCAACAGTGTAACTGCCAGTCATACAGAACAGAGGTATGTCAGTACTGTCAGCAGTTGAGAGTGCTGATTCAAACAAAAAACAATACAGAGTCCAGGGTAGCACCACACCACCTTACACTGTCAGCAGTGGTTCATGGTATTACCATTTTATTTCTCATTGATATCAGGCCCTCGATCACAATTATTACTCAACCTGCATATCTTTAACTGGGTCTCCATCCTTAAAATCAGTAGCGGCTAAGCTGTGGACTTACACTCATTTAGAAATTTTAATACTACACCAGGTAGTTCTGGAATTAACATACAAGCAAGTAAACAGAACCCTTCCTTTCTTTGCTGTAACAGAATCATCAATGGCCTATATGAGTGCATAAGCTTTGAGTTTTCTATCAAACAATAAGTTAAAGCAATTCAGAACACCACTCCATGTACAGAACTGAATTCTTTGTGTCCCCAATATGCTCTCTAGTTTTCTCCATGCATGAGAATGGTATCTTCTTTTTTAATCACCATTACATTAAAAGAGTCAGCAGTACCGAAAATTTTCACAACCCTGCCCAACACCTTTAGTCTCACAGGATTCATTACAGTAGTGCTGGATTACTCACATGAGTTAAAGTCCTGTCTCCGATTCCCTATAGTAGTTGACCATCACCTTTAACCATTGTCTGCAAACCATTACACTTTTGTGGAGACTTCAAAAATATGGTAAATGCTCATCAAAATGTGGTCTTATGTCCCCTTCCACATCCTGATGAATTATTTTCAAAATTGGTAGTAGGGGGTCAGTATTTCTCTATGATTGATCTTTCATAAGCTTATTTTCAACTGCCTTTGGACAAGGCTTCCAAATCCATTCTGGTATTAAATACTCCTTTTAGTTTCTGTCACTGTAACAGGCTACCTTACAGCGTTACTAGTGCACTGGAAATCTACCAGAAACTTTTAGAACAAACTGTTGCCAATGTACCATAATGCATAGTTTATCTGGGTGATATAGCAGTCACAGGCCAGAACCATATGTCAAATTTCCTACAAGCATTCTTAGCAAGGTGAATTAAAGTGTAATTTGTCCAAATACTCCTTATTTCAGCCTTCCATTAAGTATATAGGGTATATCCTTAACTGGGATAGCCTTAAATTGATATCAAACAATATGGCAACCATTTCCCATATTCCTACACCAAAGAACTTAACAGATCTGTCTGATATTGTATCAGCCTCATTTACCTCTAGCGTTGGCCATGGATGATTCATTTCATGGTATCAGGGTTACTCTCTCTCATAAGTACTTGAATACAAAGACTACTGCATTTGCCCCCAAGGTGCTCACTCCAGCACGAGAAAATCATTCCCAGTTCAAGAAGGAGGGATTCTGACAGCCCGGGAGAAAATGGCAAAGCCAACAGTGAAAACATCCCACATCTCCCCACCAAAGAAATCCAAAGCTGTTCAAACAACTCATGGTGACCTCCCTTCAACTGTGGGAACCCCTTTCTCATCAAGTTCCTCAACTGTGGAGCCATAATCAATGCACAGTGCTATGATGACTCTTTGCGGTAATTGCAAAGTGCATATGGTCAAAATGCCCTTTCAGACTGAATCATCCTGTTGCACGATAGTAGCCGCCCTCAAACTGCCAATCAGACGAAGGCTACACTTCAGTGATTTGGTTGAGAAATGCTGCAACATACTCCGTACAGCATGGATCTTTCACCATCTGAGTTTTACATCTTTGGCGACCTGAAGAAAGACATACGTGAATCTCTGTTTCAGTTGGATGAGTAAGTGCAAAAGTGGGGGTAGTTTTGGATCTGTCAGCAACCGACCACATTCTACAAAACGGGAATTGACCATCTCATCTACCAATGGGATAAATGTCTTAAAGCGTATGGTGGTTACTTTTGAATGAAACCATTCCATGGTCCTATTGTGGAGGTTTTGTTGGTTGGGTTTTTTGACTGCCTCTTACATATAACCACTTCCTCTTTTCTTATATTATCTATTTTTATTGTATTATGATGACAAATTCTATATCATTGTGAGAAGAACCCTGCATGAATGAATAAATAGATGTATCTCTGTTAATTGACTGACGCTTCTTACTGACTGCTACAAGAGCATCTACAGTTATTCAGCATCTCTACCTTACAGAAACAGTCATCCTAAAAAGGACTAGTGAAAATACAGTAAATCACAGGGATCTGACAACTGCTCTGGTTACAATGACTGCTCATGGAAATTATGTGGGCAAGTAACCTCTTATCAGAAACATTCAGATGCTGACCATCCCACGTGTCATGTGACTATGTGAGGGGCGACGCCCCACACTGCTGTGGGACTCATATACCTAGGATTTAGAAAACTTAAAATTATATTTGGAAAGTGTAATGCACATTAAGGAGAACTATGACAACTATCAACAGTATGAAATGTGCCAAAAGCGCAATACGAGAAAGAAACGTGGTATATCACCATTCTATTGGCTCTGTACTAAAACAGGCAATTGTTTTACGTACAAATCAATAAAACTCCTGAAGGTTATAGCTCAGCATATCTGGAACTTACCACTTCAGTAACTCAAAGGTTAAAAAAGTTTATTTTAGAACTGTGTTTATGGAGTACATGAATCAATTATCCTTGCACTTGGTGACTGATGAAAGATGTCTACAATAATAGGTGCATTTCTATGTGATGAATGTTACAAATAAAAACAGTTATATATCTGCACCAAGAAATCTTCTTTTAACTTGATAATGTGTTAATCTGTGACTTAAAAATGGTCACCCAACCAAAGCTGGTTATCTGTGAATTAATATACATTACAACAGCTTTAGGTGCTTCCATGATGCCAGTCTTCAAATAGACTGAAACTGTTTACAGAAAATGATAAAAAAATGCTAGCATTTTTTGCAGCAAATTTGGTATTATGATGTGCCTATCAGACAAGTCAAGAGACATGATCCATAGAGTAATGGGGTAGGATCAGTAGGTGCATAGGGGAAGACATGGTTCTATATTTTCATCAACATTTACATACACATTCCACAGGCTACCACATGATGCACAGTGGAGGATGCCTTATACCATAACATTCCCTTTCCTATTCCACTTGCAGATCGAGTGAGGGAAAAATAGCTGTCTGTATGCCTCCACACGCCCTAATTTCTCTTATCTTGTCTTGATAGTCCTTAAGCAAAATGTATTGTGTTGATGCATAAGTTGGTGGCGTTTTTCTGTAAGTTTAATAAACACAACAGATACGCATAACAGAGAGTTCACTATTTACAACAGTCTGTCAACTTTGGGATAACTTTTTGATTTCACACCTGTAGAAATCAGATAATTTTGAGACGAAGAACTCGTCAAGCTATGTTTGGAGAGCATTTTCATCTAGGAAGGAAGTTCCTTGAAGGCTGTATGTAAGAGGGTGCAAAAGGCAAACATATGAAGGTGCAAGATCAGGTAAATAAGGTGGATGTGGAATGACCTCCAAATCCAACTCCTGCACAGTGTTTTTGTCAGTCTAGCAGAATGTGGGCGGGCATTATTGTGGAGTAGCATCACTTCAAGCAGTCTTCCTGGTCGATGTTGTTAAACTGTGTCTGCAAGACGATTCAGTTGTTGACAGTAAATGTCAACAGTGGTTGTCATACCTCAGAGAAGCAATTTGTAGTACACCACACTGCCACTCACCCGCCAGATGCATAACGACATTATCTATCATGAATGCTTGCAAGTCTTTGTATGGGGAGTTGCTGCTTGTTTGGGCTCAGCCATTCCTTTCCTTTCCTTGTGTGAGCAAAAAGACACCATTTCTTGTCAGCAGTAACAATACGAGATAGGAATGGTCAGTGTTTTCATAAGCAAATTGATGATGAGCAAGCAGAGGTGAACATATGACCACCCGCTGATTTTTGTAATTTTGGATTAGGGCATGTGGTACCTACACACTCAATTTTTGAACTTTCCCCACTGCAAGCAAATGTTGTGCGATGGTGAATTGATCACAGTCCTTCAAATTTGCCAGTTCTTGAGTACACTAACGTGGTTCATTGTGGAATAATGTATTTATAAACGATCTTCATCAAACCGCAAAGGTCTTTCTGAATGTGGAGAATCACTAACGTCAAACGACTCTGCTTAAAACGCGAAAACCATTTTCTTGTCATGCTTTGTCCTATGGCATTATCCCCATACATTTCTGCCTGCCTCTGTTGCTGTCACCCCTCTGTTGAACTTAAACAGAAGAATATGTCACAAATGTTCTGATTTCTCCACCTGGCACTCCATTTTCTAGCATCTACAGTTCCACTCACTATCTCCAAATGAGAAAATGGCAATATGTAAACTCAAATAGCAACAGTGAACTACAAATAAAACTTGAGAATCGATAAACAAGCTTATAGCAACTGGAACACCAACATGCGAAACAAAAACACAATATACTTATGCACCAACCTAATACATTGGTGGCAGTAGAATCATTCTGCCGTCACCCTCAAATGCCGGTTCTCTAAATTTTCTCAATTGTGTTTTTCAAAAAGAATGTCGTCTTCCCTCCAGGGGTCCCCATTTGAGTTCACAAAGCCTCTCCATAATTGTCGTGTGTTGATCAAACCTATTGGTAAAAACATCTAGCAGCATGCCTCTGAATTGCTTTGAAGTCTTTCTTCAATCCGATTTGGTGAGGTCAAGCAGTACTAAAGAATGGGTCACATTAGTGTTTTATACGTGGTCTCATTTATAGATAAGCTACACTTTCCTAAGAGTCCCTCAATAAATCAAAGTTAATCATCTTTCCTGCTACCAACCTTACAAGCTCTTTCCATTTCATATCGCTTGGCAACGTGACATCTGTATCTTCAATCAGCGTGACTACATACTGTATTCAAACATTACAAGATTGTTTTTCATACTCATCAGCATTAATTCACATTTTTTTCTACATTTAGAGCAAGCTGCCATTCATCACACCAAATAGAAATTCTGTCTAAGTCACCCTGTATCCTCCTACAGCCACTCAATCACACTTCCCTGTACACTATAGCACCATCAGGAAACAAAAGCAGATTGCTGCTCACACTTTCTGTCAGACCATTTATGTGTATAGAGAAGAACAGTGGTCATATCACACTTACAGGGGCACTCCTGGTGATACCTTTGTCTCTGATCGACACTTGCCATCCAGGACAATATATTAAGTTCTACAATTTAAGACATATTCCAGCCACTCATATATCTGGGCACCTATTCTGTATGCTTGGGCTTTCATAACACTCTGCAGTTGAGTACTGTGTCAAATGCTTTCCAGAAGTCTTGGAGTATGGAGTCTGCCAGTTTCCCCTTCAGCCAAGCTCACAGGATTTCATGAGAGAAAAGGACTAGCAGAGTTTTACACAGTTGTAAATGCGTTCTCAATCCATGCTGTTTTTTGGACAGCAGCTTTCCTGTCTCAAGGAAATTTACTATATTCACACATTGAATATACTCCAGAAATGTGCAGAAAAACAATGTTAAGGACACTGGTCTGCAATTTTGCAGGTCATTTCATTTATCCTTATTATACTAAGTAGTTGCCTGTGCTTTTCTCCAGTCACTTGGGGCATTGTACTGGTGAGAGTTTCATAGTAAATGCTAACTCAGTACGGGGTCAATGTCGAAGTGTACTCTCTTCAAAACCAAACTGGGATTCCATTCAGACCAGACAACTTATTTGTTTTCAACTCTTCAGTTTAAACTTCCTTGCAGATTAAAACTGTGAGTTGTACCAAGACCCAAAATCAGGACCTTTGCATTTCTTGGGCAATTGTTCTGTTGACTGAGCCACCAAGCATGACTCAAGACCTGTGCTGACAGCTTTACTTCTGAATGCACCACATCTCCTTCCTTCCAAACTTCACATAAGTTCTCCTGCAAACGTTGTGGTATTAGCACCCCTGGAAGAAAGGATACTTGGAGACATAGCTTTGCCACAGCCTGGGGGATCTTTCCAGAATGAAATTTTCACTCTGCAGTGGAGTGTTCACTTATATGAAGCTTCCTGGGAGATTAAAACTGGCCAAGACACTGGCAGAAGTAAGGATGAGTCATGAGTCATGCTTATGTGGCTCAGTTGGTAGAACAGTATGAAGTTCAAGTCTCGGTCTGTCACACAGTTTTAATCTGCCAGGAAGTTTCATATCAATGCACATTGTGCTGCAGAGTAAAAATTTCATTTTGTAACTCTTTCAGTCGCGTCTCAGTTTCAGGGATACCTATTTTTATGTCCTCCATATGGGAGTCTGTGTGATGGTCAAATGGTGGTATGTCTGTGTCATATGATCCTCCAGCAGCAATGATTTTGTAAATGTGAAATGTAAAACTTAAGTTTTTTTAAAAATGACACTTCTTGGGGTGAAGGGTGAGGGCATGGGGAAAGGGAGGAAAGAGACAGGAAGGATTATCAGGGTTTAATGCCATTTCATTTCAATGATGAGATCATTAGCGACATAACATTAGCTCATATTGGAGGAGGACAGGGAATAAAATTGGCTGTGTCCTATTTCAACGGTACCATCTGGATATTTGTCTCAAATGATGAATCTGGATGGCTGTACGCTCCTCCTGAAAATAAAAGAAATGACTTCACCACTTCCCTCAGTAGTGGTGGGAAGTGTTGGATATGACAGCTTCCCTGCCAGATACACCCTTTTGCACATCGCAGTGTTCCAGGTTGCTAGCTACACCTGTAATGCAGTGAGCAACACCAATCCTATGGTTGATCAACACAGGTCATCTCTGATGGAGGAACTACTTTTTCTGCACGTCCCACAGGTGTCAATCTAAGACTATGATGACACCACCTGGTCAGGAAAACCGACCAGTGATGAGCTCGCTATCCCCAATGGCAGCAGCCAGTCATGCAACTCCAGTGTATTCATCTGTACAGTATTATAACCCATGATTGAGGGCTGCAGAGGCAGACCCACCATGGAGTAAAATTCCAAAGTTATATCACAGAGTTGTGACCTGCAGTACTTTAGTTACAGTGGATTAACTGAGATGACATCCTGGAATACGCCTTAGCAGTGACGAACCGTTACTGTAACCAGCATAGTCAAATACTGTGTCACTGTTTGGTCTTAGTCTCAGGCAGAGATTGTATTAATGGAAGTATCACATACTCGTGCTCAGAGTTCTATTTGAGATATTGTGAGTTATAATACAATAGAGTTTCTAGTCTTTGACTAATTTATTGTGTAGTGATTTCGGAACACTCCACTAGCACAGTCATTCAGAGTGACATAAGAGTACTTCACCTCCACTAATGGCATGCCACAACAGTGGCATAGTTGGTATTGTGATTCAGTGCTTCTACATCCACTGCATTTCTTCACATATTTGGCGGTACTATGGAGTGCCATTAGAGTGGTTCTGCTTCGTGAACACTGGATGGAACTTGTGGATGAGGTATTTTCTATAATATGGTGTCCTCCTATGATTTTTCCTGCCTTCTAATGTTGTTATCGAAACATTTAGTGCTCCTTGTGGACGGAGTGACCTACATTTTCTCTGAACTTCGTTGCTCTTCTGGAATGTTCCTCAGACTTTCCCTCATTGATGGGTGTTTCACACTGGGGTTATGACTTACATCACTGTTTATTCTCTGTTGCTTAGTGCACATAAAGGAAAACCAAGAAAGCTATAAACTGCACGAGTCTGTACATAGCCATGACACACACCAAAGGCAGATGATGGACATCCCAGTTACTAGGCTTAAAAAAACCCAAAACAGTTACACATACACAGGGATACAATTATTTAACATGCTACCACCTACAGCACACGGTGTATCACTGAATGTCTTCAAAAATATTACAAAAAGGTGGCTTGGACAAAAAGCATTCTATACAATAGAAGAATTTAAAGTATGTAATAAAAATGATCTAATCTATTAAAACTGCTGTATGACATGACCACCATATTACATGAGCACTTCTGAAAATGTTATTGTACCATGCTGTTGTGCTTTATTTACATAACGCATTTTCCCCAATGGCTAACATATATTAAGCCTGTCTCATTTATATTTGTTAAAATGTTTTTCTAAGCATGTGTATTGTGTTACACATACAGTATCTCCTTTTGTCATTATGCATGGAACATTTATGTTCAATGACTACTAAACATGTGCAGTATAAAACATATTTACCCATTCAGAATGTTAAAAATGTATTACTTATTTTGTAATTATATAATGTATGTAAAATGACGACATCAATTGCATGAAAAACGCTTAAAGATGGATCAATAAATAAATATGCACCTTGTAGACTTTTCTGTACAAACTTTTCAGTGCCTCACAATCACATTGGGCTATACTGTTCCAGATGGCATATCCACGTGATCTGTCAAGCTTCCTGCTGACACTCAGTGTGTCTTTGGATAAACTGAGTGCTACACAAGAGCAGTCACTGTAGCAGCTGGAGGACCAGGAACAACATTATCTGGATAGCTGGTACACACCACTGGCATTTCACACCCTCAACCCGATGCAGGAAGAGTGGTCCAATTATACGGATTGCCTTAAACAACAATGGTTGTGGCAAAGTGACATAACTTTCATCGTATGTCTACGAAGATTGGCCAATCATATAAAGAATGGGTGGTTACTTTCCAAGACCTTGTCGATGAATACAAGGCATGTGCTCCTTCCTATCCAGATAGGAATGTGATGATTGTTTACACTCCAGATGCAGCACTCCAGAGGGACCTTATCCATCTGAATAACCCCTTCCTGAACAAGTGCTTGTCTGTCATCCACACGCTTGAGTGACCAAGCACACCAAACAAGTGCAAGGTCAACAGTTTTTCAGACAAACAATCAACACCCTGCAGTAAATGTCAACTGGCACCTCCACTTCAAAACACTAACACCTCTTCTTCCACAGCTGCTTCATCCTGACCCAAATCCTGCTCCCTGTGATTCAAGGCTCATGACAAGCAGTGCTACTACTTCAGACACATAAATGTGCTTTTTGTCAGAAGTTGGTAACTAGGCTGAAGTTGGCTGAAGAAAGTAATTTGCACCGTCAAGTGTTCCACTTATCCTGGTGACACGAACGAGTCAGTGAATTCAGGTGATGATCCTCCAAGTGATTTTGAGAACGCAGTGTACATTGTTGTCTCCAGTGAGCATTCTCCTGTTGATGGGGTGGAATATCAAGATAGTAGTTTGTACAGTGTACTTCCCCACAACAAAACTGTGGATGCTACCATCAATGGCCATACTATTCCATTCCAGCTGGACATTGGGTCATCTAAGAAGATCATCAGAGGTGATACATATGCTTTAGTGGGAGCACCACAGTTATGCAGGTTCCATAGGACAATGACCAGTTACAGTGACCAAACTATTTGTGTCAAAGGTCATTGAGAGGTGCAGATCCAGTGTAAGAACACCAGGTTGCAACCATTGCTTTTGGTGACACAAACAGATTTCCCATGCCATATCCTCACACAACCTAATCGTCCCACCACCTCCAAAAACCAGCTCAAAAGTGTGTCCACTTCATCAACCAATACCACCCTGGACTGGAACAACTGAACCACATCCTACATCAGGGCTTTGATTATCTATCATCATGCCCTGAAATGAGGGACATTTTACACAAGACCCTTCCCACCACTCCTAAAGTGGTGTTCTGTCACCCACACAAGCTCCACAATCTAGTCCATCCTTATGCAACTCCTAATCCCACCCCTTGCCACAAGGATCATACCCCTTTGAAAGACCCAGGTGCAAGACCTGCCCAATCCACCCACCCAGCACTTCTTATTCCTGTCCTGTCAAAGGTTTATCATACCCCATCAGAGACCAGGCCACATGTGAAATCAGCTGTGTCATCTGCCAGTTCTGCTGCAATCATTAAACAGCTTTTTATATTTGTATGACTACCAACCAAGATATGAAAGTAGCTAGGATGATTGCAGGTACTAGTAGATGGGAACAATGGCAGGAGGGTGTCCACAATGAGGAAATCAAAGAAAAACTGGGAATGAACTCTATAGATGTAGCAGTCAGGGCGAACAGGCTTAGATGGTGGGGTCATGTTACACGCATGGGAGAAGCAAGGTTACCCAAGAGACTCATGGGTTCAGCAGTAGAGGGTAGGAGGAGTCGGGGCAGACCAAGGAGAAGGTGCCTGGATTCAGTTAAGAATGATTTTGAAGTAACAGGTTTAACATCAGAAGAGGCACCAATGTTAGCACTGAATAGGGGATCATGGAGGAATTTTATAAGGGGGGCTATGCTCCAGACTGAACGCTGAAAGGCATAATCAGTCTTAAATGATGATGATGATGACGATGATGATGACCAACCAGGAGCCCACCACAATGAATGGTCACCACCAATTGTGGCCAAGAGCAAAGTGGACCACACTGTGGCACAACATGCAGCTGAACATAACATGCTTGATTTCAATGGCTGTTTCACAACCTGGGGAATACGGATTCTCCCTTCCACAGCCAGCTTTTCTGAACTGTGCATATGGTAGTTATCTTTACAACACATTCCCCACTCCCAAAATCATCTTGGTCTCAACCTGTTTGTACCAACTCTGTCCTACCACATCCTCCCAATTTGCCTCTCCCCACCCTCACTGTGCTCCGCACTATGCCTGCCCACCCACCAGTCTTATCCCCTTCTCTGCTCCCATCTCCTCCCCCTTTCCCTCTGCCACAGCATCCAGATGCTACAAACATGTCCAACAGAACAGATCCTACTCAGACATATACATTTCTACAAGAATGCGATGGCTTCTTGATGTTTAATTCTGTGCGGACACACTAATTTCATCTGAACTCCTACGGGAATCAACAATTTGGGAGTAGGAGGTTAATGGGTGATGGACACTGTGTTGCAATGTGTGATATGTTGAAAATTTGTGACAGATGGAAAGCATGTCTGGATGATTGAGGAGGTTGTGGCAAACATTCAGGAGAAGTGGAGTATCTGGGTTTGAGAACCGGTCCAGAACAGATTTTCAACTTGCGCCATTGCATTATCACAATGCCCTGTGCAGCTGAAAGCCATGAGTTTCCCACTCATCCTTTCCCTTTCATGTCCAACAGAACAGACACCTCTCAGATATATACATTTTTGAATATTTTTTCTAGCTCACTGCTCACCCTTTCACTCATGTGCGCGCATGCGCGCGCGCGCGTACACACACACACACACACACACACACACACACACAAAATAACGAACGAAAAAGAGTTTGTCATCTACTACATTTTTGCTATTCGTGCACGCACACACACACACACACACACACACACACACACACACACACACACACACACACACACACACAAAATAACGAACGAAAAAGAGTTTGTCATCTACTACATTTTTGCTATTCACGAAGTAAAACTACAGCATCAAGCACAAAATTTTAATTTATTGCTCCTTTTCTACTAACCCTATTTGCAACACATAATGCAGATAGTATCACTAAATGCACCTGCAACGTTATATCACCGTATGATGCACAGTTCTTTGAGATACAACATCATACACATTGAGATGCTTGAAAAATGAGCTTTTCTTAAAGTGGAGCTGTTTACACAAGGAATTCTTTAATGAACTGGGGATGGGGGGGGGGGGGATGGGATGGGATGGACGGGGTAAGGAGGGGGTTACCAGTTTGTTGCTAATTTGGTATCATTCATTTCAAAGGCATTAGATGAGAAAAAGAAATCTTGCAGTTTGTTTCTTGACCTCTCTAAAGCTTTTGACTGTGTATGTCATCACACTTTATCACTATGGTGTAAGAGGAAAGTCAGCTAACATTGTAAAATCTGCTCTGTGTTACTTGAAGTCAAGTACGGAGTACCTAAGGGTTTTATGCCTGGACCATTTTGGACCACATTTCATTATGTGTACTGGTAACATTTTTGTTATTACTTGCTCTGACACAGTTGATGGACTTCAAAAACAAGTGACACTGAGTAACGAAAAAATACACCAATAACAGCAACAATATGTCTATAAATGAAAGCAAAACAATGTACATGCACATGCATGCCAACAGAGTAGTCTATATTGACAGTACTTAGTCTTGGAAACTCAGCCACACAGTAGACAAAACAGTTACCGATTCCTGAGTGCGACAGTGTATAGTTACACAACTTGGGAAAATCACATAGACAATATTTGCTCAAAAAAGAGCTCCAACACATTTCCTTTGAGTAAAATGTCTAGTAGTATAAATGAAGACACTTTATTGAAAGTATACTATGGTCTCATATGTCTACACTTAGCTTCATTCATTCTGGTCTGGGCTTGCACTGCAAATACATACTGACTGACATTAAAAAAAAAAAAGTGAGGAACCCAGAAGTTGAGGAGGAAATTGAATGAACCTTGATGGGTTAGGGAGGTATGTGATGTTATATCAGTGTTTACGAAACTGAGTCTTTACAAAGAACTTGGCAGTCTGAGCCCAATTACGACATTGCACCCCCTATGACCTCAATGCATGCACTGATTCAGCTGCGAAGAGTGCCATGAAGTCATTGTATCCTTGTCTGAGGCATGGTGGCCCACAACTGTTGTAACTGGTTCCCAATATTGTGGGTACCAGCACTGTGACCAAGATGACGTCCAAGCTGGTCCCACCTGTGTTCTATCGGGAGCAGATCTGGAGATATTGCAAATCACAGGAGTACTTCAACATCATGCAAATGGTTCATAGATACATGTGCCATGTGTGGACAAGCATTGTCTTGTTGAAAAATGGCACCACAATGCTGTTACCTAGGGGTAACACTTGAGGACATAAGATGTATGTGATGTACCATTGTGCCGTCCCTGTTTCCTCACTCACTATCAGCCATGACCTAAAGTCATACCCAATGGCTCCCTCCACCATGAAACCAGGGGTAACACTGTTGTGCCTCTTCAAAACACTGGAAGAATGGGGTATTTCCCCAGGTCACCACCATACTCGCCAATGACAGTCATCTGGGATAATGCAGAACTGTGATTCATTGCCGAACACAATGTGATGCCAGTTACCTGCAGTCCATGCTTTCCTGTCACAGGACCACTCCAAACACAGCCGTTTGTGTTGTGGTGCTAATGGCTGTCTATGCATGGGACAATAACACAATAGTATGGCTGCTGCTGGTCTCTGATCATGCCACAGAATGAAACAGAATATTGCAAGAAGTCTATTACCCCTTCTCAGATGGCAGCCATAAATGGGAAGGGGTTATGATGTGCTTGGTGCACAATACAGTGATCATCCCTTGTGGTGGTCACACTTAGTCAACCAGAACATGACAATGAGTATGCCTGCCATCATGTTGCCATGCAGTCCAACATCGTGGCAATGTAACATATCCAAATGTCCCATACGTCTGGATATTACATAATTTGACCAGTCAGCAAAGTGCAGGTCCACAATGAGGCCTCTCTCAAACTCTGTCAAGTGCTGATAAAGCTGTCTCGCCTGAGTATGAGGCATATTTGTGTCCTTCACAGTGAACACTCAACATCTGATGTTGTTCATGACTCTTATGTATCCCACTAGGTCTGGAACAACACCATTTCACTCTGGTAGCTGTTCTACCAGTCAGAGAGAATTGCAACTCTAATAATTTATATATCCAACAATGGTGTGTACATGTACAAAGATACATTAACCTCTGACCATTTTTTCTGGGTGCTTCAATTCTTTTCCCAGACAGTGCACAAACATTATCAAAGCTTCAAAAGAAAGTCATGAGATGTATTACAAAAATATAGCCTAGAAATTTTTGCAGACACAAATTTAAAGATCTTCATGTATTAACTGCCACAGCATTGGTGCGAATATGATGTCATTCTTTTCTTAAAGTTTCATTGGTCAACCAATTTCAGTCACAACGTAATGAGAACAACACTAGAAATAGGAATGAGTGTCACACACGATTTTGTCTCAAGTACAGATAGTGTTGAAGATCAGTGGACAAAGTTCAAAACCTTCGTACAATACACATTAGATGAGTATGTGCCAAGCAAGATCATAAGAGATGGAAAAGAGCCACCGTCGTACAACAACCGAAATAGAAAACTGCTGCGGAAGCAAAGAGAACTCCACAGAAACATAAACATACCCAAAGCCTTGCAGGCAAACAAAAATTACATGAAGCGAAATGTAGTGTGAGGAGGGCTATGCGAGAGGCATTCAATGAATTCGAAAGTAAAGTTCTATATACCGACTTGGCAGAAAATCCTAAGAAATTTTGGTCTTATGTCAAAGCGGTAGGTGGATCAAAACAAAATGTCTAGACACACAGTGACCAAAATGGTACTGAAATAGAGGATGACAGACCAAAGGCCAAAATGCTAAATGTCTTTTTCCAAAGCTGTTTCACAGAGGAAGACTGCACTGTAGTTCCTTCTCTAGATTGTCGGACAGATGACAAAATGGTAGATGTCGAAATAGATGACAGAGGAATAGAAAAACAATTAAAATCGCTCAAAAGAGGAAAGGCCGCTGGACCTGATGGGATACCGGTTCGATTTTAGACAGAGTACGTGAAGGAACTTGCCGCCCTTCTTGCAGTGGTGTACCGTAGGTCTCTAGAAGAGCATAGCGTTCGGGACCAATGACCATCGCAGTCTGGTCCCTTCAATCTCACAAACCAATCAACCAGCATAGCATTCCAAAGGATTGGAAAAGGGCACAGGTCATCCCTGTTTTCAAGAAGGGACGTCGAACAGATGTGCAGAACTATAGACCTATATCTCTAACGTCGATCAGTTGTAGAATTTTGGAACACGTATTATGTTCGAGTATAATGATTTTTATGGAGACTAGAAATCTACTCTGCAGGAATCAGCATGGGTTTCAAACAGGACAATTGTGTGAAACCCAGCTCACGCTATTCGTCCACGAGACTCAGAGGGCCATACACACGGGTTCCCAGGTAGATGCCGTGTTTCTTGACTTCCGCAAGGCGTTTGATACATTTCCCCACAGTCATTTAATGAACAAGTAAGAGCATATGGACTATCAGACCAATTGAAGAGTTCCTAGATAATAGAGCGCAGCATGTCATTCTCAATGGACAGATGTCTTCCGAAGTAAGAGTGATTTCAGGTGTGCCGCAGGGGAGTGTCGTAGGACCGTTGCTATTCACAATATACATAAATGACCTTGTGGATAACATTGGAAGTTCACTAAGGCTTTTTGCGGATGATGCTGTAGTATATCAAGAGGTTGTAACAATGGAAAATTGCACTGAAATGCAGGAGGATCTGCAGCGAATTGACACATGGTGCAGGGAATGGCAATTCAATCTCAATGTAGACAAGTGTACTGTGCTGCAAATACATAGAAAGAAAGATCCTTTGTCATTTAGATACAATATAGCAGGTCACGAACTGGAAGCAGTTAATTCTCTAAATTATCTGGGAGTAGGCATTAGGGGTGATTTAAAATGGAATGACCATATAAAATTAATTGTCAGTAAAGCAGTTGCCAGACTCAGATTCATTGGAAGAATCCTAAGAAAATGCAATCCGAAAACAACGGGATAAGGTTACAGTACACTTGTTCGCCCCCTGCTTGAATACTGGTCACTGGTGTGGGATCCGTATCAGATAGGGTTGATAGAAGAGATGGAGAAGATCCAATGGAGAGCAGCTGGCTTCATTACATGGTCATTTAATAATTGCAAAAGCGTTACGGAGATGATAGATAAACACCAGTGGAAGACTCTGCAAGAGAGACGTTCAGTAGCTCGGTAAGGGCTTTTATTGAAGTTTCGAGAACATACCTTCACCGAGGAGTCACGCAGTATACTGCTCCCTCCTACGTATATCTCACAAAGAGACCATGAGGATAAAATCAGAGAGATAGAGCCCTCACAGAGGCATCCCACCAGTCTTTCTTTCCACGAACAATATGAGACTGGAATAGAAGGGAGAACTGATAGAGATACTAAAAGTACCCTCTGCCACACACCGTCAGGTGGCTTGCGGAGTATGGCTGTAAATGTAGATGTAAGCATCAACAACCAATGGGTAAAGACCAGAGACATGCAAGCAGTAGTTTTTAGAATAAGCTTTTACATGACATAAATAAACAAATTAAAGGAGCACCTGACTCTGGGTTGCTTCTACGCCTGTACCAAACAAATAAATTTAAATCTGTGACAGCAAACAAGTTTTGCATAACACAGGTTAGAAGAATACTCACTGCTGCTAATTTTTTGTTTGTTTTTGTCTGTCCATTTCCTCCTCTCTCCCCCCCCCCCCCCCTCTCCATCTCATCCTCCTCCATCTTTCTGTCCATCTCCTTCTTCCCTCTCCCCCCATCTGTCCACTTTTCTATCCCCCCCCCCCCCCCGGCTCTCCATTTCATCCTCTCACCACTATCTGTCCATCTCCTCCTTCAACCTCTCTCTACCCATTTCTTCTCACCCCACTTCCTCTTCCTTCTGCTCATTATCCCTTCCATCTTCCACCTGCCTCCTATACCTTCCCTTCTCTATGCCCATCTCATTTCCCCTCTCTCTGCACATACTCCACCTCTCTCTACCCATTCCCTCCTACATTTCTCAGTCCATCTCCTCCTCCACTCCATCTCTCTTGATCCATCTCTTCCTTACACCCTCTCTGTACATCTTCTCCTCCTCTTTTCTCTGTCCATTTCCTCCTATCCATCTCTGTCCATCTCTTCCTCTCCCCTTTCTGCTGGCCCATCTCTTCTGCTTCCCACCCAATCTCTGTCCATCTCCTCCCCCATCTGCATCTTTCCATCTCGTTCTCCCCTCCTCTCTTCTCCTGTGGTTATCCACACTTACAGCCCCTGTGTCACATTCCAAAACTAACCATACAACACACTTGTCATGCAGAGCTGCCTAGAAGTCAGGGGTTACCAACTCTTCTAACCTCTTATTTGTAATGGACTTCACATACTGCTGTTAAAATGGTCTATGGTCAAACAAACAAACAAATTTCAAATGAGAGATGACACCTTTAGTTATCATATAGAGCCTAACTCCATCAAAATACAAGGAACATTTTATATTGGTGCATTAATTTTTCAATTCTGCTTCATATGTTACATCACGCCTTCATAGTGATATTCTAGGGGAAGGTTAAGTGATGATTCTAGAATTTTTTCGAACTAACATGTTATTGCAATAATGTGAATGTATTTTATTTAATGACATATGGAGAGCTGTCAAAATTCTAATTATTACTTAAGTCATCATTGAGTTGTTTATCGTAATGAGGGAATGTTTATTAGGTCTACTGATTATCAGTTCTTATGCCCGGCAAAGTAATAAACTTTTTTATCATGTCTCATACCGATCTGTGATCAGAAAGGCAAAATGTGGCCTATAGTTTCCGAGAACTTTTATTTGAAATATTGCTCATAAATGTCAAACGTCACTTCTGTACGAGATAAACAAACAGGTTTCTTACTTTCAGAAGTCTCTGTAAATACATGTCCGCATTGAAATGTTGGCCGTTTATATCGTATGGATTGCCTGTACTTTCTGCCATTGCAATTGTTCACCAGTGCTTCGCTAATACTTGCCACTGCACAGCTGTTCTACTGTTGTTGGTAAAGTAAACTGTTTGTTTGCCGTTAATAAGAGCTTGAGCAAAGATAATGTGTGACGATTTCAGAGATTTCCTATAATAGTTCATAAAATAAAGCGATCCGACACGAAATGTGTTGTAGAACTGCAGCATTCGAAACATTAATTTTTGTCTCCGCTTGCTGTGAGTTACTGAGCCATATCATGAAACATAGTTGTCATCTAAAATATGGTCTGTCATGACTCACGCTGCCTGCAGGGGATGGTGGCCTAGTTGAATCTGCTGGTGAAAGTGAAGCAGAGCGTTAGAAGATTAAATTCTGACTGTCAGGGGATGTACTGATAGCTTTTTTACTTCAGGAACGGACTGTTGTTAAATCTTACAACTGCAATAAAATGCAGGTTCGTAGGTACTTGGTTGTTCTCTTTTTCAGATACGGGACACGAGGATCCAGTGCCCTTATATGGTGCGTTTGCCCGTAAAATGAAAATCGTTTTTGCAGTTAGCGACGAATGTGCTTCTCATTATTGTAAACCTATAGCTCCTCACCGTAGAACTGTGTGTGATTGTTGTTCTAATCATGTGTCGAGAACGCCGTCGATTAACATCAGACGTGGAAAGAGGTGTGGTTATGCGAAACCTCACCATTGAGTAATGAATAAATAATTCCTTTATCGTAAATGACATTAATTTCAAGAAACTGTAAGGAATATTTTGCACTACGAAAGGTACTATGCTGTTCTTTAGCCCCACGAATTTCAGGTACAGGTGCTTGTATCCCAACTGTGTTCATAGCTGTATTCACTCTTTAGAGGTTTACCACTGTAGTAAATTACACATCATTGTAGATGTTATAACGTAGAACGTATTTTAGGATCCAAATGAAGATACGGAGTGGAATGCAGCGTTGCGAAGACATGGTATTCTTCCTGCAAAGGAAAAGGAAATTACTGAAGAGGAAGTACTAAATATTGTTGAAGCAACTATAGAAGAGAAGCAGTCCAAAGGTAGGGCATGATTTTTTTTTTTTTTTTTTTTTTTTTTTTTTTTTTTTTTTTTTTTTTTACACTTAAATTATATATTTCAGTTTCAGAAACTTTCATGTGCTTTTCAAAGTTAATGAAAGCGTAGGAAATGTACAACACAGGCATCCTACCGAATCTAGAGTGTCTAAGCCAGATATTTAAATGCCAATTTATCCAGTGGACCTTCAAGGGGGAAATTTACTGACTGTGCAGATAAAGTGTGAAATTAGAACATGCCTACACTGAAAAAAGATAGATGAAAGAAGATATTTAAATATTCATGTGGCAACTACAACTGGTTTTACACTAACCAGATTATTTATTTATTTTAAATTTACCTAGTCCTGTTTTATGCAAAATTTAAGTTACGTTCTGATTTTGAACATCGAGAGCAAACACACCTGGAAATGCTTGGCATCCTCTAGTGCACAAAGTGTTTACAGTTGTGAGGTTTTTCGCTCTAGCTGTGGAATAATACTAAAGATGAGAACTTCTGCTATTAAATATATCTAACAGCAGCAGTGTTTTGGGTAGCTTTCTTTTTTATCTGCAATATCAGTGAATGTTTTCATTAAGAACTTCTTTTGTCTTTTAAGTCTTCATTACCGTTTATTGGTTACAAGTTTTCATGTTCTCTTCATTGATGCCAATTAACACTTGTCTAAGCTTTTCAGTCAAAAACTTAATCAGAATTTTACTATCTCATTTCATACATAAAGATAAATGCACAGGAAATTTCAGTGTAAGTATGCGATTGAGACGCATACTAAATGTCATAAAAACCTACACTAATCTTAATTTACAACCTTCAGTACAAGTTTATTACATTATTCTACAAAAGTAGCTTTTCCCTCATTTAAAAATTCTGTGATTGAATAATAACGTTCTTGCACAAAGATGACATGTAATTTTCTGTTTACCTAACCCAGTTCCACACCATGAGACTTTTTTTTTTCGCTTTTAATGTGGTATAAATTTTTATAACCATCTAGTGAGAAGTTTGGGAATAACGTTTTAATCTATGAGATGTTAACATGAGTCTTGTTTGTTTTTCTATTAACATATATTCACTGATGAGCCGAGGCATTATAACCACTGTTTGATAGCGTTTTGATGCACTTTTGGAAAGTGATCCAGCAGCAACTCTGCATGGCATGGATCCGACAAGTACTTGGTTCATTTCTGGAGTTATATGGCTCCAGGTATACATGCACATGTCACACAATAACCGAAAATTGTAGGCCACTTGTTTGTGAGTATGGAGCTGGCACCCAGTGGTGTCCCAGATGCACTCAGTCAGGTTCAGTTCAGGCAATTTGGTGGCTGATACATTGTGAGTTCACTATCCTGCTCCTCAAACTACTGTAGCACAATTCTGGTCTTGTGCCGTGGATAGCTATCTGTTGGAAATAAAGTTGCCAACAGGGGGCACAGAGCATAAAATGAGTGCAGGCGGTCCTATTAATCCCACGTGCATTTCCCCCATACATCGTATTATCGTCCTCACTAGCGAAGTTCCATAGCGGGGTGCAGATTTTGATCAGCTGTCTGCCTGTATGATGGCGTATCCTGGCTCTTCCTCGTATGTGGCGTTACGAGAAATATAATTCATCTGGCCAAGTGACACATTTCTGTTGATCTGTTGTCCAGTCTTTATATGATCTCATGCCGACTGCAGTTGTAATTGACAGTGTTGTTGGGTCAACATAGAAACACATAGGGATCGTCCAGTACAGACCCCGTGTTCCACATTGTGCTCCGAAACATTTGTGCCTGTGCCAGAATTGTACTTCATCAGGGCTACCATAGATTACCACCTATCCTGCTTTATGTAGTGGGCAAGTATTCGGCCTTAAAGTTCTGTGCTGAGATGTGGACGTCAAATACCTTGTCACGTACTCATGTTTTCACTGTCATTCAGCAACTGTCATTTATAACAACAAAAACAATCAATTTTTGACAAAATGATTAAATTGGATTGATAAAAAAAACCTACTCACCAAGCTAAGACAGAACACACACTTAAAAGAAGGTTGTAATTAGGCATGCTTTCAGAGCCAGTGGCTCCTCCTCGTGGAGTCCTCTCCAGTCCTTTTCTTTCACACCTCTTCCTTCCCCTCTGCCTAAAGGAGGAGCCACTGGTTGCGAGAGCTTGCCTAATTACAACCTTCTTTTACATGTGTTTTCTGCCGATGCTTGGTGAGTAGATTTTTTTTTATCTATCCAATTAGACCACTATCCTTTGATACTCATGACAGTAGTACACGTACAGCCGACCAATGTCGCGATTTCCAAGATGCTTGTTCCCAGGTGCTGCACCATAACAATCTGCCAGTATGTTAGTGGATTTCACCAAGCAAGTTGGGAGGATGATGGTCCAAACCCACTTCCAGCCATCCATATTTACGTTTGCCGTGATTTGCGTAAATCGCTCCAGGAAAAAATGCCAGGATGGTTCCTTTGAAAGGGTACGACCAGTTTCCTTCCCTATCCTTGACAAAATCTGAGCTTGTGCTCCATCTTTAATGACCTCGGTATACTTTTCTTGCTGCTTCACATGCCCTAGTTTTGCAGTGGGCAGCAGGCATAATGTTTTGACTCATCAATGTAGGTTGAAAATGGTTGCCTATAAATAATTATGCATTGTTATGTACAGTAAGAATCAGTTTATATATGTTAATGTATGGAATAATTAAAATATATAGAGTCATAAATAATAATTGGTGTGAATCCCTAGACTTAATATTACACAAATTTCTAATAATAGTTCTTTGTCTTAATAACATCCTATGTACACTACTTCAGTAGGCCCCTACCCCCAAAAGATTATTCTGAATCTTGCAAGAGATTCAAAGTAGCTGTGTTAAACAATTTCAAGCTATTTGTCAAGTAGTTTATATGAGAAGACCACAATAAATGTTTCTCTAAAATTATTCCATGAATTTGACAGAATCTTTCCTTAAATTCCTGATTTTGATAGGCAATTTGCTAGTTATTTGAGTCTGATTTTTTTTTGTTTTAAACTGTATTTGTTTTGTAAAACTTGTGTTTCCCCCATCAGTTAAAATGTTCAAATAATTTATGAGAAAGCAGCTGGGTGACATCTTAGAGAATGATGGTTATCAACAATGTCACCCTGCTACACTCCTGTAACTTTTTGTGTTTTTACTACCTTTGTCATGTTTAATTTTAATCCACCTGTCAAACCAGTATACTAAGCTGTTTAGGATATTAATTAATCTTTGGGGAATTTGTTCTCTGGATTCTCTTTCAATAACTTCAGTTACATCATCTAAAAATAAAACTGTGTAGGGTGTTATATTTAGAGATAAGTCACTTTCATAAAATAAAAGCAGTGTTACAACCCCCGACCTCAGGGGTTTAATATGTCAAAATGACAGAGAGGTATGGTTTGGGGGAGAAGGTTGACTCACACTGAAGCGTGCAGAGAAACACAGGCAAGTGTGTCATTGACTTTATTACAACAAAGGTACACAGCAGCCTTCTGCTGAACTTGGCAATGGCACTGCACAGCGTGTGCGCGTGAGTCATTGCAAATGCCAGAATCTGCAGCATCAGCGTGTGGTTGCCCAGCCTTGCAGGCATGGCAATCCCATTTGCGCCACGGCTAAGTGGCTGTCATGTGTGTGTTAACTGTGCCAGTATCCCAGAACATGGCTGACTGTTCCCACAAGTGCGACTTGTGGGTCCATGTAGAGCGCTGAAGGGAAACGGTCGACCGCCATCATTGTAGTGAGCCTCAGCAGATTCAGCCGTCCACCCAGGGCAGCTCATTCCGTAGATAAGCTCTGCACCCGGGACTCTGTGAGTTTGTGCCACAGCGCTGCCCCTGTGAACAACAGATTGCAGTACGCCAGACGATGTACCCAGAGAAAGGAGGCCAGTAGCCTTCTCACTCCTCACCCCGGTTTAGTTCCAAGGTACAGTGTGCCCCCCCTCAGCAATGATGCATCCGTGCAACGTAGGTTGGAGGTAGCTTCAGCGAGCCAGGTTGCTGCCAATGTCCATCACCAAAAGGTCGTCGTGGTCGACCTGCAACTTAAACAATAGTTATTCTCTCCTGTTCTAGACGGCAACACGAGAGCCCCTTCGAGCTTCCGTGTTTCCTTATTTATGTCTTTTCCCTACACCTCTGACATAGTTTCTCTGGAGGGGACAAGTAGTAATTACGAGGTCAGCTCTTGTCAGCCCACTTTGGCCCCTACACACATTTCACTAGGTGCTGCTGTAACTGCACTGTGTGGGTTCTTCACAGCATGTTGGTGCCCTGTGCTGCCCTGATTACTTCACGTTTGTGTACAGTGTGTCATCAGCCGTTCCTTCTAGCCTGCGAGCAGTGTCATAAAACTGTCTCACAGAATCATTTGCAAAATGTCAAAATCAGCCGTGCCTGCCTCCCGATATCCCAGTTGGTCCCTTAGTTACTGCCTTCCAGCCATAGATGTGTAAAATTTCAAGAATTCCCCAAATGCACACTTGTAATTATTCATGGCGAATCAACCAGACTGGGTCTGAAGTGGAACCTTGTGGGATGCTCCATGAAATAATTTTATGTATCTGATGTTGCAACTACCCTTTTCTTTCTCTCTATTAAATATGCTTTGTTCCATTTCAGAGCACTACTGTATGTTAACCATTCTTTCTAATTCACAGAACACTAGCAAGTGTTTCACACAGTCATAAGCCTGTAGCAACCAAGATGATAGGTTAACATTGGCTGCTGTAATTACATGAGCTGTCAAACAATTCACGTTCCAGCCACCAGAGACAATGGGTTTTGGTTTTTTTCTCTGTGTTTAGTGTGATTTTCCATGAGTTTTACATGATAATGTTAACTTCTTGGCAATTATGGACAGTCTTGTGTTGAACTCTTCTCTAGTGCTAACTAGTCTCAGGTATTATAAAGTACCTTTTCTGTGTTTTAGTTAATAAATGTTATTTGTTACTGGTTCACTAGAGGTCATATTTTGTACATTCGGCTGAGTATTACAAAAGCGCAGTTATAGTTGTTCGGACAGCTAAAACCTAGAGGCACCAATGTTAGTGACCCGAGCTTGATCTTAGCATATCTGATCAGTCCACAAAACCAGAAGCAGCAGGAATAACTTTCAGTAGGGAATGAATAAATTTCACAAAATGTGAAACACATCAGCTGCTGAAGTACCTTCAGGATCATGACTCCCTGTAAGATTTCCACCATTCTGACCTTGTAACCCTGCATTATGGTTTGCACAGATAGAAGTGAACTTTCGTTTTTCCAAAATAGCTATGTATTCGACCAAATTTTCCTTGGTAGTTAGCCAGCTCCATCATCATTTTGCAGCTGAAGTCAAAGGTGTAATAACTGCACCTCCTGAACGGGACTCCTATAACAAACTCAAGGCCAAATTAATTCACAGGACTTCCACATCATAAGAAGAGCATGTGCAACAAGTCCTAGTGCAAGAAGGTCGCTATATGTCAGGCACTTACGCAGTAAAGTCAATGCAGGCACTGTATATGATACCTTACTATGTATGCTGTGGAGTGGCTGTCTTCCAGTGCAGATGAAAGCTTTAATAATGTCCCAGACTGAAGTGCAATTAGATGCCATTGCGAATCTGGCCAATACGATACAATATGCGATATTCCCAACTTCGATCTGTGCAGTGGTAGCACAGTCCAACAGTGTTTGTCATCAGTGGTGACTTGCGCAGATTATGATTGCCTCGTAGATAAAGTGAATGCTCTTAGTAAACAGATTAGTTAACTGCTGTCTCATTGCAACTGAAGCAATGACAGGACGCTGTCACAAGGGATCGGATAGTCGTTCGTTCCTCTGCAAACTCCTAGGCTCCGAGTGTTGCAGCGCAGCAGCCTTCTGTTTCCTAATCCCACAGGAAGTTTGTAGATGAGGTGCACATGTGCACCTCCCTTGTGCGCACCCAAATTCGAGTGACAGGCAGACATAGGCACATCTGATTGCCGATTGCTGTCACAGCATCTCTCTTATCAGTGATCGAAAGAGGGGACAAAAATTTGTTGTTGACATTAGTTCAGACTTGTGTATTTATTTATGTATATTACTTTGCAATAGCTGGCCACAGATTTAATTCTCCTTCTTTGCAGCAAGCAATTCATCCATTGTGACTTAACGGCAGTCAACATATTGACGTAGACTTGGAACAGTGGCATGTCTTTCCCTGGAATTTCACTGTTGCCGATATCACGGAACCGGTAATCAGAGATGATTTCCTGGTGCATTATCATCTGTTACTGAATATGATGAATGCAAGATTCATCGACAGCATCACAGGCCTTTAAACTGCTGGATTCTGATCCAACACAGTGCTACACAGCACCAAGTTTGTCTAGTTAAGAGGTTGTAAATACACCAAGCAACTTGAACATTTTCCAGCTATAATGTGACCTTCAGAGAGGTACTTCACAGTACTGTCCATTACATTAAAATGACTGATGGCTCACCAGTTTTGTGCAGACCTAGGCGATTAGTTCCTTATGGTCTGGTCATAAAAGTCAGAATTCAACTCTGTGCTCAAAGAAAGTTTCATTTGGCCTGCTAACAGCCCATTATGACTTCTCCATCAAGTACCCAAGTAGTACAGTGTGTGGCGCCTGTGTGGTGGTTATGAAGAGCTTAATGCAAATACAGTGCCAGACAATTACCCAGTACCGCCGTTAAGGGATTGTAACTACGCTCTGCATGGTGCGACCGTTTTTAGTGTGCTAGGCTGCGCAAAGGCCTTCGTGCAAATTCCTGTGGCAGATGAGTACATCCCGAAAACAGCCATAATCATGCCATTTTGCTTGTTTGAGACTCTCTTCATAGCATTTGATCTGAGCAATGCTGCACAGTCTTGGCAAAGGTTTACCGACTGTGCTGCAAGGATTGTCATTCTGTTTTGCTCACTGTATGATACCTCATGTTTCTGCCTCACCCAATCAGTTCCAGCAACACGAGGTGGAAGTCTGTAAATGATTAAAGCAACATGGTATGGTATCGAATACTACGAAGTGTGTATTTGGACAACCACAGGTTTATCTTCTTGGGCCATCTGATTTCATCAGCGGAGTCACTACTACATCCAGAAAAAGTAGAAGCCATAATGAAAATTCCATGGCTTGAAACTTTCAAGGATCTACACTGTTTCTGAGGAATGCTAAATTTTTTTTGGCGTCATCTACACCACCTTACCAAGTGGCGAGAACCACTGAGTGCAGCACTTTCCAGTCATAAAACTGGAGGAAATTCTCTGATTCAGTGGAGAGACAAGATTGAGCCATACTTTTGAAGTAGCAAAACGTAGCAAATGTCGCACTTCTGGCACATCCCGCATTGGATGCACCTCTTGTGTTGGTGGTAGGTGCTAGTCAGATTGCTATCATTGCAGCATTACAACAGCTAGTCGACAACACACTTGCCTTTTTTTCACTCGAGCCTTCACCACTGCTGCAAAAATGGAATGGTTAAATTCAAGAACTTCTTGCTATTTATGAATCAATCAGGTACTTTTGCCCTCAGATGGGAACCAGAGCGTTCACTTTTTTATTTGTCTGTGCTTTTGACAGAATGACGACAGCTGCTATCCACAACAGTACAATCATTTAGAGTTCACTGCCCAATTGAGCATTGACATGCACCATATTTCGGGCATTTACAACATTGTGGCCGACTGTCTGTCTCAGATTAGCAGCATAGCAAACTCTGTTGGCTTTGCACAACTTGCAAAGGCACAGGAATCTGACCAGGAACTCCGAAATCTACTGAAAGGTGCATCGTCCACCCCACAGCTACAAATGGCTGATGTTCCTGATGCATACATGATATTTCTGGTGGAAGGCCTCATCCTTTTCTGCCACCCACATTCCACGGATGTGCCTTTGACAGAATTCACAACCTGTGCAACCCTGGTGTTAGATCATCAACTCACCTGGTTTCAAAACATTTTTTATGGCCTGGCATGCAAAAGTATCATCACTAGTGGACTGACTTGTACATCCATTGCCAGCAAAGCGACATATCCCATCACATGCATACACCAGTAAGAGATTTTCTAGACACAGTTTCTGCGCATGCACGTTGATGTAGTAGATCCTCTGTCTTCGCCAAATGGACGGTCCTATTTTTTAACTGCAGTCAGTTTTTTCACTCATTGGTGAAAGCAATGACCATCGACAACATTTCAGCAGAAACCCTAGCCTCTACCTTTGTACCAAATTGGATTTTGCTCTTCAGCTACTGTCTGCTGCATATCAGTACAGACTGCAGCCGATAATTTGCTTCAGAGCTATTTACTCAACTTAGTAGCAAATTCTGCAGTGCTGTTCTTTATTGGACAACAAGGTATCACCCAGTGAACAATGGCATGATTGAACATTGGCACCATTCTCTGATAACTTCACTGATGTGTCATGACACTAGTTGGTTAACTGTGTCATGACACTAGTTGGTTAACACCCTTATCCAAGTCCTTCTCGATATTCACAACACACCCAATGATATGCCATAATATTACGACCACTGCCCACCATGACTTTGGATGCCACCTGGTGGCATTGCGTGCACTTAATGCAGTAACGAAAGTTTGTAAGCAGAGCAAAAACAGATGGGAGATCACCCTAGTGAATATATGGGCTGCAAGTGGGGAAATCCATTGAGATAAGGGACTTTGACAAAGGGCAGATTATTATGAAGCTGGTCAAATGTTCATATGATACAGTCATGAACTTCTATGGGAAGAGGTAGAGGGACAGTGAAACAACCACTATGCACTAAATGGTTGGACACCCACAACTCTTTATAGAACATGGGGTTTGGAGGCTTGTCTGCTCTATAAAGTAAGATAGTTGATGATTTGTGGCACCTCTGCTGAAAGGGCAAAATACTGGTGCATGCACAAGTGTTCCGGAGCACACCATTCATCCTACATTGCTGATCATAGAGCTCTGCTGCAGATCATCTCTATGTGTGCACTTGTTGACCCAATGACATTGTCAGTTACGATTGCTGTGAGCACAGGACTATCTGGATTCGACTGTTGATCAATGGAAAAGTGTTGACCTTTGAATGAATCACATTTTTGCTACACTAGGTCAATGGTTGTCTCCACAAATGCCATCATTGAGATGAACGACGGCTCAAAACGTGCAGCACACCACAGTTATGGGCTGGTGGAAGTAGTATTATGCTATGGGAGATATTGTCCTGCACTTGCATTGGAGCTGTGGTAGAAATCGAAGACACGCTGACATCTGCGAACCACCCGCATCCCTTCATGCTTGATGTCTTACACGACAGTGATGCCCATCTTTCAGCAGTATAACTGTTCATGTCTCAGAGCCAGAACTGTGCTATGATGATTTGAGGAGCATTATAGTGAGCTCACATTGATATCTTGGCGACCAAATTAGCCTTATGTAAATTGTATGAAATGCACCTGAGTCACTATTGGCTACCATCTCCGTGTACGCAAATCAGCACCCTGCTATTTACATGAATTAAATGGCCTGTGTGTAGACTTCTAATGCCACATACCTCCACAAACCTGCCACAAACTGTCTGATTCTTGAAACTGAGAATCAGTGATGTATTTTGTTCCAAAGTTGGACAAACAAACTATTAAACAGGTGGTTATATGTTATGGTTCCCCAATGTATAAACCAGACTTGGATTTTTCATAAGCAGAGCTCATTTACAGTGAAGCTCTATGGCTCCCTGGTGAATTCATTGACCCAAGTTCGATGCATCTTCCTGACCATGACCAAAAAGCTTTCATTTGTCACCTGAAGGAACAAATTGCGTGCATTCACCCCCATGAAGCAAGTAGACATGGCACAAGGCCAGTCTGCATGCCTTGTGATTTACAAACATGCACATGTCATGCTACACACAAACAGTGTCAAACCAGTGCTACAATTTGCCTTACACAGGCCCACATCTTGTCATCAAAAGAGGAACATGAACTCTGGACATTGTAGTGAATCGCAAAACTACCACAGTCTTCATTGACAGAGTTTCCAGCTTACATTTTCCCAGAGCTCTCTCTCTCTCTCTCTCTCTCTCTCTCTCTCTCTCTCTCTCTCACACACACACACACACACACACACACACACACACACACACCACAGAGCCATCCTGAACCTCATTCATGCTCAAGCACAATCGCATCTGTCCAAAGCAGCCCCTTACCTGAATGTTGAACATGCTCCAGGTGTTGAGCGCACTACCCATTGCACAAGCCCCAAGAAGTGACCAGGATCATCAGTTACTGTCAGCTGCTGTGTTTCGCACTCGAGCCACCAGCGGTGCTGCATTTTTGTTTGTTCTCTATGTGCAGTGCGATGTGCCATGAACATCACAGAGGACACTAATATCTTGGCATTTATGGATAGTTGTATCAAACTCCTCTCTGGTACTAACTAGTCTCAAGTGTTATCAAGTAACTTTTCTGTGTTTACTAGATAATAAACGTTATTTGTTCCTGGTACATTGGAATGCGTATTTCATACACTTGGCCAAGTATCTCGAACACACAGTTATAGCTGTTCGGATGGCTAACACCTAGTTGTGCTGATATTTAGAGGTAAATCACTTACATAAAATACAAGATTGAGCTTGAAATGGAAATACAGGATTGAGCTTGAAATGGAACCATGTGGGATGCTCTGTGAAATAATTTCATGTATCTTTCTAATTCATTAAGTACTAGGGACTGTTCTCACAGGTGTAAGCTTTTGTGCAGTCAGGTAATTCCTGTGGTTTTTTTGTTTTGACTTGTTCATTGATATGCAAATTTTATCATTAAATTTGTTGATGGTAAATCGATTTAATGTGATGATAATAGCTTTCGCTGAAAAAAGTTGGGTCTGAGTTGCAACAAGATTATCAAATACTTTTGAAAAATTAAGAAACTACTTTGTTAGTCAGTAGTGTCCTGCATCTTCGGATCTATTCTTGAACAAGGGCTTTACTACTGTATACCTCAGATTATTACTTCAAATTCATTGTGAATGGGGTCCTGATATTATACTAGTAACTATTTTAATTTCTCTAATGGATGTTTCATCTGATCCAGTTGAATTTTTATATTTTTAGAGATAATAATTCTTCTACTGCATCTTTAGCTATGATTCCTTAAAATTTTGTTAGAAGCTTTGTGTTACCCTGATCCAGACCAGGACATTAGGGATGGACATTACCAAGCTAACCAATTTTTATCAATATCTGGATGCATTTACAAAAAGTTCATTGAAATATTCTAATATTTCTGAAGGATTTACAATTGTTTGTCACCTAACTCAATTTTGGGAATTTGTGAACTCCCAGCTGTGACACTTTGTGGTTCACTTGTGCAAAAATATTGGACATGCCATGGTATTATAGTTTAAGGGAGAAAGTTGTAATTCACATATATAGCCATTTACACACTTAAAGGTGTAGTTTGATAATAATGGGACAGGTGATCATTTATGATACGGTGTTTCAGGAGTTTGTTGGTGTTCCAAGAAAACAGGAGGATGAGAATACACGAGGCAGACAGTAATCTAATAGTATTATATTTACAATTGTTCATTTTTTTTTTAATATATCATTCTTCATCACTTATCTATGATGAACTCTTCTGCTCTACTTATGGTATGTGTTCCATATTGTCCTAGTCACTTCATTTTACATCATTTGACAGTACTAATTTTGAAATATCCACAATACTTAGGTTTTTAATTTGTCAGCATTACCCTTTCACGTCCTGTGCCTGAAATATCTACTTTCATAAACTCTAGAGTCACATCTTCATTTACTGATACAAGATTTATCTTGATGAAGAAAGCTCTTTTGTCCACACTATTCCATCCATTTTGTTGTGCTACGTAATGTCAGTTGTTTCCCTATCATTCTGGTATTACTGTCATTGCTATTTATGTCTCCCTACTTGAGTTTGTTCTATATTTTAGGTCACTTTGCCTACATTTACTTTTCTTCTTACATCACTTCACTTGCTTTGTAAAGTATGTCTGCTGAGTACCAATTCTATGACAATAGCATACATTTTCTGTTCTCTGTGGTTTTCTTCCCTAATATATTTCATATGAATCCCCAATAAACTTTGTAAAGGCAGTGCCTAAGTTCATCTCCATTGCTATCAAAGCTGAACCAATTTTCATCTTTAATGTTGTTGCTGCTGTGATATGCTGAAAGCTGACAAAATAAAGTGTTATTTATAGTAATGCAATCCTTGTCTTGTTTTCTATTCATGACTTAAGAAAAGATAAAACATGTCCCTCGTTTCTCTTCCCCTTGCCCCACCTTGCCCCTAGCTGCTGATGCATTGATAATGATTCTGAACTTTGTTACAGGAACAAAAAAATTAGAACAGTGTACTCTTGATGAACTGGATGAATTAGAAGATGAAGAAGATGAGAGAGTGTTACTGGAGTATCGCAGAAAGCGAATTGCTGAGATGCAAGCAGAAGCTGCAAAGTCAAAGTTTGGTGAGGTAAAGGAGATAAGTGGAGAAGATTATGTTCAAGAAGTCAACAAAGCTGGTGAAAATATTTGGGTAGTCTTGCATTTATATAAACAAGGGTAAGTTAGTTATCGACTGATCTAATTCATGAATAGTTCTTGGTTAGTAAAAATACAAAGTTTCATTTTTCTGACTATTGTTTACAGCATCCCATTATGTGCATTACTCAATCAGCATTTATCACAACTTGCCGCAAAATTTCCAGCCACAAAATTTTTGAAAAGCATATCAACAACATGTATACCAAATTTTCCTGACAGCAACTTACCAACTATTTTTATATATTATGAAGGAGAACTCATTAAACAAATGGTTGGGCCTTTAAACTTCCGTGGAATGAATATGACTGTTGAAGGTAAGGTCTTCTTTAATAGTATATAATTTATAGTTCAACATGTAGTAGTGCCACATTTACATTTACAATTTTACACATTGTGTGTTATGAATTATTTTTGCATATATTCTGTAATAATCATCTTTTCAACCGTTAAAATTTTAGACACATTGTTCTTCACTTCCAAGCGTTTATCAGCTTTACATTTCAGATCAGTTATTTGTTTTTAGTTCTCTCTTATACTTCAACAAAATAATGCTGTCATGTCAAATCATTGCTCCCACCCCTCCGCAGATTTTATTTTATTTTCCTGATCAATTTGATTTATTCATCCAGGGATAATTTCATAATGATGGAGGATTTGTCGTCATAATACAATGAAAATAAATAGTTCAAAACACACATGTATATTATGTGTATAAGTATGCTTTTATGAGGATAGAATAGGGTAGGACAAGTGACTGGACATGGCCTCAATGAAGGAAGCTTCCTGGCATTTGCCTGAAATGATTTATGAAAACCACAGGAAATCTAAATCGGGATGGGTGGACATAGCAAACTCTATTCTCCTGCACTGCCTTATTCACTGCACTGCCTGTTTAGTGCCAGAGTACAGAGAGTGGGAGCTCCTGGCGACAGTTAACGATGACAAGCAGCCATGGCTGTTGCAGAGGGATTCACATGGGAAGAGTCTCTAGTCAGAGTGTTTGGCTCCATTCCAGATGATTCGCTACTAAGAGGATCAGATGTCCTTTCACTAATGACGGCAACACCCAAGCAGTCCCATCATAGAAAACAAACCATTCCAGTGCAGTGGCCGTGGCATGAGAGGAAAGTTGATTCAAAAGAAATGGTGAGAAATACCATTTTCAGTATATAGTTTGTACACAAAGAGCCTCTGTGCAAACATAGAACAACATGGTATCAATTTTTTCTGCCCTGTCCAACAAGGGCCAAAAAACGATAGGGTATATACAGGCTTTTATTTTAGCTTTCAAAGATGATATATTACCTGAAAAAGTAAAAGCCGTGTATTCAAAAGTTGCAAATTGAGCGTATGACTTCATACTACATAAATGATCCCATCTGTAGATGGTTGCAGCATAAGAACACTCTAGCAGTGACTCACATGTATCAACTGTGGAGAGCAACTTTTCCCTTGGTCTCTAAATTTCCGAATTTTAAAGAAGAAAAGAAAGATGCAAGAGTATAAAACCTTTGACCATCCTTCATATTTTAAAACAAAAATATGTACTTCACAACCATGGTGACTTAGCCTCTAAGCAATGGTGAAGATGAACACATTTTCCTCAATGTCAGGCTCTGATGGTCACATGAATACATCTGTTTTGAGGAGCACAGGATCCCCCCCCTAAATGCTCTGTTCCCACTACACCAACATTGAGGACCTTCTTAGTTCCCCGAGACATGTTGCCGTACTTAAGTGAAACCTTTCAGTCCAAAGTTACTTTATACTAGGCCTGCTCACCAGACTAATGCTGCATTGAAGACCATCAACATTCAACTGTTGGTTGACAGAGGCACAAGGTTTGGGCTGCAGAGCAGTCGTTTTATCCTCCTATCCTGATAGCCTCCAACTAGAGAAAATTCAATGAGATGAGTAAACTTAGAAAGAAGACAAAAAAGGTGAAGATGGATCTACAGTTGGTGTAGAAATTATGCAGGTTGACAGTGTTTTCACTCAACAGATGATGCAGGCAAAAGCTGAAATGTGACCCATCCTTTCAATTCCTTCCCACCTCTTCTGGAGTATGCCTTCAGCCGTCTTCATCTGCATCTGCATCTACGTACATACTCTGCAACCCACCATACTGTGCGTGGTGGAGGGTACCTCGTACCACAACTAGCATTTTCTCTCCCTGTTCCACTCCCAAACAGAACGAGGGAACCTTAATGGTTACTTTCATATCCTAGCACAACTTAGACTCCTACTGTCATTTTATCCAGCAGTATGTATGGTCTTTCAGGAAACTCAGTTGTCTTGCTCTACATCATCACCGTGCCTCTTTTAAAAACAGTTGTCCCTGAAAACTCATCAGATTATATCTGTACATTTGTACTTAAGGAGTTTTTAGTTATCAAATACCACTCAATACAGCATAAGAAGGGTCTATACAATATTATGGAAATGGAAGAGGATGTAGATGAAGATGAAATGGGAGACATGGTGGTGCGTGAGGAGTTCGACAGAGCACTGAAAGATCTAAGTCGAAACAAGGCCCCGGGAGTAGACAACATTCCATTAGAACTACTGACAGCCTTGGGAGAGCCAGTCCTGACAAAACTCACCATCTGGTGAGGAAGATGTATGAGACAGGCGAAATACACTCAGACCTCAAGAAGAATATAATAATTCCAATCCCAAAGAAAGCAGGTGTTGACAGATGTGAAAATTACCGAACTATGAGTTTAATAAGTCACAGCTGCAAAATACTAACGCGAATTCTTTAGAGATGAACGGAAAACTAGTAGAAGCCAACCTCGGGGAAGATAAGTTTGGATTCCGTAGAAATATTGGAACACGTGAGGCAATACTGACCCTACGACTTATCTTGGAAGCTACATTGAGGAAAGGCAAACCTACGTTTCTAGCATTTGTAGACTTAGAGAAAGCTTTTGACAATGTTGACTGGAATACTCTCTTTCAGATTCTGAAGGTGGCAGGGGTGAAATACAGGGAGCAAAAGGCTCTTTACAATTTGTACAGAAACCAGATGGCAGTTATAAAAGTCGAGAGACATGAAAGGGAAGCAGTGGTTGGGAAGGGAGTGAGACAGGGTTGTAGCCTCTCTCCGATGTTATTCAATCTGTATATTGAGAAAGCAGTGAAGGAAACAAAAGAAAAATTCGGAGTAGGTATTAAAATCCATGGAGAAGAAATAAAAACTTTGAGGTTGGCCGATGACATTGTAATTCTGTCAGAGACAGCAAAGGACCTGGAAGAGAAGCTGAACGGAATGGACAGTCTTGAAAGGAGGGTATAAGATGAATGTCAACAAAAGCAAAACGAGGGTAATTGAATGTAGTCGAATTAAGTCGGGTGATGCTGAGGGAATTAAATTAGGAAATGATACACTTAAAGTACTAAAGGAGTTTTGCTATTTGGTAACAAAATAATTGATGATGGTCGAAGTAGAGAGGATATAAAATGTAGACTGGCAATGGCAAGGAAAGCGTTTCTGAAGAAGAGAAATTTGTTAACATCGAGTATTGGTTTAAGTGTCAGGAAGTCGTTTCTGAAAGTATTTGTATGGAGTGTAGCCATGTATGGAAGTGAAACATGGATGATAAATAGTTTGGACAAGAAGAGAATAGAAGCTTTCGAAATGGGTATATCACATAACTAATGAGGAGGTACTGAATAGAATAGGGGAGAAGAGGAGTTTGTGGCACAACTTGACAAGAAGACTGGACTGGCTGGTAGAACACGTTCTGAGGCATCAAGGGATCACCAATTTAGTATTGGAGGGCAGCATGGAGGGTAAAAATCGTAGAGGGAGATCAAGAGATGAATACACCAAGCAGATTCAGAAGGATGTAGGTTGCAGTAGGTACTGGGAGATGAAGAAGCTTGCACAGGATAGAGTAGCATGGAGAGCTGCATCAAACCAGTCTCAGGACTGAAGATCACAACAACAACAACAACAACAACAGCAGCAGCAGCAGCAGCAGCAGCAGCATAAGAGACTGTGGCTGTCTTTTATGGATTGTAGTATCCTTAATGTCTGCCTTCCTGACATATCAAAAGATGGTTAACCTGATGTATCAGCTACCTCCAGCTTTTCCCCTCCTGGGTGATTTCAGTGCTCGCAACCCATTATGGGGCAGTGTAGAATATACACCCAAGGTTGTCTAAGAGAACAAATTATCACAGATCTTGACCTACATTTGCTGAACACTGGCACTCCAACTGATTTTAGTGTGGCCTGTTGCAAATATTCGGCCATCAATTTCCTGATCTGTAGCTGTAGGTACCCATCAGGCCCATTGAGAGTAGAAACTGATCCTTCGTCATTGTCATGTCCCTCCCACACTGAAACTCAACCAGTCACCCACCAGAATGGGCCATCAAAAAAAACTTTAACACTGCTCTCCCATCTGATGCTACTCCATAAGGGATTATCAGTTACCAAGAACATCAAAGATCACAAGCTCCAATGACTTAAGTGACCATCCCCAGTTGAAAACTTTATTGCTTTTAAAAGGTTTTCTCCTGGCATTGTCAGAGCTGTTAAGAAAGAAATGTCAGTACATAGGGGCCCAAGTCTCTTCTTCACTAACAGGGGTGAAGTTGCTCTGTATCTAAGGCCACCAGCTATCAACCCTTACTACTAATATCCCTTTAAATGGCAATGTCGATACTAACCCTACTGTTATGGCAGAACTGTTTGTGGCACACTTTGTTCAAACATCTGCGTCCAGCCTTCGATCTGCACAAAAGATAGGTAACGCCTGCTTCAATGAATGACAATCCTCAGCATTCTGAGCTTTGGCCATAAAATGGCACCAGGACCAATGGAACCCACACTCAATTGCTGATGCTGCTGCTGCTGCTGCTGCTGCTACTACTACTACTACTACTACTACTACTACTACTACTACTACTATCTGTGGATTACCAATACCACATTTGTGTGGTCATTAATCATATATGGTGTGAGTTCACAGTTGTCCCAGTCTCGAAACCAGCTAAAAATTCATATGAGATAGACAGCTATAGATCCATCTGTTTCATGAATGAATGTTCTGTGTAAGTTGGTGAACCAACAATTGCATTGGTCTCTTGATATGAGGAGTCTTTCTAGCAATTGCCAGTGCATATTTCATGAGGGTCAGTCACAACCGACCATTTAATTTACCAGATTTATCTATACTGCTGGCTTTTGTTCCCTCCAACTCCTCGTGGCTGTCTTCTTTGACTCATTGTGTTACCACACTGCTTGAGTGAGGGGGTTTCACATGCTCCTCCCAATTTTTATTTAGAATTTTCTACTTTCTGGTTCGACATTTGAATTGGTGTGTCCTTAATATGCTTCGTACACAAGATAATGGAGTCCTACTGGGGTCTGTGCTGAGAGGGACCTTTTTTTTGGATAGCTGTCCTGTTAATCACTGCTTAAGGTCTCATTGTCCCTGCATGTTTTCAATTTTTGTATTTATTACAGTTCTTAAACCATGAGTGTTTTGAATGCTGGCCAAATGGTGCTACAAGAGAATCACAATACTGGAAACCTCATGCATGGCTTCCAATTTTTCACTGGCAAACCTGTGCTATACTCTTCTACCAACCTAGAATTATTCATCCACATCCAGAACTTTAGCTTCACAATGAACTGCTCGATGGGGTAGAGTCATCTCACTTTTTGGAACTTTTATTTTTGCCCGATTGACTTGGTTTTCACATATTTGGCAGCTTAAAGAGAAGTGTGGTGAAACTCAACAGTCCCTGCTGCATAAGTAACAGATACTGGTATTGTGAACAGCTCCAACCTATTATTACTTTACAAAGTAATTCTTGACTGGATTATGGGAGTCTGGCTTCACAGGTATCTGGCTCCATCAGGAGGCAACTACAGGACCCTTAAAATCTATGGGCCCCTTAAGGGCAAGCACTATTGAGGCCCTCCTGGTAGAGGCTGGGATTTCTCCTCTACAGATCAGACATCTTTGAATTTGCAGTATATGTCTGCAACTTCCCTGAACACCCGAATCACCATATCCATTTCCCCGACGGGGAAAGTCATCTCCCACAGAGGTGGCCCATGTCTGGCATCCAAGTAGCAGTTCATTGGTGTTTCTTCGCTCTGACCTCCTCCTCCCACCCACCTTTCCCCCATGTGCACCTCATTCTTCAGACTAAAGACTAATAGAAATAGTAAACACCTCTGCATTTCCACAGTTATTCAGCTCAATTCTTGGCAGATTTACTAGTTCAAAAGACATCTTTACTGACAGTTTAGGGGTAAAAGATCACATCGGCTATGCCATCACACTATCAGTGTGTCAAGAACAGCACTCCCTATCTTATAGGTGCAATGTTAGTGGCCATTATCATTCTATTATACTAGCACTTGGCCCTGTTGAAAATTCCCTGATCTACAGTGACACTAAGGAGGTAATGGGTCAAACTGATGCTATTCTTGGAACCTGTTGGTTTTGACAGTGCAAAACCTTATTTGGAGCTTGATTGTATTCCTCTAGACAGCAAGCCAGATAGTGATTCCAGAGAATGAGCTAGCTGATGATCAGTTAGCAGAGGAAGCTACTGTGATGGAAACCTTGCAGATTTGAGTTGTTGTTGTTGTTGTTTTGTCTTGAATACAGAGACTGGTTTGATTCAGCTCTCCATGCTACTCTATCCTGTGCAAGACTGTGTACATCCAAATAACTACTGCAACTTACATCCTTCTGAATCTGCTCAGTGTATTCATCTCTTGGTCTCCCTCTACAATTTCTACCCTCCACGCTGCCCTCCAATACTAAATTGGTGATTCTTTAATGCCTCAGAACATGTCCTACCAACCAATCCCCTCTTCTAGTCAAGTTGTGCCACAAATTCCTCTTCTCCCCAAATTCTGTTCAGTAGCTCCAAATTAGTTACATGATCTACCCATCTAATCTTCAGCATTCTTCTGTAACACATTTCGGAGGCTTCAGTGCTCTTCTCATCTAAATTATTTATCATCCGTGTTTCACTTCCATAGATGGCTACGCTCCATACAAATACTTTCAGAAAGGACTTCCTGACACTTCAATCGATACTCAGTGTTAACAAATTTCTATTCTTCAGAAATGCTTTCCTTGCCATAGCCAGTCTACATTTTATATCCTCCCACTTCAACAATCATCAGTTATTTTGCTTCCCAAATATGAAAATTCATTTACTACTTTAAGTGTGTCATTTCCAGATCTGATTCCCTCCACATCAACTGAATTAATTCACTTACATTCCATTAACTTTGTTTTGCTTTTGTTGATGTTCATCTTACATCCTCCTTTCAAGACACTGTCCATTCTGTTCAGCTGCTCTTCAAAGTCCTTTGCTGTCTCTGACAGAATTACAATGTCATCGGCTAACCTCAAAGTATTTATTTCTTCCCCATAGATTTTAATTCCTGCTCCAAATTTTTCTTTTGTTTCCGTTATTGCTTGCTCAGTATACAGATTGAACAACATCAGGGATAGACTACAACCCTGTCTCACTCCCTTCTCCACCACTGTTTACCTTTCATGCCCCTCAACTCTTATAACTGCCATCTGGTTTCTGTACAAATTGTAAATAGCCTTTCGCTCCCTGTATTTTACTCCTGCTGCCTAAAGAATTTTAAAGAGAGTATTCCAGTCAACATTGTCATAAGCTTTCTTTAAGTCTACAAATGCCATAAATGTAGGTTTGCCTTTCCTTAACCTATCTTCTATGGGAAGTCATAGGGACAGTACTGCCTTGCTTGGTCCTACATTTCTCCGGAATCCAAACTGATCTTCCCCGAGGTCGGCTAAAGTTTTTCCATTCTTCTGTTAAGGATTTGTGTTAGTATTTTGCAACCATGACTTGTTAAACTTATAGTTCGGTAATTTTCACACATGTCAACACCTGCTTTGTTTGGGTTTGGAATTATTATATTCTTCTTAAAGTCTGAGGATATTTTGCCCGTCTCATACATCTTGCTCACCAAATGGAAGAGTTTTGTTATGGCTGGCTCTACCAATGCTATCTGTAGTTCTAATGGAATGTTGTCTACTCCTGGGGCCTTGTTTCGACTTAGGCCTAGGTCTCTCAGTGCTCTGTCAAATTCTTCAATCAGTATCATATCTACCATTTCATCTCAGTGCTCCTCTGTTTCCGTAATATTGCCCTCAAGTGCATCACCTTTGTATAGACCCTCTATATACTCCTTCCACCTTTCTGCTTTCCCTTGTTTGCTTAGAAATGGTCTCCCATCTGAGCTCTTGATATTCATACAGGAGGTTCTCTTTTCTCCAAAGGTCTCTTTAATTTCCCTGTAGGTGGTATCTATTTTACGTGCTTCTGCATCCTTACATTTGTCCTCTAGTCATCCCTGCTTAGCCATCTTGCACTTCATGTTGAACTCATTTTTGAGACGTTTATATTCCTTTTTGCCTGCTTCATTTACTCGGTTTTTGTATTTTCTCCTTTCATCAATTAAATTCAGTCTCTCTTTAGTTAGCCATAGATTTGTACTAACCCTTGTCTTTTTACGTACTTGCTCCTCTGCTGCCTTCACTATTTCATCTCTCAAAGCTACCCATTCTTCTTCTACTGTATCTCTTTCCCCTGTTCTTGCAAATGGTTTCCTAATGCTCTCTCAGAAACCTCTACAGCCTTTGGTTTTTTCAGTGTATCCGGGTCCCATCTCCTTAAATTCCTATCTTTTTGCAGTTTCTTCAGTTTTAGTCTACAGTCCACATCTGCACCTGAAAATGCCTTACTACTTAAAACCTGGTTCCTAAATCTCTGTCTTACCATTACATAATCTGTCTGAAACCTTCCAGTGTCTCTAGGCCCCTTCCACATATATAACTTTCTTTCACGATTCTTAAACCAAGTGTTACCTATGATTAAGTTATGCTCTCTGTGAAATTCTACCAAGTGGCTTCCTCTTTCATTCCTTACCCCCATTCCATATTCACCTACTACTTTTTGTTATCTTCCTTCTCCTACTATCGAATTCCAGTCCCTCATGACTATTAAATTTTCGCCTCCCTTCACTGTCTGAATAATTTCTTTTATCTGTCATCAGTTCTTCATCATCTGCAGAGCTAGTTGGCATATAAACCTGTATTACTGTGGTAGGTGTGGGCTTCGTGTCTATCTTGGCCACAATAATGCATTCACTATGCTGTTTATAGTAGCTTACCCGTACTCCTATTTTTTAATTCATTATTAAACCTACTCCTGCATTACCCCGATTTGATTTTGTATTTATAACCTTGTATTAACCTGACCAAAAGTCTTGTTCCTGCTGCTATCGAACTTCACTAATTCTCACTATATCTAACTTTAACCTACCCATTTCCCTTTTTAAATTTTCTAACCTACTTGCCCGATTAAGGGACCTGACATTCCACACTCCGATCTGTAGAACACCAGTTTTGTTTCTGCTGATAAAGACGCCCTCCTGAATAGTTCCCAGCTGGAGATCCAAATAGGGGACTATTTTTACCTCCAGAATATTTTACCCAAGAGGACACCATCATCATTTAACCACACAGTAAAGGTGCCATGTCATCAGGAAAAATTTCACCTGTAGTTTTCCCTTGCTTTGAGCCATTTGCAGTGCCAGCACAGCAAGACCTTTTTGGTTGATGTTACAGGGCCAGATCAGTCAATCATCCAGAATGTTGCCCCTGAAGCTACTGAAAAGGTTGCTGCTCCTCTTCAGGAACTACACATTTGTCTGGCGTCTCAACAGATACCCCTCCATTGTGGTTGCACCTACGGTATGGTTATCTGTCTCGCTGAGGCACACAAGCCTCCCCACAAATGGCAAGGTCCATGGTTCATGGGGGGAGGGGAGGTATAGGCATAAGAATCCAACTCAGGTCAGAGCTGTGTCTTCAGCTTTTCGAGACACAGAATGAGGGATGGCAATTACTAGTAAAAAGTCAAGGGCCACAAAGCGATCTTCTCTTTGGCCTTCCCAAAGGTAATTTGTCCTTTTCAGCTCTGTATCAGCCATATCTGGCTGACTCGCAGTCATGTCCTCCACTGAGATGGCCCCACCCGTTGTCATCGTGACACCCCTGTTCAATGGCCTGTACCCTTTTTAGAGTGCCCTGACATCAGTGCTTTGCAGCAAGCTTGAGGACTCATCATCTGTGCTGTTAGATGGTGACATCCAAGTGAAAGATGTAGTTTTAACTGCATTCATGAAAGTGGTTCACCTACTGTCATTTGAAGTTTGCCACCATGCCTCTCATCTGTTTTTACCATCCTGTGACAGCCCTTCTGAGGGGCTGCTGGTTGAGTGGGAAAATTTTTCCCCTGCCACATGACTAGCACAGAGGGTGGTTGGGGAGGGGTGGGGGGGTGCTTGTAGTTGGCCACCTCCCTCACCTCACTGTATTTTATTACTTTTTTGTGGGGTTATTTTCCCTTTGCTTTACTTCTTACTTTATTATGTTCATCAGATGGTATCAGACAATTGCTTGACTCGTTCCACATCTCTGGAGGTGGTTCTCCTGTATGGGAGTTACGGAACAAAATGAATCAATTAATTTTCCACCTCTACCTTTTTTATGCATTTAAACCATTCATTTTCAAACTTAAAACCTTGGTGACAGTTCCTCTCATTTATTCTGTAACTGTAGATAACTGCCATCAAATTCTGAGAAATAAATGATTGACTTAGTATACTGAATTAAATACTTAACCTTTAATTCTGATTTAGGTCTATTTGTGTACATAATTCTGATTCAGATTTGCATCATTTATTTGTATACATATTGCATAATAGTGTAGTATTTCACTTACTGCATGTTTCAGAGCTTGAGTGGATACTAGGAGAAGCTGGTGCTGTGAAAACAACACTTGAAGAAGATCCAAGACCTAAAATTAAGGATGTGCTCTTTTCTAAGCTAAAAAATACAGCTGATGATGATGATAGTGATAATAATGACTGGTAATAAAAGCAAGACTCAGTCTGTGATGTGTAATTATTCTCCGTCCCTCCATCCTCATTTTTTACTCATATTATGCAAGATGATGTGCATAATTAATGCTTATCTGTGGACTATTGAAAATGTAGTGCCTGGTGGGTATACTGGTTCAGTTAGTATAGTAACTGCCAAACTTCCAAGTAAAACAGAAGCAAGGGAACTGCACTGCTTTTTCTGTATAATAAATTATTTTGTTTAGTTGGTGTCTTGCAGTTAACCAAGGACCTTAAGATTTTGCATGAACCGAGGTCTGACAGCCACATTACACAAGAAAATGCGATAAGGGTTAATATGTAGTAAAAACCTAAGAAAACCTCCCGTTTTCGTCATTTGTCGTCGTAATGACGTAATGCCAGATCGTCACATTGGTCGCTCTTGGTAACGTTTACATTTATCGTCTGGAAATTTGTCACGTGCTGAGGTATCCAGTGGCACCACTAGCAACAAAATAGAAGCTTCTAAGTTGATGCAATCGGCAAGTAAGAAATAGTACTAGTCAAGATTTAGTTGTGAAAAACTCAATTATTGGCCGGTTTTGGTGCCTTGCAGTTGACCAAGGACCTTAAGATTTTGCATGAACCGAGGTCTGGCAGCCACACTACACTATAAAATGCATTACGTGTTAATACATACTAAAAAATCCAAGAAAAACACACGTTTTCGTCATTTGCTTTCGTAATGACATAATGCCAGATCGTCACATTGGTCGCTTTTCTCTCAGAAACGTTTACATTTATCGTCTGGAAACTTATGTCGAATGCTGAGGTATGCGGTGGCACCACTAGGTACAAAATAGGTGCTTCTAAGATAATGCAATCGGTAAGTAAGAAGTAGTACAAGTGAAGTTGTAGCTATCGAAAACTCAATTTTTGACCGGTTTTGGTGCCTTGCAGTTAACCGAGGACCTTAACATTTTGCATGAACCGAGGTCTGGCAGCCACATCACACGAAGAAATGCGAAAAGTGTTAACATGTAGTAGAAAGCTAAGGAAACCTCACGTTTTTCTCATTTGTCTTCGTAAAGACGTAACGCCAGATCGTCACATTTGTCGCATTTCTCTCGTAAAAGTTTACATTTATCATCTGGAAATTTATGTCACTTGGTGAGGTATCCAGTGGCAGCACTTGCAACAAAATGGAAACTTCAAAGTTGATGCAATTAGCAAGTAAGGAGTAGTACAAGTCGAAGTTTTAGTTGTCGAAAACACCATTATTAGCCGGTTTTGCAGTTGACCAAGAACCTTAAGATTTTGCATGAACCGAGGTCTGACAGAAACATTACACGAGAAAATGCGAAAAGTGATATCGCGGAGTAAAAACCTAAGAAAACCTCACGTTCTTTTTTGAGGTAAGTTCCGTTTTTTTTTTTTTTTGTTATTTATGTATGTTTTGTGTATTGGGTATAGGTTGGAAACATTCGATCTCACGCGTCGGCTTTGACCCGTGACGTAAGGGACCTACACATTGATCTGTAGCGTAGCCCTGAATACGAGGTTAGGTTGGGAGTTTTTTTTTGGAATGCGGCCGCGGCAGCGGCCGCCTATGATTCGAAAATATTGATTTGACACTAATGAACATGTATACGTAATATGAAGCAATTTGATGAACATATTGATCTGTAGCGTAGCCCACTTGAGGTTAGGTTGGGAGTTTTTTTTTGGAATGCGGCAGCGGCCGCCTATGATTCGAAAATATTGATTTGACACTAATGAACATGTATACGTAATATGAAGCAATTTGATGAACATATTGATCTGTAGCGTAGCCCACTTGAGGTTAGGTTGGGAGTTTTCTTTTGGAATGCGGCCGCGGCAGCGGCCGCCTATGATTCGAAAATATTGATTTGACACTAATGAAGCCTGTGGGGGGATGGGGGGGCACTGCAGACTCCCCCCACCGCATAACGACACATGATGATCAAATTTTGAAAAAAAATGAAAAATTTTTTCCGTACCTGCTAAACTGCATAAGTGCCGATGTATGTAGGTGTAAGGGAAGCTTTCGTTTCTTAGTTTTCTATTGGGGGATGTGATCGGTAGGTTCTGTTGAGCTATATAGGTTAAGGGAAGTGTCCGATTATGGATAGGAATGTGTTTTTTGGTATTTGGTCAGTTTTGTGATGTTGATTTATTTCGTTGTTTTGCGTGGTTTTGAATGGCGGTCGGTGGCTACATTTCTGTATATTTAGTTTCTCCGCACCCAAAAACCCCTAATTTCCCACGCTTGTCCCGTTATAGTCATTAGGCTTTTTGTGAAACTTGTGTATTTCAGTGTTTACAATACGTATGCGATGTTTTTATATCCGCCATATTGGAATTGTTTATAGTCGTTTCCGCGGTATTTGTGACGTCGTGGGTCGGTCGGACGCTTCTGTATTTCCCGTTTTCGTCATTTGCTTTCGTAATGACGTAATGTCAGATCTTCACATTGGTCGCTTTTCTCTCGGAAACGTTTACATTTATCGTCTGCATATTTATGTCACGTGCTGAGGTATCCAGTGGCACCATAGCAACAAAATAAAAGCTTCGAAGTTGAAACAATCGCCAAGTAAGTAGTAGTACATGTCAAGATTTAGCTGCCGATAACTCAATTATTGGACGGTTTCGGTGCCTTGCAGTTGACCGAGGACATTAAGATTTTGCATGAATTGAGGTCTGTCAGCCACATCACATGAGAAAATGCGAAAAGTGTTAATATGTAGTAAAAACCGTAGAAAACCTCAAGGTTTCTTCATTTGTCTTAGTTATGACATATTGCCAGATTGTCACATTGGTCGGTTTTCTCTCGGAAACGTTTTAATGAATCGTCTGGAAACTTATGTCGGATGCGGTGGCACCACTAGGTACAAAATAGAAGCTTCTAAGTTGTTGCACTCGGCAAGTAAGAAGTAGATGAAGTCAAGTTTTAGTTACCGAAAACTCAATTATTGGCAGGTTTTGGTGCGTTGCAGTTGACCGAGGACCTTAAGATTTTGCATGAACCGAGGTCTGGCAGCCACATTACACGAGAAAATGCAAAAAGTTATAATATGTAGAAAAACCTAAGAAAACCTCCCGTTTTCGTCATTTGTTTTCGTAATGATGTAATGTCAGATCGTCTCATAAGTCGCTTTTCTCTCGGAAACTTTTACATTTATCGTCTGGAAACTTATGTCGCGTGCTAAGGTATGCGGTGGGACCACAAGGTACAAAATAGAAGCTAAGTTCATGCAATCGGCAAGTAAGAGGTAGTACAAGTCAATTTTTAACTGTCGAAAACTCAATCATTGGCCGGTTTTGGTGCCTTGCAGTTGACTGAGGACCATAAGATTTTGTATTTAGCGAGTTCTGGCAGCCACATTACATGAGAAAATGCGAAAAGTGTAATATGTAGTAAACACTTGAGAATACCTACCCTTTTTCGACATTTGCTTTCGTAACGCCAGATCGTCACATTTGTCGCTTTTCTCCCGGGAACGTTTACATTTATCGTCTGCATATTTATGTCACGTGCTGATGTATCCATGGCATGACTAGCAACAAAATACAAGTTTCTAAGTTGATGCAATCGGCAAGTAAGAAGTAGTACAAGTAAAGTCTGAGCTGTCGAAAACTCAATTATTGGCCGGTTTCGGTGCGTTGCAGTCGGCCGAGGACCTTAAGATTTTGATGAACCGAGGTCTGGCAGCCACATCACACGAGAAAATGCGAATAGTGTTAATATGTAGCAGAAACCTAAGGAAACGTCAAGTTTTTATCATTTGTCTTCATAAAGACGTAATGCCAGATCGTCACATTGGTCGCTTTTCTCTCGGAAACGTTCATATTTATTGTCAGGAAATTTATGTCACGTGCTGAGGTATCCAGTAGCACCACGAGCAACAAAATAGAAGCTTATAAGTTGATGCAATCGGCAAGTAATAAGTAGTACAAGTCAAGATTTAGTTGTCGAAAACTCAATCATTGGTGCCTTGAGATTGACCAAGGACGTTACGATTTTGCATGAACCGAGGTCTGGGAGCCACATCACACGAGGAAGTGCGAAAAGTGTTAATATGTAGTAAAAACCTAAGAAAATCTCACGTTTTTGTCATTTGTCTTCCTAATGACATGACAGATCGTCACGTTGGTCACTTTTCTCTCGGAAACGATAACATTTACCGTCTTGAAATTTATGTCACGTGCTGAGGTATCCAGTGGTACCACTAGCAACAAAACAGAAGCTTCAGCTTTGACGGAATCGCTAAGTAAGAAGTAGTACAAGACAAGTTTTAGCAGTTGTTGTTGTTGAGGTCTTCAGTCCTGAGACTGGTTTGATGCAGCACTTCATGCTACTCTATCCTGTGCAAGCTTCTTCATCTCCCAGTACTTACTGCAACCTAAATCCTTCTGAATCTGCTTAGTGTATTCATCTCTTGGTCTCCCTCTACGATTTTTACCCTCCACGCTGCCCTCCAATACTAAATTGGTGATCCCTTGATGCCTCAGAACATGTCCTACCAACCAATCCCTTCTTCTAGTCAAGTTGTGCCACAAACTTCTCTTCTCCTCAATCCTATTCAGTACTTCCTCATTAGTTATATGATCTACCCATCTAATCTTAAGCATTCATCTGTAGAACGCCAGTTTTCTTTCTCCTGATAATGACATCCTCTTGAGTAGTCCCCGCCCGGAGATCCGAATGGGGGGACTATTTTACCTCCAGAATATTTTACCCAAGAGGACACCATTATCATTTAACTATACAGTAAAGCTACATGCCTCCCTTTGCTTTCAGCTGTTTGGAGTACCAGCACAGCAAGGCCGCTTTGGTTAGTGTTACAAGGCCAGATCAGTCAGTCATCCAGACTGATGCCCCTGCAACTACTGAAAAGGCTGCTGCCCCTCTTCAGGAACCACATGTTTGTCTGGCCTCGCAACAGATACCCCTCCGTTGTGGTTGCACCTACGGTACGGCTATCTGTATCGCTGAGGCATGCAAGACCCCCCCCCCCCCCACCAGCGGCAAGGTCTATGGTTCATGGGGGGGGGGGGGGGGTGTTTAGCAGTAGAAACCTCAATTATTGGCCGGTTTTGGTGCCTTGCAGTTAACCGAGGACCTTAAGATTTTGCATGAACCGAGGTCTGGCAGTCACATTACATGAGGAAATGCGAAAAGTGTTAATATGTAGTAAAAACCTGATCTCTAATATCTGATGTTGCAAGTCACAAGTTCTTAAGCCAATGGGCAAAATCTGAGTTATGAATGGTGCTTACGTTTTCCTACTAAAGGGCTCAGTTGTGCTGCTAGATGTTTAGCCAGGTTGTGTGTTAGCACCCAAGTATTGCTAACTATTTGTCACAGAGGCATGGTATCCTTGTGAATCTTAGGCGGTCCATATAGCCTGGGGTGATCAGGTGCCTGTGTATGGAATCTCTTGGCCCCAACCTCAGAGATCATACTCGTCTTGAGAAGTTCTCCATTGTCGCATCCACCCCCATGGCACCAACCATGCTGGATATTATTAGTTCTGTTGAACAGGGAATCCCTAAATTGTCCAGGGATGGTGCCAAGGAAGTCAGAAGGAAGACTTGTTGTGCTCTGACATGGTCACCAGCACCCAAGAATAACATTTTGGCTGCAGAGAGGTCAACATTTCGATCCCTGCATGAGAATTCTAATATTGTAATATTACCAGTGGATAATGGCAATGCAACTTTTATCCTCTCTGTACTTAAGCAAGGTGTTCCAGTTACTTGATCATTCTGCATATTGCCTACAAAAAAAGGAGCCCATGACCAAGGTACAATGGAGAACTTCTCAAGAAGAGCATGCTCTCTGAGGTTGTGGCCAAGAGACTGTGTACACAGGCACCTGTCCGCCCAGACTATACGGACTGCTCCAGATTCATGGATATCATGTCTCTTTGATCAGTAGTTAACAATATTGGTGCATCAACATACAACCTGGCTAAATACCTAGGAGTGCAGTTGAGCTCTTTAGCAGGAAATTGTGTGCACCACATTTGCAACTCAGAACATTTTGTCCATCAGCTTACGAAGTTGTGACTATATATTCTCACTAGTTTTTATGTGGTCTCTCTTTTCACTTGAGTGCCATTACAGGAATCACTGTTCTTCATTGGCAAGAAACTGGAAGGGGAACTTGCTGATTTGTTTAAGCATGTGCTCACCACAGTTTACTTTTTATTTAATGACTAACACTTTGAACAGTCTGATGATGTCGCATTGGGTAGTCCCTTTTCACCCGCTGTGGCCAATCTCTGGATGGAAGATTTTGAGGAGAGAGCACTCCAGTCACCCGAGTTGAAACCTACATGCTTTTGGCGATATGTGGATGACACCTTTGTCATCTGGCTCCATGGCACTGCGTCACTGGATTCATTTTTGCAGCACCTAAATGCTCGTCATTCAAACATCAAGTTCATGATGGAGTTGGAGGAAAATGGCAAATTACCATTCATGGGCATGTTGGTGTGGAGAAAAGAGGATGGCAGCTTGGGTCACACTGTGTAAACCTACACACATGAACTTATACTCACAGGCCACCAGCTGTCACCATCCTGGACAACGAAGTCGTGTGCTTAGGATGTTGGTCCACAGAGCACGAGCCATATCGGATTCTGACAGCTTGTCTGATGAGCTGTGCTACTTCTGTACCATATTCGGGGAGATTTGCCATGCCTTACATCCGGTGAATGCTAGAGAAAGTGAGAAGCCGGAAGAAAGAGATGAATGGACAAGGAGGAATCATCGGTTTGCCATATGTTGGTGGTGTCTCTTCAATAATAGGAACAGATTGGAGAATCATAAAGTTAAATGTGTCTTTCGTCTGCCAACAAAACTAGGAGCTCTTTTAAGCTCAGTGAAAGATGACCTGTGTTTAAGAAGGCTTGGTGTCTAAAAGATTCTCTGTAACTGTGGAATGTAATACATTGGACAAACTTGTCATATTGTGGAGAACAGATGTGTCAAACATTGATGACACACACCTCTGGACCAGCCACAGAAATCTGCAGTGGTTGAGCATTGCTTCAATACAGGATGTTGTAAGGAATACAAGATCAATGAAATTCTGTACTGGGACAGCGTTATTAAATAAGCAGTGGAAATTTGGAGCTCGATTAATTTGCTTAATGGGGAAACAGGATACCATCTTGGCGCAGCAGGGGATCCAGAACTGGCCATATTAAAATCACAGTGATTACAAAAAAGAACTGTTGGCCGTATGAGGGATGATGCTGTAGTGGGACACAGATATTTGGCTGACAATGGCAAGGATGGGCACACACCAATGCAGACATATATTTCAGCAGGCGGCTCCTGACAGAGGGCTCTGAGGTGGCCGATGGCAGGGCAAAGTATGATTCTCAGCCTCTGTGCATGAATTAATCATCCAACAGGTAGCTACCAATCTGGATATTTGCACTATTGGTCACCGAAATTTGGCATGTTCACTCCTGCACAGTTTCTTCTCTGGTTGTCATAAATAGGAGGCTTCGGTCACAGCCTGAGCAGTGTGTTTGCTACACCTGAAGATGTCAGTCAGTTGTGCCGACAAAATATTGTGGAATTTTCGCGAGGTCCAACATCTTGCCCGAGAACCATATTTACAATTGTTTTTCCAAGTGACTGTGTAAACAACATAATTTTACGTCGTGTTTTAATCAGAAGTGGGGAGTGAAACTGCATCAAAATGATGTTGCCATTGTCAGAATGCTTCATAGGGTAGTGGAATTACTAACCTGTGATTAATAGTCTGTGTTAAATCTTATAAATAATCTAATCATATAATCATGAGTTGCAATAAATCTGAAAACCAGTGAAATTAACTAATGCAGTGTTGCAAACATAATGTAAAAATTTTTCATAAAACCAGATTACAGCAAGAAACATGACAGCAGAAAGCAACAGAAATACAGAATAGTCATGTTTCCAGCTTGCAACTGGTTCACGGGCAGTTGTAGCAGCAGAATTGCTACCTCTGAAAACAGACCTACCCCTCTCCGTGATCACTGGAAGATAACTAGATGGCAGATGCAGGTGAACAATGTAGTAGTCTTTGCAAAATGCTCTGCCATTGTCTGGGTATTGTTCGGACATATCCCTATGCTAGCACAGCTGCTATATGTGGCCAGATGCATATATATTTTTTTGATACTTCTGATGATTTCACAAAGTTGTATTGAGGGAATTTGGTCCACGAACAAGTGCAACAACTTTCTGGTATGGAGGAATACAGATAGTCTTTCCTTTCCCTCACTGCACCTGCAAATGGAACAATGTTACCGTTTCCACGAACTATGAAAAAATATCACAACTGACATCTTGATCAGCAAATATGGTTAAGTCTGTCTAACAGTAAAACTGCAAAAATGTTACGCATCCAGGTGGCAGTGGTGTGGCTACCACTCAACTGGACAAGAATCAGACCCATCAAAACAGTTTTTCCACGTGGCGTCAGAGAAATTTTTGCAGACTGCCCTGGTAGTTTTTCTCTACACATTAGACATAGTTGCCCCTCATTTTAAGGATGCCTGTCAACAATGTTTTTGCAAGTGTCACATAGTGGATGTTTGTCAGAAATGGCTGTGTCATCAGCAGTTGTGCATCAGTGCACATAAACAGCATCTAAGAGCCAAGGGTAGCACCATGTCAGAGCCGGTCACCTCAGCCTTCAGGCTCACTCGTTGCTCGTTACCACTTTGAGCTGTACTTCCAGCAGTGAGGGGAAATGGGGCTGGGGAGCCTCTCGTGGTTCACCTGATACAAGTTTCCACTGCGTTTATGAGACTCGTAGACACTCGAGAGCCATTTGTTACAGAACTATAATGATGAAAGAGGACATTCTGCGAATGTTATCAGATGGGATGTACAAGCTGGTGTAGTTCCTGCTGGAATAAGTTCAAGGTACTGTACTAGTTTAACTGTATTGTGAAATTGTATAATTTAATGTTAGATGAGTGAGGTGCCCATTATAATGTTTCTGTTTTTCCTGAAGTTCACTCTTACAGGCATGTCAAACAAGAGTGCTCAAGATTTATTTTCATATCACTTTTACTTTCTGAACAGTGGCAGGTTAGAGCTTGTAATATATTATTAGAGGGCTCCGTTTATTTGTGAATGTTGTTATGAATGCAGACTTAGGTGCTTGTAACAGATACGTATGGGTTGCAGGTGAACCAAAGACATGTTGGGTTAAAACTTTTGTATTCCATGCTGCTAATTGCTTCCACTTGCTGACCAAAAGGTCTTGTAAACTAAATTTCATTTAATCTTGAACTTACTTCTAATGTTCATTTTGTCTATTTAAGACTTCCTTGGAAAGGTATGATCTGTATTTGATAGTGGAAATAAATCACTGTCTATCAGATATTTTGAATGTATGATTTAAATTATAATGTCGACAAATAAGTTAAATTAATTAATGATGCATCTTGCTGAATGCTCACTTTTTTGAAGGGCCATCAACTCTGCTGAAGAAAAGTTTATCAAATCACCTCTAGCTCTTAGTGTCTAAATCTTCTAAAGTGCCTTCTGCTCTAATGGACTGTCTCCCAATTTAGAACCTGTGCTGTGTTTTTACAAGTCTGATACCAAATTTATTTACATTTAATTCAAAGCTTTAGAAAATACAACTAACTTCAGATAGCCAGGACATTGGATATTCACCTTACAAACTACAAAACCAATGCATTTCTTTAACTCATAGTCTAATTTTAGTTAACTCAGAACAACATAAGCTGAAAAGCTTAGTCAGGACGAAGGTCACTTTGGAAAATATGAAAATATAAATGTTTTTCTTCAATACTGTACTGATGGGATTGTCCAACAGATTTCAAATTGAGACATTGTGGGAATAATAGTCATAACAATCATAACATTTTCCACTTCACTTTTCATTGCAGTATAGTTTAAAAAAAAAAAAAATTTTTTTAAGGAAGCTATTTTCAACAGAACAGATGTTTATTACTGCTATTTCGAATTCCAGGTAGTGGCCGAAAGAGATACCTGTGATTCTGTGGGTTCTGTTCAGTGCCAAAGAGAGGACTGCAAAGCATTACTCGAATATAGGGGAAGCACCATGAGCATGGAAAGACACACATGCCAAAGTATCACACATTTAACATCTACATGTTTGATTAGCAATAGAGAGACAATCAAGGATAAGTGTGTACAAATGTGTGCACTGGATCTACGTTTGTTCAACATTGTTAGTGGGTAATGGTTTGTTAGCCTTTCACATGGACTAATCAATATTGGTGCAAAGTACGGGACAGTGAGAGCACAAGAGATTTTGGCTTCTCCAAGACCTGTCTCTCAACACATACAAGATATTGCCAATCAAGCAAGGAGTGAGATCTTACCTTATGTAAAGAAAGCTATTGACCAGAATCAGTGTTGTATGATGTGCGATCTTTGGCAGTTGTTTCAAATACATTATCTGACTGTCACATTTAGTATCATCATAGACTCTGAGGACAGGTGGGAACTGAGAAACGATGTGCTCCTCATAACAAAGTTTTCCGACATTTTGAAAATGAGGGAAAATATTCTTCCACAGACTTATATGAAATATTGTCTGAGATAGATGTATCTTCTTTGGAACTAAACAAAGTGACATTTGTGATGGACCAAGGGCTGAACATAAAGAAAACTCTTCGATGCCACAAATGTCTGCCATGTGCAGTTCACTGTATAAACACAATTCTGAGGCACACATTGGATAAGTTCTTTAGTAAAGAATTGTCTGATATTTATGAATCAATCCAGGTAGTGCATAGAACTGTAGGTTCTATGAAACTCCCTTGTTTGTTGGCAAAAAAAAAAAAAAAAAAAAAAAAAAATTACATCAAAATATTGAAATGAGATGGAGTAGCACCTACATGAGGTTAGATTCGTTCTATTCACACACACACACACACACACACACACACACACACACACACACACACACACACACAAAAAGCACAAAGTGATATCTTTGTGTCAATCTGATGTAATGGAGGGTGTAATTAAATTCCTTGGTTATTTTAAAGAGGCCACATATGATCTGGAAGGTGAAACAGAACTGACCCTGCCTTTTGTGATGGTATGGGCATTTAGTTTACTAGATACAGACCAAAGTGAAGATGGCAATGCAATAGTTAAATTGCTGAAAGAACATGCAGAAATATACCTAAAAGAGGAAGTTGTTAATGAATTACAGGCTTCTCCTTAATGGCTACAGCCTAATCAGTTTTTCAAGGAACTCTTAGTAATGGGTGAAGAAAAGAAAGAAAATATTTATCAAACTGTCCATCAGAAGCTAAATAGTGTAGCTGTGGAAGAAGAAAAAGAAGAGCCTATTTCCTCTCTCATAAAGAAGTTTTGTGGCTGGCATTCATCAACTTCTAAACACAAAGATGAACTTGAGAAATATTTGGACATGGGTGCCCCAGGTGGCAACGTCAAGAATGTTTTGTCATGGTGGATGGACAGTGCCTGTGCCTGTGCCTTCCCCAAGCTATTTAAAGTTGCAAAAGTAATCCTCCGCATTCCCACCAGTAGCGGTGCACCCATTGTCTAGGGATAGCATCTTTGTTTAGTAATCAAAACGTCCTCTGTCCCACATTTGAACACTGCCACCGCTTAATTTTGAATAAAAATCATTGGCAATGGCAGCTGAAGACTTTTGGCATAAGAAGCCACCCTCCTTCAGCCAACAGCCTTGGCAAATAGGGTGGAGGAACAGACAGAGGTTCAGGGTGCACTGTTGCCCTTGCAGTTGGAAACTGCCCCTAAAGGTGGAAATCAGCAATGAGGCATGAATGAGAATGCAGAAGGCAAAGGAAACCACTGCATTAAAAGCACATAATGTGTATCCGCAGGACATGTCGCCTGTAATTAGAAAAGTGTCATTGTGATCTGTCTACTGGCTAAAGATTCCGGACTAGTCAAAAAAAATGGCTCTGAGCACTATGGGACTCAACTGCTGAGGTCATTAGTCCCCTAGAACTTAGAACTAGTTAAACCTAACTAACCTAAGGACATCACAAACGTCCATGCCCAAGGCAGGATTCGAACCTGCGACCGTAGCGGTCTTGCGGTTCCGGACTGCAGCGCCTTTAACCGCACGGCCACTTCGGCCGGCTGGACTAGTCCCGCAAAGTTTGTACAACCAACAAAAGGATAACATTCTATGAGTTTGGGCGTGGAATGTCAGAAGTCTCAACATGGTAAGGAAACTATAAAATCTGGGAAGGGAAATGCTAAGGCTCAATCTAGTTATAGTGGAGTTTAGCGAAGTGGAATGGAAGGAAGACAATGATTTCTGGTCAGATGAGAATAGGGTAATATCAGTAGCAGCAGAAAATGGTACAACGGGAGTAGGATTCATTGTGAATAGGCAGGTGGGATGGAAAGATAGTTACTGTGAATAGTTCAGTGATACCATTGTTCGCATCAGAATAGACAGCAAAGCAGCACCTTCAATGATGGTTGAGTTACACATACTGATGTCGTGAGCCAAAGATGAAGAGAGAGAGAGAAAGTATATGAGGATATTGAATGGGTAATTCAGGGAGATGAAAAACTAATAGTAATAGGGGATTGGAATGAGACTGTAGGACAAGGAGTAGAAGAAAGGGTTATGGGAGAATATGGACTTAGTAGTAGGAATGAGAGAAGAAAATGACTAATTGAATTATGCAGTAAATTTCAGCTAGTAATAATGAATATTCTGTTCAATAATCACAAGAGGAGGAGGTGCACTTGGAAAACGCCAATATATACTGGAATATTTCAGTTAGATTACATCATTTGCAGGCAGAGATTCCAAAATCAGATACAGGATTGTAAGGCATACCCAGGAGCAGATATAGATTCAAATCACAATTTAGTAGTGGTGAATAGTAGGCTGAAGTTTAAGAAACTTAGTCATGAAAAATCAGTGCACAAAGTAGTCGGATACAGAAGTACTAAGGATTGAAGAGATATGCTTGACGTTCTCTGAGACTATAGACACTGCAATAATTGATAGTTCAGTAGGCAGTTCAGTTGAAGAGAGATGGACCTCCCTAAAAAGGGCAATCACAGACGATGGGAAGAGAAACATAGGTACAAAGAAGGTAACTGTGAAGAAACTATGGGTAACACAAGAAATACTTAAGTTGCTCAGTGAAAGAAAGAAGTACAAAAATGTTCAGGGAAACTCAGAAATAGAGAAGTACAAATCACTTAGGAATGAAATAAATAGAAAATGCAGGGAAGCTAAGGCAAAATGGCTGCATGAAAAGTGTGAAGAAATCAAAAAAGAAATGTCTGTTGGAAGGACTGATTCAAGTAGACAGAAAAGCTAAAACAGCCTTCAGTGAAATTAAAAGCAAGGGTGGTAACATTAAGAGTTCATTAGGAATCCCACCGTGAAATGCAGAGGAGAGAGCAGATATGTGGAAAGAGTACATTGAAGGTCTCTTTGAGGGGGAAGACTTGTCTGATGATATGATAGAAGAAGAAACAGGACTCGATGTAGGAGAGATAGGGGATCCAGTATTAGGATCAAAATTTGCAAGAGCTTTGGAAGACGTAGGACTGAATAAGGTAGAAGGTATAGATAACATCCCATTGTTTGTTGTGGTCTTCAGTCCTGAGACTGGTTTGATGCAGCTCTCCATGCTACTCTATCCTGTGCAAGCTTTTTCATCTCCCAATACCTACTGCAACCTACATCCTTCTGAATCTGCTTAGTGTATTCATCTCTTGGTCTCCCCCTACGATTTTTACCCTCCACGCTGCCCTCCAATACTAAATTGGTGATCCCTTGATGCCTCAGAACATGTCCTACCAACCGATCCCTTCTTCTGGTCAAGTTGTGCCACAAACTTCTCTTCTCCCCAATCCTATTCAATACTTCCTCATTAGTTATGTGATCTACCCATCTAATCTTCAGCATTCTTCTGTAGCACCACATTTCGAAAGCTTCTATTCTCTTCTTGTCCAAACTATTTATCGTCCATGTTTCACTTCCATACATGGCTACACTCCATACGAATACTTTCAGAAATGACTTCCTGACACTTAAATCAATACTGGATGTTAACAAATTTCTCTTCTTCAGAAACGCTTTCCTTGCCATTGCCAGCCTACATTTTATATCCTCTCTACTTCGACCATCATCAGTTATTTTGCTCCCCAAATAGCAAAACTCCTTTACTACTTTAAGTGCCTCATTTCCTAATCTAATTCCCTCAGCATCACCCGACTTAATTAGACTACATTCCATTATCCTTGTTTTGCTTTTGTTGATGTTCATCTTATATCCTCCTTTCAAGACACTGTCCATTCCATTCAACTGCTCTTCCAAGTCCTTTGCTGTCTCTGACAGAATTACAATGTAATCGGCGAACCTCAAAGTTTTTATTTCTTCTCCATGAATTTTAATACCTACTCCGAATTTTTCTTTTGTTTCCTTTACTGCTTGCTCAATATACAGATTGAACAACATCGGGGACAGGCTACAACCCTGTCTTACTCCCTTCCCAACCACTGCTTCCCTTTCATGTCCTTCGACTCTTATAACTGCCATCTGGTTTCTGTACAAATTGTAAATAGCCTTTCGCTCCCTGTATTTTACCCCTGCCACCTTTAGAATTTGAAAGAGAGTATTCCAGTCAACATTGTCAAAAGCTTTCTCTAAGTCTACAAATGCTAGAAACGTAGGTTTGCCTTTCCGTAATCTTTCTTCTAAGATAAGTCGTAAGGTCAGTATTGCCTCACGTGTTCCAGTGTTTCTACAGAATCCAAACTGATCTTCCCCGAGGTTGGCTTCTACTAGTTTTTCCATTCGTCTGTAAAGAATTCGTGTTAGTATTTTGCAGCTGTGACTTATTAAGCTGATAGTTCGGTAATTTTCACATCTGTCAACACCTGCTTTCTTTGGGATTGGAATTATTATATTCTTCTTGAAGTCTGAGGGTATTTCGCCTGTTTCATACATCTTGCTCACCAGATGGTAGAGTTTTGTCAGGACTGGCTCTCCCACGGCCGTCAGTAGTTCCAATGGAATATTGTCTACTCCGGGGGCCTTGTTTCGACTCAGGTCTTTCAGTGCTCTGTCAAACTCTTCACGCAGTATCGTATCTCCAATTTCATCTTCATCTACATCCTTTTCCATTTCCATAATATTGTCCTCAAGTACATCGCCCTTGTATAGACCCTCTATATACTCCTTCCACCTTTCTGCTTTCCCTTCTTTGCTTAGAACTGGGTTTCCATCTGAACTCTTGATATTCATACAAGTCGTTCTCTTATCTCCAAAGGTCTCTTTAATTTTCCTGTAGGCGGTATCTATCTTACCCCTAGTGAGATAGGCCTCTACATCCTTACATTTGTCCTCTAGCCATTTCTGCTTAGCCATTTTGCACTTCCTGTCGATCTCATTTTTGAGACGTTTGTATTCCTTTTTGCCTGTTTCACTTACTGCATTTTTATATTTTCTCCTTTCATCAATTAAATTCAATATTTCTTCTGTTACCCAAGGATTTCTACTAGCCCTCGTCTTTATACCTACTTGATCCTCTGCTGCCTTCACTACTTCATCCCTCAAAGCTACCCATTCTTCTTCTACTGTATTTATTTCCCCCATTCCTGTCAATTGCTCCCTTATGCTCTCCCTGAATCTCTGTACAACCTCTGGTTCTTTTAGTTTATCCAGGTCCCATCTCCTTAAATTCCCACCTTTTTGCAGTTTCTTCAGTTTTAATCTACAGGTCATAACCAATAGATTGTGGTCAGAGTCCACATCTGCCCCTGGAAATGTCTTACAATTTAAAACCTGGTTCCTAAATCTCTGTCTTACCATTATATAATCTATCTGATACCTTTTAGTATCTCCAGGGTTCTTCCATGTATACAACCTTCTTTCATGATTCTTAAACCAAGTGTTAGTTATGATTATGTTGTGCTCTGTGCAAAATTCTACCAGGCGGCTTCCTCTTTCATTTCTGTCCCCCAATCCATATTCACCTACTATGTTTCCTTCTCTCCCTTTTCCTACACTCGAATTCCAGTCACCCATGACTATTAAATTTTCGTCTCCCTTCACAATCTGAATAATTTCTTTTATTTGATCATACATTTCTTCAATTTCTTCGTCATCTGCAGAGCTAGTTGGCATATAAGAATTTCTAAAATCATTGGGAGCAAGTTGTAACAATATAACTATTCATGGTGGTGTGTAATATGTATGATTCTGGCAACATCCATCCGATTTTCAGAAAAATACATCATCCACACAATTCCCAAGACTGCAAGAGCAGTAAAGTGTGAGAAATATAGAACAGTCAGCTTAACAGCTCATGCAACCAAGTTACTGACAAGAACAATGTACAGAAGAATGGAAACGAAAACTGAGGATGTGTTGGATGATTATCAGTTTGGCTTTAGGAAAGGTAAAAATACCAGAGAGAGGCAATTCTGACATTGTGGTTGGTAATGGAAGCAAGACCTAAGAAAAATCAAGACAAGTTCATAGGATTTGTTGAACTGGAAAATGCATTTGACACTCTCAAATGGTGCAAAATGTTTTAATTCTGAGAAAAACAGGGGTAATGTATAGGGAAAGATGTACGTACAAGAACCAGAAGGGAACAATAAGAATGGATTAAAAAAGGTGTAAGACAGAGATATAGTCTTTCACCTCTACTGTTCAACCTACACATCGAAGAAGCAATGATGCGAATAAAAGAAAGCTTCCAGAGTGGAATTAAAATTTAAGATGAAAGGTTATCAGTGACAAGTTTCGCTGATGACATTGCTGTTCTCAGTGAAAGTGAAGAAAACAATGAGAAGAAGGAGGAGTAGGATGGCAGAACATATGTAAAGACATCGGGGAATAACTTGCATGGTGCTAGAGGGAGCTGTAGAGGGTGAAAACTGGTGGAGAAAACAGAGATTGAAATACGTCCAGCAAATAATTGAGGATGTAGGTTGTGACTTGTAGCAGCTCCAGTTCATTTTATCTTTGTTTTCCTGGTGCCTTCTTTCACTGGTGTCTCGATAGGCAGTGTGAATTTAACTTGATTGCTGGCTCAGAGAGTTTGAAATAGGCAGGCAGTGGGTTGTGAGGTGAGAATGGGCAGGAGGGATGCAGTGTGCACCTGTGGGTTTTTGCGTGCTAACTTGTCACTCCTTTTGTTAGTGGCAATCACACTGCTGTGTCGATGATTTCCTCCTACAGCCTTCAGCGGATTTGCACTATCCTGTTTATCCTTGCTGTGCAGACCTGGATGCTTGAAGTTTTGCCCTCTTTGTTTCCATTTATGCAAGGACCACTACTGGAAAATTTTGCAGTCAATATTGCTCACACTCTGCTATCTGTGCCTCTGCTGTTGGTGCCTTATGGATCACTGGAACATTTTAATTTACTGTGATTACTCCTGACCACAACTGTGTTGTACCTTCATATTTATTTCATTGATGGAAATTTTGGGTGTAAATTAGTGGCTGTCCATGAGTTGGTGATAAAGTGTACCACTGAGACCTATACTCGCTGTGGATTACTGACGCCATAAGCCATGCAGCACTTTCAAATTAAAATTCAGTGGTATACTTGTGAAACTTTAACTTTTGCCTCATGTGTATGGCAGTCTGCTGTTTGAGCTTTAGTGTTTAATGAAGTTCTTTATTCAGTTTTATTAACTTGGTCATGAGCTGTGAGGTGCAATTCCTGTTCACTGAGTCTGAGTTCTTTTTACATTTTGTAAGGTTTTAAATTTTACTAATTTTTTACACTCACTTACCAGTGGTTTAAGATCTATTTCCTTCAGGCACTGTTTGAGGGTAATATTTGCTGCCTTATTTTATGATGGATTTTTAGGTCTTATAGCCATGATCTCTTAAAGTGGTGTTGATTGTTGTTCACGTATTTTGTATTTCTGTAGCCTGTATCTCACCTAAGTGGTGTTTGTTATCAGCACCAGTCTTGTGAAGCGTGGGCCCAACATTTCGGCAGCTGCCGGCCGCAAGAGCTTACGCTGTTCTGCCTGAACCGTACCTTCTGACTGTGTTTCAGTCATGTCTGCTATTGCTATAGTGGAACTGTTCACCTTCGCGGCTTGCCTTCTTTAAGTTAAGTTTCCTTACTTAAGGCTCTGATTACTTGCTTTAATTTCTAAATATTCTGCCTAAAGGCCTATATGTGAGTGATGTAATTAAATGTTGACATAGTTCCTTTGCCTGTTCAAATATTTTTGTATATACTTGGTGTGCTGAGGAAAATTTTAATGTAATTTCCATTCTGATTGCCATCTCCTTAGATTTCTACTTTTAATTATAACTCACCATTCTTTGCTTGAGCCTAATTCGTCATTGTATCTGTTCTATGGAGGTAAGAAAATTTATCAGATCTGGGTGTTTAGTCTAAATTACCAGTTCTTAACTTAACAACTGTGACTAAGAAGATTATGGAAGAGTTATCATTTACTTACCTACTGTTTAAGAGAGGTTTTATTATGATTTATTTTTTATTTGCTTTTGACACTGGTTCCTTGGACCAGCAGGCATTGAAAGTTTAGTCATGTCAGTCTGTGGTTAAATTTCTAAAACGCTTATTTTCCTAATTTAATAGGCTCTTATGTTCAGAGATATTGTATTTTATTTTATGCCATTAAATGCATTATAAATAAATATGATCATTCAAAGGATAAATGATGCAAAAATTGTGAACCCCCCTTCCATGTTACTATTTTCCTATCCCAACCCGTATCTTGAGGTTTCAGTGGTATCCATAGAGCATAGTTATGTTCTTACCTAGTAAAAGGGGGGGGGGGGAGGAGTTTTCTGTACCTTTAGTATCATTTGTCCTTGGAACTTGAAATTTATGTTCAAAACTGTTTCACAGAACCATATATGGGCATGGAACACAGAGGTTAATTGGGTGTATTGTATCTCAAGTGTGAGCATCTAGAATGTGAATTACAGGTGCAAAGCATCCCTGTTGGAGGTGGTGTCAGGGAGCTCGCAGCCAGATTACTTACAGCATTAAATAACACTCTTCGCATTTACCCTGACACCATTGGCGAAGTAGATGCAGCTATTTCTACTGCTTCCGCGGCTGTGGACAAAATGTCTCATAACATTCAGTTTTTGGAAGGTAATCAGCCCACTTGAAGGCAATTGTGTAGAGTTTAGGTGCATTTGTTTCAGCGGAGTAATCGCCTTGCTGATTTAAACCATCTTGAGCTTAGTGATCAGCAAAAGGAGACTGTTAAGCAACTGCTTGTTCGAGTGAAAGATTTACAGGTTAGTGTTGATTCATTGGGTTTGGATATTGAAGTGGTTAGTGTCTAAGAGGGCATTTTGGCCAGTAATCAGTCACAAAGTTTAAGACATGCTGATCAAGGCTTTGGTAGGTTGGTCTCGGGCACATTTGCTAAATTGCCTAATCCTATTATGTGTTTGTTCAGTCGTATTTCTGAGTTAGCTATTGATCAATAGAATCAAGTTTGTGAAATAGTATGGTTGATTGTCCCATTTGAACTTCATGCTGACGCGTTGCGAATGTCACATTATGTTATACTTTACCCTTTGTTGAAGGGTTTGTTAAATATATTATTGTCCGAGATACTTTAGAATCAGGAAACTTTGTGACAGCTCAGGGCTACAATAATAGAGAGAAAGTTATCATCTCACATCCAGAATGAGCTTGAGTGTGTACATTATTGGCAAGTGCAATTACTTACTGAACCCTTGTTTCAATATATATTGAGCATGTTCATAGTGCTGTCTCTGACTTGCAAATGAAAGCTACTGAACAAGACAGCATTTCAAACCTTTTGGAAGGCATGACACCAGAAGATGGGTCATATCTTGTTTTTGCTCAGAAACGTACTAATTCTTCTGAGTTAAATGAATTAGTTACTTCTATGGAAGCCCTTAGGTTTGTGGATGAGCAACGCGATCAGGGTAAGGGCTTTCGATCAGTCCCTCCTACCTGAAGTAACAACTATTGTCAGTCATTTACTCATTCGCTGGTAAATGTTGTTCTTGGTATGTTTACCATAGCCATTTAGCACATGGATGTCCGATTAGGCGTGGGCCTAGACCTAACAGCTGACACTGCCAGGCACAAGCTAAAACTTCTTTGAATAAGCTTCCTGCACATTATGCACATATTTGTGTTCTTGATGAACTTTCTGTTCCATATGTTTGTGGTGCCCGCCACAACAGAGAACCCATTTGTGGCCTCTTGGATTCTGGAAGTTTGGTTTCATTGCTCGACTATAGTTGGTATCTCGAGTTTAATAATTTGTGTAAGTTGTCTCAGATATGCCCCTCTTCCCAAGGTGTCGTGTCGCCAATGGGTAGAAGTTGCCTCTGATGGGTGAGTTTATCCATTTGTAATTTTTCTTGACCTCTTAAACTCATTGTAGTTAAGAATCTGTCAGTGACTTTGCTGCTCAGGTGAGATTTCATTCAACATCAGCATTGGGTGTTGACTTCACAAGTAACACCTTTCGCTTTAAATTTTGTCCATCTGTCTGTTTGTGTCGTTTCATTAATAATATCAGTCCTCTAAGAACTGGGCAATCATCAGATTTCATCTTAGTTATTGTAATGGCACTCAGGCTGGACAGTTACTGAGTGTTTTAGAACAGTTTCCCAATGTACTTACTAATAAATTGGGTCTGACCTATCAAATTCAATGCAGAATGCATTTGGTTGATGATACTCCGATGACTCATCCCCCTTACTTTCTCTCACCCCCTAAGATGAGAATATTGGGGCAAAAGACTGACGATATGCTGCAGAATGGAGTTATTAGACGATCAACATCTCCGTATGCATCACACATGTCTATGGCTACAGGTGCCTGAGACTGCAGTCACCTCTGTGTGTGTGTGTGTGTGTGTGTGTGTGTGTGTGTGTGTGTGTAGGGGGGATTGTCGGGTATCGTGTTTCTGACGAAGGCCTTACGGGCCGAAAGCTTCATTTGTGACAGTTTTTTTGTTATGCCTATCTGCGACACAGCATCTCCGCTATGTGGTAAGAGGCAACTTTCCTATTCATAATATTGTTTCACTCCAACCTGGATTTTCCTTTCCATTGTTTGATTTTCACCAATATCTCTGGTGCCTGAAGGGGCAAGGCGAGGATTATAGGCCAGTTGTTGATTTTAGGGTCCATAATGAGAAGGTTATTTTTAGGTCATTTCCCCCTCTCTGATAACCATAACTGTTTCACTTGGGTTGCTTGTGCTTGCTACTTTACTGTATTTGATTTGAATCAAACTTACTGCAAGATACCTATGAGTGAAGAATCCAGGCATGTTACTGCATTTTGTACATACTGGAATCTGTATGAATTTAATTTGGTACCATTTGGCTTGGATACCAGGGCTGCTGTCCATTCATGACTTTTAGATCACGTATTAGGTGACCTTGAATTTGGTAAATGTATATAATAATCTGGATGATGTCATCATTTCTAGTCGCTCCTTTCATGAACACATTTCTCATGTGGAGCAGGTTTTGCTGAGGCTCTGTTCTGCCATCAGAAGTTATTCTCACTAGGCAGCAGATTTCTTTCTTGGGTCACCTGGTTACTGTGGATGGTTTTAGGATTGAACAAGAATGTACCTCCAATTTGAAAAAAATTTCTCCCCCGAAGAATTAGAAAGCTGTGGCCAGGTTACTGGTATGGCCAGCTGTTTTAGGAAGTTTGTGTCAAATTTTGCTCAGCTTGCTGCCCTGTTAATAACTTTCATAAAAATAGGGGGAAATTTTGTTTGAGGGGAGAGAGTCGGCAGTCTGCCTTTGAAGCCATGAAACTACCTTTAGTAAACCTTTGGTATTGGCTATTCCAGATTTTGGGAAGAGATGTGTAGTTCAACCTGATGATTCCAATGCTGGAGTTGCTGCCACACTTTCACAGAAGGATTCAGGTGAAAGGTGCCCTCTAGCTTTTGCCTCAAGGAGGTTAGTATGTCATAAGCTGAAATACTCGGTTTATAGTGGTTTATTTAGGAACTTTAGTAGTCTTCAACTGGAGTTTTTTGTGTTTTCTAGTGAAATAATTTCAGAAGAACCTTTTGGGAACTGTTTTCAGCTTCGTTACTGTGTCATTAGACGTTTGATTCTCTTTCTGTGTTAGTATTTCGTTATATTCACATTTGTTGTTTATTAATACTGTTAATAATAGTAGTTACTTCCCTTGTAGAGTAAGTTTGTGATTATTGTAGTCAGGTTTTTAACATCATCTTATTGTAGTAGCGGAACTTAGAAAAAGTAAAATTTTACCATGAGTGAGAAGTGTGGGCTTTGCCGTAGGTTCGTGAGTAGTGGATTGCGATGTGAGACTTGTTCGAAGTATTTTCACGGGGGGGAATGCAGTGGGGAAGCCAGTAGGCATTCTGGTGAGATCCTCTCCTGGAACTGCAGGTTATGTAGCAAGAGTAAGTTAATAGAGGAGCAGGAGCGTAAGATCTGTGCCCTTCAGGTGCAGTTGAAAAACGCACAGGAGGAGCTAGATAGGATGAGGAGGGAGAAGGGGGTTGGGGAATGGGAGCTGGCTGTTGGCAAGAGATCTGCTAGGAGAAGAAGATTTTCAGATAGTTTTACTATTGGTGTTTACAATAGATATGACCAACTGTCAGAGTCTAGTGGAGAGGAATCTCTAGTAGCTATAGATGTAGGAAGTATGCAGCAGACCTCAGTAGTTACGGTGTCTAGAACAGTTGCAAAGTCGAAGAGGAAGAAGAAGGTTCTGCTGTTAGGTAGTTCTCATGGCAGAGGTGTAGGCCAGCAGTTGCAGGAAGTGCTGGGGAGTGAGTACCAGGTCACCAGCATTGTGAAGCCTAATGCAGGATTGGCTCAGGTGACTGTTAACATAGGGGGTTTATGTAGGGATTTTACTAAAGAGGATCAGGTAGTGATTGTGGGTGGGGCTGGTAATAGTATTGATAGGGATGGGGAGTATGACATAGATGGTGACCTGGAAAAGATAGCCACTCAGACTGGCAACACGAATGTGCATTTCGTGGAACTGTTTCAGCGTCACGATCGGCCTCATCTTAATACAGCCGTCAGGCGTAATAACATGAGACTAGGGGGTGCGCTGATGACAGAAGGCATGAGTCACATTTCAGTGGTGTCGGTGGAGTCTATCATCAGGACGGGTTTCACTAGACATGGCCTGCACCTCAACAGGTGTGGGAAGGGGAGGTTGGCAAAGCTTATAGGTGACAGCGTAGGTGGGGTTGGTGGGATCACTCATGGGAAAATTCCTGCACTAGTGGGTGTTAGAGCTGTACCTCTTTTAGATTGAAGTCAGCTGAAGGTATTCCTGCTCAAGGGAAGTCTCTCAAACAAAGGAACCACTTTTGACAAAGCTTAGGTATCCGAGTAACGAGGGAATTAGTATATTTCATCAAAATATACAAGGTATTAGAGATAAAGTTAGTGAAGTGCTTATAGATGTTGACTCTGAAATTATTGGTATATCTGAACACTTCTTATATAAGGAGATCATTCAGAGGCTTCCTTTACCAGGATACAGGTTGGCTGGCAGCTTTTCGAGGAGCTCTTTGCGGCGTGGGGGAGTAGCCATGTATGTGACAAACGGCATCCCATTTGAGTCAATTGATGTTTCAAAGTACTACACTGAAAAGGTGTTTGAATGTTGTGCAGGTGTGGTTAAATTTAAAGAAGCTAAACTTCTAACTGTTGTTATTTATAGATCCCCAGACTCCGATTTCACAACATTTTTGCTAAAGCTAGAGGAGGTTCTTGGTTCACTTTATAGGAAATACAAAAAGTTAGTTATATGTGGTGACTTCAATATTAATCGTATAAGTGATTGTGCAAGGAAGAGGATGCTGGTAGACCTCCTTAATTCATATAATCTTATGCAAACCGTATTCTTTCCAACAAGAGTGCAAGGGAACAGCAGAACAACCATAGACAACATTTTTGTTCATTCCTCATTACTAGAAGGGCATTCGGGTTAGCAAAAAGGTGAATGGCCTTTCGGATCATGATGCACAAATTTTAACTCTAAAAGATTTTTGTGCTGCAACACGTGTTAAATATAGTCGTCAGCTGTTTAGGAAAGCTGATCCAGTTGCTGTAGAGACCTTTGTAAACCTTATCAAGGAACAAGAGTGGCAAGATGTTTATAGCGCTGATACAGTAGACGATAAATATAATGCTTTTCTCAAGACTTTTCTCGTGCTCTTTGAAAGTTGCTTTCAGTTAGAACGTTCAAAACAGGGTACTAGCACAAACAGGCAGCCTGGGTGGCTGACTAGAGGGATAAGAATATCTTGTAGAACAAAGTGGCAATTATATCAAAACGTTAGAAACAGTCAAAATCTAAATGCAGCAGCCCATTACAAACAGTATTGTAAGGTGCTTAAAAATGTTATTAGGAAGGCAAAAAGTATGTGGTATGCAGATAGAATAGCTAAGTCTCAGGATAAAATTAAAGCCATATGGTCAGTTGTAAAGGAAGTGGCTGGTCTGCAGAGACAGGTCGAGGATATAGAATCCATGCGTAGTGGGAATGTCCGTGTTACTGATAAGTCGCATATATGTACAGTATTTAATAATCACTTTCTGAATATAGCAGGTGAACTAAATAGAAACCTAGTCCCAACAGGGAATCATATAGCACTCTTAGAAAAAAGTGTTCCGAGACTGTTGCCTGAAATGCTCCTCAATGATACTGACAAGAGGGAGATTGAGTTAATAATGAAATCACTAAAGACCAAGAACTCTCGTGGATATGACGGGGTATCTAGAATAATACTGAAGTATTGTTCTATGTACGTTAGCTCAGTACTTAGCCATATCTGTACCTTTTCCTTTAGGAGTGGTCGGTTTCCTGACCGATTAAAGTACTCGGTAGTGAAGCCACTTTATAAAAAGGGAGAAATTGATAATGTTGACAATTTTAGACCTATTTCTATGCCATCGGTGTTTGCTAAAGTTATTGAGAGGGTTGTATATACAAGGTTACTGGAGCATTTAAATTCACATAATTTGCTGTCAAATGTTCAGTTTGGTTTTAGAAATGGTTTAACAACTGAAAATGCTATATTCTCTTTTCTCTGTGAGGTTTGGACGGATTAAATAAAAGGTTGCGAACGCTAGGTGTTGTCTTCGATTTAATGAAGGCTTTTGACTGTGTTGACCACAAAATATTACTGCAGGAGTTGGACCATTATGGAGTAAGGGGAGTAGCTTACAATTGGTTCGCCTCTTACTTTAAGAACAGAAAGCAGAAAGTAATTCTCCACAATATTGAGAGTGGTAGTGATGTTCAGTCCCAATGGGGCACTGTTAAGTGGGGCGTTCCCCAAGGGTCGGTGCTGGGGCCACTGCTGTTTCTTGTGCTGGGGCCACTGCTGTTTCTTATTTATATAAATGATATGCCTTCTAGTATTACAGGTGATTCAAAAATATTTCTGTTTGCTGATGACACCAGCTTGATAGTGAAGGATCTTGTGCGTAATATTGAAACAGTATCAAATAATGTAGTTCATGAAATAAGTTCGTGGCTTGTGGAAAATAATTTGATGCAAAATCACAGTAAGACTCAGTTTTTACAGTTTCTAACTCACAATTCAACAAGAACCGATATTTTGATCAGACAGAATGGGCATATTATAAGCGAGACGGAACAGTTCAAGTTCCTAGGCGTTCAGATAGATAGTAAGCTGTTGTGGAAAGCCCATGTCCAGGATCTTGTTCAGAAACTAAATGCTGCTTTATTTACCATTAGAACAGTACCTGAAATAAGTGACACAAGAAAAGTAGTCTACTTCGCATATTTTCATACGCTTATGTCGTATGGTACTATTTTTTGGGGTAATTCTTCAGATTCAAAAAGGGTATTTTTGGCTCAAAAACGGGCTGTTCGAGCTATATGTGGTGTAAGTTCGAGAACGTCTTGTCGACCCCTATTCAATAGCCTGGGAATTCTGACATTGCCCTCACAGTATATATTTTCTTTAATGTTGTTTGTTGTTAGTAATATTAGCCTATTCCCAAGAGTTAGCAGCTTTCACTCAGTTAATACTAGGCAGAAATCCAATCTGCATGTGGAATGCACTTCCTTGACTCTTGTGCAGAAAGGAGTGCAGTATTCTGCTGCATCCATTTTCAATAAGCTACCACAAGAACTCAAAAATCTTAGCAGTAGCCCCATCTCTTTTAAGTCTAAACTGAAGAGTTTCCTCATGGCTCACTCCTTCTATTCTGTCGAGGAGCTCCTGGAAGAGCTAAAAAATTAAGCAAATTCCAGTGTTACATTGTTGATTTTCTTTATGTAAACTTACGAATTGTCACCTGAATATGTAACTTATATTTCATTTTATCTGTTTCTACTATCGTGTTATAATTTCATGTATTGACTCGTTCCATGACCATGGAGACTTCTCCTTAATTTGGTCTCACAGAACTATAAATAAATAAATAAAATGTGAGGCATTGGCTGTCTTATTTGCTCATAAGAAATTTAAATTTTATCTCAAGAACAGCAAATTTTATTTGGAGACCGACAACCAAGCCTTGATTCCGGGTTTGGCATGTCCCAGGAAAACTGGCAGGATTGCTAGGTAGGCTGTTCATATATCTGCTTTTAGTTTCCAAGCCCATCATATTAAAGGCTCTCATAATCAGGTTGCTGGTGTGCCTAGTTGCATAATTGATTAAGGAACTCAGAAATGTGAAAGCTGCTCTGTATTGGCCAGTTCACCTTTTTATAATGTCTTAACCGAAATACTCTGGCTCTCTATGGATCTCAAAGTTAAAAAAGATCAGGATACTTATTTTGGGTCTATTAGGAAGCATCTGTTGGCTGGGGAAGTGGTTCCCGGTTATTTGTTGTGAAAAAGTATATTATGCCGTGAGGTTGGTAAATTAGCTGAAACTAAAATTTGTTTAGCTATGGAACTTGTGCCTTCTTTCTTGCATGTTTTGATGAGTCATTGTTGGGTAGCCACTTGCTAAAGGGCACTGCCACCTCACATGGCCTTCATTATATAAGGATATTTGCCATTTAATCAGCGAGTGTGAATTGTGTAAAATCGGTAAGCCTAACACCAACTTAGGCACGAGACTCTTACAATCCGAATGTGAACAAAGCCCAATGGATAAATTATTTATTGATTATGGGGATCCCCTTCCCCATACTAATTATATTTTGGTTGTTGTGGATGTTTTTTTTCCAATTTGTTTCGTGGATTCCAAGCAGAGGAGTCATGGCTTCCTTAACTATTTGCCACCTAACTAACATTTTTTCATAGTTTGGACTGCCCAAGGCTCTTATTAGTAACAGTGCACCGGCCTTTGTCTCTAGCGAGTTGAAGTAGTTTTGCTTTAGCATTGTTATGAGGCGTATTACTACCACTCCCTACTGCCCTCAGCCTCCCTTCTCCGAGGGGCTTAATAGGAATTTAAAGACTGCTTTGATCCTTTATAATGCTGAGACTCAACCCAAATGGGGTGTTTCTCTCCCTTGGATTAATTTCACTTTTAATTTGTGTGTAACGTGAGGCTTGTAAGGAGATTCTGGTGGCTCTTATGTTTACTTACTCACTTAATCCCTGTGTGGCTAATTAGGGATCATAAGTGACCTTTCATCCAAGCATATTACTCCTGGCATTATTAAGCAGAACTGAGATAGGGCTGGGAAGAATATAGGTTAGCCCAGGGGAGACATTATAATCAAGGAGACAATCCTTTCAAGCTGGCGTGGGGGATAAAATTTTCATCCGAAATTTTAATGTTGGTGGCAGATAGCATCACAGAGAAACTTGCCCCTTGATTTGTAGGACCTTGTTCTATTTTCAGGGTCTTGAATCCTTTTAATCTGCTTCTTCATAATCGTGCTATGGGTAAAACCTTTTAAGGTTCATGTCAGTCAAGTGAAGTGGGCTAATTAGTTCCCACTTTGGACGGTGAGGGGGTTTTGGGATTGATTGGGGCAGCTCCAGTTTATTTTATCTCTGTGTTCCTGCTGCCTTATTTTGTTGGCACCAAGATAGGTGGCGCACATTTACCTTGCACTTTTCATAGATGATCACTGGGTCAGAGATTCTGAAATAGGGTGGCAGTCTGTTGTGAGGTGAGAACAGGCAGGACGGCAGGTAGTAAGGGTATCACATGTGGGTTTTTGCATCAATGGTTCTTTTGGCTGTTATTTCTGTTTGTGCCAAGATCAACTTGTTACTCCTTTGGGCAGTGGCAATCACATTGTGGTCATTACAGTCAGTATTGCTCGCACTCTGATATCTGTGCCTCTGCTGTTGTTGCCTTATGGATCACTGGGACATTTTTATTAATTGTGATTAATCTTGGCCACAACTGTGTTGTACCTTTGCAGACAGCAAGTGCTACTCTGAGAGGAAGAAACTGGGACAGGAGAGAAATTTGTGCCAGACTGCATAAAATTGGTTAGAACACTGATGATTCAAAAAAGCTCTGCTGTATCGATCCAGAAAGTGTCAATGACATTTTGGTAATTCATAACAATCAGAGAAACAAGAAAATTATTTCATGAAGACAACTGTATCACATGAGATGGAATACAAATAATCTGTGTAAATAGCCTCCAATTGTGTAACGTATGAATGTTGTTCCGAAAGTAATCCCTCCTATTTTTTGTGGTGACTTTGGATGTCCAGGCCACATGTTATTTGTCTTTTGCTAATGCTTGAACCTTCCTCTTTCATTTGCAGTTTATTCCGTTGTCCTGTGGTAGTTGGCACCAGCAGAGGAGTGTATGTGTGACTGAATTCCTCATGACTGAAGAAATTGCACTGACTGAAATCCATCAATGCTTGATAATGGTGTATGGAGACAATTAAATAGACTTGAGCAATGTGAGGCAACGGGTACAGCATTTTCACGGTGGTGAAAGGGGGTGCTTAACAAGCCACAGCCCGGCTGACCCTGCACAGCTGTCATCCCTCGCAACTAAGAGCGTCTTTATCAACTCATCCATGCTGATTGGCAAGTAACTACCAGAGAGTTGTGTGCAAAGCTGAATATTGACTGTAATGCTTTGAAAGAATGTTTTAACATCTTGGTTATCACAAAGTCTGTGCGAGATAGGTCTGCAGATGCTTACAGAAGAACAAACAATTCATTGAATGGAAATTTGTCGGGACCTGCTGGACCAATATGAAGCTGAAGGTGACAATTTTCTGAATGGCATCGTCACTGGACATGAGATACGGTGTCACCACTATGAGCGGAATCCTTCAAGAGAGTCCATGGAATGGTGACATGCAAATTCTCTGTCAAGACACATCCCATCTGCAGGCAGAGTGATGTGCAGAGTCTTCTGGGATAGTCAGGTTGTGGTTCTTTTGGATGTCCCGGAGCCTGGACAAATTGTCAATTCATTACGCTACAAGATGACACCGACTAAGCTGAAAAAATCTAAATTCCAGGGTAGGGCTAGAGAAGATGATCAGCTGTCAACTGCAACATTATAATGCCAGGCCCCATAGCAGTTTTGCGACCAGGCAACTCATTGCAAAATTCCGCTGGACTGTCTTACCACATCCACCATACAGTCCCGATTTAGTGCCTTCAGACTTCCTTCTTTTTGGGTCTCTTAAAGATGAATCACTCAGCAAGCATTTTCAAGACTCAGATGCTGTTGTAAAAGCTGTAAGGAAGAGCTTAGCCTCAGCTGGCAAAAGTGCATAACAAATGGTGGTGACTATGTGGAAAAATGACACTTTGTAGTTTAAATATTGCTCTACTTAGCTGTGCTGTTGTGATTTGTGTATCTCCTGTAGTTTCCATAAATAAAAATAGGAAGCATTACATTTGGAACAACCCCTGTAATATACAGGTTTTTATTCAGAAGTTGCTGTTATCAATAGATTTTTGTGTTCTAGACACACAGATGTAATGTACTAATGAAAACAATCAATTTTTGACAAAATAATTTAATTGGCTAGATAAAAAAAAAAATCTACTCACCAATCGGCGGTAGGATACACACAGAAAAGGCGGTTGTAATTGTCAAGCTATCTAAGCCAGTGGCTCCTTCTTGAGGGTTGAAGGGAAAGGAAGAGGGGTAAATGAAAAGGACTGGAGAGGTCTAAGAAAAGGGGGAGATTTCAGGAAAGTCACCCAGAACCGCAAGTCACGGAAGACTTAGCAGTTCTGAGTGACTTTCCCAAAATCTACCCCTATTCCTAGACCTCTCCAGTTCCTTTTTTTTTTTTTTTTTTCACCCCTCTTCCTTCCCCTTCAACCCTTCTGCCTGAAGAAGGACCCACTCGCTCCAAAAGCTTGCCTAATTGTAACCTCCTTTTATGTGTGTGTTCTGCCACCACTTGGTAACTAGATTTTTTATCTGTCCAATAAGATGTCATGTACTGCGTTACATGATATTCAACATCTACTTCATTAACTTATTCCATCTGTTCATTCATTACTGTAATAGCTTTAACACTATTTTTATTTAAGTATACAGAATGTTATTTCTTCCATTAGACAGCCATGAAATGACTTCATAAACCGAGCTTCAGTGTAGTAGAGAGAAGCTTTACTTCTTGGCACAAGCTCAATCAACAAATTGTGTGACCACTTCCTGCTTCTACAATGTTTCTAAACAAGAGAGCATGATAATGCAAAAATCGAAATACTATGCAAAAATGAAAAGTATTACGAAGATGAAATAATGAATTCCTCAAATGTGTACACGCTATGCGTGCAATTTTCATTGCAGGCCTTCGATTACCAACTTGGCCTATTTCCCTTCTGTTACAAGTATGACCGAGTCACCTCACTTGTGAGCTCCTGTGCTTGAGCCACAAGTTACTCGCTGCCCCACTCCCAAGTAGCTGCCATGCTCAGGAGTAATGAGCAAGCTTGATGCATGTACTGACCAACTCTGTACCACAAACCCTTATGCTGTCAACAATGGTTCAGCGTCTTCCCATGTTGCGCCTTTTTGGTACTGGGGCCTCAGTCTCGATTATTAATCAGCATACATAACTATGATTTAAGGTCCACAGCCTAAAAATCAGCATTAGCTATGCTGTGAACCTACACTCATCATGAAATTCCGATACTAGACCAGGTAATACTGCATTGCTTATAAAGTTAAAAGAGCTGTCCCTGATTCCTTATAGCAGATGGGCATCATCCTTAATACACAGTTCACAAAACCAGGTGCTGTGTTATGTCTTTACGGGGGCTTCAAAAATATGATCAATGCTCAGTCAATTGTGAACTCATACCCCCTTCCACGCATTGATAAACTATTTACAGATTTGGCATTGGGGGGGAGGGGGGGGTCAGTATTTCTCTAAGATCGAGTATTCAGAAGCTCCCCCCCCCCCCCCCCCCCCAACCTCCTTCGGACCCAACGTACAAGCCATTCTGGTATTAAATACTCCTTTTGGCCTCTATCAATATAAGAGGTTATCTTTGGCACTAGCAAACTTTAAGAAACTTCTAGAACAAGCTATTGCCAACATTCCACAAAATGTCAAAAATTACCCGGATGATGTAGACGTATTGTCAGTTCGTACAAATCAGCTGGCTGCAGCCCTTCCTTCAGCGACCTACCCAGAATTGTGCTGTTTCTTTTCACGAAGCATGCTCTTCATCTGTTCAAAGATGTCGTATTACAGAATTAAGACAACAGTCAGTGTTGAATGATGATTAAAGAGGTTCTGCTGTTCGGGATATTGCGACCCCTGTATCAGTTCCACAGGGGCATTTGCAGAAAGAAAAATCTGGCCTGGCACCATTTGTACTGGTAACTGGTCAATAAGGATACTGCACATGTGGCTCAACGAGGCCAAGCATGTCAGTCGCAGCAAACTGCAAAGCCCCCAGCCTATCTGGGTGCAGGCAGACTCTGCAGGTCTGTTCAATTGGGACACATGGTTGATTTTAACAAATGCATATTCTCATTTCCCACAAGTCATCAAAATGTAAGAGACCATGACAGAGAAAACAACTAAGTTCCCTAGCCACTGTCTTCTCTAGTAATGGATGACCACAAACTATGCTCACTGAGAATTAGTAGTTTTGAACAGTTTTGCATCCAGAACAGAATCAACACTGAGGAGCCAAAGAAACTGGTGCACATGCCTAATATTGGGTAGGGCTCCCGCAAGCACGCAGAAGTGCCGCAACACGATGTGGCATGGACTCGACTAATGTCTGAAGTAGTGCTGGAGGGAACTGAGACCAGGAATCCTGCAGGGCTGTACATAACTCTGTAAGAATACAAGGGGGTGAACATTTCTTCTGAGCAGCACGTTGCAAGGCATCCCAGATATGCTCAATAATGCTCCTGTCTTGGGAGTTTGGTGGCCAGCAGAAGTGCTTAAACTCAGAAGTGTGTTCCTGGAGCAACTTTGTAGCAATTCTGGAAGTGTGGGGTGTCACATAGTCCTGCTGAAACTGGCCAAGTCCACCAGAATGTACAATGGACATGAACGGATGCAGGTGATCAGTCAGAATGCTTAACCATGTGTCACCTGTCAGAGTCATATCTAGACGTACCAGGGGTCCCATATCACTCCAACTGCACACGCCCCACACAGTTACAGAGCCTCCACCAGCTTGAACAGTGCCCTACTGACATGCAGGATCCATGGATTCATGAGGTTGTCTCCATTCCCGTACACGTCCACCCGCTCGATACAATTTGAAATGAGACACGTCTGACCAGGCAACATGTTCCCAGTCAACAACAGTCCATAGTCAGTGTTGATGGGTCCAGCTGAGGCGTAAACGTTTGTGTCGTGCAGTCATCAAGGGTACATGAGTGGACCTTCAGCTCCAAAAGCCCATATCGCTGAAGCTTCATTCAATAGTTCACAGGCTTACACTTGATGGCCCAGCATTGAAATCTGCAGCAATTTGCGGAAGGGTTGCACTTCTGTCACACTGAATGATTCTCTTTAGTCGTCGTCGGTCCCGTTCTTGCAGAATCTTTTTCCAGCTGCAGCAATGTCGGATATTTTATGTTTTACTGGATTCCTGATATTCACTGTACACTTGTGAAATGGTCATACAGGAAAATGTCTACTTCATCACTATCTCGAAGACGCTGTGTCCCATCGCTCGTGCGCCGACTATAACACCGTGTTCAAATCACTTAAACCTTGATAACCTGCCATTGTAGCATCAGTAATAGATCTAACAACCACGCCACACACTTGTCTATATATCGACATTGCACACCACAGCATTGTATTCTGCATTTACATATCTCTGTATTTGAATATGCATGCCTGTAGCAGTTTCTTTGACACTTCAGTGTAGCATATTATGGCACCTCCATTTCTCATGCCTCTAATGGCGCCATCAAATATTCTGTGTGAATGTTTAAGACACAGATGGAAAAATTATTAACATCCAAGTCTATTGATTCTGCACCTATTTCCTTTTCGACAACTTACTGGAAGCCACCGATCCACGATCAAAGCCCAGCAGAATTCTAGCATGGATATTGTCATCGTTCCTTGTTAGATCAGTTGCAACCATACCTTTTAAGGTGGGCATCCACATTAGAGTGTACACATTCAGACATATGTCTGGCTGGATATGTGACTTCGTACTGCTCCGCAAAGCTTCCAGCTGGTCCCGGCAGCCACATTACTAGATAACCTTTCCCATCACTGGAACCAGCTCTGTCCCCACCTTCTTAGGGCAAGCTCTGCCTCTGAATCAGTCATACTGGCTGGGGCAGCCTTCCTCACCCACACCAAATACCAACCATAGTAGACATGGGGTACGATTCCTGGTTGACATCCCAGGAGGTGGCCACCCCGCATTCCTAGTTCTCTAGCAATCGTCTGTCACCCCTGCAGAACTGTAACAGGCCAATACACAGGACATCGCACGGTCTACACCAGGTCTGACGTCAGGCCCACAGCCTTCTCTGGAAAAAGCAGCAAGTCACAAGCCCAAATCACTGTCACCTCCTGGCTTACCAGTGCTGGACCTGGGAGTGGCTCCTTTGCCATTGACAGCATCTGAAGTTGCACCCCAACCACTTTCCCGGGCAATTCTAAGGGGGACATCTTGTATCCCACAAGAAATATCGATGCATCAATCAATACAATTGTGCATATGTCTGGCGCGATTGCTACGTGTGGCATGGAAGTACACACATGCCAGCACTAGGTAACGTGACAAAAGACCCAGAGCAGATACAAAGACTGTTAGAGACTGCTACACTATTTTATTTGTTATCCAGTTGAAGTTTGTAGCGACCTCACTGGCGAATCTATTGAAGATGATCTCGCATTACATGATTTCCTCCTGGACTGTGATTTGGAATTTGTTGTTACCTAGCAATGACATTTGGGTGGCGCACAGATTGCTTATCTGACTAATTTAGTACTGTTTTCAGGCTCTGCTCAACCAACCATTGTGCTTTCAGTGAACAAACTGATGGTATATGGATACACCAAGAGCATGATTCATATTCAAGTGCTTCCTACTCGAACCTATAAAGAGTGTTCTTCTGCAGTAATGCGCAAGTCCCTTAACAAATTTCCACAGGACTGTATGAACCAAGAGGTATCCATCTCCAGACATCTCTGTCTTGTGTATTCCCAGAAGTCAGGAAATATTACTTTCTGTGATTTATTTGAGAATAATTTGTATTTAATAAAACATGTATTGTTTAAGAAGATTTAGAACATAGAAGATTATAATTACAAACACAAATAGGGGCAATGCAGGAGTAGGTCTAATAATGAAGAAGAAAATAGAAATAATCTGCTATGAACAGCATAGTTAACACATTATTGAAACCAAGATAGAGAGAAAGTGATCACTGACTACAGTAGTAAAAATTTACATGTCAACTAGCTCAGCAGTTGATTAAAAGATTGAAAGAACGTATGATGAGAAAAAATTAATTATTCATATAGTTAAGGGAGACAAAAATTTAATTGTAATGGGAGAGTAGAATTCAATAATAGAAAGGAAATATAGTAGGAAAATGTGAACTAGGCGAAATAAATGAAAGCAAAAGCCACCTGGTAGAATATTTTACAGAACTTAATTAAATTATGGCAAACATGTGGTTTAAAAAACAGGAAAAAAGGCTGTGTAAGAAACATGAAAGTGTCAGATCAGTTATACAATGGCAAGAAATACATTTATGAGCTAGATTTTAAACGGCAAAACATTTCCAGGGGCAGCTGTGGACTCAGACTCTTAATTTATTGGTTATGAACTGCAGAATAAAAATGGAGAAATTACAGACTGTTAGAAAATTAATGAGATGGGACTTAGGTACACTGAAAGAACCAGAGGCTGTCGAGAGTTTCATAGGGACTACTAGGCAATGATTCATGGAAAAAGGAGAAAGAAATATAACAGAAGACAAACGGGCAGCTTTGAGAGAATAAACAGTGAATGCAGCAGAGGATCAAACAGGCAACAAGACAAGGCCCAGCAGAAACCCTTGGATAACACACAAGATTTTGAATTTAATTGATGAAACAGGAAATTACAAAAATGCAGCAACTGAAGCAATAAAGGAACAAAGACATTTAAAAAAATGAGACAGAGAGAGAAATGGTTACGCACATATGGTTGGAGAACAGATCTAAGGCTGTGGAAGCATTCTTGCCTAGGAGAAAGACAGATGCCACCATGTGAAAATTAAGAGACACCTTTGGGAAACAGAGAAGCAATTGTATGTGTATGAAGAGCTCAGATGGCAAGCCAGCACAAAGCAATAAGAGAGAGCTGAAAGGTGGAAGGAGTATATAGAAGGACTGTACAAGGGAAATGCACCTGAAGGCAACATCATAGAAAGAGAAGAGGACGTAGATGTCGATGAGAGATAGGAGAAGCCATACTCCAAAAACAATTTGACAGAGCACTGAATGACCCAAGTTGAAACAAGGCTGCAGGAGTACATGACGTTCCCCCAGAATTATTGAGATCTTAGAGAGGGCCAGCCACGAAAAAAACTATTCCACTTTATGTGCATGATATATGAGACAGACAAAGTACCCTCAGACTACAATAATTCATATGCCAAGAAATACAGGTGCTAACGGGTGTGAATACTACAGAACTATCAGTTTAATAAGTAATGATTGCAATATACTTACATAAATTACATACAGAATGGGAAAAACAATTGTAGGAGCTGACCTTAGAGGAGATCAATTTAGGTTTTGGAGAAATTTAGGAATGTGAGGCAATTCTGACCCTGCAACTTATCTTAGACTGGAATACAGTCTTAGAAATTCTGAAGGAAGCAGTTACAAAATACAGAGAATGAAAGGTTATACATACCACTTGTACAGAAACCACACTGAAGTTATAAGAGTTGTAGGACATAAGTGCTGCAGTAGTTGTAGCCTATCTCTGATGTTATTCAGTCTATACATAGAACAAGCAGTAAAGGAAAACAAGGAGAAATTAAAAGGGAATTAAAGTTCAGGGAGAAGAAATAAAAATGCTGAAGTTTGATGATGACATTGCAGTTCTGTAAAAGATGGCAAAGGCATTGCCAGAGCACTTGAAGATATGGATAGCATTTTACTTTGTGAACAGACATCGTTCGTTTGAATTTCATGGAATCGTGGTCAAAGTTGAAACTGATTGCGAATCACACTCTGGAGAAGAGTGCATTTATGCAGAAGGATCATACAGACATAGTATCATTTAAACATTGCACAGACTTCCATATGGAGGATGCAGAAACTGACATCCCTGGAATCGAGCACCAACTGAAAGTTGAAAACAAGTAAGTCTTAAGGTCTGAGTGGAATCCCAATTCAGTTTTATGGAGAGTACTCTTTGGCATGGCCCCTTACTTAGCTTGCATTTATCATGAATCTCTTGATCAGAGCAAAGCCCCATGTGACCGCAAAAAAGGGCAGGTGATGAAGGATAAAAGAGCACCTTCAAAATTACATACTAATACCCCAATACCAATTTATTTCAGAATTCTTATCATATTCTAAATTTGAATATGATAAATTTCCTTGAGAAAGAATAGCTTATGTCCACAAATCACCAAAAAATTTAGAAAGCACCAGTCACGCAAAACTCAGCTTGCACTTTTTTCGTGTGTTATCCTGTGAATGACGGATGAAGGGCAACAGGCAGATGCCACATGCCTAGATATGTGGAAAGCACTTGACACTGCAGACTGTCAATTGAGGTCCAAGTGTACACAAATATGTCCTAAGATATGGGACTGGCCTGAAGACTTCTTAAGTAATAAAACTGAGTATGTTGTCGTGCATGACAATGTCTATCAGACATAGGGAATGCTCCAGGGAAGTGTGATAGGATTGGTCTTGTTCTCTATATAAATAAATGATTTCATAAAAAGAATCTACATATGAAGCAGCTCTTGGTGAGTTTATTTTTTTAATCTTTTTATTTATATGTCCATTTATATTATATTATCAATAATTGATTATTTTCATTGTTAAATAAATGATCTGACGGATATGGAAAGCAGTAATCTGCGGCTGTTTGCTGATGACACTTTAGTGTAAGGGAAAGTAGTATTATTGAATGACTGTAGCAGGATACAAGGATAGTGGAGTGATGGATGGCTGCTCACTCTACATGTTGATGCACAAACAATACAAGATGGAACCAGCATGTAAGATCAGTACTTAGGAAGGCAAATGGTCAGCTTTGGTTTACTGGAAGAATTCCCAGGAAATGTAGCTGATCTATAAAGGAGTTTGCACAGGGAACATTAGTGAGACCCATTTTTGAGTACTGCTAGATTGTTTAGCTTCACAGCTAGCTCTGATTAAAGGTACGCATTGAAGCAATTCAGAAGTGTGCTGCTAGATTTGTTACCAGTAGGTCTGTTCAACGCGAGTATTACAAAGATGCTTTGTGAACTCAAATGGGAACCCGTGGAGGGAAGACTATGTTCCTTTCCAAACATTTTTGAGAAAATTTAGAGAACTGGCATTTGTGGCTGCCTGCAGAATGATTCTATTGTTGTCAACATTCATTTTGTGCAAGGACCACAAAGACAAGATAAGAGAAATTACAGCTCGTATGAAGGTGTATAGACAGTCATTTTTCTCACTCTCCAGTTGTGAGGGGAACAGGAAAGAGAGTTGCTAGTAGTGCTACAATATATCCTCCACTGTGTCCATAATGTGGCTTGTTGAGTATGCTTGTGGATGTAGACAGTGTCTTGAAAAGAGGTTAAACGATAAACATCAACAAAAATAAGAAGAGCACTAATAGGATGTAGTCAAAGTAATTCAGGCAATGCTAAAGGAATTATGAGAGTGGCAGTAGCAAGAAAAGATTTCTGAAAAGGAGGAATTTAACATTTAATATAAATTTAAGTGTTAGTAAGTCTTTTGTGAACCCATGGAAGGAAGTGAAACTAGAACAATACACAGTTCAAAGAAGACGAGAAGAGAATGAAAGCTTTTGAAATTTAGTGGTAAGTTGAATGCTGTGGAGTACATGGGTAGATCAAATAACTACAGAATAAATATTAAATCAAGTTGTAGAAAAAGAAATTTATTGCACAACTCGATCAAAAGGAGGAATTGGCAGTGTTGTGATGGAAGTGTGTGGACTAAAAGTTCTTAGAGACCAAGACTTGAATACTGCAGGCAGGTTGAAATGGATGTAGGTTGCAGTAGTTATGCAGAGTTGGAGCACCTTGCACATGATAGACTAGCATGGAGAGTGGAATCTAACAAGTATTCAGACTGAAGGCTACAACAAGTCTACGTTTCCTGCACTGGATGAGGTGCTCTAATATAGAAGATACACCATTCATTGCAGTTAAGAAAAGGATCAATGCAACAATCAAGACATTTAACTGCCTTCAGTGTATACCTATCTTCAAGTGTGTATGATCTTTTGCAATTACAAAGTAACACTACCTCAACTTTGTTAAGTAAATCTTAATCCCAGCTAATAAATGATGTTCCTGTTACGAAATTTGTTTTCCGTGGAGGATAACACTTCGAAGCCAATATAATATATTGTATATAATAGTCTTAATAATAATGAACTGCAAGTACTTATTTTCTAGTACTGTTTCCACATTTTTATTGTTGGTCATTACAGATTGTTTTCATTAATTGTGTGCAAATTAGGAATAATAAAGGCTATTTCAGCAGTATAATGTCAACCATTTGTGGAGATTTGCAAGCTTTAGCTTTCTTTCCCAAGTTTCCGAAGGTTAAATACCCTGATTTCCAGACAGTTTTAGCTTTTTTCCCAGATAAATTTTGAGATCTGAAGGCTAAATAAACAGGTAAGAGAAACAAAATTTAAGACTTCTGTATTTCTGAGTGTGTTTTCAACTCAAATTTTGAATGACCAGCAAGTTTCTCTCTCCTTTATAGGGTTTATGATCTGAAAGATAAGTACACAAGGTAAGCTGTGAAAATAAAAGCCATTTTAAGCAAAGGGATTTCTGTGTTTACTAACTAGTTAACTTGAACTTTGAATTATGAGCAAGTTTTTGCTCCTTCTCACATATACGATTTATGAACTTCCCAGGCGAGATAACACATCAGATATTTTGTATAACACAAAGAAAAATAAGAACGGCAGTACTGGGGTATTATAGTGAAATTTTCTCTGCCAAATAATATTCTGTGTTTTGTCAAACAATCAAAGTCTATCAATGAAGACCCGTCAAAACTTCTGTGTGTGTGAGCAATCCCTTCTTCAATTCCACTCAGTTCAGTGGCTCTCTCAGCCAGTATCTGAGACTTTTTGACTTTAGTTCATTAACTTGCTCTCTCAGCTTTTTCATCTTCTTACCACTGCTTGTGCTTTATAGCTTTCATATACCATAATTATAGTTCAGAATTATTCTCCTATTGTCATCATCTTGAAGACACCGCCAGCAGATTTCAAACCAACATATACTTGAAGTATGGCTGCCAATGACTTGATATCTTGGTTGATTATCACACACTCTTTATTAGAGGAAAAATCTTACTTTATGAAGGCTTGACCATGACTCAGAATGAGAACCTTTTGAAGAAAGCTATACAAATGCTAACAGGTGGTATTACCATCCAATAAATCTATTCAAGAGTGATCGATTCTAATCTCACTTCTCTTGTAGTTTGCGCAGAGATCCGAAAATTCTTGCTTACCAAGAAGTTTTCCAAACTTTACCACAATCCTTAGCATTCATCCAATTCTGCGAAGAGACTTTCTGCAAGGTACTCTAGATTCTACACTTGCTAGTTCTTGGGCTAGTTATCACAACTGGACCACGAGAGCTTATGTATCTACAGATGTATACTTCAAATGTGACTTTACATCACATCAGCAAGAATAGAAAACAAAGCATTGTACAGAAAAGGTTCTTTTTTTGGACGGGGTGGGGGGTACCTGAACAGAAACAAAGCCAAAGAAGATATTTTAGTCAGCAGTCTTCAAAGTATTTCTAGATCGTCATGAGTCACCCACAGCGTGTTGTTCAACTGAGACCGTGGTGATCAATCCATGCCATGAGTTACTTGTGCAAATACTCTGAGATAAAGACAAACAACTTCCCTGCTGCTCTTGTTGGCAGCTGCTTGGCTAGCAGCAAGCAAGCTGAAGGGAGCAGAGAACTGGTACAAAGGATGGAATAGGGAGTGGACATATGACACCCAGCAGCCACTCGGCTGCACCCAGACAGTGACGATGAGTGGCTTCTTTCTAAAGAAACCGTTTCATCTGTTAAACCAAAAATGAGATTTTTTCTTCTTGATTCCCTGATTTCGAGAACTTGTGGCAACTCTGATAACCCATTAAGTGCTCATACCCGAGTTGTAGTCAGCATGTCAAATTGATATCATTCACAAAATTTATCATGGCTGTTAACCACACTACAACTAAAATATATCTTAATAAATCTCCCCTGACCCCGGGGTTCTGGGTGACCTTTTTGTAGTTCTTCCCCTTTCCTAAACCTCGGCACTCTTTCTTCCTTCCCCTTCAACCCTTCTGCGGAAGGAGGAGCAACTGGTTGTGAAAGCTTGCAAATTTCCTTAACTTTCACATATGTACTATTGCTGCTGCTTGGTTAGTAGATTTTTTTATCGATAAAATTATATTATAGCTATAATATTAGGCACATACTTTTTCCTTAACGTCACATTTGAGTCTACTTATTCAAAAAGGAAAGCCCATTAGTTTTATCATTTTTCCTTGCCTCAATTACATTACCAATTGTACATCACTTTAGACAAATATCGCTAGATGACTGGAATGGTTAAATTAAGTAATGTGTGTTGACTATCATTTGGAATGTGATTTAGGAGAGGTTTATTAATATGAGTAATTGTATCAGGTTGCAATTAATGTGAAAACAGACAACCCATTATGAATTAGACACGACATAAGCTCAGGAACTAGCCTTGAAGTACCAAATTCCAAATGCCAGAAATAAATTTTAAGAAAATATGAAATTGTCACCAGTTTTTATTTAGCATATATCTTAAAAAGTAATCACAAATGCTTTAAGATCATATAAAAATAATTACAGCATCCGAGACAAATTTAAATGCTTATTTAAAAATTACTGTCTGTATATTACATCTGTTACATAAATTAGCAAATGGGGAAGGTTCACTAACAATACGTAGTGTATGTGCTGTCTAGGAACAATTGTATAACACAAGTAGCAAAAATAAAGAAAAGAACAATGACAGCAAATAGTCTTTCAGTTTATTTCATTCAGTTCTTATCTTAAATGAGCCAACAACATTTCTTCAGCTACAGAAAGCAAATGAATCTCAGCAGACAATGCAACAAGTAACTGCTGCTTCTACTTTATGACTGAGGTACTTTCATGGAATAAACGAATCAATCAGTTGTCCAAGGCCTTCAGCAAAACTAGTGTAATTTTCACTCGCAGAAGTATGCATGTAGCTCACATTATCGTCCCTTATACTCACCAACCTAACTTTTAGAATACAAATTTGAGACAGTCTTTATAATGCAGTTGATATGCACTATGTACTAGCTTTTCATTTTTGATGAATACTCCCAACACAACATTGACACTTCTTCTTTGTGAACTTTTCTCATGACAGGTCTTAATGTAATACTGATGCATAAGCCTGTAAGGGAGAAACAGGAATAATTTTAACTAAAATAGCAATAAACAAGCTATATAATTACAACTAACTTACAAGATAACAGTAACAAAATCAGAAAGGACAACTTAAATGACATTAGAATACATAAAAGCACCTGCATCTATGCTAATAATGGGCAGATGAAGCAGACATTAATATTTAAAAATCATTAGAGGACCACGAACATTTAAAGCAGAGGACTGATTGCTGCAATAATGATTCCGAATCTAATGATCTTAACACTGTAACACCTTTCTCCCTTAACAAATAGAACTTTCAGTATACTAAATCCAGAGAATTGCCTGGAAGCATTTGTAGAATAATATGCAAACCTAGAAAGAAAACAGGATGTTCATGAATGACATCACACACACACACACACACACACACACACACACACACACACACACAGAGAGAGAGAGAGAGAGAGAGAGAGAGAGAGAGAGAGTTGTTTGCTTTTTATATTTTTAATCCTGCCAATCAGTATTGAGATACAAGCTGTTAGTGGGCCTGTAGAAGACACATAGTAATATAATCTCTATACATGAAAGAAAATGCCCTGACTGATTCACTGACTCATCATTGCCCAGCCCAAACCACTAAGGATAGAAACTTGAAATTTGGAAATGGTGTTTATCTTATACTGTAAGCATTGTCAAAGAAGTGATTTTTCGAAATTCCACTCCTAAGTGGGTGAAATAAGAGGGCCAAAGGATTTTTGGAAATATGTTTAAGCTAGAACTAAAATTGGTATTTGGTTTCTCAGTAAAAAATAAAAAATTCGAGTTACAGCATTTTTGGAAATTTGATCCCCAAGGGCTTTTAATATGAAAATTGTACTTGACTCATCAGTTCAAAATAAAAAGATATGTGTTTCAGTTTTTGGAAATTCAACCTCTAAAATGAAAGTTTTTGTGGAAATGTTTCACCACAAAAGCATTTTTGAAGCTAAATCTGCTTAAGTGTCTTTCCCCCCCTCTAAGTTCACACTCTAAGGGGGTGAAATACAAGATTAAAAGTTTTATGAAAATATTTCATAACAAAAGTGGAATCACTTGTTGGCCAGAAGTATGTTTAGGGAAAGACCATGTGTCTATGGCATTACTTAGAATGAAAAATTTAGAAGGTGCTGCAATTTTTAAACTAAATTAAAAGAAAATAATGTATGGAAAGTCCTGGTTGAGAATAACGAATTATTTAGGAATGAAGACGATGACTCACCTAAAGGCAGAAGCACTGCCTCGTTGACAGATACACACCCTTACAGAGCTTTACTGTGCTAACTTTCAGAATGGAATTCCCTCCTGAAGTTGTAGGAGAAACATGTGCGTGTGCGCGCACGCACGCACGCGCGCCTATATCCTTACATTGTGCTCATTCAACTGCCAGCCTTTTCCTGGCCCATGGTGAGTGTACTCGGGTGAGGTGGGGTGCAGTGTGGGATGGGTGAGGGATAGAGAGAGGCAGGAAGGGGATTGGAGACACACACACACACACACACACACACACACACACACACACACACACACCTCTCTCTCTCTCTCTCTCTCTCTCTCTCTCTATTTGGTGGGGGACAACAAGTTACCTTAGATTTTGGCCAAGGAGGTAACCTCACTGGCCTAAACCCAAGGTCACTCACTGTCTTCCCATTTACCACCAAATTGTGTGTGTGTGTGTGTGTGTGTGTGTGTGTGTGTGTGTGTGTGTGTGTGTGAGAGAGAGAGAGAGAGAGAGAGAGAGAGAGAGAGAGAGAGAGAGAGAGATGAAATACGAAATAAAACAGCCAGATCCAGGATTCGGGATCCAAACATACCAAGATAAAAAGCTGGACAAAGAACTGGAAGTGAACTAATTGCTGTGGCAGTTTGGCAATGGCAAACAGTTTGGGCACAGCAATGACCACTCTGATTGGAGGAAATCAGCTAGAATGCCTGAAATGTCATCTATCCAGTAATTTTAACCTGACTACAGTATATAATATTATATGCCATGAGCTGTAAGTTATGGGATGTGTGTATAATTTTGCATATTTGGTATTAAGACTGTATAGTACTTGTGTTATGCTTTTAAGCAGTCATATAAATTTTTAACTGTTTATGGGATTGTTCTATTAATTTTATCTGTTTCCAAAATGTCCTTGTATTGGTATGAATGACACTAATATGGTGATTACCAGTGAATATTTTGTCAAAGATATTGCCTCACATGTATCGATTTCTGCAGTTTAGGTAATGCGTGCAATCAGTCCATTTATTTTGCCCAATGATATAAATTTACATAAAAGTAAAATGTATAAATATCAAACAATGGAAAATCCAGGAAAGTTGCTACTCACCATATAGCGGAGATGCTGAGTCGCAGATAGGAACAACAAAAAGACACTCACATTTAAAGATTTTGGCCAATTGCCTTCATCAACAATAGACACACGTGCGCATGCACACACACACAAAGTGAGTGTGTGTGTGTGTGTGTTGGTGAAGGCCACTGGCCGAAAGCTTTAAGTGTGAAAGTCTCTTTGTTGTGCCTATCTGTGACTCGGCATCTCCACCATACGGTGGGAAGCAACTTTCATTCAAATAATATTGTTAAATGTATAAATACAATTAGTATAAAATATTATGTTTCATTGAAGAGATTGCTCCATCATCAGACAAGGATATTTGCAAAATTTTTGATAAAATTTGTAGTTTTAGATCAGTTTTTTTCATTTAGAACACAACCCTGATCCTCTTCATGAGCAAAAATTTCTAATTCATCAATAATGTTCAGGTATTTGCCTCTATAAGCCATGTGTAGATGTAACGTGCATCGTGCTGTCTGCCATTTCATGATTTTGCTCTCTCAAATGTGCACTGAATGCTGATTGTTTTCACTATTATTCATATGTTCTCCGAATCGCATTTTAAAATTTCTCCCCATTTGATCAACATATATATTTTCACAGTCTCACATTATAATTTGTAAATACCAGATCTGTAAAATTTCGTTGACTGTTCTAGTGAATGGTATATGCATGTTCTTACTATGTCCTGATCTGATTCCGACTTTTGCATTTTTTTTTAAATTTTTGTAAGGATATGGTGGACTGTGTCCAATGTATGTTTCTAATATGGCACAACAATTGTTCAACTTTATTTTGCCTACTTTTAAATGTGATTTCATCTTTTAATATACTTTTATTAGTTTTATTTATTTTGAAAAGAATTTTGTCGATAACTGTTGTATTATATCAATTATCTGCTAGTTTTAAGTACGTCAACTTCTGATTTAATATTATCTTGACTTAGTGGATATTTGTATACTCTGTTAATGCCAGGTGGAAAATAGGCTTCTCTGTGACCTCCATGATCGCTAGAGTTGCTGTATATCACTGTACCTGTAGTTGTAGGCTTTCTGAAAACGTTAAAGCCCCGAAAATTTATTTTGTTTTTCTCATGTTCAATTGTGAATGTGATGCTGGGGTGTAGTTTATTGAACTGTGAATGAAATGTTCTAATCAACTATACTAAACAAAAAACAGATACAAGGGTTCCTTCAACATACATTTGGTAACATTGTATTTTATTGTTCCACCCTGTGTGCTTAATGAGGAAGTGGTTTTCAGTTTTGTCAAGGAATGTATTTGCTAGATTTCCAGCAAGATAGTTTTCCCCATTGCAAGGCCTTTGACTCGTCTGTAGTATTGGTTATTAAAAATAAAATAGTTCATTGTTTTGTGATTTTTCCATTTTTTATTTGATGTACAAGGTCTGCTGAATTTTTAATAGTATATATATATATATATGATGTGACTTACCGAACGAAAGCGCTGGCAGGTCGATAGACACACAAACATACACACAAAATTTGATGTGGAATGGGTGGCAGCTGTCATCATGGTTGTTAAGAGATACGTTCTGTGGGGGCTTGGTAACCAGCTACAATGGGGCGGCTGGGATGATTGGGTTTGTGGATTTTAGGAAGAAGGTAGGGGTGCGGGGTGTCGGTGGGGTCAGGAGGTTGATGGAGTCAGGTGAAAGGTTTTGCAGGGGGCCTAATGTTCTGAGGATTCCTTGAAGCTCCGCCTGGACATCGGGAATGGGGTTACCTTGGCAAACTCAATTATGACAGCTGCCACCCATTCCACATCAAACGGTCACTTCCCTACAGCCTAAGTCTTCGTGGCAAACGAATCTGCTCCAGTCCGGAATCCCTGAACCATTACACCAACAACCTGACAACAGCTTTCGCATCCCGCAACTACCCTCCCGACCTGGTACAGAAGCAAATAACCAGAGCCACTTCCTCATCCCCTCAAACACAGAACCTCCCACAGAAGAACCACAAAAGTACGCCACTTGTGACAGGATACTTTCCGGCACTGGATCAGACTCTGAATGTGGCTCTCCAGCAGGGATACGACTTCCTCAAATCCTGCCCTGAAATGAGATCCATCCTTCACGAAATCCTCCCCACTCCACCAAGAGTGTCTTTCCGCCGTCCACCTAACCTTCGTAACCTCTTAGTTCATCCCTATGAAATCCCCAAACCACCTTCCCTACCCTCTGGCTCCTACCCTTGTAACCGCCCCCGGTGTAAAACCTGTCCCATGCACCCTCCCTCCACCACCTACTCCAGTCCTGTAACCCGGAAGATGTACATGATCAAAGGCAGAGCCACGTGTGAAAGCACCCACGTGATTTACCAACTGACCTGCCTACACTGTGAAGCTTTCTATGTGGGAATGACCAGCAACAAACTGTCCATTCGCATGAATGGACACAGGCAGACAGTGTTTGTTGGTAATGAGGATCACCCTGTGGCTAAACATGCCTTGGTGCACAGCCAGCACATCTTGGCACAGTGTTAAACCGTCCGGGTTATCTGGATACTTCCCACCAACACCAACCTATCCGAACTCCAGAGATGGGAACTTGCTCTTCAATATAGCCTCTCTTCCCGTTAGCCACCAGGCCTCAATCTCCGCTAATTTCAAGTTGCCGCCACTCATACCTCACCTGTCATTCAACATCATCTTTGCCTCTGCACTTCCGCCTCGACTGACATCTCTGCCCAAACTCTTTGTCTTCAAATATGTCTGCTTGTGTCTGTATGTGTGTGTGTGTGTGTGTGTGTGTGTGTGTGTGTGTGTGTGTGTGTGTGTGTGTGTGTGTGTGTGCGCGCGGCGCGAGCGAGTGTATACCCATCCTTTTTCCCCCTAAGGTCTTTCCGCTCCCGGGATTGGAATGACTCCTTACCCTCTCCCTTAAAACCCACATCCTTTCGTCTTTCCCTCTTTCCTGACGAGGCAACAGTTTGTTGCGAAAGCTTGAATTTCGTGAGTATGTTTGTGTGTCTATCGACCTGCCAGCACTTTCGTTCGGTAAGTCACATCATTTGTTTTTTTATATATATATATATATATATATATATATATATATATATATATATATATATATATATATATATATTACACACACCATTTTTTGCTGATTGGTATGCCACCTTCTTTTTGGATGCACTTGTAATTTAGATGCATTAGGGAGGGAGGGGGAGATAGAGAGCTCAAGTACAAAACATGGAGATATGTTTAAAAGTTTAATTGTGAATCTTTTCTATATGTTCTCCAACTTATAAAATTGGATATAGTAACTACTAGTGGAAAAATGCTCCTGTCAGAGCACAAAAAGGACAAATATGTTCCTCTTTGAAAGACTGACAGAGAAGTGGAGAACCAGCTGCCTCAATTCAAATTCTGTATTCCTCATCAAACATTTTGGATTGCGAAAATGTTCATTCCCTTTACATACAACTTTCTAAATCCCTTTACCCAGTCTTTGTATTTAACCCTTCATACTCAGTATCTCCCTCTCACCGACACTGTCTACATGTCTCTCTCTCTCTCCCCCACTGCCTCCTTTTCTTCCATTGTTACTTTCTCCTGTGTCTCCACCACTGTCACTGTCTTCATCCCTTTCTCTCAGTTTTCCTTACAACTTTCTTTTTCTTTGTCACTTTCACAGTCTCTGTCTCACTGCTACTGTCTTTGTTCCATTCTTTTTTTCTCGCATGGCCACTACCTTTTTTGTTTACAGTCTTGCCATCTTTCTTCAACCACAATTGTCTCCTCTCCAAACATGTCCTTGGGAAAGATTTGCTCAGGGTTTTGACCTCTAGACCAGGCTCATCCAAGAATTGCACCCGGTGGGCGCGCCCGTGCCCCGTGGGCGCCAGGCAATGTAGTTCAGCGCCTCGTCCGCGACCGTATGTCGCTAGTGTCGGCACAGGAGCGAGGTTGATAGCTGAGGAGCAAGAGAGAGAGCACAGCACTGCTCTGCAGTGGACTATTCTGCAGTCAGATCCAACGCAAACAAAATAACAAAGGAAGCGTACCTCTGTAAAAAGAGGTCGATGAGCGGTAAAACAAGCAAACCATTTACCATTTAGGTAACAACTAGTGTTCGTGTGGCAGAATTACTACACAAAGCTTTAAACAACAATATCCAAAACAAGAACCGAAGAACATCTTAGTAGTTTTCTGACCAACAGGTTCATTCTAGTGGTACTGCACACACACACACTCATCATATGTACAATAGGTGTCTTCTGAAAATTATATCAGTTTCTTAAATGAACTAGAGTCATAAATATTCCATTTTAGAAATAACTTTATGTAAGGGATATAGAGTCTCATTCTTACTGTTAGCATTTACAAGTAAATATTTTTTGTTATACTTTGGGCTACATCTCTTTGTATCCCTTTTCAGAGTTTAGAAATCAGATCCTTAGTTTGCTGTTTTGTACGTAATAATTTTAACCGACCAAGTTTGAAAACTTATTAAAAAATAGAATTAAGCTTATAAAGCTCTAATTCTTATAGTCAACATTGTTAAAGAAGACAATTAACATTTTACACTTTCTTTTTCGAGGAAACGGTTTTGTCAATGTTTGGTACAATATTCCCTGAGACTGATAACCTCAAAGAATTAGTCAAATTTTTATCGCCAAGTAATGAACAGTTCTTAGTTTTAGCAAGCTTTAAAAGAGAGAAAAAGCGCTCACAGATATACGTGGAACCAAACATTGAGAGAACTTAGGCCGCGTGCTTGTGCAAACGAGGATATATCTCTCGTGGAAGACAGCTGTAAAAGTCATCCAAAGTTTTACGCATGAGAAAGCGGTCCTTCAGGCAGATATCACACTGCAGGTCAATCACCTCCAGTTGAAGCACTTGTGAGACATCCTATGCCGAAGGGAAAACGGGCGAACAAATACATCTACGGCCAATTGAAGCTCACTTATCTCCAAAAATTATTGCACTTATCTCCAAAAATAACTGCAACATAATCTGAAAAATCCACATCTTTAACGCCGTCTAGTGCAGGAAAGTGTCCACAATTTCTCTCGTGCAATTGTTTTTCCCACAAAATAAGTTTTTTTTAATGCTTGAACTGTCTGCACTAAATCAACGACGTAGTGATTTTCGCATTGGAGTGAAACGTTCAAAGTATTAAAATGACCAGTAATGTCACTCAAAAAAGCCAAATTCGCCACCCGCTTAGGATCACAAAGTAATTCTTCTGGACGTCCTTTCATTTCCAAAAAGGTACTTATTTCGCGCCTCAAGGAGAAAAACAGATGAAGCACCTTTTCTCTGCTCAGCCATCTTACTTCTATGTGGTAGGGGATGTCCGGGAATTCCGCTTCGATAGCAGCCAGAAATTCTTTAAATTGGCAATGTGTGAGTCCATGTGAGCGAAGGTAATTAACCGTTCGAAGAACTGTGTTCATAACATTTTTTTATGTTGACAATCTTCGCACGAAGTGCCTCCTGGTGTATCAGACAATGGACTGTCGCGAATAAGGAACAACCAACTTCAGCCATTTTTGACCTCACGTAACTCAGAAATCCAGTGCGTATCCCTCTTAGTGCAGGGGCTCCATCCCTCGTTACACTGGTCAGGCGTTCCCATTTTAAACCCATTGACTAACACGTTTTCCACGGCTAGAAAAATATCCAAACCCGTGGTTGTGTCTTTTAATGGTATAAGATCGAGAAATTCTTAGGTAACATGCAGATTGTCGTCGACACCTCGAATGAATATGACGAGCTGAAATATGTCCTCAACGTCCGCGGACTCGTCAAGAGCGATAGAAAGTGAAATGAAGTTTGCTGCTCTCTCCCTCAATTGCTGCTCCATATCTGAGACCATATCTTCGTCTCTGTGAGCAACAGTTTGAGGCAAAAGAGCTATTTTTTTTTTTTTTTTTCAAATTTTTCGGTGAGGTCTGGTGGACAAATACAAGCTGTCGAGTCTACCAGACAATCCTAGATGAGATTCCCAGCATCAAAGGGTTTTCCTGCTTTCCCATTTCTCAGTAATCATTTGTAACTTGCGCGCAAACTTTGTCCACCTGTTTCCTGCTCTTACCACGCCAAAAAAGAACATACAATTAATTTTGTACAATCCTGTTTTTAAAACACTTTTATCACTTTAACAACTAAATGTTTAACTCATTGAAACTCAAATAAAAAACTAAGAAAAAAGATTGGTTTTAGATGCTTTTTCCCCCAGTTCCACTGAAAAGGACAACGATGTGTGGTCGCAAAATAAATTTTTATCTATTGCAATAGTTGCGTACAGTGGCATGGCGAGGCTCGGCGGGCGGTCCGCACGGCCAGCTAAGCGACACGGCTCGGCCACTGCAACAACATACAAATTCGCCCGGGGCGCTGGCCGCGGGCGCTAGTGCCCCAGGGGCACAGTTTGGACGAGCCTGCTCTAGACTGTAAAATGTGGGTATAGGGTGATGGGGCAGAACTGACAAAAGTCTAAACCCCATGCAAACCAGCAACTGATGCATTTGTAGGCTCTTTTCTTTCACTGCCACTGCCTGCCCTTGTTTTCCTCCACCCATTAACACTATCTCCTCTCTCTCACACTCACAATGGCCCCTTCTGCATTACCTCTCTCTCTTATGATGTCCCCTTTTGGCTGCCTGTCCCACTGCCACTGTTTCCACCATACCTTGACAGAATAAAAATTCTGGGAATCCAATTATTTCTTTCCCCATAAACCCACACGTTTAAAATTTCAGTTCAAAATGCACCATCTCCTACACCTATGTGGTGAAAGGTCTGTCAGGGTTGGGGGTTGCTCAGACCCTCCAAGCCTATGTGTGACCTACACTGATCTCTCATTTTCATCTCTATCAATTGCTGTCTCTCTTTCACTGCAATTTTCTCTCACTGCCCACCAATATCACCTCTCTTTTTGGCTTCCACTTCCATTGTCTTCGCCCATCTCTCTTCCTCTTCCACTGCCCCTCTCTCTCTCTCTCTCTCTCTCTCTCTCTCTCTCTATCTCTCTCTCTCCCTCCCCCCCCCTCCCTACCCCTCTCCCACTGGTATGGTCTCCTCTCTCTTCCACCTTCTCTGCCATTCTGCTGCCCTCTTTCAGCAACAAAGTACAAATATGTTCACATGCCAGGACTGAGGCAGCTGGTTCCCCACTTTTCTGCTAGAGTCTTTTAAAATGAATTCAAAAGGCCAGTAAAGTTACTTCCACACACACACACACACACACACACACACACACACACACACACACTTTGACACAAGTAAACAAAAAGTAAGTTCATTTATTTATACATTGACACATATAAACAGAAAATATGTATGCATAATATAAAAGTTAACACAAAATCAGCTGCTTTACATTTTTTCTGGATACATGGCTCATCGATTGCCACTTGTTGAAAATCCCGGCTTATGATTTGTAAAACAGTAAAAATGTTATTAGAAATATTTTACTGAAGTTGCAGTCTTTCTACTATACCAAAAAATGTGGTGATTCATTTGCAAAAACAAAGAATTTCACATGATGTTTATTTTTTCCACACAAGTTAAAACTACATTTACGTTCCAGATAAAATATTACGTGTGGAAGTAAGGTAACTGTGATGATATCAAAAAAAGTTGCAAGGTTCCCATGTGATCATCACCTTAAGAACAAATTGTAAAAATTTTGATTGTTTACCACGAATAGAAATTATAGAAGTTGCCACCCCCACAACTGGTACTTTTGGTACCAAGTAATTAGTTTTTCGGGTGCATCTTGATAATGCATACAGATTTTTTGCAGGTGGGAAAAGATCATTTCTAGATGAACATCTAAAGAAAGTACAATTAAAAACTGAACAACTTGCTAAGGTTAGTTATTTAAATACTTATGACCCCATGGAGCTAAAAACCAGTTTCTGCTGTTTCCTTACGAACCACCCATGTTAGACCACACCTAACGCAAAAGTCAACCGATTTGCTCAACTTGCCTGAGCTGGAGGAACTATCTCAATACTTTAGAAATACTTTGGTTTTAGCAGTTGCCAGAGAGCACCAGAAAACACATTATTACACATACGCAGCTGCAGTGATGTAGGAAGCCCGCATTCTCGTATTATAAAGCATTAAGAGATCTTACATTAAGTAATAAAAGGAACAGGACATCATCAGAGGATACTCCAAGAGAATCGGAATTTCGTATAACCATACTAAAACACACAATTCGGCTTGAAGTGCACATTGATTTGTCTAGATTCACAATGAAGTAGGTCCCACCTGATATTAAGATTTTTAAGATTTTCAGTGTGGTCTTTGGGATGTAAATTTTCTTGGAGTATCAGTACTGTACTATCTCATGTTTGGTTCTTTATTATGGCATAATGCCATACATGGTAGAAGACAAAAACGTGCACCTGAAATTCAGCGAACAATTGGAACTAGCCAATACTGTGAAATGAAATACTTTGTTTCAAATAAATTGATTGGCTTAGTGGAAAAGATTAATAAAGCCAAATTTCTTTAGCAGACTGACAAAAATAACTTCGTTGTTCCGCAAGGCGATTAACGCTTGACTGCTAAAAACTTGGAAATAAAATAAACTCCAAAAACTAAAAGCAATAATATATTTTTGCCTTCTGTAATTATGTGAATGTATTTTAATTCACTTGATAGCTTCAGACTGCAGAAATCCATTCTGTTTCATTTGACTGGGGAGCTGTAAATGATGAAGAAACAGTGAAATCAGTTAACACAAACATGGGTCACATGGAGACTAACCCCCCACACAACAACTCAGACAACCCTGGACATGTGCGAAAAATTTTTCTCGTTAGCAGATGGCCGATACAGCTAACAGTCACAATTCAAGTAGCCAAAAGCGGGAGAAGGTATTGCTCATACGCGAGTCGGCTGCGCATGTGCATTAGGCTGCTGGCAACTGCTCAAATGAACCTAACAAACAGTTGAGATGCCGCGCTCATAGAAAGCAGTTTATTGTTAGAAGTATTACATAGTCTTCACCTTAAGGCCTTTGACATATTATTGCTGTTTGAAGACACTTGTGCGTGCACAGTGTTTTGTTGTCATAAATGGCGCATTTCCTTTGAAACTAAAGTTTTATTTTTTTCTCTTGTTTATGTTTTATTTCTGCAGTATTATTCTCCAGTAACAGGTTACAATAACATTCTCTGGTAGAGCATCAATTCTTACAACTCAAAATTGCAAAAATTTAACAGAAAACTAAATCAATGAAAAATTCTTGGGTTTTTCCTGACAAATGACTTTTTTCTCCCTTTTATTAAACTGGCAGACTTCCAGTACTTACACTGTTATTGTCATCCCTTCCTTTGTACACTGATTTATATTCTTGCAACAGAAATAATTAGAGTGACTGTGACAGCCAAACTGGGGAAGACAGATCTTTATGCAAAACTTTATTAATAGAAGGTATGGGTTGATAGATCACATCCAAAGCCTCAACAAATAGTTCTTTGATGACTATCTCTTACATCCACCAAGTGATCTTCAATTAAATGTTAATTTGCTCTCTTTCCTGCTTCAAACAAGTGTTACTTATTTGTCCTTGGTCAATGAAAGTTTTTTTTCTTTTTTTTGTATTTTTTATTTCATAGCAATCACAGTAAATTCTAACATCTCGACTCTCCACAAGTTTTTCTTACATACCATTTCTGGATTGCATTGCTATGTGGCTTTGACAGGTAAAAATTTTGTCCAAGAAGTTAACATTTTTTTTCCATTTTAGTGGAATAATAGGCCATTAAAAACGCTTATAAAATAGCTCGCTATTAAAGGAATTACTTTATGTTTATTGAAAGCTGTTTCTCACCAAAGCAATTATTTAAACTTAGGAAATAGAAATAAGTCATCTGTGACTATATCTAAAGAACAATATAGAAGATATCATTCTGAAAATCACTTAAAACCATGCTAATCACCTTTCCAGGCAACATCTTCATCTTCACAGGAAGAAAGAAGATCTAGCAATAGTGCACTCATTTACACACACACACACACACACACACACACACACACACACACACACACACACACACACACACAGAGGGCAAGACTCTTGCCATGGCCATGTGAGTGTGCATTTAGCTGTCTGTGTGACTGTACTGCAGCAAAATAGCTAGTGATTGAAAGTTATAGCCCACGAGATGAGTGACATATTGACAGTTCAGGTGGGCAGATGGCAATGTTGGCCGAACATGGTACTCTGTGCCCGGTTGCTACTTACATGTGTTCTCTAGTAGCAGAAACAAAAGTGACAACAACATGCAGGTTGCATTTGTATGTGTGAATTTCTTTACAGTTGTCGCTTTATTAAATCTTGAAACATTAAAAAAGAGCTATTTAGTATCTAATATGGTGAAATATCAAAGTTATTTGTCAAACTTCTCAATAGAAATGAAAACTTTTCCACAAGTTGTTGAACATTCACAGTTTTTGTTTCCGTTAATAAATATTAGCAATATTAATTACTTCTACAATGAGTGACACAATAATTCACAGTATACTAACAGTTATAATCTGAGGATGGTATGGTACTCACAATATAGTGATAGGTCTACAGCATTCTCCCTCCTTACATTCTTGAGTGTGTGATAATTATGCTAATGGGAAAAGACCACTCCCATTACTGTCAGAGTCCGATTTAAAATAGTCTTCTTCAGCACTGCTTGAATTATCACTGTTCCCTCTCAGATGTGTAATTAAATTCTCTATGCATTCTTCCACAATGTCTTCATTTTTGGCTGCCTCTCTGACGACACTTGCAGAGCTGTTCACAACTTTCATTTCTGTACAGGTCTCACTTTGTCCCTTAATTGACAGATGCTACAAGGCAACTTTCAGTTTCAGAGGTCATGAATTTTTTACTGTTTGCAGCAATGTATTCTTTTATTTGTGCCAATACCTCTTTAATGGCATGGGAGAATCTTTCGAGTAATTTCACCTTCTCCAACTCTTCTCCGAAATCCACTTATCATTTCAGCCACTGAATATTACAGTTTTTTTTGGTCACAGCTGGTGTCTTATTATGAAGAACGGAGTGATAAGGGGTACTCTTCATGATGATCACCACTGATGGACTTGTCAGATTCATCATAAGCGATGTGTCGAACCACTTTTGAAAAGCCACAGTTTATCTCAGCATGGTAATCATCCGTCCTTTTCTGAACGAAACATTAACAAGCAGTTTGGCACAAAACTACCCAGTATACCTGCATGTGAAACAATAATTCGCACTTCCTTTTCCAACAGGCACTGCCCTGCTCCCTCAGGTGTTCCATCACTACATCCCCTACGTATTGAATGGCTGGCATTACCCCAAGTTTCATCTAGCCACACTTGTGAACCTGTGCAAAAATCTGCACTGCCTCACAACTACATCTGTTCTTTCCATCAATAATTTGCATCCGTTAAACACTGGCTGCATGAAGCCAATATCTTTCAGCAATTTACGTAATGAAAATTTTCTTTCTATAAAAAGATCATCTTTCTGAAACGACGCATAATTTAGATGGAGTGGGATGTTCGAACCTCTTTATTAGCTATATACACTGAAGAGCCAAAGAAACTGGTACATCTGCCTAATATTGTGTAGGGCCCCCGCGAGCATGCAGAAGTGCCGCAACATGACGTGGCACGGACTCAACTAATGTCTGCAGTAGTACTGGGGGACACCATGAATCCTCCAGGGCTGTCCATAAATTCATAAGAGTATGAGGGGGTGGAGATCTCTTCCAAAGAGCATGTTGCAATGCATTCCAGATATGCTCAATAATGTTCATGTCTGGGGAGTCTGGTGGCCAGTGGTACTATCTGAACTCAGAAAAGTGTTCCTGGAGCCACTCTGTAGCAATTTTGGACATGTGGGGTGTCACATTGTCCTGCTGGAATTGCTCAAGTCCGTCAAAATGCACAATGGACATGAATGGTTGCAGGTAATCAGACAGGATGCTTACATACATGTCACCTGTCAGTCATATCTAGACGTATCAGTAGTCCCATATCATCCCAATCTGCATGTACTCCACACCATTACAGAGCCTCTACCAGCTTGAACAGTTCCCTGCTTACATGCAAGGTCCATGGATTCATGAGGTTGTCTCCATACCCGTACACGTCCATCCGCTCAATACAATTTGGAATGAGACTCGTCCGTCAAGGTAACATGTTCCCAGTCATCAACAGTCCAATGTCGGTGTTGATGAGTCCAGACGAGGTGTAAAGCTTTGTGTCATGTGATATCAAGGGTACACGAGTGGGCCTTTGGCTCCGAAAGCCCATATCGTTTTTCATTGAATGGTTCGCACCATGACATTGTAATCTGCAGCAATTTGTGGAAGGGTTGCACTTCTATTATGTTGAATGATTCTCCTCAGTCGCCGTTGGCCTATTACTGCAGGATATTTTTCCGGCTGCAGTGATGTTGGGAGATCCGATGTTTTACCAGATTCCTGATATTCATGGTACACTTGTGAAATGGCCATACAGGAAAATCCCCACTTCATCGCTATGTTGGAGATACTGTGTCCCATCACTCATGGGCCGACTGTAACACCACGTTCAAACCCACTTAAATCTTGATAGCCTGTCACTGCAGCAGCAGTAACCAATCTAACAACTGTGCCAAACACTTGTCATCTTATATAGGTGTTGCCAACCGCAGTGCCGTATACTGCCTGTTTGTATATCTCAGTATTTGAATATGCATGCCTACTGTAGTGCCCCAGAATTTTACGAAAGCCTGGAGACACTTGTGTTCCAGCCATTTTGAACACGTGTTATTTTAAAGCAGGGCATAAGGATGAGCATGGGATACTGCACCCATTTATTGTTTGTGTAGGCGAAACTGCAAGGGAGATAATTCGTCGGCGCTGGCAAGTGTTCAGCGCGACCCGGAAGCTCCGTGGCCAGCTGCAAAGAGTAATGTAGCATTGTATTGTTAAAAAAACAAATGGAGAGACTCGAAATAGTGACTGTTTATTAGACGTTGGTCTGCTGTTGAGAGTGGACTGGACATGGATAGTCTGTCACGATAAAAGCTTATGTATTAATTGTGTTCAAAAATGTGTAATTAACTGATTCTGGGTGCCCGGTAATGTGTGGGCTTACGTCATAAAGTTTAGTTGTTTTTTGTACAAAGTGAAAATAAATATGTTCTGGTGCATTGAATGATATTCCAAGAGTAGCGTATTTTTAAATAAGAAGAGAGAGAGAGAGAGAGAGAGAGAGAGAGAGAGAGAGAGAGAGAGAGAGAGAGAGAGAGTGAAAATTTCCCCTTCCTAGCAGTGAAATCTTCGGAGAAGCGTCCGGTGCCAGCAGAAGACATCGGCGCTGCAAGAAAGCACAACCAGCATTCTTCAACAAGTAAGTTCACGAAAACACTTAAGCTGTATAGAGAGCGCTTAACATTACACTGGGCCACCGCACTATGCCAGTTTCTTTGCTGCTGCAGTGTAATATGGAAATGTCGTGTGTCTAGGGCCTCCCGTCGGGTAGACCATTTGCTGGGTGCAAGTCTTCCAATTTGACACCACTCTGGCGACTTGTGTGTTGAGCTGCAGTGTATATGATGACAGATAGTCTTCCTCGAAATCATCCAATCCTGTTACCTGCATCCTTCTTGGCCACTTCTTTCCTGGTGTCTTCAGTCTTGCTGTGACCACTCTTACCACGTCTATACTGTACATCCTTTGCCTACTGTTACAACAGTGTTCTTGCTCATTTTCAATGCTGCCGCAGTCCTGTTAATCTGAGAAACAGGAAAAGATGTCTCAGTTTTTTCTTTTTCAAAGCAGTCCCTCACCAAACACAATACTATATGGGCCTAGCTGTGTAGCACAATTTTGTTCCTCTGTTTCACTTTACACGTTTGGCTAGCACTAATCATTGCACTGGACACTGTTTAAAAACAAAACAGAAACAAATAAATACTAAAAACAACAAAAATGACATAAACTACAACTCCAACAACGAAACGACAGCACACGTTGCATGTCAGACACTCACTGTTAAGTTTCAGATGCGTATGTGTCAAGTTTGCAGAGCAGCAATGTGTCTCCCGCTACCTGCTTGAGTGCAGTCCATCGCTGGCTGGCTACCTGCAGTCACTAGGCAAGGAAACGCTACTGAGCTGTCAGTACCATAAACTCGTCTCCCAGGCTATAGCATGAATGCCGTTTTCTGTTACACGTTACTGTGCTCCCAAGTATCAATGTGGTTTCCTTTCCGTACTTCACATATTGCTCCATTCTGGAGTTTCCAGGTTTTTTTTGCCAGAAATCGGCAACTGCTGCAACTAGCACTCACAGAGTATCTTAATGTCCAGTTTGTGAAGTCGATGTAGTGTACTGGCTTTGTTAATATGTTTACATTTTGTGATTTTCCACTGCCATACCATGAACCTTTTCAATTATTAACTGAGTGATAATCTTGAATGGATGACTTTAGTATGCTTCAGCTTTTCTGGTTATGTGACCGTCTTTCAATTCTTTAACTTTGTCAAATTCAACTTTGTTTTGTGCATCTTTCACACCTTTGTGTTGTATTCATGTTTACCAACACTAAAAATCAAATGACTTTGCACTCTTTCACAGAAATTTACTTAATTTACCAAAATTCCTTTATAGCTAGTAAAGCAACAATACCAATACTTCCGGAACAAACTTAAGAAATACGGGCCTTCTATTCCCCACAAAGACTTTTTGAGCAGTAAAAATACTGGCTGATAACTTTCCAACTCAGTTCACTGGAGTGAATATTTCAGTAGGAACATACTGATGATAAACCTTACCATTCACAGGTGAACAGCTGAGGCTGAATGAGATATGTCAGCAGCAGACTGAGATTTAGATTCCGAGGTTGCCCATCTAGCAATTAGTGAACTATTTTTCTGAAATATAAGAGATGCACAATTAAAAAAATTAAAAGAACATTTAAAATACTTACAATAAAGCAGAAAACTGTGTTTCAATAGAGCAACATATCTGTCAAAGATTCAAATTTCAATGTGTAAGTTTAAATTAATGGCCATCAATTGAATGCATGGCATATGGTATCATATTTAACCATTCTGAGAACAATTTCATCTCGTAATAAGGGCTTCTATCATGAACACATTTTTTCTTACTTTTATATTTCAGATGCTGTTAATGATAAAGATCTTTATTTCTTTAAAGCTCCCACACAAACCCTCAAAAGAACATCACCAAATCCACATTGCTCTCAAATGTACTCTAAGACTTAACAGCAAAATAAAAATACACTGATTTCAAAAGCAGTTCATATACTAATCACAGTAAGATATGAAGACAGTTAACAGCTCATATTTTTCCATTTCAGCCATAATGCAAAGGAATCAGCATCAAGCTCAGTTCAAAAGTACCTTTTCACTGCTCTTGCTCCAAATGCCCTAAAATTAACAATCTGGATACCTACAAAATTATTCATCCTACATTTACATTACAAACTGTTGTCATGAAGAAATATGACTATAAATTAACAAGTAATTTGGGACAATAAATAAAAGAACACAGTTTCATTATAACATTACATGAAGTACCACTTAATTCAACAAGTTCAGTTACTTTCATGTTACATTTAAATTTTGTTCAAAAGATCTGATTTATTTAGAAGTAAATGTCTATTACAAATATGTTGAGTAAGAAAGCATAAACCAAATTTGAAAGAAAGGGGAGGAGGGCGGGCAAGAGGTAGGAACAAATTTTTAACCGATGTTATTCCCAGAAATCAGAGAATAGTGGACTTTCCAGACAATACATACGCAAGTTATCAAAAGATGTTCACCGAACAGCTACAACTACTTGTTCAATTTGTAACCAACAAAATACTGATGTTATAGTAACCAACAGCATAAACCCACTTTTTACGAAATTTATCAGACCCTTGAAATTCTCTATATTCAGAATGTCGATTTACACCCAGTTTTGTGTTACTATAATACATGTTTCCCACCACTTACACTTTGAGAAACAATGTTAATGGAGGTAAAGTAAGTGTAATTGAGATGATAATGCTAGTAAGGCACTGTTTACAAACATTACACAATAACCCTTCTTTCTATTTTTGAATTTATATCTGCTAATACTTCATCTCCTAACACTTCCATGCCAGTCGACCAATAACTATACTGTGTAACGATGCTTGTAGTTGCATTATCAAATGAAGTTTTGCTTTGGGCTAAGGCATCAGTACTAGGCTAAATGGGGAATGTTTGGAACTATAAAAAAGATATCTGGTAGCATCTCTCCCAGTTAATTTACAAACTTCCTTTGAACTGTCACAGACGTGGCACATTTGCCAAAACCATTCAACAGCCAAGATAACATTAAATATTTTTTATTTAAGACAACAGGTTCCAACATGTCTTAAAATCTTTTGTTGTAAAACACATCCATTTTACACTGACTTCACACCCAAGATGTCAAGTGGATAAGAATAGTGCAATAAGAAAGGTTTGTCACCAGTAAAATATTTAAAAACAAAGCACCTTGTGCAATCAGCTATGCCCATACACATATTGCTCACATTGCTTGTTGCATCCTACAAATGTGGTACACAACAGCACAACTGTTTACATATGCTGGACATGTTCTTTTCTTTTTCTCCAAGCTAAAATTTAGTTGTTCATTCTGCCTATATAATTTCCTATAGAATTGTGTTTCATTATTCCACTGCATATGCAATAACTTCATTTATCTGGACTATGTGAGACCTGGTGTAATCTGGATTACTGAAAATATTCTACTAAATGCAAAAACTCTAATATGTACTACAATTTACAGATTTTTACTTTGGCTTAACAAGAAACACTTTTTTGGCACTAAAATCCTACGTTTTTGCTGTAGCCTACTCGTGTTTGATTACTGAAAAGTTGCGAAAGTTTCTTTTGGTTCAAACTTGTGTGGTATTTGATAGCAGCATGATTGCATAGACATTTCACTAACATCAGGATTAATGAGGACTGTATAAATTAAGTTCTTGTGTGCATTTAACTTCATGACAACACTTGCAGAATGTAATTATCTCACTGGGTTCATTGTCATACATAATCACTCAACATTAGCCATTGTCAACTGCTGTCCTGAAGAAGACTTTAAATGAACTATTATTCTGGATTTTTTCACCAAGAACTATGAACTGCAATGTATCCAGGAAATGCAAAACTTATTACTTAAGAAATTATTTCCCTCTTCCTACACCTTCGGCCAATTTACACCACTTTTTCAAGTCACCTGAACAGTGTAAGAGGGAAGTTTCAGTGTATTTTCAATCTTATGAACAGAAATATCACAATGACATTGACATGCTGCTGCAATATTTTGGATGCTACAGTGGAAGAAATAACTCTGCTGCCCCTCGCCCGCTATAACATCAATGATACCTCTCTGCCTGATTACAGTCCTTGCAGTGAGGATATTTCAGATCATTTTTCGAAGCAGTATATCAGTCATTAAAATATACTGCATACAACTATCTGCTGATTACGCAAAGTTACATACTGCTTGAGTTTGTATGTCCTAATCATGTATTATGTAAGGTAGTAAGGAGATACAACATCTGTCTCCCCCCCCCCCCCCCCCCCCCCTTCTTCTGGGTTCAGGTCAGAGATATAGCACTAGTTATACTTGCAATGTGCGGCTGTATTTCTTGCTAATACAGCACCAAGATACTTCATACAATCATAGACAACACTACTGCATTAGAGTATTGAAGAAGAGTTACAATAATGAAATATCAAAGATTAGCCTCATTAGTTATGTGAGCTAGCCACTGAATAATAACAGTTCTGAAAAAAAGCATCTCACTTTTCTTGCAGTTATAACACGCAGAAGACTTGTATTAATTATAGGTAATTATTGTGACTGTTCTTAAATAACAACCTGTGTCACTGATTCAATTTCTAGATCCATAGTACGGAAGCGTCTCCAATGCCGCATGAGGAACCAGAAACGCTGTTTGGCACCCATGGATGTTGGTGCATACAGACGCAGCATCATGGCATGTAGAACAGGATCTCTATCGAGTGGCGGCCGTCGTGCAATTATCTCAAATTCATAGAGCTAAAAGAAAATATACATTTCTTAACATAACATTTCTGAGAAATATTAACACTTCAAACTGTGGCCATATAGGATTTTGTTAGAATAATTAGAATTTGAGGTGGGGAGGATAGGAACAGTAAATTTACAGCCACTGAATTTTTGACAGTACTCTGCAAATGCTTTCATATACTACATGCAAAATTGGAAATAGCAAACTTCATACTCTAGGTATGTGAGAGAGAACTTATTCAGCCGTCCTCATGTCAATTCTCAGCACAAATACTGATATTAGCGTATTAGCTGGAAGCAAATAATACTGAAAATACATTGCTGAATATAAATATAATACAAAAAGAATGCAGAGAATGAGAAGAGAGTATGTGAGACTGGTGGAGTGAGGGAAAGCAATAGGGATTAAGGAGAAATAATGAAGATGGGGAAAAGGAAGAAAAGCACAATGAAAGTGCTGTGACAGGGAGAACGGTTGTGACAACTGGGGATATGTGAATACTGGACAAAGAGTTATCACTGTCATTTTACCTTTTGCACCTTTGGCCTGTCTATTACAGGAAATGCACAATACTGCTCCAAGTTCAGGATACCATCATCATGAGCAACTGCCTCTGATTCAAGAAGGTAGTACCTTGTTGATTGGCCTCCTCCCTGAAAGAAGACATGAATACATTATTCACAATTAAAAAAACACTGGTCGAACATCAGAAGGCATGACTTAAAAAGGAGAGATTCAAATGTTCATTCATGATAGAATGATATTCATATTGTAGCAGTTATGAATATGTATAACTGATTGTTAAATGATGTGTGGCGAGTGTCAGTTGCATGCCTCCAAAGAGGAAATCAAATTGCACGCAGAATTAACCGAAACTACAGCCTTATGTGTTAAGTCATCTGAAGATCTTCTGTCTCCTTGACTGTGGTAGCATTGGAGATTGAACCTACAGCAGGTGTTTCAGCCACATGTGGCTAATGAATAAGGGACTGAGCAAAGGCCACAAAAACGTGACGGGAAAGCAGAAAATCAACTGACTTTTTATATACTCACCAATGAAAACACAACAACAACAGAACACATGGTAGTCCTTACAGAATGGGACAACAACAATCCACCACTACAGATTACCTGCCATATTGTAAGTCCTCCACAAAAATCAGAAGTTACAAGAGAAAAACTATCAAACAAGAAATAAATGTTCCTCCTGTCCCAAGAGAGTTCTAACCAGTAAAATGTGGAAAACCATCTTGAGAGCAAAATTGGAGATCTCGCTATCTAAAATTCAAATGCAAAGGACAGCAACTGTTTTCCAAGCAGCAAGGATGGGTGATGTGCAGTCAGCTCGCAGAGCAAACACATGCATGCAATATTATGGCAATCGCAGTAGGCACATGTGTAGTTTTGTTATGTGACCAGATTCTTACCAAAGCGATTCTAGACACAATTGACTTCAAAGTAATGGAGGCCAGTACATAGTAAAGAAAGATGGCAGCAACGTAAGCACTAAATCCTTTCTAGTGATTTAACAGCCAAATGGCACTATCAAGAACCTGCATTGAATGGGCCTGGAATGCGTGTCTCTGTGGGTTTACTGCCTTGGTGGTGACAAAACTGTCTGCAATTTTCACACCCAACAACTACTGTAACTTTTTAAGCAGAGTGGCAGAGGAGACTCCTTGGTGCTTAGGTTGGCCACACAATGGTGTTGCCAGACAGACACTCATCCACGAAAAGATAAGTGTTCCCCCACAGTAGCAAGAATTTAAATTAAATGGCTTTTTTCTTTAATGATATGAGACAGACACATTGTTACTTTCTTAAATGATACGTTCTGTGGATATTAAAATTACTTCGACTTCATCATTCAATAGGCCTGTACTGATGCAATGCGTTGGTGGGTCCAGATTATCAAAGAAAAACTGATATTTTATTAGATATTTGCATACTAAGTTTTGTGGCTTTTTAAACATTTTCCGTCTTTCATGATTGTGGGACTGGAATCATTAATCTAAAAATTAGGTACACTTTCTTCATCAAGAGTGAAGAACGCAATCGCTGGGGTCTCTCCACATGTGTGTGGAACATCGTGGAGAAGTCTCAGATTTACAGTATTATTTCCTTATTACTGTACCTTTGTATAAATGATACACAATCATGAGCATTTCATAACCATGCAACTGACAACACCATTAAAGAGACTGGGAGAAACCCAAAACAATAAAATGCAATGATGAAAACAACACTGAAAATATAAACAACAATGACACACTATAATAATTTACAACAACTTACAAATCTTAAGAATATGCAAGTGGCAGTCAATAGTTTTTCAGCAAAACCACCTTGGCATTGGACTGCAAACATAATAAATAAAACTGCATAAATGATCAAGCCTCCCCCCATGAACCATGGACCTTAGGTGGGGAGGCTTGCGTGACTCAACGATACAGATAGCCGTACCGTAGGTGCAACCACAACGGAGGGGTATCTGTTGAGAGGCCAGACAAATGTGTGGTTCCTGAAGAGGGGCAGCAGCCTTTTCAGTAGTTGCAGGGGCAACAGTCTGGATGATTGACTGATCTGGCCTTGTAACACTAACAAAAACGGCCTTGCTGTGCTGGTACTGCGAATGGTTGAAAGCAAGGGGAAACTACAGCCGTAATTTTTCCCGAGGGCATGCAGCTTTACTGTATGATTAAACGATGGTGCCGTCCTCTTGGGTAAAATATTCCGGAGGTAAAATAGTCCCCCATTCGGATCTCCGGGCAGGGGCTACTCAAGAGGACATTGTTATCAGGAGAAAGAAAACTGGCGTTCTACGGATCAGAGCGTGGAATGTCAGATCCCTTAATCGGGCAGGTAGTTTAGAAAATTTAAAAATGGAAATGGATAGGTTAAAGTTAGATGTGGTGTCACCGCCAGACACCATACTTGCTAGGTGGTAGCCTTTAAATCGGCCGCGGTCCGTTAGTATACGTCGGACCCGCGTGTCGCCACTGTCAGTGATTGCAGACCGAGCGCCGCCACACGGCAGGTCTAGAGAGACTTCCTAGCACTCGCCCCAGTTGTACAGCCGACTTTGCTAGCGATGGTTCACTGACAAATTACGCTCTCATTTGCCGAGACGATAGTTAGCATAGCCTTCAGCTACGTCATTTGCTACGACCTAGCAAGGCGCCATTATCATTTGCTATTTATCTTGTGATGCATGTACCGTCAGACCGATGTTCACCAATTGTGGATTAAAGTTAAGTATTCCAGCAGCTATGTACCTTTTTTGCTAGACTCAATTTCTTTAACTGTTCCAGACCTCACGTCAGCCTGCGTGAGCTTAAACGCGTGCCTTTCGGCTACCTGTCACAGTGGATTGGCTGTCTTGCCAGTCCACAACATTAGATATAGTGGGAATTAGTGAAGTTCAGTGGCAGAAGGAACAAGACTTTTGGTCAGGTGAATACAGGGTTATAAATACAAAATCAAATAGGGGTAATGCAGGAGTAGGTTTAATAATGAATTAAAAAATAGGAGTATGGGTAAGCTACTATAAACAGCATAGTGAACGCATTATTGTGGCCAAGATAGACACGAAGCCCACACCTACTAAAGTAGTACAAGTTTATATGCCAACTAGCTCTGCAGATGACGAAGAAATTGATGAAATGTATGATGAGATAAAAGAAATTATTCAGGTAGTGAAGGGAGACGAAAATTTAATAGTCATGGGTGACTGGAATTCAAGAGTAGGAAAAGGGAGAAAAGGAAACATAGTAGGTGAATATGGATTGGGGCTAAAAAATGAAAGAGGAAGCCGCCTGGCAGAATTTTGTGCAAGCGTAACTTAATCATAGCTAACACTTGTTTTAAGAATCATGAAAGAAGGTTGTATGTATGGAAGAACCCTGGAGATACTAAAAGGTATCAGATAGATTATATAATGGTAAGACAGAGATCTAGGAACCAGGTTTTAAATTGTAAGACATTTCCAGGGGCAGATGTGGACTCTGACCACAATCTATTGGTTATGAACAGTAGATTAAAACCGAAGAAACTGCAAAAAGGTGGGAATTTGAGGAGATGGAACCTGGATAAACTGAAAGAACCAGAGGTTGTAGAGAGCTTCAGGGAGAGCATTAGGGAACAATTGACAAGAATGGGGAAAAGAAATACAGTAGAAGAAGAATGGGTAGCTTTGAGAGATGAAATAGTGAAGGTGGCAGAGGATGAAGTAGGTAAAAAGACGAGGGCTAATAGAAACTCTCGGGTAACAGAAGAAATATTGAATTTAATTGATGAAAGGAGAAAATATAAAAATGCAGTAAATGAAGCAGGCAAAAAGGAATACAAATGTCTCAAAAATGATATCGACAGGAAGTGCAAAATGGCTAAGCAGGGATGGCTAGAGGACAAATGTAAGGATGTAGAGGCTTATCTCATGAGGTGTAAGATAGATACTGCCTACAGGAAAATTAAAGAGACCTTTGGAGAAAGGAGAACCACTTGCATGAATATCAAGAGCTTTGATGGAAACCCAGTTCTAAGCAAAGAAGGGCAAGCAGAAAGATGGAAGGAGTATATAGAGGGTCTATACAAGGGCGATGATCTTGAGGACAATATTATGGAAATGGAAGAGGATAGATGAAGATGAAGTGGGAGATATGATACTGTGTGAAGAGTTTGACAGAGCACTGAAAGACCTGAGTCGAAACAAGGCCCCCGGAGTAGACAATATTCCATTGGAACTTCTGACGGCCGTGGGAGAGCCAGTCCTGACAAAACTCTACCATCTGGTGAGCAAGATGTATGAAACAGGCGAAATACCCTCAGACTTCAAGAAGAATATAATAATTCCAATCCCAAAGAACGCAGGTGTTGACAGATGTGAAAATTACCGAACTATCAGTTTAGTAAGTCACAGCTGCAAAATACTAACGTGAATTCTTTACAGACGAATGGAAAAACTGATAGAAGCCGACCTCGGGGAAGATCAGTTTGGATTCCGTAGAAATGTTGGAATACATGAGGCAATACTGACCCTACAACTTATCTTAGAAGAAAGATTAAGGAAAGGCAAACCTACGCTTCTATTATTTGTTGACTTGGAGAAAGCTTCTGACAATGTTGATTGGAATACTCTCTTTAAAAATTCTGAAGGTGGCAGGAGTAAAATACAGGGAGCGAAAGGGTATTTACAATTTGTAGAGAAAGCAGATGGCAGTTGTAAGAGTTGAGGGGTATGAAAGGGAAGCAGTGGTTGGGAAGGGAGTGAGACAGGGTTGTAGCCTATCCCCGATGTTATTCAATCTGTATATTGAGCAAGCAGTGAAGGAAACAAAAGAAAAATTCGGAGTAGGTATTAAAATCCATGGAGAAGAAACAAAAACTTTGAGGTTCGCCGATGACATTGTAATTCTGTCAGAGACAGTAAAGGACTTGGAAGAGCAGTTGAACGGAATGGTCAGTGTCTTGAAAGGAGGGTACAAGATGAACATCAACAAAAGCAAAACGAGGATAATGGAATGTAGTCGAATTAAATCGGGTGACGCTGAGGGAATTAGATTAGGAAATGAGCCACTTAAAAAAGTAAAGGAGTTTTGCTATTTGGGGAGCAAAATAACTGATGATGGTCGAAGTACAGAGGATATAAAATGTAGACTGGCAATGACAAGGAAAGCGTTTCTGACGAAGAGAAATTTGTTACCGTCGAGTATAGATTTAATTGTCAGGAAGTCGTTTCTGAATGTATTTGTATGGAGTGTAGCCATGCATGGAAGTGAAACATGGACAATAAATAGTTTGGACAAGAAGAGAATAGAAGCTTTCGAAATGTGGTGCTACAGAAGAATGCTGAAGATTAGATGGGCAGATCACGTAACTAATGAGGAGGTATTGAATAGAATTAGGGAGGAGTTTGTGGCACAACTTGACCAGAAGAAGGGATTGGTCGGTAGGACATGTTCTGAGACATCCAGGGATCACCAATTTAGTATTGGAGGGCAGCGTGGAGGGTAAAAATTGTAGAGTGAGACCAAGAGATGAATACACCAAGCAGATTCAGAAGGATGTAGGGTGCAGTAGGTACTAGTAGATGAAGAAGCTTGCACAGGATAGAGTAGCATGGAGAGCTGCATCAAACCAGTCTCAGGACTGAAGACAACAACAACAACAACAACAACAAATGATGAAGCATGGCCTTTTCGAGCAAATTTCTCATTTTGGCCCCACCAGACGATTTGAGAATGATACACATTTATGCCACTCTCTACAACAAACTGGAGCAGCACAAGATCTCTCGAGAGAACATGTATCTGAAGCTGCCTCTTCTGCAGTAAGATTTTCATTTTGGTTTGTGGCATACTTTAGTTATTGCACTTTCTCAAACAAAACATCAACTTAATTGAGACCTTGGAGTGTAGGTAAATGATTTATTTTTACTACACAGGCCACAAGCACCACAAGTATTGTTATTAGAAGCCACCTAGACAACACCATATCCAGGGATTAATAGAGAGATGACACATGCAAAAGCAACTCTCAAACCACATGAAAACTATGAATAACTTTATACAACTGAAATTACGATCTTACAAAATTCTCTTGCCAAGACTTAATCCAACTACACATTAGAATGACACGTCATAAAAAGAACTGTTTAACGCAACACCTTACCATGATTTAGAGTGGAAAAGCAGTATGTTAAATACATTACTGTCCAATTAGAAACTATAGCTTATTTGTAGCCATTACCTTTGGCAGAGCAAACTCTGGAGGTGGTTCTTTACTCTTTCTCACAATGCATTTCTCTCCATGGCCATAGGTAAATGACAGTGTTTCACTTTCTGGAGAACCTGGGGTGTTATATCCATGTGACCCGTAAGAGGCTGAACCTATGGCAGCTGGATCTGGGACTCCATATGTTACTACAGCATTATTTGGAACCTGCAGAATCACAGTAATATTAGTGCAACAGATACATGTATCAATATAAATACACTATGCTAGAACCTTCATTCAAATAGGACCATGTAGTAAGCATGCATTATTCATATCTACATCTATGTGATTACTCTGCTATTCACAATGAAGTGCCTGGCAGATGGTTCAATGAACCACCTTCAAGCTGTCTCTACTGTTCCACTCTTGAAAGGTGCGTGGGAAAAATAAGCACTTAAATTTTTTTGTGCAAGCCCTGATTTCTCTTATTTTATCATGACGATCATTTCTCCGTATGTAGGTGGGTGCCAACAGTATGTTTTCGCAATTGGAGGAGAAAATGTGATTGAAATTTAATGAGAAGATCCCATCACAATGAAAAACACCTTTGTTTCAATGATTGTCACTACAATTTACGTATCATGTCTGTGGCACTATAATTTACATGATTAATGGAAAATCTCATATAAAGATGTGAAACAAATACTAACAAAGAGATAGAGGGGCTGGCCAGTACTTACCTCAGCTCAGTACAGCTGATAGATACACAAAAAACAAAACCGAAAATTTACGTTCCTAGCTTTCGGAACAAATGTTCCTTCATCAGGGAGGAGAGAGGGGAAAGAAAGGGAAGAAGGGAAAGTGGATTCAGTTACTCACAACCCAGGTTATGAAGCAACAGGGAAAGGAAAACAGGGAGGGTAGCAAGGGTGGAGGCATGGTTGTCAGAGGGAAGCCAAAGATATTCTACTGTAAGTACTGTGCCAGCTTCATACCAAAGAGGATGCATACAGAAGTAAAGAGGTATATAGTATAAAGGTAAACACAACTATGTAGGAAGAATAGATGCGTGAATGGCTAAAGAGGAAAGGAAAACAGGAGAAGACTGAATGGGAGTGAGGTTGTTTAACGTAGGTTCGGTCCTGGGGGATGGCGGGACGAAAAGATGTGTTGGAGTGCAAGTTCCCATCTCCGCAGTTCAGAGGGACTGGTGTTGGGTGGGAGAAGCCAAATGGCACATACGGTGTAGCAGCTTCCTAGGTCCCTAGAATTATGCTGGAGGGCATGCTCTGTTACTGGGTATTGGACATCTCCTAGGCGGACAGTTCGTCTGTGTCCGTTCATTCGTTCAGCCAGTTTAGTTGTTGTCATACCAATGTAAAAGGCTGTGCAGTGCAGGCATGTCAGCTGATAAATGACGCGTTGTTTCACATGTGGCCCTGCCTTGAATTGTGTATGTTTTACCAGTAGCGGGGCTGGAGAAGGTGGTTGTCGGGGGATGCATGGGGCAGGTCTTGCAGCGGGGCTGGTTACGGGGATAGGAACCGCTGGGTAGAGAAGGTAGTCTGGGAATATTGTAGGGTTTGACAAGGATGTTACAGAGGTTAGGGGGGCGACGAAAGGCAACTCTGGGTGGTGTGGGGAGAATTTTGTCAAGGGATGATCTCATTTCAGGGGTTGACTCGAGAAAGTCATATCCCTGGCAGAGTAATTTGTTGATGTATTCGAGGCCAGGATAATATTGGGTGACAAGGGGGATGCTGCTGTGTGGTCTGGGGGTAGGAACATTGTTGTTGGTCGGGGAGGAAGGTATTGCTCGGGAGATCTGTTTGTGGACAAGGTCTGCAGGATTGTTGCAGGAGAGGAAAGCACTGGTCAGGTTATTGGTGTAATTGGTGAGGGATTCGTCACTTGAGCAGATATGTTTGCCATGAATACCTAGGCTGTAGGGAAGGGAGCGTTTGATGTGGAATGGATGGCAGCTATCAAAGTGAAGGTACTGTTGTTTCTGTTCACTTTCATAGCTGCCATCCATTACACATCAAACATTCCCTTCCCTACAGCCTAGGTATTCGTGGCAAACGTATCTGCTCCAGTGCTTTCCTCTCCCACAACTATCCTGCAGACCTTGTCCACAAACAGATCTCCCGAGCAATACATTCCTCCCCGTCCAACAACAATGCTCCTACCCCCAGACCACACAGAAGCATCCCCCTTGTCACCCAATATTATCCTGGCCTCGAATACATCAACAAATTACTCCGCCAGGGATATGACTTTCTCAAGTCAACCCCTGAAATGAGATCATACCTTGACAAAATTCTCCCCACACCACCCAGAGTTGCCTTTCGTCGCCCCCCTAACCTCCGTAATATCCTTGTTAAACCCTACAATATTCCCAGACTACCTTCTCTACCCAGCGGTTCCTACCCCTGTAACCGACCCCGCTGCAAAACCTGCCCCATGCATCCCTCGACAACCACCTACTCCAGCCCCGCTACTGGTAAAACATACACAATTCAAGGCAGGGCCACGTGTGAAACTAAACATGTCATTTATCAGCTGACATGCCTGCACTGCACAGCCGTTTACATCGGTATGACAACAACTAAACTGGCTGAGCACATGAATGGACACAGACGAACTGTCCGCCTAGGAGATGTCCAATACCCAGTAGCGGGGCATGCCCTCCAGCATAATTCTAGGGACCTAGGAACCTGCTACACCGTATGTGCCATTTGGCTTCTCCCACCCAACACCAGTCCCTCTGAACTGCAGAGATGGGAACTTGCACTCCAACACATCCTTTCATCTTGAATGCATCCTCTTTGGTCCGAAGCTGGCACAGTACCTACAGTAGAATATCTTTGGCTTCCCTCTGACAACCATGCCTCCATCCTTGCTACCCTCCCTGTTTTCCTTTCCCTGTTGCTTCATAACCTGGGTTGTGAGTAACTGAATCCACTTTCCCTTCTTCCCTTTCTTTCCCCTCTCTCCTCCCTGATGAAGGAACATTTGTTCCGAAAGCTAGGAACGTAAATTTTCGGTTCTGTTTTTTGTGTATCTATCGGCTGTACTGAGCTGAGGTAAGTACTGGCCAGCCCCTCTATCTCTTTGTCAGTATTTGTTGCACTATAATTTACGTATCATGTCTGTGGCACTATCTTCCCTACCTCGTGATAATACAAAAAGAGCTGCCCTTCTTTGTACTTTTTCGATGTCATCTGTAAGTCCCACCTAATACGGATCCCACACTGCACAACAACACTCCAGAACAGGGCGGACAAGTGTGGTGTAAGCAGTCTCTTTAGTACACCTATTGCACTTTCTAAGTGTTCTGCCAATAAATTACAGTCATTGGTTTGCTCTACCCACAACATTATCTATGTGATCGTTCCAATTTATGTTATTTGTAATTGTAATCCCTAAGTATTTAGTTGAATTTACAGCCTTCAGATTTGTGTGACTTATAGCGTAATCTAAATTTAGTGGCTTTCTTTTAGTACTTATGTGAATAACTTCACATTTTTCTTTATTCAGGGTCAGTTGCCACTTTTTGCACCATACAGATATCTTATCTAAATCATTTTGCAATTCGTTGGTCATCTGACGACTTTACAAGACGGTAAATGACAGCATCATCTGCAAACAATTTAAGATAACTACTGAGATTGTCTCCTATGTTATTAATATAGATCAGGAACAATAGAGGGCCTATAACACTTCCTTGGGAAACACCGGATATAACTTCTCTTTTACTCTATGACTTTCCGTCTATTACAACAAACTGTGATCTTTCTGACAGGAAATCATGAATCCAGTCGCACAACTGAGGCGATAATCCATAGGCCCGCAGTTTGGTCAGAAGACTGCTTTTGAGGAATGGTGTTGAAAGCCTTCTTCATCAGCTGGAATTTTAAACAGATCGTAATATTATTTACATGGAAGAGCAGAATCCAGAGGAGTGAATTATAATCGTGAGACTTTCAGCTTCTCCTGTTCCTCATCTACCACTTAATGTGTACCATCACTAAGAAATTGTTATAATGATCCTGTTCTTTTTTGGCACACAGAAATAATACTAATAATAATAGACCATACATAAAGTCCGAGAAAGGAAAGAAATAATAATAGTAATAAGCATCATCTTGCTCCTTCTCCAGACATCAAATGAATTTCAACAATATTTCTGTAACAAGAAAGGGGATACAGGACATAAGATAGGTTGCAAGACAGGTGTGATGTAAATTAATAGATATGTAAGGTAGCTAGTCACTGAAAAGAGGTATTAAGTCAATGCTTATGTGGTTTCCATGAAATCCTAAATCAGTGACAAAAACTCATTACAGGAAACACATGATTTGACTGACCTGTGAGCCCCCAATGCTGTACTCCACAGCAACAGGACCTTGTTTTGCAGCCCCAACAGCATACTCAACTGGTGTACCATTCAGATTTGCAGGATCGCCCACCACAAACTGGTAGCCAACATTAGCCTGAGAAAGCATTACTGTGTGAACAAAAACATGTTGTATGCAAAGTAAAAAATATAATAATGCAAACACCCCCCCCACCCCCGTTTGTATTTTGCAAATATTCGAATATTCCTAAGAAGCAACTCCAGGGCACAATTACTAATCTAAAGGTTTAGCATATACATGTTTCATTACTTACAGTATATAAAAATGAGGAAAAACAACTGTCTGTAGTAGACTGATGTGGCAAGTGTGTGTGTATGTGTGTGTGTGTGTGTGTGTGTGTGTGTGTGTGTGTGTGTGTGTGGTGTTGTTGTTGTTGTTGGGGGATGGGGGAGGGGGGGGGGGGCAGGCCAAGGGGGCACTATTTCAGGAGGACTTTTTTGTCTGAAAGCATAAATGTTTAGCATTCTTTTCATTGTGACTGTCTGCAACTCAGTGGAGCCTCTATGTGGTGAGTAGCAATCTACCCTTTTCACATTGTTGTTATTCCATCCTTGACTTTCCTCTGTTTCACACAAAATCTTCATTTATCAGTAACTGTAAATCTCATTCAAAGACTGAAGTATTGGCAGATGATATTAAATTGCCGTAATTCTTTGTATGGCTCTGTGTGATTTTCAGTTATTGCCTTCCCTTGATCTTCTAGAAGGTTGCTTTTGCAAATTAAAACCTCAGTTCTTGCTCTCAACTAAGTCTTAGGAGCGGGGAGGGGGGGAGACACTAGACACTATGCGGTCTGCCCTTGGCAGAGCGGAACATACTGCGAGTGCAATTTATATGCTGTGTTCAGGTTAGGTCTCCACTAAAGCAATTTTATACTTTATATTTGAACTCATTGTCACTTGGGGGGGGGGGGGGGGGGGAGGAGTGAACAGTCCTTAGGTTTTCACCATACACTTTGTTAGGTTGACAACACTTATGTGAACAAATTGGAAGAGAGACATCAGTTGAGCCGACAGTTACAACAGAAATCACTCAGAGTTCTCATAAGAAAATCTGCAAGTTATTGTAGGCTTCGCAGTGGTGTTCCACAACAGTTAGTCTACAAAAAACAAAAACTAGAAAAAAAATTACTGCGACATGAAAATGTATGTTTTATAAGTTGCATTACACTGACCATCAGTGTGAACAAGTAAGTAGTACAACACCAAGCTTCATCATGCAAGCTAACTACCATCACTTAACATGAAATGAGTGTTCCAATGTCTGAATAATCTCTCTCTCTACCACATTGCAATTGTGCACAACAGGACAAAGTCCTGTATACAACAGTTTCTTTTGAACTGTTTAAGCATACCATATCTACCAAGGCCAAGTCCTTTAGTAATCAAGCACACAGAACTGAAGTGTTGGCAATGCATGGTTTTCAACTGAATGACATGAAAAATGAAACACTTCTATTTCAAGCAAGCGCACCTCAATCACATGACCAACTCCAGCTGCTTGGGCCAGAATGCTCTTTTTCTGACAAAGTCTGTGGTTGACATCTGTAAGTGTCTTAACTGTGCCTGTCTGAAACTTAATGTGTCATTTTACAATAAGTAGCAATCTATCTTTTCCCATGTTGTTGATATTCCTGTCTGGAGTTTCCATTGTTTATTATTCTGAAATGGATAGATTGCTACTAACGAGGATTTTCTCCACATACTAATACAATGTAAACTACTGTGTCCCATAAAGACCAAACTATCCTTGCAGTCACACTAGTTCCTGCAAACATCGTCAGAGAACCACCTTGAAAAGGTGTTAAATGAGACTATGCAAGTGGAAAAACTTTCCTCAGGTCTTTGCCCGATTCATTCTCTCCTGCCACGTGCTTGTAGGCAAAATCACAACTTTTCGACAAATGACACTTTCTCCCATTGTTGTGCTCTCCAGTCACAACACTGCCTTGCGAAATGTAATTGAGCTGTGCAATGCCTTTGACGAGTTCTGTGCCTGTAGCAGGTCTTCTGGACTGAATCCTGTCTTCTCTGATTGGTTCTCTCGTTAACACTTACCCCTCAAACTCGGCAGAGTTGATTTTGTCCTTCAACAGTGGTGGTGTGACAGTTATGGAAAACTAGAATGGTCATTTCTTGCCGACAGCGCTCTTCTCAGACCTTATCCAGGTTCCTAGCCTAGCTTCCAGTTTCCGTCCAACTTCTTATGGTTCTGGAATTCGTGGAAGTAGTAGTTCTCAATATTTTTAAAATGCAATGCGTGCTGCAAGCATCTGCCACCAAAACAATAGCTTTGGCAGCACTGTCAGGGCTTAATGGCATGTATACTCCAGAATGCTGATGGTAATCACAGGAAGATTTAACAAACATGTATGATTGAAAGGGGAACAAGATAAAGCACAGTTAATTGTTACAAGAGCAGTAAAAAATTATTGTCTCGCATCCAGTGGTCTGGTTTTCAGGTGACGTACGAGAGGGGGGGGGGGGGGAAGAAATCAAAATTAACGCTGGTGCAATAAATAATCAACACTTCATTGTTTGCTCACAAAGTAACATAGCCCGCCTAAAAACATAGGATAAACTGCTACACTTTGATTAAATAGATAATTACAGATCATTCATTCATTACATGCAACGTCTTTCACACTGGTCACTGTAGTTGTCCAGTCATTTGACTGCGGAGAAGCCAGTCACATTTCCAAGTTTGTTCATGATCCACATGAAGCCACTCCAACCAAAATGAATGGGAAATTCATGGATACTATGAGCAAGGCCTGGATAGCATTGTAAGAAAAGATTGTAAATTGAGAGTTATTAAAGATACAATGTTCTCATTAAAAGAAGTTAACAAATGTGTAAATAATAAGAAACAGTAATCAGCGCAAAAGATGTTTCAACAAAAGTGTCATGGTTGTCATTATGAATGATCCACATTGTCAATAACCACAGTGACAGTAGTATTGTAACTGTCGGGATTGAGATGCTTGTCAAATGAAGAGTGACTTTCTTAGTATTTTTCCTCTTTCTGAACTATTCAATACTGACTATTCTCATACTGAAACTTCCTGGCAGATTAAAACTGTGTGCCCGACCGAGACTCGAACTCGGGACCTTTGCCTTTCGCGGGCAAGTGCTCTACCATGCCTATGGCATTTTATTCCTGTACTTAGCCTCATCTGTTTGGCAGGGTCATTTCTGTTTACATGTCAGTGCAAAATTGCATGTGTTGTGAAAGCTACCTGCTTTGCAGTTTGGCATCTGAACAATGTATGCATTAACAAGAGCTGGGAACAAGCAATTATGATAGGGTTTATGAAAGACCGAATCGGAATTCATAGTGGAAGTTCTTGTCAAAAGCCAAGTAGTGAATTCTTTACACTCCTGAGAACTGAAAGATTAGGAAAAGTATCATCCAAACATTTCAGAAGATATACATTTACTCACTTGAGAAATATAACTTGCAAACATATCAAACAACATCTAGAATGCAGTAAATAGCACTGTTTTGCTTTTTCTTTGTCTCTTGTTTTCTTGCTAAGTGCCAAATAACACTGAAAATTATTTTTCTTGTTGAATAAGTCTGACATTTTAACTGTTGAAATAATTTTCATTAAAACTTGTTTAGCTATTTATATACTTATTTATGCACAGTGCATAAAAAAAAAATCTTTTCGCTTTCAGATATTTCATCTCCTGTAGCAAACTAGTAGGAAAATATACCACAAACTTGTGTAACTTTTCAGTCATAAAATAAAGCAAAAACCACAATAAAAAGTAAGAAGCCACAAAAGCACGAAATCTGATTCTATAATAGGAGTCACCTTGGGCAGACTGGGTTAACTTGCGATGCCAGTAGACGACACCACAGTCTCCTGTTCCTGCACATCCACTGTGTGCAGGGTACTTGGGAATATAAAACCCCACACTCGGCACATCTATAGATCATTGACAACATACACATTAGTGTTGTGGTCAGTTGCTGATTACTTCGAGCAGTCAATCTGGACCAGAAAGTTACTCGTGAAACATGGTTTAACAATACCATGTTTTCCTGTATATAAGGCATCCCATCCCCTTCAACAAAGTAAATTTCGACTGCTGAAATTAAACTTGTGCTTCATAAAATCCTGGAATTACATGATAAGACTGGTGATCAAAGCTTACAACTGCCTATGGTGTTTGTATTCTACACCAGGGTTAAATCAAAAAATCTTTTAACGATGTTCTGAAGAGGATAGTTGCTACTCCCCACACAGTGGTGGTGATGAGTCGCACATAAGCTCAACGAAAGGACTGTTGGAACGTGAGCTTTCGGCCAACATTGCATCCAATATTTGCCGTTGTTCACTCTTATTTGTAAGATTCACATAATACAAACTCCATGTGGATTCATGCTGGGCAAAAACCTTAGGCTGAGCTTTAAGTTTTTCTTTGCAAGAATCTTTTTTCCCCAAGTGTCAATTAGGAAAAATGTGCAGGAGACTTTCTGGGGATTTCAGAAGCTAGCTGCAGAGCTGGTTATGCACTGTACCTGGTAACTCGCTAGGTAGACATATTGACTTTGAAAGGCAAGATTCCGAGTTCCAACCAAGAACAAAGCACACTACAGAGTTCATCTTATTGCTGAGTAAGAGTGTCATTCTAGAGATTTATAAACTGTTCTCGTAGCACTCGGGAAACTTATTTTCGATCTCAAATTGGTCCAACTGAAACCTGACAGGAAATTTATCGCACAGGTAGAATACACTGAAAGAAATGCACTGTCAAAATTTTAACAGCTAAGTTGTGTTGCAAGTATTTGTAAAATACTCCTTTTGATGCACAAGGAACTACTTATAACAGCCCTTCCTGTCTAGCACTCATCGGCGAATAACTGGATATAGCAGTGATGAGAACATAGTGCCGAGCACCGCGACTTCAAAAGTGCACACACTTTAATTTTAAACACTTTAACCACGGCAAAAATGTCTTCCATCATTAATTTTTTGAATAACTTACAGTTCATATTGACAACTGACCTGTTGTTGATGTGACTGTTATACAAGTGACTAGGAGAGGGAACAAAATCAAGACAGTGTATAATGTTACATTACAGAAGACATCCTTCAAATAATTCCTACAGTACAATTCTTATGATAATTTCTGAATAATCTATTTTTGCTAACGTGAAAAAGTTCCTTGTTTATTCCCTGCAGTAACTATAAAAAATGAGAAGTGTCTACTGGATGACAAAAACATTTTCCTTCAAGGCACATCTGATAAAAGAAAAATAATGCAATCATGTATTTCACAGTAATTACTAGTTTTATTTACACAAAACTGAAATGGAGTGGCTGCTGTTCTGAATATTGCACTGCATACCAGGCACACTTGATCAAATTCGTAAATTGTGGTGATGCAAATTGAACTGAAGTTTAACACTACTTTTCCGTTGATAAACACGTAATAAGAAAAAGCTATCGGAAATTATGTTGTCCAACAATTGCCTGAAAAATGCTCTATATTGTTGGAACATTTTTTTATTGAGAGTGAATGATACTATTAGTACCAGGTGGAATTCGAATTATATTAACAGCCTATTCATCGTTATTCTAAAGGAAGGGTTGATGTTATGTCCACCTCACGAGTCCAGCAAAAGCAATGAATCATTCTCTGCAAATGGTAAGATGTTTTGGATGTAATATTGAAAATTATTCCCTCCCATTTTTCCAGATTTTGCTAAGTTGATTACAAGACTTTTGCAGTAAATAGACCTTTTTTAAAATTTTTGGTCCTAATTTACCTGGGTTTCCTGAATGCAGAGATAAAGTTGTGGAAACAGTAAACCACTGATACTTCAACACTGGTATTGTTGTTTATGAATGTCTCATAGTATCCATGGTCTGCACAAGCGACTGTTTCTGCCTGCACCCCCACCCCCCTTGAAATGATGAACTGCAGTTTGCACAAAACCTGTCTGGCTTTATATAGACAGCTTTTACGGGATAACGAGAAGAAGCTTTGTCTTCACATAACTACAAATTACTCAGTAATATTACCTATTAATGACATCTCGTCTAGACATTTGCTGGAGGTAAACTTCATAATTTAGCGACTTCCTTCTCTAAATAACTTTGTGTATCTGTTTAACAAGGTCAAAGTAAACTGAACATCACTTTCAATTCAGAGTACCCAGTCTTGTAAATCTCCCTTGGTAAGAGTGCATTGACTCTCTTCGTCATTTTAAATCTTTCAAACTGTTTTTCTTTCACATTTTTGCGGGTTTTGTTCTGGTGGACATTGTGCATTTCTTGTAAATCTTTCTTTCTTTCATTTATACAATTAATGTTCAGATTTTACTAAACAAAAACAGCCTTGCACACTGCTCAAATTTACATGTTTCCTCTATCTCCGTTGTTTAACCAAATAATTTGCAGCCTCTTCTTTGTTAATATATTTAAAGATGAGATTTACCAAACAAAATTGCTGGCAGGTCGATAGACACACAAACACAAAAATACACACAAAATTCTAGCTTTCGCAACCAACGGTTGCTTCATCAGGAAAGAGAGGGAAAGACGAAAGGATGTGGGTTTTAAGGGAGAGGGTAAGGAGTCATTCCAATCCCGGGAGTGGAAAGACTTACCTTAGGGGGAAAAAAGGACAGGTATACACTCGCACATATCCATCCGCACATACAGACACAAGCAGACATTTGTAAAGCAAATGTCTGCTTGTGTCTGTATGTGCGGATGGATATGTGCGTGTGTGCGAGCGTGTAAAGACAAAGAGCTCTTTGTCTTTAAATATGTCTGCTTTTTTTTTTGTGTGTGTGTGTGTGTGTGTGTGTGTGTGTGTGTGTGTGTGTGTGTGTGTGCGCGCGCAGCGCGCGCGAGCGAGCGAGCGAGCGAGCGAGCGATAGTGTATACCCGTCCTTTTCCCCCCCCTAAGGTAAGTCTTCCCGCTCCCGGGATTGGAATGACTCCTTACCCTCTCCCTTAAAACCCACATCCTTTCGTCTTTCCCTCTCCTTCCCTCTTTTCTGATGAGGCAACAGTTTGTTGCGAAAGCTTGAATTTTGTGTGTATGTTTGTGTTTGTTTGTGTTTCTTTCGACCCGCCAGCGCTTTTGTTTGGTAAGTCACATCATCTTTGTTTTTTGATATATATTTGAACTCAGAATGTACTCTATTTTAGTTACTGACTTTAATGGCACAACAATCATTGTACAAATCAAAATTCTTGGAAGTGTCAGTTATTTCCTGTTTCTTCTAATGTTTCCAAAATTTCTAATGAATTGTTAACATCATTGGAATGAATGTCTATGAAGTTAACTAATAAATAAAACATATATGGGTTTTCAGGAGAAGTAGGTGATTTTCACTGCAGACCAAGTTGTTCTTATTTTGTCTTTGCAAGGTTGAAAACATAACTGGATACCACATTACCGTGAAACTCTGGGACCAGCACAAAGACAGATGCTGTCAGCAACTATATGCCAAGAAATCACAAAGATATATATCTGGCATGTCGGATTGGAAACCTTAACTATTTACCACTAACGTGGAGAACAAAACTCACAAAATTTAATACCACGAGAGCACAATATGTCACGGACATCGTCTTTTGCATGCACTTTTTGGTTCAGTATGAGAAGGTCTGTCCCGGTTCACTGAAAAAGAGAAGTTTCTATGGCTACGCACAGTCTACATTTAATGAAAAGTATGTTGAACATATATAATCCTGCTGCATTCTACTAAGATATAAACTGTTTCATGTTACAGAGTATACTGAGAACATAACTCATACGTACGGCATTCTGAGTAGCACCTGATGGGCAATAGACTGCACCTCCTGTGGCACCAACCTGAGGTGCAAGTGTGTAACTGACTGGTGCGCCATCTTGAGAGTACACAACATAGTACTGCAAACCACCATCCTGCAACAACAAAATTTATCACTTCATTCGTAAGTACATTCTAATGTTACAGCAATACTACTACTACGGTAAACTGCCATCAGCCAGCATTGCACGAACAAACAGGAAGTCATAATACACAGATGTTTAGTGCTTTGGTTTTAAAGTTTAGGTTTCCTGTTAAAAGTTGTGTGTGTCCCAATAAAATCCAAAGACTACTAGTGACCATAAGCCAGCCACTTGTTCCAACAAAGTTTTTGGCGCTAAAAAGAAGACAGTTACAGAAATGAGAGGGGGGCGGCAGGAGAGAGGGGGGCGGCAGGAGAGAGGGGGGCGGCAGGAGAGAGGGGGGGGCAGGAGAGAGGGGGGGGCAGGAGAGAGGGGGGGGCAGGAGAGAGGGGGGGGCAGGAGAGAGGGGGGGGCAGGAGAGAGGGGGGGGCAGGAGAGAGGGGGGGGCAGGAGAGAGGGGGGGGCAGGAGAGAGGGGGGGGCAGGAGAGAGGGGGGGGCAGGAGAGAGGGGGGGGCAGGAGAGAGGGGGGGGCAGGAGAGAGGGGGGGGCAGGAGAGAGGGGGGGGCAGGAGAGAGGGGGGGCAGGAGAGAGGGGGGGCAGGAGAGAGGGGGGGGCAGGAGAGAGGGGGGGGCAGGAGAGAGGGGGGGGCAGGAGAGAGGGGGGGGCAGGAGAGAGGGGGGGGCAGGAGAGAGGGGGGGGCAGGAGAGACGGGGGGGCAGGAGAGACGGGGGGGCAGGAGAGAGGGGGGGGGCAGGAGAGAGGGGGGGGCAGGAGAGAGGGGGGGGCAGGGAGAGGGGGGGGCAGGGAGAGGGGGGGGCAGGAGAGAGGGGGGGGCAGGAGAGAGGGGGGGGGCAGGAGAGAGGGGGGGGCAGGAGAGAGGGGGGGCAGGAGAGAGGGGGGGGCAGGAGAGAGGGGGGGGCAGGAGAGAGGGGGGGCAGGAGAGAGGGGGGGCAGGAGAGAGGGGGGGCAGGAGAGAGGGGGGGCAGGAGAGAGGGGGGGCAGGAGAGAGGGGGGGCAGGAGAGAGGGGGGGCAGGAGAGAGGGGGGGCAGGAGAGAGGGGGGGCAGGAGAGAGGGGGGGCAGGAGAGAGGGGGGGCAGGAGAGAGGGGGGGCAGGAGAGAGGGGGGGCAGGAGAGAGGGGGGGCAGGAGAGAGGGGGGGCAGGAGAGAGGGGGGGCAGGAGAGAGGGGGGGCAGGAGAGAGGGGGGGCAGGAGAGAGGGGGGGCAGGAGAGAGGGGGGGCAGGAGAGAGGGGGGGGCAGGAGAGAGGGGGGGGCAGGAGAGAGGGGGGGGCAGGAGAGAGGGGGGGGCAGGAGAGAGGGGGGGGCAGGAGAGAGGGGGGGGGCAGGAGAGAGAGGGGGGGGCAGGAGAGAGAGGGGGGGGCAGGAGAGAGGGGGGGCAGGAGAGAGGGGGGGGCAGGAGAGAGGGGGGGGCAGGAGAGGGGGGGGGCAGGAGAGGGGGGGGGCAGGAGAGGGGGGGGCAGGAGAGGGGGGGGCAGGAGAGGGGGGGGGCAGGAGAGGGGGGGGCAGGAGAGGGGGGGCAGGAGAGGGGGGGCAGGAGAGGGGGGCAGGAGAGGGGGGCAGGAGAGGGGGGGCAGGAGAGGGGGGGCAGGAGAGGGGGGGCAGGAGAGGGGGGGCAGGAGAGGGGGGGCAGGAGAGGGGGGGCAGGAGAGGGGGGGCAGGAGAGGGGGGGCAGGAGAGGGGGGGCAGGAGAGGGGGGGCAGGAGAGGGGGGGCAGGAGAGGGGGGGCAGGAGAGGGGGGGCAGGAGAAGGGGGGCAGGAGAGGGGGGGCAGGAGAGGGGGGGCAGGAGAGGGGGGGCAGGAGAGGGGGGGCAGGAGAGGGGGGGCAGGAGAGGGGGGCAGGAGAGGGGGGGCAGGAGAGGGGGGGGCAGGAGAGAGGGAGCATGTGGCAAGTAAAATCCAACTGAGCACAAATTAATTTATGATTTCTACACAATGGTAACATTTTACAATGATGAATACACTGCAAGAAAGACAATGTAAAAAAAGAAAATGCACATTGAAAGACTTGTTCATGAAGGAAAGAGGCCCATATACTGATTGTGGGAGCCACTTGCAATTACTACAATTTGTGGAAATATGGGATCATCTGTTAAAGTAAATAAGAATAACATAGCAAAACCAGAAACTCATGGGAAGAATCCCACAAAAAAATAACTACATTTTTGCGCAAGAAAAAGTGTTCCACTAAGTACGGTCTTTCAATTACATATGGAATACACACGAGCTGTAGAATTAATAAGTATGAAAACTGCAAGTAGAATCAGCGTTAGATAAACAACAACAACTTACAATGTTATCGCAATGTTTGTAGCAGGAAGAAGAGAATTAACTGAAATGCAAGCTGGGACAACATAGGAAGTGAAAACAAAACTTTAACAACTTTAATGAAGGTAATTTGGAGACGTAATCAAAGCAGTGTCATACATATTTTACAAATCTTCGATACCAGAAAGCGGCCTGTGGAATAAGAAAATGCGACAGTGTTGTGGAAATGCTAGACTAGTCCCCAGGCTATATTAATAATTCAACCAATATAGTTTGGTGATATAATTCTGACAGTGGAGAAATCACTATTGGGGTACCCCATGGCTCAATCTTAGGTCTACATACAAGCATACATACAGAAACAAAAGGTATGGTAGAGAAAGTTCTTAAAAGTATCACTGACTGGTTTTCTGTGAATGGTCTCGTCCTCAATTCTGAAAGGACACAACATACTCAGTTCTGCACATCTACTGGTAATACACCAGTGATAAGTGTAGCACACGGCAAGAAAATAATAAATAGGGTGGACACTTCAAAATTCTTTGGTGTCCATATTGAGGAGAATTTAAATTGGAAATAGCGTATTTTGGAATTCCTAAAAAAAACTTAGTTCAGCTGTATTTGGACTTAGAATCACTGGAAATCTTGGGGGGGGGGGGGGGGGGGGGGGGGGGGGAGGGAAATCAGAAAGTTGACATATTTTGCATAGTTTCATTAAATAATATCACATGGGATAATGTTCAGGGGTAACTCACTTTTAAGAAAGAAAGTCTTAATTTGCAAAGACGTACTGTAAGAAAAATATGTGGTGGTCACCCACAAACACCTCGATGTCTCAGAATGTGTCCTGTTAACCAAACCCTTCCTTAGGCAAATTGTGCCACAAATTTCTTTTCGCCCTGATTCTATGATGGTTGGAACTTAAATAGTGGCAACTATTTATTCATGACCGATGCAAAAGAGTTACATGTTTGCGCCTGTTACTGTCCTTCAAAGTAGTCGCCAGCAATGCGTAGAACCCATTGCCAGCGATGTAGAAGGTGCAGTATACCATTAGCAGAGCCTGTCCTGTCGATGGTGCGAATGGAGCAGTCTACTGCCTGTCGAATCTTTGGAACAGTTCTGATGCAAATGCCATGAAGTGGTTCCTTCATCTTCAGAATCAAATCAAAGTCACAAGGACTTAAGTTCGGGAAGTATGGTGGGTGGTATAGTACTTTCCAGTCCCATCGACCAAAGAGCAGCTTGCGCTGTATGTGCTTGTGCATTGTCATGCAAAATGATGGGTGGGTTGCGCAGAAAGTGTCGCTGCTTCTTTCGAAAAGCTGATCGCAGGTGATGCTCCAAAAACAAACAGTATTACTGTGCATCGATGGTCTGCCGTGGAGGAATGTAATGCGTTAGGATAACACTATCACAATCGTACATGAGGATCACCAAAACTTTAGACCGCTCCATTCGCACCATCAACACAAAAGGCTCTGCTAATGGTACACTATGCCTTCCACATTGCTGGCATCGGGTTCTACACAAAGCTGTTGACTACTTTGAAGAACAGTAACAGGTGTAAACATGTAACTCTTTTGTATCGGTTGTGAATAAATAGTTGCCACTATTAAGTTCCAACCCTCATATTAGTATCTCTTCATTAGTTGCATGCTCTACCTATCTGATCTTCAGCATTCTTCACTTCCATAAATTTAAAGTCACTGTTACCAACTTTCTCTTCTTCAGAAATGCTTTTCTTGCAATAGCCTATCTACATTTTATTTCCTTCCTACTTCAGCCATCATCAGTCATTCCAATGGCAAAATAGCAAAACTCATCTACTACTTTTAGTGTCTCGTCAACATCACCTGATTTAACCTAATTACATTTCAGACCCTCATTCTGCTTCTGTTGGTGTTCCTCTTGTATCCTCCTTTCAAGACACTGTTCACTCCATTCAACTGCTCTTACAAGTCCTTTGCTGTTTGTCAGAACTTCGGTGTCACAAACCTCAAAATTTTATTTTTTCTCCCTGACCTTTAATTATTTTACCAATATTCTTTGGTTTCCTTTACTGCTTGCTCAATGCAGATTGATGATAGGCTCCCCCGCTCACTTTCTTCTCAACCACTGCTTCTCTTTCACGCCCTCCGAGTCATGTAACTGCCGTCTTGTTTCTGTGCAAGTGGTATGTACCTCTTCACACCCTGTATTTCACCCTGCCGCCTTCAGAATTTCTGAGCATATTCCTGTCAACATTGTCAAAGCTTTCTCCAAATCTACAAAAGCTATAAACACAGTTATGTCTTTCCTTGACTTATCTTCTATGAGAAGTCATTGGGTCAGTATTGCCTCACATTTGTAACACTTCTCTGGAAGCCAAACTGTTCTCTCTGAGGTTGGCTTCTAACAGTTTTTCCATTCTTTTGTAAATAATTTGTGTCACTGTTTTTCAGCCTTGACTTATGAAACTGGTAGTTCGGTAATATTCACACCTGTCAGCACTTACTGTCTTTGGAATTGGAATTATTACAAGTCTGAGGGTATTTCGCCTGTCTCATATCTTGCACACCTAGTGGAATAGTTTTGTCACGACTGGCTGTCCCAAGAATATCAGTAGTTCAGATGGAATGTCATCTACTCCAGCAATATTGTTTCAACTTAGGTCTTTCATTAAACTGTTAAATTATTCTTGCAGTATCGTCTCCTATCTCATCTTCATCTACGCCCTTTACCTGTTCCTGCTTAACCCTCGTATTTTTAGACTTTTGTATTCCATTCACCTGCCTCATTTGCTGCATTTTTATATTTTCTCCTTTCATCAGTCCAATACGCCCTGTGATATACAAGGACTTCTGCTAGGCATTGTGTTTTTACCTATTTGATCCTTTCCTGCCTTCACTATTTCTTCTCTCAAAGCTACTCATTGATTGTCTACTGTATTGCTTTCCCCCCGTTTCAGTCTACTGTTGACTAATGCTCCTTCTGAAGCTTTCTACAACCTCTGGTTCTTTCAACTTACCCTGAACCCACCTCCGTAATTTATGACCTTTTTGCAATTTATTCCGTCTTAACCTACAGTTCATAACCAATAAAACTGCTCAGAAATTTAAAATCTGGTTCTGAAATCTCTATCTTACCATTATACAACCAATCTGAAATCTTCCAGTGTTTCCTGGTCTCTTCATGTAAACAACCTTCTTTCAAGATTCTTAAACCAAGTGTTAGTAGTGATTAAATTATGCCACATGTAAAGTTCAACCAGGCGACTTCCTCTATCATTTCTTTCCCTCAGTCCATGTTCACCTACTATTATCCTTCTCTTCCTTCTACTATCAAATGCCGGACCCTCACAAAATTAAATTTTCATCTCCCTTAACTATCTAAATAATTTCTTTTCTCTCATCACTGTACACTGGAGCCATATTTAAAAAAAAGTATGGACATTGCTAACTGCTGAAAAATGTGATACATAAGTCCTTCATGCTTGTCATCATCTATTTCTTTCTTTCACATTAATTGGGGGGGGGGGGGTGTGAGGGAGAGAGACCATTCATTGTGTTTTGATCTACACAGCAGGTTAGGGTATCATTATGTTGCATTATCTTCAGTCCAAGCTGACATGTTGTAAACCTACTGTATACTTTGCCATATTTAAAAAACCTTGAGGTATAAAATGTTACCAATTAGAGTAGTTAATGTAGGAGAACATGAAGATTAAAGCATCATGTGAAATTTGTTATTTAGGCATTTTATTGTCATTTGTTTAAATAAACATATTTGCTAATTTGCATGGAACTGCTCTGCCCATTACCTAGACTAGATTAATATCAACTGTTTTCTGTTTACTATTTATTTTTTACTGTCACTGTGGTTATTCAAGTAAATGTGTAGTGCATGTATTGCTAATTCATTTACTAAAACAAAACTTTTACAAAGTTTTCATGTTATTTATACCAAAAATGCTCAACAAAATGTTTATGTGCCCAGGTGTAAAGTAACATTTTATATATGTTAAAAACTGTAGTTGTGCATGGAAATCCAGTCTCTTTGGAAAAAATGTCATCTACTGCTCAAATACGGGTAAAATGTAACACTGCTATGACACAAAAAGAAGTGAACTTCTATGGCATTGCAGCCTAGGACATACAAATCGTGTGAGTATGCCGAAGTTGGCAAAAGTTTAACATGACTATGTGGTCCAAGATCCCAGCGAGTTGCGCATAATGGGAAACAGTCATATCTTCCACTCAAAGCTACCAAAAGGTGTTCTAAACACACCTTGGAATTAATACATCCGGATTCATGGTGGCCAATAGAAACAATGCCTATTGCTGGAAATAATTATTGTTGCTGAGAGACCCAATTCAACTTGTTGAAGAGGCTATCCCAGCAGCTACTGAGGGAACAGGGTGCAACCAACTGCAGATTGTGGTGCATATTGGAACAAATGATGCCTGTTGTCTGGGCTCCGAGGTCGTACTTGGACCATCCCAGCGACTGGCAGAGATGGTTGACAAGACCAGCCTTGCGCAAGGAGTTGCGACGAAGCTCACAATTTGCAGTATTGTCTCCAGAACTGATCGTAGCCCATTGCTTTGGAGTCGAGTGAAGGACCGAACCAGAGACTTTGAAGGTTCTGTGACAAGCTAAGCTGCAACTTCCTGGACCAGCGCCATAGGGTTCAGAGATGTACAGTCCCCCCTCATTGGGTCAGGTGTGCAGTACTGCTACTCAGGCAGCTGACTATATGTAGAGTGCAAGTATTTTTAAGATTATGCAGCTCTCCATCCAATCCAGATACCAACAGCTATAGGACACCCTGATGTATCAGTGTAAGAATGAAGAAGAGGCCTCCCATATGCGAGAGTATTGAGATCATAATGGTTACCTGCTGAACCATTTGCAACAAAGTGCCACAGTTTGAACGGCTCTTGAAAAGCACTGAAGCTCACAAAATACTAGGTACAGAAAGCAGGTTGAAACCTGAAACTGACAGTTGAGATGTTTGGGGAAAATTTAAGTGTATATTGCAAGGTTAGGCTAATGAGAAATAGCAGTGGCGTATGTCACAGTAGACAAGAAACTCAGATCCACCAAGATAGAAATTGAAGCTCCATGTGAGATTGTTTTGGCAAGACGCAATATCAGGGGTGGGCATAAAATAATTGGCTCTTTCTATTGTCCACAATATGTAATTCTATCTCCTCATGTAACTGAAAACTATAGTGAAAACCTCAGTTCGCTTGTACACAAGTTCCCCAATCCTAAAGTAATCATTAATAGAGACTTTAATCACACAAAAATCAACTGGGAAAATTGCAGTTTTGTTGGTGGTGGGTGTGATAATACATCCTGTGAAACATTATATTAAATGCCTTCTCTGAAAACTACCTAGAACAGATAGTTCAGAAACCCACTCACAATGCAAATGTATTGGCTCTCATGGCGACAAACAGACCTCAACCACGGTGTACAGTCACTAAAGAAACAGACTATGGCGTAATAGGTATAAAGAGTAATGTGTGATGCCTTCAATGACTACCATAGTAGAATATTGTCAAATGATCTTTCACGAATCCCAAGGAAATTCTGGTCATATTTAAAGGCTACTAGTGGCACCCAAGTTAGTATCCTGTCCCTAGTGAATGACACAGGAACTGAAACTGAGGGTAGCAAAGCAAAAGCTGAAATGCTTAACTCTGTTTTCAAATATTTCTTTATAAAGAAAAACCCAGGAGAACTGTCCCAATTTAATCCTCATACCACTGAAAAGGTGAATGAAGTGTCAGTGGTGTTGAGAAACAGCTGAAATCGTTAAATTGACAACTCTCCAGGGCCCGATGAAATCTCAACCAGATCCTACACCGAATTTGTGGCTGTTGGCCCCTCTTCTACCTACATCTATCCTAGATAACTCAAACTAAAAACTGTTCCCAGTTCTTCGAAGAAAACACAGGTCACACCAGTCTATAAGAAGGGTAGTGGAAGTGATCCACTAAACTATTGTAAAATATCCTTGACATAATTTATTGTAGAATCTTGGAACATATTCTGAGCGCAAGTATAATGAGGTATCTCTAACAGAATAATGTGCTAAATGCCAACTTGCATGCGTTCCAAAAACATCAATTATGTGAAACTCAACTTACTTTTCTCACATGACATCCTGAAAGTTTTGGATCAAGGCAACCAGGTAGATGCAGAGTTTATTGATTTCTGAATAGCATTTGACCCATTGCTGCACCTATGCTTATTGTCAAAAGTATGACCATATTGGGTATCAAGTGAAATTTCAGACTGGTTGAGGACTTTTTGGTAAGGAGATGTTATCTTGGATGGAGAGTCATCATCAGATGTAGAAGCAACTTCAGGTGAGCCCCAGGGAAGTGTGTTGAGAACCTTGCTGTTCATGTTGTATATTAATGATCTTGCGTACAACACTGACACTAAATCACACATTTTGCAGAAGATGCAGTTATCTATAATGAAATACTATCACAGAGAAGCTGCATAAACAATCAGATCTTGATAAGATTTAAAAGTAGAGTGAAGGTTGCCAACTAGCTTTAAATTTTCAGAAAAGTTAAATTGTGCACTTCACCAAATGAATAATGTAGTATCCTATGACTATAAATCAATGAGTCGCTGTTGGACTCAACCTACTTAGACAAATTCCCGGATGTAACACTTTTTAGGGAAATGAAATAGAATGGAATGATCACATATATTCAGTCATGGGTAGAGCAGGTGGTAGACTTTGGTTAACTGGCAGAATACTGGGGAAGTGCAATCAGTTTACTAAGGATCCCTTGTGCAACCCATTCCAGAATACTGCTCAAGTGCAGGGGGCCAATACCAAATAGAACCAACAAGGGATACTGAACATATACAGAGAAGGTCAGCAAGAATGGTCACAGGTTTGTTTGACCCATGCTAGTGTGGCAAAGAAATACTGAAGAAACTTAATTGTCAGCCTCTTGAAGATAGATGTAAACCATTAAGTCTACAAACTAAGTTTCAAGAAACAGTTTTAAATGATTACTTGATGAATACACAAACTCTTACATATCAATGACATAGAGATCATGACTATAAGATTAGATTACTTACATCATGCAAAGAGGCATTCAAACAATTATTCTTCCCTTGCTGCACATGTGAATGGAATGGGGAGAAACTCTCATAACAAGATACAATGGGGCGTACTCTCTGCCATGCATTTCCTGGAGATTTGCAGAGTATAGATGTAAATGTAGATGGTTGAAAAACTACAAACCATGAGGTTCGATGTCAACTTACCGAAGGAGTATTGGCTTACATTTAAAGTCACCCAAAATAAAGAAATCTCGTTGCCATCATGTCACAGATAAAATAATTTTTTTCAGATTTTTTTAGATCAAAACTGTAGTCGGGGGGGCTATTTTGAAATGTCTAGCATTTTCTCCTTCTCGCGTCAGTACAAAAGGTAGGTTGAAAGTTTTTAACTACTATAACTCCCTTATTTATATATCAATTTTATTCAATTTGGTGTCATTTGAAAGATAAAAGGACCAACTATATCACTAAACTATAAAAATGGTGCAACTTTGCATATAAATATGTGCAAATCTGTAATTAATGTCGTTTTTCAATTTTTTTTATGAACTTCATGAATTTTTTTTCATCAAAATCACAAGTTTCACCATTTTAAATTTTGTCTCAAAGAATTCCTATTGTACCACATTAAAATAAAACTGAAGGGTGTTTGTTCTGTTTAATCATTTAAAACAGAAAGAACATAAATAATAATATAGATGTTTCATTTTGTGACTCTTACCTAGGTCACAAATGATGATCAGTTCTCATAAAAGACATTCATAAAATTCAAAAAAGCATTGATTCTGTCAAACAAGTTTTCAATGGACAATTTTATGTCTGATTCAAAAGTATATAAATGAGCAGTACTTGTGCTTGCACTAAGAGCAGGCAAAGTCATTAAAATGTTTTCATAAGATATCCAGCAAACATCAGTGTGAAGTGGCCATGAATAGCTTGAGGAAGGGCCACTTAGACTTATGAACTTGAGTTTTGCACCTCTGTGTTCTTCACTTATCACTAGAATTTTTCCAAGCCACCACTGGTTATCGTAGATAGCTGCGACAAATGTTTCTTCTTAAATTGCGTTAGAGGTCATTGTTTTGAATTCCATGAGGAACTTGAATGAATTTAGTAGATGATGAAACACGCTTTATCAGCAACTTGTTTTCATTCAGTGGTTTGAAAAATGATTCACTCCTGTCTCAGGAAAGGTAGAACCAGTCTCATATCGTTTTTGTAATACATTTGTGAACTTTGTTATCTTCTCTGTTTTAACATAAAAGGTTTCTATTCCTGGAACATAAGTTTTGGCAAATATAAACAGATCTTTTGGACTTAAAATGTGACTGTCATATGGATGCTGAAAACTTGCTCTTGTTGCTAAACATTTAATAGTACCACCAACTCCATCACATGCATTTTTGCCAAGACTAGTGGCAAAATAATTCCGTTCTGCAGTTACTCCATGATCTTGCTTGTGATGGCACAAATTTAAAAAGTTATTAAAGTTTTTACATTGTGCAGAACTGCCATCACTGAAGTACATAACATGCTGGATGTGTGGTAATTGTTCCAATACATAAGTGAGAGCAGTTTTCTGGAAAACACAGAATGTGTTCGTATCATGCTGCAAACAGTCACTTATACAACACAATGACATTGACTTAATGCAATCATCTGTTTTAAAATACACCACAGAAGCATGAAGGGTGACTTGAATGCCCTGCCAGTAAAATCCTTGGGCAGCAACCTGAAGCAAACAGGTATAGTTCTCTGCAAAATCCACTATGATGATGCATGTAGTATCAGAGAGGTTTTCTTTGCTTGATTTGAAGTAGTTACTCAGATTTTGATACATAATGACGTGTTAGGTTTTGAAGTTTTTGCATGAGATACTCAACAAATTCATCGGTTGTCTTCATTAATGTCTCCAGTGTAGGTAAATCAGTTTGCATCCATTGTTTGGATACAACATTTTCACAATCTTGTAAGGACTCCAGATCCATTAAAAAATTGCACAGTTCATATTCGTCATGACACCAAGATCAGCGATACAGCATGCGCTCCTCGTTTTACAGATTGCAAACAAGTTTCTGTAGAAGTTCAGTGTACGGTTCTTTCACATGTGCAGCATGTTTAAACAGTTTTATGTTTTGGTGATACATGCATACACATACGTTATGCATTCCACGACTGTTTACAGTAACCCATTCTTTTGGCCTAAGTTCACAAAATTTAGTAAAACCAATTTTATCTTCAAGGTATTTTTCTCTGAAAGCTAAGTATACATCTTTCAGCTTATGTAAAATTAGTCTTTTTGTCTTATACACTCTTTTGCCATTTTCTGAAGGGACAGACAGACCGTTCTTTTTATTAGCAGAAATGCGAATTATATCATCTTCACAGTAAAAATTCTGGACACTGTTTTTCTACATCCTTACATATTCTGTTTCCCAATTTATAACTCCCTTTTGACAAAATACCATCTTCTTTTAGTAATACCCTCGATTTCTTTACCATGTATTCGGTAGTGTTAAAAAACATTCGGATTTTTTTCTTCACTCCATGAAGCTGGTGTTAAGATAAGTATTTGTAGTTTATCTTTAAAAGAACTTCTGCTGAATTTCTCTTTAAGTTTTCACATTGAAATATTACAATCTGTACATTCAGCACTTTCTTCAGACGCATTTTTCACTGGAACATGTAGCACTTCTGATGCTGTTTGCTGGAATTTTAAAGCTAAGCGGCGAGACTTGGATCGAATGTATTCTGGATGCCTGTCTTGTGCTCTCTTGGTAACCTTAAGTAGTTCACAACTTTCATTAAGTTTTTGAAAAGCTGTAGATGGATCTGATGTATATTCTTGATCTTTAACTTTACATTCATCCATCCCTGGAATGTTATCCCCCATAGGAGATAAAATGTCCTTATGGCATGTTACGCACAGCTTGGTACCTCGGATAAGTCCAAGGGTTTTATATTTCCTTGCCATCGTTAAAGAAATGGGTTTCAAAGATTTCTTAGCAGTCTTTTTACCATGCTTCTTAAAAGGGTCACAGCAAAATCTTTGTCTTCAAATGTTCCTAAATAGAGCCTTTTGTGAGAAGAACAACCACACTCAATATTTTCACAGGTGCTTCTTAGCTTCAATAATTCAATATCAGTTTGATTCAGGCTTGACATATCTATTAAATCAAGCTCTTCACTGCTACTACTTTTCTTCTGACACACAACTGCTGACACAAAACCTAAGGAACATTTGTTTCGCATTGTGATTTTTAATCAACTGTGTATGTTGCAGAAAATAACTCGATGGTTTGAAACTTTTTCTTGTTCTCTAATTACCAGACAGAATGGCTGCTTATGTAAGAAGAACAAAATCAAGACAAAAAGTCTTTCAGATATATAAAGTGCACAGACATACAAAAAACCTAACACACACAGCTTGTGAGTGTTGCTGCTAGACTGAATTTTTCCATTGTTGTTTCATGTATTGTTGATTTGCTATTTGAAGCAATTAATTATTACAGCATTATTGAAAAAGTATGGCAGTAGGAATTATTTGAAACAAAAATTCAGATGGTGGAATTTGTGATTCTGCTGAAAAACAATTTGCAAAAAAAAGTGAGAAATTACAAATTTTCAAACATTTGTTGCTTAGACACTGCACTATTCTTTTACTTTCCAATGACACCAAATTGATAAAATTGATTCATAAATAAAAAAGTTATAGTGTTTACCAATTTACAAGGCCTTTGTTTCTCAATGCCAGATGGAAGAAGGGGTCCACATTTCAAAATGGTCTCCTAATTACAATTTTGATCAAAAAATTCTAGAAAAAATATTTTAACCGTAACTCATTATGCACATTTTTACATCAAATTTTCTGAAAAATCTGTGACATAAGGGCAACGGCCACTGGGTGATTTCACATGAAATTACTCTATTAGGTTTCTGTGTCTACAGCTGCATACCTACCAAATAGTTTTCATCCACCACACTCAGAAGTAAAATGCAATATGAATTTTGGTACAGGAGAAAGCTAGCTTTGTCACACCTAAGGATTTTTGCTTGCAGTGCTACGGGTCACATTCTGAAACGCCATCGCATTAAGTAGTAAACAAGAACTCACAGAAATTAACATTTGTAGATTACTGCCAGGCAACCAAAGGCTATCGATTCATCGATAGGGAGACTTACTAGATAACTGTCAGTAGCAATGTCCATCTCTTAGAGAATGACATTTTCTAAATTCAAAGGTAGACGAACCTAACATCACAGGTACTTTACATTTGAGGTGGATGTAAATATTGCTGTCACAACAGATTGAATGTGAAGTTTAGTTAAGCCTGATGTGGAAGTTACTGGCTATAGATCCTATGTTCCCGTTACATGAACTACGTGTATGAATCAAAGGGCTGTACTTGACAGGTGTGTGTGTGTGTGTGTGTGTGTGTGTGTGTGTGTGTGTGTCAGACTTTGGTTGGTAAGTTTTCGAGATTTTGTTTGTTTTTTATTGTAGTACATATGATGGGTCTTGTGTATCAAAAATGGCACTGATGCAGTTTTTTATGAATTTTTGGTTTGTGTTGTAAGGTACTGGAAATCGTGCTGATTTGTGACTGGTAAGCGTCATGGAGTTTGTTTTATCTATATGGATGATTTTTGGTTTTCAATATAAGTTACGTGCACTAGTTTTGTTTTAGCTATTAGTTTAAATGAAGTGTTCCATACCAGAGTTATGAGGTTTTGTAGATGATGTTTAAGCTAAATGAGTCAAGCAACATTTCTGGTACTGTGTTTTTGAGGTATACCTGGGTTCTGCTACCGTGGACTTCGTTTGAGTCATGTATATCAGGTGAAATTTCCAATGCCAGTTTTATTGATTTCCCAGAATTAATAACAATAATGTCCCCCACTAAAAACACTACCTTCATGTGGTGTGTTGATAGTTAAAGACATACAATTTTATATCTCACAGTCTACTGAGCAGTTATGTTGCACAAGCAAATAGCTGCCTTGTTGATAATTCCCTGGGTGAAAACTGATGGTTGTACTGTTTTCTTCACTGCTTCCTATGTATTTCCTATCATACAGCAACAAATGATTTATTCTTATTGTCTTCATCTCAGCATTACTTATGGCAAAAAATAAAGAAAACAAACAGCAATTTCTATGCAGACTTAGAAAATAAGCTAATGAAACACGCGAGAAATGTATATATGGGACGTAATAAACCAACTCTCAACTATTTTTATAACAATTTTCTACTCTACATACCACAAAATGAACTAAAACTTTAGTTAATGCAACTGGGAAACAGTCCCACACAAAATATGTGAGGAAACTAATTACACTTACCACTGCTGCAGGTGTAGCAACTTCTACTTCTTGCACGTCTCTTCCTCCTTCAGCAGCTGACCGAACTTGGCCATCCGGCACTATTCTGTATGCCGGATCCATCAAGTCTCTTTATGTAATGTCACTGGCTTGTCTCCATCTGAGCTGGCGCTACTGAAAATCGTAAATGCCACATGCTAACAACTAAGCTAGGTATCAAAACGCTTTCAAAGTATGATGTATGGTTACTAATTTCAGAGAAAAGGAAAGTTATTTCTTACATGGTTACTTCATTGGCATGTGTAATAAGCTAAGGTAAACTGAACGTTTTAAAAAGTTTCCTTTGTCCCTTATCAAGCATATCACCTACTGATGTTCAATACATTAACCATATGGATTACTGCACTACAACTCTCACAGCAATGAGTATTATGTACAGTGGGCAACTTTCACGGGTAGGTATGTGACAAAGTGGCACAGAAAAAGATTGTTTCAGCTATATTTAACTAATGACTATACAGCTTACAGTGGTTCACTCGTAGACATCTGTTGCCATCTTCAATGTGGGAATTCTATAGTGTGTACACTTTCAGTCTCACTTTTGTACATGCTTATGTTACAGATAAATTGCAGAGTTGTTACAGATAAATTACAGCGTTGTTACACTGAGGGTAAAGTTTTAGGAGTTATGCTGACAGAATTAATCAACTGACAAATTTAATTTACACAAATCTGTGTATAGCTACTCTTCTTTTGAATTTATGTAGTTGCCACATGGCATATAGGCATCTGGTGCATATAAATTTCTAAGAATTGTACGTCTGACAAATCCGATGTGTGTGTTAACAAAGCTAGATAAATATATACGCGAAATTCAAATGTATAAAGTAACATATATCAAAATAAAATAAAATATCAAACTGTATCGCCCGCAAAGAGGCAGCTACATTTCAGCCACTTACGTCATGACGTGATCAGTCGCAACATTATCACAATACGTAGAAAACACTACAATGTGACATAGCAATTACTGCATCACATGAAAGGACTGAAAAGAAACGATCAATTTGGCTATTGTTCTTTACGTCGCTTGTTAAGATCCGTACTATGCCGTTCACTTCAATTCTCATTCTACATGTTAATTAAGGGCAGCGAAACATGGGAGACAACGAAGAAAGTCTGATTCAAAAGATTATCCTGTTAGTCGTTCCAACTTTCAAAACTCGTGAGACGTTTCCAAGTACACAAGACACCAAGAGTTAAGTTGCAGAACGAACAAGTCTGCTTTAATAACGTCCTAGGGGCCATTTCACAAAAGACAGTATGTGCAGCCATGGGAAGCACTAAAAATTTCTCCTTAAAATCTTCATAGTTTATTATGTAGTATCGCTTTATTTTCAATACCTTTCACATCACTGTTGACTAAAACACAATGGTTTAGCGTGTTGGTTAATGCTGTACTTACCAATGACATGAAAATATAAAGACTCTTCTATCCCCCTGCGAACTACAAAATACGTGCAAGCATGTTTACATTACACTAATGTAGTTGCTCTTTCCTTCTTTCTAATGTTTTTGGCCGCAGAAGTTATTTCAGTTGTCAACTAGCCTGATGTTATTAGTAAAGCTAATATGCTGCAAAGATCTGTTCGGCAAGAATCTACGGCGACAGTACGACTACGTGTTCACTTTAATTTTTTTTGTAAAGTGCTACTGAACGGAAACAGCAGGTTTCAGATGAATGTCCTAAGCAAATTACAGAAAAATATCCCATAAAGGTTCTTACGTAAATAAATGAAGAACTGCTACTACTGCAACGACGAATATATATGAAGGGAAGGAATATAAGAATTTCGTGAGACAGTTGGGTGGCTTGTCAACCAATCAGAATGCTTTTACGTCCGAGAGAGGCGTAGACGGACTGTGTGCCGGGAAATATTTACATGTTGCCACATCGTGGTTTAAGAATTTTATATCCGAAAATATCTGCTCAGCTGAAGTCGAAGAACAATGTTTTTGAGACTGGTGCATGCCGTTTACACCCCTCAATCTGTAATATTCCCTGTTATTTTAAATCTTTGTGACGTCACGTGATTCATCGACATGATGTTCGAAACGTGCGCAACTTTTGTGTGTACGTAGGAGGTATGCAGCTGTATCAGGATTGTAAATAAATGTCGGACGAATACCACACTTTGTAGGTGCATTTAAGAGAATTTAACGGCATGTTATAAAAATTGGACACTAAGAAAACCATAATGAATTGTGCTATTGCAAATCCAACTTCGCTACACATTTTCCCGTGAAATTTTGAGGTCAGTACTTTGAAAGCTCTGTGGATCAAGAGGAATGTTAGATACGACACATCAGCTTTGGCCAGTGTCGTAATGTGTGCTGTCGCGTCACCTTTAGGTGCATATATTTACCGTTTTTTATTTGGCGAAACCAACCCCCAACGAATGTTAGAGCATTAAAAATTATTTGTGGGTGACAGACTGAACTGCAGTTCAGTGCGAGGTTGGAATGTGACAGGCTGGTTGTGATTTAGCGAAGTCAGCAAACGTGATATTTTTTTAAAAAAAAAGCCTGGTTGTAGTGGCCGACTGATCTGCAGCTTAGCCCGTTTGAAAAAATCGCCAAGAGCATCACTTTTTATGGTAGTGGCCATATTGTTTACTGCGTTTGTCGCGTTTTTCTTATGTCGCTGGTCACAACCAAGAAGCCGAAGTGCTTATCGATCGTGTGTCGCTTTGGAAGCAACAAGCAACAGTTGTGTATTTTCCCTGTTGACAAACGTATCAACAGTTTACCTTAAGAGTGCTAAAATGAGAAATATAGCAGTAGAGGTCATTCTGTTATCGGGCGCCGGATTAGCTGGCTGGTATGGGGGTAGATGGTCAGAACGTAAACGTTTAAGCACCGCCCATCCAGTGCTACCTGGTGTGCCTTTGTTTGGAACTGTATCTGCTGCTGCTCCCATAACTCCTAAGGAAATCACGGTAGTTGATGAAAATACGACGAACATGCCAGTACCAAAAAGTAGAGTTTCACAGGTAAATGTTTGTTTTTTCTGTCCTGTACTTATGACACGTATTTGTAATTTTTAGAAGTGTTACACACGTGAAAAAATAATTTTCTCTCATTACAGATCATGAGGTTTGGCTTTCCAGGGCTTGACAATGTGAGATCGTTTGACGATTTCATTTTGTCTTATGATCGAAGAAATCGTGTAGCCCATTGGGTGTTTGAACACTTAAAACGCGAATCAGTGAAGCATAACGATGCAATAGATCGTTCCAAGTGCGAATTCAAGGAGGATGACTCTATTCATAAATTCTTTAGGTACTGTAAGTAGATTTCACACAACTTGTAATTCATACCTGGAAACCTTTACCATCACACAACCATTAATTTTTCCTCTTTCATGTTTCCATTGAGTACTCGTAATAAATAGCAATTTTGAAGGAACAAACCACGTTTTCGGTAAGTTGTTGTTGTTGTTGTTGTCTTCAGTCCAGAGACTGGTTTGATGCAGCTCTCCAAGCTACTCCATCCTGTGTAAGCTTCTTCATCTCCCAGTACCTACTGCAACATACATCCTTCTGAATCTGTTTAGCATATTCATCCCTTGGTCTGCCTTTACTATGTTTACCCTCCATGCTGTCCTCCAATACTAAATTGGTGCTCCCTTGATACCTCAGAACATGTCCTACCAACTGATCCCTTCTTCTAGTCAAGGTGTGCCACAAATTTCTCTTCTCCCAGATTCTATTCAATACCTCCACATTAGTTATGTGATCTACCCACCTAATCCTCAGCATTCTTCTGTAGCACCACATTTCGAAAGCTTCTATTCTCTTGTCCAAACTATTTATCGTCCATATTTCACTTCCATACATGGCTACACTCCATACAAATACTTTCAGAAACTACTTACTGACACATAAAAGAATCTATACTTAATGTTAACAAATTTCTCCAGAAACGCTTTCCTTGCCTTTGCCAGTCTACATTTCAGGAAGTATCCGTAATAAATAGTAGTTTTCAAGAAGGAGCAATTGTGTATGCGTGTCAGTTGTACAAAATTGATCAAATAACATCACCAATTGTAAAACATGGGTTAAAATTTAAAATTTATTTGATTCTCAACTTGTGGTGGATTGCAAATGCTTAGATTATTCTGTAACATCCACAGCTTTGGAAAAAAAAATCGCAGACAGTGATGAATAATTAATGGAAGAAGCATCTCTATGGCCTATACTCTTTGTGTATTCATCTCAACATTGGAGAGAAATTCCAACTCGTGCAAAACCCAATTTGGAAATATGGAAGCGTCCGATCCCGCCCGTCTGCTTTGACCCATGACGTCACTAATATGGCAGAAACAACCGTACACCACGATTCCAATATGGTGCATATTAAGTCGCTACGTACACACAATGAGGACGAAAATACATCAAAAAACAAACACACACACTTTCCACAAAAAGCCTAATGACACTAACGGGACAAGCGCGGGAAATGAGGTGTTTTTGGGTGGGAGGGCAAACTAAATATAAACAAATTTAGACACCCACCCCCATACAAAACCACGAGAAAAACCGACATCACATAACTCCCCAAATACCACTAAACACAATTATCATCTGGAATCGGACACCTCCCTTGACCTATATAGCTCAACAGCAGCACCCGATCCCATAAATTAGGAGCAAACACTTCCCTTGGCCTATATAGCTCAAAAACATCTCCCAATACCAATAGCAACACACAGCCACACATTTGGATCGAACACTTCCCTTGACCTGCGCACTGTTAATTTTATCCGTCACATCCATTCCTGAACAAAAACTACAACCGATTAATTTTACTAAAATTACCACACGACGTACAGCGAACAACACTAAATTAACCTTCACACAAAATCGTTAACTCACTGAAACGAATTCCACTACAAACACAGCCAACACTCTAACAATTCTGGATAATGAGCAAAAGCAAACTGAGCCCATTACACCATACAAACGAAAACCCTGAACATACCACCAGAGAGCACAACAAACCACAACATGATGACATCTACAAACACGCCACACTCACAAACCAAAGTCCGCGCCGTCATAACGTCACACACGACAACACCCTTATGTCATGGGTCGAAGGCTACGCGTGGGATTGGACACTTCTGTCGACCCCCCAATTTTTACCATCAATACATACACTTCACGTGATAGCTTCAGTTTTTAAAAACATATTATGCTTAAAGTGCACAATTCTAAAACTGTTATTTAGTGCTAGCAATGTCGTATGTAACATACTTTCTACAGCTTTCCATAGTTTTCTGGTGCTGCTATCCTGTTGCCCATTGTGTTAGTGGTGTTAATGCCCTTATTTTGTTCCCTGTTGTTTTTTATTTGCACATTTTATTTTAATTTAACCATGAAAATGCAAAGTATGAACAACAAGTGAGCCAATGGCAGTAGCTTCGTATTCTATGTTAAATAAAATAATTTGGTCCACTTCTGGCCCAAACACTTAACTGTTTCAGTTAGTTTCCGTGAATCATTTGTGTGATTAATCGTAGCCAAAAATGTGGAATGAGCCCTTTTATTTTCACGTTACACATTCATTATGTGTAAATATGGCTACATCTGATAATAATCTAACTTTTTTCTTTTTTTTCTGTTGCCAGTTAGTAATTCCTAACCATCATCTTTTATGCATTACAAAATTAGAAATTTTTCTATGGAATACAAGGAGTTATCAAGGAGAAATTTTTTCTGTTTGTTTCCAAATTTAACTTTGTTGTCTGCCCGACATTTTACATTATTGGGCAATAGGTTAAAATTTTGATGGTAGCATTGTGAACCGATTTTTATACTAAAGACATCCTTAATGTGGAGTAATGGAAGTCATTTTTTTTCTTTTGGTATTGTAATTATGTATATCATTGTTACATTTGAACTGCAGTGGACTGTTTACAAGAACCTTCATGAGAGAATAAATATAGGGTGAGGCAGAAGTCAGAATGTGAAACTCTGTTAACAGAGCCCTACAAGATGATGATGGGTGAGCATCACACATTATTCTTACAGCATATTTGTTTAGCAATAAACACTACATTTCTTAAAGTTGAGTTACCCCATAACATTGCAGTTCAAAATTGTTGCGCATTTGTTGAGGTGGTCCCCCAATTGTCATAGCAACGAAGTTGCCGTCTGAGTTTCTTTATGGTGGTGGTGTATAGACTGAAGAGAAAAACAAAGAAATTAGACTTCAAAAGATATTATAAAAGTGTCATAGTAGTATTCCAGAAACAAATTAGTAATTTATCCTAGGAATCTGTAACCTACACAAGAAATCAAAAATACAGGTAACAGAAGGGTTGTGCTGTTAACAAAACTAAATTTTTTGGGATTCAAATTCAAGAAAATCTGATGTGAAGATTTCACATCATCCCCAAATTCAAAACTTGCAAAGCTGAGCTGTGTAGTAAGAAATCTCCTCAAGAACACTGGTGCTGAAACAGCTGTATACTTTCACATACATTCATGACTGTGACACTACATCATATGCTGGGAAAAGGTACACCAAACCAAAACAGTCTTTTTTTGGGGGGGGGAGGGGATTATAAGAATAATTATGAAACATACAAGAAACAGTGCAAACCTTGCTTTAAAGTTGCCTACCCTTATAGCACAGCTCACATGGTGCTGACTATGAGAACATTCAAAGTTGCTCAGAACATATGTAACATACCCAAGTAAAGCAAAATCAGCTGTCACAGAACTCTGTCTCATATATAATCATAAAATGAATGATGATGAGATCAGTATTGTGATGCAGATGCCAAGGGTTCCTGGGACAGTATAATTAAGAAGTCTGTTGACGTAAAGATGTTGGAAAATGGAATAAACCAGGATGAAAGTTTTAATTTCAACAAGTCTTGTTTATTCAGATTTCGTGTGCATCACAGTCACAAGAACTGGAAAATGCTGAGAGAATGCGCATCACGTAATGACAGTGCAGGTTTTGAAAAACAAGAATATTGAAGGAAATTGTGAGTGTCATCTAAAAATAGTGGCACAAGACCGACCAAATTTAAATTTGGGTGGACTCAGACAGTGAATACACGTAACAGCATAACATGTCATGCGTGATGGTCCTGACTGGATCGCTTGCCTAAACATTGTGCATAACCCTCGGAAACATCCAGCTGATCTTGTCCTTCCCTACATTAATATGCAGTACTAATAAACAATTGATTTGGATAATAAAGGCATTACATTGTGAGGTGTGTGGCAGGGCAAGTCCCATTGTACAAGTTATTAGAGTTTCTTCCTGTTCCATTCACGTGAGGAGCGCAGGAAGAATGACTGATGGAATGCTTCTGTGCATGCAGTAATCATTCTTATGTTATCCTCGTGATCCTTCAGTGAGTGATATGTAAGGGTTGTAGTAGGTTCGTAGAGCCACCATTTAAAGCTTGTTCTTGAAACTTTTGTTAATAGTCTTTCTTGGGATGGTTTACATCCATCTTCAAGACTCATCCAGTTCAGTTCCTTCAGAATCTCTGTGACACACTCCCACGGATTAAACAGACCTGTGACCATCCGTGCTGCCCCCCCATTTTTTTTTTATCGTTCAGTATCCTCTGTTCATCCCATCTCGTATGTGTCCCACAACTGGAGCAGTATTCTAGAACCAGTTGCACAAGCGATTTGTAAGCAATCTCCTTTGTAGATTGAGTGCACATCTCCAGTATTCTACCTGTACACCAAAGTCACTTACTTCTTTATCCATGACTGAACCTGTGTGATCATTCTGTTCCATATCCTCACAAAATGTTACACCTAAGTATTTGTATGAGTTGGCCGATTTCAACAGTGACTCATTGGATTTTATAGTCATATGATACAATGTTTTTTTTTTTAATGAAGTACACTGTTTTACATTTTTGAATGTTTAAAGCAAGTTGCCAATATCTACACCGTGTTGGAATCTTATTGAGATCTGACTGAATATTTATGCAGCTACTTTCATACAGTACTTCATTATAGATAACTGCAAAATGTGCAAAAAGCCTGGTGTAACTATTACTATTGTGTGCAAGGTAATTAAAATACACTAGGGACAACAAGGGTCCCAAATTCACATCCCTGGGGCACACCCGAAGTTACTTCTACATCTGACGACTCTCCATCTAAGGTAAAATGCTGTGTCTTCTCTACCACAAAGTCCTTAATCCGGTCACAAATTTCACTTGACACCCCATATGGCCATACTTTTGACAAATAGCATAGGTGGGGTACTGAGTCAAATTATTTTCAGAAATCGAGAAATACTTCGTCCACCCAATTGCCTTGACCTGAAGCTTTCAGTTTGTCATGTGAGAAAGGTGCGAATTAGGTTTCACATGATTAATGTTTTCAAAATGCACGCTGGGTGGCATTGAGGAGATCATTCTGTTCAAGATACCTCATTACATTTGCGCTCAGAAAATGTTCTAAGATTCTGCAACAAACTGATGTCAGGGGTATTTTACGATAGTTTTGTAGATGGCTTCTATTACGCTTTTCACAGGTCGGTGTGACCTCCGTCTTTTTTCCAAGAACTGGGCATGGTTTTCATTAGAGGTATTTACAATAGATTACAGTTAGAAGAAGGGCTAATGCAGCTGCAAATTCAGTATAGAATCTGACAGGGATTACATTGGGCCCTGGAGCTTTGTTCAATTTTAATGACTTCAGCTGTTGTTTCATTCGTCTTTTCAGTGGTACAAGGATTAAATTGTGGCAATTGTCCCGGATTTTACTTTGTAAAGGAAAATTTGAAAATAGAGTTAAGCATTTCAGCTTTTGCTTAGCTACACTCAATTCCAGTTCCTGTCCCATTTGCTATGGACTGGACACTAACTTAGGTGCCACTAACAGCCTTTACACATGAGCAGAAATTCCTTGGGATTTGTGAAAGATCATTTGACAATATTCTGCTGCTGTAGTCACGGAAGGCATCACAAATTGCTCTCTTGACAGCCAAATGTGTTTCATTCAGCATATCTCTGTCTATAGCCTTATGCTTTAATGACTATTATGGAGTAATCTTCATTTATTTAGAAGTTTCTTCACAATGACTGTATATCATGTATGCCGTAGTTCTTCTACATGCTCCTGTCCTTTGCTGAAAGTTTCGTGTTCCATACTGAGTTATGACACTACAGTTGTTTTTTTTTTTTTTTTTTTTTTATCTAGTTCACTGAACATATATCTCTTTTTCCCTTTTTTTTTGAATCATTGTTGCCACAACTGCTTCATGGTTATAGAGACCACTTTCAATGTGCACATTCTTAACGAGGTCATGTCTGTTTGTTACCATTAGATCCAGTAAGTTTCCATGATGAGGAATGTTCATATCTATCTGTTCTAGGTAGTTTTCAGAAAAGGCATTTACTACTGTTTCACAGGATGTCTTATCAAGCCCACTGCCAACAAAACTATAATTTTACCAATTAATTGTCGGATAAATGTCTCCATCAATGATTACAGTATGATTTGGGAACTTACATACATGTGAAGAGAGGTGTTTTCCAAATTTTTTTTGTTACTACATGAGGAGATGACTGTGGTGGGCAATAGAAGGATCCAATTATTTTATGCCTATCCCTGATATTAAGTCTTGCCCAAACAATCTCTCATGGAGCTTCAATTTCTATCTTGGTGGATTTGGGTTTCCTGTCTGCTGCAACAAATACACCACCTCCATTCCCCATTTGCCTGTTCTTTCAATGTACAATTAAATTTTCTCCAGAAGTCTCACTGCTCTAACTTTCAGGTTTCAAGCAAATTTCTTTATCTAGTATTATGTGAGCTTCATTGCTTTTCATGAGCACTGCACACTGTTGGCACTTTGTTGCAAGTGCTTTGGCAGTCACCATTAGGGTTTTAATACTCCCACTGTGGGGAGCATTTCTTTTGATCTCACACTGATACCTCTGGGTCACAGCTATCATTATCTGGATTGAATGGAGAGTTGCTAATCTAAAAACCCTTGTGTGCAGCCAACACAGTCAGCTACCTGAGTAGCAGTCTTTGATGTGTAGTGCACACCTGACCCATTTAGGAGGCTCCTAGAGTTCTCAACCGTATGGAGCAAGTCCAGCAAGTCACAGAAACTTCTAAGTCTCTGATTCAGTCCTTCCACTTGACTCGGAACTAAAGGGCCATGATCAGTTCTGGGGACAATACTGCAAATCATGAGCTTCATTGAAACTTCATGCGCAAGACCTTTCTTCTCAACCTCCTCTGCAAGCGACTGGAATGACCCAAACCTTGGAGCCCAGACAACAGGCATCATTTGTTCCAACGTGCGCATAGTCTGCAGGTAGTTGCACTCTGTTTCCTCAGTGGCTGCTGGAATGGCCTCTTCAACATGTTGAATGAGGCACCCAGGTACACACGCTGGATGCACCTGGTGTTCTTTCCTGCCCCTTGTTGCCATTTCCCTAAGGGTTACCATAATTCACTGTATGTTTGAACAGCCGATGGTTAATAGACCCTTACTCTTTTGCATTTGCCTCCTCCTGGCACCAGACAGAACAGTTTTCCACAAAAGAGGTGATATAGGTTGAATTGTCTCAGTTTGTTTCAGACTTGTTGGTTAGAGGGATTGGTACAACAAGCGGAGTCCTCGCTGGTCCCTGTCCACCATGTACAGGAAGCCTTCCAACAGTTCTTCTAATGCACTGATTTACACCAGGTGCCAATCATTAGACAGTAGTCAGCCGCTTTCAAACATCAACCCACTCTTCCCATGTTTGAAAACAGCATTCACAGTGATGCTGCATTTTGGCTGGCGTAGTGTATCACAGGGCAGTGAACAAATAACTTGAAAATAAGCCCACAGATTTTCTGTTGAGGAGGAATCAGGAGCAGTATCACGACCTGAAGGGCTGTCAGAGCCCAGTATGAGAATTTTGCTACAGATGTTTCTGGAAAACGCTCAGGAATGATACACTGAAGGGAATAGAAAGCTCTCAGAACGAAATTAAACTGTGTGATTAATTGTGAAAGAAGTATTAGGGCAAAATGAGGATGCTGAACTACTTCAGCTTCTCTTGTGAGAGAATGAAGCCATTTACTTATCCACCAGAGCTGTGTTGAATATTTCGCAATCACTTTTTCTGAGTAGTTGGCAAGTTAGATCAACATTTTATTGGTACAGCTTAATATGTAAAAGCTTGTGCTTTGAGACAACAATATTACATGCAGCTATGTGAAAAAAAGCTAAGATGAAACTGAATCTATTATTAAATCACTAAAGAATGAAGACTCCCATGCATATGATGACTTTTCAAGTAGGTTTAGAAAAATCACATAAATTATTTTTGTATTCAGTCACTTGTGCAGTGAACCTTGGAGGTAGTGTGAGTTTTTGGACAAATTGAAGTACTCTTTAATGAAACCAGTTTTATGAAAAGGGGGAGATTTTAGATAGTTACTGACCAATTTCTTTGCGACCAACATTTTCAAAAATTTTGTAAGAAAGCAATGCATAGGAGAATAGGAGAGTCGTGGACCTTCTCACAAGGGGAACCCCCCTATTGCATCCCCCTCAGATTTAGAGATGAGATAGAATAGTGGATAGCCCAACCAAAATTGAACACAGATCAAGATGAAAACAGTAAGAAGATGTACTAAACTGTGGAAAAAGGAGCAAAACAGGAACTGTGAACGGTCCAAGCTCAAGATGTGCTACAGTGAGTAAATTTGTATAGCTAGGGTGTCATGGTTATGTGGTCACAATATTGGACTGTGAAGGGGGAGATCCATGTTCAAATCTCCCCTGTACTCCATAATTTTTTTTCACAAAATTATGAACTGTCTGTCCAACCGTTGACTTGTGTTCGCTGTAGTCAAATTTGTGCTTGTGTCATGGTATAACATCAGTTTGCAACAGCAAGAGGTAACGAAAAGACCTCTGAACATACATACTTCCTATTTATTGTACACAAGTACCACATTTGACTCTTGTGTTCTGTTTTGGAAGTTTTGACTCTTGAATTCCTTTGTTGTAACATAGTTCACAACTGTTTATTTGTTGTTTTCTTTTCTGTGAGAGGTTGATGAGGTACCTGGCTTGCTTTCACTAGTCATCACATTTACTTGTGAAGATAATGTGTTCTTGTGACATGACTTATATAACCAGTAACTCGGTACGTCAGTGGCGAGATGGAAAGATAATAATTTTGTGGGGGCAGGGGGTAATACAAATGGGATACAAGGGAGATTTGAACACAGATCTCCCAGTTTACAGTCTAGTACTGTGACAGCACAACCACAATGTCATAGTTCTTGGAATTCGCTCAGTGTTGCACATCTTGAGCTTGGACTGTTCAATGTTCCTATTTTGCTCTTTTTTCATAGTTCATTACACTTTCTTCCTGTTTCGATGCTTGATGTGTGTTCAGTTTATGATGGGCTATCCACTGGGCCATTTTACCGCTAAATCTGAGTGGGGTGTTATAATTTGCTGCCAGACTCATGGTTTGCCTTCAAGAAAGGGGTATCAACTGAAAATGCAATTTATTCTTTTGCGTGTGAAACATTATCAGGCTATATGATAGGCTGAACCATGAACCTTGCCGTTGGTGGGGAGGCTTGCGTGCCTCAGCGATACAGATAGCCGTACCGTAGGTGCAACCACAACGGAGGGGTATCTGTTGAGAGGCCAGACAAGAGGGGCAGCAGCCTTTTCAGTAGTTGCAGGGGCAACAGTCTGCATGATTGACTGATCTGGCCTTGTATCACTAACCAAAACGGCCTTGCTGTGCTGGTACTGCGAATGGTTGAAAGCAAGGGGAAACTACAGCCGTAATTTTTCCCGAGGGCATGCAGCTCTACTGTATGGTTAATGATGATGGCGTCCTTTTGGGTAAAATATTCCGGAGGTAAAATAGTCCCCCATTCGGATCTCAGGGCGGGGACTACTCAAGAGGGCGTCGTTATCAGGAGAAAGAAAACTGGCATTCTACAGATTGGAGTGTGGAATGTCAGATCCCTTAATTGGGCAGGTAGGTTAGAAAATTTAAAAAGGGAAATGGATAGGTTAAAGTTAGATATAGTGGGAATTAGTGAAGTTCGGTGGCAGGAGGAACAAGATTTTTGGTCAGGCGAATACAGGGTTATAGATACAAAGTCAAATAGGGGCAATGCAGGAGTAGGTTTAATAATGAATAAAAAAATAGGATTGCGGGTAAGCTACTACAAACAGCATAGTGAATGCATTATTGTGGCCAAGATAAACACGAAGCCCACGCCTACTACAGTAGTACAAATTTATATGCCAGCTAGCTCTGCAGATGACGAAGAAATGTATGATGAAATAAAAGAAATTATTCAGATAGTGAAGGGAGACGAAAATTTAATAGTCATGGGTGAGTGGAATTCGGTGGTAGGAAAAGGGAGAGAAGGAAACATAGTAGGTGAATATGGATTGGGGGTAAGAAATGAAAGAGGAAGCCGCCTGGTAGAATTTTGCACAGAGCACAACTTAATCATACCTAACACTTGGCTTAAGAATCATGAAAGAAGGTTGTATACATGGAAGAAGCCGGGAGATACTGACAGGTTTCAGATAGATTATATAATGGTAAGACAGAGATTTAGGAACCAGGTTTTAAATTGTAAGACATGTCCAGGGGCAGATGTGGACGCTGACCACAATCTATTGGTTATGAACTGTAGATTAAAACTGAAGAAACTGCAAAAAGGTGGGAATTTAAGGAGATGGGACCTGGATAAACTGACTAAATCGGAGGTTGTACAGAGTTTCAGGGAGAGCATAAAGGAACAGTTGACAGGAATGGTGGAAAGAAATACAGTAGAAGAAGGATGGGTAGCTTTGAGGGGTGAAGTAGTGAAGGCAGCAGAGGATAAAGTAGGTAAAAAGACGAGGGCTAGTAGAAATCCTTGGGTAACAGAAGAAATATTGAATTTAATTGATGAAAGGAGAAAATATAAAAATGCAGTAAATGAAGCAGGCAAAAAGGAATACAAACGTCTCAAAAATGAGATCGACAGGAAGTGCAAAATGGCTAAGCAGGGATGGCTAGAGGACAAATGTAAGGCTGTAGAGGCTTATCTCACTAGGGGTAAGATAGATACTGCCTACAGGAAAATTAAAGAGATCTTTGGAGAAAAGAGAACCACTTGTATGAATATCAAGAGCTCAGATGGAAACCCAGTTCTAAGCAAAGAAGGGAAAGCAGTAAGGTGGAAGGAGTATACAGAGGGTCTATACGAGGGTGATGTATTTGAGGACAATATTATGGAAGTGGAAGACAGGAGATGAAGATGAAATGGGAGATACGACACTGCGTGAAGAGTTTGACAGAGCGCTGGAAGACCTGAGTCGAAACAAGGCCCCGGGAGTAGATAACATTCCATTAGAACTACTGACAGCCTTGGGAGAGCCAGTCCTGACAAAACTCTACCATCTGGTGAGCAAGATGTATGAGACAGGCGAAATACCCTCAGACTTCAAGAAGAATATAATAATTCCAATCCCAAAGAAAGCAGGTGTTGACAGATGTGAAAATTACCGAACTATCAGTTTAATAAGTCACAGCTGCAAAATACTAATGCGAATTCTTTACAGACGAATGGAAAAACTAGTAGAAGCCGACCTCGGGAAAGATAAGTTTGGATTCCGTAGAAATATTGGAACACGTGAGGCAATACTGACCCTACGACTTATCTTGGAAGCTACATTGAGGAAAGGCAAACCTACTTTTCTAGCATTTGTTGATTTAGAGAAAACTTTTGACAATGTTGACTGGAATATACTCTCTTTCAGATTCTGAAGGTGGCAGGGGTAAAATACAGGGAGCGAAAGGCTGTTTACAATTTGTACAGAAACCAAATGGCAGTTACGAGAGTTGAGGGGCATGAAAGGGAAGCATTGGTTGGGAAGGGAGTGAGACAGGGTTGTAGCCTCTCCCCGATGTTATTGAATCTGTATATTGAGCAAGCAGTGAAGGAAACAAAAGAAAAATTCGGAGTGGGTATTAAAATCCGTGGTGAAGAAATAGAAACCTTGAGGTTCGCCAATGACATTGTAATTTTGTCAGAGACAGCAAAGGACTTGGAAGAGCAGTTGAACGGAATGGATAGTGTCTTGAAAGGGGGATATAAGATGAACATCAACAAAAGCAAAATGAGGATAATGGGATGTAGTCAAATTAAGTCAGGAGATGCTGAGGGTATTAGATTAGGAAATAAGACACTTAAAGTAGTAAAGGACTTGTGCTATTTGGGGAGCAAAATAACTGATGATGGACGAAGTAGAGAGGATATAAAATGTAGACAGGCAATGGCAAGGAAAGCGTTTCTGAAGAAGAGAAATTTGTTAACATCGAGTATAGATTTAAGTGTCAGGAAGTCATTTCTGAAAGTATTTGTATGGAGTGCAGCCACGTATGGAAGTGAAACATGGACGATAAATAGTTTGGGCAAGAAGAGAATAGAAGCTTCGAAATGTGGTGCTACAGAAGAATGCTGAAGATTAGATGGGTAGATCACATAACTAATGAGGAGGTATTGAATAGGATTGGGGAGAAGTTTGTGGCACAACGTGACTAGAAGAAGGGATCAATTGGTAGGACATGTTCTGAGGCATCAAGGGATCACCAATTTAGCATTGGAGGGCAGTGTGGAGGTTTAAAATCGTAGAGGGAGACCAAGAGATAAATACGCCAAGCAGATTCAGAAGGATGTAGGTTACAGTAGGTACTGGGAGATGAAGAAGCTTGCACAGGATAGAGTAGCATGGAGAGCTGCTTCAAACCAGCCTCAGGACTGACGACCACAACAGCAACATGATAGCCTGAGGACAGTAAAAACATTAAATTATCTACACCATGTAATACTTCATGTAAGGTTGAATGTTATGGGATTATGGAAAATATGTAGAATGTAGGAGGCTGATGTTTGGCGTTTAGTGTCAATAAACAGGAGAGATTTGAATCTAATGGGCCATGGAAAATATAGGTTCATTTCTCCATCCCTTGCTTTTTGCAGTATGTCTCTGTGTCTACTGCTAAATATGACAGATAGCTCAAATATTTTTCTTTTTGTAAATGACACAAGTTTTATTGGTGAAAGGTGTGTACTGTAATATAAATGATGTTGCCATTAGGAAAATAGGTAACACCAGCTTGTGGCTTTCAGAGAATGGATTAAAGCCCAGTTTACATGACACTGGCTTGTGACACTCGTCCCATGCAACAAGTTGCAAACAAGTAGTTTCGCATATGTCTGTAAACACAACACCATCAGAGTGTACACTTCAGTTTCATCGTTTTGAGTGTGCTGTAGTTGGGTGAAATGGAAGTTTTGGCAGTCCCATCTGGTGTTGTGTAAACTAGGCTTAACACTTAACTGCAACAAAATGCAATGCATAAGTACGTGACATGAAACTCTGGGTTGCCAAACTCTTGGCGATGTTGACCATTTTAAATTCTTAGGACTGAGGGTAGAGGGAAGGTGTTCTTGGAAGTATCACATTCTGGATCTTGTGCAGAGAGTGAATGTTATATTTACTGTAAGAATGAATTCTACTGTCTCTGACACAGACAGTATTGACAATATTGACTTGTTCACAACGAACTGCGAATTCACTTGGTGAATTCTAGACAGAAAAATAATATCCTTGTGGATAAGAGAGAAAGGTGTGCACTATTCAGCAGCTTTAATTTTCAACAATCTTCCATCAAAACTGAAAATTGGAGTGATGAACCTGATGTGTTGAAATCCATGTTCAAAAGTTTCCTTATGGCGCACTCCTCCTATCCTAACAGGAGTTGCTTGCAGTAGTTCAGAACTTTTCTCTGTAGTGTGTTATCTACTTGCATGCTCCTAAATTTTTTTCATATTTTATTCATTATTTAACTTTGGTGTTTATAAATTTTCTGATCAGCATTCTGTAAACTATGCACTGATGTGTTCCATGGCTCACAGAAACTGATAAACAAAAATTGGAGTAGTTATATTTGTTAAAGAAGAGTGCTGAGGAAAGAGACTATTTTACTCAGAACAATATTTTCCATTCATTCATTGTTTTCTGTAGATAGCCCTGTGAAGAAGAACCTTCAGGGAGATGAAATGAATCAAGGTGTAAACTAACAAAGACGAGTAAATCAAAGAAACTTATGCCATCTATATTTAATTGAATAAAACAGAAAGAAACCTTTTTTTTTTTTTTTTGAGGGGGGGGGGGGGGTGCATGGTATTGCTGGTTACTCAGTTATGCAATACTATAGTAAAAGTTCAGTTACTTCAGTCACACATTGCAACATCAGCTGATGCGGGAAAAGATGTACATCACACAGGAACAAAACTATGTACCATGTGCCAGATTACACAGACATAATATGTTTCTGGTTTAAATGATAAAAATAAATAAATAAAAAGAAGCTGTGAGGTTTAACCTGCAGCACAACTGCTTTTACTCATTCACACAGCAATTTGTGCTGGAAAATCCGTAACACTTCCACCTAATTGTACAATAAGTTCAAGTATACGGTATCAAATTATATAACCCATTTTTACTTAAATTTGCAAATATTCATCATGTGGCATCCAGTTCATGTAAAAATTTAAATAACTTGAACTTGTGAGTTGTAAAACTAACATGCAAAAAGATTTTTGTGTGTGATTTATGTGCTGGATAGAAGATATATGCATAAAATAAATAAAGAGCTCCTCGTCTAGGTTGTGAAGGCCCAAGAGACATCTACCAAGCGTTGTCATCCTCTGCCTTGGAGTGATGTGGGTGCAGTGTGGAGTGGCATCTGGTCAGTACACAACTCTTGTGGCTGTTTTGCAGACTTTCTGGACCATGGAACCACTACTATTCAGTCAAGTAGCTCTTCAGTTGGCATCATGAGGCAGAGTTCAACCCGTGACAGTCTTCCCAACAAGGAAAATGCCTTGGTGGCACCGTTAATCAAACCTATGCCCTTCACATGGCAGCTATCTATGCTGATCACGCAGCTGTAGAGGCGGTCCAAAAAGGTGATAAAATGGACATAAATATCAATTTCCCTGCTACCAGTTAAGCCTACTCACAAAATATTATCAAGAGTCTTACACAAGTGACTTGAGACATGAACTAACAATGTCATTGATGAACATCAGGCAGAATTCAGGAAAGGCATAGCCTGTAAAGAAAAAATTCTCACCCTCAAAACCTCCTTGCAGATTCGCAAATGTAGGCAACTGGTGGTATCTCTTTATAGACAAAGAGATCCAATAGACCGACACTGCCCAAGATATTAGAAGAATTCATTGTAGTTGGAAAAGCTACAGAACTTGTCAAACAAATATTAACATCACGTCAGAGCAGGTATAATGAAAAATCAGTATCCTGGAACTCAAAACAAAGATGCTATAACAATTTAATCAAATCACAGGCATTACACACACAACTGATTCATAGACTTTGATAACTGTATGAAGATCAATAATTTAAGACAGAGCCACAAGGAAAGTCCAGACTTCTTTGGCGGAATTTGGCTATAAAGGAAATCACAGGTATTACGTAAGCGTCCTAAGAAAATCTGACACGTCCAGAAATGACACGACTATTGTTTTATAATCGCATTCTGAGAATGAATGTTGTTAAGCTCACTAAAAGAATTACTAACAAAGAGATAGAGGGGCTGGCCAGTACTTACCTCAGCTCAGTACAGCCGATAGATACACAAAACAGAACAGAAAATTTACGTTCCTAGCTTTCGGAACTTTGTTCCTTCATCAGGGAGGGGAGAGGGGGAAGAAAGGGAAGAAGGGAAAGTGGATTCAGTTACTCACAACCCAGGTTATGAAGCAGCAGGGAAAGGAAAACAGGGATGGTAGCAAGGATGGAGGCATTGTTGTCAGAGGGAAGCCAAAGATATTCTACTGTAGGTACTGTGCCAGCTTCGAACCAAAGAGGATGCATTCAAGATGAAAGGATGTGTTGGAGTGCAAGTTCCCATCTCCGCAGTTCAGAGGGACTGGTGTTGGGTGGGAGAAGCCAAATGGCACATACGGTGTAGCAGGTTCCTAGGTCCCTAGAATTATGCTGGAGGGCATGCTCTTCTACTGGGTATTGGACATCTCCTAGGCGGACAGTTCGTCTGTGTCCGTTCATGCGCTCAGCCAGTTTAGTTGTTGTCATACCAATGTAAAAGGCTGTGCAGTGCAGGCATGTCAGCTGATAAATGACGTGTTGTTTCACATGTGGCCCTGCCTTGAATTGTGTACGTTTTACCAGTAGCGGGGCTGGAGTAGGTGGTTGTCGGGGGATGCATGGGGCAGGTCTTGCAGCGGGGCTGGTTACGGGGGTAGGAACTGCTGGGTAGAGAAGGTAGTCTGGGAATATTGTAGGGTTTGACAAGGATGTTACAGAGGTTAGGGGGGCGACGAAAGGCAACTCTGGGTGGTGTGGGGAGAATTTTGTCAAGGGATGATCTCATTTCAGGGGTTGACTTGAGAAAGTCATATCCCTGGCAGAGTAATTTGTTGATGTATTCGAGGCCAGGATAATATTGGGTGACAAGGGGGATGCTGCTGTGTGGTCTGGGGGGTAGGAACATTGTTGTTGGTCGGGGAGGATGGTATTGCTCGGGAGATCTGTTTGTGGACAAGGTCTGCAGGAGAGGAAAGCACTGGTCAGGTTATTGGTGTAATTGGTGAGGGATTCGTCACTGGAGCAGATATGTTTGCCATGAATACCTAGGCTGTAGGGAAGGGAGCGTTTGATGTGGAATGGATGGCAGCTATCAAAGTGAAGGTACTGTTGTTTGTTTGTGGGTTTGATATGGACAGAGGTGAGGATGTGAGCTTCAACAAGATGAAGGTCAACATCCAGGAAGGTGGCTTGGGTTTTGGAGAAGGACCAGGTGAAATTCAGATTCGAGAAGGAGTTGAGGTTATGGAGGAAATTAAGGAGTGTTTCTTTGCCATGAGTCCAGACCACAAAGATGTCATCTATAAACCGATACCAGGCCAGGGGAAGCAGCTGTTGGGTCTTCAGGAAAGCCCCCTCCATGCGGCCCATGAAGAGGTTGGCATAGGACGGAGCCATCCTGGTTCCCATGGCCGTTCCCCTGATTTGTATGTAGGTCTGGCCTTCAAAAGTGAAGTAATTATGGGTGAGGATGAAGTTGGTAAGTGTGATAAGGAATGAGGTTTTTGGAAGACCTTCAGGTGGGCGTTGGGAGAGGTAGTGCTCAAGGGCAGAGAGACCATGGGTATGTGTGTGTAAAGGGATGTAGCCTCTATGACGACAAGAAAGGTTTCAGGTGGGAGAGGAGTGGGAATGGATTTGAGGTGTTCTAGGAAGAGGTTTGTGTCTTTGATGTAGGATGGGATTCTGCGGGTCATAGGTTGGAGGTGTTGGTCTACCAGAGCTGAGATACGTTCTGTTGGGGCTTTGAAGCCTGCTACAATCATTAGATCACTAAAAGAATTATCTATCTTGACTACTTGAAATTGAAGATCATCTTGGCATCACAAGTGATATGGTAAAGGATAGATGTACATTTAGAATTCTTGTTGAGATTCGCCAGTTTGTAGTCAAACTGAGAACTACCAAAAGAACTGTAACAGAAGATCAGAAAGGACCCTTCAGTCAGAAACTGAAGAGAGATCAGGAGGAGGAGGAGGAGGAAGCAAACTCATCTGCTACTAAGTTGCACTCCTCAGTTGGGCTGTACAGTTTTAAAAATGTGTAAAACAGTGGGAAATCCAGGATTGAATGATGACAATATTATGAAAAGGATGTATTGCGACTCACCATATAGTGGAGACGTTGAGTCCCAGACAGACACCAAAAAGAGACTTGTCAGCAGTAAGCTTGTGGCCAGAAGGCCTTCACCTGGAGTGTACACACACAAACATGACCACTGTCTCTGGCCTCCAAGACCTGACTGCAGAAGCAATCTGGGTAATAGGGGGAAGGAGGAGGAGGAGGTTGGACAGTGGGAGGGATCGCAGGGTAGGGGTGGGGAATGGTAAAGTGCTGTCTGGGGAGCATACAGGGGCATGGTGTGAAGAGGGGAGGGTGAGTAGGTGCAGTCATCAGGTTAGACTCTAGGTGGGTGGGGGTGGGGTGAGGTGGGGGGGGGGGGGGAGGGGAGTGGGAAAGGAGAGAAATAAAAAGACTGTGTGTTGGTGGAATAGAAGGCTGTGTAGTGCTGGAGTGGGAACAGGGAAAGACATAGTTAGGTGAAGGACAGTAACTGACGAAGGTTACTCATTGTACTTCACCCACTTATCCCCCTTCCCTTTTCCCACTCCAGCGCTATATGACCTTCTGTTCCACCAACACAATCACAGTCTCTTTTACTTCTTTCCTTTTTTTCTACCCCCCCCCCCCCCCCCCCCCCCCTCTTGTCCCACACAGTGTCTAACCTGATGACTGCACCTACCTGCCCTACCCTCTCCCCACCATGTCCCGTATGCTCCCACAAGCAGCACTTTACTGCCCCCCACTCCTATCCTCCTATGCCTCCCCCTTCCCGCCTCAGCCTCCTCCTTACTCCCACCACCCAGATTTCTTCTCCCATCGTGTGCAGTTGCTTGCAGTCTGGTCTCGGCAGCCGGAGACAGTGGTCATGTATGTGAGAGTTATGTTGTGAATGAATGTGTGTGTATGTGGGGGGGGGGGGGGAGTGTACTTCAGAAGAAGCCCTTTTGGCCGAAATCTTACTTGTTTAGCAGTCTTCTTGTTGTGCCTATCTGTGACTCAACAACACCTCTTCTATAAGGTCAGTAGCAATCTAGCCTACTCATAATATTGCCATTAAAAATATGATTTTTATAATTACATTACCACAGAAATATTTTACTAGGCTTAAGGTACTAAATTTGTTTCAGCTACTTGATGCCTTCAGTAAAGCAAATACAAAGTCCCACACGGCATTGCTACATAATCATGAAAAATGTGAAGTACCGTCTAATCAGTTGCAGCCCTTAATAGAGAGTCCATTATGGACAAAGTAAAATAGTTGTACTGTTTAGTAGTTAGTTAAGGGAAAGGATAAAAGTAGTAATGTGCACTACAAGCTCAGTGTTTTTTGTTATGTTAAAAGTCCTTAAATATTTGTTGGGTACCATTGTATTTTCATGACTTTTTCTTTGGCACTTATTTTTCCAGGTCAACCAACAAGGATTACAAGGGCAGTGGATATGACAGGGGCCATCTTGCTGCTGCAGGGAATCATCGAAGTAGTCAGACCTATGTTGATCAAACATTCTTTTTGTCAAACATTGCACCTCAAGTTGGTGTTGGTTTCAATAGAAATTCATGGAACCGTTTGGAGAAACATGTTCGCAGATTGACTAAAATATATAAAAATGTTTATGTCTGCACGGGTCCTCTCTATCTGCCCAGGTATTAACAGTTTATAGCAACATTAATTATAGTTTATTAGGCAATAAATTTTCTCCATCACGTGTATTAGATGTCACTGTAACTGAGTACAGGATATAATTTAATACTAGGAGGAGATGGTCTGCAGTTATTTTGCCAAATGCTTCTGGTTACTACACAACTTTCGGTCCTCACCCGAAAGTTAGCAATGTCCGACCTTTTGTAAGTGCCTATCGACAACTTAATGCCTCAATTGTAAGATGAAGTGTTACAAACACCTTCCATTATATATATTTTTGTATAACCTTCTTACAAGTAGTTGTAGAGATCTGCCAGGTTGACTAACTAAAAATTCAACATATACTAGAAAAACTGTTTTTACAATAGTATATGCTGCCTTTTTGACATTTCTGTTCTTGTTAGTTATAGCATCAGCCGTAGAGCCTAACTGTCAAAATGTTTAACCTGCTACCCCTTAGCACGTCTGCTGGCTGTAAAATCATTACCTAACTATGGTGGCTCTTACGCCTTGCTTAATGTGTGTAAAATCACTGCCAGAATTAAAAAGTCTGATTGAATGTCTTACTGCTGTGATGTCCTGTCTCCAGTGGCCTGGAACTATGCTGCAATGTTAGTTGTTGATGCATGTGCATAAAAATGTGACGACTGTTCAGAAGGTAAGGTGACTTATCAAATTGCGCAGGCAATGTACATTTAATTATAAATCTCTTTTTGTTCTGTTGGTGCACATGTCCCGGACATATGTTAACAGTTTCAAGCATACAGAATAGTTCATTTGTTTTTGACAGATAGAAAGGTTAGACATGTTTTAGTGTGCTTGGTGATTTTCGGTTATTATAAAAATTGGAGCAAAGATTTTGCATCAAACTTTGTGTGAAAATGGAATCAAGTGCTGTAAAACACTTGAAATGTTGGCAGTGGCATATGGTGAGTCTGCTGTAAGAAATTAAAAAAAAAAAAAAAAAATTACGAGTGGTACAAGCATCTTCCAAGATGGCTGAGAAGATGCCAATAATGAACCTCGCTCTGGACGCCCCAGCACATCAACAGCGGATGATAACATCGAAGCTATGAAGAAAATTGTTTTGGAAAATCATTGAATTACCATAAGAGAACTCGCTGAGGATGTTGGCATATCAGTTGCCTCGTGTCATGCAATGTTTTTGGATGTTTTGGGCATGAGATGTGTGTCAGCAAAGTTTGTTCCAAAACTTCTCAATTATCACTTAGGAGTTCTTGAATGACATCAATGATGATCCTGATTTGCTCAAAAGGATCATAACTGGTGACAAAACACAAAAGAACATGACAATCATGCCTCAGCCACCATATTCACCCGATTTGGCCCCCTGCTACTTTTTCCTATTTCCAAAACTGAAGAGACCTATGAAAGGACAATGATTTTCAATGATTGAGGAAATAAAAACTACATCACTGGAAGTACTCAAAGCTGTACCAAAAAGTGCTTTAAGGATTGGAAGAAGCGTTGGCACAAGTGTATTGTATCTGCGGGGGATTGCTTTGAAGGGGACAATATGAATCTTGATGAATAAATACATATTTTTTCATAAAAATATAAAGTCACTTTACTTTCTGAACACACCTCATACGAGGGGGGACCCAAAAATAACCGGAATTTCTTTCTAGAAAGCATATACTTTATTGTTTTGAAATACAACCTTAATCTCCTTTGAAGTACTCTCCATTAGCATTAATACAATTGTCCAAACGTTCATTCCAGTGTTCGAAGCACCTTTTAAATTTGTCCTCTTTGATACCTGCTAGCACTTTCATGACATTGCGTTTTACGTCTTCCACATCTGCAAAACGCTTCCCTCTCAAGTCTCTTTTTCATCCTCGGGAATAGGAAGAAGTCGAGGGTGCTAAATCCGGCGAATAGGGTGTGTGGGTAAAGGTAGCTGTCTTTGTTGAGGCGAAAAACTGGCGAAAGCTGAGAGATGATTGTGCGCGGGAGCATTATCGTGATGCAGGAACCACATGCCAGAATCCCACAAAGTCGGACTTTTTCGCAAAAAACTTGTGCGAAGCAGTTCATAACCTCCAAATAGAATTGTTGGTTATTGTCTGGTTTTCATCTTTGAATGCGTCCTTCATTTTGAGACAGGCTTGAACGCGACGATCCTTTTGATTTCCGGTAAGAAGCTTTGGCACGAATTTTGCTCCCACTCTTCGCATCCCAAATCGATGGTCAAGATGCGCTGAATTGAGCTCCAGGACAACCTGGACAAGTTCTCGAGTTGGTCAGTTGTCTGCTTCGATCTTCACTGATGAGATCACGGATTTTGTCAATGATGTCTTCACTTCGAGCAGTGGAAGGTCGACCAGAACGGGGCTGATCTTCAACCACCATTTCTCCCTTTTTAAACCGAGAAAACCATTCGTACACTTGTGTTTTACTAAGAGCATGGTCTTTGTAGGCTGTCTGAATAACCGCAACAGTTTCTGCTGCGTTCTTGCAAGCAAGAAACAAAACTTCACTGCCGCACATTGTTCGTAAGAACTAGCCATTTCCTCGTGTCGTCTGCACTGTACGCACACTCAAAGAACTGCCAAGGAAACCACACTTCTCACTGTTGGGTGACTCTGCGTGGCAGAATGACTCAGCAGAGCTCCTACTACAACCCTCTAGCGGCGCAACTGGCTACTACAAGTACACGATGTGCAGCATTACGATTCTGGTTACTTTTGTATCCCCCCTTGTATCTACTTCTTATTATTTAAAGTTAGAATTTGGTCCCGTATTGTATGAATCAGTTGTAAACATCCAGCGACTTAGAGTATTAAGTGTTTTTGTGCTTGTTTCTCTTCATAAATCTTCTGTCAGTGTTATAATCTTCCCTTGAGACACTGTCTCCAAATCTAACACATTTTTGTTTTATTAAGAAAGTTAATCATTATGTTTCTCCATTTTCAGCATTGAGTTTATGGTCATTGTTGGTGTGTATACATTTTGTTGTGTTTTTATTCAGTTGCAGAAATAATTTCAAGATCCTCTAACTGTTCTGTTGTGCAGTTACACTGCGCATTCATGTCATAATGCCATTTTTGGTGATATTGTCACATCAGAAATAAAGCTTCTTCTCATTGCACCTTTGGTATTTGTGATATATTGGAACCACCGTTGCCAGAATCTTGTTAGTTGCTACTAAGAATTGTTGTGGTTCCCTCAAAAGGCTTTAACTGCTCATAGAAACACCTTATAGTTCACTTTCTTCACATAGTTGCTGTACAGGGATACGGATGGTGCTAATCATTATCATCCACTTCCTACACTGTTGTTCATAGTTCACTGATGGGCGTTTTTGGTGATGCTCATTCCCCATCACTAGGTCTCATTTCGTTTGTATTAGCAATATACACTACCTCTTGTTATTCCTGTTTTTATAGAGGAGTGCAAAAACACTGCACTGTGAAGTACTCTAAATTTTCTGGGTATACATGAATTTGCATTCCCAGGAAATATTTGGGATCAACATAGGAAGAGATGCTGATAATGGTGGTATTGGATTAATTGTTCCACATGTTTGTAGTGGCCAAAAACTGGTTGAACAAAATGAGACGCCACAGGAAATGCTTGCTTGAACATAAATGCAGATGCTAGCCAAACCTGTAGCTTGCTACAGTATATTTGACCACAAACACCATCTGTGCAATGCCTTCAACACGTTACAAGTATCCATCATGATCAGAACAGTGTTCTTTGTACTTGTGAGTGCATTACGCGGGAGGTAAGTGAATTAGAGCATGGCAAATTGTTGGTGCTTGTGCGGGTGGGTGCTGCCAAAATGATGGTAACCGAAGTGTTTGGTATTTCCAATAGACACCACATTAAATATTTTTACCATATACAAGGAAAGTGGAAAAACATCATCCACTACTTCATAAGGCAGGTGAAAATGTGTATTAAGTGATGTGACATGTGATCCTTGAAGAGGATTGTGATGGAAAATAAGAGGGTGACAGCTGCAAAAGTCACTGCAGAACTGAATGTTACACTCGAGAACACTGTCAGCACCAAAACGACATGAAGGGGGCATAATAAGCTGTGCAATACATAGTGAGCTGGAACTTCAAAACCACTCATCAGTGACGCAAATGCCCGTAACAGGATAATGTGATGCCGAAGTCGTAAAACCTTGACACTGGGGTAATGGAAGAAACTAATTTGTTCGGATGAGTTATGTTTTGCAATGTTTCCAACTTTTTGCTGATAGCGAAACATCGCAGGGATTCGGTTATGGTGCTGTCTTCCAAGATTACAAGAGCCCTGTTCACACAGCTCTCATCGTCCAGGACTGGTTTTGTCAACATAAAGATGAATTATCGCATCTCCCAT